>NC_045789.1:133538504-134981004 GCF_009873245.2 Balaenoptera musculus | reverse complement strand
TTTAAAATCCGTTCATCCATCAGTGGACACTTAAGTTGTTTCCATATCTTGGCTATTGTAAATAATGTGGCAATGAACATGGGGATGCAGGTAGCTCTTTGAGATAGTGGTTTCATTTCCTTTGACTATATATCCAAAGTGGGATTGCTGGATTGTATAGTAGTTCTATTTTTAATTCTTTGAGGAACCGATACTGTTTTCCACAGTAGCTGCACCAATTTACATGCCCACCAACAGTGTGCAAGGGTTTTCTTTTCTCCACACCTTCACCAACACTTGTTGTCTCTTGTCTTTTTGATGACAACCATTCTAACAGGCGTGAGGCACTATCTCGTTGTGGTTTTGATTTGTAGATCACCTTTTATAGATAGAACCAGACAGAATATTTTCAAGTAGTCATCTTAATAATGGAGTTAATCAGAAACAGTTGTTTTAATGTCACTTAATTCCTTCAGAAAATTGCTTCTGCTGGTCAAGTGGAAATCTTGATTTTGCAGGATATTAAGAGGAAATGTCTTGGCACAATTGATCTTGCACAAGGAATTTAATAAATAATAACTAAAAGACATGACTCTATAAACTCTTGTGAATGATCATTTTTTTAGATGTAGAATACAATTCTGTGACTCCATACTATTTCCAAACCTTCAGAGTAACACTGTAGTTTTAAAAACATGAAAATGAATAGATGATGGGCTTCCTTGGTGGCACAGTGGTTAAGAATCCGCCTGCCAATGCAGGGGACATGGGTTCGAGCCCTGGTCCGGGAAGATCCCACAGGCCATGGAACAACTAAGCCCGTGCACCACAACTACTGAGCCTGCACTCTAGAACCCGCGAGCCACAACTACTGAAGCCAATGCACCTAGAGCCCGTGCTCCGCAACAAGAGAAGCCACCGCAATGAGAAGTCCGCACACTGCAACAAAAAGTAGCCCCCGCTCGCTGCAACTAGAGAAAGCCTGCGTGCAGCGACGAAGACCCAACACAGCAGAAAATAAATAAATAAATTTATACAAAAAAAATAAAGAATAGATGGGCAGAAGGGATAGTTTATTGCTTCTAATGAGTAGTGTTCATACTATTTCCATCATTTAGCCATTTACCATGCCTGCTGACTTCTGATTAATTGTATATTTCCCGCAGATTGACAATATCGCCAACACTTAAGCAAAAGCATCAAAATATTGAAACCGATTAGATTTGGTGTAGGAGTGGGTTGATGGTACTGGAGACAGGGTGGGCACGAAGCCGTAATATATAGTGAATTCCCGGCTTCTTGTTTTCAGCCCTTTGCGATATGGCCCCCAACACTCATCCTCAGCTGCATCTGTTAACATACACTTTGCTCCCACCATGTCAACTTATTTGGGGTTTCAAGCCATGCTCTCTCATGTCTGTGCATTTGACAGTGTTAGGGAGGAATGTTTCTTTCCCGCTCCCCATGTACCTATGAATGTGGAGGAAGGTCCACCAGAGTAACATTTCTAACCTCTCTTCGTGCGTTCACACATGTTGCTCCCGAGAAGGTAAAGTGTGACTTATCTCATTGGAGGGTTTGGAAAGAGAAGCTGAGCATGAGTAGGCCGGCCCCTGCTCTCTCTTTTCCTTTGGCAGCTAGCTTCCTCTCCTTTGCCCACCATGTTGTCATGGTCCCACACTGCCAGTAACTGGAAGAGTAAGTCTGGCCAACTCACTAGCAGTGTCCACTTGCCCACAGATAAAACCTGCATCCTTTACCCTAGCCTTCTGTGATAATACTGATTTTCTTTTGAGCTCCCGTCTGCTGTCTTCTTTGAATTATTTTTCAGTTGGTTCTTTTTTAATTTTTTTTTTATTGAAGTATAGTTGATTTACAGTGTTGTGTTAGTTTCAGGTGTACAGCACAGTGATTCAGTTATACATACACATATATTCATTCTTTTTCAGATTCTTTTCCCATATGGGTTATCACAGAATATTGAGTAGAGTTCCCTTTGCTCTACAGTACGTCCTTGTTGGTTATCTATTTTATATATAGTAGTGGGTATAAGTTAATCCTTTTCTTTTTTTTAAATTTATTTTTGGCTGCATTGGGTCTTTGTTGCTGCAAGCGGGCTTTCTCTAGTTGCGGCGAGCGGGGGCTACGCTTTGTTGCGGTGCACGGGTTTCTCATTGTGGTGGCTTCCCTTGTGGCAGAGCACGGGCTCTAGGCGCGCGGGCTTCAGTAGTTGCAGCACGTGGGCTCAGTAGTTGTGGCTCACGGGCTCTAGAGCACAGGCTCAGTAGTTGTGGCACACGGGCTTAGTTGCTCCACAGCATGTGGGATCTTCCCAGACCAGGGCTCAAACCCGCGTCCCCTGCATTGTCAGGCAGATTCTCAACCACTGCGCCACTAGGGAAGCCCTAAGTTAATCTTTATTTTGGGTTAAGGGGTACTATTTTCTGGGCCCATATGAACCTACAAAATATGTATTGTCTCCTTTTCCTGCTATTTTCTTTCCCTTCTGTTTATCTTAAAACTCAGCTCAAGAATTACCCGCTCTGGGTTTTCCTCCTTTCTTCTTGTTCTGTGCTTCTGTAGAATCACGTGCATACTTCTCCGTAGCTTATTTCCTTGTCTGCCTTCCTCACCAGAATGCAAACCCCTTGAGGGCAGAGAATGGTTCATTTTTTTCCTAGCTCCCATCAGAGAAATTGCCATATAGTAGCTACTTCATAGAGGCATATAGAATGAAGTGAATGAATTCTGAAAAGATCAAGGCAATTTTTAATCCACCAATGTTGAACTACGGGAGTTAAGTCCTATGGTCAGAACGAAAATGTATGGGTATGTTTTGTTCTTCAGAAGCTATTTTCCATTTTGTTACCTTAAACCACTTCATATGAGCCATAATTATAAAGATATACCTCCAGGAGTTTTGTCCTGAAAATTATTCAACCTCCGACTCCAAGTGCCCTGGCAGTGTTTTAAGTATCGCCATCTATGCTTCCTTCCCAATGTAATTACTTTGGGTGGTATATCCAGTAAACGTAAAGATGAGTGTGGATATAGATACGTACCTTGGGAATGGGGAGTCCGTGTTTAAGGCTAAGCAGAAGAACACTGGGGTGAAGAGTGGAAAATCTGGTATATAGTTTGTGGGCACAGCTGGAAATCAGTCTGGAGGCCTCCGCTAATAAAGTGGCTCATTTGAAATTAATGATTTTGAGGTGAGGGCCAGAGTAACAGCTAGTGATTGACTCAGCGGGTAGCAGCTCAGACCTTAAATCAAAGGGAGGACTTCATCCCTGCTTCCTGTGGACACAGGTACTTGCTGTTCATCATTTGCTTTATTCCCACCTTGCACGTGATTGACACCCACTTACTGTCCAGGTGAGCGTCTCTCCATGCATAGCCACCCTCTCCTCTGAATGGTTATAAGCCCCTCTGGAGCAGGGTGACGACACTGATACACCCCTCTGTAACTTCGTTAAGTCTGTTACAGAGAGCATGGCACAAAGTGGGTGCTCACAGATAGTTTGGTGATTAATCGTTTGTAACACTGACAGCAAAAGTGACTTTCAACACGGGAAAATTGAAAATAGCTACAAATCCCTGTCTTGAATTTCTGAAAAGATAATGGGAATCATCAAGAATTTGATTCTCTCATTGTGTCCCTTTTAATTCCCACTTTATGTCAAAATAAAGCTGGTTTTTTGTTTTGTTTTGTTTTGGTTTTTTTGCCGGTTTGTTGAAGTCAAAGGTTATTGCATCTAAAGAGAAAAGAATGGAATGTTTTGGGGGCTCCTAGGTTCAATATCAGTAAATAATGTGTCACTGCTGAGTTCTGGGAGAAAATAAATGCTTCAGCTTCAAAAAACTGTCTGTTAAACAGAGAGACAGGTGTGTCATGTTTACAAGGGGTGTGACATTATAAACTCAGCTGAAACAACCCATCCAGATGTGCAGTGATCTGTAGCTGTGAACCCAGAGAACCCTGTCACAGGTTTTATGGGTAATTTTTGTTTGTGAGTGTTTAGACACCTTCACTGCCAACTGAAATGGAGCCAGTATCAGTAACAGCACACAGATGAAAAACCATGATCTAATCAACTCCCATCAGACCAGTCAGTGGTAAAATCATGCTTCCCAGAAACACTTATCGCAGATAACATTTTGGTTGTTAAATTTATGAAGTGTAAAGTTATATAACTTCTTTCTTGAAAAAGTCAAGACTGCATTTTCATATACACATCCACTCACAAACACAGTTCAGCAGTGGAACCACTAATAAGGTCATTGACAAAAATAAATTACATAAATTGTATTTAGTGATTTTCAACATTCAGTGAGAAAGTCCACGCAGGGGGGTACGGCCTTGACAATTATGAAAAATGTTATCCTGAATAATTAGCAGAGTGTGTTGACAAAAATGTCAGCATGAGCGGTTTATCTACTGGCATGTGAGGTACACCTTTATGAACCCACAGTTTTGCTAATTTAACATGTTTTCATCTTGCAGCCTTACTATAAATTCTTCATGTAAATTTGAAGGTAAAGGTAGTGCTTATCTTAGAAGAAACTACCTCTGTTCTGTATCATGTATATCACAGGCAAATGTTGCTGCACTGATTATTTGAGTGGTAGAGAGTGTACTCTCTTTCCTCTGTGGTTCAGATATTAGTTGTCCCCCAAACAATGAGGAAATGCCCACAGTGACTTGAATTCTCTATATTCGGAGACTTGGGACCACACAAATCATAGATCTCTGTCCCCACCGTGACAAAGTTGAGATTCTTAGATCATTTCTGTTGTCAGCGCCACTGGATTCAAGGTTCAAGGCACAGGCACACTCGTCCCCTGACATATGCCTGACCTTACATGGGTGGGTAGTTTGGTCATTAGCTGCTTCACTAACCTGCAACTACTTCGACTGCTTTGGATACACACCTAGCAGAAACTAGGAGGAGGGAGTGTGATAGGATATTGGATTCTTGTGGAGAGCCCTATTCTTTCTGTTTCAATATGTTAACTTTTGATTTAATAAGTTTTAGAAGCAAAAAGGTGCACAATATCAATTACCCACTTAATCATTCATCTGAAAGTACCCTCTCAAGGGTCACAGGCTGCCATCTAACACAAATCCAAAAACACTTACTCAATCCAGAGGGTCCTTTTATCTTGCAGAAGCCTTTGGCCCTGATTACTGACCTATCCTATCTTCCTCATGCCTCCCTTGGGCATCTCTGTTGTTTCTCTCTCTCCTTTACTAGTTTCTCGTCTTTCCTTTATTTCTTTTTTTTTAAAATAAATTTATTTATTGTATTTATTTAGTTTTGGCTGCATTGGGTCTTCACTGCTGCGCGCAGGCATTCTCTAGTTGCGGCGAGCAGGGGCTACTCTTCGTTGTGGTGCGCAGGCTTCTCACTGCGGTGGCTTCTCTTGTTGCAGAGCATGGGCTCCAGGCGCGCGGGCTTCAGTAGTTGTGGCACGCAGGCTCAGTAGTTGTGGCTCGCGGGCTCTAGAACACAGGCTCAGTAGTTGTGGAGCATGGGCTCAGTTGCTCCGCGGCATGTGGGATCTTCCCGGACCAGGGCTCGAACCCGTGTCCCCTGCACTGGCAGGCGGATTCTTAACCACTGTGCCACCAGGGAAGCCCAGCCTTTATTTCTTTAAATGTGGGAGTTTCCCAAGTTGTATCCTTATTCTTTTTTCTTCCAGGAATTCACTCAGTGATCTCATCCTTCCTCATGGTTCCAATTACGGTTTATGTGCACATAGCTCTCAAATATGTATCTTCCCTCCCTAGTTATTGGAGCACACTCCCATGGTCCATATGTATTTCATATGTTTTATACTTCACTCAACATGTAAAAACCACAGGAGCATCTGTCTTTAACTACAAATTGTCTTCTCGGTCTCATTTCCCCCTCCTTGTTAATTGCAGCATCATTATCATAGTCATGTAGCATCTAAGCGTCAAATTTCATCTTGACTCTTCCTTCACCCAAACATCTAATTCTGTCATTTCCTTCTCATCGACATGTCTTATATCTCTTCTTTCTCATTGCCAGCCCTCAGTTCATGCTTTGATTATCTCTTATCAGAAAGTTATCACTACCTTTTAATAGACATCTGAGCCTCTTTTTTTTTTTTTTTTTTTTAAATAGCTGAGCTGTTTGAATGCTTTGTGTATGTTTGTGTTTAGTTTTGCTTTTGTTTGTTTGTTTACTTTTTTATTTATTTTTTATTTATTTATTTATTTGTCTATGGCTGTGTTGGGTCTTCGCCTCTGTGCTAGGGCCCCCCCCAGTTGCGGCAAGCGGGGGCCACCCCCCATCGCGGTGCGCGGGCCTCTCACCACCGCGGCCTCCCCTGCCACGGAGCACAGGCTCCAGACGCGCAGCCTCAGCAACTGTGGCTCACGGGCCCAGCCGCCCCGCGGCACGCGGGATCCCCCCAGACCAGGGCCCGAACCCGTGCCCCCCGCACCGACAGGCAGACCCCCAACCACTGCGCCACCAGGGAAGCCCTGAGCCTCTTTTTGAACCTCAGTTCATCTTATAAAATGCCTTTAGGTTTATTTTGTGAAAATCCATTTTTTCTATAACTTCACTATTCTAAAAGTCATCTCTTTCACTCACTAAATATTTATTGAGTTTGTACTATATGTTTTGGGCTCTCATAAATCCTGGCGTGCAAGTGTAAGTGAGGTATGGTTCTCGTCCTTAAAAAAATTCCTAAATAAATCACCAATAATTATAATATAGAGTGATTTGTATAATGAAGGACATATTTTATTATCTCTAGGTTAGCCACTTAAGATTTTTTTCCCTCTTTTCTCTTACTGTACAATTCCTTGCTCTTTTCAAAACCCAGGTAAAATGGTATCTCCATCATCTTCTCACTTAATCACGTTTCCTTCATTTCAAGTTTCATATAATGTATTCTCTGAGTCATTTATTTGGAAATTCATCATCTGGTGGTTTGTCATCTCTTCTGTTGCTAATTTTAACTGTAATTTACTGTTTAATTATCTTGTATTCTCATTTTAGGTTGTCCATGTTCTGAGATTAATAATAAAGTCTTAAACTTGATAGCTTCCACAGGCCCTTATGGTATATGGGTATTAGGTATTCAAATGCAAGCATAACAAATGATAAATGATATTAAGTACATTTTACTGGTAAAATAAATTTATATCTTTTTCCTACCCATACTTAAATCTGACACTGACATTAAATAGTTTGAAGTTTTATACAACCACATTTGTACACAATCAAATTTATTTTTTATGTTAGCTGTTCTCAACCTTCTATCACATTCAAATCTTGTCCTTGCAATTTCTAAATCTCATCTACCTTTAACAGTTTCCACAAGAATTGTTGTTAAAAATGAAATCCAGTGTAGTCTCCTGAGAGGCAGAATGTACCCTTGAAAACAATTTCACCACAATACATTTTCTAACTCAGGAGATTTTGATTTTTGTCAGTTTGGTCTCAAGGTAAAACTTGAGTGTTAATGTAATGAAATAAAATATAATGCCAATGATACAGGAGCTGAAAATTCCATTAGATATTATTCTATACTTATCTTGAGTGATGAACTCATTCAAGATTTTAATGTTATCAAGTGTTTTAAAAATTAAATTGCGTTGTTGATTATAGTTTTCTCTTGCCTCTATAACAAACTACCACAAACTTAGTGGTTTAAAAGAACACAAATTTATGTGTTGCTGAAGTTCTGTAGGTGAAAAGCCCATCATGATGTAGAGAACAAACGTACAGACACCAAGGGGGGAAAGTGGCGGGTGGTGGTGGTGGTGTGATGAATTGGGAGGTTGGGATTGACATGTATACACTGATGTGTATAAAATGGAAAACTAATAACAACCTGCTGTATAAAAAATAAATAAAATTCAAAAATTCAAAAAAAAAAAGAAGCCCATCATGAGTCTCACTGGGCTAAATTCAAGGCATCTTGGGGTCACGTTCCTTCCTGGAGGCATGAGGGGAGAATCCATTTTCTTGCCTTTTCCAGCTTCTGGAGACCACTGGCATTTCTTGGCTCCTTCCTCATCTTCAAAGGCAGCAATGGCAGGGGACTGAGTTTTCATACGGCCATTCCTCTGATTCTCTCTTCCATAGTCACATTTCCCTTTGACCGCAGCCAAGAAAGATTCTTTAACTACCCCTGTGATTAGATTGGACCAACTTGAATAATCCAGAATAATTTCTCCATCTTGAGGTGTTTAACTTAAGTCTCATCTGCAGTGTCTCTTTTCCCATATAAAGTAACATATTCACAGATTCTAGAGATTAGGGGATGGACATTTTTGGATGGCCATTATTTTGCCTACTACAGATGATTTTATGCATCTCTAACATTAAGTCTATTTTCAGTTGAATGTATTTCAATATCATTAATAACCGTTCTATATTCCCTTCAGTCATAAACTCTTAGAATGTGAAGAGTCTATAGAGGTCATCTGTGGTAGCCAGAATTCAAAAAGGCCCTCAGTGGGCCACACCTCATGATATTCATGCTTTTGTATTGCCCCTCCTAATTGAATCAGGGTTGACTTTGTGACCAACAGAATAGGATGGAAGTGAGGGTGTGTGACTTCTGAGACGAGGTCACAGAGAAAGCATTATGGCTTTTGCCTTGGCCTCATACCCTGGGGAAACTGGACGCCATGTAGTGAGGACCTTCAAGCAGGCTTATGAAGAGGGCCCAGTAGGAGAAAACTGAGGCTTCCTGCCAAGAACCAGCACCAACCAGCCGGTCGTATGAGTGAGCTGCCTGGGGAAGGAAATCTACCAGTCCCAACCAAGCCTTCAGATGATCAGCCCTTCCTGACATCTAGTCTGCAATAGAACGGGACCACTTTTCCAAGGTAGACCATGCCACTGTGTCCACACTGCAGGGCCAAGGAGTAGCAGCTGTTTTTGTGGGGTGTGGACAAATCTCCAGGCCCCTCACAGTGTAAGTCAGAGCTGAAGTTGGAAAGAGAAGGAGAGTTACTTGTAGGCCGGGGACTGGTTCTTCTGGAGCCTCAATATTTAGGTACAAAATTCTGCATTTACATATTCTAAATGAGAACTGGCCCTGGCCAGTTGTTATGAAAATGTAGTCGTCAAGGTAAGTAAATAGAACATATTTTATTTAATAGATTTTTAGGTGGATTTATAACCTTTAAATATTTAGACACATGGTATGTGGGCCTCCACTTGTACTCTTGTGCCTGCCCTGCAGTTGTTACTGGTGGGGCTGGCAGAGGGTGCATTCTGGCTTAGACACTTGCACGCATTTGCTAATGTACACAGTAAGGAAAGGAATGTGCGGGGTGGTGATATGAGACAAATGAATTATCCAGCATTGCTCCTGATTCTGGATCTTTAGTTCTTTGTGCTTCTTAGGCACATGAGATTAATCTTAGACATTACATCTGGGAAGCATTTATCAGATAATATCTCAAAGGATCTGAAAATATTTACTGCCTTCTACATAGTACATTCATCAGTAGTTAAATTTCTGGGTTGGAATTCTTTGTTCAGCTGGATTCTGAGGAGCCTAAATCTTTACAAGTTTCAGTTCTTCAGTCTCCTCTGTCTCTAGTTCCCCTTAGTCCAGTGTTTATAGAGGGTGGTCCCAGGACCAGTAGCACCAGCCACACTTAGGAACCTGTGGGAAAGCAAAATCTGTGTACCCTGCCCCCCTCACTCCTAAGACCTACTGAATCAGAAACTCTGAGGTGGGCAGGAGTGGCAGTCTATTTAACAAGCCCTCCAGGTGGTTCTGAAGCAGCTACAGTGAACGTTTGGAGACTACTGCCTTAGCTTTCATCCACTTTTGGATGGAGTTATCAGAGACAAAAACTGTACAGCTAAAAGGGGTTTTTGGTCCGCCATATTGGATCAACAGACACCAAACAATACTATTGAGAAAAAGTGTGCTTTTATAATTAAAACAAAGAGTACTTTTTTTTTTCACCTATACATATGTCTTTTCTTTTTCAAATTCTTTTCCCAATTAGGTCATTACAGAGTATTGAGCAGAGTTCCCTGTGCTAGACAGTAGGTCCTTGGTTGTTATCCATTTTAAATGTAGCAGTGTGCATGTCAATCCCAAACTCCCTAACTATCTCTCCCCCCACCTGGGGACCATAAGTTCGTTCTCTAAGTCTGGGAGTCTAAAACAAATAGTACTTTAAGTTCCCTCTAGAAGAAATGAGTGAGCAAGCTAAATCTCACCTGCTTGGTGCCTTTTGACAATGCTTGCTTGCTTGGTTTTGAATTTCCTTATTTTTATATTTAGCAGTAGTTCCAAGCTGTAGTTTTTGATATTGTTTTTGTTTCCAGGCCCAAAGCCCCTGAGAGATGCTTCATCAAGGATTGAAACACCATAAAGTAGAATCAATAAATTAGCTTAAAACTGAACTTCAGAGTTGGAGGGTAGAAGAGAAAATGCAACTACTTCTCCACATGTAATTTAACTTCCAGAATGAAAAACAAAACTGTTGCTTTTTTTTTTTTTTTAACAGTTTGATTAAATTCTCTGGTCACAATAACAATGCAGACCCACTCTGATATTCACCGCGAATTGAATAGTAATAAAAAGGATGTGTTTTTATCTAGTGGCAGGAAAAGAAGATGAAAAATCATTTGTACTCATTTCTGAACTTACACTAGGGTTAATATTTATTAATAATTGATGTTTAACATGATTTTATGTATGTCTACTTAGAGATGCAGTGGATTTTTATATAAAATAGAGAAGAAATCAAGAACATAATACCATTTTTTACACACGCAATCTTCTATTGTTTTCATGTCTTCATTTGTCATAAGTCTCAATTTTACCTTCTTTTCACTACAAATGTCATTATCATACATTTGTGAGGATAAATTTTTGAGGTTTTCTCTTATTTATGATTTTATGTTAGCTTTATAAATATTCCCGGTCTTTGACTTATGTTTAAAATTGAAGAAGAGGGAGACGCAAGAGGGAGGAGATATGGGGATACATGCATATGTATAGCTGATTCACTTTGTTATAAAGCAGAAACTAACACACCAGTTTAAAGCAATTATACTCCAATAAAGATGTTTAAAAAAAAAGATTGAAGAAGAGAAGGCTGACAGCAATTTGACTTATAGGATCTTTAAATGGCAAGAGTAGCTAGCTAAGTATGTAAATAATTTTATAACTATCTTCTTATTTCTTATGAATTTTGACATAGGATCTAGCAATCATAAGCTACCACATTTATTCTCAATCCTATGTGAAAAGCCAGGAAGTCTGGAATTTCCTGTACTGGAATAGAATAAACACATTTTCCTGTTGAAATCTTACCTTAAGCCCTGACATTACTCATCCCCTCCCCTTTGGTGGTATATGTTATATTGATGATTTACCACAAGTCCTAGCTGTCTTTTACCTCAGTTATAAAAGATACATTTTGTGATTCTGGGAAAATCTCTTTCTTATCTTAATTCATCTTTTCAAATGATGCCACCACTTATTTTTAATATAAATGCTACCATGTGTTCACCCACTCTCCCTTTCCTCCTTCCGAGGGGGATTGAATACTCAGTGCTTCAGGAACAAAGCTGAGGTGCCGCGGGAAAACTCTCACAGCCTGTTGTTGTCATTTTCCCGGCTTTATTCATCCACTTTTCAGTATGAACATTGTGACCATTGACATTGCTTATTCACCTGGTACCGGTGAATGGGAAATAAAGCTGGTCCTGATCTGTTGTAACCTGTTAAATCTACTTGTGGGAATTGCTAGCCTCTGAAATCACCTCCATTGTTGACCATTAGCACCTTTTTTCTAAAGACTTACATATTCTATGAGTAGAGTGTGGCTTGTCCTTGTAGGCTTGTTATAATTATTCTTACTCATTTCTTGGTACTATGTTTTGTTCCTACAAATTTACTGTAAGCGCATCAAGATCAAGCTTTATTTCATTTGCATTTCTACCGGCACCTAATAGTTTTCTATTCTTAATGGAAATTAAATAAATTATTTTAAAATAGCTAACATTGCAGCTCACTTGAGTAATGTCAATTTGATTGTGCACCAATGCTACAAGGCATACAGAATGAATACGTTAAAAGGGAAAGTTCTTTCACGGCATCTCGTCTACTTCCATAGTTATGTCTTAATATGTGGACCTTGATTTTTCTCATTTTATATAAAGGACTTATAGTAGAATTCTTAAGCTCAAATTTTCGTATTAAAAATACAGGTTTCCTGTGAGTTCCCATCAGAGGAAGGAAGTAACAAGCAAATGGCTCTTGCATGTTTCATAGAAAAGAAAGAGAAAAATCTGTAGATTGAGAAAACTCTGAGGAAGGATAATGTGATGGTTAGGCAGAATGCACATATCAAAATTTTGGCATCAAGCATTTCTTGGTTTTATACTTACAAGATCACGTTCAAGGTTCAATCTTTATTTACTAAAAATGTCTTTATGCACACTTGAATATTGAGGTGTTTCTCCTCAAAATGTAACATTTGTAATTAAAGAATAGGAAAGGATGATTTCTGTATCTTCCAAATCTGCTGTAATCAAAAATGAGTCCATGCCTTGATTTTAGCTATTTTGAGAGGACTGAATTTCTCAATGAATATTGCACAACACTATATGCCTACACTGTGCTTTAAGAAATGATTATCAAAAGGGAAGATGAGTGAATATAGCTTCATTAGATGGAATCTTGGGTTTTAGACTTGCAGTTGTTTAAAATCCATGCAAATCAGAGCATGACCAGTGTTAAAACCTGACCAATACAAACTGACAACATTCTATTGACCATAACAACACAGTGTAGCCATATCTTTCATTTCAATCCAAATATTGTTCAAACATGCTACAAATATTTATTATTTGCTTATCATGTGCAAAGTGTCTTTCTAGGAACTATGGTTACAAGCATGAGTTAAAAAAATAAATTTAATTCCGTACCCCAAAACAGCTTATAGTCTAGTAAAGAGAGAGAAAAAACAAACAAACATATGGATAGATAAATAAGTCACTTATGCTTTTTCTACACTGAGAGTCTGATAGTATAAACAACAGTCACTGAGGTGCGCTTGGCTAAGTTTTTAAATTCTAAATGCATACTTGAATATGGAATTTAATTAATGTGTCAGGAACAATGGTAATAGAAACTGGTAAGATGAAGAAGTGTTAGTCACATATATTGAGTTACAGGTTTCATGAACTTGCTTTTGCTAGATACAAAATAATTAGCTAACCTACATTGAGAAGATCAGGTATTTTGTAATGTCTCATAAATACAGAGGATATACCTATAATTATAAAATAATGCTGTAATTTTGTACCTACAAGGTTAATTTTGTATTATGAAAGTAAATTGAGGCCTTGTACATCTCAACCTTGTATGATTTAATGTGTGATCAGTGAGTCACATCTCTAGCTTGGTCTTCAGCTAATCCTCAGGAGATATAGAAAAGGGATGTCGGATGTATGTTGATGTACTATCTGGACCACTGAAGGTACCCTCCAGTGTGTAAGGGCCATGAATGAGTTATAAAAGCAAAATGAAAGCTCTGTAATTTGTATATCAAAACGCCCTTTGTGAAACTCCAGACACCTATAGGTAATTAATCCTCACCTATCCTTCTGGGATAGGATGGTGGTGTGTAGTTTTACTGCATTTTACAGGTGGCATACATAACTAGCCTCAGGTTGGTTGCAGAGTAGGGAATAAAACAGAGCTCTTTTTATGTCTTATCCTGTAAGTTAGCAAAGCTGCTGCTTCCCCTAAAGAAGCCATTATATTCTTTCTTATAAGAATCTCAAGTTATTTCTTGTTTTGATATCTTCTCAGATTTGAGACTGGACCACTTCTTCCGTATCATATAATGTTGGTCACACAGTAGGTATTACAGTATTATAGTACTTACTGTATTGGGCATTTATTTTTAAGCTTCTAAGATTTTTATTTTATAAAAGTAGCTGATGCTGAATGTAAGGATTATGAGTGTTGATTCACAAGATTCATGAGTCTTCTCTGACTGCTGGCACACTGAATACTGACTTTTGCTTTGATAGGCCTATGCCTTTCTAACACATTTTCCCTCTTGGAACAACGAAGCTGCAGTTTTTTGACTTTTACAAATGAGAGGTGCTATAGACTAAGCAAAAACTGGTTTCAACTCCTCTGAGAAACTTATTATGTAAATATAGATTATTATGATCATAAATAATAATTTATTTTCTGAGGCATAATGCCAGAGCAAAAGTCATTTGGGTAGGCAAACATTTGTTAGCTGTACGGAGGTTTCATCAAATACAGTCTCCATTCAGAGATAATAGATACTTAAATGGATTTTTCTTTTTCATGAGCGCACCTCAAGGTTTAGAAGCAAGCTCATTGTTAAAAATATCAGACAATAATAGCAATAATTTTTCTAAAATCTTTATGGCCTGCCAAATTTGTAGCATGAATACAAGTAGAAAATCACAATCCTTTGGGAAATTGAATTTGATTATCTTAAATTTATTCTTTCATTTAAGATAGAAACCCAAGCACGAATTCTTCAGACTTGCCGGTCTTGGGTTTTCATTAGACACAAGATATTTTAGTTTTGAATGTAGTTTTTATATTCTTTACTTTTAGGGAAAAGAAAGTTGCCTGTCCTTTTTTTTGTGAGAGAGAATTATCAAAATCCAGCCATAAGACTAAAATAGCAATCAGTAATTCTCATAACTGGGAGATATTTGTGATGCCTTATTAATCTCTGTTAATAAATAAGAAGTTTATAAGTTCTGTGAATGAGCTATACCTGAAGGAACTAGGTGGGGATGGTCATTACTGAAAAGCTGGAATTAAAGGGGGATGCAGTGACTGTCATATATTTGAACAATTATTACATGGAATAGGACATAGTCTTGTTCAGTGTCATCCCAGAAGGTAGAAATGGAAGTTTTACGTGCAAGTCACGGGGAAGTAAATTTTAATTCATTGTAAGGAAGGGGTTCCTAGTAATGTCCCTAAACAGAGAAAATATTTGTTTTACAGAAAGGATTCCTGAGTCCTGCTGGGAACTTGAACCTCACCGTCCTTAAGGGCCTCTCAACTCTAGAATTTTGGCAGTTCCATCTGAATCTCTGTCCTTCACTGCAAAATCCTACCTACCAAATTTGAGTAGTTCCCAAATGGATGTCTTCCTCCTTTTTTCCAAGTTTGTTGATTAGAATGCCATTTCTTTCCATCTCCAAGTATCAAAATGTTCAAGTCACTTTTCTCTTTCATGTCTATCTCTCCTAAAATCTCTGATAACTCATCTGTCACTAAATCCTACAGATCTTTATTTCTCAGAGTCATTCTCAGTCATTGTGTTATTTATTCTAATCTCCATAAACTAATCAAGGCCCTCATTATTGTAGACCTGTACTGCCACAACAATCTCATAACAAGTCTCCCTAATATTTGCATATTCTTTCCTTAATCAGTAATTTTCTTGTAGCACCACTTTTATTATGTCACCCTCCTTAAGAGTATAGTCCTTCCTTAGCCCTTTTAGGGTTGTTCGGATCATCTCATTCCAGTATTTAAAATCTTTCCTAACATGACTCCACCTTATCAATGTTTTCTCGTACTGCTTTCAATATCAGTCAACTTCTTCTCTTCAACTTTCCTCAACCCAACACAGTAAACAGGCTATAGGTACAGTCGCAGATAAAATCCTATATTCTTTTATGTTCCTCTAAGAACATTTCTTAGACTCAACTTATCCCACAATGACCTCTTTTTATTTTGAAGTTTACTTAAAGCCTACCATGTGATCTATTTAAAAAGACTCTCCACTCTTAAAAATAGTTGTCTGCTAGTTTTGTTTAGATGTATATGTGAAAGTTGTAAATATAACCTCGCTAACTAGTTTTAAAGTGCTGACTCTATATCTCATTTTATATTACAATTTTCCAAACGACCGTGAACATTCACTGAATACACATTAATTCCTATCAGAGGAGAGACTCAAGAATCATTAAGTAGTGGTGTGACTGAACTGAGCTTGGGTCCGCTCTCCCAACATGAGATGCAGCAAAGCCAATCTAGTGACACTGGGTTGTGGTGAAGGAAAGTGTATTTTCAGGGCACCGAGCAAGGAAAATGGGCAGTTAATGCTAAAAAGACCTGAACTCCCCCATGGCTTTTAGGGAAGGGTTTTTAAAAGCAACATTAGGGGTTAGGGTTGCAGGGTGCATGATCAGCTTGTGGATATTCCTCTCATTGGTGAGGAGGTAACAGGTGGTGTTTTGGAAATCTCAATCCTCAGTCTTCTGGTTCCAGCCAGTCTGGGGCCTTTGTGTTTATGGTCAGCAATGCCATCTGGTAGGGTCCGGCTTCTGTAAAACAACTCAAGGATATGTGTGAGATTGTTATCTATATCTCTTGAAGAACTAGGGGTCTTGTGACTGTTTTATGGCTAAACTATTGTTTAAGCTATCATTACTTTTTGTTTCACTGCTTTTCTTTATTTCTGCATTCCCTCACTTCTGTAATTAATAACTGCTTGAGTCTGCTCTTTGGAACTCAGGGAAGGCCTACGAGGCTAAAGTCCTTTTTCTATAAACAAGAAACAGGGGAAATGAAGGGGTCTACCACTGGGAAGACCCTGCGGGGTCCTGCTTGGTTGCAGTGGATGATAAATGGAGAAAAGAATCAACGTGGCTCCCCCAGGAAAACCATCTAAGCCATCTATGGGTAGATGTGCTTATACTTATATATGTCTTAGAGGCGGAAGCAATCACAAGTGGCAATAGTGTCAGCCTACTGATTTCAACCACATCTTTTCTCTTGGTTCATTCTTATGAGTAGTATGCTATGGGCTATTAGCCCCCAAAACATTTTGGGTTAAATAAGATAGCTCACTGCACATAATTCTCATTTTGTGGTAAGAGCTTTAGGCTATATTATCTGAAATACTATGGAGCACATCGTCTTGACTTTGATTTTTTTTACAGTGTAGTTCAAGATGAACAGAGATTTTAGTGAATTTGGTTCATATCATCAGTTCATTTATTAGCAGCTGTAATGATGGAACCATAAACTTTTCACCACAGGTGGCACTAATGAACTCCTTTTGTGAGCTCCCTCAGCAATGAGAGTGGTATTTAAATTAAAATGGATTCCAGTTCTTTATTTCTAGAGGTGCAAAGACTTACAGTGTAGGTGGAAGATCTTGTCCTTGTTAATGATTGACATATCCTTGAAGACAAAAATACCATTCCCCTAAAATCCCCAGAATTTTTATTTTAGTTTTATTCTCACCTCAAACCTAATTTCCTATAGATATATAGAATAGTTTAGGTATATTCTTTCTTCTGAAGTATAAACAAATAGAAAATGTAAATATGATTTATATATAAACTTTTAATTTTTAATATCTTAGCCTTCAAAGATTCTTCACAGAAATAGGGAGCCCAGATATGACTGGCTATACAGCATGAACTAATTAACTATTCACCAACATAATACCAATGATTCTGATATCATGGATCATATAATAGAGAGCCTATGGTGGAGGTAGACATTAATAATTACATAGAGAAGATTATTTAATTATAGATAAAATAAGTGCTATAACCAAAATGTGCATTTTGCTAGGAGCCCACGTAACAGGGAGACCCGATCAGTCTGGGAGTGATAAGGGGTAGGGAGAAGGGCAGGGTTAGGGATACTTCTCCGAAGAGGTGATATTCAAACTGTGATCTGAAGTGAATAGAAGAGAGAACTTAGCTAAGTGAAGATTAGGGACTGAGTGGGGATGAGGCTTTCGGGCAAAGCAAACATGCTTGATGGCAGGAAGTTACTTAGTACTTCAGAGGAGTCAGAAAGTGATCAGTGTGCCTTGAGAACACAAAGAATACCAAGAAAGGAGATTGGGTGGAAAAGTAAGTAGGGGTCATATCATGAAAGGCCTTGCCAGTGAAAGGAGGGAGTTTGAATTTTATTCTAAAAGAATGGAAGGCCCTCCTCTTAGGAGATGATGTATTTTAAAGATCCCTCTGATTGAAAAGGGGAAGATGGGAAGCAGGAGACCAGTTAGGAAGCTTTAGCAGGAGTTCTAGACAGAGATGACGGTAGCTTGAGTCGAGACTGGGGCAGAGGAAATGGAGAGAAGGGGATGGATTCAAGATAGCAAGGAAGAACATGATAACTGCTGTGAAGTCATGGGCAAGAGACAAGGAGCTGTCCTTCAAGATTTATGAGACACAACTAGGTGAACTCTGCTGCCCTTTCCTCAAAGGGAAATGCTGGAAGAAGAGCACGTTTTGAGTTTAGTTTGGGCTGTAGTATTTTAGTCGCCTGAAGCAGACATGGCAGGAAGCAGTTGGATACTCAATGTATAGCTGAGAGAATAGGTCTGAATGGGACACAGAACTTGAGCCACTTTTGTCCTTCTTTTTCCTTAATTGAGATCAGTGCAACATGTCTTTGCATACCCCAAACAAGCAAAACCCCAAACTCCCCCCATATAAATCCATCTCTAGAAACATTGATGAATACTATAGATGTATTAACAAGGTTTCGTGAGAGACAATAAAGGGCACATCATATATCATACAGCAAACTTCTCACATAGTTCCTTTTTAAATATGGCAGCTCATTGCCAAAGGCTCTTTCTCAGCAGTGGCTGCCTTATCTCTTCACCCTCTTTTTCTGTAACACTTATCTTTCTATGATCACTGCCCTCCCCGCCCCCGCCAGTCTTCCTCAACAAATCCTTTATTTCTGTGTGTAAGAGTGGCTTTCTCTACGTTCTGTCATTCATAAGGTCACCTGTCAGTCTTCTCTGTGAAACAAAGATCTATTTCAGACCTGCCGAAGAGGATGAGAGTGGGAGAGAGAAGAAGGATTGTAGATAATAAACATTTTTCCTAAAAAATAAACACTTCAATATCATAGTCATGATAATTTAAGCCAAAGAGTTGAATCCTAACATTGCAAAATTCGATAGTGGAGGAAGAGATACTAAAGGAGAGATGGTCTAGTAACCTGAGGGGTAGGAGGAAAACCAAGAGACTAAAGTGTTCAGAAACCAGGAGAACAGAAGTTTAACAAGAACATAATGGTCAATTCATCAAATATGTTGCGAGGTCATCTGCATATTTAAAAACCATGAAAGATTAAATTTTTCTTGAAAATAATCTGCTGGATGTACTTTCAGAAAATGGGAAAAATGGCAGAACTTCATCTGTACTCCAGGTTTCACCATGAATTTCTTTTGCCTAAACATGGCAACATCATTTGCACTTTTTCATTTTTCCTCTGCAGACTAGGGGTTGCTAATCTGAATAGGTGATCCTAGTTCCGCATTTCCTAGTAATCCTGAGAGGAAGGGAAATAGCTGGGCTGAACAGTGGTCTTGCCCACGCATGTTTACACACACGTGTTGGCCCATCCAATACCAGGGCTGTGCCATGAATCACAAGGCTGCCCAGGTGAGGAGCCCAGCAGGCTGGACAGACCTTCCTTCTTTCTGCGCTCTTGGACCAGAGTGAATAAGTGGGTTTGGGTCTCATGCGTGAAAAAATAAGGTGATCAAAGGTGATGGTGACAGAGACAGTTGGGTCATCAAGCAGGTGCCTAAAGGGACATTGCAGCAGGTACTCAGGGCTTTCGGTGTAAAACTGTGAACATAGCCAACTAGGCATAGAGAAAACCCACACCAGCCTGGAAATCCGGATGGCACCAGGAGTGCCATGGGCATGTGGTACAGCAGCGACCAGCCCTGTGGCCCAGTCACAGGACGGATGGCTGTGGTTTTTTACGCCACCAAAGACTTAAATTCTGTGACATTGCCTTCAGTAGAAAACAGTCTGTGCACTGCAGAGTTGAGAGAGGTGGGCTTAGTCTCTCCTGAAGCCTATTTTATGAGGTGACTAATCTCTCCCCTCTTCTCTGTATGCACTTGAACTCCTCAGAGATAGTAAAATATTTTAGCTTTACTTGTTGCCTAAAAAAAATTAATTGAAATGTGGACCAATAGCAAGACAATGGCTGAATAGAAAAACAGATAAATAATGTAGGTCTTTAGTGAATGGCAAGAGACTCCATGTCTTGATAGGAAACCCAGGATTCTAAAGAAATGGTTTTGAATGGAAAGGCCGAGCAAGTTTGATACAACTTCCTCTTTTAGGCTTTGGAAAGGGGAGAAATAGGCAATTAATTACACCTTGTATTAAAATGAGAATTTGTCATGCTGTTTTGGCTTGCTTTCCTTAAGCGATGAATTCAGTTTCCTGGCATCACTAACCTGGCTCTCCCAATGTTTTTCTTACTTCTCACCCTCAATTATTCAGGGGGAGACTACTGATGGATAGAGTTATATCCTTTATCTTGGTATCTCTTCAAGAATGCAATAGATTGTCTTTTACCTTTCTCATTCCACCTCTGAATCTTATCATTGAGAATTTATGGCCATTGGCACAGAGGAAAGAATAAAACCCAAAGGGGCCAGCATGATGGCTTGGGGCGGGCTCAGGAAGAGGGATGTACCCCTGGGAGTTTGACCTTGCGCCACAATTTTGACCAACTTGAATCCAATTCTTAGAAAAAACTAGCAACAATAAAATATAATCCACACTCACCCTCAAAGAGCTGCCAACAATCTTCCTTCCAATTCAGTCAAGGCAGCTAGTATTTGCTTTGCTACCCCTTATGAGCTTGGTAGAATGATTAAACATTTTAACTCCTTTCCTGCTGGTTGTTTAAATTCATAGCCAGTTCACGACTGTTTCCTCTTAGCTCACTGCCGGTCTCCTTGGGATTCAGGATCAGAATAGCAATTTGAGGCTTATGAGAGTGAGGCTGGTCAACGTAATTTTTCAGATGCTTCTGGGCTTTCTTCAGATCTTATTTGGTTTTTCTCAGATAGGGCCAAAGAAAGGAGTGAGCTATTCCGCTGTTTGGGTGAAACAAAATAAAAAAAGGAGGAAAATCGAGAAGAGTGAAAAAATACATGTAGTTGTAGTCTGTCCTTTCACTGCTATTGTTTGCCCTTTCAAAGAAAGGTTGTGTAAATGAAGTTTCTTTCTACCCATAAAGTTATGATGGGTTGCCACATGCTGTGCATCATGCTTTATCATGATAAAGAAACAGGTCGCTTGAAATGAAAGCATTTGATGATTTATCAGGCATTTGGCAGTTGATCAACCCCACTGTGAGAGGACAGTAATATCCTTGCTTTGCTGAGGCTGCTTAAAGGATGTGAAATGTGGATCATGGCACTGAAGTAGTTGACAGTAAATCAGATTTGATTTCCCCTCTGAGAGCACAAAATGAAGCTTGTCGTTATCAGGAAGAGAAATGAAATCTTTAACTATTTCTCAGTGTTTTGTCATCTCTGCCCGTCCGAGTGATTTAACATAAAATGTCCCCAAAGTAGGAAGTGCAGGTATTATTTCATTTCATTTCAAAAGATAAACTTCACAGTTTTCCCCTATAAATTACTTGAAAAGCCCCCAATATGCAATTGTGGAGGTAGCTTAAGATCAGTGGGGTTTTAAAGTAAAATATTATTAGTCAAAAATGTACTTCGTGTTTTGTCCCCTGCAGATAGCTCACAGTCCCTGAACACAGTGATATCTTAGCGTTTATGAGAAAATATCAGAAGGGCCGAGAGAAGCTGTTTATAAGTGAGTTAGCTGCGTTGCCAGTACAGTTTGTTTATTGAACTTTTGACTGCATATTTCTTACATGACCTGTGGTTACCTATTTTCATGTTTTAAACTCCTGTTTGCTTTTTTATCTTTTCTCCCTTTCTACTTAGCTAATGATAAGACTTTGAAAACATTTGCAAAATTTCTATCACCCCCATGATTTAAAATGCCATTTTAAAGAAAGAAACTCTTTTTTAAAATTAATATATATATGAATAATGCAGCTCGCTCTTGAAAAAAATTAAGATATCAATAATAACAAAAATTCTGTGACCCAGAGACAACCACTGTTAACACTCTTGTGTGTCCCTGAGGACTTCATTCATATTTTTAATTTAACATTGGATTATTCATTCTCAATATCAGAGTATTGAAGAACGAAGCCTGGCAAATTTCTGTTCTTTGGTCTCAGGGTTCAAAATTGAATATTCAAAAGAGTTTATTTGCAAGCTCTCTCCAGTATTTTATGGCAGAAGGGATATCCATTTTCCTTCCATTTCCACTTAAAAAAAAAAAAAAAAAAAAAAGAATAGAAAGGATAAACTGCAAAGCCCAGCATAGGGTATTTGGGTTCTGTCTGAAGAAAAATTTCTTGGAATTTTAACTAGTTACAGGAACAAATGTCTTACTGATCATGAATACACCACCACTTGCAGCAGAATGCCAGGCCACATGGATTCTGTTTGTTGACTGGCTGAATAACTTGACTAGATGACAAGCAGCTAAAGGTTCTCCTAAATCCCTAATTATTGCAGTACTAGGTTAAAGCAAACAAACTTCTCACTGGATTCCAACCCAAGGCAATGTTGTAGATAAAGAATCAAAGAATTATAGGTAACAGAATAGTAAATTCTGAGAAAAGGTAAAATGAATGCTTTATTTCTGCCCCGTATTACTCTAACTCCCATATATTCTGTTTGCATAGAAGCAGATGTTGGAATCCCTGTAGAAAGTTTCCGAGCTCAGGTTACTGAGATATTCCAGAGCATGACATGGCTTATCATTTCCACCCTCATAATAGTCTAGTAAATTAGGTACCATTATGATATTCGTGTTACAGATTTAGTAACACAATGAGATTTGTTTGGTTGATATTTAGTAAGCACTATGTGCCAGGCATTGTACTATCAGTACTGACTAGAATTCAGCAGTGAATCCATAGACAAAATCCCAGCCCTCCTGGAGTTTTTATCCTAGATTCTAATGGGGGAGAAAGACAATAAACAAGATGAATAGATACATGACAGTGAATGTAAGAAGGTGGTATTATGGTGGAAAATAAAGAGGGAAGGGAGGTAGTGTTCAGCTACAAGATTTGATTGGATTCAAACCTAGGAGTTCTTTTCTTTAAACTTTTTATTTTATATTGGAGTACAGTTGATTAAACCTAGGAGTTCTATCTTCAAACCTTGTGTTGCTTTGGTGACAGTAAGATACGAAGAACATGAGATTGTTGCCTGATGAGATTTCTTGAGATGTATTCATGAGAAAGCATAATTTCTGTGGTTTGTTAATTATTCTCCAAGTAAGCAATAAAGACCGAACAATCGTAATGGAGAGAAGAAGAAAAGTTGGAGTATCATCGCAGTTAAGGAATTAAGAGTTTTAGTTTTCAGGCAAATAAAAGCACTGTTATTTGTCCCCTGTTGAAAGGCAAGACCTTCAATCAGCTGGCATTGGATTCTTGTTTACTTCTAGAACTGTGTCAGCAAGCCTGTGGAGTACTCAAAACACCCCAAAACCAGCAGATGTTTTAGATGTATTTATTTGGTCAAAATGTGTTATTTTTCATCTTGTGAATGCACATCCCCACCTTCTGCACTCTGCCCTAGTTTTTCCCCCAACTCCGACCTTCCCTTCTAATTTAGCCAAGCTCAGAAGAAATGTCCTTCTAGAGAACGTGATTAATGTTGAGTGCATTGAACACTTAATGGATAGCAGTGAAATCATTTAATTCTTTATCTATAAAAGTTGATACAATTTTAAGAAAAAAGCATAATAGAAATATTAGGGTGAAGAAGGAATATTATAATACTAATCAGAAGATCAGAAGATGAACCTCTCTGAAGTGATTTGTCTCTAAGTGTTTCAGTCAGAGTTCAACCAGAGAAGCAGAATCAGTAGGGTGGATGGGTGGATGGGTGGATGGGTGGATGAGTGGGTGGGTGGGTAGGTAGATAGAAAGAAAGGTAGATAGGTAGGTAGATAGATAGATGGATTGACGGACGGAAGGATGGACCATGGATATGGGAAGGAGGGAGGGAGGCAGGAAGAGAGCCAAGGATAATTATTAGAAGGAGTTGCCTTACTTGACTGTATGGGGGTGTCTAAGCAAGTCCAAAATCCATCAAGCAATTCACCAGGAAGGGAAGATCATGGGCAGGCTTGAACATTCAGGCATGGGTGGTAGTTGTCCACAGGCAGAGTTTTTTCTCTTTTAGTGAAACTTCATCCCTGCTTTTAAATTCTTCCAACTGATTCAATCAAGCCCATCCAGACTATCCAGGACAATCTACCTTGCTTAAAGTCATCTGATTAAGGACTTTAAGTACATCTGCATGGTTCCTTCATAGCAACACCTTAAATGATGTTTCATTGAATAACTGGAGACTACAGCCTAGCTACAATGACACATGAAAAAGAAAAAAACAGGCAATTTGTTTTCTGTAATTTTGTAAGTTTGTTTTCTGGGAATCTTTATTGGGATATGTATAGCAAACTCCTGAAATCTTTTAAAACTTTTTTTTTTTTAACATCTTTATTGGAGTATAATTGCTGTACAATGGTATGTTAGTTTCTGCTATATAACAAAGTGAATCAGCTATACATATACATATATCCCCATATCTCCTCCCTCTTGCGTCTCCCTCCCACCCTTCTTATCCCACCCTTCTAGGTGGTCACAAAGCACCGAGCTGATCTCCCTGTGCTATGTGGCTGCTTCCCACTAGCTGTCTATTTTACATTCGGTAGTATATATAAGTCCATGCCACTCTCTCACTTCGTCCCAGCCTACCCTTTCCACTCCCCATGTCCTCAAGTCCATTCTCTACGTCTGCGTCTTTATTCTTGTCCTGCACCTAGGTTCTTCAGAACCATTTTTTTTTTAGATTCCATATATATGTGTTAGCATATGGTATTTGTTTTTCTCTTTCTGACTTACTTCACTGTGTATGACAGACTCTAGGTCCATCCACCTCACTACAAATAACTCAATTTCGTTCCTTTTTATGGCTGAGTAATATTCCATTGTATATATGTGCCACATCGTCTTTATCCATTCATCTGTTGATGGACACTTAGGTTGCTTCCATGTCCTGGCTATTGTAAATAAAGCTGTAGTGAACATTGTGGTACATGACTCTTTTTGAATTATGGTTTTCTCAGGGTATATGCCCAGTAGTGGGATTGCTGGGTCATATGGTAGTTCTATTTTTAGTTTTTTAAGGAACCTCCATACTGTTCTCCATAGTGGCTGTATCAGTTTACATTCCCACCAACAATGCAAGAGGGTTCCCTTTTCTCCACATCCTCTCCAGCACTGTAGTTTTGATTTGTATTTCTCTAATGATTAGTGATGTAACTTTAGAAAAAAACTTGCTTCAATGTGAAAAGTATGCTTTTGTCTTTTCAGCTGCCTATATGTGTCAAGACCAGAAGAAATTTATTTTCAAATGTGATGATAAATCAGTCAATACAGTGTCTCTAATTGATAGATTCAGAACACTAGTGTCTTTTGGACTCATTTCATATTAAAACAAAGCAAAACCAAAAACGATTATCTGTTAGTTGCCTGAGTGTTTGCTGCCCACTGAACAGCAAACGATGCATTCCTACCCTCTCCCTTGAATTCATCTATTTTGGGGGGGTTGGGGGGTTATATGGCTATTGTGTGTAGCCCCAGTGGTGAATCATGATCAGTCAGAACCAGTCATGGAGACCTTTTTGCTAGCAGTTGGTCCAGGGCGTAGTATATGACCCATTTTTGGCCAAGAAGATGTAAGATGGAAATCTAATAATCCTAAATATCAAATAAATATCCATGAGTTCATACTGACATAAGTAAATGATTGAATAAATAAGTAGATGGGAGGAATAGACAAATTTCTCCTGTAGAAGAATTCCAAATAATTTATGCGGCTACCTTATGTTTAAGGAAATAGAGCATAATTCCCTCTCCTCAAGTATGGACTGTGCATTGTGCCTTCCTTTCAAAGAGTAGACTGTTGGCGGGGGGGAGGGAAGAATAACTTTTCAGGGAAAAATCAGTACTAGTTTTGCTGCTGTAACAAAGTACTACAAACTTAGCGGTGTTAAACGATAAAACTTGATTATCTCACAGTCTGTGGGTTAGAAGTGTAACACTGGGCTAAAATCAAGGTGTGGTCAGGCATGGGGGCAGGGCTACATTCCTCTGTGGAAGCTCTAGAGGAGAATCCAATTCCTTGCCTTTTCTGGCTTCCAGAGGTTGCCTGTATTTCTTGGCTCATGACCCCCTTCCTCTGTCTTCAAAGCCAACAAAGGCCTGTCCAGTTCTTCTCACATCATATCATCCTGAGCTGCTTCCTTCATTCCATCTCTTTAGAAAACTTATTTCCATTGGGCAACCTTAATTCTCCTTTGTTATGCAACCTAAGATAATCACAGGCTCCAGGGTATAGGACAGGGACGTATCTCGGGGTAAGCTGTCGACCGCATCTGACAAATCCTACCTCAACCAGGTGACCCAGGATCACATCAGTAGTGACAAGTCAGGTTGATAGCATATGTGTGGACTTGATATGTGGTAAGAGTGTTACTTTACCCTCCCCCAAACCCATAACCCCAGTCTAATCATGAGAAAAACATCAGACAAATCCCAGGTGAGGGACATTCTGTAAAATACCGGAGCAGTTCTCTTCAAAATTATCAGAGGTCATTGGTAAGAATGTAGACAGCTTGTAGAACCTGGACAAGGTAAGGAAACAAGATTGTCCCCTAGAGCCTCCAGAAAGGAACAAGCCCTCCTGACACCTTGATTTTAGGCCAGTGAGACCTGGATTGGATGTATGACCTACAGAACTGGAAGAGAATCAACTTACATTGTTTTAAGCCACTAAATTTGTGGTAATATTTTATTGCAGCAATAGAAAACTAATATAGTCATCCAAAATAGGAGGAGTCTGAGAAACTAAACTGTCACAGCCAAGAGGAGCCTAAGGGGGCTTGATAACTAAGTGTAATGTGATGTCCTGGATGGATCCAGGAACAGAAAAAAGGACGTTAAGTAAAACCAAGGAAATCTGAATACCGTATGTACTTTAGTTGATAATGTATCAATATTAGTTCAATAATTGTGGCAAAGGTACCATATTGACGTGCCATATTATTAATATTAATAATAAGAGGAGTGGTATGGGGTACATGGGAACTCTCTACTATCTTTGCAATTTTTCTGTGGATTTAAATCTATTCTAAAATAAAACGTTTATATAACAGAAAAGAAAATAGGAAGTAAATATCAGTATAATACCGTGCTTCAATGCTTGTAGGTGGAAATATCCAAATGGATTCTCTAGATAACTGCTTATTACTGACTTTGTGTAGGGGTTCAGTAAAGGATATAGAAATGAATCTATAAGGACCCTGTTCTCTAGGAACTCAGGTTTTACTTGGGAAGGCATGTTTATGAGTTGCTATAATCTTGGGGGAAAGCAGTAAGTAAATACAAGCCACAGGGCTGAAGTTCAAAGGATGTTTGGGTAAGAAAAAAATTTACTCTCACTGGGGGTGGGTGAGGTCACAAAGGACCTTGTGAAGGGGGTAGCGTTTGCCCTCTGCCTTGAAGAGACCCAAGGTTTGAGTATACACCCTGGAAGAGAAAGGAGAGGGCTGAAAATCCAAAAGTATTAGAACAAAGGTCTAGCAAAAGAGAGTGTTAGCAGGAAGTCTGTAGAATGTAAGTGCCTCAAAGACTGGAATTATGCCTATCTTGTCCGTCATTATATCCTCATTGCTTCCAAGAAAACACACAACAGTGGTTCCACGAATATCTGTTGATTAAGTGGAAGGAAAATAGTTGGGGAGTAAGTTGTAGAGAACTTGCATGCCAAATTAGTGAGTTTAGCCACTTAAAGTTTTTGAGAAGAACATGATTTGAGCTGTACTGTAGAAAGATTAATTTGGCAAAAAAAGAAAAAAATGCAATTTAGGTTGAAAAAATGCAGATTAGATAGAAAAGGAGAGGAGGGAAAATATTAAATTGTGCAGGCAAGAAATTACAATAATATTAATCTTATTTATTCGCTAACACTATCACTAGTCTCTATTAAAAATTAATTTGATTTTTATTTATATCAAATTAACCCATATTTTAAAAAGTCAGAGATTTATAATGAAAAAATAACAGACTCTTGCTCAAGTCAAACCACCCAAGGTCTCTGTATCAGAGGTAACAACTTTCACCTCTTTTACCTGTTTCTTCTAATAGCTACCTCCTTATTTCTAAATTTCAAATGCTTTTGTCTAGTTCTTGGTTTTAAAATTTAGATAGTATCTTTCTCATATCAACCTATAATACCCTACATTCACTCCCATAATTCCTTTCCCCCATTCTTCTCATGAACATATTTTAACCATATATTGAATTGCTATTTGATAGTATATTAATCATACATCAAATTGATATTTGATGCTTTTATTTTATGTTATATAAATACTGTGCATGGCAAAGCCATGTGGACTGCTATAATTATTGTTTCCTTTCTTATACTACTTTTTGTTTCTAGTGAAGGTAATAACTGCCTTGGTTTTTGTTTGCTTAGTTTCCTATGGCTCTTTCAATATGAGCAAGCAGTCCAGGAAATCTAATAATTTTCTAATCAATTTTTTTAAGATTCTACATGTAAGTGATATCATGTAGTATTTGTCTTTCTGTGTCTGGCTTATTTTACTTAGCATAATGCCCTCCAGGTTTATCCATGTTGGTGCAAGTGGTAGGATTTCCTTCTTTTTAAGACTGAATAATATTCCTCTGTGTGTGTGTGTGTGTGTGTGTGTGTATCACATTTTCTTGAGCCATTCATCTATCAAGGGACACTTAGGTTACTTATATACCTTGCCTATTGTGAATAATGCTGCAATGAACATAGGAATATTTCTTCAAGATAATGATTTTATTTCCTTTGGATATATACCCAGAAGTGGAATTGCTGGATCATATGGTAGTTCTCTTTGAAATTTCTTGAGGAACCTCCATACTGTTTTCCACAGTGGCTGTACCAGTTTACATTCCCTCCAAAGTGTACAGGTGTTCGTTTTCTCCTCATCCTCACCAACATTTGTTATCTCTTATGTTTTTGATAATGGACAGTCCAAAAGTGTGAGGTGATATCTTACTGTTGTTTGATCTTCAATTCTCTGATGATTAATGATGCTAAGCGTCTTTTCATGTACCCGCTGGCTATTTGTATGTCTTCTTTGAAAAAAATATCTATTCAGGTCATTTGCCCATTTTTAAAATCAAGTTATTTGCTGGATGATTGCTGGGTATATGTCCAAAAGAAATAAAATCTAGCTTTAATCTGAAAAAACTTCATACTGTTTTCTATAGTGGCTGTACGCCACTTTTAATCCACTTTGAGTTCATTTTTGTGAGTGGTGTAAGATGGGGGCCAATTTCATTCTTTTGCATGTGAATATCCAGTTTTCCCAAAACCATTTATTGAAGAGACTATCTTTCTTCATTGAGTATTCTTGGCTCCCTTGTCGAATATTTGTTTATCATATACGTGTGGGTTTATTTCTGGGCTCTCAATTCTGTTTCATTGGTCTATGTGTCTGTTTTGATGTCATTACCATACATTTTGATTACTATAGCTTCATAATAAAGTGTTAAATCAGGAAGCGTGATGCCTCCAGCTTTGTCCTTCTTTCCTAGGATTTCTTTGACTATTTTGGATCTTTTGTGGTTTCTTATGAAATTTAATATTGTTTTTTCTATATCTGGGAATATGCCATTGGAATTTTGATAGGATTTACATTGACTATATAGATGGCTTCAGGTAGAATGGACATTTTAACAATATTAATTTTCCTGACCTATGAATACAGGATATCGTTCCATCTTTGTGTCTTCTTTAATTTCTTTCATCAACGTCTTAAAATTTCCAGTATACAGATCTTTCATCTCCTTTGTTAAATTTATTCCTAAGTATTATTATTTTGGTGCCATTATAAATGGAATTGTTTTCTTGATTTATTTTCCAGATAATTAGTTGTTAGTATATAGAAATGCAACTGATTTCTGTATGTTGTTTTTGTATCTTGCAACTTTACTGAATTTGTTCATTAGTTCTAACAGTTTTTTGTGGACTCTTTAGTTTTCTATGTATAAGATTGTATCATCTGCAATCAGAGACCATTTTACTTCTTCCCTTCAGATTTGGATGACTTTTGTTACTTCTTCCTGCCTAATTGTTCTGGCTAGGACTTTTAATACTATGTTGAAAAGGAGTGTTGAGAGTGGGGACCCATTTGTCTTATTCCTGATCTTAGTGGGAAATCTTTCAACCTGTCACCACTGAGTATGATGAATGTGAGTTTGTCATATATGCACTTTTTTATGTCATCTATACCTAGTTTGTTGATGGTTATCATAAAGGATGTTGAATTTTGGCAAATGAGTTTTCTGCATCTATTGATATAATCATATAATTTTTATCCTTCATTTGGTTAACACATTGTATCACATTAACTTGTAGATGTTGAGCCATCCTTACATCCCAGGACTAAATCCCACTTGATAGTGGTGTATGATCCTTTCAATGTACTGTTGAATTCAGTTTGCTAATATTTTGCTGAGGATTTTTGCATCTTTGTTCATCAGGGATACTAGCCTGCTAAGGATCTTTATCTGGTTTTGGTATCAGGGTACGGCTGGCCTCATAAAATGAGTTTAGAAGTATTCCCTCCTCTTTATTTTTTGAAAGAGTTTAAGATAAACTGGTATTAATTCTTCTTTAAATGTTTGGTAGAATTCATCATGAAACCATCTGATCCTGGACTTCTGTCTGTTGGGAGATTTTGATTGCTGATTTAATCTCCTTACTAGTAATTGGTTTGTTCAGATTTTCTGTTTCTTCATGAGTCAGTCTTGGTAGATTGTATGTTTCTAGGAATGTATCCATTTCTTCTAGGTAATCTGGTTTGTTAGTGTTCATAGTAGTTTCTTATGATCCTTAGTGTTTGTGTTATTAGTTATCATGTCTCCTCTTTCATTTCTGATTTTATTGATTACACTCACCCTAGTGACTTCTAAATTCACTGTGATTTTTCTCCAAACCACCATTGACTTTTCCCTTTTTTCTCCTCTGGTCTCCCCTGGCTTGTACCTAACACAGCCAGAACCCTGGAAGTAAGCACTATGGTTCAGACAGAGAAAGCTCCAGGAAAAGCCTGGCTTGAGGGGCCAAAAATGAAACTTAAAATTCTTAGAAAGAGTGAGAAGCCCCAATCCACTATCTCTCTTATTTTTTTCCCTCTGTGCCATCTCTTAGGCAATCCCATCCAATATTTTTGAAGATTTTGGCAAATATAGTGCATAATCCATATATTACCTAGTGGGACCTAAGACAGGCTCCTTAATCACATATATTGAATTTTCTGCAATGGAACATGAATATTCTCATACTAAGAGGGGTAAATAAAGACTATTATTAGTTTTATATATTTTAAAAATAATTTTGATAACAAAGTAGTTCAGATAATGTCAAGGTTTGCTGGCAAGTGAGTATTTTAAAATTTTTAGTTGTCAGAAATTTTGGATTTCGGTGTTACAGATAAGGCATTATTGAATCCTTACCTCTCACTTGGCCTTTGAGGGTAACTAATGCCTCCAGTTCCTTAGCTTTTCTGGAGTTTCTAGGTATGAACCCATACATGACTTACTGACTTCTCCCTCTGCAAACTTAGTGTTGTCTTTCTTTGCTCTGTTAAGTTAGTCTGCTTTCCATCTTCCAAAATTTGGTTGATATATCTCTTCTGCTCTTTATCTTCTATAATCTTTCACCTTGTATGTGTTTACCTGTTGTATTCCTTAACTTGCTTCTTAGTGGGCTTTCAGGAATGAATGGAGATCATTAGAAGTATCCAGTCTGTCATGTTTAACCAGAATCCACATGTCAAGGTTAAGTAGGACCCGGAGATATAGATACAAAATGGTTCGCTAATGATAGGATTCTGCAGTTCTGTAATGACATTTCAGTTAATCAAGAGAAGGGAGTTGCAGAGCAATTGGTAAAGGACAATAATTTCTTACGGTTTTATCATCTGAAGCCCCTCAGAGATGGAATTTCTATTTTAGAGGCATCCACAAACTCATTAACTCTCCCTGGCTGTAGTGGACTAAGTGGTACCCTGCCCCTCACCTCCCACTCCCCACTCCCCCCCCCCCAAAAAAAAAGATATGTCTACAACCTAGCCTTCAGAGCCTGTGAGTATTACCTTATAAGGTAAAAGATGAGATTAAGTTAAGCATTTTGAGAGGAGGCTTTATTCAGAATTATCTGGGTAGGCTCTAAATGAGGAGGTTTGGAGCTAGACCCACACAGAGAAGGTGACGTGAGGGGGGAATAGAGAGAGAGGAGGCCACAAACCAATGGATGCTGATGGCTACTAGAAGCTGGAAGATGCCAGAAATAGATGTTCCCCTAGAGCCTCCAGAAGGAGTGCAGCCCTGCGCATGCCTTGATTTTGGACTTCTGGCTCCAGAACCATGAGAAAATGCATTTCTGTTATTTTAAGCCCCCCAGTTGATGATCATTTGTTACGGCAGCCCTAGGAAACCAGTGCACTGGCAGTGCAGTATTGTATTGTCTTCCCTGAGTGAGAGCAAGTTCTCTTTATGTGAGACAAACATACATGGGAATTATTTTATTTATAATTTTAGGCAAGTTCGTTCTCTTCTGTGGACCTCAGTTTTAAAACCTAAAAATTAGGGTTGGTGGTCAGTGATTTGAAATGCCTCAAGATCTAAAATACTCTTGGTTTGTACAAATCCTTATATGGCAGGGGGGAAATGGACCTATTTGTATCATCCATGTAGTGAATATGTAAATAAATCCCAAATGAAACTAATACTATTATTACTACCTTGGGATGCCTTTAAAGAGCAAGCAATTTTCTTCTTTTCTTTTGGAATAGCTATTTAGATGTGCTTGTATATTAAAGCAATAGTATATTTTATATTGGACAACTTGCTTGATTTGTTAGGAATACCTAATCTAAGTTAAACTTTTAATGTAAAATTTGACATACATAGACTAGTCTACTTTAACAGGCATTTATATTAATCTTATAAAGAAATTATATGAAAATCAAATTTATAGTGGCTTTTTAATCCCTGTTTTAGTTGTCTAGATTGTTGTCTATCTTCTCTATAAGGCTTTTCTTAATTTAAAATTTAATGGATGGCTGATTCAATCACAGAAATTTTTTAATGTTCATGAAAAACACAGTTGACTTTATTGCCAAGTTCAGAGGCCTTTCTCCTTCTTGCTTATAATCTATAACCACAACAGCCTTTGGTCTTATTTCCTTTCATGGTCTTAGGATCTTTGATTTTTCTTTTTAAAAACTATTTTAGAGGACTTCCCTGGTAGCGCAGTGGTTAAGAATCCGCCTGCCAATGCAGGGGACATGGGTTTGAGCCCTGGTCCAGGAAGTTCCCACATGCTGCGGAGCAACTAAGCCCATGTGCCACAACTACTTAGCCTGTGCTCTAGAGCCCGCGAGCCACAATTACTGAAGCCCGTGTGCCTAGAGCCCGTGCTCAGCAACAAGAGAAACCACTGCAATGAGAAGCCCGAGCACCGCAACGAAGAGTAGCCCCCACTCGCCGCAACTAGAGAAAGCCTGCACGCAGCAGTGAAGACCCAAAGCAGCCAAAAATAAATAAAGTAAATAAATTTATATATAAAAAAACTATTTTAAAAAGTACTTTCTTATTTTCCAACAAGACCACAGAACCTAGACACTATTTTTTCCATTTTTTCTCCTCACAAAATGTTAGACATTGTAACTAATGCTTATTAAGCACTTACTATGTGCTTCCAAGTTCATACACTCTTACAAGTTCATCACTTTTATTAATTATTGTGAGATAAGTACCTTATTATCATTCCCACTTTATAGGTAGGAAAATTGAGGCTCAGAGATGTTATATAACTCACATAGTAATATAACCATTGATTTGAAAAGATCCAAGGTTTCAAGTCTGGTAGTATGGCTCCAAATCCATGCTCTGAACCACTAACCCACAGTGGCTTTCACTGTTTGAAAGGCTGTCAAAATTTAACTGATATTGACCTGCTGTGTTCATGAAATTCACCATCAAGACCTGAAAGGCTCTTCTGGGCTCCATGGTATAAAAGAGTTTTTGGAAGTTTTCTCTTTGGTCATTGAGTGACTGTGCTTTTCATATATGTGTGTTAAAAGTAGAGACTATAGTAATCCCATGAGCTCTAATTAGTTGTCCAACATCATGGAAATCTGCAAACAAAATCAAGCGCCCAACTGACCCAATTTCTCTAATTAATAAGTTCAGGGATAAGAATAACCATATTCTATCCTGCCCTACTACTTATTCTTTACTTGGGCTGTGGGGTGCTTCATTGCCCTGGGCTGCAGCCATCTTACCTGAATACTTCGTGAAGGTTCAGATCAAAAAGTCTAGGGTTAACAGATACACACTACTATATATAAAATAGATAAACAACAAGGACCTACTGTGTAGCACAGGGAACTGTATTCAGTATCTTGTAATAATCTGTAATGGAAAAGGATCTGAAGAAGAATATATATCTATCTATTTGTATATATATCTGAATCGCTTTACTGTACACCTGAAACTAACACAGCATTGTAAGTCAACTATACTTCAATAAAAAATAAATAAATTTTAAAAAATAGTCCAGTTTTGTTCATCTTTCCAGATTGCCTCTTGACTGAGGGTATATGAAGTGCCATCCTCACGACAGAGAAGAGCAGCCCTGAGTGTAACATCCCAGGGGAAGGAGGGGTGGGGGAGGTTTTTCAGAGCCTGACTGACAGAGAGCAGCCCTGCAGCCAGTCACCCCTAAAGAAAAGCACATTTTCTCCTAATGCTGTAAGTGTTCTGCTAACGGGGATTTTCAAGCTCTGGATCATGATCATTTCACTCTGCGCTATTGAGCCGTGGCAATCTGCTGCCTGAGTGAAGCTGGGAACGTGGTGATCCCTCTTCTTTTCACTGACTTCCTCCCCCGTGCTTTCTCAGCTCTGCAGAGCTGGATACGACAGGGATCTAAATCACAAGCTGCTCTGGGTTCCAAGAGAGAGAAACTGGGCAAAGGATAGGTAACTCAGGTGGGCAAACTTTCGTCGTAGCATCTTCGTGAGACTTGTCAGGTCTGAAAGAAGCGGGTGGGGAAATCAAGAAAACCATGTGCTAAGCATCATATTCGTGAATCTTTTCCACATTTGCTCTACTTCTGAATCTGCCAATGGAACTAAAGAAATGAAGACCTGGGCGCAGTTATAACTATGCAGGATTTTATAGCACCGGTACTTTCCCCATGTTGATCAGAAATTCATTTTTGATGAAATTGATGAATTTCTATGGTAAACTATCTCAGGCTAGTGAGGATTTCCACATTCTTAAATACATGTGACTCTCTTTGTGGTGTTTACTCACATCTATTTAATAAGTAAAATGAAAGGTACAAAGGAACCAAGATATGGTATAATTGATCTTGTGGTGTTGTGTATGGTATTAAATATTTGTTTTATACTTCATTATTCAGAGTTTCCAGGGACTAGGAAATGGCCATGTTGAGGACAGTATAGACACTAGACACGTAAGGTGCACTGAAAAAAACTCAAATTAATAAACACTTCTGTAGCACCCATTGTCTGCCATATATGCCAGGTTCTGTACATACACAAATGAATATGTTCTTCCCTCACAGAGTTCACCATCTAGCAAAGAAGCTCACAGGCTAGTTGTATATGAACTAATTCTAGCATGTTAATAATAGTGTTGTTATTAAGACATTTACGTCTTATGCCAAGTTAGGGTATTATTGTACAATAATAAGGAGTCAAATTAAAATAGTAGGAGACAAAAGGGAACACAGTGTCATCTATCTCCCTGTGGCATCTGCCATCTTGGTTACCCTTGTGTTGGCTGTTGTGAGTGGTTGAATTGTCAGCTCCCTTCTCTCTCACCTCCTCATGTGAGTCCCTTCCAAGCTATGTTCTTAGAGAGGCTGCCCTGCTGGATAGTGACCTTGTAAGAGGGCTTTGTGGGGAGCTGCATTCCCTGCTAGTGTCTCTAAACATGTTCAAGATCCATTTATAGAGAACAGAGAGGCCTCCCTGTTCCAAGTCCTACAAACGGTATGTTGGGGCTTTCCTGGTGGCGCAGTGGTTGAGAATCTGCCTGCCAATGCAGGGGACACGGGTTCAAGCCCTGGTCTGGGAAGATCCCACATGCCACGGAGCAACTAGGCCCGTGAGCCACAACTACTGAGCCTGCGCGTCTGGAGCCTGTGCTCCGCAACAAGAGAGGCCGCGATAGCGAGAAGCCCGCGCACCGCAATGAAGAGTGACCCCTGCTCGCCGCAACTAGAGAAAGCCCTCACACAGAAACGAAGACCTAACACAGCTAAAATAAATAAATTTATAAAAAAAAAAATTTAAAAAAAATCTAAAAAAAAAAAATCTCTCATCTAACGTTAAAAAAAAACCAAAAAAACCCCGATACGTTGTTCTTTTAAATGACGCACAAAAAGCTGAAAGCTCTTTAGTAATCCCTGGTGATCCTGTGGCATTCCCTCTAGCTAGTTTCTCTCAGGGTAGAGAAGGATCTGGGTCATATCCACTGTCTAAAGTTGTGCTAAAGTTATGTCAAGGGCATACTTACATGTGGGCCACAACCGGCTACGTGGAACTGCAACACTTCTTTCATTAAGGCAAGATCCAGAAACTAAACTCTCTTGATAGTACTTGGTGGAAAGTCAATTCACCCAAGAAAACCCAGGGACAAACCAACTATTCTCAAGTTAATAAAGTGGTAAAGGGGCTACAAAGCTTCCAGGGAGCATAAGCTATGGAAAGTTCCAAGTACTGAGCATTGCACCAGAGTCTGTCTGGATGATTGGAACAATCATGCATACATAGGCAGGAAACAATATTCTTTCGAATAGCCCATGAAGTAACTTTGGGGCCCGTATTTGGGAGGGGCAGATAATGTGAACAGGAAGCTGTATTTCAGGATATTTACTTATGGCAAAGCACACATTTGAATTAACATTCCCACCCAGGATTCACTGTGTATCTGAGTTCAGGTGAATTTTGCTTACGGTATTTAAAAGTTGGTTAAAAATCACATAGTCGAGTAGAAGTGCAATTGTACATATGGACTCTTTTAAGACCTGCTTCTATCACAGCATAAGCATTTGTGAGCTCCTTTAATGTGGTAGAAATACAACTATTAATCCAGACCTCTACACTTTCATTCTCAAAAAAAAAAAAAAAAAAATCCTGAGTTCTGTTAGTTGAAAATAACTTGTATAGTTCCATGCATCAGATCTTCTTCAATTACACAGCTGTGGCAGACTATACCTTAGCTCTCCGGAGATGCTCAAATCTAGGTTTTGCTATACAGACAGACATGCCACAGAGACTGCAATTACCCTGCATTTTGAGATTGATGGCATGTGGCTCAAATTTAAGAAACACAACAAACAATTTTTGTGTTTAAAATATTTGTTATTTCGCATGCAGTTTATAACCACAGTACCTCAACCTTAATCCAATTATAGCTTCCAGTATCATCTTCATAGAGAGGTCTTTTGGTGTCTCTGTGGCTTAAGGGCTTAGACGAGTGTGCAAAATTCTGGAATTTTATAGTAGAGTATCTCTAGCTTGCTGTGGGCCCAAGTAAAGTTTCCTTTACTTATATAATTCATGTGTTTCTTCTTGACCCACTTTACATTTTTGTCCTTTTAGATGGTAGTGTAATAACTAAGGATAACCCAGAGGCCAGATTCTTTGCTCCCTTGCCTGTCTGGCTGGCCGGCACTTTGTGGAAGAACATGATGTTCTCATCACTCCTCAGCCTATAAAGAAGATGATGCAGCCCTTGTCTTTGGGGGCCCGCAGTTCTTTTCTTCTAACCTCTTGGAACACTTGGCAGTGGTACAGTGAATATGATGTGTGCTTCCAGGTGGGACCCATCTTCCAGTGGGGGTGATTCACCATATAAACCTGATGTTAGACTATTTATGACCTTGAAACAGAATCAAAATTGTCTTTGCTTTATCTCTGTTTGGGAAACATATTTTGGACCTTATAAAAATACATATAATATTCTCATCGTCCAAAAGACACAATTTTGAGAGTCTTGACTCCAGCTCTCCTCCTCCCTTGTTTTAGAGTTATGGGAAAATTGTAGTGGCTTTATATTCATTTTTAAGTCTTCCAGCCAAAATCATTCACATCTGTACTTCCTGAGTATTGGGCCAAGCTAGGCCTGAGAGAAATTATCCTCATCATTTCAAGTTCTGAATATTATATATAGGTTATAGAAAAAGTCATAAGGGTAAATAATGTTCATCCATCATTACCACATATATTTCACAGAGTTTTCTATTGCATGGAATTAAATTTAAGGTTATGTAGTTACTATAAATAAGGAAAGGATAAGAGCTAACATTTACATGGCATTTTCCAAACATTAATTAATTCAACAGCAAAATAAATATTATACCTTGTGACAGAAAACTGCCAAAGTTTTATAACTAAATTATTGATTACTTGAGAAATGTTTTAGTTGAATGGTGATTAGATAAGCAGGGTTAAAAAAAGAAAAAAAGGACTGCACTGCAAAGTGTTCTTTTGTTTTATGTTTGTATTGAATAACTCAATGGGCCCAACTGTTCACAGGGAATACACCTGGTAGTTCAAGTTAATGCAGAGGTAGCCACAGAATTGTAGGCACATAGTAGCCAGCTCATACATTTCAGAGTCAAGAAAAGTTTAAAGCATTACTTAGAGGTAAACAAATTCGGAACATAGGTCAGAGACCAGTGATTTGCTAAGGGAGGATAGATGGTAAGGGTATCGGTTTCTCACGGCTGCTGTAACAAAGTGCTACAGGCTTAGAACAACAGAAATTTGTCATTTTCCAGTTCTGGAGGTCAGAAGATGGAAATGGGTCTCACTGGTGTAAAATCGAGTTATCAGCAATGATACATTTTTTTCTGGAGGTTCTAAGGGAGAATGTGTTTTCCAGCTCCTAAGGCTGCTGGCATGTCTTAGCTCCTGTCCCCGCCCTCCCCCACCCAAGCCCCCTTAACAGCAACGGCTGCTGAGTCTTTCTCACATGGCATCATTCAACACTGCCTCTTCTGCCTTCTTCTTCCACCTTTAAGGACATTTTACATTGGACCCACCTGGATGATTCAGGATAATCTTGCCATTTAAAAACCAGGTCGTTGGCAACCTAATTCCAATGCAGTCGTAATTCCTCTTTCCCATGTAACCTAAAATGTTCCAAGATTAGAACATAGACATCTTGTGAGAGGGAAGGCTTTACTGTACCTACCACAGCAAGGTGATATGATATAGTCATGTGATATAGCAGAATGCCCACTCAGGACTGGCTCTAACTTGACAATCCTTATCCAAGTCTCAGCTTATGTCTTCGGGGTCTCTACCTTAATATAGTTGGAGGGAATTACCCAAGTCGGAAACCTGAGCACCATCTTTAAAAATTCTTTTTCCCACCCCTCATATACAATTTTGGCACTAAGATCTGTTAATTTTGCCTCTTAAATATCTCCTGAATTTCTTCCCTTTGTTGCATCCCTTATGTAACCTTAGCTCAGATTCCCATCGTCTTTCACCTGAATAATTGCCTTTAGCTCCGAGCGAGTGTTCATATTTAAAGTCTCTACACTTAGTCCGTTTCTGTTTCGCATTCAAGCATCAGGATGGGCTTTCTAAAACACGAATATGTTTATGTCATTCTCCTTGTTAATAGCTCCCGCCCTTCATAGCAGTGATTCACATCTGGGTTGGGAGAATCAGAACCTTATTTTTTAATTTTTTTAATTTTTTAATTTTTTGTTGAAGTATAGTTGATTTACAATGTTGTTTTTCAGGTGTACAGCAAAGTGATTCAGTTATATATATATATAATATATATAAGATATTGAATATAGTTCCCTGTGCTATACAGTCAGTCTTTGTCATTTATCTATTTTATATATAGTAGTGTGTATTTGTTAACCCTAATTTATCCTCCCCCCACTTTCTCCTTTGGTAACCCTAAGTTTGTTTTCTCTTTGGGAATCTATTTCTGCTTTGTAAATAAGTTCATTTATATCTTTTTTTAGATTCCACACATAAGCAGTATCATATGATATTTGTCTTTCTCTGTCTGGCTTACTTCACTTTGTATGATAATCTCTAGGCCCATCCATGTTGCTGCAAATGGCATTATTTTATTATTTTTTATAGCTGAGTAATAGTACATTGTATATATAAAGCACATCTTCTTTATCCATTCATCTGTCCATGGACATTTAGGCTGCTTCCACGTCTTGGCTATTTTAAGTCGTGCTGCTATGAACACTGACGTGCATGTATCTTTTCGAATCAGAGTTTTCATCACACAAAAAAGAAGCTTCTTAAAAGGCATTCTGAATTATATAAATTTCCACTCGCCTGCCCCAAGATTCTAAGATGATTTAGAGATCATGCCCTCTCCCTCTCACTGGACAACCATTTGAAAATCATTGTGCGTGTATCTGGTACACTAAATTAGCACACCTGTGGGATGCAGAGTAATTATTTTGTTCTCCATGGTCTCTTAAAACTTTTCTCTATGGGGCTAGATTTTCCTCTGCTCAAGATGGAAACTCCACTATCTATTTAATCTTAGGAAATACAAAGTCGTAGGATCATCAAATACAGCTGGAGAGAATTACCCAAAACAGAAACCCAAGCATGAACCTCTTGTCCTCACCACCTGTATGAAATGTGTCCATCAAGAGCTGTCAAATTTGCCTCTTAGACATCTCTTGAATTTGTCTAGTTCCACATTGCAGACAAAACTTCAACTTCATTCAGGTTAGAGCTATTCCCCTTTTCCTAGGTAAGGCCAACTGTAGAAAGCTTGCAGGTGGGGAAGAGTACGTGGTCAGCTTTTTCTTTCTGTGCTAGTTCTCCTTCCCTCAACTTGGGAACTGACTCCTGATCGTTTTGACTCGAGGAAGAGCAGGTATGTGAGGTGGAAATCTCTTACTTGACTGGTCTATACAAAACCTGATCTCAGACTCTCAGGACCTGACTGAAATTGAAAGCTCCTTCTTCTTGGGTGGTAAAATTGTGAGTCTTCTGGGAGCTCTCATTTGCACTCCCCTTGATGTAGGTGATAGACTCTACTCTGACTCTAGGGACACTATCATATGATATGTGACACTGTGCTGAGGCCTGTTTCCTGGCTGGATGATCTTATAATAAAGGAGCTCACACGTGGCCCACTTCTACTGATGGGAAAGACTCCAACATACTTTGTGTCAACCTCGTGTGGGAGTTCAGGCGACTGAAATCTGCTGCCTTTCATTCCCTCCTCTTGCCTGGAACAGCTATCCAACCCCACTCTGCCTTGTGGGATTTTCAGGTGGAAGGCAGACTCCAATCCACGCTTCACCCCAATAGCAAAGACACCTATCCATCTCTCTGTTGAAGCTCTTTCATTAGGGTTGAGTGAGGGGTGGATGAGACCTTTCTCATAGCAAACCAACCCACAGGTAGTTCTTTCTGGTGTCCCCAAGAATTTTCTCCAAAACTCCTCCCTCAACTCTTTTATATTCTTCACATGGGTGAGAGGTTTAAGAGTCTCTAGTAAGTACTTTTATTATTAGGCTTTACTTGGTGCGATGGTTTATTTTTTGTGTCAACTTGACTGGGCCACAAGTTGCCCAGATATTTGGCCAAACATTATTCTGGGTGTTTTGGGATGCGATTGACTTTTAAATCAGCAGACTGGGTATAGGAGATTGCCCTCCCCAGTGTGGGTGAGCTTCATCCAATCAACTGAAGGCCTGAATAGAACAAAAAGGCTGATTCTCCCCTGAGTAAGAGAGAATTCCTCTTGCCTCGCTGCCTTTGAACTGAGACTTTGGCTTTGTCCTGCCTTTGGACTTGAACTACACCATCGGCTCTCCAGGTTCTTGGGTCTTTGTACTTGAGCGGGAACTGTGCTATCAGCTCTCCTGGGCTTTCAGCTTGCTGACTCATATATATACATCCTATTGGTTCTGTTTCTCTGGAGAACCCTGACTAATACACTTGGAGATCTATCTCACAATTAATTTTGCTTTGTGATACTTGTTGCCTTATGTTCTCAGCCAAACTTCCATTTGAACATTCTGAGAAGTGTTATTGATAGGAGTTTTGTGCGATGCATGTGGACAGTATAGAAGCAGAAGGGTGAAAAACTCTTTCCTCCAGATCTGTGCCGTCCAATACAGTAGGCACTAGCCATGTGTGCCTATTTAAATTTAAATGTAAAACAATTAAGTTAAAATTCGACTTCCTCCGTGGCACCAGCCACATTTCAGGACTCAAGAGCCACAAGTTCTAGTGTCTACCCCATTGCATAGCACAGATATGGAACATTTCCCTCAACACAGAAAGTTCTATTGGACAGCATTGTTCTAGATTGTCTGCGAGTGCATGAGAGAATATGCCAGGTCTTTCCTTCTTCTGACCAAATGACCATCATTCTCTAGCTCACACCCTAACCTAGGCATGGAGAAAAGTTTACTACTCTTTGTGTTTCACCCGGATCGCTTTCTCTCCCTTCTTTCTTTTTCCATCTTTCTTGCTCGGTTTCTTACTCCACTGAAGGGTCCTTTATACTGTGAAACTTTCCTTATTTCTAGGAGGAGAGATCCTTCCCTTTGATCTCATGATGTCCCATCTATACCGCTACTCTAACACTTATTTATTATCAGATTAAATTGTTAGTGCTCATGTCTTGTCATTGGGTTCTGAACTTCTTAGAAACAGAGACTGTTGCTGTTATGTCTGTGTACCCACCTACCATAATACCTGGCGTGAAGAAGACACTCAAACCTACTTGTAAATGACTTCCTGGTACACTGAGCTTCACTACATTCCGAACCACTGGATCCATCCACTCCTGGTCCAACCTAGAATCTATCCTTAATGCAATTACACCTAAGGCCCATCATTAGTCTCATATAATTTAATTCATGACCTAGTGTTATGGGTTAAATTGTGTTTTTCCGACGTTCCTATGTTGAAGCCGTAACCCACAGGACCTCGGAATGTGACTGTTTTTGGAGAGAGAGCCTTTAAAGAGATAATTAAGTTAAAATGAGGCTATTAGGGTGGTCCCCAATTCAATATGACAGGTATTCTTATAAGAAGAGGAAATTTGGACACACAAAGAGACGCTAGGGATGAGGGCACAGTGAGAAGGTGGCCGTCTGTGAGCAAAGGAAGGAGGCCTCAGAAGAAGCAACCCTGCTGACACCTAAGCCTTCTGGTCTCCAGAACTCTGAGAAAATAAATTTGTGATAGTGTGTTATGGCAGACCTAGCAAATAAATATACCTAGAAAGACATCCAATACATTCAAGTAATTTTTGCAAGTATTGGTACATATATGAGTATGTATAATTAAGGTAGAATAATTTTAAGAATTTGGCAGGAAGCCAACTTTAAATCCAATTGAAGAGGTTCCTACTTGGCAGAATGCGTTGCTTGGTACCCAAAGCTCCATGCTCAAGCTTGGGAGGACTTGACTATCCCCCTGGCTGTCTCATCTTGTTTCTCTCGAAGGATGGCAGCATTGGGATCATTTATGCTAGGCCTTTGTCACCATCAGGAGAGCTTCTGCTGCTTTCCTAAAATGCCTGTCTCCTGCATTGCATCCTCTCATGCAGTGATTTGATGTTGACCTAGAATTCCAGCCTCCACTTCTTTTAACCCCCACGTAGTATCAGATGGGACAAACTATGGTACAGGAAGGAAGAAGCTTTCAGGGAGCAAGGTATCCAGAGTCCAGAGTCACAGATACATATGCAGTTTGTATCCACCTTCAGAAATTAGATTTGAAAACCCAGAGGGGCCAAGCTAACAAATAAAGCAATGAAACATGTGGGATAATAAAGCAGAAGATGATGAAGTGTTGAACAAGAATTCATTCTGATCTGCACAAGATTTCAGAAAGACATTTAGATCTGAGGGATGAGCCAGAGGTGGCAGCTGAAATTTATCTGTCTGTCTGTCTGTCTATCTCTCTCAGCTTTATTGAGTATAATTAACATATAACATGCTTAATTTAAGGTATACAATGCAGTAATTTTATATGTGTATATATTGCAAAATGCTTACTACAATAAGGTTAGTTAACACATCCATCACCTCACATAAATTAAAATTTTTTTTTTTAAATCTACTCTCTTAGCATCTTTCAAATATATAATACAGTATTGTTAACTGTAGTCATCATGCCGTACATGAAATCCTCAGAACCTATTCATCTTATAAATTATAACTTACAGTTTGTACCCTTTGACCACCTTCACCCATTTCTCCCACTCCCTGCCCCTGGCAACCACCAATCTGTTCTCTATTTCTATGAGTTTGTTTTTTTTTTTTTTTTTTAAGGTTCTACATGTAAGTGAGATCATACAGTATTTGTCTTTCTCTCTCTGACTTATTCAACTTAGAACAATGCCCTCATCCTTGCTGTCACAAATGGCAGGATTTTTTCTTTTTTTTATAACTGAATAATATTCCTGTGTGTGTGTGTGTGTGTGTGTGTTTGTGTATGCCACATTTTCTTTATCTATTCATCTGTTGATGGACACTTAGGTTGTTCCTGTGTATTTTGTAAACAATGCCTGGAAGCTGGAATTTAAATTCTAGCCTGCCAGAGATTTCTGATTCAGAGGAAGGAAGAGATTTAGCACTAGAACAGATCTTGACTCTGAATTTAGATCTCTCTCTTGAACCAGTCTGACCCAGTATCTATATAGCTTAAGCATTTAATGTACTAGACTTGAACAGTTATAGTCTTTCTATAGATACAAATGATTTCAACCATGTCGTTTATTCTAGTTGTTCTTCTAACTTCTAGTGAGAAAGTATTAGGATCTCTCTAAAATTTTGATCCCCCATTCCCTACTGCCTGGTGTAAACCCCACCACTGTTAGAAAGAGTGCTTTTGCTATCTAATTCAGTTGAGAATGGAGGGACTTCTAAAAGTCCCAGAAATCAGTCACAACAGCTTTCTCTCTTGGGCCATCTTTTTGGGACACAGACCTGAACTCCAGCTCTGGTCTTTCAATATAGAGAAGTTCATTAAGTTCACTCTGTGGGCTTGTCATTCTTGATTCTATGTGAATCACATGCAGAACTGGTTCATGATCACATGAATTTGGTGATTCTGTATGAATCAGAGTCTTTAATTCTGTTACTCCAGAAGGAAAAATGCTGGTGGGAATCCAGCATGGACACCAAAATGTTGTTCTAAAATTCATGTTTGAGCGCCTTCTTTGTCTATGTCTGGTAACCACCAAATGGCATTGTAAAGATTGTCTTGGGCCTCCCTGGTGGCACAGTGGTTAAGAATCTGCCTGCTGGTGCAGGGGACACAGTTTCGAGCCCTGGTCCACGAAGATCCCACATGCCACGGAGCTACTAAGCCCGTGCGCCACAACTACTGAGCCCACGTGCCACAACTACTGAAGCCCATGTGCCTAGAGCCCGTGCTCTGCAACAAGAGAAGCCGCTGCAATGAGAAGCCCGTGCACCACAACTAAGAGTAGCCCGCACTCACCGTGACTAGAGAAAAGCCCAAGCGCAGCAATGAAGACCCAACGCAGCCAAAAATAAAATAAATAAAATAAATATTTTTAAAAAAACAACTTAAAAAAAAAAGCTTGTCTCCTTTTCAGACTTTAACTGCAGAGAAGTGTATGGACTGGGTGAGATGTGTGTCTATATATTTAGGTATAAATGTCTGTGTACTTATACAAGCATATGTCATAGAATACATATTTAACTTTTTTTTTTTTAAGCTAACACACACATACACAAGCTTACAGGCTACAGACTCAAACTCATGTAAAGAAAGAGGGATATTTGCTGTGCATCTAAGTTCATTATTTCATTCCATCTTCACAGGGACTTTATGAAGTAGATAGTAAAGTCCTAATTTTCCAGATCCAAGGTCACCATAAATAAGGCTGGCTGCTATTAAAACAGTTCTCTGTGAATTCACCCAACAAAGGTTAATTCTTGCCCACAAATACTGATGCACAGTTTCCTAGTTGGGTAGTTTTGCCCCAAGTGGCTACTGAGGGATTAGAGTCCTTCCATTGTGTGACTTCACCATGTCTTGAGAGTTTCATTTCCAGATGCACAGACTCCGGAGAGTGGGTTTGAAAAATTACTTGGAGTATTTTAGGAGCCTGGCCTTCCATCCCTTCTGCCCACGTTGCATTGTGTGCTGTCAATCACATGGCCAACCTAACCGTGAGGGAGGCTGGGAAGCAGAGGTGTTCACAGGTAGAATGAGGTTCCTGACCCCTCACACAGCCAGAAAGTAAAACTCTGGAGATCCCAAAACCTACCTTCGAAAATATGTTTGGCAAGATCACTTTGAAATTCTACAGGCGCTTTAGGACAATATGAGAATATTTCCAAATCTCTTCACAGGCGTTTTGGTTTATCAATGTATAGATTTTAAGATACTTCATAATTTTTCTAGGGTAATTATAATCCAAAAAGAAATGTGACCTTGGCTGACACAAAATCTTCAAGAGACCCCACTCTTTGAAGTAAACCGTTTAAGTCAACCATTAATTGTGCTTTTCATAAAATACAGGTTAGGCGATGTGGAGAAATGAATATATTTATTGGTGCTCAAAGTAATTTTTATATCATCATGAGATTTCTTGGTAAGAAGTTCAGGGAAGTTGTATGCATAAAGTTTCTTATTTGTTAATCTAACGTAGGTAGACCCCTCCAAACTTGCGTGCTCTAAATATTACCTTTATTTTCCCAGTGACTACTGTACGCTTTTAATTTTTGTAATTATTTTAATTATCGTTAGCAGTCATTTAGAGAGGCCTACTATACTTCACATAACTAGTAACTTACAAAATGCGAAGATTTATAGCAAGTAAAGTATATCATATCTGACTCACTAGGTGGTTGTGACCTAGGGGAAGTTACAGGGTTTTAATCCTGGCCTGATTGTTTTGCTGTGTGATCTTGGGCAAGTTATTCTAACTCTGCAAGCCTCAATTTCTTCATCCATAGAAGGAGAATACAAATATCTGACTCTTCTGGGGAGGTCTATATGAGGTAATATATTTAAGGCACTTAGCACAGTAATTGACAAATTGTTGCCCCCAATATTAACTATAATAGTAATAAAAACAATCATTGTGCATGTTATTACTATTATCTTAGTTTCAATTTTTTCCTCTGTAAAATGAAGGTAATAATACTTTCACTGCACTGAGAAATAAGTGAGCTGTGTATAAAATATCTGATACGCGTTAGGAAATCGATTGAAATTATTTCCCTATCCCTTTCTAAACACAGCAAAACCTGAATTTATCTCTCCATGAGTTATAGGATCTTTGACACTGTTCTGGGTAAGCCCTTTAGGCTCTATGAGAACCCTTTAATTCTGAATTTTAGAGAATATTTCTGTAAATTTTCAATGTGGGATGAGTGATGCTTGGTGTTCAATATTTTTTGGCCAAGACCTTTCCCACAATTGTCGCCATTATTGGGTTATTGAGTTGGCTATACCAGTTAGAAACTATACCAATTGTGAACAGTATAAGGTGTCCAGTGGGCAGTAACATTTCTATGTGTTTACATGGAGTTAGGTTTGTCTGACTCTGAAGCCCATGCCCTTTCTATATAACATTCTAGAGAGAAATTTACTTCCTGTTCTTTATTGCATGTACGTAAGACGTCTGTTTTCTGTTATGGGAGCCATATAACAAAAAGGTAACTATTTGTTGACGTTCCTAGATTTTCTCTGTGCTGCGTTCAGATTCAGCATTCATGGTATGCTGCCCTGGATAATGTTCATTGCCATTACTCAGGGCTGTAATGAACAAGCCCTCAGTGGTTTGCCAACAGCATTGGACACCCAAGTCAAGAGGCTGGCTGTCAACTGCAGCAAGCCGCAGTCCTGCAGTCACTGACATTTCTACATCATCTCTGAGTCCTCAAACTGAAGATTTTTAACTGACTATTTGAAGAAAAGAAAAGAAGAAATAATGCCTAGGGAAGAATATCTTCAGATCTTTTGAATGCAAATTTACTTAATGCCATAGTGAGATATACCATTTTTGCTTCTTGAATGCAAATCATTTTCCTTTCAGAATCTGTGGCGTTCTCTACTGAACTATGGGTTTGGCAGTACTAAATTAAATGGAAATCCTCAGCTGAGTTGAAGAAAGAAGTGGATCTGAGTAAATTTTGCTGCATCTCTGCTCTACTCTTGAAAGCAGTTCCTGCTGCCTTGACAATTTCCCTTTCTCTTTTGGATTATGGAAATAGCTGCTACGGCAGAGTTGTTATTCTTCTTGTTCGGTACTGAAGTCTTTCTCCGCATCCGTGTTTCTTTCTTAATTAGGATTATCTGCCATCTTTCACTACTAAAAGTGAGGTGAAAGCCATGATTCTCCAGGCTTCTAAGCAGCAACATGATCAGTAAGACCAGTTTCTGGCAGGAAATTGAAATTATTTTTAATGTTAAACAAAGTAACTGCAGGATTTCACCTGCAGCCCAAATCTGACTGGGAAATGATAAAAGAGGAAGTCAGTACATAACTCTCAGATCCAATGAATTGCCTTTAGACATGGCTTTTAAAAAGTAGTCCCAACTCAAAAGCCACACAGCTGTAAGCCCAAGATGTAGTAAAAAATCAGCCACTTATAGGAATTGGAGATTAGCAGAACCTCATTAGGGACCCAGGCAGGGGGAGCTACAGCAGGGCAGTTGTGTTTTCCTGTGGATGGACCTGAACCATGGGATGAATGCATTTTGGGGAAACAGTTTTTTGGCATCACCTTTGCTGTAGGAAGGAAACATCCCAGGAGACTCCAAATACCACTTCAGGGAGTTCAAATGTGCTAAATCAAACTTGCTAATTTGTTGGGCAAGATGTCTGACCCCTTCATGTATTTTTGTATTTACTGAGATGTCTAGTGTGAGTGAACTTTTCTCAGAAGTATCTGGAGGAGATGGGGGTTGACATAGCCAACCGGAGGGCTTGCGGAAGACTGAAGGAATGCGGGCAGTCTGGGGAAGATTGTTTCATGATTCATTTCTCTCAGGTGAAGCTGATTCTTGCTCCCCTTAAATTGCTACAGTGCAGGAATCAGCATGGCTCTGCCCTTGCAACATGAATGAAGACCCACCGTCCTATTAATCTCCAAAGGGCTTTCATTTTCTCAACATAAAGAGCAACCTTGCTGTGCCCAAATTACCGTCTCCTAATCACATAAAGACCTGAGCTTTCCTAGTCAAGGCAGTATTTAAGGAACATAGATGAAAGTTCTTGCTGTGTGTTTTTGTGTGTGTTTGCGCCTATCTGCACATGGCAAGACATCAGTTTAAAGCAGCTGAGCAGAATATCTGTCTATGCAGGTAGCCCTTACAAGTATCGTTTTGAATGCTTGCAGGACATCCCTTCTCTGGTTCAATGACACAACTTTGGAGAGATGATTTTGATTCAAGTCCTTCCCTTCCCTTTGGTTCCTCCTTTTCCAACTTAGTTTAATGTTACTACAGCAACACTCTTGATTAAACACATGCTCGCACACACATCGGTGGTGAAGTCTACCAGTAATTTGGACCCGCCATGCACTTCTTTCTTTCCCTGTGGAAGCTGCCAGGTGATAATCCAGCAGCAGGAGAACGTTAGAATGTGTAAACTGTGGAGGGAAGCCACAGGGAATCATTAACCTCAGGTGATCCAGGCCTGTCCCTTGCACTCTCTGCCAGCAGTGTGACAGAGCAGGTGGTGGTAGGCAGGTACCACCGTGCAGGAAATGGGGAGCACGTCTTAAAAGAAACTGTGGTCTGTAATCATTTGGGGGCTGACAGTTGCTCAACACCTTCCCTAACGAGCCCTCACGCATGTCTTAATACCTTACTCAGACAGAAAGTAAAGTCCTTTACAACCACCGTAGGCACCATAACTGGCTGTCAGCTTCCTATTTCGTCACTTTTGGAATATGCTGGAACTCTGTATTTAGGGCTAGCTGTTAAAGATGTATTTAAACCCTTGAACTAAGTCTTCAATGATGGGTCCAATCATTAGTTTTCGGATGATGATATTTAGGGGAGGGAAGTGATGGGGGGAGTCTTAGATCCTCGAGAAGAATTCTGAGTTCCTCAGAAAAGTGCCCTATAAATTCAAGGTATGATTATCTGGATCACGTTGTCATTCTTTTCATCTAAACAAGTTTGTAGGTGTACGGTTGGAAAGAAAAATCATCTTGTGGAATGTAATTCTCAGGGCCATGAGAAATGTGGGTCCTGGAAAGGAAACAGGTCTCGTTGGCAAAGACTCCGGGGCATGGGGACTCATGACCTTTCAAGACCCAGGGCACAGGACGGTGGTGGCACTGTCCAGTTCACTTTCCACAACTAACTCAGAGACTGCTTGGTCATGTGTTCATGTCATCTGATTGAATTCTCTGCTGTGACTACCAGAAATTATTCAACTTTAGTTGACAGGAGAGAGAAACAACTCAGGAAGAAAATGTGCATTCTTTCACTCAGCTGGCCTATCTAGAGGGAGAACGTCTCCTTCACTAGAATATCTGGATGAACCTTTAGGGAAGAGGGAGGGTAGACCAGGTGAACATGTTCTGGTCATCAAAGGGGGTGTTTACACTGTATTCTTAGGAAGGCAGTTTGTGTCATAAGAGAGTTTGTTGGCTCAACATGTCGGGGATGTGTTCAGATGTGCAAAATGCACGGTAGGCACTGAGGTAGAGAGGATTTACTCTACATATAAAGGAGAGAAGAATTGGAAGTTTCTGAGGGAAATCTGGGAGAGAGGAGAAAAAAGCGCAGCGTCTAATACTGCAGGAGGGAAGGGCGAGGTCAAAAGAAGAAAAAAAGTCTTCCATGGAGGTTTAGCTGAACAGGATGTTAGAGGCAAAAACATCTGAGGGGTTTCAAGTTGTTTGTTGTGGAGTATAAAATGTTAACCTTTCCACCCATCTTACTTATGAGAATGTTGGAAAATCTACATTGCTCATATATTGTGTATTTGTGTGTGTGTGTGAATTCCTTAGGACCACTTAGAGAAGTAATGAATTCCGCATCCAGCTTTTCTCAGAAAGAGCAAAAAAGTGCATGTGTTGATGAACTCCAGAACAAGAGGATTAGGAAAAAAACTACCCTAGAATTTAAATGTTTCTTTCAGTGACTGAACAGAAATCAAACCGAAGCAACTTTGTGAGAGGCAAGAAGGACCTATCTAAATGTGTTAGATAATATCTGGCCTTAGAAAGAAAATACGAAAGTGCAACTAAAATGAAGGAGGCTGAGGGAAAGGAAGAACAAAATTATGTTATTATTATAATTATTTGTAATTATTTTTAAATAGAGTGATGTTGACTATTTCCACATAACTATTCCTATGTTGTTACTGTTTTATTTTTAAACTTCTTTTGATTATCTGAATCCTTGGTGTATATGAACCCAGAACTCTCCTTTTATCCCTCTAGGGATCTTATGTTAAAGTTGAAATAACAAGCTCAGTGCCATCATGACATGCTAATTCAAACAAAATGAGAAGAGATCAAATAAACGATAGCTGAGTAGGATATGTGGAGATGTTTATTGACTCACATCATATTCTGGTTTTCTGTTGATGTTCTTCCCTCTGTTTGTCCTTGAAAACTAGGGAAACCTCTCTGCTCATCCTATACAGAGGCAGCCTGTAGATCGTTAAGTCTTAAGAGCTAAAAAGTACCTTTGAGATGACTGTCTTCCCAATTTGTGCTGGAGCTTTACCTATGCTCTGACCGTCTTGGATCGAGATCCAGCCTCTGTCTGAACTCTGTCGGTGTTCACAAGGCTGACAATTACATTTTCTGATCTTCTCTAATTATTAAAAAATTTCTGTAAGCAACAGGATGTTCAGTGGTATTTTCTGTTTTCTCCAGAGGCCCAAATTGGAGAACAAAACATTCTAAATCAAGGAGGTAGACTTGCAAAGTCTAGCAAAGGAGTTAGATCCTAACCTGGGTCTGCCTGTATTGACTATTACCCACCTGCAAGCCTATATGAAAGATGGAGGTTGAAAAAACTTTAGGGAAGACATTTCTTTGGAGAGCATTTTCTGTGTGTTGCTGGGATGGGGGAAGAAGAAGTAAGTATTTTCCTCCCCACTTTAAGTGAGAAAGCTTTAGGGAGGGATCAGATTTCAATCAGCAGAGAGGTTTCCCTGGTTGACACGTGTGTTGGCCAAGCTCTTGATGTTTAAAGACATGTTACTCAAGTTGTTCTCAAACAGTCTTGTTACCAAACCAAACTTAGGTCTGGTGGTCCTCTCATAGTAAAGCCAATCTACTGACAATGGGTTGTGGTGAAGGAAACTGCAGTGTTTATTGTAAGGCGCCAGACAAGGAGTTGGGGCAGCTAATACTTAGAAAACCTGAACTCCCTGATGGGTTTCAGGGAAATATTTTTAAAGGCAAGGTGAGGGAGGGGAGTTGCAGGGTGTGTGATCAACTCGTGCACGATTCTCTGACTGGTTGATGGTGAGGTAACAGGGTGGTGTCAAGGGGCTAATGTGATCAGTCTCAATCCTCAGGCTCTAGTAGGTCTCATGGTCATCAAGTAGTTAACTTCTTCCATCCGTATGGGGTTTTAGTATCTGTAAAACAACTCAGGAAATGTGCATCGTATACTGCTATCGATGTATTTCAGTGAGGAGCTAAAGATTCTGTGACTGTCATATGGATAATTTACTCTTTAAATTGTTACCAGTTCTCCTGGCCCAACTGCTACTTTTGTCATTACATGTTCACATCCTTTTGGTCATTAATTCTTGAGCCAGGCTTTTGTGACTCAGGGGAGGCCTGGGAGACTGCAGCTTTTCTACATACAAGAGGCAGGCAGAGGACATGGAGAGAAGGGTCTGTCCTGGGAAGGTCCCATAGGGTCCTGCTAGGTTACAGTCTAATGATGAGAGGCTGTGACTGGAGGTGCCCCTTCCTGGTGGTAGAGGGAAGAGAATCTCTGGGAATGAGCTGCATTTGCTCCCGCTATGTCCTCACCAACATGTAGACTTGAAGGGAACTGACTGTAGGTCAGGTTGAAAGGAATCCTACCCAAAAGGACTGACCAAAGGGACAAGAAGTCTTCAGCAGAGGTGACCACCAGGAGTCCAGATTAATCCTAAGCAGCCAGCTGGGGAAGCAACCTTGCTCAGGCTGAGTGACCTTCAGATGGGGATCCTCAGTAGAAGAGCTCCAAGGAATCTGCAAAAACATCAGTGAGACAGTCAATCACAGTAATTCTGCCCACCTCACACAACCAAGCCATTTCCTTCTAATCTTCATTCACTACCTGGGTCTGGCCCTGGAGCCATCAAACGAGTAGCCAGGGAGTGAGGAAAAGAGGGGGAACTGGGAAGAGAGAGGAGGTCAGTCACTCACGCATTTCTGATTCCAGCCCAGATACAGGGGAAGGGAGGGAAGGGGGAGCTTCAAAGAGGATAAGGTTCGGAATTTTTATCTTATTGGATGGGACTTTTAAAATTATTGAAATGAGATTGTTCTTGTGACTAAATGGGGCTGAGAGGGTAGCCCTAGATGTCATCAATGTTGGGGAGAGAGGAATCCCATAAGTGTGTTTGAATGGCAGAGGGAAAGTTTTCTTCCTCCTTCCCTTCTCTTCCCTTTCCTTTCCTTTTCCCTTCCCTTTCCTTTCCTTTCCCTACCTTTCCTTTCCTTTCCCTTCCCCTCCTCTCCTTCCCTCTCCTCTCCTTTCTCTCTTTCTAGTTGCACCCTATGAGTCCAGCTGATAAAATAAATCAGTTATGCCTAAACTGATAGTTATCTGGTTTCTTTTCACTTCCCCAAAACTTTGGTTTATTATTGTCTCTGAAGATAGACACACACACAAAAATTCATTTACCATATTAAATGTCTTCAAGGATTTGAAAATAGCATTTACAGGCCCCCTGAAATTCTTTATGCTCAAGGTGCAAGATCCCCTAATACTCTAGCCATTTTCCATACAACTGTGTTTACATCCTCTGCCAGCCTGGTCACCCTCCTCCCACATTATTCTAGGTTTGTATCATTGGTATTTTTCTATACCAATGCCTAAAATGCTAGTGGTTTTAACCTGCTTTCCACTCACCACGTGTATGCTATTGGGAAAGTCCCCTAACATTCCAGCATATTCTTTCCCTTAACTATAAAATGAGGAACTGGATAGAGCTGAATTAAATTCCTCAAATATTTATCATGTCAATACTAAATAGGCTATTATTCCGGCCTGAAAGGAGTTCACCAGTCAGAGAGAAATAGACAAATGTCCAACTAATATTGGTATAGAACAGATAGGGATAAAATAAAAGAACGTTATCATGAGAGTACATATTGGCTCTCAAAAAATATCTGCTGGACAATTGAATACAGTGAGATCCAAGGAAGGATTTATGTTTCTTCCAGTTCTAGAATTCATTGAATTTTTTGTACTGGTTCCGATTTTTAAAGAGTTTCTTCCCTTTGTATTATTTAGAAATGTAACTGTTCCTAAGGTGTAAGCTATTAGACATATAATGCCTTCTTGTAAATGAATTTAGGTCATTTTCACATTGACCATCATGTTAGTGCCAGAGAGCTGAAGAATAAAAGGCATCTTGCTGGCAGAGGAGGGCAGACAAGAAGAGGGAGAAAATGATGCTTAGAAAAGGTGAATGAAAACTATTGTTTCTACCTCCCAAATTTTCTAAGGTTGTCCATTTAGCTCCGTATAAGTGAACCCCGACCTGCGTGGAGTATTTGTTGCTCAAACACAGCATGTGTTTGAAAATCCATTCCAAGCTACGGCAAGTTTGGATAATGAGCTGGAGCTGAGATCAGTTTGACAACTTTCATTCATTAAAGGGAAGCTAAATAGAGCTTGTTGGAAACAGATTCTATGGGAGAATGGAGAGTCTCAAAGAGCTAGAGGTTGGAGTGGGCGAAATAAGGAAGTGAGAGAATGCCACAGCTGGGTTTTCCCAAGAATATTTTGTAATTCTAACCGCGTACATATTACAGGAAGTCCTGATGCTGGCCTGACTTACAAAAAGTACTAAGCAGAGAATAATGTGATTTGATATCGTTGAATAAAGCACATATTAGGGAATCAGTTTAAGTTAATTGTGTGTAAATGCAGTCAGTCAGAGGGGGGAGAGGTGTTACTATACATGTGTACAAAAATTTTTAATACTACCAAGTAGCTTTTTGACTCAATGATGTAGTTTGGACATATGCAGTTAGAGTAAAAGCTCGAATGGATGTATATATTGGCAGAAAAATAAAAGATGTTATCTGATGAAACTTAGAAAAGAAGAATTAACTATCATTATCCCCTCTCAAGTAGAGTTCATATAGCTCTTGGTACTTAGCAGATACAATTATGATCAATGGGTCCATGAGGTATGTGGTGGGTGGTAGTGCATGTTATAAGTATGTGATCATGTCCATTCCACATCTCAAGAATAATTACAAAAAAAAAGGAAAAGGAATGATTACAAATACAGTCATGTAATCTTAGCTTTTATATGTGCAGCTAATAGTTTTCTTAGATTCTACAAAAGTTAGTTGTCTTTATGAGTCGTGTGAAATAAAGCCACTTTTTACTCTACCTTTTATTTTATTTTATTTATTATTTTCAGTGTATTCAATAACTCTTAAAACAGTTATTCAGTTTCTTGATTACTCCCATCTTTTAAGTTTCTACCTTCACTTTTGCTCTTTTATGCTTGTTTTCAACCATTTTAATTCTCATCTAAATTTCACCTACAAGCCAATTAGGGGAAAGATGTCAAATTACCAATTTTATTATTTATTTAACAAAAGTCATTTGGAGGGATGCCTTTTTAGGGTACAGGCTAATTTTAGTCTTCTGCATGATTTACTGATTTCAGTTATAGTATTTTGGGGTTTATTACTCATAATCACACTATGTATTTGTGAGCCAGTAATACCACACAACTTTTAAATAAAGATCACCTGGCTTCACCCATTAAGGGAGCAACAGAGAAGGCAAAATCTCTCACTTTGGGGGATGTATTCTTTTTATTTAAACCTTTGAGACTGAGATTTCTGATGACACATGTACTTGGTATGCATCTGCTTTAACAGAAGCATGTGAGAGTTAAACCACTCTCACAATTGTATATGGAAATATTGAGCTATTTCAGCTTCAATTTTAACTGAGGTCCTAATATAATAGGTGCTACCTCTTCCCATGTTCCAAAAGGAGAGGCTGAACCATTTATGTGGGAATTTAGAGGAAGTAGGTGTTGGGTGGGAAGGGGATGTTTGACTCTTACTTCAATGCAATAAGAGGAGCTCTAAAGAAACCATTCAGAGAGTTTGAAGGACGCTGAGGTTGGTGCTTGTCTCATGCCTGAGAAATCTGAAAGGTGAGCATCGGGTTGAGGATCCAATGGCAGTAGAGCTTAGGGGTACCATTGGAATGATTGGTATGTGTTATGGGTTGAATTGCTTCCCCTCCAAAAACTATGTTGAAGTCCCAACCCTCAAAACCTGTAAGTGTAACCTAATTTGGAAATAGGGTCTTTGTAGATGTAAACAAGTCAAGATGAGGCAATACTGAATTACCATGGGTTCTAATTCAGTAAGACTAGTGTCCTTATAAGAAGAGGAGAGACGGAGACACACAGCGAGATAATGGCCATGTGATGACAGAGACAGAGACTGGAGTGATGTATCTATAAGCCAAGGAATGCCAAGGGTTACTGGCAAATACCAGAAGGTACAAGAGGCCAGAACTGATTTTCCCCTACAGGTTTCTGAGTGAGCATGGTCCTGCCAACACCTTCTTTTGGACTTCTAGTCTTCAGAATTGGGAGACAATATATTTCTATTATTTTAACCCACCAAGTTTGTGGTACTTTGTTACTGCAGCCCTAGGAAACAAATACAGCATGCAACTGCACTCCGAATGACAACAAAGTTTAGGCCCAAGAACTCATGAATGCTCCCGTAAGGGAAAGGGTCTGCTTTAAACCCCAAGACAGCCACACTGGTACCTGTTATGTAGGAACTCTCCTGCCCTTTTTCCTGTTCTACCTCCTCTGTTTAGATTCTGGAGAGGTAACACATTCACAGTAGCAAGCTGAGGGAAGATGTTTTGAAGCACAGAGAGGAGAAAAAGGGAAGGAGACAGTCATTCATTCTAGCTTCCTCCACTGTAGGTGGTCAGTATGAATCAGGGAAGAAGCTTTAGCACTAAATTTAATACAGTGTTGCTATTACCCTGGGCGGAACATAGTCATTAATGTCCCAGAACTGCCTGGGAGACTGAAGAAGACTTTTCGATTATGTGAACTTTATCAGAAAAATCATGGGACTTTCCCTAGATTCCATATAAACTAGAAATGTGGAAGAGGGGGCTGGAGGTTGAAATAATCACCTTTGAATGGATACATACAGGCAGACTCAAGGAAAGAATAAAGATATTTTCCATTCCACCCTGTGAGTCTTGCTCACTCAAAGTATTAGAAACTTTAAACACTTTATAGGAAAAACTTTGTTCAGATACATTATTTTATTTTATTCTCACAAGAGGCCTATGAGAGAAGCGGGCAGATATTAGTGATAAACAACTGAGAGAGATGAACAGACTATACACACTCTGACATGGAGGTATTTTTCCTCTCTGATTGATTTCAGTGACAGTTATTATAGTTTTCTCTCTCCATTGGTAAATATAAGATTTTTTTAAATATCAGATTTTTTAAAATCAGAAATTCAGATAATCACATTTGACCCAAAGAAGGAAAATAACACTTCTAGAATATCTACAATGTCATTAAACTTGAAGTATTTTTGCTCTCTGCTTGAATGTTCTCTTTTGACCACTTTCAAAGGTTGGAGTTGTATGTTTCTGATTGTTTTTTTTCTTTTTTGGGTTCCAGGTCCTCTTCTTTTTTTGTGTGTGTGATGTTTATTTACTTCTTTTTTTTTTAGCATCTTTATTGGAGTATAATTGCTTTACAGTGGTGTGTTAGTTTGTGCTGTATAACAAAGTGACTCAGCTATACGTATACATATATCCCCATATCTCCTCCCTCTTGCGTCTCCCTCCCACCCTCCCTATCCCACCCCTCTACGTGGTCACAAAGCACTGAGCTGATCTCCCTGTGCTATGCGGCTGCTTCCCACTAGCTATCTATTTTACATTTGGTAGTTTATATAAGCCCATGCCACTCTCTCACTTCGTCTCAGCTTACCCTTCCCCCTCCCAGTGTCCTCAAGTCCATTCTCTACATCTGCATCTTTATTCCTGTCCTGTCCCTAGGTTCTTCATAACCATTTTTTTGTTTTAGATTCCATATATATTCGTTAGCATACGGTATTTGTTTCTCTCTTTCTGACTTACTTCACTCTGTATGACAGTCTCTATGTCCATCCACCTCACTACAAATAACTCAGTTTCGTTCCTTTTTATGGCTGAGTAATATTCCATTGTATATATGTGCCACATCTTCTTTATCCATCTGATTGTTAATTTCTGGTATCCTCTTGAATAAACTGACTACCAACTATCACAGCCTTACTAAATGTAATCAGTGTTTTTTACATCACATTTTTATGTTTCATTAATATTCAATAAACTGCATATAAAACGTACAATTTGATGTCTTGACATATGTATTCACCTTTGAAAACATCACCACAATAAAAGTAATGTACCTATCTATCCATTTCCAAACATTTCCTAATTCCCCTTTGTAATCCTTCCCTATCACTTCTCTTTGTGGGAAGACTTTTATTTCAAGTTTAATTTCTTTAGTATATATAAGACTATTCAGGCTATTTTTTTTATTGAGTTGGCAATTTGTGTCTTTCAAGGAATTTACCAATTTTATTTAAGTTGTCAAATGTATGTATTAATATAACTTTGTTCATAATATCCCCTTATGATTCACTTAATATCTGTAAAATCGGTAATGATATCATCTCTCTCATTTCTGTTATTGATAATTTATGTGTTTTTCTACCCCTAATCAGTATGGTTAGTAGTTTGTAGATTTTATTAATCTTCTAAAATAAACAGATTTGGGTTATAGCAATTAATTTTATCCATTGTTTTACTGATTTCTATTGCACTGATTTCCACTCTGATATTTTTTCTTTTATCTGATTACTTCAGATTTATTTTCTTTTTCTCCAGGTGGAAACTGATACCTTTCTTTTTTTTCTAATATAGGTCTCTTTTTCTAAATGTATAGCATTATAAATGCTATACATTTTCCTCATGTATTGCTTTGTCTGCATCACACAGATTTTTTTTTTTAACATCTTTATTGGAGGATAATTGCTTTACAATGTTGTGCTACTTTCTGCTGTATAACAAAGTGAATCAGCTATACGTATACATATATCCCCATATCTCCTCCCTCTTGCGTCTCCCTCCCACTCTCCCTATCCCACCCCTCTAGGTGGACACAAAGCACCGAGCTGATCTCCCTGTGCTATTTGGCTGCTTCCCACTAGCTATCTATTTTACATTTGGTAGTGTATATATGTCCTGCATCACACAAATTTTGATATGTGTGTTTTCATTTAACTTAAAACCCTTTCTAATTTCACTTCTGATTTCTTCTTTGATCCATGGGTTGTTTAGTAGAGTGTTATTTAATTTCCAAATATTTGGAGATTTTCCAGAGATTCCTCTATTGTTGATTTCTAATTTAATTCCATTGTGGTCAGAGAAGATATTTTGTATGATTTGAACTCGTTTTAGCCTGTCCCAGCTTTCCCCTCTCTACACTATGGCCTGAAAACTCTCTTTAGAAAAATAAGCTGGGGCATGGTAGGCACTATCATGTTTATTTCCAGTTATGCAGGGATCACTGTCATTCACTGTGAAGGGAAGTAAAACTTTTCCTGTGCCCTCTTAAGATCTCCAGCTAGTCCTGAAAATTAAGTTGACATAAGATAGATCAGCAGGAGAAAAGCATATAAGTTTTATTTTTACATGTACTTGTGAGCCTTCCATAGGAAAATGAAGACCCAAATGGTTAGGCCTAAATGCTTATATTCTAGGTTGAACAAAGAGTAGTAATTGTGGCAAAGTAAGTAATATATATGGGGACGGTAAAGGAAAGTTAGGGTTATTTTAACAAGGTATGTTTGTACAGATTTCTCTTGGCCTTGACTCCTTGTCTTTCATGATAAGAATGTTATTTTCCTCTTGATATAAGAAGGGCACCTTTCCTTGGGTTTTTTTTATCCCTTGCTTTTAGGAAGAAAAGGGGAGGTCAGCATGCTCTTCTTGCACCTGCTGTTTTTCAACTACCTTTAGCTCAAAATAGACAATATGCCAAACCAACATATTTTGTGGTAGCATGTTCTAAACCTCCTTATTTCAGACTCCCTGATGTCCAGTGTCTTAAGTACTGTTGTTTTATATATCTTGTCCAGATTTTCAGTTGCTTCAGATAGGAAGAAAAATATAGTTCTTGTTACTCTATCTTGTTTAGAAGTACAACTTTACATTGAAGTTAAATATTTTTTAATGTGGTTTTATTGAAGCTGGTATATCTGAATTATTGATTTAGCTCTGTCTCTATAAACAAAACTGTGAAAGTAATAGGAAAAATCTATAGAAAATGGGCAAAATATGTGCTTGAGTATTGTCTACCATGAAGAATCTGGAGTTTCGAAAAAAGATAGTAGGATTTGCCAAGTGTATAGAATTAGACCACAAAATGTTAAAAAAACAAAAATATGAAGACTAATCAGACTCCTAAGGACACCATGAGTATAATACTGTAGAGATACAGTGTATAACAGAAAAGCTGACTGTAGAGATACAGTGTTTACCAGAAAAGCTCAAGCTGACATATACAAAATGTAAGGTTCTAGTTTTTGTGCTGCTGCTGTGAGATATTAGCAAGTGACTTAACTTATTTAAGTATTATTAATAAAAGTAATATGTTGGATTGCAAATAGATTTCTGGACAGCATTTACAGACATTCTGATCTAATAAATTTGAGATCGGACCCTGACATCGGATCCTAGTTTTGGGAACCGCTAAACTTGATGATCTCTTAAATTACTTCAGCCTTAGGCTTATCTATATTGAACCTTAATGATGATAATAATAGCTACCATTCATTGAACACTAAGCATTCAGTGTCTTGGGTACGTTACATACATATCCTCTAATCAAACAATCACTCATGGTGGATCTTATTGAGGTAGGAGACACATGGGGCCCCGGGCTGGACAGCTGGGGTTTGTCAAGTGGAGTAAAATTGAAGCTTTGTTCTCACCCAGACACTCCAAGGACAAAGCTAGTGGCAGAAGCTGAGCTCTGCTGAAGTAAAGAGATAAGATGACCACTCCTGAGGTCAAGGAAAACTTCCCTGTCTGCATATGCGCAGGAAGTCTCCTTGGGGGTCAAAAAGGGAGGGGGCGCCACCCCATAGTAAGTGGTGTGGACATGTACCCACAGGCCTCTGCGGTGGGATCCATCTTAACAAAAAGTTGCGCACGCATGGTGGGGAGGGTCCTGGGACCAGTCGGGTGTGAAACAAGAAACAAGATAGTTGGCCAAATGTGAACAAAGACCTGGAAGGACTGTCCTGTATAAGTGATTGAAGTCACCTCTTTACCGCGCTCCTCATTCGGGACGCCCGCCCTCCTCTCCCGGGGTGTATTTCTGCCCCGTTTCTGACTTATACTGAGCTCCTCCTCGTTAGAGAGGATGTTCAGACCCCTTCCCTCTGGGTGTGTATTTCTGCCCTGCTTCTGACTTAAATAAATAAACTGCTTCTCTGTGTGCTCTCCCATACATCGTGCTGTGTTTTTAATAATAAACTTGGTACCTGTTTTTACAGTTCTTGCCTCCTTGAAACATTCTTGCTTTCAAATGGGGGAAAGAGCCAGGGCTCACGTTGCTTCTAGCCTCTAGCCCCTGGTGGTCTCGCGGCTAGGATTCCTGGTTTTCATCCAGGCTAGCCAGGTTCAATTCCTGGGCAGGGAACTAAGATCTCTCCTCAGGACCACTCACTGCTGTCCCTCCAAGATCATTATTAACCTAATTTTCTAAAAGTTGACATATCTTTCTTTGGAAGGGCCAGTAATTTGCCCAAGACCACATGTAGAGTCTACCTAGAAATTGATGAGCTTAGATTTTATTTGTGATCTGGAATCAAAGCTGTGCATTTTCTATTTGACCATGGTACCTACAAAAAGACTTTATATATCCTTAACTGTTTTAATATTATTGGTTGGTTTCAGTCAAGTGTGTTGAAGATAAAAGATTATTCTCTGAAGAAAGGACTTTACATACTTTATAAAAGAGAAGCATGAATAGAAATGATCTATAGATAATAGTCAAGTAATTTTAAGATACCATTAGTGAACACTTATTTATACTAGGCTAACAGTTGTAGTACATTATTTCAGTGATTTTACATATTCTAGGGTTTCTTAGTAAAAATCTGTCCGTTATTTAGTGATGTTATAAATTGAATGCGTGTGTTGACTTCTGCCCTTCACTATGTTACTGAGTCCAAGCTTGTACTGCTCACTGTGCAACAGGCCAATAAGTCAAGAGACGAGGTGTCAGGGCAAGGAACAGCCACTTCCTTTGGAAAGCCAGCAGCCTAAGAAGATGGTGGACCAGTGTCCCCAAAAACCATCTTACCCAAGGTAGAAATCAGGCTTCTATTATACTGAAAGGCAAGGGGGTGTGATTGTTTGTTGCAGACTTCTTGGTGCCCGCCAGACCTCGGAGGGGACGGAGGTGGTAATCCTTTGTTCTTACAGCTGTCCGTGTAGGTCTGGTCATGATGTTCTTGTAAACCTACATGAAACAAATGTTATTTTCTGTTCTGCAAATTTTAAAATCTGTATATGAATGAAAAGTGTTGTGGGTTTGAAGGTCAAGCCTGGGAGGCAGAGCTTTGAGAAAGGGCTATTATGTATATTTCAGGCTATATAGGCAACCTTCTCTTACTGACTGAGCAGACAAAGGTGTATAGCCAGCATGATTAAGCACAGGCAACAGGGCACAAAGGTTACAGCTAAAGGAATAGATCCAATGTGGAGTCAGGTTTGTTCTCCTCTATTAAAACAATACCTTAAAAAATACGGTACCTCGGATGCTTAGGTGATATACATGCACTTACTATTTTCATATGTCTCTTCCCTTCAAGCCTCTTCCACTTATTATCCCTTTAGTTTTTCTACTAGTTTCTTTCATTTTTTTAATTCAGTTTTTTTTCATTTTTTCACTTAGTTTTCTCATTTTTCCCTTTTCATAATTCAAGGCAGTGTTTAGGAGAAGTCCCTTCCAGCTTTTTCAGTTTTAAAACACTTGATAATGTTATTTCACATGAGAAATGGGTAGAGATATTGACATCATCCAGATTTGAAGAGAGGGAATGAGGGTTTTATGGATCAGACATAAATAAACAGCCTTTAACCCTATGATTCAGGTAAAGTAGAAAATATTTTTATTTCAGAAGTTCTACCAAGAGTCTAAGGAAGAATAAAATTAATAAAAGTGAAAAGAAAACTTTTTTTACCTGGCCAAATTTAAAAATATATATATATATATATATACTTGTAATCCTTACAGGTTAAGTGCTTTAAGTATTTGGGGGGAATGCTTTGGATTGAGGTCATTGATTTAAATTCTATCCACTTCCTCTACCCAATTGCCTTTGTCTGCCCTCTCCCTCTTTTTAATTGGAGTTTTTCTCAAACTTGAACTGATCTGAATGGAGTTGCACAGTGAAATTAACCAATTCCCTTGAAAGAAGTAGCGGAAGCAATACTTTAGAAAGCTTGTTAATTTCTCTTTTTCACTCTGCCTGCCTGCTCTGCTCTGCTCTGCTTCCAGGCCTCACTGAGAACCCCTGGAGAAGGGAAATTAACAAGCCCCCCGAAGCTGAACCACTACAGCCTTTCAAGGGAGTTGGTTAATTTCACTTTGCTGCTCCATTTGGAGCAGCTGGGAGTACTGGTCTTAAGGGAAATAATAGGACCTAGTGCTTGAAATCCCTTTACATTTTTAAAATAAAATTCTACTAAGTTTGCTTCTCAAACTCAAAAATGGTGTTCATCATATGTCCGTGATACTGGTTTATACATTGGCACAATCTATATTTTTTCTTCAATTTTCATTTCTTAAGCCGGTTTGAGACAGTCTTCGAAATTTTTTTTGATTCCGAATCCTTACTGAATGTTATTTCCTCGATGTCCAATAATTACATTTATCAGTAAGGAACAAATAGTTAAAATGTTTTTTTTTTCTAGTATGATTCTGAGTGCCCTTGCCCCCTTTCCCTTTAAGAATCTAAAATAGTTCTTTGGTCCTTGTTTAGGAAACTCGGTCATCATCTCTTAATGCAGAGGCATTCTCTATCAGGGCTGTTTCCAGGCTTCACCCAGAGGGCATCATAGAAAGGAAACAGATGGCCCCTGGTAGCTCTTAAAATCCTCTCATTCTTGAATTCTTTTAACACTTCTATAACATTAGCAAACTTTTAAACTCCCAACCCCCTGTTTTCCGTGGTTAATAAATTCATCGAACATTAACAGTTTTGAAGTACACTCTTGGGGCATCCCACAATAACCTCTTTATATTCTGAATCTTAACTATTTAATTCTTCTCAGTTCTCCTCAAAGATGTTTTTATGATGGAGCTTCATCTTGTGCCTTGTGGTTACTAAGTTTCCTGCTTGTGGATGGTTTTCATAAAAATCTACTCAAGAGTCTCAGATGAATTGTTTTTTGTCTTTCTGTGTATGACCCTTCAGTTATTTCCAGAAAAATGAGAGCAAACTTGAGATGGGCTTGCAAAAGTTAACATTCAAAAATATCACAGTGTTTAAAGTCACTCTTGTATTACCCACAGGCATTCCTGACAATCAGAGGGAGATGCTTCTTTTTGATACTAATTTACATATATTTCTGTGGATCATCATTTGCTGTTGAGGGCTATTGTGTTGTGAATGTATTAAAAAGCATTCTTTTTGAAAATCATAGAAAACTCTGGTTTTGACATCAGAGCCTCTTGACAAGTAAATCTCTTCTCATTATCTCAATATCTATCTCAGCTTGTAAAAATCCTGCAGGGTTATGATGCATCCGGCATCCTTCACTACTTCCTCTTGTTCTTCAACATAAAGCTGCCATTTATTCTAAAACAAGCTTGATAAGATCGCCTTATAGAACCAAGTCGTTTAAACAGAACGCTGCTGCAGACACTAATGTCCTTTTGCTGCGGCTCTTCTCTACCTGAGCTAGAGTATTATTCTTGAGAGTCAGAAGGATGGGCTACAGATATACTATAGGCACCAAATTACCTTTCACTCCTAAAGGGTTAGAGACTTCAATATTAAAATATTCATTCTAAGGTGAACGAAGGAAAAGTGCTGTTTTTGCACTTTCTCAAGTGAGGTCATAGCCTTCAGCCACCTACTATACTATCCTTACTAAGGACAATAAAAAGAAGAATAAACCATGGTTCACTTTAGATGTTAACCCACATCTAGATACCTGAATGACCTTCTCTCAAAGCTGTTTTAAATAAATGGTGTATAAAATACACACCAAGAGAGTCATAAATGGCTAAGGTGATATTTGAGCCCTTATGGGAGGTACTCATTGTAAAAATTCTATGCTCTGTCACCTCTAATGATCTTTGGCTCTTTATTTAGCTGAGAGATGGCTTTCTAATGAACAAATGCCCTAACCAGTATAGACGGCATTCTTATGATGGCCATATATTTTGGAGGTGGGATAGGAAAGAAACTTAGGTAAGGAGAATGTGTAAGAGAAGTCAAGAATCCCTGGGAGATGGAGGGTATCCTTGTCCCTATCGGAGTGATGATGCATTTGCTGAGACGGGGGTGCCTGTCGTAGTGACTGCCGGTCGATGAATGAAGCCTGACTCTTTGTACCCTGAAACTCTGAGGAGGCTGGATTTATCTGAGTATTTGCTTGACTCTAACTCTGAGCTAATGGGCACAGAGTCCAGCCCATCATCAATGTGTGTGTATTCTTTCCTGTCATTTCTAGAAATCTGGAGGTTCCCTGGGGTTAAAAAAACAATGCTGGGGCCATCTGAGGTATTCCAGGAAGTACAGGACCACGTGAATGGCTCCTGGACCTTTTGGAATATCTTGGATTCTTGCAGTGAGCGAAGGAAGGGGAAAGAATCTATAAATAATTCATCAGGTTTCCAATGGTTATCTTGGGCCAGGAATTGTCCCCATGGAGTTAGTCTTGGTGGAGTTTAGGACACCCTCGTGTCCCCAGTTTTGACTCATAGCCTCAGAAACCCCTGGACTACACTGGGATCTCGGTAAGGGTTAATTATTAACAGTTCAGCAGAATCATGGCCTTCTAAGACAGGTAACAAGAGGGACTGCAGTTATCATTACCTCTGATGCAACTGGCTTGGGTCATGGCGTAAAGGACCTTGTGACTTCTGAACAGCTGTATTCCTATGGAAACATCTCTTCTTTACATTTGAAGCAAATATTGGGAGCTAAGGACTCCAGCTTATGTTAGCAACTTTAAGCACATTCGAAAAATCGTATTTGATAAATCTTGGGGCTTTGAAAGTAGCCACATACCATTTTAAAACGCATTATTGCCAAATGATATGACTAATTACACCTGCAGGAATTAGTCGCTTTTTATCATCAGAGACATTTGCCGTTATACTATCTAGGGACGCCAGAGTAATCGTGAGGCACAAATGGCATGTGATCATTGCTTTAATAGAATTCTGTGTGACTTATTTGTCACCTAGGTACAGAGTATACCCGCATGTATATTTTCAGCATATTAATTAAACTTGTTTCCAGCATCTTTTAGAATTCTTCTTTTAAAAAGTCTGCATATGTTTCTATTTACTTTAGAAGACCGGAAGTTAGAAAAAGGTAGCTTCTGGAAATTTCTTTCCATGCATAGGACTCCAGATCCAAATGGTATTTACAGGCTAATGTTACACATCCATTTCAGAATCCTGCCGTTTTGTCGATTTATAGAAAGAAATGAGTAGATAGCAAATGGTTTAGCCATACATGTTATTTTTCATGCTGATTTGTGTTTGTAACCTATAGCGTCAGGAAGATGAAATCAGGAGTCTGGCAAAGTATTGTTCAGGGAATCTTTAATTCACAAGTGATGAGAAAGGAAGAGTTCAAGACATTTTTTGTATGCTGCATGGTGCTTTGCACTGAACAGCGCTGCATTGTCTGCGAGTGACAGCCCTTGAATATTAAAACAGAACTATTTTGTCTTGTCCTGTTACCATGGAAGAGGAGAAGGTGAATTTGGAAAAGCAAACAGGAAAAGCCATGAAGAAATTAGATAGATTGTGTATTTGAAGGCTATTTGCCCAGTGGTATTCTTTCTTGCCCAAACTGTGTGTGTGTGTGTGTGTGTGTGTGTGTGTGTGTGTGTGTGTGTGTGTGTAAGAGAGCAGCAGGGCAGATAAGCCCTCCTTGCAGTGTTCTGAAGACAGATTAGAGGTCTCATTGTTGTCCTTGAGACAGTGTAGGCTGGGGAGCCGTGGTGGGGTGAGACCAGCAGGTAACTGTGTACACGTAGGGTCTGGCCTTTTATTGGGTATTGCCAGGTGCACTTATTACACCACTTTAGGGGCACTGCAAATTCCTTTTTGTGTTTCTGTGGCCATACTTACCATATTTTGTCTTAGGGAAAGACATTAAATTTTTTTTTTTTCATCTCTTCGGATCTGAAATCTTTCTCTATGTTTTGCCTTAATAAAATATGAGTTCAAGATCTCAGTGGTTTACAAAAATAACAGTTTATTTCTCACTCTGTCCATTATAAAAAAATTAATCGATGGAAACCTCAATTTAATAGAGTTGGGAGCCCAGAAGGGGGAACTCTCATGCCCTGAGATGATAGCAGAACCCAACAGGAAGAAGAAAGACTCCCCTTCTTTCTTGGTAAGGACTCAGCCAATGAAAAGCCATGGACTCTTTGTTCACTATTGCCCTCCCAACTTGCTTTTCCCCTCTATAAAAGGGTTCTCCTTCCCTTGCTGTGGGGCGGATTTGCATGTGGCTCGCCATGGTTGCAGACCCCGAATTTCAATTCTCTGCTGATCCCAAATTAACCCATCTTTGCTGGAGAAATACCTGGCAGTCTGTTTGTTTCTGGTCATCGCTATGTGAGCTCCTGAAGAGTTGTGGCTCTGTGTCACATACCTTCTTCATTTGGGGATCCAGACTAAAAAAGAAAAGACCTTATTTCAGTCTTGTCATGGGGGAGCCATGCAATGGCACTTGAAGCATCTTCCCACGTGTTGCACCTATTACTTTTACTTACACTGCGTTGGCCACAGTAAGTTACATGGTCAAGTGAGATGTAAATAAGGTGGCTGTGGAGTATGTCTTTCCCAAAGAGACGCACTGCAAGTCACATGGCAAAAGGCAGACATATTAGGAAGGGGAATGAAGATGAATAATTGGGATGAATAGTGTCATTTTCACCACTCCTGGTCTGTTTTGAAGGCTTCTGGAAGTAATACGTGATCCTTGGGAGGCTGTGGGTCTTTCTTCTTAGGACTGGAAGAAGATAGTTAACAGTGATTCCCAAACTTTAGGGTTCATAAGGATCCCCTGAATAACTTGTTAAAAATGCAGATTCTCAACACCACCCCACCTCCACCCCATCCCCACTCTCACTTTTAACACGGTAGGTTTGCAGTGGAGCCCAGGAGTCTGCATTTAAGAAGCACCTTGGTGATCTGACACTGGCCCAGGTGACCTCTGTCCCTTTGTCTTCAGTCATGTGTTTACTGTAAAGTTTGTGGTTGTGAGGTAAGAAACAGAGTATCCAGGTAGCAAAGAGTTTCTATAAACTCCCAATCTTCAGTTTTCAATATTTTCATAGAGATATGTGACCTTTTTTTTAAATTGGAGTATAATTGCTTTACAATGTTGTGTTAGTTCCTGCTGTACACCGAAGTGAATCAGCTATATGTATACATATATCCCCTTCCTCTTGGACCTCCCTGCCACCCCCCCATCCCACCCATCTAGGTCACCACAGAGCACCCAGCTGAACTCCCTGTGCTATACAGCAGGTTCCCACTAGCTATCTGTTTTACGCATGATAGTGTATATATGTCAATACTAATCTCCCAGTTCATCCCATCCTCCCCTTACATGACCTTTCTTGACCCTGAGCATTCACACATACTTTTTTCTTTTCTAGCATCCTCTTTTTCCCTCCTTTTCAGTTGTGAACTCCTACCAACCCTGTGGGTCTAAGCTTAGAAACATTTCCATCACCAAGTCCTTCCTAACCATCAGAATTGCGATTAGGTGCCCATCCCATCTACCCCCTCGATAATCTATACTTCACCTATCACAGTACTAATACTTCAGAAATTGTATGTCTCGTTAGATGTTTTTACCACTAAGCTGAAAACTCTCTGAAGATGGGAATACCTTTTTTTGTTATTTTTGTATCCCTCAAGCCAGGACAGTCTCTGGGCACGTAACAGGGTACCAAAGTGTATTTTGGTGACTTAGGAATCAATAAATGAATGGATGATGTAGTCTCTATATATGATATGAGGACAAGGTTAACTTGTACTTATTCTTAATGAACACACAATGGACTTGCATTTAGAGGCACATTCAGTTCCAAGGAGCTGCTACATCAGTAGAATATTCAGTGCTGTTTTTTGTGATAATATTTGACATTGAAGATTACATTAAAATTGATGTTGGTGTTTGTACAGATATTTTTCAACATTAATCAAACACATGACAGGGGGAAATATTGCTACAAGTTATGAAATTAAGTAGCTGAGGAGTGATACAACCAAAGTAAACAATAGCAACTCTAGTTTGTGTTCACGGGGGAAGATGTATAACCAAGGCTGCTGAATTTATTTTCAACTTACCATTTGCCTTCTAGAACTATAAAATACTAATTTACAAGTGACCTTAAAAATCCTCAATCCAACTTGCAAACAGTGTAAGAGTTCCTGTAATATTATCTGTGCAAAGTGGCCCTCTAACCACAATTTTAATTCTTCAGAACTATCTCAATACGTTACAATTATTAGAAAATACCAAATAGTAATAATAATGATATTAATAACTCCCTTACCTGAGGTTCTAATCTGTGCTGGATGTTGAATATATATCATCTCATTTAGTTTTCAGAGAAACCATAGGAAGTAGGTGTTATTACCTCCATTTTACTAAAGGGTAATAGTCAAGGCAGAGAGAAATTAAAAAACAAGTCCAGGGTCTGTAGCCAGCAGTTACATTCTTTACATTCTTGTCTGCAAGATACAAAGCCTTTCATATAGGCACTTATACAACCTCTCAAAGAATGTATTGCCTTATATATAATTGAAAATTTTATTTCCCTAACTTCATAGATTCATTTTAGTTTTTGGTTTTTTAGAGCAGCCCAGAAAAATCTCGTCCCTCTTTTTCACCCCAGTCCTTCAGAAATTTGAGAATACTTATTATATACCTTCAAATACTTTTTTTTTTTTTTTTTACTAAACATAGAAATTTGTTATGGGTTGAATTGCGTCCTCCCCAAATTTATTTGTTGGAGTCCTAAACCCTAGTACCTCAGAATGTGACCTTATCTGGTGACAGAGTGTTTATAGAAGTAATCAAGTTAAAGTGAGGTCATTAATGTGGACCCCAACAATATATAACTGATGGCCTTATAAAAAGAGGAATTTGGACACAGGAACATGCATAGAGAGAAGGTGATGTGAAAGTACAGGAGGAAGAGAGGCATGGAACAGATCTTTTTCTCACAGTCTACAGAAGGAACCAAGCCTGCCAACTCCTTGATTTTAGGATATCCAGCCACCAGAGCTGTGAGAATACATTTCTTTTGTTTAAGCCCCCCAGTTTGTGACAGGCACTTTGTTACGGCAGCCCTCCCAGACTAATATAGCATCCATGAATTCTTCAATTACCTTTTATACCAGTATTATCCTATGGCCTTTGACCACAGTCATTCTGATGTATCATTGTCCCTCCTGGAATTTGATGCCAAGACTAAACACTGTATTTTAATTTTTAGAAAATAGATACATATCATACTTATTTGAAATGACAATTGATATTTTTATCAGCAACTAGAAAAGGGATTTTACAAATCAAGATAGCATGTAGAAGATGACACTACTGAAAACTATTTTTATTAACTTACGAGGCATATGAGAAGGTTAAGTTTAATAGTGCCTCTTTCAGGAACAAAAATAATAATTTCTTTTAAGGCTCTGGTGTTGACATATAACCATTTTTAAATGAGTAAAAGGAGGTCATGACCTGAATATTTAGATTGTTTTTCAGCTATTATTCATGTGATATATATACTGTGTTCTGGATTTTATATCAATGCCCACCTTATAAAAGAAATGGCTTTAAGTCTCTATCTAGCTCTCTTTTTTGCCCCTTCAATATGGAATAAAGTTTGGAAAGGCAGGTTGGAAGAAAGATTATGCTTACAATAAAAAATTCACCAATTTCTTTGAATAGTTATCTTCTAATTAAAGGGTATAAGTGGCTCATCCAATCAACAATTCATTCATTGCTTCAAGTTTTCAAAGACTACTCAGAATTTCATATCTATAGGTTTTGGAGGTATAAACTCACAAGTGCAGTTATTAAAACTGGCTCTGGACATTGGAAAGGAACAATTTATGATGAGATTACTTGTGCATATTAAATAGTAAATGTTGCCTTGTACATATAATTAATGTGTTTATGTGAAAATGAAATCCATAAACTTGATACAATATTAAAAATGTAAACAGTGAAAGGGTTCTCTCCTACCCTTCCTTCTTTCCCAAGACTACCACTTTTACTAGATATTCTTCCAGAGATAGACAAGAATATGTATTTGCATGTATTATTGCTCTGTACATAAATGGTAGCCTTTTAAATATACCACTAAAAGCATCATGCTTTTTCTTACTTCACACTGCAGTCAGCTCTTTGGATCCCCAGGTTTCCCAGATGCCATTTTATATAACGGACTTGAGCATTGCCGATTTTGGTATCCCGGGGGGGTGTGGGATCCTGGAGCCAATTCCCCGCTGATAGGAGGGGTGACTGTATACCATGTAGTTCCAATTCCGGACATATAGAGCATGTAGTTCTTTTTAACCAGCTGCATATGGTCTGTTTAACCATTCTCCTATTGTTAGACATCTACATTGTTTTTCTAACGTTGTTATAACTAATACTGCGATGAACATCTTTGCACATGTCCTGTGTATATGTGAGAGAATTCCTAGAAGTCAAAAGGTATATGATTTTATATTTTGACAATATTGCAAAATTGCCTTCTGTAGCAATCTAACCAGTTCCATTAATTGTGTGTGAGTTATCTGCGTCCCTTTGCTCTCCCCCACAAACTGTTTTAAACTTTTTGATCTTTGCAAATCTGATGAATAAAAAATACTTTCATTCTGTTTGCCTGAATATAAATGAGTTTGAGAATCATTTCAAATATTTAAGAACTTTTATTTTTCCTACTGTGTATATCCTTTGCTCATGTTTTTTTCTATTGAAGTTTTGGTCATTTTTCATTAATTTGTTGCTGTAAACACTTTATTTTAGATACGGTCTGACAAGTGAACAGCAGAGAGGAATGGTTAGTTTATTTTTTTTTCCTTTTTTTGTAGTTGCTGTTCCTCTGTCAACACAATCTAAGTTGCATTGAGTTTTCACAGCTCAAACTGTTGACTCACAGTGAACTTCTGCGTCTTACATTCACGAATGATGCTTTGAAACCCTTGTGGAAGGGAATTTTTCTCCACAAAGTCAGCAACTAATTCATCATAGATACCAAGTTTGAGGAAAAAAAAATCCTACTTTTCTCCATCTGTTCTCTTTGATGATGCAGAAATGTATGTCTTTTGTAATATATCTTATCTCAGAGCACTAAATTAGGGATAATCTAAATAACCATATGCTTGAAAATAACAAATATAAAGCGTTTCAGAAAAAAGGAAGAAATTTGTACAAAAGGAGTGGCTGGTGAGCAAAAGTATCTTCCGCAACTGTAACAGAACTCTTTTAGTAAACGTATTAAAAGTAGCATTTCTCATTAAATATGTATTCAACAATATCAGAGTGGAAGTTGAATAGGTGTTCTTAAGTAAGTATTATCTTTCCAAGCAAATGATTACTGTTGAGACGACATGTATAAATCATGATGTTGACCCTCTCTTTGTAGGTAATATACCTTGGGTTGTTTTCGTAAGAGCAGTAATACATTTTTTCTCCAATCTGTCCACATTCTAATCTGTATACACTCACAATTATATATGTTATACAAATATATACATATATATGTATATATATATACATAACAACACAGAAATAGGATAACACTTTCAGGAACAATTTTTTTTTTTCTTTTGCAAAACTAGGTAACTTACATGAATATCAAGAATATGACTTTGAATTAACACCATGATCTAAATGAAATAACTGATCAGATTTCAAAAACATTCCACATACAAACATTTATGGAATATAGGCCTTATTTTTACAAACAGTCACATACAGAGACATAGAGTGTGGTCATATTTTATACAAATTTGGAACAGTGTGACACGGCATGTTAATAAAATCTCACTTATGAATATGAACTAATGAAAATCTAAGCGTTCTTCCCCCAAATATTCAAGAATTGCATTATTTGCAAGCCGGTATTGGAAAATACATTTAAATGAATTGAATAAACTGCGTTGATGCTATCGTCACAGGGTGATGCCACCTTATCCCTTGCACAGACCCCCTGCCGTCCTTGTTGGTCTCCTGGGATACACACTGTTGGTGATATGTCTGTGCTCCTGTACTTCCCTGAGTGATTTGGGGGACTTTTGTGATGTTATTTTAACATTCACTATGATACTTAGAGAGCTCTTTTACATCTTATAATCTTTTACATCTTATAACAATGTCATACAAGTATTTCCTAAGTAGTAAAGCTTATGCTAACTCTGAAAAACAGTCTTGAATATAAATACTGTTGAAAGGAAATTAGATGTAATATAAGGTATACAGAAGTCTGTAGCAGGTAGCCTTCTCATATGGCCTCCACTGATCCCCACCTCCTGGTATTCATAGCCTTGTATAATTGCCTCCCATTGAATGTGGGCTGGACCTAGCAACTCACTTCTAATTCATAGAATATGGCAAAAGAGATGTCACTTCTGAAATTAAGTTACAAAAAACTGACTTCAGTCTTGCTGTCTTTATCTCCCTTTCTCTCTCTCTCTCTCTCACTTTCTCTCTAACTCTTCTTGCTTGCTTGTTTGGTGAAGTAAGCTGCCACGTTACGAGCTGCCATTTGCAGAGGCCCATATGGTAAGGAATGGAGAACAGTCTCTGGCCAACAGCTAGTGAGGAGCTGATACCCTCAGTGCAACAGCCCACGCAGAACTAGATCCTGCCAACAGCCAAGTAAGTGTGGATGCAGATCCTTCCTCATCTGAGCCTCGAGATGATTGCAGCTTGATTGCTTCTTGATGGTGGAAGGCCCTAAGCTTGAGAACCCTACTAAGCCATGTCCAGGTTCCTAATAAAGTGAGATAATAAATATTGTTGTTTTAAGCCCCAAGTTTTGGGGTAATTGGTTATGCAGCAATAGATAACTGATTCAACTGACAAATCACCACCGTGTTTTGTTTTGTTGTTAATGTAGGAAAGCAGACTCTGAGATATGAGAAATAATGCTGAGAAAAGAATAAAAGTAAATATGCATTAGAGTGGCTTTGGAGTTCACATTTCCAAGAATGCATTTCCCCTCTTTTGCATTTATTCCTATGGGAAAATTAATCTGGAATTGAGTGAATTTGGAACTCTGTATGATGTTCTAGAACACATCCCCTCACCTATTTTATAAGTGACTCAATTCTACCTATTTTAATTTTATTGCAAAGATTACAGAATCTTAATGTTCTATATAATCTACAGTGGCACTTTTGCTAGACTCTCCAGGTATCAAAAAGTTGTATCCTTGAACTGTTGGTGATTATAATTTGAATTTTTCTCCAACTAAATATATCTGTAAGCTATTGAAGTAAGTAACAAAATATGCTGATAAGTTCAGGTAGTAGGAACAATGCTCAGAAATGCCAACTATCTTCAAACTGAAACACTATCTTGTCACAGATAGAAAAAGTGATTTTGGGTGAAGTCAACATTATTTTGTTTTTATTTCTGTTTTCAGTTTTCAGCCTCATGTTTCTTTCCTTTACGTCTTTGACTTCCTTTGGAGGCCTAAACAACACTTTCAGGATACCTGGATACCTCAATCAGCCATCTCTCACCCCGTTAGCAGAAATTGTTCTGGGTAGCTTAAGCTGAAAGAGTTACTACTATCTGTAAGGGATTGTGATGCTTCATTCTGCCTTTCCTTAAGATCAGACCTCTCGGATGTTTAATTCATATGCTAGCCTTCTGTGGTCAGGATTATTATCCCTATTTAGAGGATCTGGAAAGCCAGGGAAGAAGGTTGAGTCATTTATCCCAGGTTGCAGGAGGGATCAGTGTCTGAGCTAGTATTACAGTTCAGAAAGCCTCAAGATTCCAAGACCTGCTCTCAGACTGTGCTTATTTCAAGCTGCCTTGACCACCTAATAAGTCCTCCCTCCCTCATCCTGCCCCAGAGCGCTCTGTTGAGTATTTGAACTCTGTCAGCAAATGTGAAAGAGGTTGACAGTCCAGAAAATACACCAGATATTGTAGTTGGGGTCCATTATAACTTAACTGGCGGTTTCTCCTCAAAGACTGGCTTTCATGTACGGAAATTTCAAAAGTTTTTTTTTTTTTTCCCATGAAACAATTAGACGGCTGTCATCAGTCTTCATCTTGTGCATCAGAACTCTAAGGGTTTCGTGGGAAACTTCAGCAAAGGAAGTTACATAATAATGGCAAATACTACCAACAGAACTTTGCATAGCTTTAGGAATAATGCTGGTGTCTGGCTTTCTATTTAGAATTCTTCCCAACAGGGCCTCTATATTTACTATCTACATTTATTTTGGGTTCCAGGGTTATTTGAGTCATAATTCATAAGAACAGACAAAGAAAAATGTGTGTTTTGTGTGTGTGTGTGTGTCCGTGTGTGTCCACACACACATTTGGTATTATTGTTAATACTGTTATAAGTAATAAAGTCCCTGGGCAGGTGTGAAAGAAAGGGAAGCTCAGAAAAATATTTTTAGAGTACTGGACTTACAGGCAGAATATCTGGGTTTGCCTTTGCTTTTTTTGCCAGCTTTGTGGACTTGAGCAAATCACTTAAACTCTCTGAAGGTAAAAAGACAAAACCAAACAGCTCTTTCTGCATGAAGAGTTCAGGGTGATGGGAAAGATGGACAGATATATTACTAGCTATGGGACAGTGTAATTCATGCTATATTAGTGTTATAAACAAAGTGCTCAGGGAACAAGGAGGCAGCAACATCTGAGGCCAGTCTTGATTTTCCCTGCATACAGTACAGAAAGTATTTTAATTAGAAAGACACAGCCTGGGCTTCCCTGGTGGCACAGTGGTTAAGAATCCGCCTGCCAATGCAGGAGACATGGGGTCTAGCCCTGATCCGGGAAGATCCCACATGCTGCAGAGCAACTAAGCCCGTGCGCCACAACTACTGAGCCTGCGCTCTAGAGCCCGCGAGCCACAACTACTGAGCCCACGCGCCACAACTACTGAAGCCCACACGCCTAGAGCCCATGCTCCGCAACAAAAGAAGCCACCGCAATGAGAAGCCCGTGCACTGCAACAAAGAGTAGCCCCCGCTCGCCACAACTGGAGAAAGCTCGCGCACAGCTACGAAGACCCAATGCAGCCAAAAATAAATAAATAAAATAAATTTTGTTTTAAAATTAAAAAAAAAAAAAGAAAGACACAGCCTGTGTGAGAAAGGATAAGTCCTGGATGACTGGACCATTTGAGTGCCCAGACAACTTGAGGGAGTTTACAGGAGATGAAGAGGAAAGGGAGGAAGATGGCAAGTCTGGAACCAGGCTACAAGTCCAGACTATCCTGTGAGAAGAAGGGAGCTGTTCATGAATACAGACATTTATCTATTCATTCAAATTTATAATTCGGGCACCATGATGGATATCTAGGAGTGACACAGAGGTGAAAGACCGAGTACCCACTTAGAGGGGACTCTCAGTATGGCTGGCAGAATGGTTTGAAAGGTAGACAAGTAGACAGGCAATTACAGAGTAGTAGTGAGCACCACAGAAGATGAATGCAGGGGAGCACAGAGGCAGAGAAACAAGAAAGGGGGTGCCTCAGTTGAGTCCTGATGGAGGAATAGGAAGAAGGGAAGGAAGAGTAACGAAGCGAAGGAATTTTTATTTTTTTAATATTTATTTATTTATTTTAGGCTGTGTTGGCTTCGTTGCTCTGCGCAGGCTTTCTCTAGTTGCGGCGAGCGGGGGCTACTCTTCATTGCGGTGTGCGGGCTTCTCATTGCAGTGGCTTCTCTTGTTGCGGAGCACAGGCTCTAGGCATGCAGGCTCAGTAGTTGTGGCACGCGGGCTTAGTTGCTCCGCGGCACGTGGGATCTTCCCGGACCAGGAATCAAACCCATGTACCCTGCATTGGCAGGTGGATTCTTAACCACTGCGCCACCAGGGAAGCCCGAAGGGAAGGAATTTGAGGCATAAAAAACAGCACATATAGGGTCAACAGACATGGAAATGAGAGTCCCTCTTTAGATTGTTCATAGAGCTTTGTGGCACTATTACTTTTCCATCTCACCTCAGCGCTGTGGAGACATAAGATACCATAGGCCTGTGATGCACCCTGAGCAGTGCCAGTAGAGAAGGCTTCAAAGAGAGCAATAAGCAGCGACCCTTTCTGTACCTTACAGAGAGACACTCTCAGGATGCAGACAGCATGTAGTTATGCCCAGAATGTTTCATTGCTTAGCGTCAGGAGAGTTGAACATGAATTATTTAAATCAAATTCTAATGATGTTTGCCTCTTTCAGTTGCTTTAATGGTCACGAAGTAATTTATTATTCTCATCAAATTAATTGTAAATTTAGAAACTAAGAGATAAGAAGTTGAGGAAGGGGCTTAAGAGAGCTGACACTGAAGAGAAGAAGAGGCAACTGGGAAAAGAAGGGGACTGGGCTGGCAACTGAAAAGCAGGCAGACATGTTTACCTATTACAACCGTCTATATATACATGACTCCATGCTCAGAAAAATAAATGAAAGTACTCAAGCCTTTGAGTCTATCTCATATAGTTAATTATGAAGCATATAGTTAATTATTTTCAATATTTATTCTTCTCAATATAATCTTCTGTCTTCAATATTCTCTATCCCCTCTGTATGTCTTTTTTTTAATAACTTCACACTTTTCTCTTTTAGTGTTACAATTACTTTGAAGAAAGCATATATTATTTACAGAGCAAGAACCATTACAATGGAGAGAAGCTCATAAATCTATAAATCTCTGATATTGATAGTAAAAGAATGTATTGTTTTAACCAATAAAGCAATTAGAGGAGGTGTTTGTTTATCATCAGGTCTTAATCTGTACAACTGAACTTTTATCTGTTAAATTAAGCAACTGACAATTTCATATATGTGTGTGTATTTATCAGATTCCTTATTGAAAATCTTAAAATATTAAATAGTGCTATTTCTCTGCAGATGATTGTAAAAGTGTAAATCAATCCCAGTAAAATTCATATCCACTAACATTTACACACTCTATTTTTCACACTGTTTTTTCTTCCTTTGCTTTATACATGAATATCAAATATGTTGGATTAATGTATTTCTTTTAGAGACTACGATAAACAAAGAAACAAAACTTTTAGTTATTACCTCAATTTTAACAATTTTTAGGAAGCTCAAAACCTTATGCTTTTCTCTGTAAGCACACTGTTAATTTAACAATAAAAACATATTCAATGTAATAATTTACCTACAGATTTGTGAAATGGGAGAAAATATGACTTTTTTAAAATATAAGGCTTCTGTCAGTCATTCCGTGATTTGGTAAGAGGGCTACTTCTCTAGACAGACTTTCAGAACCCACAAAGACAAACACAGTGAGTGTGTATAAAGAACAAAAGGGAGAGGTTACAGTAATTCATGGTGATTTTGTAATTATTTTGCCTTTATTGCAATTATCATAATATAATTAAATTTATTTAAATATTCTGGCTATAATGGGGAAAAGAGTCCATTATTTGGTTACTTGATTTTAGAAAAGGAAACTGTGGCCAAATACTAGAAAAAAATTGAAGTGAGAAATTTTAAAAATATCTTAAAATCTCCAGGAATTGGGACCTTCTTAAAAACACCATATTGGAAATCCAAGAGGAATGTCTCACACATATTAAGTAGTTTGAGCTATTAATAAAATCCCTGTGTGGCCAAGTGGTAAAGTAAAAAGCAATCACTCTTTGGGGAAAAAATGTATAAGATGGATCAGCTAACTGAGGCTAGAAGAGACCACAAAATGTGACAGAATCAGAAACCAGATCAATCCACATTTCTTGAGATTTCATGGATGATTTTTGTGGGTGATTCAAAGAAAATAGAAGGCACATCCCCTGAGCTAAGGGAGTTTATTATCTACTTGAGGAGGTAATATGGACAATGGAAAACACTGAAGACTAGTGTGAAGTAATAGGGGTTTACCAACTTGATAGCATTATTTAAAGTACATCTGCTAAAGGAAAGATGGCTACACACAGGGGCATCAGAGGGAATTCCTGGAAGAGGCAGGGCTTAAGGATAGATTTTAATGAGGTGTAGCATTTAGATTGATGAGAGGAGGGAAAAAAACATTTGCATGTCATGGTTCAGAAAATAAATCAAGAGGAGATAAAGAACTTCCAACAAAATAATAAGAGATGAATACATGCCAAAACACAGCATTACACAGCAAACCAGCAGATCATTTGGTATTCACACAGAAGTCAGTCCATGAGCATTTATTGAGTATAATTTGTACCTAGCTCACTGCTAGCTACAGGGAAGGAATGTAGGAGCAATTTCTGCATTCCGGTGGCTCAGTTTCTTGTGTCAGAGATGAGAGTTACACATGAAAATGTGTGTACCACCTTACAGTGTCATAGAAACGTGTCCTGTATGTGCTGTATGTTAATTTGTGAGGCACAACCCTACTTTCATGGCATTTAGGAAATGGAGAAAGGGACAGAATAAGAGCTAATGGCTTCGGGAAGGAAATGCAATGAGCTGAGATTTGAAAGATGGCTAGAGTTCAAACAAGTACCACAGAGCAGGAAGGACATTTCCCGAAACTGGGTGAATGTGTTCTTTTGGAGCTATTCTTATGAGAGATAGTGTATCTAGGGGATCCGAATTTAATTCTGTTTGAATAGATGACTTGTTTTTGACGAGTTTATGCCAAGTTCTTATTTCCTATGATAATTTTGTTTCTCTTTCATTTTTCTTCTGACCATAGTAGGCGATGCTATCTGCCTATGTGATCCTTGCGGCTAAGGAATTTTTAAAATCTAAAGCTTCCTTGTATTGTTCTCGTCAGGTAGAGAGAAATCATTGACTATAATAAGCATTGAGTCCTTTTTCTAGTGTTAAGTATTAAAACTTGTTTAAGATGGAGTATTTGTTTTACTATTGTTATTTATTATTATTATCACATGTGTCTTAAAAATGTGTTTCCAGTAAAATTTGACTAAGATTGAAGCAATGTGAACAGAATCTGATGAGTATTTTGAACGGAATCTGAGATCCAAACACACATTTATTCAATTTAAAAAGCATGGAATACCTACCGTGTTCACAGGACTCCGGAAGATGCCCTGCCGGAGAAAGTCAGATTGGGGTCACTGAAACCACAGATGATACAAGTATGGGATCGTGACTAAACTAATATTCCATTCCTAAAAAAAAAAGGAAATCTCAGATCCTGCTAAGTGTTTGGCCTCCTAGCAGAAGACAGTGAAAAAAAAAAAAAATTACATTTTGATATCCTATAACATATCCTGAGGTACATCTGCTCTCATGCTAGCTTAACTTGAACATCATGATGAGGGTTAGACTTGCTGTGCTAGGTAACAATTATGGAAAGAAATTGTAACCCTTCCCTCCAACATCCGGGCATTGTTCCGTGGCTGGTGCAGTGGGGACGGGTTGGTGAAAAGGGTTTATGAGTGATGGTGAGAGCTTGTTTCTCTCCTTTTATCACAGACTCAACTGGCCAGCTGTGCTGGCAATGACTGGATTCCCTTCTGAATCAGTGACTTGGACTTGGAAAGTGCAATTATCCTTTGTTCTCTCAACCATTGACAAACTGCTAAATATTATGGGGCATTGATCAAATGTCATATAAATAACTACAACTTTACTTTAGATATGTGTGGTCACTTACAAAGCATCAAGAAGACCTTCATATTCTATTTCTAGATACATTTAGCGCCTAGAATTGGAAAATGGCAGGCTTAGGGGCTGGAAAGATCAGTTAAGTCCATTCTCAATCTATTACTTTTAGTCTTGGGTCAGTGGCTTGGACTCTTAGCCTGAAATTTCTGATCTATTCATTGATGTTAACAAGCCTGATCTCATAGACTTGTTTAGAGAATTCCATGAGATAACCCGTGGGATACTCCATCTACCTTGGTGATTGCTCTGTAATTACTAGTTCCCTTCCCTTACTCAACAAAGTATAGGTCATCAAAAAATGGGAATTATCAGCAGAAACTAGAGGTCACAGCCAACAAATTCTAGCCTAAGAATCCCACATAATAAGAATGACATATGAAAGAGGCTATATTTAACTACTTTTCCCACTCATTTTTATTAATCACACACTTCTGCCAAAACCTTTTGATACTTCAATGAAAGGTGAAAAGTTGTAATTAAATGGGAGGAGTTGGACGTTTAGAATTAAGCATAGGTAAATCTTGTAAGAGCACAGATGGACGCGTGTTAAGAATCGTATTTGCTAGCGACTCACTGTGTGAGCTTTGGGGAAATGGCTCTTCCATAATTTTCAACAGTTTGTGATTTCCCCTTCAAAGCAGGATCTTCAAGGGGAACAGAATATAACGTCGGTCTAATTCCACTCAGTATTTCATTTCTCTTTTGTTTGCAAGGTATTAATTATTAAATGTGGTTCATATTGATTATTATACTGCATGTTATTTATTAATGACTCCCTATTAAACTTAAGCTTAATATCTCCAGAAGTTCTCAGGTCTCTATTTTTGCAGGTCATTGCTCTTTTTCTGTTTGCAGGACTAAATGCTGAGAGGGTTTCAAGCTTTGGGGCTTAAGGTAGATGGGTCTTGATGGTGTGATTACCCACAGCCCAGTTCATTACCACAAATGGAGTAACCCATGCAGCCAAAGAGAGAAAAGTGGGCCTACAAAATAGTGAACTAATAGACAATAAGTTATTACACCAGGGAAGACAATCATACATATGAGTAGTAGGTGACCAGAGCCCAGTAGAAAGATACACACTTTTTATTTTGCCTGAAATTTGCGTGTCTCCCTTTTGGTCCTTTTTCAGAAGGACGGATTTCATTTTCAAATCAAAAAAATTTTTCTTTTCTTCTTTGATCAGTGTAGATATGGCAAGAGATACAAAATAATCAAGGTAAAAATTAAATTTGCTTCTCATGATGCTGCTTCCTCTGGTCTTCATTTCCTTGTCTGGGCCTTTCTTAAATTGAGAATTACAGTTGATTCCTTACATTCAAGATTTCAGTGACACAGATTATAAATTTACATTATGATAGGATGAAAATTCACTGGCTTGTCCCATGTGGGAAAAAATATATCCTAACTTGAAAACGTTCTTAATGTGGATTTTAGAGAGAGATTTAATCAACAGCAACAAAACAAATGAACCTCAGGTCTACAATTCCAATATGGTGCTGGCAGGACCCACAGTGCCCTTTGGGTCTTGGTCTCCCTCAGTCAGGAATCTCTCCCTTAGAGCATTCAGAATCACATTCCACTGAGCAGATAAGCATTGCTGCCCTGGGACCCCCAAGGTCTCTCCAGCAATTGTTTTCCTGTGGTTTTCTGCTCCCAGAGCTCCCTTCTTTTGGCTTTACTCCCAACATCTCCAAAGTAACCCCTTCTTGATTTTTATCCTAAGTCAACAGAAATTCTTAATGAGGCCTTTCTCATGCATGGAAAGGAAAGCTTCCCTGTTGCTTCAGTGCTCAGCTGAGATTTTGAAGCTTTTATCCACCCCTGAAATTAGAAAAACCAAAATCTTTCATCCAGGTAGTTATACTTTCCAGCCTCTCTCTTATGTCTGGCCAATAGAGTCACCCCCACTCGTCCAAGGTAAACCACTCTCCATGGTGGTTCCAGTTTGAATATCTTGGACTCCATTCTACATCACTTTTGTTGTTGTCATGGTGGGGGTGGGTGAATATGCTCACTCGGGAATGGGAGTACGAGTTCTTTGCATTTTTGTCTAAGGGGTTAACTATGTTAAATATATATTTTAAAACTTTTAGTTTTAGAATGGTTTTAGATGTACAGAAAAGTTGCAAAAATAGCACAGAGAATGCCCATCTGTCCCTATCTCAGTTTCCCCTATTGTTAACATTTTACATGACTAGGGGTACACTTGTCACAATGAAAGGGCCGACATTAGTACATTATTATCAACTTAACTCCACACTTTATTTGAATTCCACTAATTTTTTTCCCTTATGGCCTTTTCTGTTCCAGGGTGTACATTACATTTAGTTGTCATGCCCCTTAGTTTTCTGTGTGACAGTTTTTCTGACTTTCCTTGTTTTGAGGATCTGGACAATTTTGAGGAAAACTTATCAGGTATCTTGTACACTGTCCTTCAACTTGGATTTGTCTGAGGTTTTCCCTCATGATTAGACTAGGGTTATGTGCTTTTGGAGGAAGACCACAGAGGTGAAGTACCATTCTCATCACATCATGTCAAGTACAGAGGCTATCAACATGACTTATCACTGATGATGTTAAACTTGATCACCTGCTGAGGAAGTGTGGCCAGGTTTCTCCACTGTAAAGTTCTTCTTCCTTCTCTCTCCCTTTTCTGCACTCTACCCTTTGGAAGAAAGTCGGTAAGTGTGTAAGCGTAGCCCACACTCAAGAATAGGGAGGGCCTTCAACTCCACATCCTCGAAAGGAGGATATCTACATAAATTATTCTGAATTCTTCTGTAAGGGAGATTTGTCATTTCTTCCCTTATTTATTTATTTACTCGATTTTATCATTATCTGTTTTATTCACTGCTAAGTACCTAAGCAATGTCTGCATGTAGTGACAGCTCAGTTAATACACCGTAAGTGAATTAATGTAACCATAGGGTCAGGAGGAACCCAAATGTTCTCTGATCGCTTCAACATGAATTTAGTGCAAAAATCCTAGTTCCTCCTTTTTTTTTAAATCTATGAAAATCGGAAAGAAAATCTTACCCTACAGAATTGTCATAGGATAGTGGTTAATGCAAGCACAGCTCCTGAAACATAGAAAGTACTCTGGTATTAGTGATTATTCTTATCTTCTAGGGATGTTTATCATTCACTTCAGAAGTTAAAGTCTATGAGAACAAAATTATCAGCCATCACTGTGGGCTTAAAAGAGGATCTTCCTTTTAAGTAACTGGGAATCAAACTATAGATTGATATTCAATTTATACTCGTAAATTAATTAAATTTTTCTCTAATGGAAACATATATTCAATATATATAAGATGCTGTTGATTTTCTGATTTAATTTCTCCACCCATGTAAAGTTTTGGCCCATAAAGCCTTTGTTCTCCTAATGGTTTGCATACTAGATGGAGTAAAATTTTAAGTAGCTTTCTTTTGATGGTATATAAAAAAACCTTTTCCTCCTTATATTAGAATAATACAATTGTAAAGATTCAATAAAGTGATTGTGGAGAAATAGTGTTTACTATGTTTAAATACAACACTTTTTTATTTGGGGGGGCAGTAATTCTAGTTGTGGTTTTGCAATGAATTAATGTTGAAGCTGTCAGAGAACACTTGGGTTCCTTCTGACCCTGTGGCTATTTTCATTTATTTCAGATTTATTAATTAAGCTATCACTACACGTGGACATTGCTTTTGGTGCTCAGGGTACAGCAGTGAATAAAACAGATAATGATCCTTCTCTCATGACAATAAATGGACAACAAAAAATTTTTTAAGCATATGTATTCTATATTAGGTGATGATAAGTGCTTTGGAGCAAGGCTAAGAGAGACAAGAAATGCAGGATGGAGGAAGGGAATGTAATTTGCTCTTTTATATTGGAAGGACACACTCACACGGTGGTGCTTAAGCAAAGACCTGAAGGAAGTGAGGGGTGAGCCATCCCGATATCAGGGAGAAGACCATTCCACACAGAGGAAGTAGCACGTGCAGAGGCCCTGAGATGGGAGGATAATTGAAGTATTTTAGGGACAGCAAGGGAACCAGTATACATTAGAGCAGACTTTTAGATATGGATATTTAGTATTCATGACCAAACTAAAAGTTAAAATTTAAAACTTTTAAATTCAAAAATTAAATTTAAAAACTCATCCACAGTTATTTTAATTTTCAACCTTTATTCATTTCTGTAAATATGCCATTTTTCCTAACACAATAGGCACAGTAGAATATTTGAGCTCCTTGTGAGCTGGCATTCTCATTGCTTTTGCTTAGAAAAGAGATTTTGTTTAACTTTGCTACTAAGATTTGATTCAAGAGTCTTAAGCTTTGTAAAGGCTTTATAAGGGCTTTTTCTTTCCTACAGAACATGTAGCAAATGTATATTCTATTTATGTTATGTTATTGGCCATAGTCTTCTTCTTCCGATATGGTGCACAGATTGCCTCGCTCTAAACAGATTAACTGAGACCAGGTCAATTTTTAATATGAAAAACAATTATATGCATACTATTAGGCTCCCAAGAAATATACTCTTCAATATTTACTGTAGTATTGAAGAGAGACTATGATATTTATGACCCACTCAGTCCCATATTTGGACCAAATTTCATGCTTTAAAATGTCTTGATTTAAAAAAATTTTTAATATTTTTTTCTCAAAACATTCACACATGAAATCTTCATATACAAGAATCTTAAATAGAATCAGACATTTTATCCCTTATCCCCAATTCAGGGTTCACAGAGGCCTGTATTTTCATTGGAGCAGGCAGTCAGATTTCAAGTGAGGGATTATTATTTAGTACCTTGTGGTGTCTTCAGGGAGACATGTTTAGATGGGTTATGCCTCTAGGAGCTCTGCCATCTTGCCTGTAGATTTCAGACGCCCGAAGGGTTGTCTTCTTTGTGGATGATATTTCTTTGTGAATGATAATCACTGTATTTGTATTGGAAGAGTATGGCCCATGTCAGTGTGCGTGTGCGTGTGCGTGTGTGTGTGTAATTTAGTTTTAATTTAGTTTCTATTTGGCTTAAGGTGAGAAGACTTCATGTATCTTTGTAAATATTGATAAGCAAATATGTTAAAATGATATTTGGTGGATGAGGCTAGGTCAGAACTAGGGCAACTTGTTTCTTATTTTTTTAAAATAAATTTATTTATTTCTTTATTTATGGCTGCATTGGGACTTCGTTGCTGCACGCGGGCTTTCTCTAGTTGTGGCGAGCGGGGGCTACTCTTCCTTGTGGTGCGCGGTCTTCTCATCGTGGTGGCTTCTCTTGTTGCAGAGCACAAGCTCTAGGCGTGCGGGCTTCAGTAGTCGTGGCATGTGGGCTCAGTAGCTGTGGCTCGCGGGCTCTGGAACACAGGCTCAGTAGCTGTGGCACACGGGCTTAGTTGCTCCGCGGCATGTGAGATCTTCCCAGACCAGGGCCCGAACCCGTGTCCCCTGCCTTGGCAGACGGATTCTCAACCACTGTGCCACCAGGGAAGCCCTGGGCAACTTGTTTCTTGATCTAAAGTATTGCTTTTTAGGATAATAAATTCTGTCCCAACATAGAGTTTCGTGTGTTTTCCAGATAATTTCTAAAAATAGAACCATAAAAAGTGAATACATTTTGAAATAGAGAAGCAGTTGTCCCAAAGCAAATGTTTCTCAATAAGAAGGCTCTCTGGGGGAACAGAAGGTCCAGACTTGTAGCATTTTCTGGTTTCCCTGTTGAAGATACTCCCACTATGGACAAATTCAAGCTACTGATAAGTTGACAACTGGCTCACAAAATTCCTGAAAATTTAGCAATCAGTTTTAGGGAGTCCGTAAGAGTAGGTTTCAGCACACTTACAAAATACTTATTCTCTTTCTCTGGAAAAGTGTGAATGTGGGACTTACCTTGGTTAATTTTAGAACTATTCAAATTTTCTTCTTTTAATTTATTTTCATTACTTGTCTTGGTCAGTTTTTGTTAATCTAACAGGGACAGGGCAGTGCCTTTCTGACTTATGGGAACTGAATGCAGTATTGGAACAGCTGTGACCTTTGGATCTCCCAATAACTCGTTAAATTAATTACACCTGGTCTAAGTGCACAGTCGATATTATCCTGATCTTTCCCCCAGTTCTCTTGACTTCCAAGGAATTTCCTTTTTCTCTAGGCCTAGGCTCATAGCATCAGTGTAGCACAGTTTCATTTACACAGAAAAAAACGAATCATTAACTAAATTGGGGAATTGAATGCGGTATTTTCTCATTTTTAATATGCTATCGGTTGTAAAATATATCCTTGACTTATTATTAGTTCTCATGGAAAACAAACTACCTAGAATATACTCTTTAATTGTAAAATGCATCCTCTTTCAGAAAGCTGTGTGTGTGTGTGTGTTTATGAAAATTAAGTGGCTACATCTCAGAAACATGGGTGGTAATGTTATATAAATAATTTGAAAGCTTTGGTGTGGTGTGAATAGAACTATTCCAGAATTGTGCTTTTTCAATTGGGGGAAATAGACTTTTTTCTCCTTCAGAAGTTTCAAGTCATTGGAACTCTTATGTCATAACATTTGTGGGTATTGTGTGGACTCCAAACTTTTCTGCTATCTTCTATCAGAAAATGAGCTTTGCGACAATTTTCATATTCTTAGATTTCTTAAAAAATGTCTTGTATCCTCTCAGTTTAAGTTGCAAAAGAAAGCTGATGCCCCAACTTAGAATCTCATGAACAAAAGATGAATAAAAGTACTGAAGCCACATTTACTATATCACCATCTGAAACAGAACCACATAATTACATGCCAGAAATTGACATTATTATATTACATTTAAAGTAAAACAACAAATGAAGAATTTACACTGGGAAATCTGGATTTCCCCTTCTTTTTCTAATTGGATTTTTTGTGTGATATGTTTTAAATTGTAAGATTCCTTACTGTTTCTTTATCTATCTCTATCTTTTTATTTCCATCTCTCTATTTCTATCTATGGGTAGAATTGATTGATCTGTTATAGTATTTAAGGTGAATGCAAGAAAACAATTACAGATTGAAAGTCTGAAGCATGAAAACAAAATTTTCTCTATATGCTGCTGCTACTAATATCATCTTGTCCATTAATGACATAATAAAAGTTACGTATTCAGTACTTTTTTCCTTTTTTTTTTTTTTTTTTTTTTAAGCTACCAATTGTTTTCCTAGCCGAGAGCCTTATTTTAGCCATTCCCTAAGTTTTCTGCTTATTGGGCAGGATGATGAGTGTCTTAGGTATACCTAATACTGGCATTGGGAAGATTCATTTAAAGCAAAACAGGGTGAAAATTAGATTAAACTATCTCTATTGATAAATTTTGAATTTCTGAAGGCAAGAGACAGATGTTGCATTGAGAACACATTATTAATTCGTAAGTATGCGAGACCTGGGATTAAAAAGACCAGTAGGAATAGAAACTTTCCTCTAGGATTTCAATGTGTTGTAGGAAATATAATAAAAATAAAGATTTCAAAGGTCTACTCAGACCAAAAATATCAGAATGTCCAGAGATTGAACCTGAACATATATTTTCAATATTGTACAGTTCTGTTTAGAAATCTCTGGTTCATATCATATATGATCCACAGAATAAGTCAAATTGTTACCAAGTCCATGCTCATACTGCTTGCTGCACGACAGGCCAATAAATCAAGAGATGAGTTGTAGGGGCAAGGAATAGTGACTTTATTTGGAAAGCCAGCAGACCGAGAAGATGGTGGGCTAGTGTCCCAAAGAATCATCTTACCCGGGTTAGAATTCAGGCTTCTTTTATACTAAAAGGGGAGAGGGTGTGGTTGGTTGGTGGAAACTTCATGGTACCAGAATACTTTGTTCTTGCAGCTGTCTATATAGATCTGGTCACAGTGTTCCTATAAACCCCCCAGAAGACAAATGTTATCCTCTGTTCTGTGACTTTTTTTATCTCTATATGAGTGGAACAGTGTTATACTTTTAGAGATCAGAGCCTTGAGAATGGGCTAGCCTGTGTATTTCAGGCTATAGGCAACATTCTTCTGCAAAGGTGCAGAGCCAACATGACTAAGCCCAGGCAACAGAGCATAAGAATTAGGGCTAAAGGAACTGATTCACTATAGAGTCAGGTTTGTTCTTCTCCGTTACAACATTAGCATTAGGGATTCCTATTTTCTCTTTATTGAAAAGGCAAATATATTCCCCTCTTTTACTTTTTTTTTCTCCCAGCTTGAGGTTTTGTTACAGAAGAAGTTCTTTCCATTTTGCAACTTCACTTACAACTATGCTGAACATCTACTCCCTGACATAATTCCCACCCTTCCCCACTCCTAACCGTAGAGAAACTGTTTTCAGTTGGGGAAACTCAACTAGACAAAAGTAATTTATTTAGCCCTCAGCCAATTCCATATTGCTTCTTATGTTGAAACAAAGATCATCATTTTTATGCAGTCTTCCTGCTGCTTCTGAAATCCTTCTCCTCCTTAATTTAATGAGCTCCTGCTCTATAATACACTAACTTGGTACAGAAGAAATAAAAAGATAAATATGACATGTGCTTATACTCTACTGGGGAAGGTCAATGTGATTTAAATATGCATAACATGAGGCAAAAATCAGGCTCATAATAATAAGCTGAAAGTTTGCAAGTCCCCAAGGCTTCTTGGGGCCTTTTTCTTTTTCGTCCAAATAAAACACACAAGACCCCATTCCAAACACTGTGAGAAGTTCAGTGTCATTTCTAGCGTTTCTGAGAATTCCTGCCTGCTGGCACTTATACTCTCCCAGTGGATGCCTTCCTGCATCTTCAACTCCAAACTCTAACCTGGATTGCTTCTCATCGTCTCCTGCCTGCTTCTTCCTAGTTCTTGGGGCTTTATCCCAAGGTTGGGCATTTCTCCTTCATTTCCCAAAAGAATCATTAACCCAAGGCTGTTGTGTTGGGTAACTGAAAATCTAGAAAAAGATGGAAGTTCATTAAAGTACAGAGTAAGAGATCAATTAAACTTGAATATTAGATGTTATTCTGCAATTCTTCACTTTGGTCAGATATTCTTCCTGTATGGAAATCACTCACTCATGTATTTCTTTGGGTCCCAGACTTCCCACGTATTGCTGGGGTTCACCCTCACCCTAACCAAAATCCACCTTCCATCTCTATTTCCCAAATGTTAGGGAAAAGTTTCCAAGTCACCAGGAGGAATCAAAAGTTGACGGTACTTAGTTATGTGGAATAAATTTGCCCATTTTACTTTCAGCCTCTCTCCTCCACACCATCCTGAGAGCCAACATGGGTACAAGCAATGGGCCCAGACAAATGTTTTACCAACCAAGCAAATCTTCCTTCAACATCAGTTGTCATAGTAGCAATGTTTCTTTCTTTGTGCATCCTATTATAGGGATTCAGTTGGTTCTCTGTATCCCTGGGCCCCACATCCACAGATATGGAGGGCTTACTGTATAAACTTAATGCCATAGGGATGTGTAGCTTTTGGAATGAGACCTAAAACATATAAGAGAGAATGAGAGAAAAGTGAGTTTTTTGAGTTCAGGGACCATCTTTTTCACTATACTTCTAAATGCTAATATAGTTCCTAGCACAAAATTGTCATTCGTTATATGCTTGTAGAATGAATAGATAATTGAACACTTAAAACATGTCTGGCTATTCCGATCATTAAATATGAATGCCAAATCATTTTTGAAGTCTAGGAGACATGGAGCACCTGTGTGGGCTGAGAAAAAATACATGATGGGGTGCGGTCATCTACTTAAGCAGGCAATTAATTTTTCAACGTAATTAGTTATTTAATTGACCATTCATGTAATGTTAATGCATTTGAATTCCTAATTAATCTCCATTTTATTTAAAGCATTTTATATCTATACCCCTGATTCTAATTTAACAGTTAAGTGGCCTTGATTTTGGAAGTGCAATTACCACTAAGAACACACACGTATCATACATTCACTCAAAGGACTAGGGAAGTAAAGTCAGCCACACTGGCTTTCTAGAAGACATTTTAAAAAATTAGATGGATCTCATTTCACAGAATATTATTTAAAAATATGGATTATTAAAATTTTTAACTTTTTCTAGATCAAGGGTTGCCAAACTTTTTCAGTAAGGGGCCGGATAGTAATTATTTTAGTCTCTGTAGGCCATGGTGTCTCTGTCCCAATGGCTCAATAAGTAAGTTAAGCCACAATGCTGTCTTCCACTAAATCTGTACTTAACAAAAATAGGCAGTGGGATGAATTTGCCCCATAAGCCATAGTTTGCCAACCTCGTGTGATTTATTTATCTATTGCCAAATCACACAGGCTCTTGCTTTTAACTTTGTCTTCCTTTATGCACAAATTCTTTTCTTCTCTTCTGTCTTTAAATATATAGGATCTTTTGATCTTAAAAAAAGTTTTTTTGGTTAAGAAAATGGTATTTTAACTAAGATATCTCCTTTCAAATCTGTAACCTTCCACTCCTTGCATCATCTCTTATTTCCTAATAGTATCAGGTGTTAATTGCCTAGAATCCTCTGGAAGTCAGAAACCCTGGATTTATATTCCTCTTGTACCTAGCACGATAAAAATTCCCATAGTTCTTTTTAAAGTATATTTTTAAACTAAATTTTAAAATTCAAGGTATAACATACACATAGAAATATGGACAAATCCCAAGTATACAACTTGAAGAATTTTCAGAGAAATTTTTTGTTTTTAAATCTCCATTACCTAAATACTTTAGAAGCAGTCATAGTGGTTAGAAGCACAGACTTGGGAGCCAGATTTCTGGGACCTACCATTCACTAAGTGATCTTGGGCAAATTATTTAATATCTCTGTGCCTTGGTTTTCTCACTCATAATACAGTAATGGCAATACTACCTATTTCATAGGTTATTTTCCCCCAGCTTAACTGAGATTTAATTGACATAGAACAAAATGCAAGTTTAAGGTGTATAATGTGTTGATGATGCACTTACATATTGCCAGATGATTACCAGAGTAGCATTAGTTAACACATCCATTACCTCACGTTATTACAATTTCCTTTACGTGGTGAGAACACTTAAGATGTTAACAACTTTCAAATATACAATACAGTATTGTTAACTATAATCACCATGCTGTACATTAGATCCCCAGAACTTATTATCCTATAATTGGAACTTTGTACCCCTGAACTAGTATCTCCCCAATTCCCCCAATTCCAGCCCCTGGCAACCACCATTCTACCTTCTGTTTCTAGGGGTCTGGCTTTTTTAGAGTCCACATATATGTGAAATCATACAGTATTTGTCTTTCTCAGGTTTATTTCACCCAGCATAATACCCTCTAGGTTCACCCGTGTTGTCGCAAGTGGAAGAATCTCCTTCTTTGTCATGGCTAAATAATATTACGTTATATATATATATGTACCACATTATCCATTCATCCATAGCTGGATACTTAGGTTGTTTCCTTGGCTATTGCGAATGACGCTGCAATGAACATGGGAGCACAGATATCTCTTTGAGATCCTGATTTCACTTCCTTTGGATATATACCCAGAAGTGGGATTGCTGGATCATATGTCAGTTCTATTTTTAATTTTTTGAGGAAACTCCATACTGTTTTTCATAATGGCTGTACCATTTTACATTCCCACCAACAGTGCACAAGAATTCCTTTTTCTCCACATTCTCACCAATATTTGTTATCTCTTGGTCTTTTTGATGATAGCCATTCTAACACGAGTGAGTTGATATCTCATTGTGGTTTTGATTTGCATTTTCCTGATTATTAGTAAAATTGAGCACTCTTTCATGTACCTGTTGGCCATTTATATGTCTTCTTTGGAAAAAAATGTCCATTCATTTCCTCTGCCCATTTTTAAATTAGATTGTTTGGCTTTTGCTGTTGAGTTGTATGAATTCCTTTTATATTTTGGATATTAACCCCTTATCCAATATTTGACTTGCAAATATTTTCTATCATTCTGTAGATTGCCTTTTTATTTTCTTCATTTTTTTTTTTTTTTTTTCCTATGAAAAAAATACTTTTTTAGTTTGATGCAGTCCCATATACTTATTTTTGCTTTTGTTGCTTGCTATGTTGGTGTAATATCCAAAAAATTGTTTCTGAGACCAATGTCAAAGAGTTTTTCCCCAGTGTTTTCTTCTAGGAGTTTTTTGGGTCTTATGTTTTAAATTAATTTTAAATTAATTTTTGCGAGTAGTGTAACATTGGAGTCCAATTTCATTCTTCTGTATGTGATTATCCAGTTTTCCCAGCACCATTTATTGAAGAGACTATTTTTTTCCTCGGTGAGTATTCTTGTCTCTCTTATCAAATATTAGCTGACCTCTATGTGTGGGTTTATTTCTGGGCTCTCAGTTCTGTTCAGTTGATCTATGTGTCTATTTTTATGCTGTTTTGTGTTCCATAGCTTTAAGGTATGGTTTGAAATCAGGGGGTATGATGCCTCCAGCTTTGTTCTTCTTTCTCAAGATTGCTATTTGGGGTCTTTTGTGGTTTCATACAAGTTTTAGATTGTATTTTCTATTTCTGTGAAAAATGCAATGGAATTTTGATATGGATTACATTGAATCTATAGGTGCTTTGGGTAGTATGGACAATTTAACAATATTATTTCTTCTAATCCCTGAATATAGGATACTTGTGTCATCTTCAGTTTCTGTCATCGAAGTCTTATAGTTTTCAGTGTAGAAAAATTTCACCTCCTTGATTAAATATATTCCTAAGTATTTTATTGTTTTGGATGCTGTTATAAATGGGATTTCTTTTTTAAATTTATTTTTCAGGTATTTCATTGTTACTGCATAGAAATACAACTGTTTTCTGTATGTTGATTTTGTTTCCTGCAACTGCTGAGTTTGTTGATCAGTTCAAACAGTTTTTGGTGGAGTCTGTAGGATTTTCTGTATATAAGATTATATCATTGGTAATCAGAGACAATTTTACTTCTTCCTTTCTGATTTGAATGCCTTTATTATTTTTTTTCTTGCCTAATTACTCTGGCTAGGACTTCCAGTAATATGTTGAATAGACATGTGAGAGTGATCACTCTCGTCTCGTTCCTGACCTTAGAGGAAAAGCTTTCAACCTTTCACCATTGAGTATGATGTTAGCTGTGAACTTCTCATATATGACTTTTATTATGTTGAGGTATATTCCTTCTATATTACAGTTTGTTGAGTGTTTTTATCATTAAAGGATGTTGTATTTTGCCAAAAGCTTTTTCTACATCTATTGAGGTGATCATATTATTTTTATTTTTCATTCTATTAATGTAGTGCATTACATTTATTCATTTACCTATGTTGAACCATCTGTGCATTCCAGGGATAAATCCCACTTGATCATGGTATATGATCCTTTTTATGTGCTGTTGAATTCAGTTTGTTAATATTTTGTTAAGAGATTTTGCATCTATATTCATCAAGGATATTCATCAAGTTTTCTTTTCTTGCAATGTTCTTATCTGAGTGAGTTTAGGGTAATGCTGGTCTCCTAAAAGGAGTTTGGGACCATTACCTCCTTTTCAACTTTTCGGAAGAGTTTGAGAAGGATTGGGCCTGACCTTTTCTTTGTTAGGAAAATTTTAATTACTGCTTCAGTCTCCTTACTTGTTATTGGTCTGTACACATTGTCTATTTTCTTTCTTTTTTTTTTTTTTTTAATTCAGTCTTGGTTGGTTCTATGTTATAGGAATTTATCCATTTCTTCTAGATTATCCAACTTGTTGGATTATAATTGTTGATAGTAGTCCCTTATGATCCTTTGTTTTCCTGTGTTATTAGTTTTAATGTCTCCTCTTTCATATCCGATTTTATTTATTTGGGTTTTCTCTCTTTTTTCCTTCATTCGTCTAGCCAAAGTTTTGTCAATTTGTTTATCCTTTCAAAAATCCAGCTTTTAGTTTTGTTGATCTTTTCTGTTGTCTTTCTGGTCTCTATTTCATTTATTTCTGCTCTGATCTCTGTTATTTCCTTCCTTCTACTAACTTTGGGCTTGGTTTGTTTTTCTTTTTCTAATTCCTTGAGTGTAAACTTAGGTTGTATGTCTTAGATCTTTCTTTTTTCTTAAATGTAGGCATGTGTCACTATAAACTTCCCTCTTAGAACTGCTTTTCTACATCCCATAGCTTTTGGTATGTTGTCTTTCCATTTTCATTTGTTTCAAGATATTTTTAATTTCTCTTTTGGCCCATGGGTTGTTCAGGAGTGTGTTGTTTAATTTACACATATTTTGAACTTTCCAGCTTTCCTTCTGTTGTTGATTTTTAGTTTCAAGTCACTGCAGTTGGAAAAGATACTTGATTTAATTTTAATCTTAAATTTGCTAAGACTTATTTTGTGACCTCTTATGTAATCTACCGTAGAAAATTTTCTGTGTGTACTTTAGAAGAACGTGTATTCAGTGGCTATTGGATGGAATGTTTTATATATATGTCTGTTAGATCCATTTGCTCTAAAGTGTAGTTCAGTTTCAACATTTCTTTGTTGACTTTCTGTCTGGATGGTCTTTCCTTTATTGAATATGGGATATTGAAATCCCCTACTATTATTGTATTGTTGTCTATTTCTCACTTCAGATCTGTTAGCATTTAGGCTCTTCAGTGTTGGGTGCATATATGTTTATGGTTGTTATATTCTCTTGATGAATTGAGCCCTTTATCATTATATGCTAATCTTTTGTCTCTTGTTACAGTGTTTGGCTTAAAGTCTATTTTATCTGATATAAGTATAGCTACCCCACTCTCCTCCTTTAGTTTCCATTTGCATGGAATATAGTTTTCCATCCCTTCACTTAGATCCTATGTATGTCCTTAGAGCTGAAGTGAGTCTGTTGTAGGCAACATATGGTTGTTTTTTTGTTTGTTTTTTCCATCCAGCCACTTTGTACCTTTTGACTGAAGAATTTAATCAGTTTACATTTAAGGTAATTATTGATAGGTAAGAACTTATTAATGCCATTTTATTAATTATTTTCTGGCTGTTTTGTAATTTCCCTTGCTTCTGTCTTCATCTCTTGCTGCCTTCCTTTTGAATTGATGATTTTCCATAGTGTTATGCTTTGAATCCCTTTCCTTAATCTTCTGTGAATCTATGGTAGGCTTTTACTTTGTGGTTACCATTAGGTTTATAGAAAACATCTTGTAGATATAACAGACTATTTTATGGTAATATTAACTTTGATCACATATAAAAACGCTGTCATTTTACTCCCTTCCATAATTTATGGCTTTTTGTTATGAGTTGTCACTTTGGTTTTAATTTTTTTCTTTTATTTATTTATTTTTGGGGTTATAATTGATATAACCCCAAAATATATAATTGATATAACCCCAAATCATCTATTTTATGTTTTTGATGTCACAATTTGCCTCTTTTTATATTGTGTATCAATTAACAAATTATTGTAGCTATAGTTAGAATGGCTTGTCCTTTTACCCTTATACTAGGGTTAAATGGTTAACACACCACCATATTGTGATGTTATTCTGAATTTGATTGTATACTTACTTTTACTAGTATGTTTTATATTTTAATTTTTAACATATATTTTAATATATAATTTGTCTATTTATCTTCTCCTTTTGAAAGAACTCATTGCCAGAATGGCCAGGCTAACATGTTCATACTAAGTTGCAAGGTAGGCAGGGAAATGTAGACCTTTTATTGGGTGGCAAGTGTACAGCTGAAAGTTGGTGTTCTGTTAATAAAAAAAAAAAGGAGAGAATGAACTTTGAGTCTCTGCCAGAGGCCTTATTTACCTGCTCTTTATTTTATACAGGACAATGGAACTAGTGTTAAGGTATGGGGATTGTAGGAATAAGACTACTTTTTAAGGCTCAGTTTAGTTCAACAAATGTTTATTGAGCACCATATCATGTAAGGTCCTGGGGATATAAACAAGGTATTGTTCCTTCCTAATGGGTGCTTACAGTACACTGGGAGAATAAATAAATACATAGTTTTAAGATGATGTGATAAACACAATAATAGAGATACAAATGAATATCTATGTACCTGCTGACTCATGGATTTATTTATATGAAAAAATTTTACAGGGATGTACATTTAAATTTTGTTATTCTTTTGCAAGTTGCCCTCTTTAAAGAGGATAAAACTACCCAAAAAGTTTTAAAAAGGATGCAGACATATATAGCTCAGTCCTTATAACATTTCTCTTGACATTTCAACATTCATTTATTATTGAAGTTGATAGTTATTGCTTTTCTTACACTTGATTGAAGAAATGTCTTTTCAGATCTCTCTTGGCAAGTCTCAGAATAATTCATGTTTTAGATTATCAATAGTTATTTACAGTTTCAATTGTAAATGATTAGGTTTCCTATTCCTAGGAGTTGGTTAAACAGTGAAATGACCCCTCATTTTTAGCATTCACACCTTATAATGGGAAGATAATTCTACACATTCGCTTTGTGTTTGGAATACTGATGTTTTCTTCTTAAAATCACTAAATATTTTCAGCTACTTAAGATTATATATACTTTCTTCAAGTCTCATTAAAGTATGATTTAAGGTCAGATCTCATCACAAAGATTTTTGTACAACAGTGATTCCATGTCAAGCAAGCAATCAATATTTGCTCAGTCAACTTAATCAGATAATTTAACATAGACATCTCTTGTTACCTGCTGCCTTAAATCCAAACCAGAATGAATATTGTGGCTAGCAAGTTCCTTCTGCATACCTTATTTAGTATATAGGAGAAATTCATGATTCTAAAAAAGTAAAGATATTCACATGCAGCTTTCAGTACTGATATATTCTATCTGACTATTTGGGAATCAGAAAAATGGAAAATAGAGGAAAAATTGTATAAGTGTCACCAAAAAGTTCTTTTCTGAAGTAAGGTGCATTAAACTTCTTTTTCCTTTCATCATGGAAGTCCTAAATTATAGAAACTATGAAAAAGACAGAGAATTGAGACGATCTATAATCTTACATATAGTTTCATATTTAAAATATAAATCTTAAAATGTAATTCTTAATTTAAGAGCTGTATTCAAATAAGAAATTTCTTTTACTTTTTGGAATTAATATATTCTCTATAATAAGTGTATAATAATGATTATTTTTGCTTTATTTATTTTTTAAATATATTTATTTATTTATTTTTGGCTGCGTTGGGTCTTCGTTGCTGTGCAAGGGCTTTCTCTAGTTTCGGCGAGCAGGGGCTACTCTTTGTTGCAGTGCGTGGGCTTCTCATTGCGGTGGCTTCTCTTGTTGTGGAGCATAGGCTCTAGGCTCATGGGCTTCAGTAGTTGTGGCACACAGGCTCAGTTGCTCTGCAGCATGTGGGATCTTCCCGGAACAGGGCTTGAACCTGTGTCCCCTGCCTTGGCAGGCAGATTCTTAACCACTGCACCACCAGGGAAGCCCTTTCCTTTATTTTTAAGTTTTTATATGAAGTGTGTCAAAAATATACAAAATAAAAAAAATATATAGGAATTATTACAACATGAGTATGCTTGGGTAAAGCACAAAGATCAAGAAATAGAACAGTGTCGGCACTCAGAAGCCTGCCTGGTGATCCTCCAATCAGTATTCCCTTCTACAGTACAAAAGATAGCTGCTATTCTGACTTCTGACATTTTAATAAATTTTATCTGTTTTCAAACTTTCTATTACACATATAAGTCATTACCATGTACTCTTTTGTGTTTGGCTTCCTTGCCTCAATATTATGGGTATAAGATTAATCCAACCTGTTTTGGAGCAACTGGAATTCATTCACTGTATTTTTAATTTTTTTTAAAGATTTTTTTTTGATGTAGACCTTTTTTTTTAAAGTCTATTGCATTTGTTACAGTATTGCTTCTCTTTTATGCTTTGGGTTTTTTTGGCTGCGAAGCATGTGGGATCTTAGCTCCCCCACCAGGGATCAAACCCACACCCCCTGCATTGGAAGGGGGAGTCTTAACCACTGGACCACCAGGGAAGTCCCTGGAATTCATTCATTGTTATTTCTTTATAGTATCTCAATGTATGATTGTAGCATTTGTAGGCTGTAGAGTACAGAATTGGAAATATATGACTGTAGCAATTCTCAGCTATTATCTCTTCAAATATTCCTTTTGTCCCATTACTTCTATGCTCTCCAATCACACATATAATAGACCATTTCACTTTTTTACCATATCTCTTATGTCTTCTATACTCTCTTCTGTATATTCCATTCATTTGTCTTTCCATGCTTTAGGGTGCTTATTTTCTTTTTGCTTATCTTGTTGTTTGCTAATTCTTTATTCAATCATGTCTAATTTTCTGTTAAATCTACCCACTGACTTTTACTTTTTTGTACTCTTCAGTTAGAATTTTTATTGGTTTTCTTTTAAATAGTTTCTAGTTTTCTGCCAAAATTCTTACTTACATCCTTTAGTTTCTTGAATTTAAGCAGAATATTTATTTTGAAGTCTCTTTTGCTTATCTGGATCTCTGAAGGTCAGTTTCTGCTGTTTGTTGCTTATCTTGTTTTTGATCAAATTAACCCATCTCTTCCTGTGCTTATTTATTTGTGATTGAGTACTGGATATTAGTGTGAAAATTTGTAGCAATAATTTGAGGCTTTAGGTACAATTATCTTTATTCAGAAGATTTGTCTTGGCTTCTCTCAGGTGGATAAGAACTCTTTCTATCCTAGACTATTTTACCACATTTATCCCATTTAAGGATAAGCTTCAGCCCCTGTGAGGGCTGGTGCATTTCCTGTTTACTCTAAGTTGTAGTCTCTTGGTTTCCAGTCTAAAGTATAAGAGATTTACCAGGACCTTAGACTCTAAAACTTTTCCCCTTTGCCTCACAAGGATGTCAAAAGGTCTCAGCTTCTAGGCCTGATAGATGCTAATTCAGAAATCAGGGGATTCCCCTAGGAGAAAAGAGGGTCTAAATGCCAGGTTCACTTTTCACATTCTACTCAGCTGAATAGAATACAATGGTGTAATGATGACTAATGGCTTTTCAGAATGAGGGCAGTTCCAAATCTCTCATATAATGGTGTTCAGACTTATAAATAACTTTCTTAGCCAGTGAAGGTTTCATCCTCTCTCCACCCCCAGATATTGGTCTTGAAATTCATGACTGCTTATTTAAGATCTTTGAGATCTTTAAACAGATTTTTTTAAATGTTTACCCTAAATTTTCTAGTTGTTCTTAGCAGGAGGGTTGCCAAATTACCTGATCTGCTTTTACTAAAATCAGAACATATAAACACATTTTTGTAACAATAGTATCTTTAAATGAAATAGAATCTTTTTATTATAAACTTAGCTAACACAAAGAAGTTTTAATTCCAAGAAAAATACTCTAGTAGATTAATATTACAAGCTATTAAACATTGAACATATTTTGGGAAAGAATAATTTTCTTCTGTCTGTATGCTTATATAAGGCACTGTGGCATAATAGTGAGGAGTATAGGCTCTAGCTCTATATTTTCTGGATTTAAATCTCACTTCTGCAACTTATTGATTTTGTGACCTAAGCATGTTATTTAACCTATTTAGACCTCACTTTCTTCATCTGTAGAATGAGGATAACAAATGTCATTACTTCAAGGTTGTTGTGAGAAGTAAATTAATTCATTCAAAGCACTCAAAATGGCTCCTGCTCCATAATACACACAAAGTATTGGCTATTATCATTTTGACAATTAAGTGATAATTTTATGATCCATTGTTTTCTTATTGATTCCTTTGTATAATTATTTTCCATTAAGGAACAAATAGTGGTTATCAAATAGAGAAAAACTGGTCACTCAGTGGTAATTTTCAATTGAATGGAATAGAATGGTGTAATCATTTTTGAAATTATGGTATTCTTAAAATCTTTCATATAATGCCATTCAGATTTGCAAATAACTGTCTTAGCCACTCGATTTAGTCAGGGCAGTTGGCAACTGGGTGGTTTCTATACCTGCCACATGCCAGAATTAATGTGATAATCCTGAGGAACCGGCCATCAGCTTGCTTGTAAATTTATCTCCTTCCTAATAAAGAGGGTCTTCTTGTGAGATTTAGACTTATTTTGGATTTTTGTGGGAGAAAAAGGTTCACTTTAGTTACTCACGCCTTCATACTACTATAAAAAGGGGAAACAGGTTTAGGAAGATTCAGCTAAGAGAGAATGTGACAAAAATTTTACCCAAAACTAAATATTTTTCCCATATCAAGTTGCAGATGGTATTATCCCTGCCTGTTAATTTACCTGTGTCCCAAACTAGTAATCTATGTCTACAGTTCTTCATTTGTTTACAGGCAAACACATGGGTGCATTTGTTTGTTTATTTTCAGGCACAACATTTCATACTGATAACAACAGAATATTCATAATATTTTAGGGAGCACTTTAGTCAGTGACACCACTGTTGCCTCAGCAAATGTCAACTCTCAAGTAAATCTCAATAATCAAATAAAAATCTATTCTCTAAATTCAAATTCTACAGAAGCATGCAATTTTAGAAATTATTTAGGAATTTTAAAGCAGAACTGTTGTGTTTTGAAAATAATTTTCAGTAAAATAGAATGTTAGACAATTTGGTACTTAAGTCAGTTTCAGGATATTTTAAGTATTGAATCAATAAATGAGAAACTAGAAGGGCCATTGCAATGTACTTAATCAGTACTTTCCTTGCATTAAAAATTATTATGGTGCCACAGAAGTAGAAAATGATGAATCTGAGTATATAGAAATTAAAATTTTCTACATAGCAAAAGATGCTTGCAAAACATCGAAATAAAAAGAAAAAATAAAATAAAATAAAAAAAAACAAAAGAAAACAAAAAAAACATCGAAATATAAAAAATCAATTCTGAGAAGATATTTGCAACACATATGGTAGAATAAGTGTGAATATCCCTAAATATAAAAAGCTCTTACCAGTTAAGAAGGAAATGAAAGGTAAGACTGCTCAGTACAAAAACTGAACAAAAGACAAAAGCAGGTCATCCACAGAAACAGAAAGGCAAATAGAAAAGAAATGTATGTAAAGATGCTTCATCTGAGAGACTTCCAGGTGAAAGGTCAGCAATATTCCATTTTCACCTATAAGATTGTTGAAAATTAGAAGACTGAAAATGCACTTATTTAGATAATAGGAAAATGGATGTTTTCCTGCGTTCCTCTTGTGAGTTACATTGCACAACTTTTGGAATGTAATCTGATAATATCTACTAATATTACTTGTACATTCCATTTAACATAGCAGTATGATTTGGGGCATCTATCTTAAGGATATAAACCATAAATATGTAAGGATACAGTTAAAAAGATGTGTGAATTGGCACTGTGTTCTGTGGAAGTAATCTAAAATATTCATTAATAGAGAAATGTTGAAGAAATTATGGTGTAGTTACTCTCTAAACTATAGAATATTATGTGGCCAGTGAAAATATTGACATCCATGAAATATTACTGAGAGGAAAATGAATGCAAGAAAAATACTACTTTGCATAACAAAAGATCACACTTTTTTAAAAACAGCACATTCTAATACTTAGAAATACATTTCTGTTAGTTTGTATTAGCATAGAGAAAATCTAAGAAAAACATTTGTCAGGCTTTTAATATTGGTATCTTAATTGAGAAAGTGATAGAAGACAAGATTTGTCATGTTTTTCTTTACTATATTTTTGTTACTCTGTGTGTTAAACAAACATTTGTTGCTTTTGTAGTTTCAAAGTAAATTCTAATAAAGCATACCAGTAATAAATGCGATATATGTGAAGGCAAAAATTCCCAAGTAATCAGAGATTTTGTAATATGTAATGAGTAATGATGGTTTTCTCTTATGAGTAACACTATTCAAATTGTGAGCAGTAATAAATGTCAATCATTTATTAATAATGATTGACATTTATTATTATATAAAACAAATATAAATCAAACTATTTTTCTGAAAAGTAAGCACTTACATTTGTATCATGTTCCTAAAAGCACTGTGACTGTATTTTCAGTTTTTGAAAGTTTGCAAATATGTCAGACTAATTTAATCCTATTCCTTAAAGTCTTGAATATAAACATCATTTTAATAATGTCCCCATGAATATTTATTAGAATATTCTCAAATCACTCCATATGATTTATTTGTACAATTCCTACTTTTATTGTACCACTTTTTTTATGTTAAAAAAATAAAAACGAGCCTCTTAATATGGATTATAAATTCTATGAGAACAGCTGGGCAGAGAAAGCTCAATAAATATTGAGTGACTGATGTGAATACTTAAATAACTAAAATGGTACAGATTAATTTTATTTTTAAATTTATAATAGGCAGTGCAGAAATTTAAAAGAAGTAATTGTTCTGAAGAATAGAGAATGTGGTTAGTGTAAAATAACATTAAACAAGTTGTATATTCTGTGCCTACAATACTGCTTCTTTCATGCTCTTTTAGAAGCTAAATTTATTGATTTCTCTTTGGGAAAGTGTGGCATGAAATTGTTGAGAAGTTAATTTCCAAATTCAGTTATCTTTCTTAACTCCGCTTATTTAATATTGTTCGTAAACCTGAATCATTTTATATGTACTCCTTTGTCATGCATATTCGTTTTCTGTGACTGCTGTAACAAATTACCATACTTGGTAGTTTAAAACAATACAAATTTATCATCTTACAGTCCAATTGTTTGGACTTCTGGAGGTCAGAACTCCAAAATGGATCTCACTGGGCTAAAATCAAGATGAGGGCAGAGCTGCATTCCTCTCTGGAGTCTTTAGAAGAAAATGTGTTTTCTTGCCTTTTCCAGCTTGCCCACATTACTTGACTCTAGCCCCCTTCCATCTTTAAAACCAGCAATGGCCATTCAAGTCCTTCTCACATTGTGTAATTGTTGTGTAATTGTGACATTGAATATTCTGTCCCCCTCTTTCATATTTAAGGACCCTTGTGATTAATTGGGCCCATGTGGATATTCCAGGCTAATCTCACTGTTTAAATGTCAGCTGCTTAACAACTTAATCCCATCTGTACAGTAAATTCCCCTTTGCCATGTAAACTAACATTCAGGGGCCACATTCTCTCTACAACATCATTTTGTTGCAAAAGGAACTACAGATTGAAATGGATTAGGCAGATTCAGAGAGGTGATAAATTTTTTACTAGGATCGCATTATCTAAATCAGCAGTTTGTATATATTTTCAACAACCTCACCCTCAAGGGAGAAAAATGTGTTCCTGATTGTGGAACAAAAACAATTGAAATACGAGAGCTGAGTATTTATAAAGATATTCAATATACTTTGAGATACAGGATTTAAAAAATGTGCTTGGAAATTTTGACATCCCCAAATTTTCATAATCCCAAACTCTAGAATTATTCATTTTAGTATTTATTCCTGAATTGCTGCCCCTCTTTAAACAATTTATAGTATAAAAATGTATCTGTTACGATTTATACTAAAAATGTAGACATGTTTGTCCTTGAAATAAAAGGGTCATTCAAAACTAGTATTCACTTTTTCTGAATTACATTTTGCTGGCCAAGAATTGTTATAGACCTTGGTCTCTGAGTCTCTTACTGAGTCTAAATTAGCAGTCATTGAACCTGTTATAGCTATATGTAAATCACTTGCCTTATGTTTGTTTCACTTTCCTAATTTGCGACATAGATTGATTGATGACTTGTACTTCAAGTTATCTTCCAGTTTCAAAATTTTATGATTTAAAGATCTATTTTCATGACTTAATTCTACTTAGTCTCAAGAAGCTGACAGTTACGGTCATAGTTATCTAGATAATTCTTCTCGCTATTGACTATATGACACTTACTAATTGTCAATGGCAATGGCTACCATCGTCTCAAAAACCAGTCATCCAGGAGCTGTTCTTTGCCAGTTAAGGAAATCCTGAGCATACAGTCTATCTGTTAACACCTGTTGTGAGTGATGGTCTTCTTGCAGTTTCGTGGAAAGAAACAAGGGAGCTTTTGTTTGCACTGATGCTTTCCAAATGCAGGGCTTCTGGGGTGGGAAATCCCTCCTCATCAGCCTTCTTGGAGCAAGGGGAGAAGGGTGTCTCTCTACCATGGAACCAGTATCTACTTTTTACATTCATGCTGTCTTTCCCCAAGACTTTAAATTCTTTTCTGTCTGTAGATTCTAGGGATTCATTTTACTTTTCTTCCCTGTATAAAACAGCCACGACTCATTTTGTGCCTAGAGCATCCTTTCTTCACAAATCTGACTGACAGGTGAAAGGCAAACATCCTTCATAGTAATCACACATTTATTCACTTATTTCTTCACTTTCTTATTCAACTTCTAACATGCCTCCCTAACTCCTTGGTGCCATTTGCTCTCTCACTGTGCTCCAGCCAAATGGATTTCTATTCAGTACCTCAAACACGCAAAGCTGCTTTTCACTTTGAAGCCATACCACGTGCTGTTCAGTCTGAGTTGCTCTTCCCTTTTGCTGTTTGCAGGGCTGACTCCTCATCTTAGATGCTGCTTTCTCAGAAAGGGATTCTCCAACAATTTTATGCAGGCTAATTTATCTCTATCCCTACGAGGTAGGCCTTCTATATTATTTTTCACCTTGGAGGAGTAGTCCATTAGTTCAAGAGAAGAAGATCTACTACTTTGAGCATTCAGTCTAGAAAGCAGGGTTGGCCTGTCTGATTCACTGAGTCTCAGGCCTTTAAAGTTATCACTGAACAATGTTCCAAGGAATCATCTGTTCCACTTAAAGCCCTGCCAGGGATCTTCATGACTGTTAACAATTTCTCATCTTTTCTCTTTCTGTCTTCAATGACTTTGACCTCCCTCTCCTCCTTTTCCCAAATTAGCTTCATTAACTTCAGGAGAACCGTAGCTTGCATCTCAATCATTTTTAACTAGGGCTCCAAAGTTTCTTCCCCCAGGACAGGTCCAGAATTCCCTGTATTTTTGTGCCTTCCTGGTTTCCCTAAAAGGTTTGAGAGCACACTTTTCTGTCCATTCTATTAGATGAGGCTTGCTTCTCTGATGACGTGCCCAAGCAATTTAGGGAGGGATGTCAGGTCATAAGATGTGGGCCATTCTTACACCGTATTTTTTTTTCTTTCTTTAAGAAGAGGTTCAGTATAAAATAAGAATTAAATTTAAAAATAAATTTTAAAAGAAGAGATTCAGTCTTTTGAAGAAACTGAGTATCTGAGGTGGTGTTTAAGTATCATCTTCTAGACATCCCTTTTTCATGAGGGGTCCCCAGAGGTGGCAGAGGAATCAGCTTCCTCAGCAAGCTCTATCAAGGCTGCATCCATGCTGTTCCCATTTGAGCTTCTAGCCGAGCACTTCATGTCTGCACAGGGGCTTTACCTAAGAGGGTGGAAAGTCCTCATTTTCATCCCCATCCCAGTTTTCTGGTATTTCTCAAGCCTGAACTGATCTCTGAGAATCCTCATCAAAACTCTTGCATCTGTCCTCAAAGAAAGGCATGGCCACTATTCCAAAAACTCATTGCATTTATTTCTAGGGATGGTAGTTATCTGTGTGTGGATAGATATGCTCCACGTTAGAATTAATGACAATCCAGGGTTGCATTTGGATATTTTATCAAATTCCGGACATTTAATTTTCTTATTGTAGTCTTATTGAACAAATCTGAAATTGGTGGGGCACAAGAACGTGAACTTGTCTTCCTTTTTCTCCTTGTCACCCTTTAAAGGGACTTATGACAGACTCTAGAACTTTCCTATTCCTTTTCTATGGAAAACAGTCCAGTCTGGTCTAGAATACTTTAGAATTCAATCTCATTTCTGATCTAAAACCCTCTCTTCTCCTCCCCTTTAATGATCAGCCTTAAACTGTGTGTGTGGCGGTCCGGGTGGGGAAATTTCTAACCCTGAGACACTGTCTCCTTCCTCTTATGTTAGGTTGTCATATTTAGAAAACAAAAAATAAAGAATAAAAGCAACAACAAAAAGCAAAGTCCGAGTTAGATTGGAATTTCAGATAAACAAACTATTTTTATTTTGTAAAAAATATTTTTTAAGTTTTTTTTTTTTTTGATGTGGACCATTTTTAAAGTCTTTATTAAATTTGTTACAATACTGCTTCTGTTTTATGTTTTTGGGTTTTTTTAGCCACGGGATCTTAGCTCCCTGACCAGGGATCAAGACCACACCCCCTGCAGTGGAAGCACGGAGTCTTAACCACTGGACCACCAGGGAAGTCCTCCCAACAAATTATTTTTAGTATAGTATATTCCAAATATTCCGTGGTGCATACTTACACTAATGTTTTTTGTTGCTGCTGTTGATCTGAAATTCAAATTTCTCTGGGCATCCTGTATTTTATCTGGTAACCCTACTCTTACATCCTTTGGATCCTCCAGGGCATTGGAGCTTGGAAAAGGGGAAAAGAAAGAGAAAAATGTCTTTTGTGTAACTGAGCACATGATACTAAGCCATTTCCTCTTGACTGATTCCAGGGTTCTGCTCTGCTGCCCTGAGTTGCAGGAGCTCCAATGGGGGCCATCTCATGGGGCACATGCATACTCTTAGGAGGCTCTGCAGGTGACCTCTCTGTGCTCAAGTCCCTGACCTGGGAGACTGTGTTCCTGTTTGACCTCTTCTGGGTCCCCTCAGCTCCTGCCTCTAGCAGGAGACCCCAGAGCATAGAGGGAAGATCAGCAAGTCCTCTGAATAAGCAGAAGTCTAAAGGTATTTGAAAGGCTGTTTCCCCTTTGGGTTGATATCTAACCTCTTTGAGTGGTTTTCTTGAGAACTCCCTTACATAGTTTGTGTAGATATATTTGGTTTGAGTGACAGTAAGAAATAGATACCGCATTTGAAATGGGTCAAAATAAGGAGAGTTTTAAAAAAAAATTTTAAAGGGACAAAGAGACTATTTACTTCCTAGTTAAGGCTGAGTGATAGTCCAGTGTGTGTATGTACTACATTCTGTTTATCCATTCATCTGTCGATGGACATGGGTTGCTGCTATGTTTTAGCTTTGTGAACAGTGCTGTTATAAACATGGATGTCCAAAATATCTCTTTGAGTCCCTTTTTTCAATTCTTTTGCATACATATTTAGAAGTAGAATTGGTAGAGCATATAATTGCATTTTTTTTTTTTTAGGAACTACCATACTGTTTTCCACAGCAGTTGCACCATTTTACATTCCTACCAATAGTGCACTAGAGTTCCAATTTCTCCACATCTTCACCTGTATTGTTATTTTCTGTGTGTGTGTGTGTGTGTGTTTCTCCTAGTGGGTTATGATGTGGTATCTCATTGTGGTTTTGATTTGCATTGTGTTAATGATTAGTGATGTTGAGCATCTTTTCATGTGCTCATTGGCCATTTGTATATCTTCTTTGGAGAAATGTCTATTCAAGGCTTTTGCCATTTTAAAAAAATCAGATTGTGTTTTTGTTGGTGAGTTTTAGTAGTTCTCCATATATTGTGGATATTAATCCCTTATCAGATATATGATTTATAAATACTTTCTCCCATTCTGTGGGTTGTCTTTTTAGAGGCAGAAAGTGGAATAGTGTTTGCCAGGGACTGGGGGGAGAGAAGAATAGGGAGTTACTGTTTAATGGGTACAGAGTTTTAAGTTTGCAAGATAGACAGTTCTGGAGATGGACGGTGGTGATTGTTGTGCAACAGGATGAATATACTTCATACCACTGAACTGTACACTTAGAAGTAGTTCATATAGTCAATGTCGGTACATTTTCCCAGAAAAAAATTGGGAGGAAAAACTCACCTGGAAAAGCCTATGGGTGAGAAATTGAAAATCTAACTTGTGATAAAGTGATCAAAGTAAAACAATAAATTTTTTTATGCATTAAAAAATGACTATTTTAAAAGGTGTGGGAAAGATATAGGAATGACAAAAGGAGAATTCAATACACTTGACCTCTTGCAGCCACTACCCCTAAGACTGAAATACTAGGAAGAGGATGGTTACTGAAGCTGGAGACAGAGCTGTGTGGAGAGAAGGTCACTCAGCAGGAGTTGTGTTCTTCACCCAGTAGGTACAGCCAACTCTTGTTAACGCTACAGCTCTCCTTTCTCGCCACAATCTCCTGCACATTCTCCCCAAGAGTGGCACCCAAGGACAGCCAGAGACCATGAGAATCCACTGATGCTGCCCAGACAGGCTGCCTTTCAGGGCAGGGGTATATGGAGAAGGCTTGGAAGGTAGACCTGCAGGGGAGGAGAAGGGCATGTAACATTCTCTCCCTAGACTAATGACTCTCGATTCTTATGCATTCTCTTTGAATGTTGTAGTCTGCTTTTATGTAAGGCTAGAAGGCTGGGGTAGGGTGTGTGATGTTTAGGGTAGCAGCTAGAACCCTTGGTAGGTCCTGTGGAGATGTGTCTGTTGGCCTTCAAGAGTGTGTGTGATATTTAGCACCGATAGTCCTCAGCTTTGGGATTTTATAGCAATCTCAAACTATTGGTAGAGTCCTTTTAGCATCCTGATTCAGATATAAATGAGGGAAAATTATTATTAATGCCCCACTTAGGGAAAGATATAGGTCTTGTTGAGCCTGGTACTTACACGATTTTGTAGAAACTCTTTAAGAAAAGGATACAATAGTATGAGTACAAATTTAGGTATGAAAGAGACTATTGATACAGAATTAGAAAACCACAACACATTTTAAAAAGTTGACTAATGCTGAGGACATCAAAAAATCCCCACACCACTAAAATACTTTCCTCCTCCATTTTGGGCTAAATACTCTTTGAACACCTTTTCATAGAAGAAAGATTTTATAACATTTTCTATAAAGTATAGAAAGATAATTCCACCCTTCCTCTGAGATGGTTGATTAAAATTCGTTTTTATTGATGTTTTCACCACTTCCTATTAATGCCATCATGTCCATTTCGGGGGATTGTAAAATTTAAGAAAATCGCTATAGTGTGTTTGTAATTGTATACATTTATTTATCAGGTGTATTTTTGACAGGAGTCAATTCCTTTTGAGTAGATGTCAATGTGAATCAAATTCTCTGCTTACAATTTTAACTTATCTAATAATTGGAACACTTTTCCACAGTCTAGCTTCTGGCTCTCTACATCTCACATCTCATGTTCCTCCCCACATGCTCTGGTCCCAGGTGCTATAGGATTTGCTCCCACTGTGATATAATCTCTGGATCTGCCTGTTTGTGTCATGAAACTGGCTGTGTTTATGAGGTAGCATGTTCACGGAAGCCTCACCCAGCTGGCAGTAACCTAACCACACACATACATGACTGAGAACCACAGGAATATATCTCATTAAACTCAATATAAATGTATCCCCGACTCACCTTCTACTTTACTGGATCCCAAACATGCTTTTGCAACCATTCCACCTGGAGCAGAGGTTGGGATGGAGAGAGTTAGTACTCTTTAGCGGTTGAGGTTAAGACATCTTATGTTTGCTGAATTTCCAAAACTTCATGACCACTTGAACACTTCTTTCAACTCTCTTAAGCACACTGAGAGTCTTCGAAACTTAAACTTCATTTGCTGCCTGGAGCACACAAAGTGCTTTCCCGTGTCATTGAATGTGGATGGGTTCTCCTCTGATGCTCAGGTTCTCCTATGAAATCCAGCATCCTGTGCCGTCTCCTTGAGCCTTTGTGAGATATGCTCTCTCAGGGTATGAGCATCTGTGAATATGGATCCCTTTGCTTGCCCTCTCCCAGTCCCAGAGGCTTTAGTAGATACTTAGAAAGACAGAGTTGTGAGTTTCATTTTTTCCTCTGGGAGATACTTCAGCTCTCAGGCAAACCAACAGGTACAGCTTGATAGTTGGGGTAAGGTCACCTATATATTACAAATTTTGAGTCCCTACTTTCTGTTGGCTAGGAAGCCCAGACACATGATTAAGTGTGAGAAACCTGAGGATGATGGGGACCAGGATGCCTGGGACAGTCTCTTCGCTCACTTGACAACCAACCATCAGTAATACCCTTAGAATAATATTGGCCAATATTGTTTATATACTGAACGTCTTTACATTCGTTTCGTTTTTAGTCATCCAGGTGAAGAATTAAATCTTGAAATCACTTTTGCACTGTTGATGATTTTTTTGTCTAGGTATTTAAAACAGCTGATAATGCTTATAATTTTAAATAAGGCCAGCGTCTGAGGAATCTCAGATGAAAATTCTTTTTTCGTCTCTCTGCCAAGTTATGGGTAGAATACCAAAGTCAAGAAGTCATCTTTCCAAGCCAGGGAATAAAATATTCTTCATCACATTGAATTCTGCTACTGCCCATTTTGCACTTTTGTTACCAACTGCAAGTTCATGTGCCCGATGAACTTGGCCTCAGTGAGGCCAAACTAAAAGGTCAGAATTTGGAGCAGAGAAAAGTTTATTGTAGGGCCATGCAAGGAGACAGGGGCTCATGCCCCCCAAATCTCGAACTCCCCAAAGGGTTTCAGCAAAGCACTTTTAAAGGCAAGGTGAGGGAAAGGCGTGGTTAGTTGTTGCAAACTTCTTGGTGTCAGAATCCTTCGTTCTTAAAGCTGTCTGCCTAAGTCAAGTCACAATGTTCCTACAAACCTCCAACAAAACAAATGTTATTCTCTGTTCTGGAACTTTTTATCTCTATGTGAATGGATGCTTAAAGGTCAGAGTCTTGAGAATAAGCTATCCTGTATATTACAGGCTATAGGCAACATTCTTTTACAAAAGGTGCAGAGCCAGCATGACTAAGCACAGGCAACAAAGCACAAAGATTAAAGCAGAAGGAACAGATCTAATATGGAGTCAGATTTGTTCTTCCCTATTACACTTCTGAATTTGTAACTTAAATAGTGATCGTATACATATATAGTATATTGTGTAAATATATATATAAATACAGATGTTTGTGGCACATATAATATGTACATAAAGTAGTCTCACTTTTTAAAGCATTTTAACAAAAACAATAGGTCCCTACCAACAGTGAATAGCCTTCCCCTACAACTGAAGATACCAGTGTTCAGATATTTACATAGGGACCAAAGTTAGATAGCTAATATTTCGATTAGGATTTAGGAAACAGATGCATAGAAAATGAATTATGACTTCCCTACCAGGTTAAGCTCAGGTTCTTTCTTTTGTTGTCATGGAAAAGAATAAAAGAGGCTGCTGGTTGAAAGCAGGGAGAGAAATTGGTACAGCAAATGCTCAGGGTGTATAATAATGACTGATTGACCTATGATATAGGGGTGTGACAACTAAATAAGGTGAAGTACATTAAAACATTTTGGAAAATGTAAAATGCTGTAGCCAAGCATAATTATGTTTGTGTTTTACAAATATATTTCTTTTTAAAAATAAATATTGACCCAATGGTCTGTGCATAACAGGAGTTCTTATTTTAAAAATTCACAAAGGTTTAACTAGTTTTCTAAAATTCTCTTGGAAGCCTTGTGGTTCTAATTGTTCCCATTAAATTGAATGTAGTTTTCTAAAAATAGTTTGCTTTGGAGCAATGCAAGTTTTAGCAAATCATATGTTGGGAGTTTTTACTGGGAAAAAATTAAGAAGGCCAATAAAGACATAATCCTGGGTAGCCTTGAGTGAATCCAGTGGAATGTGATACAAGATAAAGATTTATCTCAACACAGTGTTAGTTTATGTTTTACCTTTCTTCTCCTTATTCTTACCTGCCTGTTTGTTATATCGACAATGATATTTTCCCACAAATTTCTATTAAAACTTTTTTTCCCCATGCAGTGGAGAAAATGATCACAGATGTACTTCCTGGTTCCTTTTTCTCTCCAAACATTACTCTGATATTCTAAAGGGATTCCACAGAATTAATACCAGAAAAAAGGAGAAAAAACTTCTCCATTTCTGATTATTGTAAATGTCTGTTTGTGGTTTGCAAGTCTGCAGGTTGTCAAACTTTGTGTTTAGTTTACAGACTTTGAATAAAAATTAAAAATTACACTCAATGTACTAATTTTTGGTTGTGTGACTTACAATTAATGTACATTATGTGGGTGGATATATACATAAACAATAAATATATACATACATATTTTTAAACATTGGACCATAAAAGACCAGACTTCTTTTACTATTTTATGATGTTATATCCCAGTGAAAACAATACTTTGTCTATAAACAAAGTATTTTATTTATTAGATTATTTGAATTGTGAAAAACTAACATTTTGCTTAAAAGAATTGTTGTCTCACACCTGTAAATACTTTTTAAACCACAAAAAACATAACACCCAAAGTTGCTCTGGCAGCTGAAGATCAAGGGTACATATCAAACTAAAAAACAGACCTAACATCTGAATTTTCATTCTAGCAAGACATAGCCCATATTTCAGTTTACACTTCTTCTAATTTATTCAGCAGGCCTGACACTGAACAGCAAGTAATACCATCAGTTTGATGAGGTGTGACCTATCCCGAGGTCACTGGGAAACTATTAAAAGATTTGCACTGAGTCCTAAGTCCAGGGCTTTAAAGTTGGACAGTATTACTCGCAAATATATTCAAAAATAAAGTTTCCAGTTGCTATGCACTTTTAAGGTTTACTTTGTTGAAAAGAACGTTCCTTGGAATAAATAGCAATGTTAGGGACAGAATCAAGGAGCATTCATAATAGGAAATATTAAATTATTATGGTGCAGAAATAATTTTTGCATTTCATTAATAAAAGTTACTTGAGAATGGGGAGGTGAGTTAGATAATTGTATTGTTTTTTCCTAGCTCTGAACATCTAAATAAACAATAAAGATCAATACCTTAAAAAGAAAAGCAGTAGAGCCAAATGGAGGTTTTCTTTTGATACTCCGTAACTTGGATCTTTTTTTCTGGCTTTCCCTTTCAAATGATGTTTTTGTTTTTGCTTTTCAATATAATAAGTATTCTAAAAAGGAATCATCAGTCTTACATCCAGCAAAAAGTTAGTGATGAGATAAACCAGGACAAATCCAGAAAGGTAGCTGATGTGTTTATAGTCATACCATCCCTGTTCATTTTATTTTGAAAATGGAGTTGTGTGATGCTAGCAAATTCCTTAGCAAAACCACCTCTGAATCCGTTTTAAAGTGGTTAGAAGGGAAGAGCAAAAAGTAATTTGATTTCCACTCTCCCTGATGTTTTCCCTTCCATTACAAAAGTCCACTTGAAAAAAACAATATGTTTCAAAGCTCTTGTTTCTGACAGCCACTGCAGAGGCATATACCATGTTTGCATTCTTGCACAGCTATCAGACATCAGAACCCAGGAACATCTAGTTGAATACATCTCTGGTATTATCCAAAATGAGTTATTTGTAATAAGTCATTATCCCCTGCCTCCGCCACCTTCCCACCCCACCCCCACCCCCCACCCCCGGCATCCTGGTCTTCGGTGTTGAATGTGTCTCCTGTCTGAATATATTTTCAAAGGTCATGGACAAGCAGAGCTGATGTGGGCAGAGATCATTAGAAAGAAACATACCCTTCATAAAAACTGCACCAATGTCCATGCTTGGAAAATGGGTGTGATTGACAGTGATACATTTGTGTTTGCTTTCTGATGTGTTTGCTAGCTCACACAGCATTTTTAACTTGAGAGTAAAAAAAGAGGCCCAGAGGCAAAGGGGAGAGAGAGAGAATTTAGGAGGAAAATTTGCATCCTAATAATAGAAAGAAACATTCCTGCCCCTCTGAAATATATTTAAGTTTTGTAATTACTTTAAAGAGACAGTGAATTTTTCAAAAGCGCCCAACTGAGAAGTTACGTGCAACATTTGTATATTATCAATGTTCTCCCTAAAGCTTTCTTAATATAGATATTATTTTTCTATAAAGATCAAGGAAACATTTATTACAGAGACATTCTAAGTAGGATAAATTACAAAACTGCTTAAAGTAGCCTAGGATATGATTTAATTTTGTCAGAAGTGTGGCACTGTAGCATTAATGTTCAATTATGAAGTAGGAACACCATAGATATTAAATGTAGACATGGTGACTAAATTAAATCATTCTTATGAATAATATGTTATCAATTTTTTGAAAATTATACGGCATATTTAGAGATTTTTTGATAGAATTTAGAAACAAGTCTGTGTTAACCCACCCATTTTGTAAATGAAAAAATTGCAATGGAAGAGAAGGCGAATCATTTGCCTGGCATCCCGTTAGTACTCTGTGTAGAATGGGCTACAAGGGCTATTGTTGATCTATCACACTCACTCTGCAGTATAGAGATCCTTCTAGGTTGTAAGGCTGTCATAGTAATGTGTATCAGTTGTGAATCTAGTATCAGGAAAATTTTACATAACTTCATATTGAAAATTTGTGTAATATTTCACAGTCACTCTGATGTAACATAAATAAAACACCTTATGATTCTAATAAAGGTTTTGATTCATGGCACAATATTTTCTAAATACCAAGGTGATTTATTATTTGAACACTGTGCACTCCTTGTGTAATTGCACACTCTACTTCATTTATTAGACAAAGCATACAATTTATTAATGATAGAGGTTGTGCTTTTGATTTTACATTTCAGACCCGTTAAATGGAGGAAAAAGAAGTAGATTGAATCTTGGACTATGCTTCACAATTGGGCCATATTTGGTATACTTAGGAATTTGAATATTGTAATCAACATTTTAAAATAATTTTGATAAGTATCATTTTTTTGGAGCGTGTCAGCCAAAGGTGCAGCTTCTTGATACAGGCACCCTTAGAAGCTTACAATTTTAATAAATTGGGCTTTTGTAGAAAACAACCAAGCCTTCAGACAACGTTGCTACTTCCTAAGAATCCAATAGGGGGAATGAAAAATGTGTTTCTAAGCATACCCCTCAATATAAAGAAAAAAATGAAGAATATTGAGAGGTCAGGGATTATGAGGTGGGTTAGAGATTGAAAAGAGATGGAGTAAACCCTAGAATGCTTCAGAAAATAGAGACCTTGAAACAAACAATTAGACATAAGATACAATATTCTTTCCTGGAATTTGTTTCAGAAATAAGACATTGCCTGTTTAGGGGCTCAAAGTTCACTCTGTAACAACATACTGCCAGAGAGGGCATGAAATGGAGGTTAGTGAGAAATGAGATCAAGGGAGTAGAATCGTATGGGAAGAGAATCTGCCTCCAAAGACAGGTGTGTCCTTTCTTCTGCATATGATTTCTAATTTCATGCAGTTCATACTGAATACAGAATTGTGGACAAGGGCCTGGCTACAAACTTAAGGGTTCTCTCTAATTGTAAAATGTAGATAATAATTTTATTTACTAAATGGTTAACACTTTTGGAATTCTTATAGGAACCAGGAACTAAACACTTTGCATATATCAACTCATTAGACCTTAGGATAACCCCTTGAAACAAATTCTCATACTCTTGTTATGAGGATTAAATGGACAAATAAATGCCCAGCACTTAAATGAACATAGCAAAGTCTCTAAAAAGTTAGCAATTAGGATCACCTTAATGAGATGGTCCTTAAATTAGAATGAATGTAAGTTTATTTATTTATTTTTATTAAAGTATAGTTGATTTACAATGTTGTGTTCATTTCTACTGTACAGCAAAGTGATTCAGTTATACATATATATATATATACATACATGTGTGTGTATATATGTGTGTGTGTGTATATATATATATATATATATATATATATACACACACACACACATTCTTTTTAAATAGTCTTTTCCATTATGGTTTATCACAGGATATTGAATATAGTTCCCTGTGCTATACAGTAGGATCTTGTTGTTTATCCATTCTCTGTTTAATAGTTTGCAGCTGCTAATCCCAAACTCCCACTCCATCCCTCTGCCCTTGGCAACCACAAGTCTGTTCTCTATGTCTGTGAGTCTGTTTCTGTTTCATAGATAAGTTCATTTGTGTCATATTTTAGATTCCACATATAAGTGATATCATATGGTATTTGTCTTTCCCTTTCTGAATTATTTCTCTTAATATGATAATCTCTAATTCCACCCACGTTGCTGCAAATGGCATTACTTCTTTCTTTTTTTTTGGCTGAGTAGTATTCCATAGCATATATGTACTACATCTTCTTTATCCATTCATCTGTCGATGGACATTTAGGTTGTTTCTGTGTCTTGGCGATTGTGATTAGTGCTGCTGTGAGCATAGGGGTACGTGTATCTTTTTGAATTATAGTTTTGTCTGGGTATATGTCCAGGAGTGGGATTGCTGGATCATATGGCAAGTCTAGTTTTAGTTTTCTGAGGAACCTCCATGCTGTTCTCCATAGTGTCTGCACCAACTTACATTCCCACCAACAGTGTAGGAGGGTTCCCTTTTCTCCACACCCTCTCCAGCATTTGTTATTTGTAGACTTTTTATGCTGGCCATTCTGACCAGTGTGAGGTGGCACCTCACTGTAGTTTTGATTTGCATTTCTCTGATAATTAGTGATTTTGAGCATCTTTTCATGTGCCTGTTGGCCATCAGTATATCTTTTTTGGAGAAATGTCTATTTAGGTCTTCTGCCCATTTTTCTATTGGGTTTGTTTGTTGTTGAGTTGTATGAGCTGTTTGTATATTTTGGAAATTAAGCCCTTGTTGGTTGTATCATTTGCAAATATTTTCTCCCATTCTGTAGGTTGTCTTTTTGTTTTGTTTATGGTTTCCTTTGCTGTGCAAAAGCTTGTAAGTTTGATTAGGTCCCATTTGTTTATTTTTGCTTTTATTTCTGTTGCCTTGGGAGACTGACCTAAGAAAACATTGGTAAAATTTATGTCAGAGAATGTTTTGCCTATGAAAATGAAGGTAAGTTTAATCAAGATCTAGTTAAGTCATTGTTGGTAGTGACATCGCCAATGTCAAGAGAGTAAATGAACAGTTGCAGCTGGAATTATTTGTGAATCTGAGACACATTAATAGTATCTGAAGATCAGAGTAAATCATCCTGCCAATGTTATGATGCTTTACATTTGTAGGTCAACTATTTTTATTTGTTCCTTGTCTTTTGGGAGGTGCCTATTTTTACTGCACACAGATATGCCTTGAGAATGGGGTCCTAATGAAGACATTTTTTGTGTTTGGCCACCCAATTCTGCTCAAAATATAAGAATATCCATTGGGTGTAGTAAAATTTCAGATTCTGGTTGAATTTAATTGATCCTTTAAGAATTTTCATCCCTCGTCCACTGTAGTTTTGAATGTCTTTTCTCACTGTGCCAAGGGCCACCAAAAATCTTATCTTTTACAACAGAGCTTTGCAGAAATAGTTGGAAGCAAGGTTCTCTAACAAGTTGGAACAAGCACTGTTTCTAAGGGTCTGGAAGTTAATGACTTTTGCTAAAGCTAAAACTTGCTTTCCCATCTCCCTGATCTGTGACATGGAGCAATGTGAGTTAAGTAAGAGTGGGATATTGATTCTCTATAACAAGCATAAACTGGTGCCTGTATCAATCATAAATGAAGAAAAGAGCAAAAAGTCAATGCCTTTGAATATTAACCCTAGATAATGAGGAAATAGAAGCGTCTTTCATAGTAGATTTTGTGGTTTTGAATAAAGTGACCTTAAAATATCTAGCTTTTCCTAGTTTTCAAATATTATATTTGTACATTGCAATTTAGTCAATTAAAACAGTTATTAATCAACAAGTGCAGTAATGAAATACACAATAAAGTGATTTGCCAGTTAGGCACAAGATTACTTTCATCAAGCAAATGATAATTGGACAAATATTAGCGATATATTTTAGATGTAATTTTTTTAAATAGGAGAATGATTCAACTCTCCAGCTAAAAATTATCCTCGGAGATTGTTGGAAGTAATTTATGCAAGACATTCAACTCAAAATGATAGTATTTTTCTGTTATGATTAGGTTGCAACATTTTAGACATAATTGTTAAAGGTAATATGCTAAACTGAAGAGTGTATCGTAAAAGTGAAGAAGCTGAGCTCTGATACTTTTCAGAAAGCCAAAAGAGAAAGAGGTGGGAATAGATTTTGAAAAATATTTGTGAGGCTAAAATAACAGTCTCAATAAAATGCAGGAATAAAATACAGGCTGTGCTCCAATAAACTGGTAATCTCCTTGGTAGGGCTCCAAGTAATCCTTTTTCAGATTGAGCATTTTTTCTTTAGGAAGATGCAATATCCACATTGATTTGTCGGGAAAATGAGCCCCTCTAGAATCCATTGATGGCAATTCAACGTTAACTCTGTGAGCATTATATGCTATCTGCTATTACTCATGCAGAAGAATTTTTTACACATGTGGGATGTTTTCTCCCCCTTTATTTTAATTTCTTTCATAGTACAGAGAATCTGTGTTGACCCAAGTGTTTTTTTTTCCCTTCCTTTTTTTGTTTACAGTTTTGTCTAGATTCTTTTGAAAGTGGGTCGCTTCCAGTGGTTTGCTCTATTGCTTAGTCAACTTTATAAATGAGTTTCTACTTGGATGCAATTTAAATCTTAAATGGATATCCTGATTATTCTTATGCCATCCCTTTATCAGCAGAAGTGATGACTGCCTTCCACAAGGATACAGAGGAGGTTTTGCTGAAAAGCTATATTTGGCATTTCACATATTATCAGAAACATAAAAGGAAAGCATTTATCTTTATTGGAAATTGTACAGAGTAGAAATACTTGCGCATAAACTTCAAATACTAATTTGTCTCTAAGGGTACAAGAAAAGAATGTGGTTTTAGACTTCAAGACTCTTTGAAAATGATGTCAGATCTTCCACAGTTGAAGAGGCAGTATAGCAAAGTGCCAAGAACAGAGACTTTGGAGAAAGACGTCTCTAAGTTGAAATCACTCCTCATGAGACCTACTAACCTTGTGTCAGGTTTCTTAAGCTCTCTGAGGCTCTGTTCCCTCATCTCTAAAATAGGGATTGTAGTATATACCCCATAGAGTTATTGTGAGCATTAAGTGGGATAATATATGATTAGCAGAGTAAAGCATCAGTAGAAGGAGATGGCTGTTACAAGGGAGAGAAACATTTCATTAAATTATAATAGGAAGTTTGGAGCTTTTCCCATTATAGAAGATACTTCAGTCCTATTTGGTTTTGCTCTGTGAGAATTAAGAGGTAAAGTATATAAGCTAGGTATGTGTAAAAATTATTGTAAGGGAAGCCCCATAAACTGTGCCTGACAATTGAGAATAATAGAGCGGAACATGCTGTTCAGATGATGTTAGAAGTGTGCAATGAATGACAGGGCCCTGGTCTGGCTCTCCCTTGATGGAAAAAAAAAGTGAAGGTATCAATTTAAGTAAGAGCACCAGAATATCGTATACCTCTGTGGCATTGTTCTAGGCAAAGGGAATGGAGCAATGAAAAAATGACACAAAATTTCCTGATGTCTTAAGAGTCTATAGGTAGGAAGGAAAGACAAATAATAGGTAAGATAAATAGGTAATTTATGACATATAACAGAAAAGGAGTAAGTGCTTTGGAGAAATATCAAGCAGAAAATGATTGGGAGCGCTGTGTGGGAAAAAGAGCTATTACATCCAGCGTGGTCAGGAATGACCTCCCTGCTCAAGACTGGAAAGAAGGAGGGAGCTGGCAGATTCATGGGGCTCAAATGTTCCAGACAGAGTAGAGAGCAAGGGTAAATGCCCGGAGGCAGGGAGGAGCTGGCATTCCCCAAGACTGGCAGGAAAGGCGATACAGGAATGGACTGAGGGGAGGAGTAATAAATGCTGTCAGAGAGGACTGAGGGAACTTCCAGGCCATCATAAGGACAACTGCTTTCACAGACCATCAGTTAAAAACCAAGGGAGTGGGCTTCCCTGGTGGTGCAGTGGTTGAGAGTCTGCCTGCCAATGCAGGGGACACGGGTTCGAGCCCTGGTCTGGGAAGATCCCACATGCCGCGGAGCAACAAAGCCCGTGAGCCACAACTACTGAGCCTGCGCATCTGGTGCCTGTGCTCCGCAACAAGAGAGGCCGCGATAGTGAGAGGCCCGTGCACCGCGATGAAGAGTGGCCCCCGCTTGCCGCAACTAGAGAAAGCCCTCGCACAGAAACGAAGACCCAACACAGCCAAATAAATAAATAAATTAATTAATTAATTAAATAAAAAAAAAAGATGCTCAATATCACTAATCATCAGAGGATGTGAAGAAAAGAGAACGCTTGCCCACTGTTGGTGGGAGTGTAAATTGGTGTGGCCACTATGGAAAAGAGTGGAGGGTCTTCAAAAAAAAAAAAAAAAAACCAAGGGAGCGACCAGATGGGACTCAACATTTTAGAACAACAATCACTCTGTGTTTCACGTTCTCAGTGATCTGTGAGGTAGAGAACATGATTTTCTTTAAAATCTTAAAATGTGAAATGGAAAAGTAAATGAAAAGAGGAATAGCATGTATTTACTGAAAGCTTTACCCAGTGGATAAGCCCTGGATAGAGTTAACATTACATAACCTCATCTAATCCGCACAACTAATCTAAGAGGTAGTCCATCACTTATCCCCATTTTATAGGTAGGAAAATGCGTTTACAGAGTTGAAGCAACTTGTCTAAGCTCATAGGGCTAGTGAGTCTCGTTGAGAAGGGCTGATTCCAGAGTCCAGATTCTAATATGTCTTCCTTCCTAGGATATTAGGTGAGATTTAAACACTTTATATGTGTGTATGTGTTTAAAATTTTTTTCTTTCTTTTTTTATACTATGAAGGCTAATTATTAGTTTTTAATAAAATGCATTGCCTTTTGTATTAATGACCATGAGTGAATGAAAATTTCTTCACATTTCCACCTACTGTACTTTGTAGCAGGGCCAAAGGGCAGCAAACAGTTTTCTGTAAATCATACCAGAAATTACTTAAATTAACATATCAATGCTCAGCATTGGCAGGCCATTTAAAACATTGATTCATAAATATGTTCTCTTTACATCTTGACTCATTCTATGAGGCCACCATCACCCTGATACCAAAACCAGACAAAGATACCACAGAAAAAGAAAATTACAGGCCACTATCACTGATGAACATAGACACAAAAATCCTCAACAAAATACTAGCAAACAGAATCCAACAACACCATTAAAAGGATCATACACCATGATCAAGTGGGATTTATCCCAGGGATGCAAGGACTTTTCAGTATCCTCAGGTCAATCAGTGCGATACACCACATTAACAAATTGAAGAATAAAAACCATATGTTCATCTCAGTAGATGCAGAAAAAGCTTTTGATAAAATTCAACATCCATTTATGATAAAAAGTCTCCAGAAAGTGGGCACAGAGGGAACCTACCTCAACATAATAAAGGCTGTATATGACAAACACACAGCTAACATCATACTTCACAGTGAAAAGTTGATGCACAGTATATATCTTCCTTTTTTTTTTTTCATTTTGATGTACAATTTGGCATCCTCCTAAGTCTCTCTAGCGAAATCGCAGACTTTGAAACAGATTGAAATGAATAGATATTTGCCTTAAATCTAAACCTTCTTTCTCATCTTTGAAACGTTTTCTGTTCAGGTTCCAGGGACACAGTTAAAACCCAGAGGGCAGTGATTGTTTTAAAACAATTGACAGGCCCAAGGAACTTGTTTAAAGTGCCAGTAGAATTGCAAAAATAATGACCCATCACAGCTTTACCTAAGTGAAGGTGTTTCTTACTTTGCATTTCATAAGAAAGGCTAGTCTTTCTAGGCTTGCTTCCTGACTAATATCCCCTCAAAGACATCCATAATAATGTCCCCTCAAAGACATCCATATCCTAATCTCTGAAACTTGTGATGGCGTCATCTTATATTGCAAAAAAAATTTTGAAGATGTGTTTAGGGATCTTAAAATGGGAAGATCATACTGGATTATCTAGGTGAGTCCAGTGTAATCACAAGGGTCTTCTGATAGGGGCAGGAGATCAGAGAGAAGAATAGGAGAAAAGAACTTGGACTAAGGAGGAGCCATGACACATGGAAAGCAGGGAGCCTCTAGAAGCTGAAGAAGGCAAGGAAAGGGGTTGTCCCCTAGAGCCTCCGGGAGGAACCAGCCCTGCTGCCACCTTGACTTTAGCCCAGTGAGGCTGATCTTGAACTTCTCACCTCTAGAAGTGTAAGATAATAAATTTCCGCTGCTTTGAGCCGCTAAGTCTGTGCTAATTTACTACGGCGGCAATAGGAAACTAACACACTCCGTATTTCCCTCGGATTTCTGCTCCAATGTCATGTTACAGGTGGGTCTGTCTCTGAACTCCTGATGTAAAACCACAATGCTCTTCCTCCCAACCTGCCCCCTCTACTCTAGTCCCTTCATTTTACATTCTGCTCTCAAGAGGCTCTCCTTAGTGGGCGCTTCATCCCGGAAGGCAGCTTCATTTGGTTAATTTCAGGAGTCCAGTGGGTCCGAATCCTCCAGCACAGACACATCTTTCTGTTGTTCCTTGGCGCTCACCTATGAACTGGAGCAGCAAAGCCCACCTCCTGTAGTTCTTTTTTTTTTTTTTTTTTGGCTACGCCACATGGCATGCAGAACTTCCCCGACCAGGGATTGAACCCGTGCCCTCTGCAGTGGAAGTGCGGAGTGTAAACCACTGGACCACCAGGGAAGTCCCCACCTGCAGTTTCCATGCTGCTTACAGCCGGCCCTACTCAGCTTCTCAGTGAGTACCTCTTGGCAATATTTGGCTTCTCCAGCTGTCAGGGCCCTTTACCTTTCCATTACTTTCTCCTTAACAGTTGCTGATACTCTGCTTCTTTCTGCTTTGGATGGCTTGCGGCCACTGACTCATATTTGGGGGTTGTAAGGAGATTCTGTCACTTAATTTTGTTGTAGATATCATCTGTGGCTTTTGGGTCTTTGATTGCTGCTTATATGGGGGATTCAGGGAGATCCCAAAGTATGCCTTCACTGTCATATCTTCCCAGGATCTTCTAATATCATATGTAAATATTCACAACTCTCAGAATGGAGCTTTTTCTTCTTTGTTTTTGTTTTCTTCAAGAGATTTTGGAGGAGCCCCAAAAAGACAAAAATACTTTATTCAGGGATTTAAAATCAAAATTTTTAATTGACACTTACTAAATAAACCATGGGCCCGGTACAAATGTATACTTAGTGTTTTCCTATGACTTCTTGTCTTTAGAAAGGAAATCAAAGGCATTTTACATAATCTGTTAGACACTGTTCTGAGTCATTTGTGTCCATAAGGTCACTTGTTCCTCATGGCCTTATGAGGATATGTTAGCTCCATGTGGCAGGTAACAACTCGGGCTGAGTGTGTTGGTTTGCTGGAGGTAGTAGGTGGGATGTTTACCGAGCTCTGGCTCCCGAGAGGGATGGAAAGTCAAGGGCTCACAGAGAGATGCAGTCAGGGTAGGGGTCTAGTTACAGCTGAAGAGCATATGTGGAGAAACTGAGGCAGAAAATCATTCACATGATCTGGGCTCGCATGTTGTGGGTTTGGAACAGTAGGAGCAGTCTGGGCTGGTGGATGACCGGGGTGATCTCATCCTTGACTGTGGGGGAAATGGTGACAAGACTTGCTCGTCATAACTCCCAGTGACGGAGGCTGAAATTTCACTACTGATGCCGAAAGCTCAGCTTCTCTGTACACCCGTGCCAAATCGAATCTCGGAGACAGAGTTTTGGGTGAAGTAGAAAACGAGAGCTTTATTACTTTGCCAGGCAAAGGGGGACACAGCGGGCTCCTGCCTCGAAAAACTATGTGTCCCAACTTGGGGGAGATAGTAAGAAGTTTTATAGTAATGGTTCAAAGAGGGCGTGATCAGCTCACGGACATTCTTCTGATGGGTTGGCGGTGAGGTAAGCAGGAGTCGGCATCACCAACCTTCAGGTTCCGACTGGTCTGGGGTCTACGTGCTTGTGGACAGCGTACCATCGTTATTAACTTCCCCCACCTGGAGGGGGTTTCAGTACCTGCAGAACAGCTCAAAGATATTGTTGTGTGTATCTGTTGATGGGGAACCAGTACCTTGCCCCAAGGCTGCACTATTGTTTCTCTTGACTGTTTGTTTCTCCCTGGTCTGGCGTCCCCTCCCTTCCCTAATTAACAACTGCTTGAATCTGCCCGTTGGAACTCAGGGAAGGTCATGAAGGCTGAATGAAGGCTATTTCCTGTAATCAAAGAAACGGGGGACACAGAAAGGTTTTGCACCCTGGAGCCCCATAGGGCCCTGCTCGGTATCAATACCTGTTCTCAGTAGCACCTGGGTTGAGTAATAGGGGAGGAGTACCGTGAAATCAGGAAGATGCCACTATGCTACAAACAGAAGGATAGGTTGCCAGTTTTTTGCAAGGGCCAGCAACCAATAGAAAAATCTATTGAATTATTGTGTAATTATTTTGAAAACACATGGAATAAAAGTCTACTCTGTCAGAGTGAGTGCTTTGAATGCTTCCATGCCAAGCAAATAAAGAAAAAACACCAAAACAAACAAACAAACCTTCCTATCTGTACCATCGATTGATTTTAATTAGAAAATTCCCCTTTGAGGATTGGGCTTATATCAGCCGTTCACACTTAATATGAATTTCTCCAATAGAATTGCTTTTTTATTGTTATATGTATAAGAAAAGGCATTTTCATTGAAGAAAGGATTATTTTGTGTTATGGGGCACTTTAGTGAAAAGTGGATTTAGTTGGAGGATTTCAATAGACCAAAAACACAACAAATATATTCAGCTGAAAGGAGGGAAAAGGATGATTGAAGGAGAGCAGCAATGAATTTATCCTGATTTACCATTTTCCTAAGTGTGCCACCGAACATGTTCTCCTTGAAAGACTTTGCACGCCATAGATTGCCTGACCTTCATCTTTTTTTTTTTTTGACCTTCATCTTTTAAAACAGCAAAAATATTTTGATTCTCTCAAACCCATAAAAATGGCTGACTTCAATTTCTTTCTCTCATATTTAAAATGTGTCAGAGAAACATGAGTTATTGTAATTGGATGCTTTTCTCATATGGCATTCTCAATTAAGATGACCATAAAACACCTAGCCACGTACATATATTTAAAAGATGACTTCTTCTCTCCCTCGTCCCTCCCTCCTTCCTTCCTTTCCTTCCTTTTCTTAAAATGCAAACCAGTGTTGACTCAGTTTGCTAGGAAATGATACCTGACACTAATAGGTACAGTTCGAACCCTTACTTCATTGGCATATTGAATACCCAAACTTCAAAGCTATAATTGGTCCAATTTCCTACCATTCCTGTCAAGAAATCGAAGCCACAATAATGTGGTCAAATACCTAGTTACGACAAGGGCACTGAATGTTGCAGCTGGCTATTTAACTGAAATGGCTGCATTCTGGCTTGACGTTCACGGAAGGAAAAGCCTGCTTTGTCAAATTAAAACTCACTTCCAACTTAGAGCTTTGCAAAGTTAAGTTATTGTCAATCATGCTGTATTGGAGTCTGTCATCCCCAAGCAAAGCATAACTACCTGCATTACTTCAAAATATTCAACACACTCTCTCTGCATCAGTTTCACTTACCATCTTCCCCATCGTTTTCAGCTTTGTCATGAACACCTGTCAAGTCTTGATACTTTCTTCCTTTACTTTTTTTTTTTTTTGAAGTGTTCGTTCCAGATTCATTGACACTTTCCCAGGATGTGATATATGTTTTTGGTTAGCTCTAGCCTGGCTTTCCTCTTTGGTTCTTTCACAAGTGTGGTGTTTGATCATCACAGGCTTGGATGGGACAGACTGCTAAGCTGCAGTTTGCTCATTAACTTGGCAGATTGATCAACTCAGAGTTTCATGGGAAGGCAGAACAAATGGACCATCTGGATATGTGGTGTATGGTTGTCATTTGAGTGGCTGCTTTAGCAGTTCTCACGTTTCCCAACCCACCTTTTCAACCAACACCATACATACACACACATACACACACTGATTTGCACAACCTATTTGACTTTCGGAGTCATAATGTAATAGGAAAGAACAAATCTGAAACCATATTGAATCTGTTTCTTTCACTTTAACCTTTGTATTCTATTGCTTTGGCTACAAGTTAATCACTAAAGGGTTGCTGCTTATAGTTTAAAGTAGACATAATGGCCCATCTCCGGGAACCCTGCCCCCCATGCCTGAGTGCTAAGCTAAAATACCTTTTGTTTAGCTCACAGGAAACATCCTGACCAGGCCGACTTGTGAATGGCTATAGGAAAGAAGATATTAACAGATTCCCTCTGCACTCTCCCTGGAACCAGGAAATATTTACAATAACTTATCACCTTTTTACTTTACTTCCTCACCCCCTCTTCTTTGTTCTATAAAAGAAACTAGCACCCAAATCCTGGCAAGATGGTTCTTTGGAACACTCGTCCACCATCTTCTTGGTCTGCTGGCTTTCTGAATAAATTCACTATTTCTTGCCCCAAAAACTCATCTCTCAATTGATTGGCCTGTCTTGCATCAAATAGTGCAAGCTTGGACTCGGTAACAATATCTGTGCCTATATTCCTGAGGTTTCTGCTACTGCTTGACTGTTCACCGAAGTCTTAATTCTTTTCTTCTTTGTCCTCACAGTGTGGTATGCCACATAGTAGACTGTTTCTTACTATCTTAGAGACTTTTGGATACATAGACACACACACACATATGTATACAAACTGAACAAAACTTGTATTTGTTGGAGAGAATTCCATTATAATTGCTTCCGTGAAGTACTGTTTCTATAAGGTACTAGCCAGAATTTTTAAACATACTTACGACAGCTGATTTTACCTTTCAATATTATTCCTTTGAGACTGATTTGTTCTGTTTGCTTTTGCTTTATTTTTTATTTTAATTCACAATTATGCTTTCAAAATTATAGACAGGAAGGAAAAAGAACCTGGTAGTTTAAGAAATAGGAAAGAATTCCTCTTTGGTGAACCTTCTTGAGACAAGTGTTATGATGGGCCATTTGGTTTGTGGAATGATGTCTCGGTGTAAGAACAAGCTGGGCTAGGAGTGAGGCAAAGGCAAACCAATTGCTCTGGTGGCAAAATAAGAAGTTTGAGGTTCTCTAGGCAGCCTGAGAATGAGAGAGAAGATGAAAGTAGCTAAGGGATAACTAGCGACTAGATAACTTTCCAATGGTTGGCATTCTCTCTGGAAGGAAGATGACCAAGCAAAACTCTCCAATGTCAGAAAGGTGACCTCAATACTACGCAGCCCTCATATCCAGGGACTGACTTTTGCATTGCAATGTCATCTGCATGTAGGAAGGAACTGTGGCTATATTAATCGCATGATGTAGGTTATGTAATTAGTGCATTTGTGTGTATTGATGGCCAAAGGAGATAAAAAGGAACATAAGGAGAAAGGTGAAAGAAAGAAGAGGAAGAAGGAAAAAGGGAGGGAGGAAAAAGGCATGTCAGAGTTCTCCTGTGCTTTCAAAATTGATCATGAACTTTCTGCTGCTGCCCTTCTCTCCTCCTCCTTTCCTTCTTCTCTTCCAGTTTTTCTTTCTGTTCTTTTTTTCTCTTCTTTTATTCCTTCCTCCTTCCTGCCCTCTTGCTCTCATTTTCTTCCTTGCAAGGAAAGAGAATGGATTGCGAATTAGGAGTGTGGTAAGAACTTGGGGAAAAGGTAGCTTTGAATCAGCAATTCCTGCATTCTCTTTGGGTTTGCTTATTTGATGCAGGGAAATAACTGCACATGTGTGCTCATGTGAGTCTTTGCATATTCAGTGGGATGAAGGATATTTGCCTAAATATGGAGATAGAGGCCAAGTATGAGCTTATTATCAAGGGCAAGTCAGGACATGGGGAAGAGAAAGGGGAAGCAGTAGGAAGAGGCTGAGTGAGGTCCATGGGGTGCAGCATTGGTGTTCAGAGAAAAACAGTATTGGACAAGTGGGGCAAGACAAGGAGGTGTGGTGTGCTTTCTGTTCCTGTGCTTTCTCACAAATATCATCCTTGACTTTCAGGCCATCTCCCTGTCATTTAGATTCCCATAGGATTCCTTCTAATTGTTTATTATAATTGAAATAGATTCATTAGCTGCTTCTTCCCTACTAGACTGTAAACTTCATGAAGGAAGGGATTGTAAAGTGGTTATTCATTTCCAAGTACATAACACACATTATTATTACTATTATTATTATTAACCACTAAATATTCCCACCTTGTATAATATAATGCCTGGCCCCTGGTAAATATTCATTAAATGTTTGCTAAAGGAAGGAGTAAATGGACAGATGCACAGGGGAGAAGCATAGATTAAAGAGGTCAATGAATTGGGTTGGTTCTTCCAAAGTGGATGTTCTCGTCTAAGGGCTACATACAGTCAGGTATATGACTTCATATCTCATTTTTATGCTTTCACAGGATGTTCAAGTGGAAAGAGAATTTGCTTAGCAAAATTAATTCAAATAATAAACAGATTTGAAAAGAATCCAATTTCAGCAAAATAATTTTATATTATTATTTTTTGATTTTACAATTTATTTATCATTTTTATGACACCTGTGAGAGTGAGTTAGCCATTTTATAGAAATTATTTTGGTGAATTCTGGCCCTGAATTTCACAGTGAGATTTTCATATAACTCATGACTAAATTAACTAGGGTTCAATTCACAGTTTTTAACTTACTTTGTTTAATAGATAAAATGTGTGAATTGGTTTATGTTAGAGACAAAGATTCCACCCTCCCTTCCATTCAGCAATTATTTTGTTTGTAACTATCTTTTGGAAAATTCCTTTAATAAGCTCATTCCTGGTACAAGGTATGAAGTACAGGACCTCTAACAAATTACACTACTGAATGTTGACATAAATCGTATTGTAGGTGTGCTGTCAGTAGTGGTGATGGGTGTATCCTTTTCAGAGATTATAAGATTTCCTGCTTCTTAAAAACACGAAGAGTAGAAATCCAAGTTGAGACTTGCCTGTACTTATATTGTGATGACTCTATGCTACGATTGAAATTAAAGCACATGATTCATTTATAGCCTGAGTTTTTGAAATGGAAATACCATAAGAATCATGATATTTCAGTTGTACATATTTATATTTATAACTTATATTTATAATTTTCCTTCATTGCTTCTGAATATTTCCTCTGGAGTTCACACCTTTTCCAAAAAAATCACAGTACAAAAAATTAAAGCTCTTAATTACTCTAGGTGTTTTGAAATTGCTCATTTACGAATGATTTTAGTTTGTTTAGGTTTAATATAACCTCAATCATCTGTTACAAAAGAGTACTTTCAGGCATTCCCTGATGGCTGATAAAAATGTATGTTACAGAAGGCTAAGTACTCTTCCCCAAATCTCTTTCAAGTCACAATTTAGGCTTAGTTAAGTAAAATAATTACAAGCAAGAGTAGACACATCCTACCATTCCAAAGATTCCAGTGATTCCCTTACTGGTGTGTACCATGAATCCTTCCTGGAGGTGACGGTGCTCACCGGGACTTCAGGTAAAGTTTGAAATGTCAGATTATTTTGTCATATACTTCAATCAAATTTTATTGATGAAATCATTCAAACATACAGAAAAATTAGAAAATAATATAACAAACGCAGGGTGCACAATTTGGACTTAACAGACGTTATTTAACAGATGTGGTGTTTCCTGGAGATCACAGTTTATTTCAAAGAAATACAACATTAAAGATCCCAACAAAGCTTCATTCCTGTAACCCTTCCCTCTCTTTCCTCTTCAAGGGTAACCACTCTTCTGGAGTTGGTTATATCCCTTTGTGTTTTTTGTTCTTTTATTACATATGGAATGGATTCATGAACGCTATGCAAAATCGTACTGTGTGCTTTTAAACTTTACATAAGTGGAATCATACGGTGTGTATCCTGCTGCAACTTGCTTTTTTTCACTGAGATGTTGATACATGCAAATTTGGTTCATACGTTTTACCGGTTGTATCGCATTTTATAGGAATAAGCCAGTTTATCCATTCCTCTATGACGAATAGTTAGGTCGTTTCCACATTTTTGATGTTATAAACATTGCTGCAATGAGAGATCTTGTGCATGTCTCCTTTGAACACTTGTATGGGAATTTCTTTACGGTAGATTTCTGGAAGTGAAATTCATAACTCATAGGGCAAGTGCAACTTTACATTTTCTAGATATTTCTAAATTGCTCTCTAAAGTTGTTGTGTAAATTTACACTCTCAGATCAATATTTAGGTTTCTTTTTCCCCATATCCTCACCAAATGTGGATGTTACCCATCTTAAATATTTGTCAACCTGAGAGGGGTAAAATGTTAGTTTTTCTTTCATTTCCCTGTGTAAATTAGCTGGTTAAGGTTTGTTACTAGGAGACCAGAAGGTACAACTACTTCTTTTATTTCCTTTAGGATCTCAAGCATTACATTCATTATATTCCTAGGTTCAAGATGCAAAACCATGTTAGACCATGCATGGCCATATTGTTATTTACCTGTTTGTTTGTTTATAAATAATGTCATGGACACATATGAACTCTCAAATCCTCTCCCTTTGCATCCCATAACCCTGAATTTTAAAGTGTTTATCATTTCCTTGCCATTTAGGAATCGTGTGTGTGTGTGTGTGTGTGTGTGTGTGTGTGTTTGCTTTTGTTTGTTTTTAAACTTCATGAAAAGAGTATCCTATTGAAGCGTTTGGAGACTTTATTTTACTTAACATTATGTAAGATTCAGCTGTGTTGTTATATGCAGCTATGTCGTTTTTTTTTTCACACTCCATTGTGTGGATAAAACATAATTTAACAATTCTGCAGTCGAAGGGAATTTGGGTTGTTTGTAATTTTTGCTTTCTAGTTGTTCTTGTGGACCTCTCACAGTGTACGTGTCAGCCTTTCTCTTAGTTAAATTGCTATGGGGAGAATCGGTGGGTTGTAGGGTGAGCAAATTTCCAACTGTACTAATCTTGGAAGTTTTGGTAAGATTCACCTGTAAAACCATCTGTGTTGATCTGTTAACATATTACAGCTCTTCAATTTCTTTAATAAAAATTATATTGCCGTTCAGGTGTTCTCTGTCTTCACAGGTTAGTTTTGTTAGGTTACCTTTCTATTAAAGATTTTTCCATTTCACCTAGGTTTTCAATTAAACTTGAATAAAGTTGCTGATAATGTTTACTTACTATCTTTTTAAAGTTCACTTGCATCATTAGCATTATGTCTCCATTATGACTCATAAAATTATGTGTGCATTCTCCCTTTTCATCCATCTGTGTTACCAGAGGCTAGCTTTTATTTTGTCACTTGTCAAAGATCCAACTTAGAGTTTATTGACTTCTTTATTTCATCTTCATCTTCCATTTCATACTTTTAATTATTTCCTTTCTTTACTTTCTTTGGGCTTATTGTTTGTTTCTAATTTCTTATGTTGGACATTTACTCTTTAATTTTTAATCTTTCTTCTCTTCTAATGTGAGTAGTTAAGGCTATACATTCCCCTCTTCGAAAGGCCTTAACTATTCTCCACAAATCTAGGTATAGTACTCTCATTTTTATTACTCTCTAAGGATTTTTAAATTGCTTACCATTTATTTTTTGACCAATAATTTTTTTTTTCATGTGGATTTTAATTTTCTTATTTCCACCTTCTAACTTGATTGTGTTGTGGTCAGAAAACATAATCTGTATGATATCTTTTCTCAGAAAAGTTGTGAGATTTGTATTATGACCTAGTGTATGGTCAACTGTGATAACTGTTCCATGTGTATTTGAGAAGAATGTGTTTTTTTCTTCTGATTCTGTCTTGGATGAGACTATGTTGACCCCAGGAAGGCTTATGAGGCTGGATGAGAAGGTTTGTTCATGTCTAGAAATAAAACGTAGGGTAAGTTGTAATCAAACTGTAGATTGTACACTTCTGAGATTGATGAGGTAAACCTGGCCCAGATAAGGTGATCCTGGCACTTACTCAGATTGGTGTACATGCAGAATTGCTCCAGGATTATGTCAGGCTACATCTGGAGAGTAGATATCATGCTAACAGAAAGCCAGGGGGACCTCACTCATCTCATTCATATCTTACGGTCTACAACTGGTGAACTTGAACACTTCTGTCTGTGCTGAAGAATGTAGCTGAGAACTTTGAGGTATATCTTGAGTGCATTTGCTTCCTTCTCTGTGCTTTAGGTATATAAACCTCATTTGATTTTCCTAAGTGGTGCTGGTCTTCCAGTCAAATTTATTACTACCATTTGTCAATAAAGTGATTGTGTTCCTAGGGAGGTACACATTTTTATGTTTTCTGCCAAATGGGTTTTCTTCTCTGGAATAGTTTGATTAAATCCTTTCTGTGTTGGATTATCTTTTCTCATAGATTTGCAAATTTATATATTCTAGACTTTAAGTATTTCTCTTATTGGAAATATAAATATTAACTTTCAGATATGGCTTATTTCTATGTTTATGGTGATTTTTAATGTACAGAAAAATGTCAACTTAATGTGATAAATTTATAAATACTTAAATTCTTTTGGTATTTTTATAATTCTACATATGTTATCAAGGGAATTCTACGTGCTATGTACTAGGTCTTGGGAAATTCCCTATCTCAGCAGTGACGAAAAATAAATTGTTATGATGAAAAATAAAACAGGGTAACTACTATATATTACTGAGATAGCCTGATGATAATTATGAATTATTAAATACATTGGGAGTATAATTAAAGAGTTGGGAGTTTTTTCTCTTTTACTACTTTGGGTGACAGTTTGCTTAAGACATGAATTATGTGTTCTTTGAATATTTACAGATCTTTCCTATAATACTACCAGTATGCTTTTTGTCCATTTGTTATACATGATTTTTAAACTGCTGATTAATTTCTAACTATTGAAGCATTCAAAATTTCTGTTTATCCATGAATCATTTTACATCCATTAGTGGTGATTCTTTACAGAACTTTCCTTTTCTTCTCCTTTTCCTTCTCCCTGCCTTTCCTAAGTAAACCATACACACCCTTACGAAAGTATGCTATAATCCATTGCAATCATTATCTTTCCTGATGCTCAAATTACCAAATTTGGACTATAAGAGCTGCTTCAAGAAAGAGTCTCTTTCAACCAGCTCTCTTCATTATTGAGCACACTCTTGATTTATGGAATTGCATTTCTCTCAACATGAGTAAGGTTGAAAATCTGGTCATATTTATGGAAGTCATTTGTATTTCCTTTTCTGTGAAGAATTTATTCATATGCTTTGCTCATTTTCTGTTGGATTGTCTTTTTTCTTATTTACTTGTATAAAACTATTAAATTTAAAGAGGCTAGATCTTTGATTGTAATATTAAATATATCATTCCCATTTTATTTTTTGAGTTTTGGGGGGGGGTTATTGCTACATGGATTTTAAAATTTGTATCCTCTTAACATTATCATTTTGTTTAATGACTTCTGGAGTTTGTGTCAGTTAGATAAACCTTCTGCACTCCTAGATTCTAAAGGAATTCTATAACATGTTTTGTTATAGGACTTTTATGATTCTATTTTTACATTTATACCTCTGACCTATTAGGATTTTATTCCTCTTATATGGTGTGTAGAACTGGTCTGTAAAACATAAAATTTTATGTTTTTCTAAATGGTTATCCAGCTTCCCCCACATCATTATTGAATAGTCCATATTTTCCTCTGTAGTTTGAGATGACACTTTTATCATAAAGTCCTGAATGTATTTAGGTCAATACTGGGCTTTGTATTTTCTTCTATTACTCGGTTTTTAATGTACTGATGCCACAAATTTTAACTAATGAATAACTGTAGTATATTTTGATAACCTAGTATTCCCTTAATGCTCTTATTTTTCAGAATTAAAAACAGTATTCTTGTATAAGTGCAGAATCACTTAAAAACCAACAAACAAACTCTTGGCATTTTCCTCTGGATCATGTTCTATTTATAAATTAATTTAAGAAATTGACAGCTTTATGATATTAGTCTTCCTATCCAAGAACATGACATAGCTTTCCATGTGGTGAAGCTGATCTTTTTAAAATATAGGTTTTACAAATCTCTTATTAAGTTCATTCTTTGATTTTAAATTTATCATTGTTATTATAAATGGCATAACTGATTTCATTATTTCATTTAACTTGTTTGTAGATATATATATTTATTATCTACTGATTTTCTGTATTTATTTGTTTTTATTAATTACCTTATAAATTCTTTGATTCTGGTAGGAATTTTTTATTGTTATTGTTGAATGTTCTGTTTTTTACAGGTAATTAATCATAAAATAGTCAGCATTTTTGCCTCTTCTTTTAATTTTTAAATACTTAAGTTCTTTTTCTTGTCTAATTGCAGTGGCTAGTACCTCATAGATAATATTAAATAATGGAAACAAAAATTTTCTTTGAGTTATTCTTGACATTAAGAGGAATGCTTCTTGTGTTCTCAGATACCAAAGAACTTGCACAAGGCAGTGCATCACTTTCCAGCTGTGTTTTTTTCCAGTTCACCTCAGGTGAAAGTCTTAGTAATTGCAATACAACAGCCTGAAAGGGGCTATGACTGCTCTACTTGCTGTTAGTTATGGGGTCCTTACTGCCATTTGACAGATGAGTGAGTAAACTACACTATCACTTTCTTAGAGTTTACATTCTAGACTATATTCAATATCAGCCATCTTAGTTCAGATTCTCTAGAAAACGATCATGAGATGAGGAATCATATGCAAGTGATTTTCTAAAGAAATGCTTTCATGAAAACTTGTAAGGGAATACAGAAAGCAGGGCAAGGAGGGGGAAGAAGACAAGCAAACATACAACTTTCGTTATACAACTTTTCAGGTAACATTCCAGCCTGATTCTGCAGTAAGAACTTCTTGAGGGTAAACTATACCTTAGAGTTTTCCTCAACTCAAGGCAAGGATATTGGACTTTCATATAATCAGATCAATGGGTCATTGGCTGACATCTCGTAAGGGATGTAAACTCCCAAGTACTTCCTGTTCTATGAACCTGAGAAATGACTCCATTAGTCCGTGGGCAGTCCTCTGAGAAGAGTCACAGCTATGGCTTTATAAAGTAAAATCACAAGCCAGGAAATGGGTACACAGAAACAAAAATAGTGACATGAGGAAATTTGGATAGAACATCAATAATTGGCTACAATGGATAAAACTTTCTTATTCATTCAACAAATGTTAAAATAAGAGTGTTGGGCTTCCCTGGTGGTGCAGTGGTTGAGAATCCACCTCCCAATGCAGAGGACATGGGTTCAAGCCCTGGTCCGGGAAGATCCCACATGCCGTGGAGCAGCTAAGCCCGCGCGCTACAACTACTGAGGCTGTGCTCTAGAGCCCGCGAGCCACAGCTAATGAGCCCGCGTACCACAGCTGCTGAAGCCCGCGTGCCTGGAGCCTGTGCTCCGCAGCGGGAGAGGCCGCTGCAGTGGGAGGCCCGCATGCTGCAGTGGGGAGTGGCCCCCGCTCGCTGTAACTGGAGAGGGCCTGCACGCAGCAATGAAGACCCAATGCAGCCATAAATAAATAAATAAATAAAATTAAAATAAAATAAGAGTGTTGATGTTGCCAACAATTGTGTATCAAATTTTCCTTGTAATTCTATCAAATTTGCTTCACTTATTTTGTGTCTATATTTCAGGTGCATAAATATGTTTTATTTGCACAGTGGCTTCATCCATAATAATTTTTTATCTTAAAGTTGTTTTGTTTTAACTTCATGTGCTCTTTGTGAATAGAACCTAACTGAATGTTGATTTTTTTTATAATTCAATCTAAATCTTTGTCTTTTAACTGGTGCTTTTACTCCATTTAAATTTATAGATATTATTCATATATTTGGATATATTTTATCATCTAATTTTGTGTGTTTTGTTTAGCTTGCCCTTACTTCGCCCTTTTTTCCCTCTTTCCTGATTGCAATCTGGAATAACTGAGGTTTTTCTATTTTCTTTTTCCTTTCTTTGGATTTGGGAGTCATGAATCACTTCTTTTTTTCTTTTCTCTTTTTTTTCCTTCCCTCATTTATTCCTTCCTTTCTTTCTTCCCTTTTTATAATTACTCTTAAATTATTTACATGAATACACAACTTTATATAATCTAATTGATTAATACCTCTACCTTCCTATGCTCAAATGAAAAGGCCTTAGTAATCTTACTTTAACCACTTCCCATTTTTATGTTATCTTATCCAAATCTAGCTATATTTTGTTAAATTTTATTTTATTTTTTGGTTTTATTTTTATCAAAGATAAGAAGACAGTTTGAAAATTCAAGTTATTCTATAAGGCTTATAACACGATCGGTGCTCCTGTTTTTATATCCCTTTCCATCCTTCCCCTACCCTTCTTGGTGCTCCCCAGACACAACACATTCCCCCAGAACCTGATTTTTCTCCTATTCTTTGTGTCCATATCTCTAAATAATATGTGTGTCCTGTTAGGTTACAGTTATTGTTTTGTATGTTATATATCAACTTTCTGCTATGAAAGATGATGATTTGGCTTTTTGGCTATTCCTCTCTCCCCTTAATCCACCCCTTTTTTCCCCAGTAGAGCTGTAGAATAATACTGTTTATGTTTCTGGGAGTTAATAATTATCAAATACATATCCAGTACTTCCTAGTCTGTAACACATTACAGGGTAGGCATTTCAAGATGCAGAAGTAAAAATTCAGTCCAAGATGAGAGCACTCACAATCTAATGAGGTAGAGAGAAAATTAATAAAACTAACTGAAAAAGAAATGATTATGTGTGATAGAAGTTAGTACAGCAGGTGAGAATGAAACATGTAGATATTAAGGAAATCAAATTTCAGGCAGAGGGAATAGCAATTGCAAATTTCCTAAGGCTGCAGCATGTCTATCTTGTAGGACTAGCAAGCTCTGAATGTTCAAGAAGAGTTACTAGCAAGAGACAAAATTAAAAAAAAAAAAATGGGTTGGCAGTTCCTGTGTGTTCTCTTAGGCCAGGGTCAGCACACTTTCTGTAAAGAGCTGATGGTAAGCATTTTCCAATGTGTGGTCCATTCAGTCTCTGTTGCAATTACTCATGTCTGCCGTTGTAGTGTGAAAGTAGCCAAACACAATATACAAATAAGTGGGCATGTCTGTGCTTTAATAAAAAATTATTTACAAAGTCATCTGTCAAAGCTAGTGCAGTGATTTTGCATGACCTTATCCTATTTGCAGTCAAGGTATTACTAGACCAAGGGTTGGCAAACTACACAAGAGCTAGGAATAATTTTTACATTTTTAAAGTGTTGTAAAACACAAATGCATACACATGCACTCACTCACACACACACACACACACACACACACACACACACAAAGAACACTGGACAGAGACTATGTGTGGCCTTAAAGCCTAAATATTTACTACCTGGCCTTTTACAGAAAAGTTTGCCAACTCCTACACTAGACTCACAAAAATGAGTTGGATAATGTTTCTTCCTTTTCCATTCTCTTAAATAACTTTTCTAAGAAAGATTATTTAGTTCATAAAAATTTGGTAGGCCTTCTCTGTAAATCAAATGAAACTTAGTTTTGTTTTGTTTTGTTTTTTTGAGTCAAGGATATCCTTGATTACCACCTTAAATGGTTATTCAATTTTTTTCTATTTGTTTAATTTTTCTATTTTTCAGTGCCATTTCAGTATCTATTTGTTTTCCAAAGAGATGTCCATTTACTGTAGATTTTCACATCAAATGTATTTATCAAGTGTATGTTCAAATTTCTTGCCCATTTTCTACCGGGTTATCTGTCTTTTTCCTATTGATCTGTAGAAATGTATTATTTATTCTGGATATGGGATCTTTGCCAGGTGCTAATACCTTCTTCCACCTTATGGTTCATTTTTGATTATGTATTTTGATCATGTATTTTGTATCATGAATCTCTTGATCGTGTATTTCGATGAACTGAAATTCTTAATATTAATATATTCCAATGTACCCTTCTTTTATGGTTAGTACTTCGTGTGTCCCTTTTAAGAAATCCCCGCTTATACCAAGTTGGGAAATACAGTCTATGTTTTCTTGTAGATCAGCACTGTTCATTAGAAACAATGTGAACCACAAATTTGGACCACACATATAATTTAAATTTTTACGTAGCCACATTAAAAATATAATGAAGCTGGAGAAATTAATAGGGATAACAAAATTATTAAGGAGATATTTTTTGTTCTTTAAAAAAATTAAGATTTCAAATTCTAGTGGATATTTTACACTTACAGCACATTCCCATTTGGAATAGGCACATTTCAAGGGCTGATAACCATATGTGCCTAAGGGCTATCATATGTGGCTCTCAATATGCCATATTAACCTAGTTTAGAAGTTTTAATGATATGCCATTTACATCTAACTCTACCACCCAAATGCAATTGTTTTCTCGTGTGTAGCATGAGGTAGCATACTTAACCAGGAAACTAAGTAGCTTATAGAATTGAAGGAAGACCTTCAGGATCCAGAGCCAATCTGGGTTCCTTAGGAATGAAAACAGGGCTTGATGATGTTGGGACTTTCTAAGTATCTCTCTTCTCTGCTTATTCTCTTTTATTTTGCAAGGATTTTCTCAATATGGCAGGGGACATGGCCTCCAGTTGTTCTAGGGTCACATCTTTACAACTTCTGACAGATGAAAAAAAAATAAATCTAATTCTGTTTAGAAATATCCCAGCTCAGGCCACATTCCTATACCCTGCAGCTGGGGAGATGATTATATTTGGCCAGGTCATTCACTATATGCCCATAGTTATAATCATGGGACAGAAATTATTACCAGAAAAGGGAAGCTACCATGATATATCACATCTATTTCTTCCATGAAATGCTTTTAGGGAGCAGGGGCTATTTCTTGTGCACTAAATTAATGTTTGTAAATAGCACTCGAATAGTTTCCCAATTTGACAGGAATGCTTAAAACAAGGCCTAAAGCAGGACGGAGGATATAAATGCATTTGCTTGGAACTAATTTTTATGGTACACACATATTTGAAGACCATACAATTTTTTTATTTATAAGTTTAGGACTGTTGATTTATAAGGTAACCCAGAAGGTAACTCAACATTTTCTTTATAAACTACATTTTCTGTAAATTTCTGAGTGACTGGATGAGGTATACTGGTGTCTTCGGTAACTGTTTTGCAGCTTTGCAGAGGTTTTGAATGTGACTCTGTTTAATATAGATAGTACAATCCTTTTGACCATTGTTCTAACTTCAGTAACTTTTCTTCGTAAATAATTTTTAAAAATACTCCAAAGCAGGAGAATGTCATTTGATATTAAAAGAATATTTTTCCTCCTTTAGAATGTATCTAACTTCTGTCTGAATGCATTCTTACTCTCAATTTATGAGTTTAGTCATTTAGCACAAAATTTAAAATTGAACTGTGGCTCTGCGTTAGTTTGCGTTCTACTTTTAACTCATATTTCTTCAGGGCTAATCTGTTCCCCTTTTTGGGAAACAAAGGCCTCTCCTCTCTTCATTATGTGCATTAATCAAGAGAATTGTGTGATTGAAGGACCCGTAGGAGGAGAAAGAGAAATAGAAGAATCTTCCTTTAGCGTCTTTTTTTTTTTCCTGTAGCTTTTTTTTTTTTTTTTTTTTTTTTTTTTTTGGCATTTCAACAAGGTTGAATGAGGAAAACTACCCATCTTTATTTTTTGAAAGACACGCAGCTGGGAAAAGTATTTATTTTGGCTTGATAAAAACCCTAACCTGGTATACTCAAAGCAAATTACGTAGGGTTTAGCTACATAATACAAACAAGAAATGACGTAGCCTCAGTTATCTGGATGATGGGGCACTGATGTATCATTTCCTCAGGTGCCAACATAACAGAAAACAGTCTAACCTTCTCCATGCTACTTTCTAGTGGCTGTTTCATTCTTGTGTCATCCTGACCCCCTCTCCATCCCCACCTCCACCTTGCACACACAAGTTTTCTGTCTGTTGTCTTTGCTCAGATGTTCAGAAGCATATTTAATCGCGTTTGCAAATGTAGCTTCAGTATAATGATAACATCTAATTCTTCTCACTGAATCCAAAACCACCTATGACCACAGCCAAAAGTGATACCTAGGATTTCTTTTCTTTCGGTATTTGTTTTATGGACACTTAGTTAAGAAAGTTAATAGGGTTTTAAAATGTTTGCCTTTCTTACTGTTTCAAACTAAACATTTTAAAAAAAATTTTATTGGAGTATAGTTGATTTACAATGTTGTGTTAGTTTCAGGTGTACAGCAAAGTGAATCAGGTATACATATACATATATCCACTTTTTTTATATTCTTTTCCCATATAGGCCATTACACAGTATTGAGTAGAGTTCCCTGTGCCATACAGTAGGTCCTTATTAGCAAACTAAACATTTTAATCTTAGCTTATATTTCTAATTAATTCTAAGTTTATAATCATAATATAACAATAGTTGCTATACTTTAGAAAAAATTCCTATGTAATCTTAACACTTTCCTCAATTTTATTCTGTGTATCCCTTTTCAAGCCTTTGTTATATGCATGTTTTTATATCATTGTAAATTTTGCTTAATTTTGAAATTAGATTTTTTCGTGTGTGTAATTTGTTGGAACAACATGCAAATGAAGAGTGTATCTTTTACTTAGTTTAGGAGATCACCTAGCACTTATGAGAATCAGAAAATGACTCTTTTCTGGAGTCACTGTAATTTTTGAAGTAGTCACACTCAGATGGCAATTTTAAGTACTGGTGTTATTATGGGTAGTAAGAAATCATTTTTATCTTTTAATGTTAAGTAAAACTGACGGCAGCTATACAGAATCATTCTAGGTTTGTAAATATTAGATTTGACCGTGTTGCTAGGAAACCCAAAAATAAAAAGAAATTTAAATAAGCAGGAAGCATCACGAAATCTAAATTCTGTTGTTATAAACAGTGCAGCTTTGAGATCTGTTCTGTGATCAAAAGGTTGGTATAAACTATTTTATTTGTACGTTCAAGAAAAGAAACTCCTTTCAACACAGTGATCATTTCCTGTTTCATTTTTCATTTTCTTTTCGAGTGAAGAGCTTTTGTCCCTCACTAGGAGTTGCTTGAAATCTCTGGGAAGGTCTGTTCCGAATTTACTACTTCTGGATTGGTTAAGATCCCTGTTAAGAGTGTGCTTTGTTCTCTGAAAGCTTTGGTCAGTTGAGCAACTTGCTGCTCGTGGTAAAAAAAAAAAAAAAAAGAGCTGAGTAATGCTGGAGCCTTCTCATGTGGCTGATGCAAACCTGGAGAATTTGCATCATCATGTAGCTGGAGTAAGTTGGTGTGACAGGCAGAAGCTTAAATACCAGCCCATGAGGAAGTTGAGCTGGGCTGTAATGATAGGGCGGCAGCCGCAGCCGCAGCAGCAGAGGTAGTCGGGAGGTGGAGGAACGAGAACACCATGAACGAACACACAGGTGTTCCTGTGAGTAATTAGATTGCGGAAGGCGAGAATACACCTTAAGAGTTTTTACCTGGGAGCACACTAGCGCTGAGAAAGGATCTGAACGCAAAGAGGAAGTGATCAGATCGGTCAGTCACCCCAAGAGACACCAAAGTTGAAAGTTTGGAGGTTTTATTCTTTTAATTTTTTTTTTTTTTTTTCTTTTGCTCTGTCTCCTTTTTTCCCCTGCGGGTCACTACCATGGTCAGAAAGCCTGCGGCATCCACCATCTCCAATGGGGGTTACCTGCAGGGCAGTGTTAACGCGAGGCTGTCTTCCCCGGGCGGCAAGGAGCCACCTGGGCAGGAGAAAGTTGTGCTGAAGAGGAAAATCAGTCTGTTAAGAGGGGTCTCCATCATCATCGGCACCATCATCGGAGCAGGAATCTTCATCTCTCCTAAGGGCGTGCTCCAGAACACGGGCAGCGTGGGCTTGTCCCTGGTGGTCTGGACGGTCTGCGGGGTCCTGTCACTGTTTGGTGAGTGTTGCTGCTTCTCTGGGGGTGTGTCTGTGGGGCTGGGTGCCGTGCTCTCTGGGAGGACAGAGGGTGATTTCTAAGGAGGGAATGAATGGCCAAGGCTCCCCCAGGTTTTCTGATCTGGGGGGAGGTATGCGAACTCTCCACGCACGCTCTCCACTGTTGGCAGAATCCTGAATTCCCTGAAATTGCGACCTGTGGGCTGTGCTCGCTTTTTGCTGACTAAGATAGATTATTTTCTGATTTTTCCCTGTGGCAATGAACGTCGAGGCTCGCTTTGATGACCCAGTAAAATTCAGGCAAGCTTTCTGTACCAGGCATTCGTGCTCAGTTACCTGTGTTTGGGGCATCTTGGCAGCTGGAGCACTGAATGAAACACCTGTGAAGTGAAACCCGGTGTGGCCTGTTTAGACACAGAACTGAGTGTCAGCAGAAGTTTTACTGACTTTTTATTGGCAAAACAAATGGGTGGCAGTCTTTTCCTTTTTAATGTTTTAGCTTCATGCGCTTGTCAGTTCCCAGTATTCTTTCAAAAGTCCTTATTGTGGAAAGAAGTGAGATGGCATATAACTCAATTCCTTTTGTAAATGAGACTATTGCAAGGGTCTGAGCATATTTCACATTTTTTTCGACTTTTCATCTCTCCCCAGTACCCATAAACCTTTGCAATATAAATTGTAAAATCGGAATTGGGTGTTAGTTTGCTGTGTTTGCCCAGCTCTGTTTTCTTCATTTCTAGTTCACTTGGTCTTCAGAGACACAGGTCATTGGTCCACCTGTCTGCTGAGTTAGTCTAAACAGAACTGGTAGAAGAAGTATGATTATTAATTTTTCTTCAAAATCTAGATCTCTTTTATTGACTTGATAATTAATAGTAAAGAGGTAATAAATGTCCCCTCATGAGGTGGGCACATTACTAGAAAGCTACCTGGGTTAGTTGTGAAGGTGACAAAAACTGGTGAATGGTCAAGAAAATTAAATTTTATTTATGTTATGAGAAAAATGTCTAAGACATATTTGCTCTTCTCTGGCAAACAGTGTATTCTGATTTCAAAAGATACTGTTCTTTGTCCAAACTCTAGGACCAAGTACTAACTCTTGGTCCTACACGGACCAATCTATTTATTCTTAAGGCCTTGCAGTGTTTTCAGCGTTGGTTTGAGCATTCATCTAGAGAACTCAAACTTCCGTTATTAGGAAGAAGGTATTTTAAATAAAACTTGTTAAAACAAAAGCTATATAGAAAGACCTACAGAGGAATTCTTTTTGGGTTATTTTAGCTTACAAAGAGTTCGTGGTATTCATATGGTGTGGCATGTACGTTTATAGATGAACAAAGGGAAACTTAGCTGTTGATCTTTCTAAATGACTGTGCCTCCTCAGCCTTTAATCTTCTCCAACACATGGTATATTCAGAACAAATCAGTGTCTGATAGGAGAAACCATAACCAGTTTCCTGGATTTTGCAGACTGTGTGCATGCAGCTCGCACTATGTGATTCCATTTTCGTATGCAATAAAAGGTTATTCAGATATAATAAAATGGATGGCTCTGAGCATTAACTAGTTAAAGTGATGAAAGTCATGTTGACCTGTACTAAGAAAATATACTTCTGCATAAGTATATCATCTCAAGAAGTTCAGGGAAAAAAAAAAAAAAAAAGCTAAAGGGACTAGCTAAGTTTATACTTGAGTTGGTATTCTTTGATTACTAACTGCAGGGAGAGTACTCCTGTACTAACCTACTTATCTATATTTGCATTGCATTTATCACTTAAGTTACTAGGAACTTTTGATAGGAGTGCCTTCTTAACAGGAAGCAAAACAAAATATCAGGAAAAAAATCCTTTGTCTTAGAACTCTAGAACTCTGGGACTAAGAGTAAAGAATCTGTATATTGGATTTACAGGTTTTTTTTAAAGCCAGGGTCAATACATGGATTCTTACAACCTATTTTGAACTTTTTTCATCTGGGTAAAATGGTTATGGAGCTTGAGACCTTTAAATGAAAATTTCATTTCTCCAGAACTCGATTTAAACCTGGGGCAACTATCCTGGAGTTTCAGCAAAGCATACAAAGGTCTAGGTATTGATTCTTGGGGGATAAATTCTGAGGTACTTAAGACACTTTCCAATAACATTTTATATTGGCTGCTTCTTTGTACAGCCTACCAACATGGTGACTGGTTTCCAACAGAGAGTGAATTGCAACTAGTTACAATTAGTTATAAACAGACAGGCTGTATCAGTGATCCCCAAATATCAATCTGTAGACTAGTTACTTTAAAATTAACCTGTGTGAATTTTAAAATAATAGATTTTCTTGGATGCCTCTATTGGAGAGTCTGGCCTCTCTGGGTTAGAGAGTAGGTCTGGGGTATAGCCTTAGCATTTGTTTTTTGTTTGTTTTTAAATAAAAAATTCTCCCCAGGTGACTCTGATACAGTACTAGGTTCAAGAATACAATAAGTGATACAGAAATACAATAACTGACACTAAGATTTTGCTGAATATCCAAATTACATTCACGTTGGACAGTTCTACCTGAAGCTTTACTCATTAGTAATAATTTCCCACACTTTGAGTCCCCAGAGCAGGCCAGGCAGAAATTATCTCTTACATTTGAGTACTTAGCAGTATGGATAGAACTTTTCACATAATGTCAAAATATATTTTTCATTTTCTTGGAAATTAATTGCTCACATTAGTAGGTATAGCTGTATTTCATGAGGTGCTTTCTGTGTGTCAGGCCCAGCAGTGTCCTTGGCACCCATTTTATATTTAAACACACAAACTCCTTGTGATGTGAGAATTAAGATCTTTATTTTACAGAGGATGAAACTGAGGTTTGGGGAGATTATATAACTTGCTCAACTCTGTGCGAAGTTTATTGCTAAATGTTAAAATTTGGTCTATAGTTAATTTTACCTAATGTATGTAAATATGTCATAGCACCTCTTTTTTAAAAGTATGTGTTATTTCAGCCATACATAGTGTGTACTTCGAAGACATGCAAGAAAAACTTTCCTAAAAACAGAATATCTGTGTCAAAATTCATTTTGTTGACAAACAAAACATATCCTACAAATTAAATGAAGCCTTCCAGAGCCTTGAGTCCATACTTCTCTGGAGAACAGATGAATCTTACTTATTTTGATATGCCACAGAAATATCATTTATTTAAAGGATTCTCAATATAATAAGGTCAATTTGTGATAATTCCTTGTCTTGATGTGAAGTTCTTTGAAAAATAGGTTAGTAATATTGGCATCCATCTACTCTTTTTCTCTTGTTGTCAGGTTTGAGATTCAAAATTCTTAATAATATGATATTGTTTTAGAAGTTTGTTCTTACTATTTCAAGTAAAATTACATTGTTTGAATAGAATGAACTAGATCTCAAATGTGAGGAAGTTACAAGAGGAATCTGGAGGCTCTTAGGAATTCGATGACTGTTATTAATTTTGAAAAAGGATGTCATTCAGATCAAAGGATGTAGTAACATCTCACACAACAGAAACATTGTTGTATCCATTCTACTGCTGGATGACTTGGTAATATTTTAACTTTTCACCTTTTTATTATAAATATTTCACAGGAGCCTTGTCCTATGCTGAACTGGGAACAACTATAAGGAAATCTGGTGGTCATTACACATACATTCTGGAAGTCTTTGGCCCATTACCAGCTTTTGTGCGAGTCTGGGTAGAACTGCTCATTATACGGTAAGAATCTACATACAAAAGAATTAAGGAAAAATAAACCTATTCATTATACCATTTTTTAATCACCTTGATTATTTTTAAGTAGTTAGAAATATACATGTCATGTGATTATGCGGTAAACATGTCTCCTTCAGGACATAAAATCTGTGATGGAATACCTTTCTCAATTAATGTGTTTAATGCAATTTTGCCACTGGCGGTAGTTTGCCAACCCTGCCAAACTTTTAAAGCATCTGCTTTTTGTTAATATTCAATTATTCTCCATGACATTTTCAGGACAGATGCTGACTTGAAAAGGATATGAAGCATCAAAATCTACCTTGATAAATCAGACCTTTTGTTTGATTGTAAATCGTAATTAGACAAAATTAAATGTTATGTTATAGGAACTTGTGTTTTTCTTCTTGTAGATTACACCATTAAGCCATCTTAGTTTACTCAGTTTTTGTGACTAGGAAACTTCTGTTCCTAACAATTTAGTATGTCACCAAGTTTGTTTTTTTTTTTTTTTGGCTGCATTGGGTCTTCATTGCTGCACGCGGGCTTTCTCTAGTTGTGGCGAGCGGGGGCTACTCATCATTACGGTGCGTGGGCTGCTCATTGCAGTGGCTTCTCTTGTTGTGGAGCACAAGATCTAGGCATGCGGGCTTCAGTAGTTGTGGAACATGGGCTCAGTAGTTGTGGCATGCGGGCTCTAGAGCGCAGGCTCAGTAGTTATGGCGCATGGGCTTAGTTGCTCCGCAGCATGTAGGATCTTCCTGGACAAGGGCTTGAACCCATGTCCCCTGCATTGGCAGGCGGATTCTTAACCACTGGACCACCAGGGAAGCCCGTTACCAAGTTTTATACTCTATAAAAGAACAAAACTTCACTGTCACAGATGACTCATGTCCTCATCTTAAACAAATCAGTGAACTACAGTTGCGAAAAGCTTTTTTGAGTTTATTGTTGTAAGAATACGTTCCTCTTCCTGATTGCCCTGGTTTAAAATCAAACCAAATAATGCTAAGTCACTCTGAACAGCAAATTTCCTCCAACTTTGTGGGAAACTTATGATGTCACCTGAGAAGTTTAAAAGTATCCTGAAGGCAAATGGCATCCATGAAACGTGGTTAGCACATTCTGATTGCAGAGTTTAACATAAATCAGTAGAGAAACTTGCTCTTACTGTAAACTTATCAAACTTACACAGCTGAGAGCTCCTGTGAGCTTTTATCCTGTCATGTGGGGCTAAGTGGCAAATGCAGAGCTAATAAGTATTGACTTAATACTAATCTTGGTTTTTATAGTTCTAGGAGTCTCTTTTTTATCAAAGAGCTTAGAGTAGTATCTACTTCTTTGTTAAATCTGTTCTCATTTTAGACAATTCTGCATTATTTAAAATTTATTATAATGAAATAATGATAAAGAGGTATTTTGTTCCTTTTCTAAACTCTGGGATTTGCCCGGGATGTGCCTTCCACTCTTTTCTGATAATCTGAATATTACTCTTCAAAGGTCAACTTAAATTCTATCATTTCCACAGTTAATTTCCTGTTCACCCTAGTTTATAGTATGTCTTTCCTCTCTTAATTCTTCTGAAAAAAATGCAGTCTCTTCTTCTCATTTGACATTGAGTCATATAACCTTACTTAATATTTTAGGAATCCATGCTCTGTTTCCCTGTTAAAACTGCAAGTATTTCAAGCATGTAAGACCAGGTCTCTCACCTTTTTGTAACCCTTATACTACTTACTTCAGTGCCCTGATTATCAGATATTAAATTCTTTTTGAACAAGTAACTGAAAGATTAAGGTTATAATATTTTGAATACAACATACTCAGCATTCAGATGACTACACTACTTATTTAGAGTGCTGGCCTGTCAGGACAGTAGGCTTTTGGAGCCTGATGTAGCTGGACTTGAGTCCTGCTTTAGTCATGTATTGGCTGATTGTATTGGCAATATGATGAGCATGATTATTCCATTTGCAGTAGTAGCACCAATACAGTGCTTATGCATTCACTTATTCATTCCACAAACTACTACTGAATGGTGAATGGCAAGTTAAAGAGACCTGAAGTGGCGTGAGCCATGGTTCCTATTCTCAAGCAGCTCATAATCAAATGTTACTTTAATCACAGGAGAGCTACTTCGTGGGGGGTGTGTGTGTGTGTGTGTGTGTGTTTACAGAAGAAATTACCTAGATATATTCTAGAAGCTTTTTTAATGGTTCTTATATTTCTTTGTAATAATGGACTCACGTTACTCAACTGGTTTCTCAGATAGGCAGAGTAATGAATGGCTTGAGGGGTGACAAGATACCTAGGTACTTTAACATTTCTCTTCCATTGAAAACACCCATGGTACCTAAAAACTTACTATTAAAATTGTACATCAGATTAAGTCACTCTTGTCAGAATTAGTCTGTAAAAACAAATCTTAAGGAAAAAAAATCACACATCAGGGGTCATTTGATTGAATTCACACATTCACTATATATTCAATATTCATTGGGTTTCTACTGTATGACAGACACTATACTATACACTGAAGATGAAATAATGATTAAGATGGACACAGCCTTGTACACATGGATCTCAGGGTCAAATGAGGGAAATAGTTATGAATCAAGACATCACATAAGAGAATATAAAGTTACTACTGTGATACACACTGTGAAAGAGAAGCCATGAGGTTCCGGAAGAGAATATACTCCGGGAGATCTAACCCAATCAGAGGACTGGAGAAGCTTCCTTGGGCAAAAGACTGAACTAAGACCTGAGGTATACGAAACCATCAGTGAGTTGCAGGGGTCTCAGGCAAAGGGTATTCATATCCATGTGTGGGAAGAAGCACACTGAAGAGGAAGGAAAAGCTTAGAGCAGATAGAGCCTTGAATTGAAGAGTTTTTGCATATCCTGAGCATGTTTTGAAAGCACTAAGATGTCATGATCAGATTTTAATTTATATGTCAAAAATTTATAAATGATGGCGACCGAGAAAAATAATCTTGTTGGGGTGAGGAGGAGGTTCTCTTGGAAAAGAAAAAAAAATCAAGAAATCTGTCATGCTAGTACTGGCAGGTCAAGGTTGGAACACATAATGGTGGTTGGTTTTCTGACAGTTAGGAGTTGGACATGGGTGTTGTATAACCATGAGAAGGAAGATAAGCTGAAAGGGAAGGCAGGCAGGACAAAGTAGGTAATATCATGGACTTGCCTGTGTATCTAACAGATATACATTCATATATAGATATATTTAAACTGAAAAGGCATCTGTAATTTTTGCATAGAAATAGTTGAAAAATTAAGATAGAATGGTTTGTTACCTATTTCACTATATACCTGAAGTTATTGCATTTTCTTATTTCATGCATGTTTTCTCCATTTGTAAAATTACAAGAGTACTTTTATTTTTCAACGTATACTTTGCATCTAAATATTTCTGTGGAATTAAGAATAATCACTTGGCTCTTCAAGTTTTGGTCTGTATGGAAAACCAAGACTAATACGATATCAAGCACATAAGCATATATTTGCAATGAACACTTATTAGTACTAATTTTTTTAAGGTGAGTTTTGTGTTCCTTTTCTGACCATGCCCCAACCCATTAGACCTGCACTGTTAATGCATTCATACTGTGCTGGAGTTTAATTGTTGACTTACTGAGAAAGAAGATTGCTTCTTGTGAGGCCCACCTCTGTCAGGATCTCAAGTAATAAACTAAATTTTTAAGAAAAAGTCAAATATGGGAAGGCAGGGGCAAAACTGACTGTACCCAGCCTTGTACCCAAGGAGATGTGAAGTTTAAAAAGTAACCACCAAAACTGTAGACAATATTTCATTTGGAATGTCTATGACAACCTAATCAAATATGGAGTTCTGAAAATCACAGACTTCCCTATTTAATATGTTTCATATGCTGAATAATATCACCTCAAGGTAGAAAAAGTTTAGTGAAGATGCTATTTTTTTTTTCTGTAGTTAACCTAAATATGTTTTTTTTTTTTCTAGCCCTGCAGCCACTGCTGTGATATCTCTGGCCTTTGGACGGTACCTTCTGGAACCATTTTTCATTCAGTGTGAGATTCCTGAACTTGCAGTCAAGCTCATTACAGCTGTGGGCATAAGTGAGTATCACAGGTGTAAATATGAAAAATCCCTACAAAAGTCATTGGAGACAAAGTTTCTTGAGACTTTTTATGTGGTGGGACTGCTCCCCACATAGTGTTCTTCTTGCTTACAGTTCATTGCCGAGTTTGTGTTGGAAAACAAAGAAAAGAATAAGGAGTTGGAGTGATGCCTGATATGACATTACATGCCCGTTTTGCACTGGGTCAGTAGCTATGACGGCTAAGTTTTTAAAATAGGCAAACAAAACCACTTTGTTAGTAAAATAGTAACTGGATTGTACCTAAAAAGAGACTTTTACAAATGAAAACCCAATTTTTAAATGGATTCTGTATTAGAAAATATCCTTCCTCACCGATAACATGTTGAATTTTAACGCACTTAGCCTCATGGAATGGTGTTTGTGTGTTGGGTGTGTGTAGTGTTCATCCATTTTCTAGTGTTAGCAGCTGTCACTCTCAGTGTTAGGATTTTAGCTGTCCATCGATGGTCACAAGAGTCTTCTTCCAGTATTTGATTATTAGTAGTGTTTCTCAACTAGGAGTCTTCTTTATTGTCTCTAAATTAGGAAGTTGTTCATTTTCACCAATGGGCACAGATATTAGAACTTTTTTTAAAAAAGGAAATTAAAAAAGAGGAACATGGCCAACATGATATAAGTGATATGAAGCCCAATATGACTCTAACTTCCTGTTATAAGAGTCGACATTCCAAACTCTTAAATATGATCGGAGATGATCACTTACTTGTAGATACTAACTGAATCACTGTTTTCAGAATCAATATGATCCCACTTGATTAAGTTTGACCTACTTGGAGATAGAGAGCTCCCCAGGAATAATTGAACTACATACCCATGAAAGAATTTGTAGTTATACATGGCTGAAGTATTTCAATAGAACAACGAAGAGAGAGATGAACATCTGACAGTAGAGGGGTGAGTGGTTAGTTAGCAGGAAAGAGTTAGGAATTGCACATAGAATATCTCTAGTGCTGGGTACATGTATTTCTGAACTTAAGTAGGTTCATCCTGGATTCTCCCCCTTAATTCATGGAACATACACAAATAATTGTTCGGTGAAATCTTTGAAGGGAGACAAAGAAAGATACTCAAATTAGGCATTTCTGAGTTCTGGAAAGGTAATGGTGTTCTTGATTCATCTTGCCCTTGATACATACTACAGATGTGAGACTTGGGGACACATCACTTCAACTTTCTGCACCTCAGTGTTCTTACCTTTAAATCGTGCCCAGTCTCATCAGGTGTCTTGTGAAGATTAAACGATAGTAAAAGAGACAATGTATATAAAGTGTTTTGGAGAATGCCAGAAATTTTTTAAGAATGAAGTTACAAATGGTAGCTGTTTATACTCTTGTGGGAAAACATCTCCTCAAATTCCATGAGACCAGGGCCTTACTCACTGCTGGGTTTCCAGCCCTTCCCATAGCATCTAGCATGTTGTTTGTGCTCAGTAAATATTTATTGACAACTGATTTTTACGAGAAGAGGTCTAAAAATTTTTCTCTAGTAGAGAAGCCAATGGAATGCCTGTGTGTTAAACTTGGAGGATTACACATCTTCAGGTCTCTCAGGCAGCAGGAAGATGGAGGTAAATAGTTTGCTCCGATCTAACACCATTAATTTTTGAATTTTTGAATTTTTGAACCATCTTAGCATAGTGGTGATAACTCAGGCTCTGGAGGCAAACTGCCTGGAATTGAAAGTTAGTGTCATAATTTCTTAGTTATGTGATTTAGGGCTAAATATTAAACCTCTTTAAGCATCGGTTTTATTTATTGGTAAAATACCTGTGAAAAGATAATTTATCTTGAATGGCTGTGGAAGGATGAAATTAGTCACATTTTTAAGACTTAGCAGAGTGCCTTAACCAACCACTTGAGAAATGAGAGTGGGGTGGTAGGGGGGCATTACTAAATACTAATTCACCCCCTCCCCTTTTAAAAGTACTTTACTTCGTTTCTGTCAAATTAATAAAAATGAAAAGTTTTGGCTTACCCCAAATCTTGTCCATTCTGGTAAATGTATCAGGCCCATGGAAGTTGAACGGGGAAATCTTATATATTCATATTTGTCTTCTCTCCTCTAGCCCAATACTGACATTACTCCCTTTAACGTCTATGGAACTCCATGAATTTTCACTCTCCTTGTAGCTTCAATAAACATTGAAGTATGTTCAATATTTGAAATGATATTTAGTTTTTTGGTTCTGCTCTCCTGAAACTAGACCCTGTTTAAGTATACACTCGAATGGCAGAATATTATAATAAAAATACTTTCCTTAAAATGTGGGATCTAGTCCCAGATGCATCCGTAACAACCTCTCTCTCCGTCTCAATTTTCTTACTAGTTTAGTTTACGTAGGTGAGTAAAGAGCCCTACCTTCTTCCCATAACCTGTGGGAGTAATTGGGGGAAGCAAACAAAGTAACACTAATGATTGCGATGTGAGAAAAAGAAATAGCCATTTCTACAAATGCAGTACTGTACTTTCTTTTCTAAAACTGTACTTTCCTGGCATCATTAAATTACATGAAAGAAACTCTAGGCCCAGTTCTGTGCTAGCTTCTCAAACATTGTACATGGAGTGGCTCTTTATAAATCTGAAATTGGGCTATCCCTACTCCTTTTCTACCGTAACTAGATACCATGACAACCAATTCTTAGGTAAATACATGTCGTATTGAAATATATAAGGAGTGCAGAACAGCAACTATACCCTTCAGGAGGATGAGAAATAAAATGTGAAATCAAAGTGTCCTGAAATCCCAGCCAAGATAAACATGAACCTTAGCAGAAAGGAAGAGTTACCGGGAGTTTGGAATAGCTAGGTATAGTAGTGAGATGGTATGTGTCTTTTGAGCTACTTCCTCATTGTTATCTGTGAACGACTGGTAAAAGTGTGGACTCTGGGGTCAGCTTACTTGGCTTCAATCCTATCTTTACACCTTACCTTCGTGAACACGGGCAAGTTAAGTAATATCTGGATTCTCAGCTGCTCATCAGAAAAATAACACCAGTGATGGTAACCACTTCATAGAGATAGGATTAAACAACATTATCCATGTAAGGTCCTTGTACAATGTCTGTCATATAACAATAGTATATATTTATTTAAGGCTTACCATTTTAATTCCTAATAGTGAGATCCTAGATATAGTCTCTCTGCTTTATAAAGGTTGTTTATTGCTAAAAACCTATCCGAAATTAATGTATCCAGGAAACGAATGCAAACAAAGAGATAGAGGCGACCCGGGCAGCTGCTACAAAGAACAGTGGAACAATTCACTTTAGCTCACCATGTCGCATCCATATGGTGTCCGTATATTTTACCAGTTTAGCACAGAGCAGTCAGAAGCCAGAAGCCAGGGAGAACCTGAACCTGGGAGATAACCCAATATATCCAGGCTCAGTAATCTCACTCTGCAAAACAAAAGACAGACTTGAATTACGGAAGTGCAGAAAGAAATACTTGCCAGTCCTTAAATCATGGTACCAGTTTTTAACACTCCTCGTTGCTGTTGCTGCACTTCAGTTCTTAGGAAACGGCATCATTAATAAATAAATAAAAACTATATGTCCCTCTGTTTTCATTTTGGTAACATTTAAGGTAAGCAATAATAATAATAATAATAATAATAATAAGCCCAAATTGATACAGGTAATTCTTAATGCATGAAATTAGCAATCATTATTCAAAGGAAGTAAAGCTAGGCTGAAAGCTTGTTCAGATTTCTTTCATGATTACAATGTGGATAGATAGTGTATAAAAACCAAAATATTGTAGATGTTGTTTCAGAAACTCTGAAAACTTGCGTTTAGTGAATCCCAAATCCCTTTTCAGTATTGTTGGATAAGCAATATACGTAGACTTAAATTTCTCTGTAAAGACACATGATGAAACAGCAGTTCTAGCCACTGGAGGACCTTCACAGTGCCTCTGTACTGGCTACCTTGTTACTTGTTAAGCTGTATCCCTTCAGGGTCATAGAGGTACATCTCAGCTGGAATTTGGGGTAGGGAATAATGAGGGCAATGTCTGGATGCTCAGATAAAGCAGGGTTTTGAGAAACCTTTGAGAGAAATCAGGCTTAGCCAGAATTTTTATTTCAGCTGTCTGAGAGGAAAGCAAGGTGAGATTATCCAGTCATAATATTTGTTTGATTTTGTCTTCCATTTTTCTAAGAAAACTTTACAAAATATAAAATTCCCAAAACTCATTTTTTTTCTATTTCAATAGACATTGAATGTAATGCCTACGCTCTTTATGAACGTAACAAACCTTCTTTCCTCTTCCCAAATATATAGAGGTTCTAAATATGAGAATGCCTCTCTCTTTTCCCTCCCCCTTCCTCCCTCCCTCCCTTTCTTCTTTTTCTTCCTTCCTATCCTCCCTCCCTCTATTCCTTTTTCTCCTTCCTCGTCTTTCTCCCCTCCTCTCCTTACAACAGCTCTTTTCTATTGTGGAGTACTCTCAAAAATAGTGTTTGGGGTTTTAGGAGCTCTAGTTAAAAGAAAACAGTGCTCTTTTGTTGTTGGTGGGAACATGCACCCAATTATTTTCAGATCAGTGCTGAATCTCCTTAACTAAAAAAATAATCCCTTTCTTATCACGACTCATTTATCACAGAGTAATTTACATAGAAAAAGGAAAAGAATCACTGGATGATGAAGATGAGCACAGAGTTGCATTAAATTATTCTCAATATATAAGTGCTTTGTATAGGGGAGAGGAAAATAATTATCTTTTATCTTTTCACTGATAAAATAATGCACTTGGTGATTAGCAATCGACCTGTCTATTTCTTCATGTTTCCAGCTTCAAACATAGATAAAATATTTCTCTTAGCTTCCCATGTAGCTTATTCAGGGCTCAAGCCTTTCTAATCATTCTCATCATTATTTCTTTGAAACATTTCTTCATTAGTAACCTCCTATCTAACTTTTCATGGTCCCTTATTCTTCCCATCTTTGAGTTGTTTTCAAAAACGAAAATTGCTTTTATTGATTTTTTTACTTAATACTTCATTATAAAAATTATTTTAAATCATGTAGAAAAATAAAATTTTAAACTTGAAAGTTATTCAGTATTCTATCATCTATAGATAACTTCTGTTAATGTTTTGGTAAACACTCATTCAGAATTTTTCCGTTCCTTTCTCTCTGTCTTTGTGTCTTTATCTATCTTTCTATCTACCTATCAATTTATCATCTACCCATCTCTCTGTAATTTGCTGTATTGGTCAGTAAAACGTCATGAACAATCTTTCGTGTAATAAATATTTAACTGCATCATGATTTTAAATGGCTGCATAATAAACCCTTAAAAAGGTATACTTTAATTAGCCTTCCTTTAGGGGGCTAGGTTATTTTTTAAATTTTGCTATTATACATTGTATTGATACATTTGCTCCAATTCTTAAATTCTGAAATGAGCTAATGATTGTATCAGGCAATTGGAACTATGAAGATCACTCATTATTGTACATATGGAAAGCTTCCTATTGCAACCTGAACTGTAAGAATTCTGTGTTTGGTTTTATCCTCCAAGAAGTATTTTCATACATTTTTGTTGTTTGTTTAGGGAGAATACACCTTTTTAAAAATAAAGCTTATAGATAATAACTACAAATGTCAGGTATGAAGTAGCTTTTGGGGCAGTGGAGGAGGAAGCAAGTAACACTAAGCATAAGGTTTTAGAAAGAGCGTAAAGTTGAAATCCACTGTCTAGAATAAGTCACCCCAGCAGAGTATAGGAGGCACGGTTTGAGAATATCGCCATTCATTTCATTCCTCTTGGCCGAAGGTGGTTTTTTAAAACTGAGCTCATTCACTGATTCAACAAAACCATGTTGATGATCTTCCTGGGCCAAGGATGAAGCTGGATACTAGCAAGACAGAGATGAATAATGCTTGTTCTGCCCTCAAGGTTCTCATGGTCCACAGTGCGGGGAGAGTGAATAGTTGAATACTACTCGGGACACTGTGGACGGTATCACCAAGAAAGGGAAATTCTGCTGGCTTCAGACCCAATGTGCATCTGGGAACTCTTTTGGATTCAGCCCTTGTAACATTTTTTTCCAAGTTCCAAAACATATCTGGGAAGCCTATACATTTAGGGTAGGTTGAAAGTCACTCCTGACTGTGCTGATTGGAAAGTGGAAAGGAAATGCAAAAAGTGCTGTCTGCAGCTAGTCCTGAAGGTGAAGAATCACGTCCCAGCTCACACATTGCCCCTTCTTGAGTGTGATGCCGAGCTGGCAGGTAACTATGCACAAGATCAATCACTGAGCGAGGAAAGAGTTGCCTGATCTATCAAGCTGAAGAGTCACATTCAACAGTCTCATTGCATGTGATGACTTCGGGATTTGCTTAGAAGGTATTTTTATATGATTATTAGGGTGCTACAGTATTTGTCCACTCTTATTGACATATACAAAGAACAAGATAGAACTTCTTACTGTTCACAGGTTTCATCCAAGCCTCTGAAACTTCGGTGTGCATAAAAATCACCTAGAGATCTTGCTGAGATACAGATTTGTAGTCCTTAGGTCTGGTGTGGTGCCTGAGATTCTGCATTTCTCAACTGCTTCCAGGTAATGGCAACATTGCTGGTTCACGGATGGCACTTTGAAGAGCCACAACCTAAGACGTCTTCATACCCGTGATGATTCACCTTTTCTAACTTCATCTATTTGTTTGCAGCTATGGTGATGGTCCTAAATAGCATGAGTGTCAGCTGGAGCGCCCGGATCCAGATTTTCCTAACCTTTTGCAAGCTCACAGCAATTCTGATCATTATAGTCCCTGGAGTGATGCAGCTAATTAAAGGTAGGGACTGAAAAGTAAATGCTTTTTAAAATACGTTTCTGCTTTTGGTCTCTTCTAACACTAACTTTCGCTTGTACTAGCAGAATCCCTTAATTAGTCTCTCTGTTCATGGAACTTAGACTCTGTACTGTCATCTAATTGATTCGAAAGCCTGCAACATTGGGGGTTGAGTTGGTATTTACAGCTGAATGGCAACAAGAGGATTAAGACTGGGCCAAGCAACAAAATAAGGCATCAGTGAATTTTCTCTTGGTCTAAACTATTTGTAGTGAAAACACAAAGGGGGAAAGAAAAATAAGCCATTGGTTTTAACTACAGATAAATATGTCTTCTTATTTTTACTTAAAGTAGTTCAACCACAGTATTAAAGATTAGAGAGAAAAAGATATCTGGAAAATAATGAAAAATGATGAATAATTATTTTACGGTTATTATTCCTTTCACCTTGAGAATGGATTCTTGACAGAAGGAGAGTCAGATATGGGAATAGCATTCGCAAAAAGACAAATATTATCTGACAATAAAGATAGCTGTAAAAATGTAAGTTTTATTGTTACATTATTTTTATGTAAAATCTGCATTTCTGTGGAAATGTAACATCATTTTCTGGAAGTATTTGCCTTATAGACTTGCCTATTAAATAAGAAAAGATGAGATGGTTGAGGGTGATGTCATTTAGAGTTTCAGTTCTAGGTAAGAAGGCACAGGCAATTGCTTGGATTCAGGGGAAGTTGTTGGATGAGAAGGAGGTCCAGGTGAGTTATTTAACTAACAGTGGGCACAATGGTAGGAAATAAGTAGGAAAGTGAGATGAAATTGTAAAGGAGTGACATATAACTTGGACATGTTAAGTATTTAATGTTGACATTGATATTGTCTGTTCCAAGAAAGGGAATTTATAGAGAAATTTAATGAAGTGGCAAGAGAAGAATTACACAAGACAAAAGGAAATGCCAAAATTAAGCAAAAAAAAATCATTGCTGATGGTAGAGGCATTAAACAGTAATAAAAGTGGAACAATTCGTCATTCTGTAGCTGGGGAAAGGGAGCTGCTGCTGTCCATTTAATAAGCCTTGTGGGAGAGCTTAGAGCTCTCCTGGCTAAATGTTTGCATCAAATCCAGCAACCTCAGCCAACGTAAACACAGTGAAGATGTTTAACACTATAGCTTACACTGAAGGGAAGACGTGGGCTCACTCTTCTAATTCACCTTGGCCTCCACAGAGCTGACCTGCCCATATTTTATCTGACCCATCAGAAATGTAGGGAAAATAATCTGTTTTGCTGCTGCTTTCCTTTTCTGAGCTAACTCTTTAGACTTCTGTAAGGAATTTCTTCCATTTTTGGAAAGTGCAGAAACTCTGGGTCATGGACCCTTCTTTTGTTCTAGTTTAGGTTCCAAAAGATGATATACTATCCTTTAAAACAAAGAGTTTTTTCTTTTCTTTTTTCTTTTTGATGTAATGTAAGACTGTAGTCAGTTTTTACCACTTATTTATATATGTGTGCGAGGTGAGGTGAGGTTGCCCAAATGGTAGTGTATTGCAAATTCCTTGAGAGCAAAAGTCATGATAGATTGTTTAGATTTGTTTTTTCACATTACAATAGAATGATCCTTTAATACTTATTATATCATTACTGAACCAAACTTAGGTCTGCTTGCCCGATGCACAGCAAAGCCAATCTACTGACACCGAGTTGTGGTGAAGGAAAGTACAGTGTTTATTGCAGGGCCAAGCAAGGAGAATGGGCAGCTCATACTCAAAAGACCTGAACCTCCGGATGGCTTTCAGGAAAGGCTTTTTAAAGACAGTGTGAGGGAAAGGCTCACAGGGTGCATGATCAGCTCATGCACCATTCTCTGATTGGTTGATGAGGAGGTAACAGGTAAGGTCACAGAGGTCAGCATTATCGATCTTCAGGTTGCAGCCAGTTTGGGGGCCACAAGATTGTGGTGATCATGAAGTTAGCTCCTTCCACCTGGTGGGGGTTTTAGTATCTGGAAAACAACTCAAGGGTATGACTCAGGATGTTATCTATAGCCCTTGAGGAGTAACTAAAAGACCTTGAGTTTGTTTTACGGCTAAACCATTACTATTTTGTTTTGTCTTGTTTGACTGCTTTCCTTTGTTTCTGCATTTTCTCACTTCTCTGATTAAAATTGTTCTTTGGAACTCAGGGAAGGCCTAGAAGGTTAAAGCTTTTCTACAAACAAGAGGCAGGGGACATGGGGAGTGGTCTGTCCCCAGGAAGGCCCCACAGGGTACTGCTCAGTTTCAATATCAGTGCTTAATGTGGCCATGTTTCCTTATATCTCACTTAACAGAGAAGTGACCTGAGAATTTTACTACATTTAAAGTAAATTAAATATTTTGGAGAGTATTCTCAGCAGGTTTATTTACTCTATTACTATAAAACAGTGATTCTCTTTGTCTCTAACTTATCACATATTTCTCACATTAATATGAAACTTCAAGAAGAGAAAAATTTTACTTACACAGATTGTACATTTATTCTAATCTAATGAGATCCAGAAACTAGCTGTATGTTCTGTATTCTCTTATGAGGATTTGTTAAACTTTCCTTTGAATATAATAACTTTCATCTTCGTGAGACTTCTGTTATGCAGCCAAAATATTCCTGAAACTTAGAAACACCTCTCTTTCGTAATACTCTCAAAATGGCCCTTTTCAGGATCTGTGCTTGGGATTCAGTCTTTACAAAATTTGATATCTTTTATTGATTATTCAGTGCTGCACTCTTAGGAGTATTGTCCCTTAAGGCCAAGTAGACCACAGATCATGGTAAAGCAATATGCAACAGATGTTTTTACAGGGTTTCCAGTATTTATATTTTCCTTCTATGAGGACACAGAGATGTTTTTGTAAAATAGGTATTTCTGAATTGACAGTATCATTTTTAAAAATGAACTGTGTTTGGGAATTGGATGCTTTGAGGGGAAAGTCATTTAGTGGCTAAGTCAATATTCTCCATTTTGGGTCTCAAAACTTGCACGTTATATTGATACATGTGTTGTTGTCTGGACAATGTAGGCGAAAACTGAGATTTGAGTGAAGAGAGAAAGGGTCTTATGTATATCATCTACCTCCCATCCGTCTTTTATTTTCTTACGGGAAGGCCAGTTTTGAAACAAGTCACATTTCCCATTTAGATCATTTCATTTGCTATTTTCTTTGGGAAATAGAGACTTTTCATGCTTAACTTTGAATATTGTTTAACTAAAGTAAATCTGAATTTCTATTTTTTAATTATCCAAAAGATATACAGGAAAAGTCCCATTATGATTTACAAAGTAGAGAAAACGGTTATGCATAAAAGTGCTCAGTCCAGGACTTCCCTGGTGGCGCAGTGGTTAAGAATCTGCCTGCCAATGCAGGGCACATGGGTTCGAGCCCTGCTTCGGGAAGATCCCATATGCCGTGGAGCACCTAAGCCCGTGCGCCACAACTACTGAGCCCGCGTGCCACAACTACTGAAGACCGTGTGCCTAGAGTCCATGCTCCGCAACAAGAGAAGCCACCGCAATGAGAAGCCCATGCACCGCAATGAAGAGTAGCCCCTGCTGGCCGCAACTAGAGAAAGCCCGCACGCAGCAGTGAAGACCCAATGCAGCCAAAAATAAATAAATAAATTTATAAAAAATAAAAATAAAAGTGCTCAGTTCACATGTTGATGCAAAAATTTGTTTACACCTATTTATTTTAGAGTTCAGTATAGTTTCTTTTGTGTTTCTAGAAGGAAACCATGCCATTCTCTAGGAAAGGGTCTGCAGACTTTCTCTGTAAATGGGCGGATAGTAAATGTTTTCAACTTTGTGTGCCATGTGGTCTCTGCCACAACTATCAGCTCTGCTGGAGAGTAAAATTAGCCATAGACTGATAGTATCAGTCATAGGTAAATAAGTGGACCTAACTGTGAGCCAATAAATCTTTCTTTACAAAAGAAGCTTGGGGGTGCGGAGCAGATTTGTTCCACAGGGTTTTCCAACCCCTGTTGGTATCCAATGAACTATAGGGAGAAAGCAGAAAGTAAGTTAAATGATGTGAGAAGGTGGTTCTTGGGTTTCATGCCTCCTCATTGAAGATAGACCCTTGAATATTTCTTCCCAAGCATTATATTATCATCATTTTTAAGAATTATATCACACTCCTAAAAACTATAGTTTACAGACGATCCTTTAGTCTTCTTTCATGGTCAAACTCTGTTACGAGTAGAGGCATGCTTAAAAAAGAGATTGTTTTTGAAATGCCATTTTCCTCTTTGCCATGATTTTATTAAAATAAATGTGAGGTAGTGTTAGTGGAAATCAGTATACTTTTGGGACTCCTTCTCGAGAATGGATACAGCATTAATAAAGTTGGGAATGAGCAGAGAGTAAGAAATCTAGACCTGAAACTGTATAGTTCATTCCCAACCCCCCTCCTCCCCCCCATTCATGTTTATGGTTAAAGAATGAATAATAACCAATTCTTTGAAAAGTCCTAAATCTTTCTATTCTTATTGTAGGGCAAACACAACACTTTAAAGATGCCTTTTCCGGAAGAGATGCAAGTATTATGGGATTGCCACTGGCTTTTTATTATGGAATGTATGCATACGCTGGCTGGTAAGTTGATATCGCTATCAACTGGTGATTTGGATGGTTCATTAATTCCTTCAAGCACTTTAAGTGCCAAGCAAGGTGCTAGGCAAATGTGAACAGGCATAATCCAGTGTGACATGCTTTACTTGAAGTGAGAAAGATGATGTGGCTCCCTTCACCAGGCCAGTTACCGTGCACACAACTTAACACAAACATCACTGAGGTTTCCAGTCAAGGCAACTACCAGATTTAACCTGATAATGTAAAAAAGAAACAAATGCTGGGTCTTGAGAACCAGTACAAATCACTTATAAGTATGGGTCAGTAAGGGCATAAGGGCGCCCCAAGAAATTAAAGATTAGTATTGATACTTTGTCAGAAAGCCTCCCAGCAGAAGCTACAGAGATGTACCCAATAGTGATTAATTGATTTACTCAACCTTCCCATGAGAAGGAAATAATTCAGATACAGAAATAAGTAAGATGTTCCCAGGAGGTAAAATGGTACTGTAAAGGCAGGGAGGAGAAAACAGGATAGTGAAATCAGGTGTACTAGATAATCTGTTACATTTTAAAGGACCTTACAAATTCCTTAAAATTTCCTCAACACTTGAAAACAAAAAAATGCAGGAAGGATGAATAAAATCACTGTGCCACAAGTATATTTCCTTAAATCCCTGTCCAACTGTGATGCCATTCTGGTTGAAGCATTAAAGCTTTGTATTCATGTCTTGCTTTGTTCAGGAACTTGAATAACAATAATCATGACCAGGAGTGGGATTTTTTTCCTAATTACATTTTACTGATCTAATAAGATTTAGTTGAAGCGACTGCTGCAAGAAATCCCATTAGGTAGAAAAATACTGCTTAAACATCAAAATAATTGTAATGCAATTAAATTTCATTGTTTGGGAATAATTACTAGCAATATTTCTTCTTTATTATTTATAGAGCTAATAGTTGTACAGTTGCTGTGAGAATGTTCTATGAGTCTAAAAATAATGAACTACACTAGCTCAAAAATTATGTAAATGCATTTCAAATACAAATACAATTTCCTTTTGTTTCTTTTGTTTTTAGGATCTTACCTTCCAGCTAATGCATGGAATATAAAAATATTTTTTACCCTGTTAATCTCACTGAATTATGGAAATAGAGCACTAGAGGAGAATTAGGAGAGTACAGGAACTAAAAATTTTAATATGGTATTTGAAGCAAATGTTTGAAGTTCTTAGAAGACTGTAGCTCTAAAAAGTCTAGTGTAAAATATTTGTGTATTCTCGAAATATTTTGATAGCCATTGCGTGTAAGCATTACTCTTAGTATTTTTGAAGTCTTTTTATTTTTGTCCAAAGCACAACGTGGTGCTGAACAAAAAAATAGAACGGAATTGTGCTCCCAGGGTTAGCAGCAGAATCATCTATTCTATGGCTATTCAACCTGATCACAGCTCTGGCACCCTGGGGCACCAGCCAAGCCCTGGGAGGGTCACCGAGAGACACCAGAGCAAGTGGGGAGGTGACAAAAGCTTTCAGCTAGAGCCAAGTGTTGGGGGCTTGGCGGTATTCAATCAGGAATGCGGAATGTGGAGATCGTCACGAGGGAGATTTGATTAATTCTACTGAATGAAGTTTCTTTTGCCTGAGTACCATGCATCTGTTCCCACGGAATCTTAACAATATTCTTCTATCCAACGCACTCCCCTACTCTAAGTGCTGACTATTCAGGTTACCTGCTTTATGTAGGGCAAATCTTCTCCACTTCTGTAAGCTTTTGAGGGCTGATAGATTTCTCCAAGTATAAAGACTCTTTTCATTTTGAATGATCTTATTATCTTAACCTTTAGTTTTGTTGATGCTGAACCACAAATGTTACTCTCGTTAAAATGATTAAAAAATGACAATTTCGGTGATAATAAATGAGTCCAAAGAACTGCAAAATGGGGTGGAGGACAGGAAGTTTTTATAGGATGAAGAGTAAGGAGCAAAGAAAAGAAAAATAGAAAATGAGTATGAAACAAGGAAATAATTATAGAGCCCAGAGGTGGCTTGGCGTTTGGAGGTTAAGTGACTCCATCTTGGACCTAGAAATATATTTCAATACTCTGTTTACAGTGTAAACGGGGTCTACATGAACCTTTGGTCATACTTTTACCCGTCGAATCCTCATGTCCACATCCTAGTTTAAAGAACAGGAAACTGTTGGTTTTCTTGTATTCTAGAGTGTTCAATCATAGTGTAGGAAATTAAGGCCGGGATTTTAAATGGACTGTTACGCGTTACCAATGGTTAATGTAGGGGGCAGATAAGTAACTGTTATGTCTCCAACAGGCTGTTCTGCTACCTGAATGCTGCTTTGTGGATAGGTAGAAATCATCTGCTTGTTAATCTGTGGCCATCAGTCTTAGAAAAAGGGAGCTGTGTGTAGAAGAACTAGTCTGTTGGTTTGGAGTGCCAGAGGAAAAAGTTAATATCTGGATATAAATGGAACAAGATAGAGACTAAAAGAGTTCCCAAAGCAGGGGGTGTTTAGGCACTTTCCAAATGTGATCCTGCCTCTCTGACCTTTTTTTGTCTTTCATGACGGAATTACAAGACTGGGTTGTGGAATTATAAATTGGGCGCCATAATAAGCCTCCACTCCCTGTGCTGCCCGGCCCTGACAATCTTTGATGCAAAAAAAGAAAAAAAAAAAAAAAAAAAAAAAGGGTGTAGGGCGCATTGCAAATAAGGAGACAGAAGCAGCTGTTGTCCTCAGAAGTTAACCACCCAGGGTGTAAGTAAACGCAGCAAGACCCTTGTTGTCTGGGAGGCCTTGATCCGTTAGTAAGTCATCCCCTATGTGTTGAATAGGAACAAGACACAGCCAAACCTTGGATCTGAATAGAGCAGGCTGTTGGTTTATGAGGAGTGCTGGACCTTTTTAGAATGATGAAAACTCCTTCACAGAAACATGATTAGGGGGAAAGAAATCATTAACCCAGCCAGGTCACAGAGTTGGGTCAGAACAACTTTTATATTATTGCCAACGTCTGCATTCAGAGAAATATGTCCGCCAGTCTCCCTTGTGGCCCGGGGGAACTCAATCAATTTCAGTCCCATATCCTGATCCAAAGCTAAATATTGCTTGGTGGGATTTTTTTTTTTTTTTGAATTGTGTGATAGAAAATAGTTTTTTGGTCTGTCTTTTTTCTCCCTTTTAAATCCTATCCTCAGTGGATTTAGTCTATCTAAAGCACCTGCTGGGATTATTTTGTAGCATTGTGTCAAATCGAATCTAAAGAATAAGCTTCTTTTCAAAATAATTCACATAGTTGGGTATCAGAATGCATTGCTAGCTTTGCAGTGCCTTTTATACACAATCATGGAAAAGCTGGAACAATAGATCTTATGAACATTCTCTAGAGAACTTGAGGAGATGGGCTATGGACACATGGCTGGAGACTTAGAGAACGTAAAGGTGTATTTCCCACAGGAGTGAATGTTTGGACCAAAATCAGAAGCTTTCTCCTTCCCACCTCCCACCCTGTCCCAAGCCCTTTCCTTTTCTCTACGGCAAAATATTTGAAATTGCGTTCTTTTTTTCATAAATATTTCCTTTCTCGCCTTAACATTGTTGGAAAAAGACCAGTTCTAAAATAACTGTTTAGAAGGAACTGGCTATTTTTGAAGTGAGAAGCCTGGAAATATTTCTAAGTGTGTGTGTGGTTTTTGCGTGGTTTTTTTTTTTTTTTTTTTGGGGGGGGGGTGGTTTTTTGTTTTGTTCATTTTCTTCCTGTACTTCCCACTGCCTTGGGCTTATAACAAACACATCAGATCCCTCAGAGTGCATATACCAGATATAAGTATTGATTGTTGCTTGCATTCCTGGTGTAACTACAACCTCTATTTTTAGAAACTTACTTTCTAGTCATTAAAAAATATCCTTGGCTGCTGACTTTTTAGATCACCTTTGGTGCTACTGTTTTCTCTCAGATATTCAAATGTTTCTACTTAGAACATGGTCCTTACAGTATTAGACACCTGAACTTTATTAAAAGATAAACTGAGGCATATTAAAATGTTAAGAGTTTGAGCAAAAATCGATATGAATTGACACCATCCCGTCTTGCAGACAGAAAGGAGCTCCAGGGAGCTGCACAGAAGAGAAGGCGTTTATAGGCAGAAGGCGGTGGGAACAAGGAAGTTATACTAAGCCATGGAACAGCTTGGTTATTACAAAGTTATTTTCATTTAGGGGATGGCAGGGGTCTGTCAGGCAGAATGCTTTAATAATGCAATTCCTAATAGACTGGTTTCAGATTCCATTTCTGGGAGACCTGAAACTTTAAGTGAATTACAGTTTGGTTTGGTGACACGAGGCTTAGCATAAGCGACTCCATTTTGGGCCTGTTGTCTTGTGCTTTGTTTTGTTTTACAACCATGAACATCGACTGCCTATTTGTGAATAAAGGTGGAATAAGACAGGTTTTCTCATCTTTGTTTTAAGGTGTGAGATACCTTAATTATATTAAAGGCTGATGGGCTAATATTCCAGCCTCTTGGTTTTAGATGATAGAGAATTTGTCCCTATAGAACCATGCTTCTGTGGACTTATATAATAGCTATTTTATCTTCTAAGGAATAATAAGAGCATAGAGGAATACAATGAAAATGTGACTTTTTTACTTTGCAGAAAGTTTCTAAGCCTCTGAAATGGAGAAGTAGAAAGGTCTTTGTACGTCTAGTTCTCTTCATTATGATCCCTTAGTTCTCCCATCTTCACGATCCGGTTATCTCTGTGTGCTTATTTGAGGAGTCTGCCTCAATTTTACATCTTGGAACCTTGAAAGAGAACTTTAAGGGCTTTAAATGGTCTCCAGAAGTCACTTTAGATTAGAAAAAGAAGTCAAGGATGCAAAGCAATTGACATGCCTGGATGGGGTAAGTAATGTCATAAAGTGAGGGAAAGGAATCTGAATTTCTCTAGGGCCATAAATTTAGGGTAATATGTGTAATCCTATGGGACTTGAAAGTGAAATATTGTGTGCTTCCAATGCTTCTTGTCATGTAAGAGATGACAAGTGTTCAGGATCTGGGGGAAATATTCAAAGTGTTCTGCCCTTTAGTTATCAACTTACAGTGTAATGACTAACAATGGGCTTACAATTAGCTGCCTAAATACACACACACACACACACACACACACACACAAAGCAACTTCACCATTGCTATTATGCATAAGGCATAGTTGCCTTATGACTTGAGGTTATTTGGGTGGGATACATATTGGAAAACAGTGAATTGAAAGGAAAAAGTGCAAATTGAGAATTTATTATCCGTTATCCCATTTTTATTTCCTATGTGCCTTCTGTGTTCATATCCAGAAGCCAATTCCCTAAAACTAAGAAATGCTATATTATCATGCTTCTATTGTCCTGCAGGTTTTTATCACCCCTACTAAAAGCTGGATTCCCAGAAGCCAAAGGTCATCTTGTACTTGCATTCTGTTCTCACTCCCAGGGCACGCTTTGTGCTGCAGAGTACTAAGCTGTTGCTCACACCCCTGTGCATATAGCGCTTTCCCACACCCCCGTGCTCATGTGCTGTACTCTGCCTGGAATGTCCTCACGCCACTTGACCAGGGCTAAACATCAAGCATTTTTGAAGACTCAGCTTGGGTGATGCCTTCTCTCAAAAACCTTCCAAGACCTGCCAGTCTGGTTTAGACCTCACCCCTGGCTTCCATGGTAACCTGGGCATGCTCTAACATTGCCTTCTGTGCTGTATCACACCACTCTATGGACCCTTCTATGAACTATGAGCTCCTTGACGAGAAAGATTATAGATTTTCTACTTTTATTTCCCCAGTGACTGACATGTGATAATCTCATACATTGCTGGTAGGAATGCAAAAATGGTGGAAAATAGTTTGACTATAAACATGTATCTACTCTGTGACCCAGTGATCGTATTCTTGAGTATATGCCCAAGAGAAATGATTGCATGGTCCCCAAAAGAACATATACAAGCATATTTATGGTATCTATATTCATAATAGCTGTAAATTGGAAATGATTCAAATGTCCATCAGTGGTAGAGTGTATAGTGTTACATTCATACAATGAAAAGCAAGAATAAAGAATGATGAATTACTGCTCCATACAACAAACAACATGGATGAGACCCACAGACATAAAGTACAGCAAAAAAATCAGACACAAAAGAATAAGTATTGTATAATAGTTATACAAGCAAATATTATTAGTCTATTGTAATGAAACGATCAAAGCTAATCTATATTGGTAGAAATCAGAATAGTGGTTGCCTTTACAGGAAGGTGGAGATGATAATGATTGCAAAGGGCCTTGAGGGGACCTCCTAGGGTGCTAGAAATGTTGTACCTTTCGATCCTTTTGTCAGTTACATAGGTGTATACATATGTAAAAATTTATCATTGTATACTAAGATTTGTTCACTTTACTGTTTGTGTGCTATACCTCTATGAAAAAGTTAAGAAATAAAAAAGAGCTCCATAAATACTGCTTAATAGAAAAATGAATTATGGGAGCTTTGGGTGCTGGAGATTTTCATCTTAGGTTATTTGTTTATAAAGTTTTTATGATTCTGAGTTTGATTTTAAATATTTAAAATTTGAAACTTTGGGTAATGATCATAAAATATATTAATGGTTTATAATTCATGTATGTCTTTTTAGGTTTTATCTCAACTTTGTTACTGAAGAAGTGGAAAATCCTGAAAAGTAAGTAGCCATAACTACTCTGAAATATTTATAAGGAATAAAATGTAAGGTTGTATGGTTAAAAAAGTGGACCTAAAGAAGGAATTCAGTGAGGGCTAATTAGCTTTCTCACCATCATCATTCTCTTGGGCAGTAAAACTTACTTGATTTTATCATAAATTAGATGTAAATAACTTTATTGTATATTCTACATCCAATATAAAATTGTCTGATAACCTGAAAGCATAAAAGAATAGAGTTATATTTTAGGTAACTCATTTCATGAAACCATACATACAACTTAAAATGGACTCTTGGCTGTTCACAAACGTGCTATGAGATGTGAACTCCAAAAGTTGATTATTTCTAGTAATTCATGTGAGTTTTTTCAGAGCTATCCAATTAAAGAGAATAATGTAATTAATGAACAAGTAGTTATGAAAGCCTATAAATAACTGCAGAGTGTTCTAGGAACTTGTAAATTTGGGGAGCTGGATGACTGCTTTTACTTTTTGTTATTGGTAAAAATCATCCTTTTGATGATTAGGTGATTTGATGATGATTTATATAATGTTTCAGAATGAATTATTTTTAACCTAGAACTTAGAAAAATGAATTATTTTTATGATTTGTCTAAAAACTTGACTTTTTACAGGAAAATCACATAATCTATAGCCAGAAAAGGGAAATTTTAAGTAGTACAGTGTAAGATAAAGACAGAATTTTAGAGTTATTTAATTCATCTGACTTTTATGAAATATCTATACCATGTTCCAACTATTGTGCATCATCTGACATGATGAATAAGACGTATTCAAGATTCCATTGTCTAGTCATTGAGTCAAATGTGTAAACAAATAACTAACATGGTGTGATTGGTACCATAGTAGATTATTTTCCCCATTTGACAGAGACGAAAGGAGGAAATATTTATCTAGGGAGATGTTGCTTATATAGAGACTCAAATGATGAGTAGGTGTTCCTTAGGTAGTTATAAAAGAGAGAAAGAGAGAGAGAGAGAGAGAGGGAGGGAGAGGGAGAGAGAAGAGAGAGGAAGGGACAAACTTCCAAGAAAGGGAAACAAGTACAAAGGTGAGTCAGTATTAAGTAGCCTGGACTTCAGAGAACATGCCTAAGGTTTGACAATTCAAATTAAGGTAGACTAAAATTCGGGTAGCAAGTATATTGGCAGCCGATTAGATCTGGCCAAGTACCAGAGTTGTCAGAATTTTGAATAATACGCAAACCAGTAATTGAGGTTCAAATAGTGTTTCATACTATCTGATTTAATCATTGTGCAAATCACTGTGTAATTTAAACATGTGAAATGATTATTTTATTGAGAAATATGATAAATTTCTAGCAATGTTTTCATATTTATACCTGGAATTGTGGTAGAGAACATACATTTACCAGGAACTAGTTCTTTCTAGCATTGCTCTGAAATGATAAACTACATTATGACTCTAAATCCGCTGATTACAGAGATAAATGGGTTGCCCTGCCTTTTTATTTTTGCGAATAATTAGTGTGTAAGTGGCAACGAGGAGGAAAGACTCCTCTTACTAGATTTTATGTAAAGTATTTATTGAGTCTCCATTGTGTGAAAGAGATTACTATGGTTTATGACTGTCTTTTTTAAGTCTACAAACATTTTAAAGAGACCAATTACTAAAATCCAATATCAGAGAATATTTCTTATGAAAAGAATGGCAAACTGTAGGTCTGTGGATGTGACCTATAATGTAACAGTTATTACATGGTACATCGGTGGCATGGAGATAGTTCATATTCTCATTTAATGCTATTTAATAATTTAAGCATAGATTTTGTTTTCAATATGTACAATTATACTATTGTGCATATTAAGCATATTCAAACTATGCCATTATTAGCTTGATCTGAATTTCTGATGCATTCTGCCAGAGAGGTATGCCAGTCAAGGATTCTCTCTCTCCCTCTTTCTTCTTCTTAATTTAAGAGGCTTAGTTTCACACATTGATAATGTTCATGATCAAGATATACAAATAGTAAAGAACAGTGATGTATTGATTCGGGGTTTGTTGTCCGCTGTTGCAAAGAAATTTCCTCATCTCAAAAAGTGAGAATAATAATAACACCTACTTCATTGGGTTGTGGTAATGAGTACGTAGATTAGTGACTGTTACTTTTTAATCTCTACATAATTGGTTGTTGCTACTATTATTATATCCTTATTTTAGGAGCAAGGTAAAATGTTACTCCCATAAGAGTGTTTCCTAAGTTTCAGTATCCTAAACAATTCTCTTTCTTCAGTGTTTGTGAAAGAAATGCAAAAAAAATTTTCACACCATATTGAAGCCTGCTGTGTTAGACTAAGATTGTTATCACTGGTTACACTGGATGAAATATTGTCATTTTCTGGAAATCATGATTCTGCAAATTTCATTAAATATTCCTAGAATAATTTTAATTTAAAATTATATTTTAAGCTCTTAAACTTAGGAACTTTTCAGGAGAGAGTACCAATCTCTAGAATTTTAGGTCAAGGTAATGAGTAACTGCCAAGACAACTTGAAGAAAGAAACCTCTGATACCTTTTGGTTCTTTTATGTTAGGTACTCAGATATTCAATGTTTGCATGGAGAAGTCTGTGTAAAACTCAGACAACACATTTATTTTCTCAAAATCAGAATATGAGAAATCTCCAAAATCCCCTTACTGGAAAGTAAAGGTTAAATTTGTACTATGTATTTATCAACCAAAGAAATTCAGGGTTTTGAGCAATTTATTCAATGTCTTAATTTTAAAAATAGCATTTCCCTGAAATGTTGATAATTTTTCCAGGTCTTTTAAAGCTAAATCTTATTTTTTAAACACAGAGAATGCTTTGCGAAACATTGATGATCGAATATAGAGAACAGACGGTAAAATTATGTGGACCTCGTCCAGATGTGTAATTTGTATTATTTTGTAGGGAGACACGGCTCCAAAATACCTTTAGATACAAGGGAGAATAATTATAATTCCATCTCCTTTGTGACGTGCCAAGATAAATGTGTTTGCCCATCAGTCACGGGTGCATGTGTCCAGGTGTGCTGTAACGGGCAGTGTTCAGCAGCTGGTGAAATGAATCATCAGCTGGAGATACAACCCTTTTTACTGTCCTCCTCCACCTAGGCAATAAAATTTCCCTAAAATTGTGACCTGATAGAAAAAGGGATCATTAATTTAGATCAGTGAAAATAGCAATGTGAGTTAAAATATATAGGATGTGGAATAAGTTTTCATGATCACAATTGGCTACCCTTTACATATAATTTAATTTCAGTGGAAATCTTTCAAATTAGCTAACATTACCTTATGGAATAATTTCTGAAGTGCTATTATGAGTATGACTTACAGAACAGTTCCTTAATGTCGTAACAAGTGGGAGATAAACTGGGAGATGAATGCAATCCAAATAACTAGCTCGTGGCTTCTTTCTATTCTTAAGTTTCATCTATCCTTTAAAGCTTGTAAAGCACTAATCCTAAAAATTTGGGCAAAATTCCAGTTCTGTGGTTACATTTGTAATGTTAAAAAATGTTCCCATGGTCGGTCTTATAATTTGTGTTTTCTTCTCTAAGAGTAGCTTTGGATCTATGGGAGTAGTTACCCTTTAGGAGGTATTTAACATTTTTATGTGAAAACACAGTGATTATCATTGAAATTTTATAGGAATATAAAAGTATTTCATTTAATAATTATTTATGGCATGGTAACTCGCTCCACAAACAATAAATATTAGAGTAAGAATAGTATTTTGAGGAGCACAGATATCCAAAGTTTGGACCATGAAGGTGATAGAATCCCAAGGAATATTTGAATTTTAAAATGTTATTTTCCCCCCAAATGAAGTGTGTAGTGGTAATAATTGCTAATGTGTACATTTGTTCTTAAAAATCAAAGTGTTTTTATTTGCAAATATAATGAGTTTTGCTTTATGACATTAAGTTTGTGGCAACTGTGCCATCTATCACTGTTCAAAAAGTTACACGGTGCAAAGAACATATCATTGAGATGTATAATGTTTGTAATCCTGGTCTCAGATGGATAAATCATGTCTCGTGTTGATGAAAGCCAAGAAATGAATTGCTTTACTTTGACCTTGGGGGTCTGAGATTATTCAGTCTGTCTATCAGACTCGTTCCAGTGTTCTTCTCACTTCATTTATTCCTTCTGTTCTGAATAGTTGGAAACACTAGACTTGAAGGGAGTCAGTAAACCTTGATATCATCCGTCATTGTTGAAGACCAGGCTATCAACACTCTGTGAATAATCACCTTTAATAGAAGGTTTAAATAATCAGAGTGTCATGTTTAATTAATACTTTGCCTGCTTTCAGTTTATATTAATTGATGCCTGAAAGTCATCACACCTTGCACCAATGATAATTTAGAAGAAGAGAAATTTGGTTTGGGAAAAATGCCCAAAGACCTTTAAGGTCTGTGATCACTCAGAGGGGTTCATAAACGGTCCACTATCACATTATTTACATTCAGTTCAGATGGCGCAGTCTTAAATTCATAGCATATATGTTTTAATCCTCACTGACTTATATTAAGCCAGAGTAAAGGCATTTATTAATAATATTTTACTGTTTTATAAGGCCTATTGCTTATAGGACATATAAAACTGTTAACATGATTAAAAACACAGCAAAACAAAGCAATTTAAAAATCTTGCCCAAATGTGCCATAGCAAAGTTGCATGACAGAATATTAAAAGTTGACTTGAAGACTTTTATCTTGCATACTGGCATTTTAAGGATGCAGTTTTCTATGAGAGGCAAATTTTCCTCTTTATATGCTTTCTAGCTTTCTAATGCAGCAGTTGCTAGAAAATAGCATATAATGTATACATGTGCAGTTTACAGTAATACTATGTTTTGTGATCTTTTTATTAAAAAGTAATGTTATCTACTACATTCTTAGAATATTTTCAAAGTGTCTTTTACAAATACTCAAGGGATATATGTTCTTAAGGTATGCAAACTAATTTTCACAGTTATCTCACTGTAGATAAATGTAGATAGAAAAAAATAGGGGTTATTAAGCAGAATTAATTTGCAAAAAGAATTTGCCAAATGAACTTCTTAGAAATGACGTCTCCTAACCAGGTTAATTTGTAAAATTGAATTTATACCAAAATTTACAAAGATTTCTTTGGCAAAATGAGGCATCTCTTTATTAATGGCAACAAGGCATTGCTAGGATTATCTTAATATGTGACAGTGTTTCTCTTCAGTTGTTGAAATAATTGAAACCTAAATTAAAATCACTCTATTTTATGCATTTCTTCTGGAAATATATATATATATGAAAAGTTTGGTAAATCCATTTTTAAATATAGTGGTTGAGCCATTGAGGCAGACAAAAGATCAGTATTTGTCCAGATGACACAGAGAAGAAATGATTCTATGTTCAGACAACAAGGTCACCAAGTTACTCTGCCTTTGTGCAGTTTAAAAATTTCTCACTGATGGAACATGAGGTTGATGTACTCTGGGATCAAAATTCTTGCATTTCTCAGCTTCACATATGCATAAAAAATACGTTTGGCTCAAACACAGTTTGTTCCTGTAAGGCTGAAATGTCAAATAAGTGATGCAGAAATTACAGGATTATGTTATAGTATTTTATCAGGCAGTAATCAAAGAAGACAGATATTAATCCTTCAAGTGCTTTGTGGAAGACATTTAGATATTTTTTTAAAAAGTTTAAGGATTCTAACCCCATTATGAGGCAAAAATTTGAAGGTCAGTGCTTTTGACTGCTTTGCGTCCTTTCACATTAGTTGTTTCTAAATTTGAATTTTAGCTTTATTGAAGTTTATGTTTTGAGTCTAGACTCATAAACTCGTGTTTTAGGAGCAATAATAGTGGCTGATTTAATTCTACCCTGTGTTTCTGATCCCATGAATTATCCATAAAATAAGAGACCACAAGTGAGTAGAATTAAAGAACTTCAGAACTAGAGGAGGACCTTGGACACTGTATAATCTAGCTTTTCACCAAATGCATGAATCTCCTCCATAATATCTTTAAACAGATATAATTCATGTAAAATACAATGAGAAACTTACTATAACCTCTTTCACTGGGCTACCAATATTTTTTACCTGCATATGTTGATTATCAACCTGCTAATTTCTTTTTCTTTCCACATCTTTATTGGAGTGTAAAATGCTTTACAATATTGTGTTAGTTTCTGCTGTATAACAAAGTGAATCAGCTATATGTATACATATATCCCCATATCCTCTCCCTCTTGAGCCTCCCTCCCACCCTCCCTATCCCACCCCTCTAGGTCATCACAAAGCACCAAGCTGATCTCCCTGTGCTATGCAGCAGCTTCCCACTAGCTACCTATTTTATATTTGGTAGTGTATATATGTCAATGCTACGCTCTCACTTCATCCCAGCTTCCCCTTTCCCTCCATGCTCTCAAGTCCGTTCTCTACATCTACATCTACATCTTTATTCCTGCCCTGCCACTAGGTTCATCAGTGCCACTTTTAAAAATTCCATATATATGTGTCAGCATACAGTGTTTGTTTTTCTCTTCCTAATGTACTTCACTCTGTATGACACATACTAGGACAATCCACCTCACTACAAATAACGCAATTTCATTCCTTTTTTTGGCTGAGTAATATTCCATTGTATACATGTGCCACATCTTCTTTATCCATTCATCTGTTGATGGACATTTAGGTTACTTCCATGTCCTGGCTATTGTAGATAGTGCTGCAATGAACATTGGGGTACATGTGTCTTTTTGAATTATGGTTTTCTCTGGGTATATGCCCAGTAGTGGGATTGTTGGATCATATGGTAATTCTATTTTTAGTTTTTTAAGGAACCTCCATACTGTTCTCCACAGTGGCTGTATCAATTTACATTCCCACCAACAGTGCAAGAGGGTTCCCTTTTCTCCACATCCTCTCCAGCAGTTATTGTTTGTAGATTTTTTGATGATGGCCATTCTGACTGGTGAGGTGAAACCTCATTGTAGTTTTGATTTGCATTTTTATAATGATTAGTGATGTTGAGCATCTTTTCATGTGTATGTTGGCAATCTGTATATCTTCTTTGGAGAAATGTCTATTTAGGTCTTCTGCCCATTTTTGGATTGGGTTGTTTGTTTTTTTGATACTGAGCTGCATGAGCTGCTTATAAATTTTAGAGATTAATCCTTTGTCAGTTACTTCATTTGCAAATATTTTCTCCCATCCTGAGGGTTGTCTTTTCATCTTGTTTATGGTTTCCTTTGCTGTGCAAAAGCTTTTAAGTTTCATTAGGTCCCATTTGTTTATTTTTGTTTTTATTTCCATTTCTCTAGGAGGTGGGTCAAAAAGGATCTTGCTGTGATTTATGTTACAGAGTGTTCTGCCTATGTTTTCCTCTAAGAGTTTTATAGTGACTGGCCTTACATTTAGGTCTTTAATCCATTTTGAGTTTATTTTTGTGTATAGTCTTAAGGAGTGTTCTAATTTCATTCTTTTACATGTAGGTGTCCAGTTTTCCCATTACCAGTTATTGAAGAGGCTGTCTTTTCTCCATTGTATATTCTTGCCTCCTTTGTCAAAGATAAGGTGACCATATGTGTGTGGGTTTATCTCTGGGCTTTCTATCCTGTTCTATTGATCTATATTTCTGGTTTTGTGCCAGTACCATACTATTTTGATTACTGTAGCTTTGCAGTATAGTCTGAAGTCCAGGAGCCTGATTCCTCCAGCTCCGTTTTTCTTTCTCAAGATTGCTTTGGCTATTCGGAGTCTTTTGTGTTTCCATACAAATTGTAAAATTTCTTGTTCTAGTTCTGTGAAAAAAGCCATTGGTAATATGATAGGGATTGCATTGAACCTGTAGATTGCTTTGGCTAGTATAGTTGTTTTCACAATATTGATTCTTCCAACCCAGGAGCATGGTATATCTCTCCATCTGCTTATGTTATCTTTGATTTCTTTCATCAGTGTTTTATAGTTTTCTGAGTACAGGTCTTTTGCCTCCTTAGGTAGGTTTATTCCTAGGTATTTTATTCTTTTTGTTGTGATGGTAAGTGAGATTGTTTCCTTAATTTTTCTTTCTGATCTTTCGTTGTTAGTGTATAGGAATGCAAGAGATTTCTGTGCATTAATTTTGTATCCTGCAACCTTACCAAATTAATTAGCTCTACTAGTTTTCTGGTGGCATCTTTAGGATTCTCTATGTATAGTATCATGTCATCAGCAAACTGTGACAGTTTTACTTCTTTTTTTACAATTTGTATTCATTTAATTTCTCTTCTCTGATTGCTGTGGCTAGGACTTCCAATACTATGTTGAATAAGAGTGGCGAGAGTGGACATCCTTGTCTTGTTCCTGATCTTAGAGGAAGTGCTTTCAGTTTTTCACCATTGTGAATGATGTTTGCTGTGGGTTTGTCATATATGGCTTTTATTATGTTGAGGTAGGTTCCCTCTATGCCCACTTTCTGGAGAGTTTTTATCATAAATGGATGTTGAATTTCATCAAAAGCTTTTTCTGCATCTATTGAGATGATCATATGGTTTTTATTCTTTAATTTGTTAATATGGTGTATCACATTGATTGTTTTGCATATATTGAAGAATCCCTGCATCCCTGGGATAAATCCCACTTGATCATGGTGTATGATCCTTTTAATGTGTTGTTGGATTCTGTTTGTTAGTATTTTGTTGAGGACTTTTGCGTCTATGTTCATCAGTGATATTGGTCTGTAATTTTCTTTTTTGTGATATCTTTGTCTGGTTTTGGTATCAGGGTGATGGTGGCCTCATAGAATGAGTTTGGAAGTGTTCCTCCCTCTGCAATTTTTTGGAAGCATTTGAGAAGGATAGGTGTTAGCTCTTCTCTAAATGTTTGATAGAATTCACCTGTGAAGTCATGTGGTCCTAGACTTTTGTTTGTTGGAAGTTTTTTGATTACAGTTTCAACTTTATCACCTGTGATTGGTCTGTTTATATTTTCTAATTCCTCCTGTTTCGATCTTGGAAGGTTGTACTTTTCCAAGAATTTGTTCATTTCTTCCAGGTTGTGTGTTTTATTGGCATATAGTTGCTTGACGTAGTGTCTTATCATCTTTTGTATTTCTGCGGTGTCAGTTGTAATCTCTCCTTTTTCATTTCTAATTTTATTGATTTGAGTCCTGTCCCTTTTTTTCTTGATGAATGTGGCTAAAGGTTTATCAATTTTGTTTATCTTCTCAAAGAACCAGCTTTTAGTTTTATTGATCTTTGCTATTGTCTTCTTTGTTTTTATTTCATTTATTTCTGCTCTGATCTTTATGATTTCTTTCCTTCTACTAACTTTGGGTTTTCTTTGTTCTTTTTTTTTTTAGTTGCTTTAGGTATAAGGTTAGGTTGTTTATTTGAGATGTTTCTTGTTTCTTGAGGTGAGCTTGAATTGCTATGAACTTCCCTCTTAAAACTGCTTTTGCTGTATCCTGTAGGTTTTGGATCATCGTGTTTTTGTTGTCATTTGTTTCTAGGTATTTTTTGATTTCCTCAGTGATCTCTTGGTTATTTAGCAGTGCACTGTTTAGCCTCCATGTATTTGTGTTTTTTACTCTTTTTTTTCCTGTAGTTGATTTCTAATCTCGTAGTGTTGTGTTTGGAAAAGATGTTTCATACGATTTCAGTTTTCTTAAATTTTCCAAGGTTTGATTTGTGACCCTAGATGTGATGTGATCTGTCCTGGACAATGTTCTGTGTGCACTTGAGAAGAAAGTGTATTCTTAACCTTTGGGTGAAATGTCCTGAAAATGTCAATTAAGTCTATCTAATCTATTGTGTCATTTAAAGCTTGTGTTTATTTATTTTCTGTCTGGATGATCTGTCTCTTGGTGTTAGTGGGGTATTAAAATCCTCCACTATTATAATGTTACTGTCAATTTCTCCTCTTATGGCTGTTAGCATTTGCCTTATGTATTGAGGTTGCTCCTATTGTTGGGTGCATAAATATATATAATTGTTATGGTTTCTTCTTGCATTTGTTCCTTGATCATTATGTAATGTCCTTCCTTATCTCTTTATTTTAAAGTCTATTTTATCTGATATGAGTATTGCTACTCCAGCTTTCTTGTGACCTCCATTTGCATAGAATATCTTTCCATCCCCTCACTTTCAGTCTGTATGTGTCCCTAGGTCTGAAGTGGGTCTCTTGTAGACAACATATATAAGGGTCTTGTTTTTTATCCATTCAGCCAGTCTGTGTCTTTTGGTTGGAGCATTTAATACATTTACATTCAACGTGATTATCGATATGTATGTTTCTATTACCATTTTCTTAATTGATTTGGGTTTGTTTTTGTGGGTCTTCTACTTCCCTTGTGTTTCCCGCTTAGAGAAGTTCCTTTAGCATTTGTTGTAAAGCTGGTTTGATGGTGCTGAATTCTCATAGCTTTTGCTTGTCTGTAAAGCTTTTGATTTCTCCATTGAATCTGAATGAGATCCTTGTCGGCTAGAGTAATATTGGTTGTAGGTTTTTCCCTTTCATCACTTTAAATATGTGCTGCCACTCCCTTCTGACTTGTAGAGTTTCTGCTGAAAGATCATCTGTTAACCTTATGGGGATTCCCTTGTATGTTATTTGTTGCTTTTCCCTTGCTGCTTTTAATATTTTTTCTTTGTATTTAATTTTTGATAGTTTGATTAATATGTATCTCAGCATGTTCCTCTTTGGGTTTATCCTGTATGGGACTCTCTGTGCTTCCTGACTTGATTGACTATTTCCTTTCCCATGTTAGGGAAGTTTTCCACTATAATCTCTTCAAATATTTTCTCAGACCCTTTCTTTTTCTCTTCTTCTGGGACCCCTATAATTAGAATGTTAGTGTGTTTACTGTTGTCCCAGAGGTCTCTGAGACTGTCCTCAATTCTTTTCATTCTTTTTTCTTTATTCTGCTCCCCAGCAGTTACTTCCACCATTTTATCTTCCAGCTCACTTATCTGTTCTTCTGCCTCAGTTATTCTGCTACTGATTCCTTCTAGAGTATTTTTAATTTCAGTTACTGTGTTGTTCATCATTGTTTGTTTGCTCTTTAGTTCTTCTAGATCCTTGTTAAATGTTTCTTATATTTTCTCCATTCTGTTTCCAAGATTTTGGATCACCTTTACTATCATTACTCTGAATTCTTTTTCAAGTAGGTTGCCTATTTCGTCTTCATTTATTTGGTCTTGTAGGTTTTTACCTTGCTCTTTAGTCTGTAACATTTTTTTTGTCGTTTCTTTTTTTTTTTTTGGTGGGTAGGGTTGTATTCCTGTCTTACTGGTTGTTTGGCCTGAGGCGTCCAGCACTGGAGTTTGCAGGCAGTTGGATAGAGCCAGTTCTTGGTGCTGAGATGAGGACCTCTGGGAGGCCTCAGTCCGATTAATATTCCCAGGGGCCTGAGGTTCTCTGTTAGTCCAGTGGTTTGGACTCAGAGCTCCTACCACAGGAGCTTGAGCCCGACCTCCAGCCCGGGAACCAAGATCCCGCAAGCCACATGACATGGTAAAAAGGAAAAGAAAAAAGAAAATAAAGAGCAGTACAATAACAAAGAATAAAAAACAAAATAAAATTAGAAAGATAAAAAATATATTAGGAAAAATAAAAATATAATTGAAACAACTGCAACAAGGTAAAACAAAACCACACAGAAAAAAGAAAAAAAGAAAATAGAAAAAGGGGAACAGGCCAAAAGGAGCAGAACAATAACAAAGTATAAGGAATGAAATAAAATTAGAAAAATAAAAGATTTATTAGAAAAAATAAAAATATAAATGAATCAACAACAATGAATCAATAGCAAGGTAAAACCGAACCCCAATCTAAAAGAGGAAAAAAGAAAAAAACAAATCCTTGGCTGTGGGGGGTGGAGTTTAGGCAGGGGTGGAAGTTAGGCAGGGGTGGGGTTTCGGGTGGGACAGGATCTAGGCGGTGGGGGGGTGTATTCTCAGGACCCACGTAGCTGGAAAAGGCCCTGGGGGGTGGGGCCTAGGAGGGGCGACATTCAAGCGTGGGGCAGGGCCCCCTGCTTAGGACCTGCCCTGAAGCGGAGAGGCAGCACGTCCAAAGGGGTACCTCTGGAGTGTGGAGTTCCAGAGTTTGGAGGTAAGGCCCTGGGTGAGGCTGTGTGGGTGGGGTTTAGGCCCAGTGCATTGGAGGGGGTCTCAGGGGAGGGTCTCCAAGTGTAGAGGTGGGGCCCTGGGTCGGGGTGTAGGGGCGGGGCTTGGACTCTCAGTAGAAGGGAGGCTCCGAGGGCAGAGGATTAGGCCCTGGAGCCCAACAGTCTCCCCTGTGCCTAAGTGGGCAGGGAAAGCACTGGCTGCATTCCCCTCCATTCCTCCATGCCCCCTCACCCCCAGTTCTCCCCCAGGGTCTCCCCATCCCCGCTGGACCGCTAACCGTGTATGGGTCCCACTGAGTGTAGGAACTCCTCCCCTCCCCCAGCCGTCCCTCAGGGGTGTGGGTCCTGGAGGTCCGGCCTTTACTTTTGCTCCCCCTTCCCTCCCTCCCACTCCCTCAGTACCTGCACGGCTGGAGGGGGCCTTGGTGGGCAGAGGATCAGGCCTGGGATCTCAGCAGGCTCCTGAGGGCCCAAGTGGGCAGCGGAAACCTGGCCACACTCCCTTTTGATCCTCTGTCCTCCCAGTGGTTCCCCAATTTCCCCCTTCGGGCGTGGGATCCCTCCCCCTCCCCCAGCCGCCCCCAGGGGCACCAGTCCCGTCCCACCTCCACTTCTCCTCCCCCTTCACTCCCCCCAAGTCCCACGTCCTACCTGGTCGCTGGGGGTTCCTCCCGTCCCCTTAGGTGTCCATGGTCCCCCACTGGTGCCTGGTGGGTGCCCTAGTTGTGACGCGAGGTGATTCGCAAAGACGTGAATTCCACGTCCTCCTAGTCTGCCATCTTGACTCCGCCCCCCAACCTGCTAATTTCTATGACCATTTCAAACTTTGATAAATTGTTGGCTGCCTGGCATAAATAGGGTGGGCCAAATGTCTTGACTAAATAGGTACGACCCAAATGCCATTTAATTTCTCCTACACCAGAGGTTGCAGAGTTAGAATCCTCTTAATGGAAAGGAGGTACCTCCTGCAATTAGAAGTAATAAGTCAGTCATTAGATTGTCTCCTGCTTTTGAGTTCACACTTTAGTAGGTCCCCTCCTCCATATTCTGCTTTATGCAAATAAGCTACCCTTCGCTATTCCTGGATTCAAAAGTTAATGATTGTACCCAACAGGCGGCTCATAACTAAATTTTACATTCTGGGTTATAATTGGTGGAAAACTTCTTAGACCCTCCTAATATCTAGTTCGTGGAATACTGCATGGTATTCATTCATTCATGAAACAAAGTTGTTTAAGATTCTCACAAAAATAGAATAATATCCCACATTGTTCCTTATGGGCAGAGACAAGATGCGTCTAGGTTGTTATCTATGTGCTCGCCATGCACTGAAGTAATTTTGATAATTTAGTTCTAGTCATATTCAAACACTGACTCAGCTTACCGACCACCTCAGGAAAATGAGCCACTTAGGAATTCGTATAGGTGCAAGCTAAAGCTGTATTACCAATAATGTAAACATCTAAGATGAACCCAGTAAAGTTGAGACTTTCCAGTAAAGCAACATTTTCCTTCACTTTTGTGAACTATAAAAATACTGAGTCTTTGAAAATAGCACTTGTTCAGAAAATAAACATTCTAATGCTGTCTCCTCTTAACTAGATGTTTGACCTTGGGCAGACCTCTAAATTGCTTCTGAATTTTTGTTTACCCCTTTTAAATACAGGGTAATAATCCCTATATTGCAGTTCTCAGGGGGTTGTGAGGGTAAAATATGTGAAAATCAAAAATGTTAATGAGCCTGACAAGTAATATATAAACCCATCTGCAACCCAAACCTATGTTCTTCAAAGATTAGAATATTTCATAATCTTTGGACATAATGAGAGGATTAGCATAATTGTTTTGTGAACGGGGATGCCTTTTCAACACACATGACTTATTAATCAATTTGAAAAGTTGTTCTGCACCATCAGCAAAGTACCCAATTATCGGTAGTTAAAAGGTTCAGAAGATGATGAGAACTGCTTTTTATTTAATAGTCTCTAACCTCCCTCAGGTGGTAATATGCTCACGCATCATAATCAGAATGAATTTCTTGGCAGGTTTTTTTTCCTTCTGAACCAATATTTGCATACCCACACCCATACTGCCATCGTCACACTGTTGGCCAATGGTGCTGCTATAATGGATGGACTATTTGTATTTCCACTTCAGTCACCAATTTTTAGGCTCACTATCTTACCAAGAAACTCCTTTATGAAATCTGACGAACAAGGTCTTGACCTGAGTGGCTGGTATCATGTATTGAAATTTTAATTTTTATTTCCAGGAAAGAAGCTATAGAATTGGTACAAAACAGGAGAATACAAGTGTTAGTTTAGGCCCAAATGATTTTTTTTATGAATTTCTGTCTAATTTAAAAATGCATTATTAAAAATATAAATGATACTTGTTATCTGAGTAAGAGATGGATGACAGGGTAGCACTTCATTATTTTTGAAAATATAATGTGTTTTATTTCCATTCTTCAGTTGAGGAAGTGCATAAAAGTGAATTCACTTCTCACGGCCATGTAATTAGTACGTGAGGAGATTAGGATTATAATCCATGTTAGACATAACGCATGGACTGTTTGTCTGGCTCCAGAGCTTTGCTTTTCTTTTTTTTATTAAAGTATAATCGATTTACAGTGTTGTGTTAGTTTCTGGTATACAGCAAAGTGATTCACTTATACATATGTATATGTATATATGTATGTGTGTGTGTATATATAAATTCTTTTTCATATTCTTTTCCATTATGGTTTATCATAGGATATTGAATGTAGTTCTCTGTGCTATACAGTAGGACCTTGATGTTTATCCATTCTATATATCACAGTTTGCATCTGCTAATCCCAAACTCCCACTCCATCCCTCCAATTGCCACCCACCCCCGCTGCCCTGGCAACCACAAAGTCCGTTCTCTAAATCTGTGAATCTGTTTCTGTTTCGTAGAGAAGTTCGTTTGTGTCATATTTTAGATTCCAAGTATAAGTGATATCCTATGGTACTTTTCTCTTTCGGACTTACTTTGCTTGATACGATCACCTCTAGATCCATCCATCAGAGCTCTTTTCAAATGCCAGTTGTTCTCTTTGGGAGGCAGACTAGAAATGATCCATGGGTATGCAAGGTGGTGTAATGGCTGACTAAGGAAGTAACTTGGCTGTGGAAGAGGAAGTTGGGAGAAGGGCAGAACCTAGAAAGGTAGACTAGAGAAGTGAAGGCATCTCAGATAGGGGATGGGCATGCACAAAGCCGTGGAGCTGTTCAGTGGTTTCAGGGAAACCTGTGTAGACTGCTGTAGCTAAAGCAAAGGATTGTGAAGAGGAATAGAAGACACGGGGGTAGTTAAGATGTGGGTGCTGGCATGGGGTGAGCCTTAGCTTCCATTACAAGAGTTTAGGACCTGATCCAGGAGCCTGTGGGATGGGATGGGTGCGCGTATGTTGCATGTTTTTGGTGTATGTGAAGCAGTGCTTGGGGAAGATGACCCCAATGGCACAATCAATGGATTTTCTTTTTGTGACGTATATACAGTTTAAAGAGAGTTACAGTGCAAGAAGCCACATTTCAATCTTTTATAAGTTTATTTTTAATTAAAGCAAGTATCTTGGAAAACATAATTGTTTCCTGGACTTGAACCATTGCTAGAGTCAGACACGGTGACAAATTACGTGGCAGAAAATTCTAGGAAATAGAATAATAGAATTATAATAGAATAATAATAGAATAATAGAATCTTAAGATTCTCTTAGAATTTCTTAAGCTAGGAATAACTGTCCTAGCTTAAAGATATGGACTAAACAAACTGCTTAGAGAAAAGGAGTAAGTCAACATAGCCTTCACATAACTCTCCAAAAATATAGAGAGTTGTCTTTTTTTGAATGAATGAATGAAGAAGGTGGTATCATTTATTCTCCATGCCAGTAAAAGAGCAACTGAGATTAAATGAGACGAGAGAGCTCATTTTAGAATAAAATTTATATTCAAATGTGTTGACATAAGAGAATTTGGTTAAGCATTGGAATTCTCAAAATAGAGATAGAAGGGGTTATAATTTAGCCACAGTTCTTTAGATATTCAGGTTGAAAAGGGAGAGACCGTTGCCTAAGTTTGCTTCTAGTTCTGTAATATAAAGTTTCTCTTTTTAGGTTAGTGAATATATGGGAATCAATGTGGGGAAGCATATACTACATCATAGGTCTATATTGTTGGGGAGGGTATCACATACTAGGAAGATAAAGGAAATCCAAAAATCCTTAGTTAGATTTTTAAGGTCAAATAGAAATCCTATGTCAGAGTTTCAAAATATTTTAAATAAGATGTGTTAAAAAAGCTGACCTTCAAACATTTGATATTCCAGGGGAAGGGGGCATTAGGAGGTGAGGAAAATAGCTATGCCAGTACAGGACAAGAGTTGTGCTGGGAGGTAATTGGCACTGCCAGCCACAGTGAGATTCACACTGGTGCTGTAGAAAGAGCTCTGAACTTGGAGTAAGTGAGTAAGGTTCTAGTTCCGCTTCTGAAAATATTTAATTTTGTGACCTTAGCTACATCCTTTATCCCCTCTGAGCTGCTGATTTTTCATCTGCAGAAAAGGAATGGTAGAGTAGCAAATTCTGAGTTTTCTGTCAACTCTAGTACGTTCTATGATTCTTGTAGATGACACACAAGTACCTAGTTTGACAAGTAGAAGATATTTTGGAAGCATGGCGAAGGGATTAAACTTATAAGATCTATCTCAGGAAGAAAAAGTGTCAAGTACACAGACACAGAGAAAGGGATTCTGTGACCAGTTTCTAGATTTCATGATGATTTGGAGATTAGACAGGACTAAAGTTTTTCGAGTTATTTCAGAAAATGATAAGAAATTTGGATGGACAAATGGGAGGGCAGGGATAAAGCCAGATTGGCACCTCTCTATGTGGAAACTTAATTATTAGATCTGAAGATCAAGGGTTAGTCCAAGCTGTGGAATCTGATGCAGTGGGGTCACCTTAAGTACAGGATCTTATGATATGTGGCGTGTACCAGGAGGAGTATAGATGCTAATACACTTGTTAGGATGATCAGTAATCTCTGATGATGAATCCTAGATCCTGTTTACTATTTTTATCATATATGCCTACAGAAGGTATAAAATGGTCTATAAAGTGGTACAGGATGTTCCTAGTAACCTTTTACTGTGTTTATTTTTCTCAAGAGTCTAAGCATATATTATGAGGGAATTACTTATGCAGGAAGGTATCTTCTCTGATAGGTCTACTACTTTAAGCATAAGACATTTCCAATAATCCAATTAGAATTATTGATTTATTTATAATTTTATACTGTCTACCTAAAGAATGAGAGAGAGAGAGAGAAGGAGAGGGAGAGAGAGAGTTAGAAAGAAAGAGAAAGAGATTTTGGTAATAACTTTCAAGAGTGTATATGCATTCCTTTACCCAACTGTTAAGTGGGTATTCTAATGCTTATCTTGCAGAGTTTTGGTGAGAATTAGAAATAATATACTGACGTGTCTGACATTACTTTGCTCATAGTAGATGCTTATTTAATGGTAGTCAACTTACTTTTTATTGTTGTCATCAAACATCATGTCATTAGCTCATTTGTAATCCAATAGGGATTATCAGATCAGGATTTGTAAACTTGGGCAAAGTATTTCTCCTCTGTCCTGCCTAAGTGTTGGGTTTTCGATCCATTATCACAAGGTTAAAGACACACTTTCTGAAACACTTCGCCATGAGAGGCAGAAATTATCTCAGTCTCAGAGTTAGGCAATTCTAATCTTTGAATTTGGAGGTTGTTTTTCAAAAACATATAGTATTTCATTCATTTTCTAAGGAGACCAGCTCATAGCTTTTAAAAATCAAATGATTTTCCCAACTGACTGTTCACTACTGTGCCATCTTCTAATTTTCCTCCTTTCTTGTATTCTCTCTCTCTCTTTCTTAAAATTTTAAATATGGAACAAATAGAACTGCCAAAAGCTTAACAATAATCAATACCAATGCAAATTAGTTGAGAATGCAGTGATGAAATACAAAGGCCACTGATTTACATGGTGAGATATACAATATTATATGGAAGATAGTTTATGAAATTAAGTCTATAGCATAGCACTCAAATATTTCATAATATGTGAAAAAGTAAGGCTTATAATATATAGTCACATATCATAAAATGAGAAAGAGACTAAAGATTATAATTCATGGCTTTATAAACAGTCATTTCTAGAACCTGGTAGGTTACCCATCACACAGTGCTTTTTATAGGCATCTCACGTCCCACCTCATCCAAAGTGTCTCACCTGTTGGCCTTTCATGATGCCATTTTTTCTTCCTCCCCAACATTCTACCATCATGGTCATTCTCTCAAGGATAGATCGCCAAGGATGTAATAATGTCTCTAAAGGTCTAAATTGTTTCAATTTTCATGTTACCTCTGTGTACAAATAGTTCTCCACCCATTTACCTTCTTCCATTCACACATTGGCATTGGGGTGGCCTAGTTTATTAGACTGTCACAGTTAACAACACAATGAACTTGACCTTGAGAAAATAAATCACAAAGGCCTGGGGCGTTAGAATTGGAAGGGAGGTGACCATCAAATTTTACAACCCTTTCTTTGTAAAGATAAAAGAATCAAAGTCATAGAGATAGATTAATTTGTCTATATTTACGAGTTAAAATCCTGAACCCTTTCCAGTACTACTTCTAAATACTTAATGTTGTTTGAATACACATCTGAGAGAGATGGCTAGGGCGAGATCGTAGCCTTGAAATTAGCTGGGAGGAGAATGTAATCATTAGGAGTGACCTGTACGTCATTGGAGAAGAGGACAAAACTGCTTTTAAAAACGTGTAAAAGCATTAACATTTGCCTGCATTCGACTTTCTAAAACCGTTATTCACACACATAATGAAAGAGGTCCCAGGCTAACTTGAATTAAGTATTCTATTCCAGGTCGTTTATTGAAGGTCTTTTAGTTACAAGATTAAAACAGAAATTTGATGATGAGGAAATGCTAAAATGTTAGGCTCTTCTCAGGAAATAGTTGCTTTTTATTTTCTCTAACATCTTTACAGAGAGACTGCTTCTTAAAATAGTTCTGCTATCTCTGGGGCGGGGTTGGGGGGGGGCGCAATATTTAATTTCCCTGTCTTGATATTGTCAAACAATCAAAATCTCCCTTCCTATATTCTGGCCTGAGGCAGGCAAAAGAGAAATTGAGATAGAAGATGCAATTTTTTTTTTAGCCAGAAAATGACAAAAGAAATGAATGAGATAGATAGCAAGAGGAGGTCATGATTCTAAAAGACTGTTTTGTAGCTGCTCAGGGTCTGATGGAGGAAAGGTTAAATGTGTTTTAAATGTATGTGTTTAGCTATTTGATCCTCATAATGCCGTGTACTCTTGCCGAGGAGGGAGGAGTGGAGCAAGTAGCAAAGGTGGGGGGGAAAGCAGCTGCAAATTGAACTCAGTGATGTCTCTGTCTGGGCCATGAAGCTGTTTGTCTTGTTGCCAAGCCACAGCCTGAACTCTGAACGGCAGCGAGCGAGAGAGCTTCCGCTTGGATATGTAGGTGCATTCAAACCGTCAAGTTTATGATGCAACTCAGTAACTAACCAGAGCGGCAGTTTCCTGTTCTCTAAAAGATAGTGTTAGTTCTGTTCCTGCTGTTTCTATAGCAACTCCTCCCAAAAGTCCCTCACCTCTCAACCTGGCCTCAGAACTCCACGTGGCTGATCCAGGGGCACCTAGGAGCACAAGATATCCTGGTTATCTCATTCTCATGTTTCTCCTAACAGACACACCTTGCTTATTCCGTTTTTTAAATGGCTAGGACACAATTCTCCATCTCTAGTTGTAGTCAAATGATTTAGTCGAGAGATAGAAAGGAAAACTACTTTCTATGTCTTCTGTTCCCAACCAGGAAAAGTCAAAGGAAAACGTTATGATTTTCAGTATTTTCAATAACAATGTGTAGCCTTTCCCCCTTTCTCTTAATAATACTAGATGATCAAAGTTTAGAATATTCAAAAATACGTAGAAGAAACTTAAAGTCACCTATCTTCTCATAATCAGATCAAATGAAAGTACTCATTGTTATTGATGATTTTTTTCACATTGGTGTGTATATGTGTGTATTTGTGCCATGCATGTGTGTATTGCATTATATTACTTGAGATGACATGCATTTTTCTTCATAACCTTGGCATTATATTTAGCATGTATTTACTTGTTTGCTTATTTATTGTCAGTTTCTCCTGTGTCATTCATTGCTGCATCCCCAGCAGTTTGAAGGTACCCTAAAGTTTGCTCTGCCATCTAGATGTGCTGTATCTCGAGCTTAGCTCTAGCTCTTTCTATTAATCTAGATCTATCCTGTTTTCATTTCATGTCATTTCATTAGATTTTCCTAGATCTTTAAAATCTAAGTAAACACCATTTTTAATGGTGGTATAATATTTCATCGGGTAGATGCACCATTATTTACTTGTTTTCCTGGTAGGCATTGAAAATGTTTCCAATTTTTCTTAGTCTAATAATGCTGTGTTACTCATTTAATATAAAAACCTTTGTACATATTCAATGATTTTCTTAGAAAGATAGATGAAAGAGAATTACTATGTCAAAGGCAATGAACTTTTAAAAAGTCTCTTTTTGTATTACCAAGTTGCTTTACAAAATGGGTATATCAGTTTCCTCTGCTAATAGTGATAATTAAGAATATTTAATCAGTGTGTGTCATTATTAACAAGAATCTTTGTTAACTGAAAGCAAAAATTGTACCTCATTTGCAGTTTTTGATCACACATGAGGCTTAATACTCTTCCCATGTCTAGTAGCTGTGTGTGGATGCCATTTGGGGCATGAATATTCACGATTCAGCAGAATTCTTTGTATATTATGGGCACTTATTCTTTATATCCTATATTTTTGTAAACATTTCATCAATTTTTCATGTAACTAAATTTTTCTTTATGATTCAGCTTATAGAACTTTGAATTTAAATATAGTAATTAATAAGTTAGATATTTAACTACTATATTTAAATGTAACCATTTTAAAATTTTTCTATATATTGCTTTTATACCATAAATCTTTCTACATCCCTAGATCATTTAAATCTCATTCATATTTTATTTGTTTGTTTTCCCCTGATTTCTTTTCCCATTAAACTTTTAATCTTATCCAGAATGGATTTCTTTGAGTGTGATGCATCCAGTGTAAGCTCTTGATTTTCCCCCTAAATTTCCCAATATCCCATCATTTATTGAACAGTCATAATACCACTTAGCTTATGGTATTTACTTAGTTTATAATACTTACTACACTTATCATATTATATATTAAGTTTTTATGTCATATACTAGATTTTATTTCAAGATAATCTATTCTGCTCCACTTATCTTTCTATTGATATATCAGCCAATTACTATACAATTTTTATTATTAAAAATTTTAATTACTCTTTTTAATCTGGAGGGAAAGGTGGCCTTAAGAATTATTCTTTTTCTCTAAATAAATCAACGTTGAGTATAACACATTTGTATGAAGGCAGTTTTTACTCTCAGCTTTTCATGCATAGGAAGAGAATCTATACAGTGCTTTGAAATGTAAAGCTCATAGTTTTTCAAATTATCTTGGTAGTATTATCTCATAATATAATCTGTACCGTATAAAGATATATTCTGCATATATGACTAAATCCTTTGTAGTCCAGAAATTTCTTTTGCTGTGTACTATGGTTAATTGTTGACTTCTGTATATTGGTTATATTATGGTTAATTGGTTTCTTCTTTTACTTCTATCAGATTTTAAAAATACTAACTAATTAAAGTAACCTACAAGGTATCTTCCGATAATATTAGTCTTACTTTTTTCCCCTTTCAGCCTTTCTTTTTTAACCTCTGAGCTCTACTAATGAAGCACCTTTTATAATGATTTTCTATTTTCCAGAATATTTTTAAACAAAATGCCAAATGCCAAAATATTAGTGGAAATATCAATGGAAACATGCAAAAAATTATTTCTTTATGATCCTTGTAATTGTTGAAACTGCCCTGTAAGGGATTAAACATGAATGAATTTAATTATCATGTATGTATCCAAATAGTTGAGTTTATATTCCTGAGAAATAATCCTTTGCCACATAGATTATTAACATGGTAATAAACACAATTCCTCAGCAACATACATTAGACGGAATAAGTTTTTTCCTTGATATCCTTCTTATGATTGAACCAAACATCTGTTGGAAAATATTTGCATCATGTTTTATGCATCTCTTAGACGTTTGCTACTTTTCTTACAAAATGAGAATGGCAGTATTGGATTATGTCATTTCTAGCATTTGTTTTCTCATGCTGGTTCCAATTCATCTGGTATATTCCAAATGTATGCACAGAAATCAACTCAAGACACAATTGTGTTGCTCTCTCAATCTAATAGTCAATCAAGAACCTCAGTGCTTTGACCAAGAGTGAGTCAGCTGCTATTGTGTATTTAGAAATGAGTCTCCCTTGTGCCCTTTTCCTTCCTCAATGACATCATTTTACTCTGTGTTCCGTTTCCACTGGCTTCTCCCCCCAGGTTGGGAAGCCTGATCCCTTCCGTGGTTCCGACACCCTGTTTGTTTGTACTGTTGATTCCCTGCCTCTGGCTGCCAGCTGACTGTGCCGTGCTGTGTTTGTTCGTGTTTTATGGGGAGATGTTCATGTATGGCTGCTGTGTTTGATATTAAATCTGAGATGAACTTCAGGAGGTTTCCTGCTTTTTATTAAAAATGATTTTGGCTAGGGGCCGTGTTATCCTGTTCATAAATCAGGTGTTCTCAGAGATTTAATAATTTAGAATTCACATGAGGTTTTGGTGGAATAAACATTCCTTTTCTCTGTTAAAGCTGCCTCTTAACCTTTTATTTCCTTTTTCCTCTTCACTGCTTCCATTTATTTATTTTTTTAAAGTCTTCTTTTGGGAGGTTTGTACAGATTTATCTCAAAGCTGTGAAAATAATGTAAAAGGAAGAGTCAAAACGATAGCTTAGTTTGGTTGAAGTAATTTAAATTTGGTAAGTTTTGTGAGTCTTTTCACCACTATTATAAACACACTTCTATTTTAATTATTTTAATCCCAAGTTATATTTTCCAAAGTAGTTATCTTCTCTCCCTGTTTTAATGAACTATTTCTTTTAGAACATGTCCTACAAATAAAATAAAACATGTCCTACAAATAAAGCGTTGATAAAAAAGCAAAAGATAAATAGATAAATAAATAACAGAGGCCGAAGAGGTCAGGAACTCTTTCCATGTGTGATTACAAGCTAATAAAAAGCAGAAATTATCCTTAAGGGTGGCAAACAGTCCTGACAACTCCTCTCAAAAATATTTGCCCTAGAGATTTAGAGGAAATACTTTCAGGCCACATTACGTGCTTAGTTGAATAGCCTTAATTTCTCCATAGAATTTGGTGAGCATGAATATGTAAAGATATTTGAGAAGACTGTTGAAGTTAGAAAATGTTTGGTTTTGTTTTCCTCACATTAAAAATAGTAGAGAATGAGGAGTACAGGGGTCGGGGGGCATACTTAGAGAAGGAGGGGAGATTTCTCTGAGGAAGAGACTTTTGATTTGAGCCTAAGTGACAGGAATGAGATGATCACGTGAAGAACAAGAGCAGACAGCTCCGTGTCTGATCCTGTCTGAATTTTAGATTCCACAAGAGAGTGAGTTTTTGATTGTAGTTGATGTCTTTATCACTTTACTTATAATAATGTCTAGCATAAAGAAGATATTTGATAAACAGTGGTGAAGTGAACTTTTTATGAAGGACTCTGATAAAGGACAATATCCTTAATAATATTACTACAGATGTCCTCCTAAAATTCATATGATTTTTAAAAATATATTTGCAATACAGTTTTGATAAAAACTAAAGGCATAAAATATGAGTGTCTGTGATAATATGGTCCATGTAATATGGCATCTGGAGGTCTGAACTGATCTACAGACATTGTTTTAGAATCTGGAAGGATGGACAGACCACGTGTCCTTTATTTTTTTATTTTTTTTTTAAACATCTTTATTGGAGTATATTTGCTTTACAATGGTGTGTTAGTTTCTGCTTTATAACAAAGTGAATCATCTATACATATACATATATCCCTATATCTCCTCCCTCTTGTGTCTCCCTCCCACCCTCCCTATCCCAGCCCTCTAGGTGGTCACAAAGCACCAAGCTGATCTCCCTGTGCTATGCAGCTTCTTCCCACTAGCTATCTATTTTACATTTGGTAGTGTATATATGTCCATGCCACTCTCTCACTTCATCCCAGCTTACCTTCCCCACTCCCCATGTCCTCAAGTCCATTCTCTATGTCTGCATCTTCATTCCTGTCCTGCTCCTAGGTTCTTCATAACCATTTTTTTTTTACATTCCATATATATGTGTTAGCATACAGTATTTGTTTTTCTCTTTCTGACTCACTTCACTCTGTGTGACAGACTCTAGGTCCATCCACCTCACTACAAATAACTCAATTTCATTTCTTTTTATGGCTGAGTAATATTCCATTGTATATATGTGCCACATCTTCTTTATCCATTCATCTGTCGATGGACACTTAGGTTGCTTCCATGTCCTGGCTATTGTAAATAGAGCTGCAGTGAACATTTTGGTACCTGACTCTTTTTGAATTATGGTTTTCTCAGGGTATATGCCCAGTAGTGGGATTGCTGGGTTGTATGGTAGTTCTGTTTTTAGTTTTTTAAGGAACGTCCATACTGTTCTCCATAGTGGCTGTATCAATTTACATTCCCACCAACAGTGCAAGAGGGTTCCCTTTTCTCCACACCCTCTCCAGCATTTATTGTTTGTAGATTTTTTGATGATGGCCATTTGGACCAGTGTGAGCTGATACCTTATTGTGGTTTTGATTTGCATTTCCGTAATGATTAGTGATGTTGAGCATCTTCTCATGTATTTGTTGGGCATCTGTATGTCTTCTTTGGAGAAATGTCTATTTAGGTCTTCCACCCATTTTTGGATTGGGTTGTTTGTTTTTGTGATATTGAGCTGCATGAGCTGCTTGTGTATTTTGGAGATTAATCCTTTGTCAGTTGCTTCATTTACAAATATTTTCTCCCATTCTGAGGGTTGTCTTTTCGTCTTGTTTATGGTTTCCTTTGCTGTGCAAAAGCTTTTAAGTTTCATTAGGTCCCATTTGTGTATTTTTGCTTTTATTTCCATTACTCTAGGAGGTGGGTCAAAAAGGATCTTGCTGCGATTTATGTCATAGAGTGTTCTGCCTGTTTTCCTCTTAAGAGTTTTATAGTGTCTGGCCTTACATTTAGGTCTTTAATCCATTTTGAGTTTATTTTTGTGTGTGGTGTTAGGGAGTGTTCTAATTTCATTCTTTTACATGTAGCTGTCCAGTTTTCCCAGCACCACTTATTGAAGAGGCTGTCTTTTCTCCCTTGTATATCCTTGCCTCCTTTATCAAAAATAAGGTGACCATATGTGCATGGGTTTATTCTGGGCTTTCTATCCTGTTCCATTGATCTATATTTCTGTTCTTAAGCCAGTACCATACTGTCTTGATTACTGTAGTATAGTCTGAAGTTCAGGAGCCTGATTCCTCCAGCTCCGTTTTTCTTTCTCAAAACTGCTTTGGCTATTTGGTGTCTTTTGTGTTTCCATACAAATTGTGAAATTTTTTGTTCTAGTTCTGTGAAAAATGCCATTGGTAGTTTGATAGGGATGGCATTGAATCTGTAGATTGCTTTGGGTAGTATATAGTCATTTTCACAATGTTGATTCTTCCAATCGAAAAACATGGTATATCTCTCCATCTGTTGGTATCATCTTTAATTTCTTTCATCAGTGTCTTATAGATTTCTGCATACAGGTCTTTTGTCTCCTTAGGTAGGTTTATTCCTAGGTATTTTATTCTTTTTGTTGCAGTGGTAAATGGGAGTGTTTCCTTAATTTCTCTTTCAGATTTTTCGTCATTAGTGTGTAGGAATGCAAGAGACTTCTGTGTATTAATTTTGTATCCTGCTACTTTACCAAATTCATTGATTGGCTCTAGTAGTTCTCTGGTAGCATCTTTAGGATTCTCTATGTATAGTATCGTGTCATCTGCAAACAGTGACAGTTTTACTTCTTCTTTTTAAATTTAGATTCCTTTTTTTTCTTTTTCTTCTCTGATTGCTGTGGCTGAAACTTCCAAAACTATGTTGAATAATAGTGGTGAGAGTGGGCAACCTTGTCTTGTTCCTGATCTTAGTGGAAATGGTTTCAGTTTTTCCCCATTGAGAACGATGTTGGCTGTGGGTTTGTCATATATGGCCTTTATTATGTTGAGGTAAGTTCCCTCTATGCCTACTTTCTGGAGGGTTTTTATCATAAATGGGTGTTGAATTTTGTTGAAAGCTCTTTCTGCATCTATTGAGATGATCATATGGTTTTTCTCCTTCAGTTTGTTAATATGGTTTATCACATTGATTGATGTCCGTATATTGAAGAATCTTTGCATTCCTGGGATAAGCCCCACTTGATCATGGTGTATGATCCTTTTAATGTGCTGTTGGATTCTGTTTGCTAGTATTTTGCTGAGGATATTTGCATCTATGTTCATCAATGATATTAGCCTGTAGTTTTCTTTCTTTGTGACATCTTTGTCTGATTTTGGTATCAGGGTGATGGTGGCCTCGTAGAATGAGTTTGGGAGTGTTCCTCCCTCTGCTATATTTTGGAAGAGTTTGAGAAGGATAGGTGTTAGCTCTTCTCTAAATGTTTGATAGAATTCACCTGTGAAGCCTTCTGGTCCTGGGCTTTTGTTTATTGGAAGATTTTTAATCACAGTCTCAATTTCAGTGCTTGCGATTGGTCTGTTTATATTTTCTATTTCTTCCTGGTTCAGTCTCGGAAGGTTATGCTTTTCTAAGAACTTGTCCACTTCTTCCAGGTTGTCCATTTCATTGGCATATAGTTGCTTGTAGTAATCTCTCAGAATCCTTTGTATTTCTGTAGTATCAGTTGGTATTTCTCCTTTTTCATTTCCAATTCTATTGATGTGAGTCTTCTCCCTTTCTTTCTTGATGAGTCTGGCTAATGGTTTATCAATTTTGGTTATCTTCTCAAAGAACCAGCTTTTAGTTTTATTGATCTTTGTTATTGTTTTCTTCATTTCTTTTTCATTTATTTCTGATCTGATCTTTATGATTTCTTTTCTTCTGCTAACTTTGGGGTTCTTTTGTTCTTCTTTCTCTAATTGCTTTAGGTGTAAAGTTAGGTTGTTTATTCGAGATGTTTCTTGTTTCTTGAGGTAGGATTGTATTGCTATAAACTTCCCTCTTAGAACTGCTTTTGCTGCATCCCATAGGTTTTGGGTCGTCATGTTTTCATTGTCATTTGTTTTTAGGTATTTTTTGATTTCCTCTTTGATTTCTTCAGTGATCTCTTGGTTATTAAGTAGTGTATTGTTTAGCCTCCATGTGTTTCAGTTTTTTACAGATTTTTTCCTGTAATTGATATCTAGTCTCATAGCATTGTGGTCGGAAAAGATACTTGATACGATGTCAATTTTCTTAAATTTACAAAGGCTTGATTTGTGACCCAATATATGATCTATCCTGGAGAATGTTCCATGAGCGCTTGAGAAGAAAGTGTATTCTGTTGTGTTTGGATGGAATGTCCTATAAGTATCAATTAAGTCCATCTTGTTTAATGTATCATTTAAAGCTTGTGTTTCCTTATTTATTTTCATTTTGGATGATCTGTCCATTGGTGAAAGTGGGGTGTTAAAGTCTCCTACTATGATTGTGTTACTCTCGATTTCCCCTTTTATGGCTGTTAGCATTTGTCTTATGTATTGAGGTGCTCCTATGTTGGATGCATAAATAGTTGCAATTGTTATATCTTCTTGGATTGATCCCTTGATCATTATATAGTGTCCTTCCTTGTCTCTTGTAACATTCTTTATTTTAAAGTCTATTTTATCTGATATGAGTATTGCTACTCCAGCTTTCTTTTGATTTCCATTTGCATGGAATATCTTTTTCCATCCCCTCACTTTCAGTCTGTATGTGTCCCTAGGTCTGAAGTGGGTCTCTTATAGACAACATATATACGGGTCTTGTTTTTGTATCCATTCAGCCAGTCTGTGTCTTTTGGTTGGAACATTTAATCCATTTACATTTAAGGTAGTTATCGATATGTATGTTCCTATTACCATTTTCTTAATTGTTTGGGTTTTGTTATTGTAGGTCTTTCCCTCCTCTTGTGTTTCCTGCCTAGAGAAGTTTCTTTAGCATTTGTTGTAAAGCTGGTTTGGTGGTGTTGAATTCTCTTAGCTTTTGCTTGTCTGTAAAGGTTTTAATTTCTCCGTCGAATATGAATGAGATCCTTTCTGGGTAGAGTAATCTTGGTTGTAGGTTTTTCCCTTTCATCACTTTAAATATGTGCTGCCACCCCCTTCTGACTTGTAGAGTTTCTGCTGAAAGATCGGCTGTTAACCTTATGGGGATTCCCTTGTATGTTATTTGTTGTTTTTCCCTTGCTGCTTTTAACATTTTTTCTTTGTATTTAATTTTTGATAGCTTGATTAATATGTGTCTTTGCATGTTTCTCCTTGGATTTATCCTGTATGGTACTCTCTGCTCTTCCTGGACTTGATTGACTGCTTCCTTTCCCATATTAGGGAAGTTTTCAACTATAGTCTCTTCAAATATTTTCTCAGTCCCTTTCTTTTCTCTTCTTCTTCTGGGACCCCTATAATTTGAATGTTGGTGTGTTTAATGTTGTCCCAGAGGTCTCTGAGACTGTACTCAATTCTTTTCATTCTTTTTTCTTTATTCTGCTCCCCAACAGTTATTTCCACCATTTTATCTTCCAGGTCACTTATCCGTTCTTCTGCCTCAGTTATTCTGCTATTGATTCCTTCTAGAGAATTTTTAGTTTCATTTATTGTGTTGTTCATCATTGTTGATTTGCTCTTTAGTTCTTCTAGGTCCTTGTTAAACGTTTCTTGTATTTTCTCAGTCTATTTCCAAGATTTTGGATCATCTTTACTATCATTACTCTGAATTCTTTTTCAGGTAGACTGCCTATTTCCTCTTCATTTGTTTGGTTTGGTGGGTTTTTGCCTTGCTCCTTCATCTGCTATGTGTTTTTCTTCTTCTCCTTTTGCTTATCTTACTGTGTTTGGGGTCTCCTTTTCGAAGGCTGCAGGTTCGTAGTTCCTGTTGTTTTTGGTATCTGCCCTCAGTGGCTAAGGTTGGTTCAGTGGGTTGTGTAGGCTTCCTGGTGGAGGGGAATAGTGCCTGTGTCTGGTAGATGAGGCTGGATCTCATCTTTCTGGTGGGCAGGACTGCATCCCGTGGTGTGTTTTGGGGTGTCTGTGACCTTATTATGATTTTAGGCAGCCTCTCTACTAATGGTTGGGGCTGTGTTCCTGTCTTGCTAGTTGTTTGGCATAGGGTGTCCAGGCCTGTAGCTTGCTGGTCGTTGAGTGGAGCTGGGTCTTAGCATTGAGATGGAGATCTCTGGGAGAACTTTCACCGTTTGATATTACGTGGAGCCAGGAGGTCTCTGGCGTACCAATGTCCTCAACTCAGCTCTCCCATCTCCGAGGCACAGGTCTGATACCTGACCAGAGCACCAAGACCCTGTCAGCCACACGGCCAGGTACGTGGGGAATTTCTTGCCTTTTGAGAAGTCTGAAGTCTTCTGCCAGCGTTCAGTAGGTGTTCTGTAGGAGTTGTTCCACATGTAAATGTATTTCTGATGTATTTGTGGGGAGGAAGCTGATCTGCACGTCTTACTCCTCTGCCTTTCTGAAGGTCTCTCACCACTTGTCCTTTAAACGCTCTTCTGTAATGATCACTGTTTTCAGCCAGGCTGATACTATGAAGGTACTATGATGTACTGGTATTCGTGATTGAGGATAGGATCATAACCTCAAGACCCAGGAGAAGAGTTGGTAAAATCTGTGTTCTATTTTTTTCCTCTGAGCGACAGAACAAGACAGAGGCAGGCACTTCCTTAGGATGCTCTGTTACATGAGTAAGGACTTAACTAAGTTTTCAAAGTATTTTGTTAAACAGTCTTTAAAGATCAGCCTTCTTTGCTAAAGTGATTGAATAATGAACTTCCAAGAGAAATGGACGTTAGATTTCATTAATTCAGCACCCTCTTTAACTAAGGAGGAAGTTTATGCCTAGAGAGGTCTAGTGATCTCCTGGGTTCCTGCCAGTGACTGGAACATTACTGGACCCAGCTTTCAGATTGGAGTCCAGAGAATGTTCATAATTCTATGAAATGAAAACAAACACTGAAGGCAAAACGTCGGAGACAAGATGTTGCATAAAGAAAACTTACACTTGGGATGGTACATATACATTTTTTTCTTGGTTATAGGAATTTGGGGATGGGGCTGAGGGAAAATATGAAAGAGAAGGGAAATTACAGGGTGGGTGAATGCGGGGATCACTTCTCTTTCTGGGACAGGTAGTCCCTCAACCATTGCATGTTGTGTTTGACTTTGCAAAAGTATCCTTAGGGAGAAGTTTGCCTATGAATCCTTGTAGTCTAAGAAAAGGCATTAGCAAATATAAAATGAAGCACAAAAGCTTATTTTTTGAAAGGTTTAACTTTTGAGCCGAAAGATAAAAGATAATGAAATTTCCATTTCTGCTGGGAATATGAATCTTTGTAAATGGACAGCCCGAGGAGAGGAGAGGGGAGCTTACAGGAAGTTCTGCCATTCTGGGGGCCTCTGTGACCTTTGCAGGGAGCTGTCAACTGTTCCAAGCAGGAGTCACCATCATCACTTTCTTGACAATGACATATCATCTCTCTCAACTGGAAAGGTATTTAACCCATCAGTTCAATTTCTTTTCATCTTCACCTTTCTCTGCATCTCCATTAAGCTCCTGTGTCTTGTTCTCTGGGGCCCAGCCATGTGGATTTACCACTTTGATTAAAGCCAGGACATAGCTGTTAGCTCCCCTATCAACCTTATACCTTTCCTACTATGAATGTTTCCCTCAATTACCTATAAATAAGATTTGTTGCAGTGAAAAATTATTTTCAACTTTGTAGGATCAAATATATATATACATACATACATACCTGTATAATCATTCATAGATAGGCATTTTATGAAACCAGTTCATAGAGTTTGAAAACCATACTTTAGGAAGCCAGCACTGAGTCCAGAAAAAGTATTTAAAGACATAATTTGACTTGTAGCATCTAGAGGAGTGATGTTAAAACTGTTTGAAAGCACTGGATCCCTTCAGTTGTATATCAATACATAAAACAAGGAAAAGAGGACTGATCTGGTGCAAGTGAGTGAGAACAGGTTAGCCGCTAATCTTATCAATTGTCCACCTTCTATTCTGATTCCCATATTACCCTGGTGTCTCCTTGACTACCAGATTTCAAAGTAAAATGATTACTAATAATTAGACTTGTCATTGTTGGTCACAAATATTGAAGGCAGTTTTTGGTGGTAGAAGCAGTAGTTCATTTGTCAGGGTTGAATGTCTCCATGTGTACCTGTTCCATTTCTTACTGTGCAGCTGGTCAGAAATGTGACTGGTTTTGATTTATGGGTTTATAGTAGGAGAAGTGTTATCAGTTCCTTCTAAGACACGTGTTTATGGCCTGAGGGAATTTTGACTCTAATTCCCACTTATTATACCAAAGTGGGTATATTTATTTTACCTTGCCTTGTTCTTAGCATAAGAGTATATTTATTTAACATTGCATTGTTTTATTATGTGTCTTTGGCCAAAACAAGAGGCGATTATACTTTGATCTTTGTTGGATCGGAGGCAATTGTCAAATGTGCAGGAGATTTTATATTTCAAAATAGTGAACAATGGGGTCTATGTTTGCTCTGTTTCTGGGAAGTTTGAATAATAGAATTTTCACTGTTCTAACTTTAGCAAATGTAAGTGTTTCAATTTGATCTCATTTGGGACATTATTTTAAAGACTTTATATCATATACCGGTCTCTTACGAAACAAAAAAAATATGAAATAAAAATTAATGAGGACCCGTTTTGTCTCATGTAAACTAATTCACTGAGATCTACAAAAAGTCTTGATATAATGAGGCCCTTCATTCTTTTATTAGTTAGGGTAATGCCAGCTGCTCCAAGCAAACCACAAATTTTCAATGGCTTTAAACAATCGAAAGTTTAGTTTTTAGGTCATGTTGTAGTCCACTGTTGGTGTCCCTGGCTGAGTGGTGGACTTTCTTCCTCATGTGGATTCTGTGACCCAGATTCCTTCCACATTGTGGCTCTGCCTCTCTATAGATCCTCTATACAACTAGGGAAAGGGTCGGGGGCAGACAAGGCAACCCACTTCTTAACCCCCTTGGCCTGAAACTGCCACATCAGTTGACACATAAGAATGAGTCACACTCCCACCTAGACACCAGAGAGTCTGGAAGAATGTGGTCTATCTGGGTAGCTTCTTCTCAGAAATGACTGATACTTTGGAAAGAGGAACACAAAACTGTGGTGAGTACTTCATTCTCTCAGCCATGCATATCTGAATCTCAGGAACTCTGTTATAAAAAAAAAAGCAATAAAAGGTTCACTGAGATGTTGCATCACCTTAGAGTACTTTAGACAAAATCCTGAGGGAAATGATAGCATTTTAAAAAGTATACTGTAAAAACAATATAACAAAAATAAGAGCTGAACATTAGTGTGAAATGTAATTTATTGTTATTAAAATATTTTGTTTTCTTAGTTATTTACTTGCTAACATTTTATCAAAAACCAATTTTGTTTCTATTTTTGTGCACTCAAAGTTGCCTACTAATTTTTTACATTCATCCATGATAAATATGGATAACTGTTATATATCTGGGAGACACACTCTAAATCTTGAGAAAATGAGAACAAATGAGATGCAGACAATGCAGATTTTTTATTGGTATGAAATTCAAGCAAATGAAAATTTACCCCCAAGCTACATTTTGCTGAATAATTTTATTTAGGCAGGAATTTATTCTGCTAGTTGGATGAAAAAATAAAGTATTATTAGGGTTGAAAACGCTTAGACTCATGCTTCTGATTGCTTATGACCCTATGTTTCTGAATTATAAGTTTCCATTTCAGTTCATTTTTCTACGTGGTTTTGCTGCACTTTTCTATCTCCTTCATGCAACTGTGTATGTTTTTTCCATGAGCCTCCTTCAGGCTGCAGTCTTTTAATCTGTGTCTGTTCATTTCTTACATCTCCCTACAGGTCCCTCTGTCTTCTCTTTTTGTTTATGGAGTTCTTCATCTGTGGACAATGGAGAATGGTGAGATTTAGATTAGACATCAGTGGTATTGAAATTTAAAACATCTCAGTGAAAACACCCATAGTCTTGCCATGGTATAGTAAGAAGCGGAGGGCAGGTGTTTAGTGCTTGAAATCAGTGGGATCACTGTGTACCTTTATGTGACAATCTGCTTGTCACATCACTGTGTTCAGCCTTGGCCCAGAAATTGTCATTAAGTTAGAACATGAACCATGGACCTTTAAGAATGTTTCTGAATAGGTTTATTGAATGTACTCTTCCTCTTGCTACATTTTCTTCTTTCAGTGACAACCCACACCTTCCCCCCCAATTTGCCGTGTCTCCTCAAGTGCATTTCTCTTATAGTGTTATTAACAGTCCAGTTCCCACTCACGATGTACAACTAGAGATACAGTGATAGCACTAAATGACAAGGGGACAAAATCACTGAAAACATACAAGGCAGTTCATAGGGTTCCAGTCATCTGTAATCTAATTGTTTCAAGTCCGGAAAACAATCAAGAACCCTTATTTGTAATTCAGTCCCTGCTAGAAATATCAGAAATCACATAGCCAGATAGTACAGTTTCATGCCTGCCCGGGGGCAGGGGGGTGTCTCTGGAAAGTTTGAGATGAGCAAGAATCAGGGAAATTATGTAAAAATGTATGGAAGAAAAAAATCACATGAGTGAAAAATATAGATAGATTTTCTTTGAGATATACTAGTATTTATCTTTTGGTTTGTAACACATGACTGAAGTTTGAGGAGTACAATAAAATTAACAGCAGTGGTAATAAAGTAAACTGGATAATCCTGCAAAAATAAATTGGTAGATCAAAAAGAGAGAAGTAAGAGATACTTGTGTCAGTTCTGGGTCAGATCTAGAGAAAAGCTTTCAAGGTCTCTACAGGGTCATTATAAAGAAAATGTGAAATAGGTATGATTCTAAAATAAATACTCAGAATCAAGAAATACTCATTTATAATTTTAAATACTTTATGTTGAGATGAATCATGGCTTTGTTTCAATTATGTATAAACAATTTACTAAAAAATTTAAAAGTTCTTTGAAAAACCCTGTTTTCCTTTTTATTTGCATCTCACACATTAAGAAGTTTGTCATTTTCTTGCCCTTCTTAATTCCTCTTTTCTCCCCTCCCTCCTTTTTCTTGAATGCAAAATACATGTGTTAAAACATTAATGATTTTTAAATAGAAAATGTGAAGTATCAAGCACTTCTCTTAGAAGATTCCAGAACACACAAGTGAAGGTTTTAGCAGAACTGGCATCATGCCCAGTCCCATGGCTCAAAGACAATTTTGGATGCCCCAGGATCAATGATTTCTGTGGTCTCCAGTGGATGTATCCACACCGGGGAATGTATGAAACTTATTTTGATTCACATAAATCTCAGAAGACTTTGCGCCAGTTATAAAACAATTTTAGGAATGTCCTAAATACAAGTGACTACAGAATTACTCGGATGGCCTGAATATCAGAAATCCTTGTGACCTTCATGTGTCCTCAGCTCTCTGAAGCTAGGTTTACTCATTCTGTTTTCATGGCAGGAGCCTTTTTAGCCAACATAAAGCACTGGAAACAATGATCATTGCTGATGCTCTACCATATAGTTGCAAAGTATATTAAAAATGCATCCCATGCTCCATCATTTGCAAGATTATTTATGATGACTGTTAAGTGCATAGTAAAATGTACTTGGCTTAAAATGTGTCACATTGTAACAATCAGCCTTCTGATATTTGTATCATATATATAAAATAGAGTACATGTTTGTCAGCATGTAAGGATCCTAGGAACTTTGTACCTAGAGTTAAAGTAGGCACAAAACAGCCATGATATCATGGACAGGATATTTCAGGAATGTGGGACTTAGCGATGGAGGGTCTGAATTCAAGACCCAGCTCTCTCACTTAACTACTTTTGTGACCTTGGCCAGTCACTTAACCTCTCTGAGCCTTGGTTCCATTGTTTGAAAACGGTGGTATTACCTCCTATTTCAGTGGGTTGTTGTGGATTTTGTCCTTTGTTCATATTCTATCTTATTCCACAAAGGATTTGAAATGAAATGTGTATATTTGGAGATAAAATGCGTTTGCCAGTGCTTTGTAGATTATACAAATATAAGCTACCTGCCATTACTGTTGGGACCATTTAAATTCCTGGGGAGCTCTATCCTTAGAATGAGAGTGCTTCTAAGCAGATGTTCCAGAGACTTCCATTTAATAATTTCCAATAAAACAAATATTTATCCATGTGTTGCATAGACTGCTTACAGATGCCAATTTAAAATAAACCTAGAAGGAAAGAAGACTATCCAAGACCTCTTGATTGAAGACCATTTGCAATTAAGAAAAATATCAGATTCTCACTTACTTAATGCTTATTTCTCATCAATACATAATTGAAAAGACTATGTATAATGACAAAAAGCTCTTAAGGATTAAGTAACCTTTCCCAATACATGGGTATCTTGTTAATCATAAAAAAAAGTATACACAACATTTGAGAAAGAGTACAACTCCTAGGTGTGAGTCATTTTTATTCAGCTTAAAGACAATGCTTTTGTTGCCCTTAGAATTGGTGGATACCTCGCAATTACACAGGGGCTTTGAAATGTCAGTGGCCTACCAGTTCCCGTAATTCCTTTTATTATCATGTGCCATTTGCCTTAATCTTGGATTACTAACCGTGTTTATCTGCCCTGTGCATCTAAAGCCTCCGGAAAGATTGCTCTAGCATGCCCTAATAGCTCTTATCAGCTCACCCAGTGGCTCTTAAGCTTTGCTGCTTGAAATCCAGGAGTTACCCACACAGTGCCAAGCCCTTCTGAACAAGTCAACTGATTTCCTCGGTAAATGATTGCTGTTTATGCCAAGGCAACCACAAGCCCTTCTTCTTCCCTTTGTTAAAGTGAAATGGAACCTTAAGGACAGAAGCTACTCTACTGGCCATCTGGCCACATCCTCTTCAATTCCCGTGGCTTAATTTTACCTAGAGAGGAATTACTGGGCTTGCTGTGAATTGCAAGGTTAGACCCCCTTTTCTCTTTTATCCTATATTTTAAGCTCCTTTGATTTTTTTTTTTCCTCTAGTATCTATATAGTATACTTGGCTGATAGTAAAACTGTTAATAATCTGTTTCATATTGTCTGATAAGTATGCTAACCTTTCCTCCTTTTCTGTAACAGTTGTCTAGGGAAGTTTATTCAGTGTGCCTCTGTGGTTTTGTAAATTCAAAATAAACTAGTATTTCCAAAATATTGAAACTTTTGAAAGCATTCACTTGACATGATAGTTCATATCACACAGAAAAATTATGAAAATCATGGAATACGTCTTTCCCCCTCCTTCATACTACACAAAACTGTATTTTCAGTGAATACATGAGGAATACAGCCTTGCTAAGAGCTTTCCAATAAAGATTCTGTTCAATAATTATAATTTCTCTGAAAATGAATAGTTAAGAGTTTGAGGACCCACATGCATGAGAGAGAATACACTTCAGTGGTGTAAATGCTTCGACTTCAGGGTCGATCCGCTGAAGAAGATCCACTAGATCCGCAGCTGAATTCTGGGTTTCCACTTACCAGCTGTGTATCCTTGAACAGTTTTTTAAACTAAGACTTCATTTCCTCATCTATAAAATGGTGATTGTGCTGCAAACTCACAGGATTTTCCAAGGATAAAATGAGGCAAATATGTAAAGCAGCTAATAAAAGGGTGGGTACATAGCAGCATCTGCTGCTGCTGTTTTTTGTTATCGACAAGCTGAGGAAGAACAAAAGGAAAACTAACCTGGAAGTTTCAAATTTTGTAAAGGTCCCTTCTGCTAAAGTCAGTTTAGAAATCCTCCCTCAGAGAGACCATAATCTCCGGGCAGGAAACACAGGCTGCCTTGAAAGAGCTGGGCTGGGAGGCTAGATTCTCTGCTGGCAGGGCCACAGTCAAATTTCAGAGTGACTTCTCTGTGCTCTTTGACAGTATCATGTGACGTGACAATACTACCTGTCCTGGACAGGTTAGGTGACTTCACTGCACTGAACGATAAATCACCTCACTTTTTATTAGCAGAGCCTTTGCATTTCTTAATCCTACTCTTGCGAGGAGATCTCTAGAGAGTGTCTTTCTCCCTCTCTTTCTCTCTGCTTCTCTCCTCCATAGAAAGAATTCAAAACCCCATTTGGCATGTTATAAGAGCTAAAGGATTCAAGTTTAAAATATTGATAATACAGTGAGCGGTTGAAAAGCTGCCTATATACTTTTGTGCTCCCCTTCTTACCCCTTTGCACTGATCTATCACCTCTCTTTCAAAGAAACAGAATTCATCAATTCATCTTTCATATGCCTTATGCCACTTACCCCTCTGTACTTAATTGGCCCAGTGATTTCCTTTGCTTACGTTTAGCATTTATCAATCACAAGGAGCAATGCGTGGTGCGGCGTGAACAGAAAATTCCACAGGACCCTCTTCACACTGGGGAAGGGGAACATCTGCTCCTTTTCTAGTAGGATGCCAGGATTTTAGAGGTCAATGTGTTTCCCCATCAAGGCTTAAGGCTTTGGGGACCAGGGGAAGTGTCAGGCTCTGAGCAGCATAATGAATGGCAGTTGATGACTGCCTGGGTTTGCCTGTTCTCAACAGGGGACAGAGAATTCAACGTAATGAGCTGGTGCTCAACACACCCAGCTTGGGGAGTGAGGCAGGCTGTGCCTTTTTTTTTTTTTTTTTTTCCTGGTTCGGACCTGCATTTTCATCTGGGAAGAAATTATATGGAGGTCTTCATTAGTGGCACCCAGCAGGGTTAAGGCTTCATGAAGGCTGATAAGCTCTATGGCTAAAAAAAAACAAAACAAAACACAAAACCCATCAGCCTTTGTGCAGGGAGCCGAAGGTTTAAGTTGCTTGAACTGGAAACAGTCTGAAGAAGTGATTATGTTAAGCAAGTAATGTGTATCGGTAACATGGAATCAAATTATGCGGGTCAGTAACTTCCCGGCTTTCCCAGTGCATTAAATGAAGACACAACATTGTATTTGTGCCGGGTACTTCTTGATGCCACATAGTGTTGGCACTGTCCAGTCATATGTACTTCGCAGCATGTCACCTCTAATTTCATGGGATTATCTGTGCTGTTGCTTTAATAGATACTCATGATCTTGAGCTTCCTTTGAACTCACAGCAGGGCAGTGCAAAGGCATTATTGGGAGCACTTCTGGGCTTTTTGTGTTATGTACAAAATTATTATTACTGTCATTTAGAAAGGTAGATATATGTTGCTGTCATGCTTCCAAAAGTGTACACGTATTTGATGGCAAGGGGAATTACTGAAGGGGAAAACACTGAATGCGAAAGATCTTTTGGGAAACTAGTATTAGAAAGGTGTCAAGGCAAGTGAATTCGTACTTGAAAGGCATATATATATAGGACAGTGGATCTCAAAGTGTGGTCCCCTGGCCAGCAGCATCAGAATCACCCAGGAACTTGCTAAAGATGCAAATCCTCCTGAATCAGAAACTCCTGAGGTGGGCTCAGCAATCTGTGTTTTAACAAGCCTTCCGGGTGATGCATGCTCAAGTTTGTGAAACCCTGCTCTAGGACTTACAGAACACAAGAATCGGACAGACCCATATGTTCTGGGGTAGAGCAGTAGACAAGACAAATGTAGTACCTCCCCTTATGGACTTTATTAAATTACAAAGGAATATGTGGTACTTCACCCTGATGAAATGTTTATACATACCCAACAGAGCCTGTAGTTATCCATACCATTTTGTTCTTTGTTTGAATGAGGCTGTTATCTTCTTTGCTTGCAGAGAAATGACTAACAAAAGATGACTGATAAGCGATTCCTTTGTGCATTTCAGAACCATCCCCCTTGCCATATGTATATCCATGGCGGTCGTCACAGTTGGCTATGTGCTAACAAATGTGGCCTACTTTACGACCATTAGTGCCCAGGAGCTGTTGCTTTCAAAGGCAGTGGCAGTGGTAAGTCTGAGTTGGGAAAATGCCAGTTTGAATTTAGGTTAATGAAATGATGCAATTTTATAGTAGTTCCCTCCAGCAGAAAGTGTTTCGAAATCCAGTAATTTTTTTTTTAACTGAATGATAATGAATATTTTAAAAATTTAGAGCATACCTTAGCATATTCCATTTAACTGATAGAGCTACACTCCTATGTGATTTCTCTATACTGTTAATTTCATGTAAAACATTTCCACATATGCCTGCTTGAAAACATATTTCCACACATACATGTTGAGTAGAAGTCATTATTCTTCCAACATGTCTTTAAAGGCAGGTGGGCAGTTACTGAGTTTAAATGAATGCATTTTGGGGGTATGCAAATTGCAATTTATTCTGTACTCCTCCCTGTTTAGACGCTTTTCAAATGCTAACTTAAAATCTTTTTCGCAAAGTACCACTTTAGAATTTCCAAATGGACCACATAACATTTTTTTTTCTAGTATATATATCATTTTGAATACAAGTTCTAGGATATTATTAATTTGAGGAAATACTGAGTTATTCAAAGTTAAACAGATGTCATTGCTATAGTACTTCTCAGAATATTAGAGAAGCTAATGTGCATTTTAACTCCCTAAGACGTGGATACTCATAATTTTACAGCATTTTCCAAAATTTATTTGACTTCAGGATCATCTTTTGCTTTCAAAGGTCATGTTATGGGACTGCTATTCTGTGACACAGACTTTTTGGTATAAAAACTTAGCTAGTAAGAGAGCACTCATTCATGACCTTATAACAATGAAGGGTGAAAAAAAAAAGAACTTCCCATCACTAGATGTCAGTTCCTTCTAAAATAGTCACTATTACCTCATATCAGCAACGTCCACAGGGAACAAATTATCTCATTTCATGTGAACCTATGTACCAGTTCACTGTATTAAAAAAGACTCTGCCCACTGCTGTAACTTCTACCAGACAACCAAATGCACAGAGCTTCCTGATGTCAGGTCGTCATCTCATCTTACTAGACAAAGGGCAGCACTTAGTCTTTGAGCGTAATGTGGTCCATTAATTACATAGCACTGGCTGCATCAAGGACAAGTAAAGAATCCCACATATTTTTTTTTTTTTTGAAAATATATCCTTCATGAAAATTTGCAATGTTGCACATGCCATGGAACAAAAGGAAATGTCAGAAGTTTTGTTTAACTTTTATATTTTCTGTAGCTTGATTTCCTTGGACTTGTGTTGCTGTTCTAACCTTTTAATAGGAAACTACAGAACGAATTGGCAGATACCTGAGAGGGCAGGATTGACTTCGTAAACAGAGATTCAGCTGATGTGATTATTCTGGGCAAAAGGTTTTCAGAACTGTTCATATCCATAATATACACGATTAAGTCCTCAATTATTTTTTGCCACGCTTTTAAGTCATAACAGTGGGACTGGTATATGAAACGGGTATCTGCAACACTTCTCGGTGTACCTTGGTACTTTGCTGTAAAAATGTGGCTTTCCAGACGAAAGAGAAGGTATTATACAGAAGGATTTCTGTCTCCAAAAGGAGAACTTCTGTACTGAGTTTTTTTTTATTTACCAGAGTCAGAGACAGTAGATATCATAGTTGATAAAGATTTGATCAATGGATCATTGCTCTTTGGAAGTAGAGGGAAGGTGCTTGTTTAGACTATTGCCCATAGTTCTGCAACAAGCAAGGACATGGTACCTGCCTTTGATTATTGTTCTAAGAGGTTAGTCTGACCCTAACCCAAAAAAAGGATTATAAAACACACACATATCACCAGGTGAACAGAAAGTCGTAGAGCGAGTTTGGCCTAAATTGTTTCATTTTATTCCACTTTCTGGCAAAGCATTAATTTGCTTCCTTCTGGCTTTCACTAGACTTTTTCTGAGCGGCTCCTGGGAAATTTCTCAGTAGCAGTTCCAGTCTTTGTTGCCCTCTCCTGCTTTGGTTCCATGAATGGTGGTGTGTTTGCTGTCTCCAGGTGAGTGAGTTCAAGCATTTCTAGAAACGCATTTCTGTGTTTGAGGTGGGATGTGATAAGGATAAGTTTAAAAAGAAAAGAAATAGTGCCTCTAAACCTGCTGTTTTGGGGTGTTTTTTTTTAACATCTTTATTGGAGTATAATTGCTTTACAATGGTGTGTTAGTTTCTGCTTTATAACAAAGTGAATCAGCTATACATATACATATGTCCCCATATCTCCTCCCTCTTGCGTTTCCCTCCCTCCCACCCTCCCTATCCCACCACCCCTCTAGGTGGTCACAAAGCACCGAGCTGATCTCCCTGTGCTATGCGGTTGCTAAACCTGCTGTTTTTAAAGGGAAACGCAAGATTGAAATCTTCCTCCAAGTATCAACAGCATGTCATATTCTGTCCATTAGAGGGCACTGCTTGTCTACTCATAGCCTACTCTGAAGCCAGGGATGAAGGGGTATTTTGTTGTTGTTGTTTTAACACATGTCTACAGAGTTTAACAACAGCATTTTATTTCTGGCAATAAAATCTTTTGTTTCTCTAAAGGTGACAAGCAAAAAAGTAAAGCAAGAGACACCAGACATCACCATCCCACCATCTATCTGTATCCCTTTTGTTTGATGCAGAAGTCCCTTTTGTTTTAATTTGATGAAAACCCAATCAGATAAATGTGAATGTTGTGTGTGTGTTGAGTTGGACTGGAATGATAACACGCGTGCAGTATTAGAAATCTAGAACTGAATTCACCACCAGCTGTTTATATGTGGGGTGAGCTATGCTGAGTCAGATGTTGCTATTGCTTCTCCTCAAAGGAACGTTAACATTTTGGCAGATTTTATAAAATTGGAAATAATCGCCTAAGAAATGGCAAACCATTTGGTATGAAGAAGATGCAAGCTTTCTCTTCGATTTCTGGATTTTTCTCCCTTGGAAATGATTAATTCTACGTTTTTCTCCTGTCAGGTTATTCTATGTTGCATCTCGGGAGGGTCACCTTCCGGAAATCCTCTCCATGATTCACATCCGCAAGCACACTCCTGTACCAGCTGTTATTGTTTTGGTAATGCCTAGTAACGTGTATCTAGATGTAACCTCAAAGAACAGCTTAGCAAAGGGGATTTCAGACTTGACTTTAGCTCGTGCTTTCTGTTCTCATTCATTGGTAAATTGGCTCTATGTGTATCCTGGTGGATTTGCAGAGACAGGATATTTTTCCATCGCTTCCCTTCCTCCAGTATATCTGATGCATATTTGAGGCTTTGGAGCAATAACACGTCACTTCTTTTTCATCTTTGTAGAAATTTGTGAGATCAAAGGGAAATGATTGCCTGGGCTCCTGTCACTGACAAGAGAGCCTCACAGAAAAGGAGGTCGAGTAATAAGTCCCAATTCTACTTATTGAAAGTGGAGCTAAAAGCTACAGTCCCAAAACGCCCAGATGTCTCATCAGAGGCCCCTTATAATGAAATGCATACAAAATTATAGAAAAAGTTGACAGAATCCTAGACAGTGCAGGGATTCTGTGCTCGAAAGTGAGAATTTTGAGAGCAACCCTAAATGGGAGAAATAAAAGCACCAAAACTTAAATTTGAGCTGTACGATTCTTTATGCAGAGAAAAGTACTTGTGAAACGAGGGATATGAAAGACTGTGTAAGGTGTAAAAGTCCTCAGATCCCCATTGGCAATGTTATATTCCTTTTTACCTACTATTTTGTAACTTTTTTTCCCAATCTCCTTCTGTCAGGAGCACCACAGAATGCACTGAACACTTTTGTTCCCCCACCCCCACCCCATCTCCACCCCCCATGGGTTTCATTTGTTTCAAAATGTTTCCTTGAAATTTCTTTGTAAGTCCGGCGGGCGGAGGGGTACTCTGTGTGGAATCTGGAAATTTACTTCACTTGTGGGAACAGAATGTATTATTTTGTGGGAACAGAATGTATTATTGGTGAAGAGGGCTTTCATTTTAAGCCTGCGCTATCAGTCAGGCTGTCCTTGGTCTGTGCAGCTGTAGAGACTTGCTATGCTGATCTCCGCGCTTCATTCTTTTCTGCGGTCTTGAGGGTCACATGTGGCAAGCACCCAGGGAGAGGAAGTGTGGAGGAAGGAAAGGTCAACGTTTTGCACTCAGGAGAGGACACAGTCTCTAGAGGTGGCTGTCTTTCCTGTGTGTGCATGGCCAGGGGCTCATCAGACACCATTCGCAGAGCTTTCTGCAAATGTGTGTATTGGATGCGCTTTTGACTTTTATTGTTAGTTATTTACCGACCAGCTCAGTCTCTGGGTCTGTAAATTTTGAGTCATTGAGTGTCCTGTGTTTTGCTCTTTGAAAGCACGTTCTCTTAACTCAAATGAAAAACAGCTAAAAATAATGCATCCATATGTGTGTGTAAAGAGGGAGTAGCAAAGCTAGATATATAGCTAGGAGGTTAGTTGAGTATAGGTGTTAATCGCAATGGTCGTTTATCAGTAGAAAGAATTGTTTGGAAAAGATAATAATAATGTGCAGTGATGGTATTGCTTGTTATGACGTGTGTTCTCTTTTAACTCACTGTGCATGATTTTTCTCTCCTTTCCCAACCCCCCCCACCAGCACCCTTTGACAATGATAATGCTCTTCTCTGGGGACCTCTACAGTCTTTTGAATTTCCTCAGTTTTGCCAGGTGGCTTTTTATTGGGCTGGCGGTTGCTGGGCTGATTTATCTTCGATACAAACACCCAGATATGCATCGTCCTTTCAAGGTAACCTCAGCAATCTTGATGGGTTTACATAAATCTTCCTCCTAATACCTGGTCCTCCCTTTGTCATAAGTTGATGAGGAGGAGCTTGGGCAGAGGGCAGAATCCTCTGGAATAAAATGTTTAACTCTTGCAGGTCATGCCTTCATATGGGATTTATTTTACTTTGGAAAAATAGTTCATCAGCTTGTTTGTGATGTACTGAACTTTGTAGGTCACATTGTTGAAAAGTGGGGATATTAATATACAATGTTTGTTATATTGATTTTTCATAAATGTGTCTAATGACCTGATATGTTCAAAATAGAGACTGCTTCTTTTTTTTAATGGTGAACAGTTGTGGACAACCATACTGAGAAAGGGTGAGGCAGATATGTATGAAATCATCACTAATTAAAACTTTAAAAAGGATGCTGCTTTACAAAAAGGCATTTTAAGTGTTCTTAAATGTTATGACTTGTTATATTGCCCCTTTTCTGCATTGTACACTCCAGAAGGAGTAGAAATGTGAAATACATAGCGAAAGCGAAGATGTGTGAATATACCACTTAATAGAAGGTCCATTTACCATAGCTAAGTGTTTCCTTTTGGGAGGGCTGACACATATGCTTCTCATCGCCTCTAGCCTTGAAAGTTCATGGACTGATTCGTCCGTACTATGTATTTGCTTTTAAGAAATAACACAGATAATGTTGCCCGTCATGTTGTCAGAATTTGTTTCTAATTATATTCATTGCCTAATGCCGGCAACATCTTTATTAGTGGTTGAATAGGAGTTGGCCTGTTTTATCCCTGTCAGTTCTTATTGTGAATCTCCAACAGAAAATCAATATGCACGGAAGAGCTTTAACATGTAACAAGCAGCCCGTGCTCTTGGCTCTACATTAAAGTGGATTCTAATCATAATTATCAAAGAACCAATCTTTTACAATCAAAACCATAAATCATAAAACATAGTGCTTACTAGTAAAATAATTCAAACAGAACATCTCTAATGAAACACACTTATTTATCCTTAGATTTTGTTCTACCCAAAGTTTTTTGCTTTTTTTTTTTAATTTAAAGGAGTGTGTTTAATATAGTCTCTGTGCCCTATGCAAGAGATTTTGGTACGAAGGTATGGTAGGATGGTGCCTGTCACTTGGTCACGTGATCAAGGTGTTATCACCTGATCACATGACTGATGTGCTCATCTTGAATCCACCTGCTGTCTCTTGAACCACCTTTGAAGTGATTTTCTTCTGTGCTGTGTTCCAGGTGCCGCTCTTCATCCCAGCTTTGTTTTCCTTCACGTGTCTCTTCATGGTCGCCCTTTCCCTTTATTCAGACCCATTTAGTACAGGGATTGGCTTCACCATCACTCTGACCGGGGTCCCTGCCTACTATCTCTTTATTATATGGGACAAGAAACCCAGGTGGTTTAGAAGAATGTCAGGTAAGACTTTTAAGCAGTTTCGGGACCTTTTGAGAGACCATGTTGTAGAAAACCCATCTATGTGTACATATGTAACATGCATACCTTAAAGTTTGAAAATATAAGTGGGGAAATTGCTAGTTTGAATACATTACTGTATTCTAATGAGAAATGGTAGAAGAAAAGGTGGGAAGGATGTTTAGGGTAGAGCCACTGAATCCTTTCAGGATATTGAGTTTCAGTTGCTTTAATCACTTCTTAGTAGAACAAATTTTTCGATAGAATTTTATCAGCAGTTCTGTAAACGACCTAATTGTTCTTCCGAATCCCTTACTAACTTAATTGTTTTTATCCTGGGTTGAGCATAGTTTACTGATTCTGTATGATAACATACTACTTAATGAGTGATATGAGATTTGGTGGGGAGTTAGGTAGAGCCTGCAAAGGGCTTAAATATCATTATTATAACACCACCCTATTGGTGAATCATGGAGGGTCATAAGAACAGCAAGAATGATCAAGAGGGGCCTTGCCCGGTGGTCCAGTGGTTAAGACTCCGCGTTCCCAATGCAGGGGGCCCAGGTTAGATCCCTGGTCAGGCAACTAAGATCCCGCATGCCACAACTAAGACCCGGTGCAGCCAAATAAATAAATAAATAAATATTAAAAAAAAAAAGAATCAAGAGAAGAAACTTGATAATTACTGAGTGATTTCTATGTGTTAGCACATATATAACCTTGTTTAATTCTTATAACAACTTTGTGAGGCAGGAAAAATTATCCCCATTTTACAGATTTTGAGTTATGGTATGGGAGAATCCCATGTTCCAAGTCATGCAGATATTAAGTAGAAGACCTAGAATTCCAAATCAGGCGGTTTTGTACTTTATAAAAGTACATCCTGGTGGGGGGCTGCGGGCAGTGAGGATGGATTAGAGAGCGTGAGGCTGAAGACATTCTCAAAAATAGAGGTTGGTGGTTATCGCAGTAATCCTGACAGAACTGAGGAGGGTCTGAGCGCAGGTGATGTTGGCAGGGTCCAAGAGGAAGTGAAAGATATTAAAGGAGAAAAACCAACAGAGCTTGGTGACCAGGTGAGTTGGAGGAGAGGAAAATACAGTAAAATCAGTAGGTAGGAAGGGTGCTTAGGAACAGCCTCTGTCAGGGGCTCTGCCAGTGAAGCTCTTTTCCTCACATCATCTCATTCAATCGTCCACAAGATCCACGTGTGAACTGGTTGATTTCTATACCCAGATGGGAAAACCAGGGTGCAGGGAGATGGAGAATTGAGGTGTATAGATTTTAAACCATTGAGCTGGGATTTGAACCCACATATGCTGGACTTCAAATTCATGCTCTTTTTAGATTGGGTACCTGTGGGAAGAGAGGGAGGGAGAACTTTATCCAGAGGAGCAGATAGGTTCTTGCTGGTGAGGTTGGTGAGATTAGAAATCCACTTTTTTTCTTCTCATTCATTTTAATTTACTTACTTTACCATCATTAATTTTTTAAAGCCCAGTAAAAAGTTCAGGGAGATTGCTGGTAAAATTATTAATAAATAATGTCAGTGTTACTAAAAATAAAAAACAAACAACTTTGTGTATATATTGCATCTCTAGTGTGCTACACAAACTCATTTAGAAGCTAGTCATTTAAAATAGACTTCTGCTACTACTATTAGCTTTTAATTGGTGTTTGACATCTTTAGACCTTATACTACTATTTATACCTGCATTTTGTTTCCTAGCTGGCAACACTATTCCCAGAAGAAGTGTTACTATAAAAGTTAGGTTCTTCAAGGCTTACACAGGCACACGGATTGCCTAGCAGGGTATTTAATCTCTGTGTCTTGTTAGATCACACTGGTTTTCGGTAGAATATTTTTAGTTACGTTTTCTCTGTTGTAGGCAATACATAGAGATCCTTTGCTGAAAAACAAATCCAAGTCTTGTTAAACAGTATTTACCATTAGGATTGCTCGTTACCAATGTTAAGGGTAGATTAGTACTCACCACTGGGGTGGGGGGGGGGGTCTGTGTCCATCTCAGATCCTGGCTAGAGACAATTAAAACCCCTGAATGCATGGAAAACCATGAGAATTTAGGAAGAAAGAGTGGGTAGCCCTAGAGTTGGAAGACAGTGTGAGAGACCATGATGAAAGAATACATTCCTTGTTCTTTCCCACTTAGTAGGCATTTTGTCCTTCCTGTTTGCAGTCAGCCAACTCTAAAAATGCTTTCCTTCTGCTAACATGTGCATATTTCCTTCCATTTCTTTGCCAGTACATATCAACTACTGGGTTTCATGCTTGCTCCTTCTTTGATGTTTTTCCATGCTCATGTAGTTTTGAAGTTTTCTGTTATTTTTCTGTCTCCAATGGCGTTTTGAACAACTCCAAGGACTCTAAACGTAGTGTTAGCCATTCGTGAAAGTAGCAGCAAGTAGCAGTCCCATAATGGTTATTTGGTTCTCAACAACACCATTGAGTCTTACCAGGGAGCGTGGCAATTCTGCCTTTAAACCGCGATCATTGTAACCCTTTATCTTTATAGCTGCCTTTCGAGGGAGTTTGCGAAAAGCAACAATCCTCTGTAATTTTGTTCGATTTTCCTCTTAGGCAGCATTCTTATAGTAAAATAGAGAAAATTCATAATATTTATTGCGGCCGTAGCAAGTATTTTCCTAGCCTTTGGCCAAAACAAAGCACTCACACACAGACACACAACACAGCAGGGTCCTCTTCTCCCAGTTGCCTCCTTGTTGTTAGGGAGAAACTCAGTGTAAACTTGGAGCCAGAGAGCCCCTGCATGGAGCAGTGTCTAGAGTTAACATCAAATTGTTCTGCTGGGGAACGTTCTTTAGCCTTGGTCTGATCGCTTATTTTCTCCCGATTATACCTGAACAGATCATCCCTGTGAAATGATAGTTTATCAAAATACATCTTATCAGGGGGGCATCCATTAAAAAAGGTCACCGAACAGCGTTCAGAAAACGGAGACAGGCTACTGAGTTTAGATAGCCAGAGAACGTTCAGAACCCGAGGAGCTGAGAGTTTCAGAGATTTGATGAATTTCTCTGGCCACAGGATGCCAGTATTGAACCACGCTTCATTTGATAGCATTCCTGGGATGAAAAGAAAATGTGCTCTTAAGGGAATAGTCGGATGTGCAGAGAGCTTTTTTCCCCCATCTGTGATGGAGTGCTTAATTCGTCTGGATCTATTTATTTATAGAAACACAAGCTTCTCACCCAAGGAAGAGGGGACCGATACCCCACTGACATACTCAAATTCATGGGGATGTTGGAGCCGGCAAACCCCAGCCAGGGCTCCCCACAGCCGTTTTCCTCAGCTGCATCTCTTTATCCGTCCAACCCCATCACAGCTGGGAGTGAGTGGGTGTCTGGAACTTGGTCCCTCTGGCTCTGGGCGAGATGTGGAGGACAGCTGTATTTAAACAGAATCTTTAGTTATAAAGAATCATACCGGGCAGCACCAGCAAAATGACTGTTGTCCGTCGTGGTGGACACGGATTTTGCAAAACCAGAATTCTAAAAGCATGTTCTGCATACGGTGTGCTGTGATCAGTTTGTTTATGATGCTTCACTAAAAGCTGCCGCATGCATTTGACAGACTCTTCACGAAGACTGAGGTGCGATGTTTTACATGAGTTAAGCTTGCCTGCGTTTCTTACCAAACCATCTTCACTGTAAGGGTAAAATGGGGCCATGCATGTGAAAAGGTTTCGAAGGCTTTTCAAAAAAAAAAAAAGGAAAAGCATAGATACTGTTATTATGATTTCTGGGGAAGCTTGGTTTTGTGCTAATGTTTCATAGGCTTATTCCATTTTGGCTGTAGTTCCCACGCTTGTACCAGGTATGATTGGGTAAATCAGATTTTGCAAGGGCAGTAGTTGTTTCAACGGATTTCAAAAACAACTACTGAACATGGAAGGCAAAGCTAAAAATATTTCAATTGCTATTTGGTCTTATAGCATACATAACTAAAAACACCACATGCAGGCTCAATGGCTCAACTTTATTTAAAGAAATATTGTCAGGGGGTGATTATCCCCAAAGCCAAAGGCCCTATATGGGTAGGGATGTAGTTGGAGACCACATGCTCTGCAGCTTTTTTGGGCAAGCAGGAAGCTTCCTCAGAGGCTTACTTGGGTCCGCTGAGTACCGCTCTGTGACCCCCATGGCTGTAGATGACCTGGTGGGAAAAGTTGGTAGGACTCCAAAAGTCACTCAGAGCCCAAATCAGTCACTCTGCTCAAACCTCCATCACGATGAAAATTATTTAAATCTCGAGATCCCAAGAGAGAGCATAAGAAGGCCACACGAGGGACTGTCAACAGGGCTGACTGAGCGTGGAGGTTCTACTGGGTGTGTAGAACCAGGAGAGAGGTTCTTTGGCCCCAAGAGTGCTACTGAATAGAAGATCCAAATGGAGCTTTCAGGAAGGAGAATGTCACACGAGCGAAGCAACAGGATCTCTTAAGTTGCTCTCCCTTTGTCTGGAACCCATGCAGTGTTGTGACATGGGTCAGTAAGATGTCTAAGAAAGCCGAGGGCTGGGGGCTCTAGAATACAGAGACACACTTTTGGAAAAGGCTTTCGTTTGGGGCATGGAGGAGAAGATGCTGCATAAAAAAAAAAAAGTTAAAAAAAAAAATCTCAGTAGACAAATGCGTAAATAGTCACACACACGCGTGTGCATACGCACACACACTCAAGAACGGCTGTCGTTATGGAGACTAGTTTGAGTAGCGACTGCAGGACTTCTCCAGAAAGGAAGGGCTGCAGAGCATGTCCCCTTAACCCCACTGCTTTGCATTTGACCACGGCAGAACTCTTGTTATTTAAAGCTATCAGTTAGTCCTAGCTCCATCTCTGCCTGCAGAAGACATCACCCTTACTATTGACTGATATCTACTTTTCCACAGTCTATTTTTCTAGGATAATTCTATCATTTCCCTTTTCCGTAAACATGAACTTCAGTTGCTCTTGAGCGCCCCCTTGTGCTCCATGTACATCTCAATGTCAAGAGTGGGCTGTGACAAAATAGAATTCGTTCGAGAAACGTTTACGTAGAGTTTACCATTTGCCAGAATGATGCTGGACCCTTTGTAATGAATGTATATTATAAAAATCAGTGTGCTGAGGAAAACAACTTTGGGGAACACTGTTAGAAAATAAAGGATGAAAAAACGTACCTTTTTTAGTGGCATTAAATATTGCTTGGAAGGGACTCTTACAGGTGACAAGTCATAAAAGAGGAGAAAGATGGCCTGTCTGGGTGAGAGATGACGTGGCTCTGAAAACCATCAAGACAATAGGCACCAGGGGCTTCAGGACCAGTAGCAGTTTGAAGAGCTTTTGTGGAGACCAATTACAGAGATAAGAGGTAGACAAGAACTAATATCTCAGGAAAGTGGAGTCACAGAGTTCTAAGACGGTCGAGATAAAATGACCGTAGAAATCACCTAGCCCAGTGACCCCTGCACTTTAGCGTCTATCAGAATCACAGGTTTATGGGCCCTACCTTCAGTTTCTGATTCAGTAGGTCTAGGATGAGGCTTCAAAAGTTGTATTTCTAGTATCTCAGGTGATTCTAATGTTGCTGGTCTGGGGATTACACTTTGAGAACCACTGATCTAGTCCAAGACCCTCATTCTTCTTTATTTATTAATTAATTTTTAAATTAAGATAAAATTGACCTATAACATTGTGTTAGTTTAAGGTGTAAGAAGTGTTGATTTTGATATGTTTATATATTGCAGTAGATAAAACAGTAGCATTAGCTAGCACCTTTACAATGTCTTTATCATGGTAAACATCTTTATCGTTTGTTGTTGTTGAGAACAGTTAAGATTTAGTCTCTTAGCAACTTTTATAATGCAGTATTGTTGACTATAATCTCCAGAACTTATATATTTACTAGTTGTACGTTTGTACCCTTAAACAACATCTCTTTAATTTCCCCACCCTCCAGCCCATGGTAAGCACTCTCTGCTTTCACAAGTTCAGTTTTTTTAGATTCCACATATAAGTGATATCATACAGTATTGTCTTTATCTGTCTGACTTATGTCACCTAGCATATGTCTTCCAAGTCCACCCATGTTGTTGCAAATGCAGGATTTCCTTTTTTCTTATGGCTGAATAATATTCCAGATGTGATATATATACCACATCTTCTTTATCCATTCATCTGTTGATGGACACTTAAGTTAATTCCTTATCTTGGCTACTGTGAATAATGCTGCAGTGAACATGGGTGTACAGACATACCTTTGAGATACTGATTTGAATTCCTTTGAGTACATACCCAGGAGCAGAATTGCTGGATCATACCGTAGTTCAATTTTCAATTTTTTGAGGAACCGCCATACTGTTTTGCACACTGGCTATACTAATTTACATTCCCATTAACAGTGTATAAGGGTTCCTTTTCCTCCACATCCTCACCATTTGTTATCTCTTGTCTTTTTGATAAAAGCCATCCTTTTGCTAAGGTGAAGGTGATATCGTGATTTTGATTTTCATTTCCATGATGAATAGTGATGTTGAACACCTTTGCATATACCTCTTGGCCATTTGTATAGCTTCTTTGGAAAAATATCTATTCAGGTCCTTTGCCAATTTTTAAATTGGATTATTTTCTTTTTTGCCATTAAGTTGTGAGTTCTTTTTATATTTTGGAGAGTAGTCCCTTATCAGATGTGTAGTTTGCAAATGTTTTCTCCCATTCTGTAGGTTGTCTTTTCAGTTTATTGATTGTTACCTTTGCTGTGCAGAAGCTCTTTAGTTTAATGCAATTACACTTATTTATTTTAGTTTCTGTTGCCTGTGCTTGTGGTAGCTTATCCAAGAAATCATTGCCTAGACCAATATCAAGGATCTTTTCCCCTATGTTTTCTTCTAGGAGTTTTATAGTTTCAGATCTTACATTTAAATCTTTGATCCATTTCAAGTTAATTTTTGTGATTGGCATGAGGTAGGGGTTCAGTTTCATTCTTTTGCATATGGATATCTAGTTGTCCCAAATACCATTTATTGAAGAAACTATCCTTTCTCTATGGTGTGTTCTTGGCACCCTTGGCAAAAATTAGTTGACTATATATGTGGGAGTTTACCTCTGTGCTCTCCATTCCGTTCCACTGATCTATGTGCCTGTTTTTATGATAATACCATACTGGGTTTTTTTTTTAAGATTTATTTATTATTTATTTATTTATTTTTGGCTGCATCAGGTCTTAGTTGCGGCACGCAGGCTCTTCACTGTTGTGCACAGGCTTCTCTCTAGTTGTGGCGTACGGGTTTTATCTTCTCTAGTTGTGGCACGCAGACTCCAGAGCGCGTGGGCTCTGTAGTTTGCAGCACTCGGGCTCTCTCCTTGAGGCGCGTGAGCTCAGTAGTTGGGGGCGTGTGGGCTTAGTTGCCCCACTGCATGTGGGATCTTAGTTCCCTGACCAGGGATCGAACCCGCGTCCCCTGCATCGTAGGTGGATTCTTTACCACTGGACCACCAGGGAAGTCCCCATAATGTTTTGATCACTATAACTTTATAATATAGCTTGAAATCAGGTATTATAGTGCCTCCAGCTCTGTCCTTCTCTCTTAGGATGACTTTGTGGCTCTAAATAAATTTTAGGATAGTTTTTTTCTATTTCTGTGAAAAATGTCAGTGGAATTGTGATCAGGATTGCATTGAATCTGTAGATCACTTTGGGTCATATGAACATTTTCACAATATTACTTCTTTCAGTCTAGGAACATGGGGTATCTTTGCATTGGTTTGTGTCTTCTTCAGTTTCTTTCCTTAAAGTCTTATAGTTTTTAGTATACAGGTCTTTCACCTCCTTGGTTAAATTTATTCCTAGGTATTTTAATTTTTTTGATGCTATTGTCAATGAGATTGCTTTCTAATTTCTTTTTCAGATAATTCATTGTTAATGTGTAGTAATACAACTGATTTTGTGTGTCAGTTTTGTATCCTGCAATTTTACTGAATTTATTTATTATTTTTAACAGTTTTTTAGGGGTCTTTGGGATTTTCTATATAAGATCATGTCATCTGTGAACAGAGATCATTTTACTTCTTCCTTTTTGATATGGGTACCTTTTATTTATTTTTCTGCCTAATTGCTCTGGCTTAGTACTATGTTGAATGCATCCTTGCATTCCAGAGATAAAACCCACTTGGTCATGGTGAATGATCCGTTTAATGTGTTGTTGAATTTGGGTCCCTAAAATTTTGTTGAGAATTTTTGCATCTGTATTCATCAGGGATATTGGTCAGTAATATTCTTTTCTTATAGTGTCTTTGTCTGGACTTAGTATCAGCGTAATGCTGGCCTCATAAAATGAGTTTGGAAGTGTTCCCTCTTCTTCATACTTTCATCTATTTTCATGCTACTAATTAGCCTATTTTTGTTTCAGCTTAAAGAACTCCATTTAGCATTTCTTGTAGGGCAGGTCTAATGATTACAAATTCCTTTAGCTTTTGTCGACCTGGGAAAGTCTTTCTCTCCTTCATTTCTCTATGACAGCTTTTCTGGGTGAAGTATTCTTGGTGGTAGTTTTTTTTCTTTGAGTGTTTTGAATATATCATCCCATTCTCTCCTGGTCTGTAAGATTTCTGCTGAGACATTTGCTGATAGCCTTATCAAGATTCCCTCATATGTGATGATTCTTTTATCTCTTGCTGCTTTCAAGATTCCCTTTTTGTCTTTGATTTTTGAGAGCTTGATTATAATGTGTCTCAGTGAAGACCTCTTTGGGTTGAATCTGTTTGGGGATCTTTGAGCTTCTTGTAACTTGATGGCTGTATCTCTCCCCAGATTTGAAAGTTTTCAGCCATTATATTTTTAAATAAGTTTTATGTATCTTTCTCCTTCTCTTCTCCTTCTGGGACTCCCATAATATGGATAATTTTTCTTTTGATCATGTTCCACAGTTCATGCAGCCTTTCCTCTTTTTTATTCTAGTTTCTTTATTCTCCTCTGAGTGGATAATATCAAGAGGTCTGTCTTGAAGCTCCAAGATTCTTTCTTTTGCCTGATTGAGCCTACTTGTCAAAGCTCTTACATTTTTCATTTCATTCATTGTATTCTTCTCCAAAATTTCTGATTTTTTTTTTAATGAGTTCTATTTCTTTTTTGAGTTTCTCATTTTGTTCATATACTATTCCAGAGTTCATTGATCTGTCTGTGTTCTCTCACATATCACTCAGCTTCCTTCAAATCATTATTTTGAATTCTTTTTCAGATCAGTCACAGATGTTTATTTCCTTAGGGGCAGTTAATGGAGTAGTATTGCATTCCTTTGGTGGTGTCATGTTTCCTTGCTTTTTCATGTGTCTGATGGGTTTGTGTTGATATCTGTGCATTTGAGGATGAAGTCACCTCTTCCGGTCTTTTCAGACTGGCTTCAGTAGGGAAAGACTTTCCCCTGGAGGTGGCTGTTAGAGCTCCTGCTGAGCGTGATGCAGTGTCTTTGGTTCCCGAGAAGGCACAGTGATATAGTCTCCATGCCACTCCACTGGCTGAGGCTGAAATTGGCCAGACTGTGGGGTTCTTATATGGCTAAGGCTGCAGAGGACCTATAGGTGGCAGGTAGGGCTATTGGTATCTTCAGAGGCTAAGGCTGCTGACATCTTCCTGCTCTCCTCTACTTTTTTGCTCTTGGGAGGAGCCTCTAGTTGAGGAGACCCCTCTTGGTGCCTGGTCTGATGTGCTGACACTCAGAGTTCTCAGAGCAGTATTGGAACTGAGGTCCAGGGACCAGGCACACATGGAACTACCACAGTGCCAGGGTCCTGGAGCAGAGGCACACGTGCTGTGGCTGTGACACAGGTGTCTAGGGCATGGACATGTGCAGATATCCTGTGGAACTGGTACTTGGGTCTCAAGGGCTCACTACTGTGACTTGTGCTGGTGAGAGGGAATACGGCAGTGACGAGGGCCCTGGGGTGACAAGGTGCAGTGGTGGCTTGGGCAGAAAAGGCAGAGTGCAGTAGTAGCACAGCCTGGGAATGGTAGGTCAAAGACTGACCTCTGCCCCCAGCCCTCCCCCCGCCCGCTGGGAGCGCTCACAGGATAGCAATAGTACAACTCCGGTAGTTGTTTGTTAAAGCTGTGTGTTGGGACTCAGGGAACTGGGTACAGGGTAGTGGCAGCAAGGCCCTGGCAATGACAGTTCAGAGCCGCAACCTGGGATGGGGGGTGAAGTTCAGGGCAGTGGTAGCCTGGTCCCAGCCTCCATGGGTCAGAGTCCTGACCTGAAATCTGAGGGGCAGGGCTCAGGGCAGTGGTAGCACCCCTGGCAAAGATGGTTCAAGAGCCTCAATCTGGGATAGAGGCGGAGCTCAGGGTAGAAGCAGCCCAGCCCCAGCAATGAAGGGTCTCAGCCTTGACCAGACCTGCCATGGGGGTGAGACTCAGGATAGTGGCATTGCCCTTAGCAATGATGAGTCAGAGCCAGAACCTGGAACCTGGGAGGCAGTAAGAACTCATCTCAGCAATGACAGTTCAGAGTCTTGACCTGGGATGGGGCAGGGGGGTGAGGCCCAGGGCAACAGCCAATTCGGGCAGCCAAAGCATGACTTGGGACCCAGGAGGCACGGCTCAGGTCAGGGCGATTGCCTTGGTAATGGTGGAGCAAGGCCCCAACCTGGGGCTGGGGTGGGCAAAGAGCAATGGCCGCTCTGGTGTCCTATATGGAGATGTGCTGTGGTACCCAATGTGTGAGAGCGGGGCACAGCAACAGCTGGGACCCCTGAGGGCAGGTGTCACCTCAGCAACGTCTCCAGCCTCTGGGAGTAGATCCAGAAGAGGGGGCACTACAGGCTGCTCCATCAGCCAGGGTCAACATCATTGAAGACCGAGAGACTCTTGCACCAAAAGCTGCAGACATCCACAGTGGCGAGGCTTGCTGTGGCCCTTCTGCTCTCCTTCTCCCCACGTGGTGACCTTACTGAGACCATTCCTCCTGGTGCCCAGCAGCTCCCGACTGGGGGATGGGGTGATGGGGGCAAAATGCTTCCTTTGCTTTTGTATGTGGCCATCCTTGATGTTTGAGCTCTGCCAGCTTTTTTGCTGCTGCTTCTTCGTTGTCTAGAGCTTTCCCTGAGCCGTTTTCTTCCATTTGTAACTGTTTATTGTTCTTGGTTTTCTTTTTTGTTTGCTTGTTTTGGGGGTGGGGGCCTCCCGGCCCTCCGTCTTGCTGACGTCACTCCCAAGTCCTCCATTCTATAGAGGAGGCAAATGAGGCCCTAGGAGATAAAATGTTTTGCTCAATAATACACTACAAGTTTGAGACTGGAAATTATATTCTGATTCTTCTGATTTTGCTGAGGAGTTGGATGTACTCTCATAGGTGCAAAAACAACAAACCAACTTTAGACTCAATATGAAGTGTATTTTTGAACATTTATTTATATCTTGGTCCTATTGTCTCAAAATATTTTCAGCCTCCTGGTTCAGGAATAAAAGTCCTTATTTGAACGCAAAATATTAATGTATTATTTTTTTTAATAAATTTTATTTATTTATTTATTTTTATTTTTGGCTGTATTGGGTCTTCGTTGTTGCACTCAGGCTTTCTCTAGTTGTGGCGAGCGGGGCCTACTCTTCGTTGCGGTGCACGGGCTTCTCATTGCTGTGGCTTCTCTTGTTGCGGAGCACGGGCTCTAGGCACACAGACTTTAGTAGTTGCAGTACGTGGCCTCAGTAGTTGTGGCTCGCGGGCTCTAGAGCGCAGGCTCAGTAGTTGTGGTGCACAGGCTTAGTTGCTTCGCAGCATGTGGGATCTTCCCAGACCAGGGCTCGAACCCGTGTCCCCTGCATTGGCAGGCAGATTCTTAACCACTGTGCCACCAGGGAAGCCCCGGTATTAATGTATTCTTGCTGAGAAACCATCATGGGAAGTTACAGAGGTGACTAATAAATTAATTGAGCATGATAGGATTCTAATGAAATTAATAATTCTTGAAAGTGCTCTATGAGATAGGCGGTTGTGAGTTTTCAATATTCAATCCCAAATAATTTGCATTTTGCTGTTTTTATGCATTTCTGATTTCTGTGCATTTTAAATTTCTCTTCTTTATTTCTTTGTAGACATTACAACCAGAACATTACAAATAATACTGGAAGTTGTACCAGAAGAAGATTGTCATAAATTATAAATTAATGCATTTGAAGTCTTGGCAATCTATCCTTGGCTTTGTTTCTGCCCAAAGGGCTGAAACAAAAAATGGATCTTCACTCCTTTTATAAAAATCCAGAGGATTGCAACTTTGGAGATGGACTAAAGAAATCGGTTATTTCTGTTTAGTCTTCCAGTGTATTCAAACTGGTTTCTAAGAAATTTAGTTATTACTCCATGTAGTTGTAGAACGCTGATATGCAATTATACCGTAAGTTCGCATGATCATTGAGTCCCTGATACCTACCTGTTGAGGTTAGGGAAAAAGACTACAGAACGGCAATTACTTTAGTGGTCTTTTTCTATAACATATCTTATGGCTAAGAACCTTCAGACTGAAAACTGAGATGTTTTCTTTAATATGGGTTTTGTAAAAACAATTTTTATATACTATAGATAACTGTACTGTGAAAATTGTTTTCTACTCTTCTGGGGAAAAAAAAAGTGTATGTCATCATTATGGACAGAGGAAAGAAAGAAATTTATTTTACATTGGCATTGCATTGCTTCCCACAGATATCAACTTAGATATCATTCATGTTTTAATGGATTATACCCAGAGCATTTTGAAAAAGAAAAAAAAATTAGGGGTATGCCTAATTTTGATGAATACATTAAAGAAGAGTTTCTAGGGGCTATTGTTTATGAGGCAAATCCAGGAGTTATGTTTAAGCAAAAAAAATGCTTGAGAATTTATTATGTTAGGATTTTTTTCACTCATTATCAGGAAGCTCCGTAGTTACGTGCCATTTGTTTTCATGGCAGCCTAATTGATCAGGAAAGGGTGTAACGCCTTTCTTAGAGCAAAGCAATAGTCAGTTTGGTATTAAATCCTCTTAAGCATGATCATGTGTTTCACTAATAATTTACTCTTTGATAAATACATCTAAATATGTGCATTTTTAAATCTTCAAGTTACAATATCAACAGAAGACGGAAATCACCAAGAAAGAAAATGCCCAAAATATTATGCCCAACTCTATAGTTCTACATACATTGTTAGTGTTTCTGAACATTCTTTTAAAATCTCATAGCTGTTTTTACATGGTGATGAATTTTGACAGTTTTACGTTTTCTTTATACATTTTATATTGTTAAAATATCTCTTTGGACAAAACTGTCCAGATCAATTAGGAAAAGACATATATTTACATAAAAATTAAGGAAGAAATGTCACTGCTAAATAAGATTTACAACTCATGTTTCTAAGAATGTTTCCATTTCTCTCTCTAGGCTTTATCAGTAATTTCCTGACAAAGTAAAAGAGATAACTGATAACAAATTCACTGAAAGAAACTGTACATGAAATGTATATATTCAGACAGGTATTACTATGCTGGGTTTAGAAAATACTGTGGAATTTTCAAAGAATAATATAATGATGAAATTTGTTAACCATTATTTACTTAAGTCTCAGAGTAAATAGTCATGGCCAGAATTTTTTCATTCTGTAATTTTTGTCCATTTGAAAAGAAGAATTTTTGGAAGAATTACACTGATTAAAATCATTAAGAGCAGAAATAGAGAGTTCATAGACAGTTGATCAAAGTAGAAATGATGATAATTTGAGTCAATTTCAATTAATTAATTTTCAATTCATTAATTTCAATTTCAAAATTTAATTCAGTTAATTAAATTTCAGTTAATTAAATTTCAATTTAATATATATCTGAGATTGAAATTTTTTGAGCCAAACGTAGTGTTTGGGTCTTTAAGTGAATTTATAAAAATTCCTTCCTTTTTCTCTTACCATGGATTTTCAGAATTTGATCTGTAGTCTGTACATCTTATATCCATTTGTCTACATCTGTCCCCACTAAATTGTTGCTATAGGTGAAAACAGATTTCCTTTATACTCTTTTTTACAGTCTAGGCCCATGTAATCTAAACCAGCAAACTCTCCTGGAATTGTTTTTTTCCCCTAATGAAAAAAAAAAATGGTAAAGTCTCATGGAGAAGTTTGTATAGTTACTGATTATTCCTGAGGTTAATGTGCTTATATCAAAAGTGGAAGATAGGTCTCCTCATTTTAGTTATTTTAGTTTTGGTTCTAATTTCTCTTTAAATATGTCATTATACAAGCTAACTAGATTACATATTCATTATTATTTTCATCATTTTAAAAAATGATTTTTGCATTGTTAAATTTCTAATGCCATTGTAATACCATTTTAACCAGATGGAAAGTCAGTCAGTAATTTTTTTTTTTTTAAAGCGATGATGATTAAGTTGTATTTCTACTTATCCTTAGGATACATCATGACAAGATACAGGGCTTCTGTAATCATCCATTCAATAGTCGTAACATTTATTTGGAATGATATTATGTCAAGCAGATTCTAGTTTGAAAACTCTCCTAAACACTTTTATATGTATATATATTTTTATGCTAAGTAATTTTTTCTCATATATTTAGGAAAATTTTTTCTCATATATATTTTTCTCATATATCGAACTATTAGATGTGATACATTTGTACCAGTGTGCATATTCAAATGTTTAAATACATTTTATCAGTTTATTATAACACAAAAAGGTAAAAGTAGCCAATATAGTTTACGATGGCTAATATACTATTTTCAAATGTTCTGCTCTTTTGGTACATAGATTCTCAAGTATTTAAATATGAATTTAGTAGATCTAGTAAAGACGTCCAAAGCTAAAACAATTTGCTAGGAGAAATGGAATGATTCTCCTTACACAATTATGAATATTTCAGTAAACGTTTTTGACCCCTTTTAAAAAATATTAGACTAGTTTTCTGAGATTTTTCTAAGATTGAATGAAGAAAACTGACTATTATAACTGGTGTCTTGGTCAGCTAGGAGTAGACCCTCTTCTTATCTTTCTTTAGGAGATTAAAGATTTGCCCTAGAAAAGATGGCTGACTCCAGTGCCAAACATAAACGTTAGATGTCTGTATGCACACATTTGCGTACGTGCTTATACCGTATCTCCCCTGCCTCTGCTGGCACAAAATTAGGACAGATTATTAAATTACATTTCCAATTCATGGCAGTTTCTCTAACACTAAGATATGCAAGTTGAAACAAGTTTCTACATTGTTTTATGTGTCTGGTACAGTTGTTTCCCCAATTGCTGTTTGATATATCAACAGATGGTTAACATGAGTATAATTACATAACTCAATAGAATTCTATGTTGAACTGAATCAGTCTTCAGGAAGCTTATTATCTCTATTTGAGATGAATGTAATGCTAACTGAGAAAGGGAGCATCTTTGACCTATAGCTGATTTCTTATATTTGAGGAGTGGGTTATGAAAAGATAGAAGACTAAAGGTCAGAGTAGCAGGAAATGAAAGGTAGTATGTGATTGGAGGGAACGATATTTTGGTCTAACTTATTATGCAATATAATCAGAGAAATATTAAAAATTAACTGTCTGCTGTACACAGGGACTTCGGTTATGCCCTTGTGAATCCCCTAAAAGCTAATGAAATGTAAGCTTCAGTGCCCCTTACTTAGACATGCCCTTTCCTAGGTCCTGTACCTAATTTTGCATTAGGAATTTTATATTACGTTTCTTGAAGAAGGGTAGCAAAATTATATATACTTCTGGCCCTAAAAAAAATCTGCATCTGTCCCTGTGAGAAAGGTCAAAGTACTCCCATTACTTTATCTATTAGAAATAGGCATGGGGTATTTGTAGGATATATTTTTAAGTAATAAAGTTGTGAGTTAATTGAAATATCTCTATATAACTAAGTGGCTTTCTCATAGTACATATTATATGTGATATATAAGGAGAGAGTTTCGCTTTGGACATATTTTATGTGTCAATTCTGAATGATAGAAAAATAATGAATGGGATTTTAATTGTAGCTCCTTTTCTTAGTTTGGAAAGAAATATATAGAGATTTGAAATTTGAATGCAGAGAAGTCAAGAAATTTGATTTTAGTTAAATAAAACCTTGTTTCATTTCACCCTACTTGATATACTGTATGTTGGTGCTGATAATGTTTACAGAGCTACATTTACTTTCGTAACCATTCAAAGTCAGGAATTAAAGCATGGCATTGTGTGACTGACAAGAAGATCATGGTGGATATAAATTAGAGTAGATAGAGTCATCTTGGCAGCTTCTGTTTACATTATTTATATATAGGTAAAAGAATTATTACCTATAAATGTATTTTAGGTTAATTTTCCCATAAACAGTATTTTTAATTTATCTCAATATATATAATACCTGAAAGTGTAACCTCTAGGTATTATTAGTACTGTACTTAAAAAGATATTTTAATAGCCAATTTTGGGAGATAATCCTTCTTTTTGTCGCATTTTCAAATTAGTTGGAGTCTCAAAATAAATGCTTGGTCTATTTTTAGGTCTGATACAAATTCACAGAGGTGTACGTCATGGTCTTAGAGAAAGTTCACCAGTTTTCCATATGTTGTAAGATAATTGCCCTTCCCTACGATCGCGTCAGGATAATAACTTGATCTTTTTGAACCAGTTCTCTGTCTCCTCTGAGTTAATCAAATGGTTCCCTTTATGTTTTATTTTTTTGACATGATATTTTCAAGATAGGAGTGAGTCTTAATTTTATACAATTACTTGATATTCTTAGCCTGAAACTACCACTTCGGTTATGCCCTTGTGCGTCCCTGCTCCCTTCTCTCTGTTACCGTTGGCTTTAAAATATCAGTGGAGGATGGTTACGGTCTCCAAATAGTTATCTGTTACATGTGTGTATTTTGGCTACTTGGATCAAGGGTACATTTATAGTATCAATAAGTGCCTTAACAGTTTTATAGATAATCTCTCAAGAAACTGTGGAGCATTAGGTATCTAGGAGCCATACAGATGGATGCACTGTTTTGAAAGTGAGCATACTTTTTTTCCCTCAACATATACACTACTGATTTTATTTTTAAAAGTATGACTTTCAAATGAATTAATTTCTTGGTTGAAAGACTTGCCTCCTGAATCCTTATTACCTCTTGTTGAAGCCTCTAAAGGCCATGTTGAAAACTGGAGAGGAAAAAAAAAAAAAAAAAAAAAGACATGCACAGTTAATCTCTTTTGCAGCAGTGACTGTATTTTGAGTACTTTGTGCAACAGGGTATTTTGTACAGCATCTTGTGGGAAAACAGATTAGGCCTTTGGATGTTACAGCTGTATAACTGGTTGGGTTGTGACGGGCCTGACTGAAACGAGGATTGTGAAGTTAGAGCCTGCTTATTCCTACTGATTAACATTCTCCTGCGCATGCTCTGAAGCACATTCATAGCGCACCAGGAGGCGATGCAATGTGGTTCCCTGGTCCGAGGTTTGAGCTGTCTTATTTTAAAGCATGTCTGAATTATTGTTTTCCCTAGCATTTCTCCTTCATTCCAAACTTTCACTTACTGACTAATGGAATATAAAGTAAAAATACTTTGGAGAAGTAAAACACAGATTGTTTCAAATGAGTGTATGCTTATAACAGAATAGAAATGATCTACGTTAAACTACTGTGTATGCTAATTACTTCAGACACTACCACATAGCACTTTTAAATTGCTCTGGAAGCAAAAACAGTATATATAACTATGGTTAACACGCAAACCACAAGACCCCTGCAAAGATTTTAACTAGTCTGGGATTCTTTTTTTTTTTTTCTTTTTTTTAAGTCTGGGATTATTTTGATCCTCTTTTTGGAGAAATTTTTTACTTTATGGTTTTTCCTTGTGAATGTTGTTACTACTGCTTTAAATCTAGAACTTAACTATTGACACTTATTATCTTGAAAACAGGGTTCATCTTTTGACGGTATCCATCTGTGTTCAGAGAGTGGCATATCACCTTACTCTTGCTTACAGTGGACACAGACATTTGCCCCAAATTTCTGTCTTTTTGTAGATGGACTGCAGCACGATAGTAATGAATTTTCAGTGGTACCTTTCAGCATTTGGGAAACTTTGCGAACATAAGCATCAGATGTGTTGTAAAAAAAACAAACAAAAATTGCTTATTACCATGTAATGCAGTGTCTTCTCTTTACGCCAAACTGGTGAACAAACATGTATTGATAGAATTCTTTCACTGATGCTAAATGTTGACTACCTACAGTTTTATAATAAGTGCAAGTCACAAAGAGGCAAGACAAATGGCCTCTTGTACTGAATGCTTCGAGAACTTAATTTGTCCTAATTTTCTGACAAAGATCTGACTCTGGGTTTCAAAGAGCTTGGTTTTTACTTATCATAGAGCAGATTAGATGGTAGTGATGTACTGCTAGAGATGGTTTTTAGTTATTGACTCAGAATTCATCTCATGATGAATCTTTCATGTTGTTTTATTGTCTGTATATCTGTATTGACTTTATTAACATGGGTTTAGTGAGCTTTGTGTTAAAATTTGACCTGGTAGCAATAATTTCTTTTTCAACTATCAAGGGGCAGAAAAATCCATATGTATTGTAATGTTCATTAACATATTACTAGGTACTATATATGAATGTATTTCAATGCTTTTCATAGCCTATGGTAAGCATCAATAATATGCGCCAACGCAATCAATTTAGCCCAGTGGGAAAGTAGTCCGGTTATTCTGAAGGGCTGTGCTGGCAGCTGTCTCTTTGATCTGTGCTTAGATTGTAATTTATAGACCAGGTATATCCATTAACTTGGATCTGGAATGGGTTCATCATGACCTTGGACCATTCATTGTGAGTAGGGGGAGGTGCGTTTGGGCTGGTGCTCTAAAATACAGGAACAAGAAGTTCAGCTGAGGGAGAGGGAGGCCCGATATCCTACATGGTCCTCATCTGTGGTGGGGTTTCTTCATCTCAGCATTGTGATAATGAAACTCAGTAAATGGGATTGTGCTATTTTATACAAATTTTGCACAATATCTTATATTGATAAATTCTTAAAGAGCAAAATTTCTTTTCTGTATCTGCATTCCAACCATATTAGAAGTACTAAGATATTTAACTATGAAAATATAAATGGTGCAAAGGGACTTTCATCTGTGGATTGTGCTGTTTCTTAGGGTTCTGTCACACTGACGCTTATACCAGCATGTGATATGTGAAATAAAATGAATTTTTCTACAGCTTAATGATTTCCCTCCGGGGAGAGTTCTGGTACAGCGATCACACTGCCAGATGGTGTTTACAGGCTATTTGTGTGAGTGGTAGGATACTATGAAATAAGTGTGATTTCATCGGATGGAAACTCTTGATGCATGTGTTTTTGTATGGAATAGGTTTTGGTGCAATATGATGTCACTCAATGCAGCATTGAATTTAATTTCAATTGTATTTATGTATATGTATAACTGTCATGCTTCTAGTTGCTTCAACCTTTGTATATATATTTTTGTACATATTTTTAGTAGAAAACATTTGAAATGGAAGTTAAATAAACATTTGATAGTTTACCTAGTAAAACTCATGCTGTGTTTTTTGTTGTTGTTTTTGTTTTTTGTTTGTTTTGTGTTTTTTTTTTTTAGCAGTGTCCGTTCCATTAAATTGAAGGCTTTGGTTTTAATGATTGGATTTATCTGTCACTCATTATGTGAATTTGTTGGAGTATCCCACTTCACAACAATTTCCTATACTAAAAACTGAAAGTGGTGGCGGATTCAGCAAACACTGTAGACATTCTTCTTCCTCATGGCCTACATCCATCTGTCCTCTGCTCTGGAATATCTAGCAACTTCTCTTTTCTCTTTTCACCTGTCCTAATTCGGTCTTCTTATTTCCCGCCTCTTAACAAAAGTCTCATTTCTTGTCTCTCTATAATTCAGCTTTCACATGTTTCCCCAGAATGTTCTTTCTGAAACACAAATATGGTAAAAACCCTCTATGGGGACTTCCCTGATGGCGCAGTGGTTAAGAATCTGCCTGCCAATGCAGGAGACACGGGTTCGAGCCCTGGTCTGGGAAGATCCCACATGCCACGGAGCAACTAAGCCCGTGCACCACAACTACTGAGCCTGTGCTCTAGAGCCCGCGAGCCACAACTACTGAAGCCCGGGCACCTAGAGCGCGTGCTCCACAACAAGAGACGCCACCGCAATGAGAAGCCCGTGCACCACAATGAAGAGCAGCCCCCGCTCTCCGCAACTAAAGAAAACCCGCACAGCAACGAAGACCCAACGCAGCCAAAAATAAGTAAGTAAAATAAATAAATAAAATAAATTTATTTAAAAAAGATTTGTGCGTGTTTAAAAAAAACCCTCTGATTTCATATCTAGTAATTATTAATATTTTTTTCTGGGTGGGTAAAATCCATACTTCTGTATAGCATACTGGACTTTCCATAATCTGCCATGTTTCTTTCTCCAGTTACAAGTGACCACTTCCGTATTCTCTGCCACAACATTAAATGTCTTTTTAGTAGTCTAACAAAGAAAATATGCCATCATTTCATTTGACATACTGCGGATTCCTACAGGAATTATATTTTCTTCTACCATTCCTATCTCCTATACCCAGCATAGCATACTTCTACCCAACACTCAAGTTTGAGATTCAAAAGTCACTTTTTCCAAAAACTTTCCCCAAGCTGGTTCAGGACCTGAGCCCTGACCATCTTCATCTTCTGGGATGCACTTCTTTTGTAGAACTCACCGTACACCATTGTAATCGAGATGCTCGATTCCTTTCTCTGCCTGCATTTGCAAATTTTAGTTGTCTTTTACTGACTAAAGCATAATAGGTGCTCAGTGGTTTAGGTTCATACATTCACTAAATGAACAAATGACTTTTATTCACTAGGTTTCATGATAAACTTTTTTTCGAAGTAGTTTACAGTACCTTTAAATTTAAGCAATCCGTTAGCTTCTGTGAAATTCTGTGAAATGTCTTACTTTCAGAATATAGGAAAACTGGAGAGCTTCAGACTCTCTTCTTTCCTGTTCGTTCTCTCTTTCTCCCACTCCTACATCCCCAGTTCATGTTGGCAGGTGGGTCTTGAATAGAGGAAATGAGCAAATGACCTACTATGATCTCTTCCCATGAAAATGCATTTGGGCTCCTATGTTATTGATAAGGTATCTTTTTTCATAATACTAACTTGAAAACAAATAATGGTCTGAAATGGAGAGCAGAAGAAAATCTATATTTCTGCTGACCAAACTTCTCTTTGAAGTAGACACAGGAGATTAAGTAGCACTTTTTCCTGATGACATATTTTGGGAGAACAATAAAAAAAGAAACGTAACTTTTGCACCTGTTAAATTTAAACGCTTTCGAAAAGAAATACAAACCATCTGATATGTAGATATACTTATTTTAAAATTAATGAATATGAATGGAAATGTAACAAAAATGTGTAGGAAAAATTAGATAATATGTATGGCTAATATTTTTTTTAAACTTTCATTAGGCTCTTAAACATGCTGGTTTAGGTTCACAATGACTTTTGCAGCTGAACTACGTCTAATAATTTTCTACTGGAATTTTTAGGCTGTGTCTAATTTATAAAAATTTGAGATGATAATGTATCCTGGGATGGGTGGGCAGGTCATGGATAACTGTACTGTTGCTTTTGCCTCCACAGGCCCTAAAAATTATATGTGCAGACTTTCTAGGAATCTGACTTAGAAGGTCAGGTCTTCATAGCGATTTTACTGTTTTTATAGTATTAAGCCTAAGAACACCTGGTCACCAGCAGACATTGACTAAAAACTATGCTCTAAAATGTTTGATGTTTGAAAGAATTTAGAAATAAAAATATAATTAGGATTCAGTACCCTTTAAGTTTTTAGCTTTGAAGATTTATTAATCTCTGAAAAAAGATATGAAACAGGATTTCAAAGGTGTTAATTCAGGTTAAATTACTATAAAAATTGAAATCCCCTCTAGCTGTAATAAACTAAATTAATAAGTATAAATGAGTATAACCCTAAGAAATGTATGAGCAAGCCAGTTGTTTTCCTCTTATTCTAACTTCTCTAAAAATAAGAGAAACTAATCTTACTTTTCTCATAGTAATTAACATTGTAATTATATAACAATATGTCATTATTATCTTTATGTATTTCATTTCCTAAAATCTAAATATGCCGTAAAATTTTTGTTCATGTTCTGAATTCCACCTTAAACTTATGTTTACTTCTTACTCCCACATTGCCATGTTCCTTTAAGAATTTGTTACTCAAGGCATTAAAGTCAAAGTTTATTTGTTTATTGATTCAAGAAAAATTCCACAAGAACCTCCCCATGCCAAGCAAAGAGATGGGTGCTAGAAATACAATACTTAACATTTGGTATTGCCTGTGCTTCACGAAGTTGAAGACATAGATACTTTTTCTTGATCGCTCAAATGTCTTGTTAAGAGTTAGGGTAAATCTCAAGTGCTAGAAGGCAGTATACCCCGATGTGATCTGGTCTAGGGGGTTGGGGAAGGCATTCCTAAGGATGTGATATGAATTGATATTGAAGGATGGGTGCTCATTAACCAGGTAAAGGGAAAGTTGGATGAGGAGTGTTATAGGCAAAGCGGACTGTGTGATAAAGACCCTGAACCACAGAAAGCAAGGCTTGTTAAAGGAAATAAATGCAAGACCAGTGCAACTAGAGCACAGGACAAAGTTTATAATGCACTTTAAAAGAGGAGCAATTGTAGAGGACTTATTAGGCAATGTTCAAAGTTTTGGTCTTTACCCAGTATAATGGAGAGGTCACAGACAAAAGAAATTCACACACAACATGAACATTGAACTTTATCAAAATTTCAAATCTTACCCTCTCCTAAAATTCTAGATAGAATTTTTCAGTAGTAAAAGATAATTTGTTTTACCACTTTCTTATTATTCCTATATTTTATCTAATTAGTTCACACTGCCAAAGGTATTTGTAAACTGCAATAGGCTCAGCATCTAATACTGAAAGAGAAAGTAATTACAGGAATATGTAATCAACATACGAGGGAAATCTTTTTTCTGGGAATTTTATTGTTGTCTCTCCTTAGCATGTTTTCCCCTTTCTCTTCCAAGTTAGATTAACATCTGATCTACAATGTTGAACATTCATCAACTATCATCTCTAGGATGGTTTGTAATTTTTTTTTGAGAGAGATATTCCTCTGGTGCTATAATTTTTAAATCTATTCTTCTAAATTTATTTTTTGCCCAAATGAAAACATTAAACAAAAATCTACCTTGCATGACCTATTATTAACAGAGTTATTGTCTTATGAATAAAGGTATCATTCATCCGGCTCTAGTGGGTCAATGTGAAAAATGTCAATACTATAAATATTTGAAATTTTTTCTGGTTCTGTAGAAACACAGAGAAGAATTTTTAGTTTTTTTTTTTTTTCCCACTCTTCATAATTCACAATGGTTGAAAAGTGACTTTTCTAGCAAGAGAATAAGAATTTCATTTAAGGAAATAAGGAAATAAAGTCAGAAAAATTATTTGAGATTATTTAAAGAACACTTCCATGGAAAACGGGGAATTCTCTGATACAGTTTTCCCCCAGCTTTATTAAGATGTAACTGACAAGTAATATTGTTTAAGTTTAGTACAATGGGATGACTTGATACATGTACATATTGTGAAATGATTACCACATTAAGGTTAGTTAACACATCCATCACCTCACATAGTGACTACTTTTTTCTGTAGTGGCAACATTTAGGATCTATCCTCTTAGCAGATTTCAAGTATCCAGTACAGTATTGTTAACTACAGTCACCGTGTTGTACATTACATGTGCAGAATGTATTCATTTTATAACAGAAAATGTGTACCCTTTGACCATCTCCCCATCACCCCCACCCTTTAGCCCCTGGTAGCCACCAATCTCCTTCCTATGAGTTCAACTTTTTAGATTCTACATATAAGTGAGATCAAAGAGTATTTGTCTAAGAGTTTTTGGTGGCAAATTTAGAGTTTGCTAAATATATGATCATGTCATCAGTAAACGAAGACAATGTTACTTCTTCCTTTCTGATTTGGACTCCTGTTATTTCTCTTTCTTGCCTAACTGCTCTGGCTGGGACTCCCAGTACTATGTTGAATAGGAGTGGTAAGAGTGGGCATCTTTGTCTTCTTCCTCATCTTGAAGGAAAAGCGTCCAACCTTTCCCCGTATGATGTCAGCTGTGGGTTTGCTGTGTATGACCTTTATTATGTTGAGGTATATTCTTTCTATACCCAATCTGCTGAGAGTTTTTATCATGAAAGGATATTCTGTTTTGTCAAATGCTTTTCCTGCATCCATTGAGGAATTTAATTACGATTAAATTTAATTACGATTACGATTTTAATCTTTCATTCTATGAATGTGATGAATCGCATTTATTGATTTGCAGATATTGTGCCGTCTTTACATCCCCAAAATAAATCCCACTTGGTCACTGTGTGCAATCCTTTAAACGTTGGTTTGCTAGTATTTTGTTGAGAATTTTCGAATCTATGTTCCTGAGGGATGATGCCCCTGGATGGACTCTTTTGAGGCTGGGCTGCAGCCTGTGATCGGACCGTCCGCTGCTTGAGCTCCACTCTTAGGCGGCGTCTCTGGCTGGGATCCCTGGTGGAGCAGGGCCTCCAGCTTTACCTTGCAGTGGGTGGGGCTGGAGGCTGTGATGCGTGGTCAGAAGGGGCTGCCGTCCAAGCCTGCTGGGCAGGTGAGACTGTGTTCCATGACTGGGCAGGGCTGCTGGCTTGGGCTCCCTGCCTGTAGGAGGAAGCTTGCTGTGCTTGGCCAGCAAGTCCTGCGGGCTCGGCTGGAGGCTGCCTAGGGTCGTGGTTTGGGCTCCCTTGCAGACGGGGCCGGAAGTTATGCTCTGCAGTTGGGCGGGGCTGCCAGCTTGCTTCTCTGCCTCAGCTGGGCTCCGGGATGAGCTTCACAGCTGCCCAAGGTCTCCGGCTGGGCTTGCTGATCAGGCAGGGCTGGAGGCTATGTCTAACTGTTGAATGGAGCCGCTCACCGGCTTCACTGTCTTGGCGGGTTTAGAGGAGGGGCTCTGCCACTGGGACAGCCCGCTGGCTGTGGACCCAAACTGGGCAGAACTTCTACTAAGCTCTCTGGCCAGACAGGCCACCGGCTTGGGTCTGCAGATGGGCAGAGCTGCTGGCTGAGATCTAAGATCAGGCATCACTGCCAGCAGAAATTTGTCTGCCGAGATCTACACGCTCGTTTCTGTGAGGCTGCTCTTCTCCATCTCTAGCGGTTCCCCCAGTTATTCCCACGAGGAGATACCTAAGTGGGTTTCCTGGGAAGCTTCCTGGATGCTGGGGAAGCTGGGTGTCTGCCTTGGGCTCTCCTTTTCCCCCTGGAGAAATTGTAGGCCAGGGGAGAACTGCTGGGTGTGATGGCATACTGACCTGAGGGAGGGGAGACTCGGTCAAAGTGAAACCATTGCTCTCACCCTTCTAATGTGTCTTTTCTTGATTTCTGTGGTCCAGGAGGGTGCTTCAGCCTCACCCCTACGTTCTGGGATCTTCACAAAGGCGTCTTGTCTATGGGCAGGGCTATTTGCTCTTTCTGTGAGGGGGAATGAGGTCAGGAGCCATCCATTTTGCCATTTCGCTCTGAAGCAGTTTTTCATACCCAGGTCTCCCTAATCTGAAGTTCCATTACCAGGTGTTTCTCTATGCACTTATAGTGATATATTGATTTCCTTAAAAGAATAATTTGATACCATCCAGGCGTGCCTAATGATAACAAAAGGTTAATGTAGAAAGTCTATGATTATTAGTAAAATGCTTTCTCAAATTAAAGCTCTCAGATTTCAGTGAGAGAATATTGAATCAAAGGACTGAAAGGGCAGAAGAAATTGAACAATGGTTCAATTTTGTAATAGATGTTATTTATCATTTTTATTAAACTTTGTATTAGCCATGTGCTTTGCATTGACTGGGATACTCCTCACCACTCTCTATGAATAAGAGAGATGACAAGTCTCACTTCCATTTTTGGATTAAGAAAATGAGTCCAAAATAGCTAAAATGCCTTGCCTCAAGCAACAGAGAAAGTCAAAAAGGTCAGAGTAGAAATTCTGATTATCAAATCACTCTTAAATTCCTGACTCTTGGAGCAAACCATCTCTCAGGTAAAGACAATTACTTTGTTATATTTATACGTCAATCAGTCATTAAATATTTATCTTGTATCTGCTCTGCGATTAACAATGAACTTTATGGTATGGGAAATGTACCATGATTCTTCAGCCCAAGGAACTCACAGTAATTCAGCTTGGATAAAGAAGAATCTATAATCTAATAATAAACCGCAGGAATACATCATTGAATACAGTGTGTGATTAACTGTGACAATGTGTGTTGGGCTTCACATTAGTTCTTAAATATTTGGAGGAGGGGGTCGGGAGGGTAGATGTTGTTTTTGGATGATGTGTGTGGTTTGCAATTTCGTGGAAGGTATGTATTAAAAGCATACTATGCTTTTGGTTCATAACAGAGCTAATTCTGAGTGGAGTTGAGGATAGTAAATACAGAGAAGTTGATTGTATCATGTCCACTTATGCCAGTGTCTTTATATCAGGAAAATGAGTTTGACCTGAAGATAGAAGCCACTGAACACATTTCTGAAGGGAATCGTATGGTCAAAGTGGCAACTGAGCAAGGTTGTCAACTCTGCTGGAGTTGATGAGGAGAAATCTGGGTTCAGCAAAATCTAGCTGACAAGCTTTTGCAGTGAACAGGTGTGAAGAAGTCTAGATTGGGATGGGAAATAAAAGGGCAGATGAATGAGAAATTCTGCAGAAAAAAACCAACATGACATCGTGCCTGACTCACTCTGGAGGATTAAGAGGAAGAGGAGTCATAGGTGACTCCGTGGTGTCAGGCCTGAATGAGCTGATAAATAAAGGAGCATGTGACTGACCAGAGGTGTTTGGTGGTAAACATCTGATTTCCTTTTATGAGGTGATTGGAGATTACAGCACATTTTCATTTGTGAAGTGCTAAAGTTGAGGTCGTGAAAATTCCATCTGTACACATCCCCTGATCATCAGACTATAGGTCAAGAGCTCAGGTGAGAGGAGAGGATTTAGATACACATCGTTAATGTTCTTGGGGAGGCTTATAAATAGCACCTCTCTTCCCTACTTGAATTATTAATCAATTAAGATAGAAGTCGAAACTGTAAGGCAGATAAGAGAACAAAATATCACCTTTATTTCTGATACAGCTAATATAGAAGAATGTGATTCATAGCTATGGGCAAGTAGGCTTTCTAACATTGAACTCTGGGGTTAGAAAGATTTACTTACCCCACCGCAGGCAGTCTTGTACCATTTCAGGCCTCTTTGCATGGGTCTCTGCCCCTGTAAGACTTAAGGTGTGGAGAAGCACAGCAGAATTAATGCCCTCTGAGGTCAGGATGGTTCCCAAGAGAGAAAAGACATACAGTTTTTTTTTTCTTTTCTTTCCAAGCTCACCAATAAGATTAAGACACTACTCTTCTAGAATGAGGCTAAGAGTGTCTCCCTAACATGGTGCCTTCTACATGGAAGTAAATATCAGCTATGGGAAAGAACCATCTCTCCTTCTCTCCACCCCGTCACATTTAAGAGAACTCTGGGGATTCCCTGGTGGTGCAGTGGTTAAGAATCTGCCTGCTAATGCAGGGGACACGGGTTCGAGCCCTGGTCCGGGAAGATCCCACATGCAGCGGAGCAACGAAGCCCGTGCGTCACAACTACTGAGCCTGTACTCTAGAGCCCACGAGCCACAACTACTGAAGCCCTCGTGCCACAACTACTGAAGCCCGTGTGCCTAGATCCCGTGCTCTGCAACAAAAGAAGCCACCACGATGAGAAGCCCGCGCAGCGCAACAAAGAGTAGCCCCTGCTCACCGCAACTAGAGAAAGCCTGCGCACAGCAACGAAGACCCAAAGCAGCCAAGAATAAATAAATAAATAGATAAATAAATAAATAAATAATTTTATTAAGGAAAAAAAACAGTACTCTGCATAGAAACTCACCTTCATGGGTTCAGAAAACACGTCTTTTCTATTTTTTATCCACAATCTGACTCAAGCATGGAACCTGGAAAATGTCTATTACCCAACAAATAGTTTTTGATTAAATGGGTAAATAAAGTTGGCAGTTGAAGATGATGTAACTTGGTGGATTTCCACTGGAGAGACTGTAAAAGGAGAAGTGTGTAGCCCCATGGAGTAAGCTTGCACGAGCTAGGTAGGAAATGGAAAAAGGCAGGGGATCTAAACAGGAAAAGAACAGTGGGCGCCTACTAAGACTCTGGATCTAAGGTGGATGTCTATTTTGGATGACGGCATGATGTAGTTTCAGAATACTTCCACTGATGTCATTCTCTATTTCTCATATTTTGGTCAGGTTGACAGCCATTCTGGGATCTGTGGTTTCAGGTATGTGGTAAATGAAAAGATGTTGAACAATGATTACTGTTTTACCTTCTGATCCCAGAAGCCATCAAAGACAATTTTCAGCCTTAACAAGGTGGTTGTGATGCGTTGTATTATATTATTTAGGACTCTTTTAGATGCAAGTAACAGAAACCAATTCAAGTAATTGAAGCACAAGAGGGAATAGGATATGGATATAGCCATGTCTTGAAGAACTATTTGTCAGGAATGCAGTCTGGCCTCAGAAACAGACACGTCTGGAACTGGAAAGCTACAGGAAGCTAGGCAATATTCTCTCCATTTCTCATCTCTGTCTCTGTGTGACTATCATACTTCTATTCTTCCCTGTACTGGCCTTCGCTACACAATGCCTGAGTTTATACATCTCTTCCAGTCAAGAGAAAAGCTCAGACGAAGAATCAAATCTTTTAGTCACAATTACAGGTAACAAATTTCAACCCCAAGCAGAATCCAGTCATGGCTTTCAGGTTCCTGCATAACTGAATGGGTGAATGGTTTTGAGGAAGCAGAATTCCTGGAGATTTTAGTAACTATAAAAGGCTTCTTCTAGACACACACACACACATTCTATAAAGCATGAATCATTCAAGAAATTGGAAAGAATAGAAAGAGTGAAATGTAGCCAGGAATAAGATAAAAATAACTAATGTTTAACAAATACATATTATGTGCCTTTAGCACTGTTCTAAGCACTAACTGTATACTAACTCATTTAATCCTCATGGCAACTTTAGGAGGTCCTCCCAATTAGGAAGAAACAGAGGCAAGTTGGAATCAAGTCCAAAGCATCAAAAGTCACATGGTAAGTGCCCGGAACATTTCAGATATCTTTAAATAAAAGCATTTAAAAATTATTCCTATTCTCCAACCACTAAATGTTTTATTTTCAGTTTGTTCCTAAGTATTGAATTTTCTTTGCTTACTGGGCAAAAGCAGAAGAAAACTCCATTGGTAGGAGGACTGATGATGGGTATTACTGGTTCTTTGGGATACCCATGGGATACTGATGTTCACTTGGATGATGGTTTATCCAGCTGTGGGGAGATGTTAAGAGTGGAAGTGTAATTTGCCAGGTTCTCTCACCACTGGAAAATACTGCCAATAGTAAGGCAATTCACCTCAAATTACAGGCCTCACTTCCACAATCCTGCCCTAAGGCCATAGCTAGTAAAAAAACGATTTTACTTCTAATTGACAATTCTACGTTCCTTTTGGTTTCTTGCTTTCAGAACTTTTTTTTAGGAGGGGTGAAGGGGTGAGCAGTGGATAGAATGACAGGGAAATTTGGATGGATTACCAATTTTAATTGAAAATTTTAACAGACACAAGACATGAAGTTTAGAATGTTTGAAAATCATAATTATATTTAATTAATTATATATAAATTATGTTTATATATAAAGTTACATACGTATATATTTAATATCCAATAAGCAAATATTATTTTTGAGCGTCCATGGACCATCCACCAAAACTGAGTCTCTACTGGGACTCAGTGAAAACCCACCAAATCTCAAGGAATCAATATCTTGGAGATTATGACAATAATGTAGTAAAATTAGAAAATAATAATAAAAAGATAGCTTTAAAAGGTCTGTATATCTGTAATATTAAAAAGAGACTGTAAGAAACTCTTAAGTAAAAATAGTTTACAGAGAACTACATGATAATGAAGAGCAAAAACAAGCCAGGAATTTTAGGTGACAGGTAAAGCATTCTAAGAGGGAAATTTGGAAGGCAAGAAGAATGGAGATGCAGATGTAGGGGGAAAATAATAACAATAATAACAGCACAACAGCAACAAAACCAGGAGAGAGACCACACAGGTTGATCAAGATGAAGGATCATGAACTGAGAAACCGCTTACTAGTATTTTTAAAAGACAATAGTTTTGAATAAATTAACTGCAACAATGCAATAAGAATGTGTTCCATTCAAATCGGTTTTTAGAATGGAAGGGGGGTTATTTTACAGGAAATTAAATTGATATTGAGGAGCTGTGATAGAAATGCAGGTACCAATGAAATAATTGTCAATGCATGTTGTAAGTTACCACAAATTTCTTAGTTATTTATGCATCTGAGATCCATAGAAGAGAGAGTAAAAAATAAAGAAGAATAAGGATGGTTAGTTTACCATGTTAGCAAGAGAAGTCCATCTCACCCATGGATTACTGCAATCCTCTGCTTCATTCCAGGGAGTTCAGTCCTGTTTTCTAGATTTCAGAGAAAAATGAAGCATAGAACAAACTTTCTCACTTCTCAGCTTGCCTGGCAGAATGTTTGACCTAATAATCTGAAGTTTCCAGGTAGTATACTTTTCAAATACCAATATCACATGAATCATAAGATATTCTCCATAATTTACAATTAACTGTATAGTAAATGAAGCAATGAAAAGAAGCCTTGAGATGGGCTTATTAACCTTTCAGCTATATAATAAGATAAATATGGCAATGGGAGATCATTCCAGAGACTTTCATTTGAGTTCCAATATGAATATGGATTTTAAATTACTGCTTATCCTATAAAATCTTTTTTCTTCATTGACCAAATATGAGTCTTATCTGCAACATATCAATGCAAAGGTAATTTATACTTTTAAACTGGAAATATACCATTGCAACCCTGGTCTGCTTTATGCAACATTTGCTATCTTAGATGGATTTTCCAGTTTTTAAATAACAGAATAAGTTGTGATGTTTTAAAACATGCATTAAAATTTTGTTCACTGGTGGCATATGTTTCTATCACAGTTCCTCAGTATTATTCCAATTTGCTGTTAAATTTGTCCCTTCCCTTTGTTTTAAACTGATCTTTTTATAGATGTACAATATTATGTAGTTTAATTGAATAATTTAATTCATTCAACAAATAAAAAGCAACTACTACATGCCAGGTTGAGGGTTGTGTGCTCAAAGATAAAGCACTGTTTTTCTCAAGTAATTAACAGTCTGGTGAAAAAGAGACCCATAAAGACATAAGACAGTATTATAAAGGCCAGATAGAGACATGCATGGTGCCTTATGGGAGCATTTAATAGTAACATCTAATCCTACCTAAGGAGAACAGAGATGAGATCCTGGGGGGTGATTAATAAACTGGGCATTAAAGGCTAGCCAGGCAAAGGGTTATGGGAGGGTTGGGATTGTGGAAAGCATTCCAGCTTGTGGGTGTAATGTGTGTAATGCCGCGGAGGAAGAAATTGTACAGAGTGCACAGGGACCATTATCGAGTCCAAGCTTGCGCTGGTCACCACATGACAGGCCAATAAATCAAAAGACAAGTCGTTGGGGACAAGGAATAGCGACTTTATTTGGAAAGCCAGCAGACCGAGAAGATGGTGGACCAGTGTCCCAAAGAATCATCTTACCCGAGTTAGCATGCAGGCTTCTTTTATAGTAAAAGGGGAGGGAGCGTTGCAGGTTGTGGCACACTTCTTGCTGCAGGAATCCTTCGTTCTTGCAGCCGTCCATGTGGGGCCGGTCACAAGGTTCCTATAAAGCTCCAGCAAGACAGATGTTGTTCTCTGTTCTGCAACTTTGTATCTCTATACGAATGGAAAAGTGTTATTCCTTTAAAGATCAGAGCCTTGAGAATGGGCTATCCTGTATATTTCAGGCTTTAGGCAACATTATTTTACAAAAGGTGCAGAGCCAGCATGGCTAAGCACAGGCAACAGAGCACAAGTGTAAGGGATAGGGCTAAAGGAACAGATCCAATATGGAGTCAGGTTTGTTATTCTCTGTTACAGGACCTCAAGTGGTGTTTGTGGCAGGTATAAAGGCATAAAGCTGGAGAAGTAGGCAAAGACCAGGTCATTTGGGATCACATAGGCCTTGGTGAGCAATCTTTATATGGTTCCTTGGGGCATAAGCAAGGGGCGGCTTTCACAAAACCCTATAGTGAGTAGAGACTAGATTCTAGAGGACCAGTGTGTAAGAAGGGTCACAATAAAAAGGTGGTGACAGTGTTCTAGACAAGACGTGACAAGAACCAAACCAGGGCTATGGACATAGAGACTGAGATAAGGGATGTATGGGTTTCCTATTGCTGCTATAAGAAGTTACTACATAGTTAATGGCTTAAAACAACACAAATGTATTACCTTACAGTTGTGGAGGTCAGAAGTCTGAAATGGGTTTTATAAGGCTAAACTCAATGTGTCAGCAAAGCTGTGTTCCTTCTGGTTGCTTTAGAGGAGAATCTGTTTCTTTGCCTTTTCCAGATTTCCTGCATTCCTTGTTTCATTGCCTCTTCCTTGCATCATTCTGAACTCTGTTTTTGTCATCACATCTCCGACTGTGACCCTCCTGTCTCCCTCTTATAATGACTGTGATCCCATTGGGGTTGGCTCACCGAGATAATACTATCCTGTGTCATTATCCTCACCCCCAAATCCTTAACTGAATCACATCTACAAAGTCCCTTTTGCCATGTAAGGTAATATATCCACCGGTTTGAGGGACAAGGATGGAAACATCTTTGACGGGTCGTTATTCTGTCTACCACACAGGACAAGTTGAAAAAATATTTAGGAGGACTCGGTAATTTACGAAGATGGTGTGGGATGAGTGAAAGAGAAAGTAAAACATGCCCAGCTGTTTAACAGGCTGACTTTAAGAAAAGAGGTGTCATCAAAGGCGATGAAGTATGCTGGAGGAGAAACCGTTCAGGTGTGAGGGTTATCATTCAGGTGTGAGGTGAGGAGCACGTAGAGATGGGGGTGCCTGTGGAACATCAAGCCAACAGGAGACGTCTAGCTATCCAGCAGGTATGTTGCTATCTGAACCTGAAGCATGGGTGAAAACTGTGTTGGAAGTTTAGATTTGGATGTTTCCAGCCTTTAGGGAGCAGAGTTGAAGCTGTGTTGGACGAAAACACATGGGGAGAAATTGAGAGCGGGGAGAACAACAGGGAACCGGCATTAGGGATGTTTGGAAGAGCAGCCCTCACCGTTGACCAAGGAGGATTTGTCAGAAAATTGGTAAAGGGAATATTTCAAGAGCCAAGGCAACAGAGCAGTGGTTTTTACACGGTGCTGCTCAAAGCCCCGCTAGGGATTACTGCATTTCGCAGTAGCAGAGAGGAGTGAATAAATGGGACTCCACACTGCTCACCAAAGTCAGAGTGACTGTGCTTTCATTTGAGTCATAGGTTCACATTTTTTCCATAGGGTTTTATTTAAATAAGGGGCTTTTTAATAAAATTGTATTTAAAATATGAAAATCTCTAGAGTAGAGAAGTTGGGGTAGAGTGAATGATGAACATCACATGGTCGCTTGGCTAGAGCATAGGGTGAATGTAGCCAAAAACCATACAGCTGTGATTACGTTTATCAATCTGTGTAATTAACAACTCGTGTTGTCGGTTCCCTATGTTCTCATATAGCATCTTGTACATAGCTTGATCGTGGCTCTTTGCATATTCCATTTTCATTTTTGTTTTAACTTTTCTGTATCCCCCTCTAGATTATGAATACACTAAGGCTCTCCCCAGTGGCTTTCATCTTTGTATTGCAAGTGTAAAAAAATGCAGAAAAATGTATTCCCTAGACTTCATCATAAGGAGAAATTTTGCCTGTGTTTAGGTAAAGAGAGAGACCTCAAAAGCATGCTTAAATAAAATATGATGCCTACTAAACTGCTTTGTGGGAGAAAGAGAGATAGATTGTTTTGTTCCTGAGGAGAAAGGAGAGGAAAAGGAAGAATGAACGAAGAATAAAAAGAAAGACGGCAAAGAGAAGGCAGGAGATCTTAAGATGCAACTCCAGTCCATAAATTGTCAATAATGTTTCTACGCTTATAAATCCTATCCTTTAAATTAATAACTGATAAAGGTTATGAATCTTGGGCTGAGCTAACATAGAGCAAAACAGAGACAGTGTGTATAGAGGAGGTATTTGGCAAAAGAGCCATGGAAATGTAATATCTGGGAATTTGAAGAGATCACAAAGAGGCTTTGAACTTTAACTGGCAAACAAAAGGTTTTTGAAATAGAATATTTTAGACCAGTGCTACCCAACAGAAACATAATGTGAATCACAAAAGACAAGCCACATAGGTAATTTTCAGTGTTCTTGTAGTCACATTAAAAAAGTAAAAATAAGTAGTAGAATTAATTTTAATAATATGTTTTATTTGACAAAATATATCCAAAATATTTTCATATAAGCACGTAATTAACATAAAAATGATTAATGTACTGTGTCACATTCCTTTTTTCATACTAAGTCTTCAAAAACTGGTGCACATTTTGTATTTACAGTACATTTGAATTTGAACTAGCCACATTCAAGAACTCCATATGTGGCTAGTGGCTTCTATACTGGACATCAAAACTCTAGATTACCATAGTCCAGGTAACCTGCAGCTGATAGTAAGATTTCATTTTCAGTGCTCCCCTGGGATTGTTGAACTTGGACCAAATATGGAACTACATCTTGGATAATGCTTAACCAGTAATACATTCTCACCATAGCTGCCTAACTGTTGGATGCATATAAGTTAGGACTCAACAGAGTATCAGTGAACACAGTTTCTTGAGTAGGAAGAAAATGGTTAAGCGTCAGGTCTTCAGTGCATTCTCTTCCTTTACCTGGAAAATGCCTCCAAGAAAGAATGAAGGTGACCCAGTCAATCTTCTTATACACATTCTAATTACAGAACTCCTGGGAAAAGCACTAATGCATTCAGTAGTGGGAGAGTCTTTTATCTATGGAATACTTTGAGCCGATGCACCTGGTCTGTCCATGATTGCTTATGATAGTCTGTGGATTGTGGGGGGCGGGGAATGAAATCTATGGATGTGTGGCCATGGCCTCCTAGGAAATGTTATGAAAGCTATTTGGTATAAAATGAAGGAATTTCAGGATTAAAACAGATCCCTTCTGTGTAGGTACTGTAGTCACATACATTGTTAGTGATCTCCTACATTCATCAGGGCCGGAAGGTATTGATGTGACAAGAAAGCACCAGGGGACCTGCACTAGGGATTCCAGGTTTCTCTTTGCTTTGCCTGTTCCATGGATTAATTTAAAACTCAAAATTATTACTAAAGTTTGAAACTCTGGTTCAAGTGAGTCTGGTTTGATAATTCAGTCCTTGGCATTTTTTCATTAAGAGATTAGAATATTTAACGTGAAGAAAATGAGGTCTGTAAAGATACACTTAATGACTCGGTTGCCAATATAGCCCTGATAATTAAGCAGGTACTCGAATGCTTAGCAAAGATTACTTGATCTAGAGTGGTGCTGTTCTAGATGGTAGCCCCTAGCCATATGTGACTATTTAAACTTTAATTAATTAAAATTAAAGTTCAGGTCCTTACTTGTATTAGTTACACTTAAAATGTTCAGTAGTCACATATGGCTAGTAGCTATCCTATGGACCAGATGAATATTGAACATTTCCTTCATTGCAGAAAGTTCTATTGAACAACCTTGCTCTATACATTAGAGATTTTATTGGGAAATCTGAACGTCACAGACTAGAGAGAGACTTGGGTTTGAGTCAGGACATTTCAGTAAAATAAGACAGAAATGTCAGGCATGCAACTAGGAAAAGAATTTGCTTAGGTTTTTTTTTTTCCTGCTAAAAGCTTTATTGTTTCCATTTGGTCCAAGGCTTGGGCGAGGGCTCCAGGGTAGTTAAAAAGCTGCCTAGTGGCTGCAGAGAGGGGCTTTGGGCAGAAACCCTGACACCAGAGGGGCTCCTCAAAGGCTCCTAGCTGTCCTTGAGGCTGTGTTTCCAAGTGATGCTCGCCCAGCCCGGCCTGGGGACCAGCCGGCCTGCGCAGGTCGGTCAGGTGGTTGCCATGTTCTGGATAAGTTTCACCTGCTGCTCCAGGAAGCGGCTCTCCCGGAAGTCACAGAGGCGGGGTCTGCAGGCGGAACCCACGGCGTGCAGCTCCGACAGGGCCGAGTTCGGGTCCTTCTCCGTGAGCACGGTGACTTCCACAGCACCCTGTGTTTCACCCCACTCATCTTGGGGCGGCTTCTGCACATCCTGAAAGAGGGCGCAGCCGCCGCGCTGGTTTTGCATTTTCAAGAGACGCTGGACGCCCTCTCGCTTCTCCTCGGCCATTTCGCGGAAAGGAAAAGTGGTCCACGCCGGCCGGAGCCACATGGTCGTGGTCGAAATAGAAGCCCGGAGAGAGGTAGGTGTAGGGGGCCCGCAGATGCCTGTTGACCAGGCGGTTGACGACAGCTTCTACCTCAGTGGAATAATTCTGATGAATCTGGGAGCTCATGGTTGATCGGTAATAAGGAGTTAAGATCAAAACATGGTGTTGGCAGGTCCTGGTGGCCGAGGGTAGATGAGTGGCTGATTCGGAAGGTTGAGACTGGAAAAAAGGTTGGAGGGTGGGCAGAGACTGAAGCAAGGGGCGTCCCTGGGTCTGGTGCATCTAAACACTGTTGAAGCAGGAGACAGATCTGTAGGACCATCGAGTGCACTGCCGCTTAGGTCTTGAGAGGTGAAGGAGAGTGGAGAAGAGGAGAGAGTTTTAATGGGGAGAGACGGGGAACTAGAGAGAAGGGAGAAGGCTGTACATTCTGCCATATAATTCTATACTTGGGAGTATACAGTATTTTCTATTTTTTTTAAATCAGAAGCCTTTGGGGAACTTTTTTTTTTTAACTTTTTTTTGGGGGGTTATTTATTTATTTATGGCTGTGTTGGGTCTTCGTTTCTGTGCGAGGGCTTTCTCTAGTTGCGGCAAGTGGGGGCCACTCTTCATTGCGGTGCGCGGGCCTCTCACTATCGCGGCCTCTCTTGTCGCGGAGCACAGGCTCCAGATGCGCAGGCTCAGTAGTTGTGGCTCACGGGCCTAGTTGCTCCGCGGCATGTGGGATCTTCCCAGACCAGGACTCGAACCCGTGTCCCCTGCATTGGCAGGCAGACTCTCTCAACCACTGCGCCACCAGGGAAGCCCCCGGGAGTATACAGTATTTTTAATAGCATTACTAAACTTGAGAATAGGCAGATGTGTGTGTGTGTATATATCTTCTGTTAAAGGAACTAAGTTTCAGATATGGATGGGTATGGAAAAAAGATGACTTCAAGATAAAGTAGGGCTCTGGAATCATATCAATTGTGAGAAAGGCTTTGACTTTCCCAGTATTTTAAAATTTGCAATTCAAGCCATATATCTAGGTCCCAAAGAGAGATAGGGAAGATGCATAATATTTTGATTATATCAGTACGACATGATGCCTGACATTAAATAGATCCTCAATAAAATGGTTGAATGAATGAATTAATATCCGGTGCCAACTGCCTTTCTTGAAGCAACTTTTGTTCATAGACAACTCTTGGGGTATGGAAGGTCAATACAGCATAATCTTTGACTTGCTTTGATTTTGCAATGACGATGTGAATTTGGATCACTGGCAGTTCACATAGAAGTACTCTTAGAAGCTAAAAGTAGACTGGGTTGGGCTGGAGGCCCCTTAACTTTTGAAAGTCTATAGTGTTTCTTTATTTAGATTTATTGCTACACTCAAAACTCTGAAGTAACTAAGTATACACCAATCTGAAGCACATTTCTACCTACAGAATAAATCTTGTAAATTGAAAAGGATTTTGGAGACACCATCAACTTGAAAAAACACAAAAAGTAGATGATATGAAGATAGTCACCTTTTTGACTCATTCTAATAAAGACAATTCTAGAAGTGCATCTCAGTTTCGATCCCAGCAAACCAGTCCTGAGATGTGGCTCTGGTGCCAAAATTGCCTTGTCTGGAAACTGGTTTAGATTCAGCGTTACTGAACTGTATAAAAAAAGACTTCGTTAAGTCGGTTTTCATTCTATTTATGCCTTTGTCATTTCTTTCAGTGTTTAAGTGAAAATAACACATAAGAAATCATTGCTGAGAGGCCTAGAATTTATCTTCAATTATTTATTGTGATACTCCTCTCTCCACCCACCATTACACTCTAACATGTCAGATATCAGTTAAAGACATGTTTAAGACCCTGTAATTCTCAGCATGGTAACTGTTTTGATTATATTTAATGGCCAGCACTTACTCCAAATGAGTTAAAGCGTATTATTGTGTAAGCATTTATTTTCCCTACTTCCCTGCCTTGGTAAAACATTTTCCTGTTTCTCCACTGCTTTTCTATTCTCTTGTAAGTTTAAATCACAGTATGTAACTAGCTAATGAATAGGATTAGATACCAGGTAGATACTTATCAACCTGCGCCAACCAGGTTGATAAACATGGGAAATTACCACCAACCTGACAAATGGATAAATGCACATATACACGTCAGACACCCTGGCCTCACATTTTTTCCACATGTTCATGACGATGTGAGACATTTCCCCTTAAACCCAGCCCCTCAACCTGGATTTCTCTCTCTTAGAGAATGGTATCACCATTCACCTCATTGCTCAAGTCAGAAATTTGGCTATCATTCTCAACTATCACCCCACTCTATCTTATCTGCACATTACATTTGGTGAATTTAGAATCTAATTGTATAGCATACATGATAATTGGGGTGAAGCTTAGTTCTTTTCCTTCACCCCCTGCTGGAATTATCTAGATTTTCTGCGTGAACATGTGTCATCTACGGATGATTAATTGTATAGACTTTAGTTTTTCTTTCAGTCACAGACTTTTCTATTTCACACTTGAATCAGTCATGATCTTGACTTTGTAAAATCTTACTGTGTTTAATAGCTTTTAGTTATTGAATAAGAAAGGAAATAGGGATTTGGATGTATTAAAATACTGGCTTTTGCCATTTTTCTTAATTTGTCTTCTAAAGAACTTTGATGAGAGCCTGGCCATCTGTATCAAATGTAGAATAAAACTCAGAGTTAGCCTTCCTATAAGTAAATATAAATGTTTATGCAATTACCTCACCCATACAGCAGTTATTGTTAAGAAAACACTCCACCATCTTGTCAGTTATCTCTATAAGAGTCAGAGAAAAGTATGTTCATAGCACTTTTGGTTATTTGGCTAGTTATAATTACTATATGTGTTAGCTCTGTGTCATTTACTGGAATAAATATCAAGGGAAATTAAGAGAAAATAATAGACATAATCTGTGCATATAAGGAGCTACAACCTAATAATGCAAGGGACAGTACCAAAAGAGATTTTAAATAAGTAAAATTCATAGTCAACTAAGGTTATAAAATTACATATTCAAAACTTGACTATCCAGATAATGATATTTTTTATAGTATCATTGAAATGGTATATAATAGGAGACAAATGTCAATGGCACAATAAGTAAATAAATGGGATAGAACATAAGCATTAAAAATGTTGCTTTCCAAAAATGTTTAAAACATGAGAAACGCTCACAGTATTACGTTGAGTAAAATTAATGTATGAGTCAAAATCAAATACACAGTGAAAAAATTGAGTCTGTGCAGCTGCCAGAAGTTTACCTTTCACTCTTATGTAAAAAAACAAATCTCTTTTGCAGCTCAGTTCTTACAGTTGTGTTTGCTCTACCCCTTCTTGTTGGTAGCATATATTATTATCTATCTCTCATCAGTTTGTGAAATCTTTGGCACCTGGCATGTATTCATCAGAGTAGGCTATTGTGCACTACAGTAATAAACAACACACAAGTCCTATTAACTTATAACCATAAATGTTTATTTTTCTCATGTTAATATCCTTCGCTGGTTAGTGTTGACTCTGTTCCTTGTATTTCCTTTAGCACTTAGGGTAATGGAACCATCTCTAGCTGGAAGGAGAAAAGAGGCATGGCAAACCACAAATAGGCTCTTAAAAACTCTGCATCTCTTTAACTCACACCACTTCACACACATTTATTTGGCCAAAGCAAGTCTGGGTTCAGCAGAGTGGGGATGTTAAAGCATCCCTCTAAGAGGGTCACTGAAAAAAGGGAAGTAGTAACATTTGATCTCACAGCAAGCAATGACCCTCAGCTCTCATTTTGTCCACTATCTCACGTTAATTAACTTTCGCCGCTACTCCACTTTACTTACCCATACTCATGTCACATCCTATACTATGGTTTTGGTCTCTCAAAGGAGCTCAAACCCTATCTCCCCACAGAACCGCTTGACTCCTTATTGCAGAAGAGGTAGGAATAGTCCACTTAATGTGCTTTTAGGAGATGTGTTGCTCAAAGTCAAAGAGGCCTTATCATACACTTGAAAATGGGTAGGGGCTTTCTCTGTGTAGGGCTGGAGTGGTCTGGTACTGGCGGTAGCTGGGAGTGTCCTCTTTCTCATAGATGGTTAGACCATGTATATTTGCCCTCTCTTTCTTTTAAATTCCTTCCAACATAATCAGGTAGGATGGGTGAGTGGAATGGGGATGGGATCAGTTAACTCTTAATAAAAATTGAGGTAACTATTCTATGTCTCTTGGATATCTTGACCATTCTTCTTTCTGCAATGGTAGCCTTTACTTGCATTGAATATTCAAAATATGTGGCCATTATTTGGGCTTTGTTCTAGAAACAGAAAGAAATTTTCAGTTTAGCACTTCAGCTCCAGATCTTTTCAACTTAAACACAGAGTAGTTTCTCTCTAAAGCATAATGATTTTCTCTGGGTTGTGGGACTATATATGAGTTTCTATTTCTTTTATTTTTTTAGTTTTCTATATTTTCCAAATATTTACTTTACAATAAGCACATCATTACTTTTACATTTAGAAAAAAATACAATAAACTTATTTTCAAAAACAACATAAAAATTAAGAGTCCTGCAGGAGGAGAGTGACTTCAGGGAAATCAGGGATAATTCCATGTCATTTGAGACTATTTATAATATCTTGTTCATTTTTATATTTCTTATAGTTCCCAGTGTTGAAAGATGTGTGTGACCCTTATGGTGGTATTAGTTTTAGGAACACATTTATATCCAGATCTACGCTAGACAAATCAACCTTTGTGTGTGTGTGCTTCTGGGGGCAAAGATGACCAGAGAAGGCATCCCAAGGGACAGGGACACTGCAGAAGTTCTAGGGCTTTAGACCCCTACTCCAATATAAAACTCTTGTGAGTGATCCTGAACCAAAAAGACAGAGAACGTTTTAGATGGATTTTCTCCATCTAAACCATCTACGTTCTAAGAACCTAGAAGCAAAAAAGTAGACCACATGTTCTATCTTGTTCTTTCCTTGCTGAAGCACAAATATGTTTAAGAATTTCTAATTTAGAGCACACCCACCAGTAAGCAAAGGAGCATGCAGGAACAAGATACAAAGCCTTGGTTGAGTGTTTGGACATTTTCTTAGGTATAGAGAAGCTTTCTGCTTTTGGATCTATTTACCTAATGTAAGATGGGGAGATTTTGAGTCAGTAGGGTTAAAGACCTGAAGAGAGACCAAAGAGAAAGGGAGGGATAGAGGAAAAGTAGAGAGAGAGACAGAGAGACAGAGAGAGACAGAGATTGACTGACTGATTTTTTCAAGGGGTTTAGGTCATGGAACATTATTCTATGATCCCAGGAAGAAAAGGTCTGGAAAAGGTACACTCACATGCATTCACTAACAAAGTGTCCAATAAAATCTCCTAGGATCTGACCATTTCATAGCACCACTCTTTGTCTCTGTTGAAGAAAAGTGAAACTTGCTGGGAGCATTCTGAGCCAACACTTGACACCATTGCAGAAGCTAGTCACTGAATGTAGGAATGAGGAGATGGATGTTGGATGGATGAATCTTCTAATGTTTCAAATGGATTGGAGAGAGATACAGTTTTTGGCCTTTATTCATCACTATATTAAGTCTTTACCCCAACCAACTGGAAGATTGATCATCAAATTTTCATGCATATGTTTTATGAATAATATTAATAAATTCTAACGTGTAACAGATCTTCTAAGAAATATGCGTCTGGATTATCATATTAATAGTCACAAAATGGACAAAGCTAACACTTCAAATGTACAATCCTCTGTCATATTGACAGCTTTATTAACTATTATTTGCATTATTTTACAAACAGCTTTTAGGGATGTTATTGTTTACTGGAGCAGAACATTTGTATCATCATGGCTTTTCTGGCTGTTACAAAATTCCCTTTTGAGAATACCTCAGAAGATATTTCTGAATTAAAAAATTCAGGTCAAATTATGAAAATTAGAACAATCCTAAACTCAAACCTGACCATGTAAGAAACAAGTAAAGTTCAATATAAGAAGAAAAGTTAAAGCAATCTCCAATAGTTTAGGATTTTTGTATAAAAAGATAATTCTTTACCACCTTAATCCATTATTAAAGGTGACCATTCATCCTTAGTAATCAGATCAATTTGTGCTGAAAATTTAGTTCTATATGTGTGAATTGGAAGTGATCTTATTAGTGTTCTACTGTATCAAGTTTGATAAAATCCCCAATCCATTTCAGTTAAGTTTCTATTGATCCATTTAAGAGATCAATCTGGACTTGTTCAGTTCTTTTGTCAAGGGATTTCATCTGGCTTGAGTTTAAAGTTATGAAATAAACATGATTTAGAAATGTAAGATGGAATAAAAAAGAGTCCAGATGAGTGTTGACAATTACTTGAACTCAAGTTTTTGCATTTGAGCATTTGATAGGGCATTGGCACTTAGAAATGGACTCGAAAAACAATAGGACTAAGAAGACAGAGTGCCTTTCAAAGTAGTGAAGGTCATACCTTCCCTCACTTCTACTAGTGACTAGGTTTCTGTGTCACTGAACAATGTGAAATCCATTTGTCAATAAAATAGAATTTTACTTTTATTCTTTAGTATGTTTTACGTCTATTGATGCTGGCTTTCATTAACTAAATGCTTCCTTCATATCTATTTTTCAGTTTCTTATTATTTTCTGCATTTTACCCTAAGTTTTCTGAGGAGAGAATGAATGGATTTTCAAATGTGTGAAGATCTTGGGGACACTGACAAGAGTTTCACCTAATAACCATTTTCCTGACTCCTTCCCTTCAGGAACAATTTTAGAAGTGGTGCTAAAAAAGATAACTGCCCAGAAACACTTCTCTTTCATACGAATTCTCTTCTCATACTCGCAGAATAGGTGAGGATCTCCTTTTAGCAGGAAGCATCTTTAAGACCTTGTGTTCCACCTGGTAAAGAATAGGTATATAGGTATGCAGTGATTCTGCATGTATCACATTGTCAGGGAAGTTCGCTGTCCTTTTCTCTTGGGGGTACCTTCTTGAGGACAAAGAGATTTGAAGGTAGAGACTCAACATATGCCAACAAGTCAGAGACTATAATTGGTGGTCACCATGGTATGTCATGCCACTGTACCCATCAGCTTTCAGTTAGGAGAACAGAGCCACTCTAAGTTCCATGGGAATAAAAGATTTATTAGATTTTGTGGAAGAAATTAGACTATAGACAAATGTGGGAGCTTGCTGAGGAAGTGATGTTCTGGAAGGGTGATGTTGGAGAATTAGAGAAGCAGTTACTAAAAATCACAGAAGTGCTAGCGCAGGCAGACAAATAGAATCTTGTGGGGAAATCCAAGAAACTAAGCCTTCGCGGTAGTCAAAGTGGGACCAGAAGTACACTCACACGCTCTCCCACAGGTTCTAACAGCATCAGACAGAGGAGGAAAAAATGATGAGGAAAGACAAGGCCGTGGGCAAGGAATCAAATAAGATGCGCCCTTTCGTCACATTTTTATTTCAGTTATTGTTATTATTAAATAATTATTAAAGGTAAATTTTAAAGACCTCTGTTATGGTTATTTCTCACATTTGTTGGTTTACTAGGTGAAAGGCAACAGGCTACTTAAAAAGTTTCACCCTGACATACATAGAAGATTTGGGGGTTCAACTTGTTTCATTTTACAGATGAGCATGCTGAGACCTAGAAAGTTAAAGAGATTCATTCAAAATGACACAGTCAAGATAGAGTTCTGTCAGCCAACTCCTACCTCAGTGCTCTTCCTGTTATACATGACTCCTCCTTGAAGAGATATTTTGATTTAAACTGCGGTCAGGTCTCACACTTTAAAACCCTAATAAGATCACTTCTGGGACTTCCCTCGTGGCGCAGTGGTTAAGAATCTGCCTGCCAAGGCAGGGGACACGGGTTCAAGCCCTGGTCCGGGAAGATCCCACATGCCGCGGAGCAGCTAAGCCCGTGCACCCCAACTACTGAGCCTGTGCTCTGGAGCCCGCGAGCCACAGCTACTGAGCCCACGTGCCGCAACTACTGAAGCCTGCGCGCCTAGAGCCCATGCTCTGCAACAAGACACCGCAATGAGAAGCCCATGCACCGCAACGAAGAGCAGCCCTCACTCGCCGCAACTAGAGAAAGCCTGCGTGCAGCAACAAAGACCCAATGCAGCCAAAAATAAATAAATAAATAAATAAATAAATAAATAAATAAATAAAACTCTAATAAGATCACTTCTAATTCACACATATAGAACTAAATTTTCAGCACAGATTGATCTGATTACTAAGGATGATCCTGTAACTGGCCTTATTGACATTGACCTTGGCACATCCACTTTTCAAGGCTTAGTCCCAAGAGGCAGGATGGTCTCCTGCTTCCATAGAGGCCATGTTGAAAGAGGTGGGTAACAAAATTTACTGTATTCTTACAACATAAGCATATTCATCTTTAACCAATTTCACCCAGCAATTCTGAGAACCTATTCTATGCCATATCCTGTATTAGGCAATAATAAGAGGTGCAGAAAAGATTAGAGATGACCCCTCTGCTTTAGGATGATGTAAGTTTCAGGTAATCCTACTGATCCATTCTATTTTCTTGGGTCATATTCAGCTACCTTTACATCAGCTTTTTAATGATTGAAAATGCTTGCTAATGGGGCTTCCCTAGTGGCGCAGTGGTTAAGAATCCACCTGCCAATGCAGGGGACGCAGGTTTGAGCCTTGGTCTGGGAAGATCCCACATGCTGCAGAGCAACTAAGCCCATGCGCCGCAACTACTGAGGCTGCGCTCTAGAGCCCGCGAGCCACAGCTACTGAGTCCGCGTGCTGCAACTGCTGAAGCCCGTGCGCCTAGAGCCTGTGCTCCACGAGAGAAGCCACCGCAATGAGAAGCCTGCGCACTGCAACGAAGAGTAGCCCCCGCTCGCCACAACGAGAGAAAGCCCGCACGCAGCAACAAAGACCCAATGCAGCCAAAAATAAACAAATAAATTAAAAAAGAAAATGCTTTCCAGACACTTCCCTGGTGGTCCAGTGGTAAAGAATCCGCCTTCCAATGCAGGGGACGCGGGTTTGATCCCTGGTCAGGGAACTAAGATCCCACATGCCACAGGGCAACTAAGCCCGCATGCCGCAACTACTGAGCTTGTGCGCCTCCACTAGAGAGCCCTTGTGCCGCAAACTACGGAGCCCATGTGCCCTGGAGCCTGCACGCCCCAATGAAAGATCCTGCGTGCCGCAACTAAGACCCGACACAGCCAAAAAAATAAATTAAGTAAAAATAAATAAATAATAAATAAATCCTGAAAAATAAAAGAAAATGCTTGCTAAATTGGATAGCTTATTCATTCACCTCAAATTTATTCTGGTAGGCAGAAAAAATACAGGGTGAGAAAAGGGGTAAAATAAAGTATTATTGTCAAAGATATAAAAATATAGAGGAAAAAAAACTTACAGTTATTGCAGACTATGTTTTTTGGCCTAAGAAAACTACATCCTTGAAAATGGGAACACATTCTAAACCAAAATTTACCCTAAAATTTTACAATGTAAAATCAAACTCTGCTGGTGCAGTAGTAATGAAAATCAGAATACTTAGACTTCTGTACCATTTAATACTTGTTTTGTCTTCCATTTTCGTGAGCTGTCTAAGATGGTTGGAACAGATTACAACCAAATTTAGTTGTGCTTGTTGATTTTTCACAATTGCTCTGTTTATGTCATGTAAAATTTGCTGATGCCATTGATGAATGGTCATAGCAACTCTTGCAAGCTTAATCAATCTTCAAAACAATTTATTGTTTGTGCAGTTTATAGCCAAGGCTGCAGTAGAGATTTTTCTTTTTGTACATTTAAACATCACAGAGAAATTAACTTTCTCCTTCAGGGTGCTAGACTGTTCCTTCTCTGACTTTCTGGAAGTGGTTGGTAGGAATGAATTATTGTCAGCCTTTCAATAAGCTGCTGAAGATGGGATCTGCTTTTTAGGAGAATAGTGGCCATTCTGTCCTCCTGTTTCTTATGCCAAGAGGTTGAGAGCAAAAGTACATCTGGGCACATGAAAATATAACTAATGGAAGAGACAGAGCATCAATTTCTAGGATACAGTTATTGAAGAATGAATGGGCGGAGAGGGAAGGGTGATGAATGTGTGCTGAACACACAAAGGCATTTCTGCTCCGGGTTGTGTTGTGTGTGCTCTGCCCGATTTCTTCTGCTTCAGGTTGCTGAAAGCCCTCCGCGACACCCGTGTGTTCTTGTCTGTTCTGCCACCTCCACTTCTACTGCATGTGCTTTGCTATCTGCTGTGACAACTAAGTTAGTCCCCTCTGTTCCAGCTGAATGGAGGGCTTTTACAAGCACAGAGATGCAACTTGAATCCAGGCCTGAAGTGGGTACCAAGGGTTTGGCTGCTTTGTATCACATGGAAAGCACAGGGAGAAAAGGTGGGAGAGGCTCCCAGTGGCCGAGTCCCTACTCTTTCCTCTATGACAGTGTTTCTTCAACAAGAGGAAGAAGCAGGCCTTACTCTGCTTCATTTCAGTTGGTTTTGTGAGATCTCCTCTCTGTTTAGTTTCTTCATAGATTTCACTGATGTTCTTTTTAACCATACTTCATAGGGGAGAAGGAAAACCAATTTTGATTTGCCCCAGGTCTGATACTTCTGCCCTTTGGAGAGCCCCATTACAGCTGAATTTATAGGGCATACAAATGGTCAAGGAAGGGCCTAAAGATGATAAAATTATAGGAAAATAGAAACCTATGAGAAAATCTGTTTATAGAAGTTGAGTCATTTTTTATAAAGAATGAAAGACGAGTAAGGATGAACACATGGTAGCAAAGTTTCCAGCCAACCAGCCAACGGTGCATAAATAGAAACAGGAAGTAGCTAAAAGTGCATAGGATGGAAACACAAACCCCCAATTGTATTACGCACCCTCAGGTGGTGAGGAATTGGAAGTGATTCCCTGGTTCTCATATGTTGAAATCACATTATATTTCTCAATCACAATTTTTTAACACTTCCTTCCAATGCTACCTTTTTCATGATCTTTGTTTTTCCTGCTAGATAACCCTTCCATCTCTTATCTTCTGAGACAGTTTCATCTCTTCATAATCTGCCACCAGTTATTATAATAGTTTTTATTCAGCTGTATGGCTTTCATGGTGACCTTCACAAGGACCCTGAGCTCCGTGAAAACAAGAATTATTTTTTAGAAAATATTTTTGTAATTGAAAGTCTGTCACAGTGCTTCCTGTATAAATGGTGTGCAATGAGTATTTTTAAAAAATCATCTGAAAGAAGTTGTTAGAGAATTAGTCTGGTTTTGAAGCAAAGACTTTAGCAGAAAAGGTTTAATATAGAGATCTCTCTGGAGCGCTAGGAAATGGGCAACCCAGCTGGTCACATGCCCATATCAACCTTGAGTCTTTTCCCAGCTTCTTGCCTTTTTCCACCATCTTCTCAGCTCCTTCTCAGCAATTCTAACCAGCTGTAGAGACTTAATAATTAGCAATCAAAATGAACTCAAACTAAAGTTTTAAAACCCCAAATAATGGAAAAGAAAATGAGGATGTAGAAGTGGTCCACTGCCATTCACCCACATGATTCATTGACTGTTCAGTAGAATCTAGGGCACCATATGGATGAGCTGAATGGACCAGTTCTCTGGGCAAGAAAACCGAAGCAGCAACTCTTTGTGCATCTATGGGAACAAAATGGTACGAAGATTATGTTCACTGTTGGAAACTGGCCCACAGGGCCATGAAGAGTCCATTTGTTCAGTATTCAGTTATTTTTATGACCAGCCATGATTATTTCCTATAAATAGAAATCATCGGTCTAAATATTCAGAACTAATTCTCCAATCCTTATCCTAGGTACATGTAGTATGTTATTACCTTCAGCAAAAACCAGGAACAAAACGTTGACCCCCCTAAAGTTTGTTTCTGACACTTTCAGTGTCTCCTGTTCTCTGTTAGTCTCCAAGTACTGCTTTCACTTTCTGCTTTTTGAGAGCGTGGTCGCCGTATTGAATACAGCACTCCTTCTGCATAAAGGAGTTTAATCCTTAAGTCTAATTGAGCAAAGGAATGCCTTGTTCCTTGTTAAAGGATTTGGGGGAAAAATAATAGAAATCAAGACTTCAACGAACACATAAAGAGGGAAACAGTATTGCATTGGGGGAAGGAGCCTCTTCAACCGCGCTGAAATCTGAGTTGGTAGGTGACCATCTCCTCTGTGTGGGTAGGCTAGTCGTGGCATTCAGTAACAGAGGAGAACGAGCAGGATTTTGACATATTTGTTCAAGTTTAGTAGTTGATTCATGTCCCTGAATAACTGATTTCTTAAAGAAGCTTTTAATCTGAGTCTTATTGTATCCTGACTACATGAAGGGATGTGAGCCCCTTAGTAAATAAATAGGCTCTGTATGTTCTAAATGACTGGAATATTGACCTTGACTCTTCCCAGCAGAGTCATAAAGCAGGGTGGTGGAGATAGCTTATGAGGCAAGTCTACCACATTAATTTAGGTGACAAACTCTTCCCTCGCAAACAGCTTCCATGTTCTCTGCCCACACAGCAAGTGTCTTCTTTTGAGTCAGCAGTAAGATAACATTTGCTCACTTCTACACATTTAAATAACCGGTTCATAAAAAGCCTCATAGTTTGTGTAAACACATTTTTAGGTTTTATTTTTTTTAAATTGGGGTATAGTTGCTTTACAATGTTGTGTTAGTTTCCTCTGTACAGTGAAGTGAATCAGCTATATGTATACATACATCCCCTCTTTTTTGGATTTCCTTCCCATTTAGGTCACCACAGAGCATTAAGTAGAGTTCCCTGTGCTCTACAGCAGGTTCTCATTAGTTATCTATTTTATACATAGTATCAATAGTGTATATATGTCAATCCCAATCTCCCAATTCATCCCACCCTCCCCTTTTCCCCCCTTGGTGTCCATATGTTTGTTCCCTACATCTGTGTCTCTATTTCTGCCTTGCAAACAGGTTTATCTGTACCATTTTTCTAGATTCCACATATATGTGTTAATATATGATATTTGTTTTTTTTTTCTGACTTACTTCACTCTGTATGACAGACTCTAGGTCCATCCCCGTCTCTACAAATGACCCAATTTCGTTCCGTTTTATGGCTGAGTAATATTCCATTGTATATATGTACCACATCTTCTTTATTCATTCATCTGTCGATGGACGTTTAGGTTGCTTCCATGTCCTGGCTATTGTAAATAGTGCTGCAGTGAACATTGGGGTGCATGTGTCTTTTTGAATTATGGTTTTCTCAGGGTATATGTCCAGTAGTGGGATTGCTGGGTCATATGGTAATTCTGTTTGTAGTTTTTTAAGGAAAAGACTTTGTTTTTTGTGAAACTTCATATTTTGCACTGGCCTTTCAATGACTGTTTTTAGTCAAAACATTAATTAAGTTTTGAAACATTTTAATTGGAAATGAAAGTATACAAATAAAAGCAAAACATAGCATTACTAAGGATAGGAAAGTTTTGGAAATAAAAAGAAGTTATGACAGAATTTCATCACACTTGCAATGATTTTGCTGTTCATCAGCTTCAAATTCTAAGTTTTCATCTTATTTTAGTGAGAGACTTACATGTTTTAAATGTGTCGGGTCTTTCAAATGCTGAATGGCCAATAATGTATCATATTTATAGTTTATTTTCTTGATGCATGCCTATAGCCTTGGAAAACAAGGTCCTTAATGAATATGACCACTCTGCATTTCTTATAATCTTCCAGCTCTATGAGTATTGCAAGGAATTTTGAAAGCCAAGATTTCTCACCTTCCTACTTTATGATAGAATTGTAAAAGTGAGATGGCCAGGTAAGAGTTTTATTTACCTTACCCTTTAGAGAAGAAAAGGAGATAAAAATGAATAAATGGCTTCTCTCAATATTTGGAGCAAATTAGGAGATCAATAAATTTTTCCAGAACCCTCCAGCTAGTTTTGAAATCATTCTACTTTTAAGAAAATATACCTAAGTGGCAATTTCATTTTTGTTTAATAGTATTATACTTCTGTGTAATATATTTGACCTCAGGATATCAAAGTGTCAATAAGAGTAGATTAATTTTATGTGTTTATTACTTAGCCCTTCATTGTTAAAATAAAAAGTATTTAAAGGGACTTATAAAATACCAATTTTTTAAGTAATAAAATTGGAAAATAGAGAAATAAGTAGGAAAAGTAAAATAAATCTGGGGATAATTTTTAACTGTAAAATATATTTCCTCATGTCCAATAGGCTTTGCTATAGCTTGGCTGAAAATTTGACCTCAATCTTCCTAGCAACTAATACAGACAACATTCAAGTATTTTATTCCTGATAGCAGTGTAAGGTTTTTTCCTGTGGATCCTACCACTGGTTTCTATGAAATATGTATTTCAAGCATATACTTTCAAAATGATGCATTTAACAAACAGATACTATAGTGAGAAATAATTGTTAACTAAAATAAAATAGCAAACTAAATTTTAATCATAACATAACCTAAAATTAGTCTTGGTATCAGACTTTTAGGTGGGATAAAATGGCTTCCTGGCTGTGCTAAGAAAAACTGGAGAGAATATTAAAATGGACATTTCTATATTTCTGCAGTGATATTTATTAAGCATCCTCTGTGTACCTTGAGAATATAGTGAATAATCTTATTCTGACAAATTAGCAAATTGATTGACTAGGCCCATAAGGAATTGTAGGTAAATATTCAATATAAGCTGAACGTAACTAGTTATCTCTCTAAAACATATTGTGGGAATGCCAGTGAGACTGGACAACTGGGAGAACCTCCAGAGATATGTTTGGACCTTGATACCCTTTTCCTTGTTCCAGAGATCAGGCAAATCTTTGTTCCCTACCCAGATGTTAGTAAAATAATATTAACAATATTTATTGAGCAACAATTATGCATCAGGGTTTGTAGTTGCTACAGTTGATATTAAGAATAAATGCATGGTTTACAGTGTATATAATATAGTAAAGGTATGAGACAAGTAAACGGGAAGACTGTAATATACAGTCTACCTAAGGCTGTAAAGAAGTACCAGCCATGTCTGATGAAGTGAAGAAGAGGGAAGGGTGGCCTCTTCTGAAGGGATAGGAACAGGTTTCATGGAAAAGATGCTGTTTGAGATGGGTTGTGAAGGCTGGATGTGATTGGAACCAGTAGAGGAAGATGTCCTTTGCAGAAAGAATGCCATGAATAGGAGCCCTGAGGTGGCACTTGGTTCCATTCACATCCTTAACTCTCTGTCCCCAGCCGCCCAGAGGAGCAGTCACTATTAGGAAGTCATTTCATTTTTCCTCTCATTTCTGCAGCTTTAGATCGCATCTCAGTGCCTCCACTTTAAAATGCCTCCTGCCCTATCTCTGTCTTCCTGGTTTCGTCACAGAAACCTTATTTCTGCAGCACTCATTTCAACTGACAACTTATTTGGATGGTGTGCATGTCTTTCCTCCTCAGCAACTCTGAGAAATGGTCTGGCTCAGATCGCTTTCTTAGCGGCACACCAGCTGCCTATTGATAAGATTACAAGGAACACCTTTTCCTTCCTAGGCCCCTCCCTCCCTCCCTCCCTTTGAAGCAGGCATCTAACACCCCATACCCTAGACGAGTTGACTCCAGGGCCCTGATTCTCTGCTTATTTAGGAGGTCGGATCAAATAATGGGAAAGCGCCAGTGTCACAGGAAATGCGAGTAATCTGGTTTACTAGGAATGGGAGATACATTCAGGAGATTGCTAGAACATAGGCTGGAAAGATAATCTAGGCTCATATGGTGGAAGTCTCTGAATGACATGCTGAGAAAATTGAATTTGATTTGATAAGAAATGGGATTTCAGTGGAGCAGATTTACCGTCTGCATTCGTTTCTCCCTCTCTTTCTCTAGATAGTGTGTGTGTGTGTGTGTGTGTGTGTGTGTGTGTGTGTATTTTTCTGTGATACATTCTCATTGGAAAAAGGATGGGGTCTATTAGATTTTCTTTACGGTGCCATTCACAACTGCGTGCACCCAAGAAAGTCTTCGTAGAGATGAGGGAAAGTGATCAAAGTTGGGAAAGTTTGTTAGACCATAGTGCTTTTCAGAATGTCATCGTCATAAAAGACTCAAGCATCCTTGAGAGGGAAATATATTGCTTGGAAAAGAGTAAGTCGACAATGCCAGTAAAAATGGAAATATGTATTTACCCTGTGGAAGTCTTTAGTTTTAACTGGCAGAGACTGGATGGGAACTGAAACAGATCTCAGGGTTTCATGCTCTACTGACAGCAGAGATGTGGTTCAGTTAGCTTCTAGCCGAGTGTTTAAGGGATATTGAAATCCTTCCAGTTTACAGTACGTTTGGCAGCTCTCTGTGGGATAATCTTTTTTATGTGTATTCAGTTGGGAAGTGAATTGCACACCAGTTATTTTAAGTAGTATTTTTTAATCTGTTGCTATGTTAATTATAGCAAAGACAGCGACAACACAGTCATAGGCTGATGTGAATGTTTTATTCAGTGAACCAAAGAAATATCAACCAGGGCTGTATAGAAATTGCAGTGGGCTGAAAATAATCGAATATGAATGGGTTTAGGTAGCCAATGGCACTGACGGCTTATGAAGCTGAACATTAGATTTTTTCTCCTACTGCAGTTTATGTGAGAGTCACTGAAGAAGGAAACCCTTGGCATGATTATATTTTCTTGTGGAATGTTACTAGTTTCACAGTGGAAGAATTTTGACAAGAGTTCTTAGTTTCCTTCCATATGTTATATTTCCTTTTCTAGAAAAGGGGTCCTTGCCCTGGCATATTTGACTGCTATTGAGCACCATGGGAAAACTGCTTCTTTTTTTTTCCTGCAATTATCAGTGACAGAAAGAGAGAAAAAAAAAGAAAGATACAAACAAACGAAAAGGGAAGGTGAGTCTGGGTGAATTGCTCTTGAGCCAGTGCATGCTAGCACAGAGACCTCGAATCCAGACAAAGCGAGGGGACATCTTGGCTTCTCATTAAGGTCTGAACCAAAGAGAAAGTTATGGGTGAACGTGTGTGTGGAATTCCACGCCTTCCTTCCAGCCCTGCTGACCAAGTAAACAACAACCTTCGTCGTCCTTGTATTTTCATTCAACCACAGAAACACTTGAGAAGCAGTAGTATGAGAATAAGTGGCTGATCCTAGAAAATTAAATTTTCATTTTTTTTTCTAAAAAAGATATCTTAAAATTTGTATCTAGGATATGCAAGGAGGAAAATAAAGAACAAACAGAGGTAGTCCTGATTGATGTTGGATTCACTGAAGGGCAAGTCTCTTACTTCCTTGAATTTTCTGTTGATTGACTTCAAAGCTATAATTTCTAAATAGATTTCTGGGACTGGGAATCTTGGCACAAAATCTTCAGTGTGTTCCAGGAGGCTGTATTCTGGCACTTATTTCTTTTATAGATTAAAGGAAAAAAAAGCTCAGGCCCTTAAATGGTTCCATGAACATGCCTCCTCCACTTCCATCTCCCACACACATGTGCGCACACCCTCACACACACAGACACACTCTCATGACATGTTTTGAATTGGACCCCAAGTAAAAACCAATCTGCTGAATAATTTCCGCTTGTTATTGTTCAGTTAAGCATCAATAGAGTGGGAAGAGGAAACAGAGAGCCACAACAAAGCAGTGCTGTAAATGCTGTTTATTTAATAAATGTAGTTAACACCAATTTAACCTTTCCAGTGTAGCATTCATTTAAGCTCAAAAGAAAAAAAAAAAAAAAAAAAAGCGAACACCAATTCATTCACAGAAAATTGATTGCTGACCTTTAGGTGCCTGGCATTGTGCTCATGTACAAAAGTCATGGAAAATTGAATAAGAAATGATAATGTGCTCTTGAGATTCTCAAAGTCTAACAGCAACAATATTTGTTTGTTTGTAATAGCAAGTATAGAAACATTTATGACATAATAAGTTCGATGAATAGTTAATAGCAGCTAGAAAATTAGGTGGGTTACTATGAACAGAATCAAAAGCAAACAGCACAAACCGGAAAAAAAAATCGCAGGTCATTTAATGGAAAAAAGGATCTAATTTCCCTAATATGTAAAGAGCATCTATAAATAAATGAGATTATCTGGTAGAAAAATGTGGAAATGATATAAACAAATAATTCATTAAAAAGGTAATATACGTGACCTTTAAAACTAAGAAATGGTACTTGACCTTAATCATAATAAAAGAAATGAAAATTAATATTACACTGAAATAGCATCTTTTACCTATTAAGATTGACAGAGATAGGAAAGTTTGATAATCCTGTGTTATCAAGAATGGGAGACAAATAAGCACTTCACATATTGCTTGAGAAAATATAAATTTCTACAACACATACATACAGGACTATTGAAAATGTTTATCAGAATTTCATAGTCTCTCATAGAACAATTCCAATTTACTCAGTAGGTATAATAGTACATATGTGCAAAAATGTATTATTAGACTATTAACTGTATCATTGCTCAAAATGGCACAAGTTAGAAACAACTTAAATTTCCATCAATAAGATACTGATTAAAATACACTATTTATAACCCTGCAATAAAATATTAAGCATAAGAGAATATAAGAGAATGATGCCATACTCTGTGTATTAATAGGAAAGCACCTCTCACCAAAACACAACATTAAGTGAAAAAAAAAAAAAGCAATGTGCAAAACATACTGTGTAGTACACCACCACTTGTGTAAAACTGGAGGAAAATTATGCTCGTGTTTCCTTATTTAGGTATCTGTGGAAACACAAAAATCAACCAATCAATCAACGGAAAATTGGGTGACAGAAAACAGTGGTGTAAAGGAGACTTCACTGCATGCCTATGTATATTCTTGGCTTCTGAACTCTGTGAATGCATTACCTGTTTGAAAAACTAAAAGTATTTTCTAAAAAGAAAAGAGGCAAGAGCAAGTCATTCCAGCCTGAATGGTCAGGAAAGAATTTAGAAGGGAAGCAGTATTGAGGTGAATCTGGGAAGGTGAGAAGTTCAAGCAGAGAGGAAGCCAGAAAAGAATATCATGAGCAAATACTCAGAAGCATGAACATCCGTGGAGGGTCAGCAAAGCCATAAAATGGCACTGAGAAGGAAGCTTCAAAGAGCCAAGAAGAGAGCAGTGATATATGAAACAAAGGGAATGGAAGGTTCAGGAAGGAGGGCATGGTCATTAGCATCAGGAGCGGCAGGGAGGTCATCAGGGCTGCGGCACCCCTGCAGTTCCTCTGTAGTTGATTCCACTTTCAACCCAACTTCTAGTCATTGGACTCTGTGGTGAAGGGTGTTGGTTTTATTTCTAGTTCCATTAACCAGTCATCTGCAGATTGTTTTCTATAAACGTGTCTCTGTGTTAGACATCTGTGTAATAAAAAAGTTACAGGAGGCATAACAGACGACCTCAAAAGTTTTAAAATTATTTTGTGAGAGAAATTTCACATGCATGGACAGTTACAAAGCAGTCTGTCTAAAAGGACAAAGTCTTCCAATTTCTCGATTTCCCCAGCACTCAGTTTCTTAAGATGCTTCCTAGCACTTGTTGACGGGTCATCAGATGAAGTGGCATGCATGTTAATAAACCATTATAGTGTGCAGTATGAATATAAAGGATGATGAACATGATGATGACATAATCATGATAATGATGATGATGATGATGATGGTAATCCTGAAATGAAGTGAAAGTGTCACCCTAGCTTTGGCTTTTCTCTCCGATGCCAGTTTCTCCCTGAGTTTTCCTTCAGACTTTGGGTAAGTGCTCAGCTGTGTGGTGACAGGGGTGAACTTGCCTGGGATCCCAAAAGGGCTTCATGGATTTATGCTGGGAAAATGAGGAGGACATAAAAGGATAAAAGAGGGGAGTGGGTACTGCAGACAGAAGAAACAACAACATGAGCAAAACTGTTGTCTCCTGAAAGAGCCTGACGTGTTCTGGTGTCAGCAGTGGGAAGAGTTGTTGCACTTCTGACCTGGTCATTAGCTAGGTGGGTGACGGTGGCCTGATCACTTCACCTTTCTCAACTTCACTTTTTTTTAAATTGAAGTATAGTTGATTTACAATGTTACGTGAGTTTCTGGTGTACAGTGAAATGATTGAGTTATTCACACGTATGTATCTATTTTTTTTTCTAGATTCTTTTCCCTTATGGGTTCTTCCAAAATATTGAGTATTTTGTGCTATCCCTGGGCTATACAGTAGGTCCTTGTTGGTTATCTATTTTTATTTAGAGTAGTGTGTAATTTATGCATTTGTTAAATGAGTGTGGACAAGAGCCATGGGTTTGAATTCTTCCCTTAACAGTGCCACTTTATTTTCCCAAAAGAAACTCTGCTTACAAGACCAGTAGCTGAAGGGTCGAGGACCTGCCCGGAAGGAGGCAGGTGTGGGCAGCCCGCGGCTCTCACCTTTGGGTACCCTCGGAATGACGCATTGTAACCCATTTGTAAAGGACCAAATCAAGCCATCTTCCGGCCCCTTCAAGTTCTAGCTTTTTTTTTTTTTTTTTTTTTTAATAAATGGAGAGGTATCTTTATTTATTTATTTATGGCTGTGTTGGGTCTTCGTTTCTGTGCGAGGGCTTTCTCTAGTTGCGGCAAGCGGGGGCCACTCTTCATCGCGGTGCGCGGGCCTCTCACTATTGTGGCCTCTCTTGTTGCGGAGCACAGGCTCCAGACGCGCAGGCTCAGTAGTTGTGGCTCACGGGCCTAGTTGCTCCACGGCATGTGGGATCCTCCCAGACCAGAGCTCGAACCCGTGTCCCCTGCATTAGCAGGCAGATTCTCAACCACTGCGCCACCAGGGAAGCCCAAGTTCTAGCTTTTTAATTATCCATGACTGTAAAATTCTGAGAGCACTAAAAAGATGAATAGCCTAAGAATGGGTTAAGTCTAAGACCCCCATTAGAAGAACATTCTTTTCTCAACGTTTCCCTTCATTTTAGTAGTTTTGCAACTTTTCATTGTCATAAAGCCATTTACCTGAGTGTTCTGGTGGTTTAGGACACCCCAGTGTGCTTACTGAGATATCTGTTTACCAACTTCAGAATCTTATTACCAAAAGGTACATGGGCTGAAATTATGTATTACATAGAGTCCAAAGGCAAAGATAATTTGAGCCATTTAAAACAATATCACCTTAATATCAAATTATATTTCTTTTAACTATAGTATTCTCCTATTATTCTCTTACATCTATGGGATGATCAGTTACTTTGAACAGAGGAGTAATGTGTCAAAAAGTTAATTTTCCTCACAGTGTGTCTAGCTCTTTATCTATTGATACAATTGATTATGGCACATTGAAAGGTCATGAAATCCAAAGCTTTAGCGTTGTCATAATTTGGGCTACATTTTTAGGCTATACTTGAAGCAGTCCAAGTTAATTTATTGTAGAGAAATGGTACCACCCAAAGAGCGAATTGATCCATATTTCTAATCCTAACATGGTATTTAACTCAAAGTCGGTAAGCCAGCTTCTCGTTTACCAGAAAGACGGATGGATGTTGCCGAACTGAAATCAACCAACATTCTCAAAACATTTGCCAAAATGGATTGTTTAGGGGAAGAACTCATGGTGCTCAATACCCACTTTATTCAGTAAAATTGACTGAAAAGGGTTAACTGCTGGTGGGTGAGGCTTGTGGTGAGGTTGGTTGCTTTCTGATAGTTGGAACAGATGGGTGTCAGCAGTGTGTTTTATCTTGGGCTGGGCAGTCGAGGAAGTGCCCTTGTGTGTGTGTCCAGGACTGACTCCTGTTGCTGAAATACTGCCTGGTAGTTCTTGGTAAGTGCTGTGGGTGATTGGCATGTGCTCCAGAAAGCAGCAAGGCTGGATAAGACAGAAGGGAAAGCAACAGTGATATCACGTAGCCTCCACAGGGGATTTATTTAAAGCCTCCATCCTGTCAACATTGTTTCAATACGACAGCTGAGGCTTTTGCGAAGTATTGAGCATCTGACCCCGTTTGACTCATCACTGTAAGCTCTGCCTTAGTCTAAATGGAAGGGCTGACCCTCTGAGAAGCCATAGTCTGAATCTGAGTTTGGTTCATCACCAAGTTCAAGATAATTATCTGATATTTGTTTGAACCGCAAGGGAGAATAAAATAGAACTGAGAATCTCACCAGAGTGAATTTCTCCAGTGATTTTTGGCCTCTCAGCTTTTGCTTAGAAATGACTTGAAAGCAGCTTTTGTTTTCTGGCCATTGGAGGCTGGACCGTAGATTCCAAATGTATCATATGCCATTCTGATGTTAATCCATCAGGGAAAGAAATTTACTTAATCATTTTTGAAACAATAAATACGACATGGAGTTTAGTCTCAGGTTTAAACATTGTTTTAAATTGTGTTTCTTTAGCTGACAGATACTGTCATTTACAACAGTTTATATATTGATATTTCAGCCCCTAGAGACTGAGATTTTTCCTACTAAAACTTCAACAACTAGGATTAGTCAAAACTCTCAGAAACAGTCAATACGAATGCAAACTGAGGTTAGACCTCGGTTGAAATTTTGGTTTTACCACTTCTTAGGGATGAAACCAAGAGCAAATTATTAACCTCACTGAGCTTCTACTTACTTATCTTTAAAATAGGGTTGGCAATGCCTCCTGTACAGGTTAAACATAGTGTCTGGATCACAGTAAGTTCTCTAGATGTGTTAACTATTTTTATAGTAATAGAGCACACAGTAGACACATAATCTATGCCGTTAACCTACAAACATTTTTAGTCACATTTCCCACCATCCCTTTCAAAGCAAGAGGTTTTATTGAAAACAATAATGACAGTAATGTAGTGATGACTTTGGAGGGGACTATTATACTATATACTGCCATTATACATTACACAAACATTATAAATGCTTGTAAGACAGGAATTGTGTCCTTACATTTCATTATATATTGTTGGTATTTGCCAGTTTTTTCCATTAAAAAATCTGCCATGCCACCGTACTCTATCAGCCAATATTTTAACAATTTTTAAGGAACAATAACTCTATTCAGAATGATGAGATATGAGAGGCTTTGTTTAGACTGGAGATTATAATTTAAGGAGTTTTGAACCTAAGACTCTTGCCTTCCTAAGTGGAGGGACATGACCATTTTTTGGGTTGTAAGTGACTATGTCAGGAGTGAGTAATAGTCTCAAGCTGGCTGCAGAATTTGCACTAATATCGAGCTAGTTTAAAGTGGCAATCGAGGACCCAAATATATTAACTAGCCTGTGACATTTCACCTGCACTGTGTAGGTAATTTTTCTTCCTAAATGTTTACGTGGTGATGCAGAGTAGCCTCGTGTAACCAAACCAGTAGTAAAATAGGAGTGGGTTAGTGAGTTGCTTCATGACCATTCACGTAGTCTATTTAGCACATGATCATAGAAGAATTTAAGGGCCATGAATCTGTATTGAAATTAATAGCTCTCACTACAAGTTTAAAATGTTTAAAAATTCTTCAGTTTAATTGTATGGCGCTGACAGTAAGACGAGGCAGCAAATATTCTGGGTGAAGCATATTTATTTTGCTATTTGGGGGGAAGCCACAGAACTTGGGCTGTTACATAGGATGTGGCAAAGCTATAGCGCCTGACTTCTTGCATAGCTGGTGTTGTGTACAAAATCAACTCCAAAAGTGATGTTTTCAAAATACTTAGAACAAAGTTATTGTTGGAATAATAGCTTCCTATGGAGGTTGCTTTGAAGAAAAATATCTATTTGAATGATAGGTAGTTTTAACGCTTAAAATAAATCTCTTTATAGTTGCATATCATGTTGTTCTGTTTACCAACTTCCTGTCTTTTTCCTGAGTACTAGCCCTGCACTGCCTATTTTCCCTATGTCACTTCAATAGACAACTGGAAATTCTGAAATAATAATTAAAAACTCTTTTAAGTTCCATATCAAAAGAAGACCACCTGTTACTAGTAGCCAGTGATTTTGTTGTCATAGTCACCTTAAACATCCGTCAACTTTCATAGGAAAATAACACAATGGATGCCGTTATTGTTTCTAGTTCTCTAAAAATAGGCACTTAATTTCTTTCGAAAGAAAACGAACATTTTTCCCCCTAAGATCGACTAGTTAAGTGTACGCATAAGCAAAGCAGCCAATTCAGGAGCAAAAGACAGTTGCTTACGATTCAGTCCATTTACTAAGTGCACAAACTTATTTTCTAAACTGTATCCGAGGGAATAATAATAGGGCTGATCATTATGAGTAGGCCTGTAAGAAGCATGGCATTAAAATATTTCATACATGACAGTGCATGTGTCTATAAAGACTCAAAACAAAGGCTCATATCTTTCAGGTTCTATGTATGTTGCCCCAGATTTAACTTCAGTCTCTCATATTACATTATCAATATTTTATTGTATGTTCCTTTTAATTATCAAAAACACAGAGTTACCATGTCTTGCTGAAATCTGTTACATGGTAGGCTACTCTCTGGGTTCAATGCCTGCTATTTCTTTTAACAAAAATATACTTGAATCTATTCTCTCCTCTAACCTCTGTGAATGTTTCTATCTCCCTAACGACTTGGGGAGAATACACTGACCAAAGTGCTTTGTCAAATGTCTAAACATTCCAGTGATCCTGGATTATCTAAGTTTCCCCCCAAAGACATAACTATGTTCAGTAGGAAAATTATTTCATTGCTCTTATTCATCACACAAAGGCCAGTGATGTTCCTGCTCTTTTTAACCATAGCATTGCCTTGTTGATAACAATTTCTTTTAATCCCACCAAAAGGCATTTTAAAATAAAACGAATTGTTCGATTAGGAACCAAGATGGCGGAGTAGAAGGACGTGCTCTCACTCCCTCTTGCGAGAGCACCAGAATCACAACTGGCTGCTGGACAATCATCGACAGGAAGACACTGGAACTCACCAAAAAAGATACCCCACATCAAAAGACAAAGGAGAAGCCACAATGAGACAGTAGGAGGGGCACAATCACAGTAAAATCAAATCTCATAACTGCAGGGTAGGTGACTCACAGACTGGAGAACACTTATACCACAGAAGTCCACCCACTGGAGTGAAGGTTCTGAGCCCCACGTCAGGTTCCCAACCTGGGGGTCCGGCAACGGGAGGAGGAATTCCCAGAGGATCAGACTTTGAAGGCTAGTGGGATTTGGTTGCAGGACTTTGACAGGACTGGGGGAAACAGAGACTCCACTCTTGGAGGGCACATACAAAGTAGTGTGTGTATCGGGACCCAGGGGAAGGAGCAGTGACCCCAGGGGAGACTGAACCAGACCTACCTGCTAGTGTTGGAGGGTCTCCTGCAGAGGCGGGTGTGGGCTGTGGCTCACCGTGGGGACAAGGACACTGCAGAAGTTCTGGGAGGTACTCCTTGGCATGAGCCCTCCCAGAGTCCGCTATTAGCCCCACCAAAGAGCCCAGGTAGGCTCCAGTGTTGGGTTGCCCCAGGCCAAACAACCAACAGGGAGGGAACCCAGCCCCACCCATCAGCAGTCAAGCAGATTAAAGTTTTACTGAGCTCTGCCCACCAGAGCAACAGTCAGCTCTACCAACCACCAGTCCCTCCCATCAGGAAGCTTGCACAAGCCTCTTAGATAGCCTCATCCACCAGAGGGCAGACAGCAGAAGCAAGAAGAACTACAGTCCTGCAGCCTGTGGAGCAAAAACCACATTCACAGAAAGATAGACAAGATGAAAAGGCAGAGGGCTATGTACCAGATGAACGAACAAGATAAAACCCCAGAAAAGCAACTAAATGAAGTGGAGATAGGAAACCTTCCAGAAAAAGAATTCAGAATAATGATAGTGAAGATGATCCAGGACCTCGGAAAAAGAATGGAGGCAAAGATTGAGAAGATGCAAGAAATGTTTAACAAAGACCTAGAAGAATTAAAGAACAAACAAACAGAGATGAACAATACAATAACTGAAATTAAAACTACACTAGAAAGAATCAATAGCAGAATAACTGAGGTAGAAGAACGGATAAGTGACCTGGAGGACAGAATGGTGGAATTCACTGCTGTGGAACAGAATAAAGAAAAAAGAATGAAAAGAAATGAAGACAGCCTAAGAGACCTCTGGGACAACATTAAACACAACAACATTCGCATTATAGGAGTCCCAGAAGGAGAAGAGAGAGAGAAAGGACCTGAGAAAATATTTGAAGAGGTTATAGTCGAAAACTTCCCTAACATGTGAAAGGAAATAGCCACCCAAGTCCAGGAAGCGGAGCGAGTCCCATACAAGATAAACCCAAGGAGAAACACACCGAGACACATAGTAATCAAATTGGCAAAAATTAAAGACAAAGAAAAATTATTGAAAGCAGCAAAGGAAAAACGACAAATAACATACGAGGGAACTCCCATAAGGTTAACAGCTGATTTCTCAGCAGAAACTCTACCATCCAGAAAGGAGTGGCATGATATACTTAAAGTGATGAAAGGGAAGAACCTACAACCAAGATTACTCTACCTGGCAAGGTCTCATTCAGATTGGTTGGAGAAATCAAAAGCTTTACAGACAAGCAGAAGCTAAGAGAATTCAGCACCACCAAACCAGCTTTACAGCAAATGCTAAAGGAACTTCTCTAAGTGGGAAACACAAGAGAAGAAAAGGATCAATAAAAATAAACCACAAACAATTAAGAAAATGGTCATAGGAACATACATATCGATAATTACCTTAAACGTGAATGGATTAAATGCTCCAACCAAAAGACACAGGCTTGCTGAATGGATACAAAAACAAGATCCATCTATATGCTGTCTACAAGAGACCCACTTCAGACGTAGGGACACATACAGACTGAAAGTGAGGGGATGGAAAAAGATATTCCATGCAAATGGAAATCAGAAGGAAGCTGGAGTAGCAATACTCATATCAGATAAAATAGACTTTAAAATAAAGAATGTTACAAGAGACAAGGAAGGACACTATATAATGATCAAGGGATCAATCCAAGAAGAAGATATAACAATTATAAATATATATGCACCCACATAGGAGCACCTCAATACATAAGGCAACTGCTAACAGCTATAAAAGAGGAAATCGACAGTAACACAGTAGTAGTGGGGGACTTTAACACCTCACTTACACCAGTGGACAGATCATCCAAAATGAAAATAAATAAGGAAACAGAAGCTTTGAATGACACAATAGACCAGATAGATTTCATTGATATTTATAGGACATTCCATCCAAAAACAGCAGATTACACTTTCTAAGTGCACACGGAACATTCTCCAGGATAGATCACATCTTGGGTCACAAATCAAGCCACAGTAAATTTAAGAAAATTGAAATCATATCAAGCATCTTTTCTGACCACAATGCTATGAGATTAGAAATGAATTACAGGGAAAAAAACGTAAAAAACACAAACAATGGAGGCTAAACAATACGTTACTAAATAACCAAGAGATCACTGAAGAAATCAAAGAGGATATCAAAAAATACCTAGAGATAAATGACAATGAAAACACGACGATCCAAAACCTATGGGATGCAGCAAAAGCAGTTCTAAGAAGGAAGTTTATAGCTCTACAAGCCTACCTCAAGAAACAAGAAAAATCTCAAATAAACCAACCTAACCTTACACCTAAAGGAACTACAGAAAGAAGAACAAACAAAACCCAAAGTTAGCAGAAGGAAAGAAATCATAAAGATCAGAGCAGAAATAAATGAAATAGAAACAAAGAAAACAATAGCAAAGATCAATAAAACTAAAAGCTGGTTCTCTGAGAAGATAAACAAAATTGATAAACCATTAGCCAGACTCATCAAGAAAAAGAGGGAGAGGACTCAAATCAATAAAATTAGAAATGAAAAAGAAGTTACAACAGACACTGCAGAAATACAAAGCATCCTAAGAGACTACTACAGGCAACTCTATGCCAATAAAATGGACAACCTGGAAGAAATGGACAAATTCTTAGAAAGTTATAACCTTCCAAGACTGAACCAGGAAGAAGTAGAAAATATGAACAGACCAATCACAAGTAATGAAACTGTGATTAAAAATCTTCCAACAAACAAAAGTCCAGGACCAGATGGCTTCACAGGTGAATTCTATCAAACACTTAGAGAAGAGCTAACACCCACCCTTCTCAAACTCTTACAGAAAATTGCACAGGAAGGAACACTCCCAAACTCATTCTATGAGGCCACCATCACCCTGATACCAAAACCAGACAAAGATACTACAAAAAAAAAAAATTACAGACCAATATCACTGATGAATATAGATGCAAAAATCCTCAACAAAATACAAGCAAACAGAATCCAACAACACATTAAAAGGATGATACACCGTGATCAAGTGGGATTTATCCCAGGGATGCAAGGATTCTTCAATATACGTAAATCAATCAATGTGATACACCATATTAACAAATTGAAGAATAAAAACCATATGATCATCTCAATAGATGCAGAAAAAGCTTCTGACAAAATTCAACACCCGTTTATGATAAAAACTCTCCAGAAAGTGGGCATAGAAGGAACCTACCTCAACATAATAAAGGCCATATACAACAAACCCACAGCAAACATCATTCTCAATGGTGAAAAGCTGGAAGCATTTCCTTTAAGATCAGGAACAAGACAAGGATGTCCACTCTTGCCACTATTATTCAATATAGTTTTGGAAGTCCTAGCCACGGCAATTAGAGAAGAAAAAGAAGTAAAAGGAATACAAATTGGAAAAGAAGTAAAACTGTCACTGTTTGCAGATGACATGATACTATACATAGAGAATCCTAAAGATGCCACCAGAAGACTACTAGAGCTAATCAATTAATTTGGTAAAGTTGCAGGATACAAAATTAATGCACAGAAATCTCTTGCATTCCTATACACTAATGATGAAAAATCTGAAAGAGAAATTAAGGAAACACTCCCATTTACCATTGAAACAAGAAGAATAAAATACCTAGGAATAAACCTACCTAGGGAGACAAAAGACCTCTATGCAGAAAACTGTAAGACACTGATGAAGGAAATTAAAGATGATACCAACAGATGGAGAGATATACCATGTTCTTGGATTGGAAGAATCAGTATTGTGAAAATGATTATACTACCCAAAGCAATCTACAGATTCAATGCAATCCCTATCAAATTACCGATGGCATTTTTTATGGAACTAGAACAAAAAATCTTAAAATTTGTATGGAGACACAAAAGACCCCGAATAGCCAAAGCAGTCTTGAGGGAAAAAAACGGAGCTGGAGGAATCAGACCCCCTCACTTCAGACTATAGTACAAAGCTACAGTAATCAAGACAATATGGTACTGGCCCAAAAACAGAAAGATAGATCAATGGAACAAGATAGGAATCCCAGAGATAAACCCACGCACCTATGGTCAACTAATCTATGACAAAGGAGGCAAGGGTATACAATAGAGAAAAGACAGTCTCTTCAATAAGTGGTGTTGGGAAAACTGGACAGCTACATGTAAAAGAATGAAATTAGAACACTCCCTAACACCATACACAAAAATAAACTCGAAATGTATTGGAGACCTAAATGTAAGACCAGACACCATAAAACTCTTAGAGGAAAACATAGGAAGAACACTCTTTGACATAAATCACAGCAAGAACTTTTTTGATCCACCCCCTAGAGTAATGGAAATAGAAACAAAAATAAACAAATGGGACCTAATGAGACTTCAGAGCTTTTGCACAGCAAAGGAAACCATAAACAAGACGAAAAGACAACCCTCAGAATGGGAGAAAATATTTGCAAACAAATCAATGGACAAAGGATTAATCTCCAAAATATATAAACAGCTCATGCAGCTCAATATTAAAAAAACAAACAACCCAATTCAAAAATGGGCAGAAGACCTAAATAGACATTTCTCCAAAGAAGACATACAGATGGCCAAGAAGCACCTGAAAAGCTGCTCAGTATCACTAATTATTAGAGAAATGCAAATCAAAAGTACAATGAGGTATCACCTCACACTAGTTAGAATGGGCATCATCAGAAAATCTACAAACAGCAAATGCTGGAGAGGGTGTGGAGAAAAGGGAACCCTCTTGCACTGCTGGTGGGAATGTAAATTGATACAGCCACTATGGAGAACAGTATGGAGGTTCCTTAAAAAACTAAAAATAGAATTACCATATGATCCAGCAATCCCACTACTGGGCATATACCCAGAGAAAACCATAATTCAAAAAGACACAAGCACCCCGGTGTTCATTGCAGCACTATTTATAATAGCCAGGACGTGGAAGCAACCTAAATGCCCGTCAACAGATGAATGGATAAAGAAGATGTGGCACATATATACAATGGAATATTACTCAGCCATAAAAAGGAACGAAATTGGGTCATTTGTAGAGACAAGTATGGATCTAGAGACTGTCAAACAGTGAAGTAAATCAGAAAGAGAAAAAGAAATATCATATATTAATGCATATATGTGGAACCTAGAAAAATGGTACAGATGAACTGGTTTGCAGGGCAGAAATAGAGACACAGATGTAGAGAACAAACGTATGGACACCAAGGGGGGAAAGTTGTGGGGGTGGTGTGCTGAATTGAGCGATTGGGACTGACATGTATACACTGATGTGTATAAAATGGATGACTAATAAGGACCTGCTGTATAAAAAAATAGATAAAATAAAATTCAAAAATTAAAAAAATAATAAATTAAAAAAACAAAAAAACTCTAATTGTTCTCCCTGGCCTGTTCATAAGTGTTCTCTTAGTTTCTGATCACTTCTCCATTTCATCGGTGCTGTTTTTTGTTTTGTAGTAATAAATTTATTTTCGGCTGCATTGGGTCTTCGTTGCTGCGCACGGGCTTTCTCTAGTTGCGGCGAGTGGGGGCTGCTCTTTGTTGCAGTGCACGGGCTTCTCATTGTGGTGGCTTCTCTTGTTGTGGAGCACAGGCTCTAGAGCGCAGGCTCAGTAGTTGTGGCACACGGGCTTAGTTGCAGCATGTGGGATCTTCCCGGACCAGGGCTCGAACCCATGTCCCCTGCATTGGCAGGCAGATTCTTAACCACTGCACCACCAGAGAAGTCCTTTTTTTTTTTTTAATTGAAGTATAGTTGATTTACAGTGTTGTGTTACTTTCTCTTGTGCGGCAAAGTGATTCAGTTATATATATGTATATATTCTTTTTCATATACTTTTCCATTATGGTTTATTACAGAATATTGAATATAGCTCCCTGTGCTATACAGTAGGACCTTGTTTATATATTTTATACACAGTAGTTTGTATCTGCTATCAGTGCTGCTTTGAATACCACTTCAATCTCATAAGAATGGCTGGGTACTTGAAAGGTTAGAAAAAAAATGAAGGAAACAGATTTAATGATTTAAAAAAAAAAGTGAATATTTTATTCATTCTAATCTTTGTTAATGTTTGTGGTCCCATCTCAAAGGGGCTTTATCTTATTTCTCACTGAATGATGGAGTTGACAAAGAATGCTATAGTTCAAATTCCACTAAAGTTAATCTTAAAAATGTTATCAGTTGTATTTTGTGCAGTTGGTTTTAGGCTTCACATGTCTACCATGCTTTCTAATTTACGCTCATGGTTCCATGAGCACACCTAACACAGACCACGTCTTCTGTGACTTATCACGAACTAAAATGAAACGGTCACAGAATGTGCAATACCACTGGCCTGCATTTTTATAACATTGCTTCTCCTAAAGACATTCTGTTAATGGTAGGGAGTGCTTCAGACCTATTTTTTTCCAGTAATTCTTTCTTCCATTTTTCTATTAGTAACATGTACCAAGGAGTAGCGCTTTCAGGTGGTGTACTGTGTTATTCTATTTAACCAGCAGTCTTGGTGTTCCTGTCTCCCTTGATCCTCCCTCTTTGCAGGAGTTCTGTTTCTCATCTGATCTCACACGAGGCTGAAGAGATGGTTGCCTCCCCGGGCTTTTCAGAGTCTTTTAATGACTCTTACATTGCTCAAAGGCTTCTCTTTCCAACCTGGAGTCTTTAGAAATCATGATTTCATTTTTTTCTTATTTGGACTTTGAACTGATAGGTGTTGCTTGGAAAGTTAAAATTCCTCGTCTAAAACTTTAAAAGTGACAAGCCTAATATCAGTTTTATAGTCACTATTTCTTAGAAGATGGATCATTATAGAACATGGGAAAATATTTAGCTTAGCAAGAAAATATAGACAAATTTGGTCATAGATATTAAGCCAAAGAAGTGAAGGAAACATGACAAGTTGTGGTACAAGAATGCTTTCCAATTTAGAAAAAGTGACTCATATTCTAGATCTGTGGAATTCTCTTTTAAAATGGTGCAGAGGCCAGAAAATATACAATTATTTCTCTGCCCCAAGAATGGTATATGATTGGAACAGCAGAGTAATTTGGGGGAAGAATAAATCACTTTAGATGTATTTGTGCTTTGTTCTCATGAACCATTTCCTTTTGCTGCAGCCAAAGGGCTATTAACCTAGTCTCTGAAATGTTGAGGTGCCCTGGAATCCTATTTTCTGTGAACAACTAAAACTCTCTGATATACTATGCATAAAGTGAAATTTCAACAACTGAACATATGCAATCGTAAGATCTTAGGAGGGGAAGATAATCAACAGAATGAATGACTGATTTCATGCAGCGATTTTCACAAAAGGTAGCGTGCAATGCTGAACTCCATGCCGTGCATTGTAATTGAGCTCATCTTGTAATCAGTGCAGGCCCTTAATTGATTGAAACTAATTTTGAAATCATGATACCATACATACTGTCTACTGTAGAAATAATTTATAAACATTAATTGCAGGAAGGAGAGGAGCCATTTGCTTCAAAGGGCCCATCAGCAAGCTGTCCTTCCTGTTTTATCAGTAAGCAAAGCTGAGAGCAAATAACAGATGGGACTGTCCCTTGGTAGCGGCACAGAACACTCATGAAGTATAGCACAATCTTCCTCCAGTGTGTTATGTTTTTAACAGTAGGAGATCAGAAGCAGGCGAGGTGTGGGCTAAGATGAATGACTGCCTCTGATGAAACACCCTTTTCTTCTAGGAAGATTCCTGTAGCAGATTGGGCTTTGGCAGTTGATCTCAGTGGCTTGATAGAGTGTCATTACAGAATGCATCTGGAAGATTCTGTGGAAAAGGGGCAAACCTCAGAAGACCAAGGTGAATCTAAGTTCTGATCTGTGCTCTCAGTGGGTGGTTAAATTCTAGTTCCTTTAAGTAGCCATCAAAGGCACCACAGACCAAAGAGAAAGCTGCCCCAGACACTGAAATTTGGTACTTATTTACCATCTGTCAGGATCATTTCATCCTCCTGCGATATTTTATTCTACTTAACATAACTACAAGAAGGTGTTTGTGCCTTTTATGTGTGTGGGTGCTTGGCTAACATCTCCCGCGCCTGTTGTTTGTATAATCACGTCGAAGGCTGTTACCATGGCTGGGGAAGCTGGATTTAGTATACACTTTTTTTTCCTAATGGAAAAATCTATCAGCCCAACTTCAGTGACTATTCTGACACAGCTTTTTAGGCAGTCAGATAGGAAGTGGTCCTCAATTCCACTAGTAGATCATTTATTCAAGCCTAGTTCATTATTACTTTTCGTAGTAGCTTTTCTAAATGGTTTCCGGCCACCCCCCATTCCTAACTCTGCCTCGTTCCTTCAGAATTGAACTGCTCTGATCTCCTGTTTAAGTAAACAGATCAAGGCTCTCGGAGAGAACCCACTTAATAAACAACTGCAACCTGCCCCTCCTACTCAAAGTATCCCTGACTTCATTAATTCTTTCATTTCCCCCAGTTTTAGGGAGAAGGTTACCCTCCCCCTTTATAATGTTAATCCAAACGTGTTATTAATTTTACCCAGTTCCACTCATTCTTCAATTATTCCCTTAATTAGTAAAATATTCAGCCTTTTTGTCATAAATGCATCCTCTGATTGACTTGCATTTACCCCTTATAAAGGAAAAGAAACAAAACATTACTTCCACAACTACATTGCCTTTCGAGCTACTATCACTTCTATTCCTACAACAGTTCTTGAAAGATTAGTCTCAGCTTCTGTAATCTTTCCTCTTCATTTACTTTGCTCTGTATTGTAATCCCATTTTTCCTCCCCATTCTTTGAAACTATTCTATGTTTTGAGTATAGTTGTCATAGTTTTAGACCATTTAGCATCTGAGCACTCTTTCTCCCAGGGGTGTATTTTTGAATTTCCACATCTTGGCAGAAGGCAGGGTTCATGTACGAGGTTGAAGAAATGCAGCTAGAGACAGGCATGCAGTCTTGGCTTGGCAGTCAGATGGTTCCACCAGGGGATAGAGGGGAAATTATTAACAGAGACAGCAGCAGCAACAGAGCCTGGAACAGAGGTGATGGCGCCGGCTATCGAGTCCATGGTGTCCCAAACTAGATTTTTTCTCTGCGGTGTTTTCTGTTGACTCATTCCTTTTGGGTCCTCCCTACTTTCTGATCCTGGTTTTCTAAGTTTCACATAATTCTGTGAGCTAACTAATATCTTTTCTGTAAATGTCTTTCATCCCTTCATTGGAACATATTTGGTTTATGTTCCTTTGAGTTAAAGACCTCACTGATACAGAAAATGGTACTTGGGAATGGGTTTAATGTTGGAGTCTTAGGAAAAGTGGGGTGAAGGTGAGGATGTGAGACTTATTAGCAGGAAGGAACTGAAGACAATGAATCCCATTCGTCTTCAGGGACAGGACTCTGGCAGCCCATCGCATGCAGTGGTGAAGAGCTAATTAAACACAGCCTCTGGTCTCTGGAATGAAAGACTCCCTTGGGATGAAATGTCTATTCAAGGTAAGGCTTTGGGAGAACCAAGTTGCCACTGTCATTAAACAGCTAAAATAAAAGATTATTAGGGATACTGGGAATGTTTTGAGAGCATTGACTAGCTGGAAAAGGTAAATAAGTTGCTCCCCTTAAATTCTCGATTATGGCAAAGACTGAATCTCAGGAACTCTAACAATGCTAAAAGAGCCTCTCCATTCTCTCAGCTTCTTTCTACTTGCATGTACTTGCAAATGAAACTCGGGGTTTGCTATGGTTGCTGAATCATAATACCAATTAACTTTACAGTCCTGCTGGTCTTTTTATGTGAAAGTGAAAGCACCGATTGCAATTGGACCGTGTGAACTGATTCTACAGGCTCACAATACGCTGAACTTGTAGCCTCTCCCACCTCTGCAGTGCTGTGTTGGAGGCAGCTCTTTATGGCTTATGAGAGCCAATTGCACTTATCTCTCCCCAGCTCTGTGTGCACTGATGGCATGTGCACAAGTTGAAGTCCACTCTGGTTGGAAGAATTTTAAATGCTACAAATCAGGATTCCCTCTCCCCCTCTTGCTGGAGAGTGGGTTGTTAAACACATACCAGCACGTCACTGTTCTTGGGATTTCAGAAGTACTTCTTCCTTGTTTGATGGGGCCTCCTCTTCTTGCTTGGAGACTGGTTGTCTTTTTCTCCGAAGCTAACTTTGCAAGGGAGAGCCAGTGCACCACTTGGAACCCACAGACCTCCTCTTATTTCCAGACTTCGACCCGACATGTCCCAGGGGAGTCAGTTGCATTGTGTAAAACCTGGGTGGAGAAGTTTTTTCCTTTTATGTTTTGGCAAAACTTGGGACTATATATAAGAACAATAATGAGAACAATAATAAGAGTGATTGACCTTGAACAGGTAGACAACAGTTCTTCAAAGAAGTGATTGTATCAGTCTGAGCTGGCAGGGATGTGTCTGATCCTTGGCTCATTTGCTTGACTATAATCTGGATTCAGTGGAGGCTTAGGATAGTGAAGCTGAGATTCTAGAAATCCCTTAAATAACACAGAGAAGGGTAGCAAGGAACTCGAGGGTAAAATTACCGTATACAAATTACCTTCACCCTAATTTGTCCCCCAAGAGGTCCTAGATCATTAAAAAAGGTCTTAAGAAATGTGTTAGTGAGGAGAGTGACAGCAGTTTTCAAGGGAGTTTGTGCCACGGTTCTTTCTAGGCTGAGGATGGTGGCAGATGCTTCTTTTGAAGTGGTCTCCCTGATTTAAAGGAGAGGAAACTATTGTAGGGCAGCCAAGGCCACGGGGCAGCATTCAAAGATAGAATCATTTTGGTTACCGTAATAGGTAGCAGGGCAAACTCATCACTCAGGATGTTGTGAATTACAGGACTCTTCGGTAGTGGTTGGCGGACCATCGGGTCCCTTCATTGAAACAGGTGATAATACATCAGTCCTTCTTGATTTGCATTATGGAAAACACTCCAAAACTGGGAAGTATAGGTCTGACGTGGGCTACCATTACCAGGAATTTCCCATTTTCACCCAATTCTCAGATTTATCTCCATAATCAAGAATTACTTGATAATGGATTCTGCAATAATATCACTTGTATGTGCAATGAATCTCCTTCCTAGCCTTCACCAAAGGATCCATGGCCATTTACTATGTATTGCAGATAAAGAGCCCTTAATCTGGTTAGCCTGTTCTTTGTTCTGGGTTTATTCAGAATGGCTGGGAAATGCTGTCTTTTTGGAGAAAGAATTACAAAGAACTCTTGCTCTTTTATACGAATGATCCAGCAAGGGTTAAGAATAGTGATATTACATTCTAAGGGTAATGTGCATTTAGGGGTCAATGTTCACATAAACATTTTCAGGTACCAAATGTTACTGTTTCCACTTTGTGACAAAAATGGACTGCTTGCATTTCAAGTCATGCTGATACAAACACATCCTAGAATCTGGCTACAGAGACATTTCATGCTAGGTATTACCTACATGTGAACAGAATACAAAGGAGCTGTAAAATTCCATATAGTAAAAACATATATACCGAACGTGCCCTGGGAAAGGGGAAAAAAATGGAGCTTTGGGATATTGTTAAACACTGATGCTGAGCTACCTAATTCCTGGAGACTGAGAACACCACTGTGATCTACGGATCAGAACAGCAAATTGTATTTCGGGTTATGAACTGAGTTTTGTTCTGAGTCTGTCTCTAGGTGGTCTAGTCTTGTGGTTATTTTTCTGAATACATGACTGGAATAGGTCTCTTAAGCAATTGGCAGAAACCCTCACTGGGTCCCTGTACCATGACTAGGGCTATTATGATTGGAAATGCCAAGCTTCTGGTGTTGCCCCTACCTACCAAAGTACTGAAATCCAAAGTGATATTGCATCCAGAGGTGAATCATGACGATGAAAGACATCAAAAGCACGAAAGATACAGGGTTGATGACTCTTTTCATGTCTGTCTTTAGGCCTGTCTAGAAGATGTACAGGCTTGAAAGACACAGAGATACATTGAATGATGATAAATTATACCCAGTTGTCCATTTAACACATATTTATTGGGTACCAACCAAGATTCATGCTCTGTGCTGGATGTCAAGGGTACCATTATGAGCAAATCCTGACATGTCTTTGCTTTTGTGGCACAGACATTTTGGTGGGAGAGACTGGCATTGCTCAAGGTAATTCTACGAGCTTGTTTTACAGGGGACCCCTGTGTTGTCCTGGTGTTTGTGTGTATGTGTGTTCAGAGGGGGTTTGGAGGAGGGAGCAGGGAAGGTGAGGAAAGTCCTCCTTTAGCAAGTGACACTTAGCTAACCTCGGAGGCAGAGGAAGGTGTTAGCTAGGCAGAGCTTGTGGCGGGGGGCACGGGGGCCAGGGACCAGAACACCACAGAGAGCACGTGAGAAGTGTGTGCTTGAGACACTGAATGAAGAACAGTGCACCTCGAGTGGTGAGTGTGAGGAGGAAAGTAGGGAGAGAGGAAGTTGAAGTAGTAGACAGGGGGGCTAAACGTGCTGGATTTGCTCCTATATGACTATCCATGAAGTCAGGTGCATGGTTTTAAGTAGGTAGGATGTCATGATCAGATATTTAGAAGACTTCACTGACTGGCATAGGGAGCTGAACAGAGAGTGGCAAGATGTGTTATCGAGGTGTCCCAAGTGAGAGTTTGTGGTGAGGAGATAGAAATCAGGAGGTAGATTGATACCATAGCTAGGAGGTGCTATTCATAGGATTGGTGGGCTTCCCTGGTGGCGCAGTGGTTGAGAATCTGCCTGCCAATGCAGGGACGCGGGTTCGAGCCCTGGTCTGGGAGGATCCCACATGCCGCGGAGCAACTAGGCCCGTGAGCCACAACTACTGAGCCTGTGCGTCTGGAGCCTGTGCTCCGCAACAAGAGAGACCGCGACAGTGAGAGGCCCGCGCACCGCGATGAAGAGTGGCCCCCGCTCGCCGCAACTAGAGAAAGCCCTAGCACAGAAACGAAGACCCAACACAGCCATAAATAAATAAATAAAAATTAAAAAAAAAAAAAAGGATGGGTGATAGAAATGAGGAGGTAGATTGATGCCATATCTAGGAGATGCTATTAATAGGATTGGTTATGGATTGAATATTGGGCATGCAGCAGTAGAAAATGTAAAGTGATACCCTCATGTGTCTAGCTGGTAGAGCAGAAGATATTTATGTATCTATATCTATCTATCTTATGTATAACGTGAACTGGCTGAAGTGGGTCTGATTTTTGGCTCCTTTGCTTCACTAGAATTTGGATTCACTAGAAAATATCTGTCTGTCTATCCATCTGTCTATCACTGAATGAGAATAAAATTGGGGCAATGATGATATGTTCCCTCTTGGACCTGTAGAGATTGAGGGGTATGACACATTGATGTGAAGATGTTGAATGAAAACTTAGACACAACGATGAGGGATGAGAACCAGTTTGGTGATGAAAGAAATCATAAATATCATGGGCAGTGGTCCATAGATGGGAAGTGAGGCCAGAGATGTGGAGAAATGCAGAGTAATAAGAGAAAAGCCCGAGAATGTGCCCTGAAAGACTCCAGCAGATAAGGTGCTTGTCCCCCCCTGGGATGCAGTCAGTACAGTAAAACGTACCTGGTGAGAATTCACTAACGGTTTATGGGCTTAAAAAATAAAACTGATAGAAAAGGAGAGCACCCCTTTAGGCCTCTCACTTTCTACTAGCTTACTCTAAAATAGTAAAAATAAACACAAGCATTCCAACTTGGATTGCAATGTTTCACTCAAATCCTCTGGTTCTAATAATGTTGGCTATTAAGTATTTGATCTGGCGATTCAAATACAGTATAAAACATTTCTCATTTATCCAGTGACTTTCTGATACTCTCTATTTTACTCCCGTCCCCATTTCTTTTGTGTGACTTTCAGTACTTAGAAAACTCTGCTTTACATTTAGATTGCGGATCTGGGAATCTGTCCACCCTCCAAGCCTGGGAAATTTGGCAGGACGAAGCCCTTGTTTCATTCACCTTTGTGTTCACAATGCTGTTGGTGTGCCTCCCTGATAGTAAATGCTCTCTTATAACCCTTAATATTTTTTTCTTTGAAATGTGTTTCGATCCTGGATGTAAAATATATATATATATATTATATTTGCAAATCGACAACAATTTAAACACAAACTCTCCTTTTTATTATTTGGCTTAAAAGTAAATGTCGGGTACCTTAATAAGCTAATGGTGTTGTTTGCCTATTTTCACCCAGATGGTCCCGAATTTTTCTTTCCTTGCTATAAAAGTGCATTTCCCAAACGTGACCACTGGGGGGAAGCATAGTGCAAAGCTAGCATTTAGTTCATCCTTCCTGTACCCCGGGGAGACTAGGTAAAACCTCCCGCTCAAAGCCTTGTGCTGTGCCTTTAATGTAAGCAGAGCTTTTGTCTGTCTCTCTGTTTGTCCGCCTGTCTGTCGGTCTGTTATTTCTTTGTCAAATTCTTTCCTGTTCTCTTTCTTCAGGGTTCTTGGTGAGTTAAAACGTTTATTTTGAAACTTCCAGGAGCTTAATTAATAAACATGAAAACCAAGTGGAAGCTGGCACAATGCCCTTTTTTGCCTCAACGACATGGGCATGCTAGGGTAATTGTAGTTCTTTACATTTGGCATCCAACTGGTTCCAGGGGCAACACTGCCTTTTTTTTTCTAGGCGTACTGAAGCTATGAAATTCAACAGGTTAATGTGGCTACAGCATTTCACCCCCTACTATCCCCACAGCTGTAGTAAATCTGCCACCTGGCTATTTCCATAAAAATTCAATTATAGCACCACCAGTTACTCTTCTTACACGAGCAATCAGCTTTACACAGTTTCAGGCCCCAAAGAAAGGCCAGAGTGCCCTGCTCCTTTTCGTCCTCTTTGCTGCCTTTAGCCGCCGGCGGTTTCTTTTGCTAAGCGACTGCGCACCTCTGCACCAGTGAAAAATGAAAGAATAGACTAGACTGCTGTGCAAGGTCATGCCAGTGAAAAAGCAAAAACTGAAAAATCACCAACAACCCTCCTGCCTCCCCCTGTCCAAGCAGTGTGGGAGACTTAGAGGTCAGAGAAGTAAGAAGCAAGCCTGCAGCCAGGGCCACGGAGATGCTCCAGCATCGCTGAAAAACACACCAACATGAAGAAGGAATTGCTTTAAAAATTGTTGGTTTTCTTTCTTCTTCATCTTTGTAAAAGATGTGACTGGGTAGGGAAAGGTTGGTAAAATGCCGTAACATCCTGACTAAAGCAACAGCACAATTATGAAGCGAGAAATCCCTCTTTATCTGCGCTTCCCAGCAATCAGCTGCATTTCTTTTCCCCTTTAAGAGGAATAAGTCCTGGGGGCTTCCCTGGTGGCGCAGTGGTTAAGAATCTGCCTGCCAATGCAGGGGACACAGGTTGGAGCCCTGTTCCGGGAAGATCCCACGTGCTGCAGAGCAACTAAGCCCGTGTGCCACAACTACTGAGCCTGTGCTCTAGAGCCCGCGAGCCACAACTACTGAGCCCGTGTGCCACAACTACTGAAGTCCACGCACCTAGAGCCCATGCTCCGCAACAAGAGAAGCCACCGCAGTGAGAAGCCCGTGCACCGCAACTAGAGAAAACCCGCGCGCAGCAATGAAGACCCAACGCAGCCAAAAATAAATAAAATAAAATAAGTAAATTTATAAAAAAAAAAAGAGGAATAAGTCCTTAGTACCAGGTTGAAAATGCTGACTTTTATCTTTTTTTAATGCCTACTTCTCTTTGTCATATTTCTTTTTCTTTTCTCAAAGGCCTACCAATTAAAAATGATAGTTACTGAATCTTACATGGAATGATTTCCTACGTGATCTAATAATTGTTGAACAGCAATTGAGTTAACTTGCTTCCCATGAATCCCTTTCAAGCCATTGACACTGATTTTGTTTGAATAAATAGTATTTACAGTAAACGTGTAAACATAGTTTTAAGAGCAAATTAGACTGAAATGTTCATTAATTACATCACACCTAGGTTTCAGGGTAAAGCAATTGCTTCTCCGTAAGTGGGTTCTTACCAACTACTATTGTGGTGTAGTTATTATTAATAAATTCAGAGAATGAGAGAACATCAAAAAAATAACAAATAGGGTGTAAGTAGATGAAAGAACCCAAGATGACTCTGAGCTAGGGCAGGTTGGGGGCGTTGCTCAGGTGACTCCAACTTGTCACATGTCCCAGTTGATCCCTGAGCAATAATTACTCAGGTGTGTTGCTGGACTGGCATAGATGTCGGATGTCAGCCATTTCCAAAATACTCCCAAGGGATAAAGTGCAGGAGGAAGGGATGAATATCTCCTTCCCTTCCCCCTGCATCCTGAAGGTGCCCCGTGCCAGCCAGCATTAGTACACTGCTGGGGTAGAAGAATGTAATAAAGTGGACTTTGAAGGCAGCGTGTCACAGGAAAAAGATACAGTCTCATTAACTTTAATCTTCTTTTACATGGTTACTCAAAAGAGAAACTCTATTAGAAGTTCAAAAGGGCATATAGAAATCCTTCCTAGCCAAGTCTGTACCCAGGGCTAACAGAGGGCAGGTGGAAGAGAGCAGGAGATTTTAGAACCTGTTTTTTATCTTGATTGGGCTGACGGGACTTTAATGAAGAAAGGCCAGTAGTCCATGGCCCTGAGACCACATCCTCTGCTGTCACATGGGTTCAAGTTCATGGTCTTGAAAAACTGTACTTTTCCTGTCTTCAGATGTTCTCATGAGTCCTTTTCTTTTCAGTTCAAAGTAGAAATTAAGACGGGTTGTAAGTGTTTATTCTTCATCCTAGATTTTGGGCAGATGCCTAATTTCCACTGCTTCCTTACCTCCTGAAGAGTTTCAGGCTTTTTGCTTCTGCCAAAATGGAGCAAACATACAGCTTGGTACTTTGAAGTCTTGAGTTAAAGCAGAACTAAATGGACCATGTTTATCTGATCAATTAAGGCATTGCCTACATCCTTAAAAGTGATGTTTCTCATTTAGGCAGCATTCTATGCGATCCTCAGGAAATTAACAACAGAGATTGAGTTTGGGGAATGGGGGTCATTATACAAAGAAATGCAGGAAGAGTGTGGGAGAATTTGATTAGGCTCCAACATAAGCTTCATAAACTGACTGGGTTCCAATATAAACTAAAGAATGTCTTTGTGGAAGTGACACTGTAGAAAAATATTAATGACAGTTCCCAAAATAGAAGTTTGATTTAAAACTCCTCTTATGTAAAGGGATCTACTCGATTTAATAGTCTTTAGCATGGTGGTTGTTTATAATGACAAAACCCTCATCTTTTTCTCAGAGATTAGCATGTGTTCAATTCAGTTTAACCACAGTTCAACAGGGCCTGCTCTATAAACAGCACCATGCTAAGCAGAGTATTAGGTTTAGAAAAATAAAAAGAGCATAAATTAAAACTCTCTTAGAAGCTGACAGTTTTTCTCTTTTGGAAACCAAACTGATCACCACCAATTAAGTAGAATGATACGAAATGGTAGGTAATTGAACCCTCAGGCCGTCCCCTGTCAACATCCCATCCCATTCTTTTCAGAAACAGTTTGAAATAGTACTTGTTTGGCTTCCTTTCCAGCTAGCCCAGGACCTGGGCTCAGTGACCTATTCCAGAAAGATAGTTCTCTCTCTCTCTTTCCTCAGAAACCTGGCTAGATTCCTTAAATCCTTGGTTTAAGTGAGCTGCTTTGTTCCACTGGCACCAACAGATTTAACCTTCAACTTCATGAGGGTAATGATTGGGGTTTTTCACGTTTGGCAGATTCTATGAAGATTGCCTTCCAAATTCCAAGATTTGTTTCCAGAATTGTGGCTTGGCAAGAAAACTAATGCACAGTCTTTATGGGTAGGTTTTTTGTTGGATATTAATATTATACTATAGGTCTAGAGGCAACCTGGAATTTTATAAAATAACTTTCTTCAGGTGCCACGTTTTAAGCCCTCATACTCGCCAACTGTAAAGGGGGGATTGGTAATGGGGGGGCGGCAAAGATAAAGCTATTAAACTCTTTGACCTAAGACTTCTCCCTCCCAGCCCCACAGATTTGGCTTTCTCTATGATTTATTGATATCTTGTGCCTCTGTCACTCTCACCAAAGCAGAATATGCCTGTTCAGATTTTTAATTAAATTGTAATTACCCTTTAGCTTGACTATATTATATTATATTATATTTTGGTATATACCAGAGATGATTATTTGTGAAGACTTTTGGAGGTGCCTGTAGAAGAGAAAAGCTGCTCTAGGGAAAACTTTTAAGACGGTATATTTCTTGACAAAGAGCTGTGTCAATTTAATGGAAAATTTACTTCTCATTGTTTTACGCATAAAGCTTTGTATCATTAAATGGCAGCCTATGGGACAAATTTGGAAAGCAAGGCACTTATATTTAGGAGAAATTCATATGTCACTGGTTATATTATAATGGACTCATTGTTTGCTTTCTTTCGGCCTTAGACGAAGTATCTTGGTTTATCTGACATGGTTGTAGGTGTTCTTGTGTCTACCTATATCCTTATGGAGACTAGTGAGATGGCAATTCTGAAAAGATTGAGAAAGAGTAAAGAAAGGTTTTATTCTCTTATATTCTATTTTATTTATTTATTTATTTTTTAGACTATTTCAAACTGCCGTCACTGTTGGGAAAGTAAAGATTCCTCTTCTCTTATCAACAGGTAATTAATAAAATCTGGTCTATTTCATGTTTGGAAAAATGTAGGTCTTGGACTTAAAGTTCCTTGTTTGACAAGGGCTATGGGAGAACAAAAAAAGCAGCAAAATGGGAAATCAGTAAGACAGTGAGACAGAATCATGAAAGGGGCTACTCAAGATCTTAGCCTATTTAACCCTTTTGCATATAGCTTCCAAATACTTCAAATACAGTAAGCTCAGTTATAGCTACTGGGTTTGTCCTTGCAAACCAGCACTGAGCTACGTTTAACTTGAGAGTTAATTTGCCATCTCGATAATGACAGGCAAATTGTCAAAATGTTGTATGTCTTATATGCATCTTTGGTTGGAATGCTTTGACTGCTTCGTATGGTGCAATTGACCACAAATTGTAATTAATTAAATAACTCAAGGACTTGGATCTTCAGTTGTCTGTTTACTGGAGATTTAAAAAAATATAATCCCGACAACAGTATGATTTAAACCCCTTATAAGTCCCTTTCACTCCTGAGAAACAGTATGGTTTATCCCATGTTCATACAAACTCCTCTGTATCTTACCTCTGTTAAAAATGTCAAGCACTGCATCTAAACTTTGTGGGTTTCCTCTGACCAATGACAAGTATGAGGGTCTTTAATCCTGCTGTTGCATGAAAAGCAAGGAATTTTCAGGCTACTGAACCTATTCAAATCTTGACCCTCATTCAGTCACTCTCTGGAGAATTGATGACAAAAGCGTAACATGACTCTCTTTAGTTCAGAATTGGAGTCTGTGACAGGGAACTTTTGGTGGGTGATCTCTTAAGAGCTCAGTGTGAACTCCTGCTCACTGCTGCTTCTACCACCCATCAGCCAGAACCAGTGGGAGAGTGAGGTTGGTACAGATGCTTTCAGAACAAATTAAATCACATTTCTGAGTTGCCTGACTTCATCTCATGTTAAGTTATATTTTAAGGCTTATTTGAACTTCTGAGCTCACTTTCCACATGTTTTTGAGAAGACGCTGACAAACATCCTCCTGTATGTAAATTTGTTGTAACTGGCTCCACTTTCAGAATTTCTTATTTCTGTTGATTGTTTTGGCCTCTGTCAACCTTGAAGCAAGTTCAGTACTACCTTACATTCCAGCTACTGTCATTCTTTTCCCTCTCGCTCTGTAAGTCATTATTGGAAGGTATAGATTTTATCAAAATAGAGACATCATACAGCTTTCAAATTTCATTCCAAAAAATCATGGTTAGACATCTCTTCGCAAATACTCTCCTCTATCTCTCAAAACGTTCCTCACCGAAGGCAATTTGTGTGTCAGAAGAGTTGTCATAGTAAAAATAGTAAACTTCATTTTTTCCAAGTGCAAATAAATGTTATTGATCATATTATGCTAATTTATTGTTTTATTTGGCTTGAATGGACAATTCCTCCTGTTCTCCAGCTACTGTCAGGAGGAATGCCTTACGATGGATGAATCAATCTGGAATTAACATCATTGTATTTGATAACGTTCCCTAAAATAAGTCATTTCATTTGGTTACTTTGGGACACATTGTGCAAATAATCAATCCTAGCAGCTGCCCCAATAAGCTTGTTCAAACAGTGTTTTATGTAATTTCATTAATGAGAATTTTCTGTGGTCATTTTAAGCAACTGTTAAACCTCTTTGGAAAAGTTTCCGAGTGAAACCATTTAGGCCAAAGCTTCTTCAACCATCTGTGATAAAGAACTGTTTTGTTGTTGTTCTTATTGTTTATTTGTTTAATTTTCATGCAGTCACATTGCCATACTTTTGTAGAATGCACTGATCGTGTGCTTGGATGGCATGACAATATCAGATTGTTATGTAGGTCTCTTAGTGTTTATCACCAGTTTCTGAACTTACATCACTGCGGATTGGTGGTAATAGCAGACCATCATGCATCCATGGGGCAATTTGAATGGCACTGATAGAGGCTATTGTCTGTGGTCTAGAACTCTGGGGTTTGATCAATAGGTTGTTCTTTTATTATAGCAAAATTGTAATATGTATTCAGGAAAGACTCATTTTTCCCTAAAGTAAAACTTTTAGCCCTGCTTTCTAGAAGTAAGATATATTCATCTATTGAGGATGGAATTATGGATTTGTAAAAAATTGTCAACACTGCCATTTACTAATTCGGCTGCCATTTCATATACAACAGAATACTGGGCTTAGAATCCAGTGCCTTGCCAGAGAATATAACCTTGGAATCCAACTCCTCTTAAAAGTTTATATGGAAGAAATGATTATATCCTCTAGATCTCTTTTAGATATTCTGGGTTGTGGTTTAAGTTTTATTTGCGTATTTGTTTTTAACTTGGATTGAGTCAAAGCAGTGACCATCTGAGTTTGTGAATCACGGTGCCTTGACTTCTGGTAGAATCATTTAGCTGAGGTAGTTATAAATCATGCCCTTGGCTTTTATCTAGAGATGACATAAAAAAAATACCAAACTCAGATATTCCATTCTCCTCAGGTATTTTGGGGGACATTTTCCATTTAGTACTTCACATTTGAAAATTCATGTGAATAATCAAGTTTATTTCATTTTTATAGAGAAGTCCCTCTTTGCAAGTTATTTTTTTGAACACAATGAACCTCACCTATGAACAAGAATGAATTGTTGATCTGGTCCAGGCTCAGATGTTACTGGAGCGAGTAAGCATTAAGTGCCTGTTGTATCCTGGGTATGGCATTAAGTTCTACTAATTCAATGATGAGTAAATCAGGCTTTCTTTTTTTTTTTTTTTCTCTCAAGGAGTAAAGAGTGAGTGGGGGAGACAGGCATATAGACAAGTAAGAAAACAAATACATGGAAACATATGACTATGGTAAGTACTCTAAAATGAAGGTACATTGACATAGACATGTATTTAATTGTCGGATTTATTCAGCCAAAAGGGAGGCAAACATGTTCCTCTCCTCCATTCCCTTGTTCTTTGCTACTAGGTAATGATAACAGTTTGATTTAATACATAGGCATGCAAATCATCTCTATGATATTAGCACTCCATGTGGTGTCCTGAGGGTCTATGAAGAGAGACAATCATTTTACACAGTGTTTCTGCAGGGAGACGGTTGGTACACTGGTGAATTAAGCAGACTTGGCTAATGTGGGTGGTTTTCACCAAACATGGCTGTGGTGTCGCTATGGAGAGAGTAGTCTGGGGGTTGGTGGTGGAGAGCCTAGGTGATAACTTCAAACAGAATAATGGGACCAAGCTTGGAGAGTCCCTCCTTAGAGGTCAAGGCCAGCACTTCTTATAGACCATGACTGCAGGGCCATCTCCTAGAGCCTAGAGGTCCATATGGACATGGAAAAGCTCTAGCTAGAGTCAGGAAAATGGCGTCACAAAATAAGCTTGTCTTCAACTGTCGCTGCCAACCACAAGGGGACCAGGATAAATGCTGACAGCTTTCTTTTGTGGGGAGACGTTGGGTTTTGGATGATGAGCCCTGAACCTTGGTAGGCGGCATCAGATTAATTGCTAGCGATTTCACTCGTGTTTATCTTCTTGAGAATCTTGTTAACCTTTTACATTTTATCCTGTTTCTTAGCCTCGGCCGCGGGAATGGTGAAGTCAGGTCCCGCTGGAGCAATGCTATCAAAGATGGGAAGGAAATTTTATGCTGACACCAGGGTGGTGAAGGTTATCCAATATCTGGGAAATTAAATGCTGAAGAAAGGCCAGATCAGGGCAGATCATCTGGCCATAGAGTAAGACAGTTGCTTACTCTATGGGCCTCTAATAGCTCAGGTTTGGGAAGAGTCAAGGGGAACAGCAAAGAGATAAAGACACTCTGGGACTTCCTCAAGGTTTATTTATAGAAGAGCAAATGGCAGCACCACTAACCTCTAATGGAAATAAAAATCATAACTTTAAAGAAACTTTAATTCCCGACTGGTTAAAATTAAAATATATGTTATAATGGTTGATGAAAAAGTCTTAGAGGGACTAAAAGTGGGCTAGTAAATAATCTCCAGTGACCCCAAATTTGTTAAAGAATTGCCCAGGAAGCACAAAGGCCTTATTCAGATTGAATCCTTGTGGATTCTGCAATTTATCACTATGGATTTGCCTTCCTATATCTTTTACCAGGAAGAGCAGAAAGTCTCCTTTCATGTTCAGCAATTAGCTACAAAGGTTCCATTGCTTTCCTTGAAAATGTAACCTTTTGAACTGCAAGCTATGATCGCAAGGAAGGCTTATAAAACATGTATGTCAGGAAACTGTATTTGTTCACTTCCATTTATAGACTGTATTTGCCATTGGTAATTGAATTTTCTCACTAACCTTGTGATTAGTAACCCATGGGCTATGACCTCATGGTCTTGCCTTTACTTAATCTACCAATATAAAAACTGTGTAAAATTTCTTATTAGTCAGAGGATACCTTGGACCTTGAGTCTGTTTCTCTTTTCTCTTTCTGATCATGTAGGAAAGTAAATATAATGGCCTATGGCAGAGATTGCTACTTTCCCACAATATCCACTCCTCTTTCTTTCCTTAGTAACAAAATTCCAAGTTTATTCAGTACAGCAATGTGCCTAGCTAGTTAGGAATCATTTGTGTTTTCTAAACATCATTAAGGAATAGGGACTCTTGTGTACTAACTTGTCTCTTGACATACAAAAGACTTGTGTGGTTTAGTTAAACTTTGGAAATATTTAAAGAGTCACACTCATTTCAGTGGATGAAATATTTTTCAAGCCTCACAATGCCTGGTAAAAGTCCTCAATTTGCCCTGACTTCTGAATCTGTGCAGCTGAACTAAGCCGCAAAAGAAAATTGTGAAAGAAAGAATATTGGACTTTAATATTTTACTACTTTAATTTATAAGGAGACAGGGCTTTTATTTGGCATTTTAATTTCTGTGTGGTAAGATAATCATGGAATAGTGTTCACTATGTTCAAATTTAGGAAAATGTTCCATTCTTATATTTGGAATGTGATGGCCAATTGTGTGCCTGAGACATGTTATTTTGGCCTGTTGGGTATCCGTCCCACTCCTTCACTAATAGAACACTCCTGTTTTGCTTCGTTGAGCCAGCCTTCTCCAGTTCTCAGGCCACGTGGTTGGGAATGGTTGATCTTCTCTCTGACTGCGGGGCTGGGGCAGTTCTAAGTCCTGGCCAATCACAGTCACAGGATTCTTGTTTCAGGGATAGGCATGTGACATAAGCCTTCAGGTCATCTGTCTTTCAGGATGAGTAGGTGGAAGGATGTACACACTGAGATGCTATTGATTCTCTTTTCCATGATGTAGAAGGAGTCTTGCCTGGGAATTAAGCCCATGCAAAGGTAGAAGGACTGAAAGATGAAGGTCAGCCAAGTCCTGATGTTACACCGCACGTGTCTGAAGCCGTGCCACATCTGGATTCTTCAGTTACGTGAAACAAGACATTCCTTTCTTCAACTTCGTTTGGGATGGTGTTCTGTTCCCTGTAATAGAAAGAATTCTGACTAACGCGTGGTGCTCACTGTCTAACTCTTTCTTGTGAACTCTGTTGGGCCGGGTAGCTGGGCACAATTTGAGATTAGAAGCAGAATTGGGAGAGAATTTAATCTAGTAGTAAATGTGTTTTGGAGTTAATGTTTGGTGGCTGTTCTGACCTACTTCGGAGACTCCGTGGGCAAAATCTTAATTTCCCCCTCCACTAGGCCTTGGAGGCTACAAAAAGAGCTCTTCTCCTAAAAGAGATGCCATTTTCATGGTTGAAACTTGACTTTATTGTTGGATAGAGATTAAAACAGAATAAGAATGAGAGGGTATGAGAGAGAGGTGGGCTCTTCGCAGGCCACGGTCACCTCTGCCAGTACCATGTTCAGACCCTCCAAGGGAGGAGGAGACACTAGTTTGATTAGTCAGCCTGCACAGCCGGAAGCTGGGCCACGCTGACGTGTGGATGCGGTGACTGCGCAGTGAGACCCTGTGCATGTCCAGGTGCAGCGCCTTATCTCTTTTCCATTCCTGGATCCATGCAGCTGGTGGGTCTATTTGTGTGAAGGCTCTTCCCGGGACATGGCACTTTCTTCTGCTGTGATTCTCCCTCTTTGTCCTTCTCCTCCTCGTCCTTTCTCGGTCTTGCGTGGGTGTATGGTTCTTAAGACTTTAGCTTCATGGATGAAGTGCCTCTCCTTGGAGCACTTAGACCACGCACTGCAGCTCGGACTTTACCAGAGTTCTGAAATTAAGAGTCAGAAGCTTGCACAACATTGAATACAGAGGTACTTTGATTCACATTCTACTGTTGTTATTTATGCGAACAAGAAACGGTATATTTATACGATTAAAAACGAGGTAAATAAATGTATTTTCTTTTTATATTATCAATCAGGAAGCTCAAAACCAAATGTGTGTCTTAACTTTTGTGTATGTGAGGAACCCTTGGGTTTTTGTTTTTTTTTAATTATTTATTTCTTTATTTTTGGCTGTGTTGGGTCTTCGTTTCTGTGCAAGGGCTTTCTCTAGTTGCGGCAAGCGGGGGCCACTCTTCATTGGGGTGCGCGGGCCTCTCACTATCGCGGCCTCTCTTGTTGCGGAGCACAGGCTCCAGACGCGCAGGCTCAGTAATTGTGGCTCACGGGCCTAGTTGCTCCATGGCATGTGGGATCTTCCCAGACCAGGGCTCGAACCCGTGTCCCCTGCATTGGCAGGCAGATTCTCAACCACTGCGCCACCAGGGAAGCCCCCCTTGGGCTTTCTTAATCTGTATTCGTAAGACTGCATACAGGTGTCAGTGGGCTGCATTCTCATCTGGAAGCTTGACTGGAGGGGGTCCACTTCTGTGCTCACCCAGGTGGCACAATTCATTTCCATGTAGCTGTATGACTGGGGCCCGGGCGTTTTGCTGACTGCCAGCCAGAGGCTGTCCTTAGCTCCTAGAGGTTACCGGCAATTCTCTGCCACGTGGTCTTCTCCGTAGGTAGTTCAAACTATGGTCGTTTGCCTCTTTGAGGGCAGCAAGGCAGTCTCTCATACCAGCCTGCTAAGAAGGAATCTTATATAAGAATGTAATCACAGAAGTGACATCTCATTACTTTTGCTATGTAATGAAACCTAGCCAAGGGCTGCATATCCTATTAATTTTGCCATGTTCAGTGGGCTAGAAGAGAGTCACAGGTTCTATCCACACTCAAAAGGAGGGGATTATGCAGAGTGAAACATGAAGAGGTGGAGATTATGTGGGTCGTCTCAGAATTCTGCCTACTGTAACCAATGTTTCCCAACGTGCATTTCATTGAAGGTTACTTCCAGAGGTTGTAAGTGTGTATTCCTCAAAAATCTTTTTCAAGTAACAGAATGCAAGTGACAGGAGACTGATTCAAAACCGTCTGAAGAAAATAAACAAAAAAGTGATGATGTTTGCTCATAAAACAGAAAATTTGAGCTTTAGGCAGATGGGGCAATAGCGCAGTTAGGACTGAGAAGGACTCTGCTTCAGTAAAGCCTTGATACAGTAAATAAAAGAGCATATGAGAAACGGGAAGTTATGAACCTTGAACAGCACTCAGGGAAAGCTCTGCTGGAGGAATCAGCCATGACACAGGACATACTGGGGTTGGGATCAAGGGCGATCCACTTGTATTCCCTGTGACTGAAATTAAATCCGAAAAGCCCGCGCTGTGCGTAAAATGAGGAGGGAAGAAAACACAGGCTGACGTCCTGCCACCTGTCATACTCTACTGTGCCGCACAACGTTGTCTCTCATACCTTTCTGCATTTGTAAATATCATTACTTTTTCTCCGACAATAACCTTTGTTCATCTCATCCTTGTCTGCTACGCACCTGAAAAACTATCATTTTTCCATGATTCAGTTCAGTATCTCTAAGAGGTCTTCTCTCACCCCTGCTTGTCATTTGGGTAGATTTGGGTGCCACACCCCATGTGCCCATAATTTGGGAGATACTTTTACTAAGCTCAGCCAATTCCCCATTCCCGACCCCTTTTTCCTTCATACCTCGAGCCAGTCGTGGCCATTGGACATGGTTCTTGCCAATGAGACATAAATTAAGTCTTGATGTGGGAAAAGCTTTTGTTTTCTTGACACAGGAGTCCTACCTTTTCTCACCCTATTCTCCTCGGATACAAAACACAGACTTAATGGCTGGAGCTATACTAGCTGTCTTATGACTGCTGTGAAAAGGACATGAGACTCATAAAGATCTGCTCTCTGATGTTCTTAAGCTGATGAATCAGCCTAGCAACCAACTCCCACTTTACTTCTTATATGTCAAACAAAACAAAATAAAAACTAACCTTTAATTGTTTAAGCCATTATACTTGAGTTGTTAAACCTGCACACTAGTAAGATCCTAAATGAAATATAGTCTTATACATTTCTAGATGATAGCACTGATTTAGAACAGGCAGTTGTTTGTGTATTTACCTAGCCTATGGCACCACGAATGAACTCCTTCATATTGTAAAGTTTGTCTTGTTTTTTTCTGTCTTATTCATATTACCATCCATATTCTTAGAAGAGTACCTAGCACATAGTAAACATTCAGCAAATATTTGTTAAATGTTTTATCTTCCAAATTTGAATAGCTTATTTGGAGAGAATAATGTATTCTTGATCATCAGAAGGAAAAGTTTCTAGTGGCTTGATTTATCTAGGTTTTTAGTTACTGATTGACTTTATTTAGCATGTTATCAGTAGCTTAGAAATACAGGAAAGGCAGATGAATAAAATCTACAGGGTTGTAAAACTGTAGCTGTAGATAAACTATTCGATGATAAAAGCAGTCTTCAAAATGAAATAGTAAAAAAATTTGGGAGAGTCTCTTATGCTAGATGTGGTAAAATCAATAGGAATAAATGAAGTTAGCACTTAGCAAAAAAAAAAAAAGTACAATTTTGAGTTCAGAGTAGATCAGAAGCAAAAACTAACAAACCCAAACCTGTTTGCAGAACACTCGACGCTTCTAAGTTAACATCAGATGAAAAAGCGTTGACAGAATGAAGAATATTTAACTTGGGGAAGATGAGGAGAGGGTAGGGAGAAAGAGTGTTTATAACATGTGACATATTTGAAGCACTTTCTTGGAGGAGATAAGTTTGATTTGTTTGATATACTTTCAAAGGTACTAAGAGAAAAATTTGCAACAAAGTGTAGAAGCTTCAGGTTGAGAAATTGGAGCTCAAGGTGAGGAAGATGTTAGCAATACAAAATTTCCCAAAGTGGATTTTCCTGACTCGTGAGGCCCAGAGCTGTGGTGACTGGCAATGAGTTGTCATGTAACTGTCTGTTAAGGACAATGACAAAGTTTCCTTCTTTGGTTAGGAACTTGATTAACTTGTCTGTTAAGAGGCTTTCATTTTTTTAAAAATATTTTTAAAATTTATTTATTTTTGGCTGCGTTAGGTCTTCGTTGCTGTGTGCAGGCTTTCTCTAGTTGCGGCGAGCAGGGGCTACTCTTCGTTGCGGTGCACGGGCTTCTCATTGCGGTGGCTTCTCTTGTTGCAGAGCATGGGCTCTAGGTGCCCAGACTTCAGGAGTTGTGGCTCGTGGGATCTGGAGCGCAGGCTCAGTAGTTGTGGCGCACAGGCTTAGTTGCTCCGCGACATGTGGGATCTTCCCGGACCAGGGCTCAAACCCGTGTCCCCTGCATTGGCAGGCGGATTCTTAATCACTGTGCCACCAGGGAAGACCAAGAGACTTTCATTTATAGGTTAAACCAAGTTGACAGATTCTTTTCATTTGTTGCACAGCATGGTATTTTGGGGTAGCTTCTGAAATAAAGTGACAGGTTGGTGGTAGTTTTGGGGTGAGGACTTGCTAACCATACTCTGTGTTCCACTTGGTTTTTGTAATAAGAGGTTTCCCTATGCTGCCCCTTACTTATCTCAGGACGAAAGTGTATCTGATGCTGTCTGTTGGTGTTGGATGAGGGAGGCTCTGTGGTACTTGCCTATTTCAGGTACCGTGTTGGCAGCTACTTATACACAAACACAAGCATGTTCATATTCTGGGAATCATTGAATCACAGGTCACAGTATATTTACCTGCATGATTATTGCATATTTTTAATTTGGCTTGTACAGTTTTGGACTTTTTTGAATTTTAATGCTTTTGAAGGGGTAATCAATGGTGGACACAATGGAGTTTGCCACAGGTTTTCCAGACCCTGTTGTATTTCATCCTCTCCAAAAATCGTTGACTTTTGCAATCCTTGGAAGCTGTTTTGACTTCCAGGGATAAATCTGAATTTTGCAGAATAGGGATGAGTTATTGATCTGATGACTCGCACATTAGTATTTCTGGCCCTCACTGCCTAGTCCTAAAGGCATATTAGCCACATATCTAGTGCTCAGTGGTCACACGTGGCTCGTAGCCACTGTCGTGCACAATGCTGGCCACGTGAATGACACAGAAGCTTCCATGTGTTTGCCATGTGAACAAACCCTCTTTCATAACTCTACCTCTTCTCTCTTTCCTCAGTATCTCTCTCTTTTTAAAAAATAATCTTTAAGTCTCCTATGGTCCTGTAGACTTCTCTTTCCAAAATAATTTACCCCATTTTTAGAAACTATTGAGTCCCAAGGCCACTTATGTGTCATGTAAATTACGGAACAGTAATTTAGTCGGTTTGTTCACTGCTAAATCCCCCAAACCTAGATCAGTTACGAATACATAGGCAGGAATTAAGAAAAATTGGTCAAGTGAATGCATAGATAAATGAATGAATTCATGCTCCAGGATAAGCCATGAATTGAAAATGTTTCCGGCTCTGCCAGATTTCTGCACCTGTTTAGGGAGAAAAGTGGTCTCCTGGGTGAATGAGAAGGGACAGCCAGCTAATCCAATGTGGGGAGACCCTTCCCCTTACCAGGAATATTTTTTAAAAACTAATATCCCACACTGTGGAGATTAGTGTCCTCAATGAAATAATCCTGTTCCCTCTGTTAACATAATTTTGATCTCATTATCGAGAGATATTGACTATTTTCCTGATGCAGGTTGTATTACAAATCCTCTACTTAATTTGAAAATAAAGGGGTCCAGGTCTGCTTTATTGCTCATATCTTGTTATAGTGCTATTAAAAAGGTTAAGCTTATCAAATATATTTTAAATGTATATATCTTGAGGGCTGTAACCACCTTTTTCCTTTACCAGCTTAGCCAAGTGCCTTAAACATAGTAGGCTGCAATAGACATCCATCGCTGAATCAGTCAGCAGAGCAAGGCATCATCCGAGTCACACAGAGTACCTCAGCCAACAAATTAAAGCCCTTATGGAGCTCACATTTAGGTAGAAGAATGGGAGGAAAGAAAAATAGTAAGCCTCAATCACAGTAAATGAAAAAATATATACTTCAGTAGAAAGTGATCAATGTGATAGAAATAACTGGTAGAGTAGGAAAGAGAATCATGAGAGGGGAAGAGATGGGTTGTAATTTTAAGTAGGCAATCAATTAAAACATTTTAATGCAGACCACTATGCTTTGATCTCATACAATATAGTATTATTTTTAAAAGAAAAACAGTAACATGCACACGTGATTTGCACGTATGAAATTCATCTGAGTTTATTTTAACCTGAAATTTTATTTGTATATTACTTGGCAGTCCTTTAGCTTGGATGAGACTGAATTGCTTTAAACTGAGATGTAATGATAGAGGGCTTTGCAACCAAAAAATATAATAAAGGAAAATATAATACATATAATAAAGGAAAATATTATAAAGGAAAAATATAATATAATAAAGGAAAATACTATACACCTTACTCAATAATCTTTAGTTGGAAAAGGATAGAAAAATCATGCCAACAAATTTTGAGGAGTTTAATAGTTACTGCAAATGCCAGTTTTGAGAAACCAATAATAACAATGAACTGAAAAGGGTAAAACTACAAAATGAAATTCTACTTGAAAAAGACACATAACATATAGAGTCAACATTATAGAGATTTAGAAAATAGTAATGAGGAAATAGAAGATGTAACAACTCAGAAATTACATATATTAAATGGATTTTTCAGATTATATGTTAAAAGTAAACCGTACGAGCAGGGAGTTGCCCAGATATATCCTCATTCATAACTAGATAAAAATGAACTCCTTATCCATTGTATTTTAGATCAACCATTAAATTGAGAACAACAGATAGAAGAAGTAGCATGGTAGAAGAAATTATAGTGATCGTCAGTCAAGAGGTGTGACTTTGATCTCATCTCTGACAAGTGACCTCTCACATTTGTGGCTGTCAATGAAATGGTTAGGCCAAATGCCCAGTAAGAGAACTTCTAACTCTAGAATTACATGAGTCCAAAGATCCTTCTGGAATCTTTCAATTAATAGAAATAATTACCTGGGCTTAGACAACTGGTTGATGCTATTAAAATCATGCAATCCCCATCACAAACCCAAGGAACATTATTAGCACAAATGTTCCTTTTAGTTGGCCCCTTCTGGCAATCTGAAGTTTTTCTTTCATTTCTCATACCAATCTATTCTATCATTATGTTGGACACAATAATGGTAGAGGATTAAATGGGCATAAAGCTATACGGTTGGTCCTGATGCAAAACATGTAAAACTCTTTTTTCTTAAATCAAATAGGTAGCAGAGAAACACCAATACCTTTAGTCACAATGCCCTCAATACCGGGGATATGACAATAAATTAGTGGGATACCAAAAATAAAAGCCACGATTATAAAGACTTTAAATATTTGGGGATCATCATTACATTATCTTACTTTTAAGACTGAAGCTCAGGAAAGCTCCACTTTCACGACGCCAGCATGAAGAGTTCCATAGTGAATACCCAGAGAAACAAGCAAAGCGAGTGCAGACTGTAAAAAATAATCCAACCATTTAACGTTTCTGGAAATAGTCCTAAGGACACACAGCAAAGCAGTGGAGAAAGAAACATTTAGTCCATAAAATCTACTAAAATGCTGTAAGATAATGAGCCTCAATCCACTTCCTCTTTCTCCCCCCACCCCGTTCTGGCTCAGATCCACAGAAGTTTCACCCTAGGTAGGGGTGGCCAAGAAAATGAGACTTCCTCTCCTCTCGGTTTCCAAGCAAAGCTTACTTTATCGCATTGAGAGAGAAAGTTACCAGCATTGCTCATTTCCTCCAACTTCAAGTCGAAGTGGCTGTATTGCTGGTGAGTATGGGTGAGAGGTTAAGGGCTACCTTCCTGCAACCTGCTTCTATCCACAGAATGAAGACTCTACTCCATGCAGGGCAGGTTGAGACCACTTGGACCAAGATTGCCCTCACTCCAGCTCACTTTAGGACAGAGGTCCCATGACGGGAGAGAGGCACGCTGAGAAGAGGCTGCTGCCATGCCCAGTGCCCGGAACAGTGTTGCAGAGAGTTCGTCCGGGGGGAGAGGCAGTCTACAGGAGAAGAAAGTTCTGCAGCTCTTTCCAAAGGAACTGATTTCATCTGGAACAGTGTGTGGAGAAATTCAGGGCTAAGGGGGTCCTTGCAAACAATAGTTCCTCTTACACATTGTTGACTGGAGGATTTTTGCAGAAACTAACACCTGTGGCCCTAATACATCTCTGGTCAAAAATGTGTTCATTAAGAACAACGCTCAAAACCACAGGTGAGCTAGTTCAACAGAGAACTAGGAAAAAAACACCTAAGAAGAACCCTTGTAGGATCAGAGAAAAACTCAGACTTGCCTCAAAAAATATACGTGCAAAGGAGCCCAGATTTCATTGGATTAGACTTCTGAGCAATCTGTTCTGTCTTGAGGACATTGTCAACAAAAATAGAGTAATCAGCCGGTAATTAGGAAAACCCAATGGGTAGGGGCTAACGCCAAATGAAGCCGACCGTTTGCCAGAGACATCATGGAAAGAGACAAAAGAGAGCCCTGTTGAAACTACTGTTATCTCAGGGTGACTAGGCCCCATCCAGGGCTGCACCCCAAGGAGGTATATAAAAGGTAGAAATAGATTTCACTGAAAGAGCCAAACCAAGTCACCAAAATATAAACAAGCAAACAACAAAAACAGATCTTTGGGGGATCCAGAGTGGCTACAATATATTACCTAAAATATCCAGTTGTCAATAAAAAATTATGAGACCAGCAATGAAACAGGAAAGTGTGACCCACATATAATAAAATAAGAAAGAAAATCAGGAAACAGAAACTGCATGTGAGAGGAATTGATATCAGATTTCACAAAGACTTCAAAATAGCCACGATAAATATGTTGAAAAATAAAGGAAACTATGCTTGAAGAAGTAAAGGAAGGTATGAAGACAGTGTCTCATCAAATAGACAATATTATTAAAATGATAGGAATTATAAAAGGAGAACCAAACAGAAATTCTGCAGTTGAAAAACATAATACATAAAATGAGAAATTCGGTAGGAAAGCTCAGCAGTAGACGTAAGCCAGCCAAAGCAAGCGCCTTAACGTTACTACAGATTGATAGGGATTATGCATTCCAAAGAAAAGAGAGAAGAAAGAATGAAGAAAAATAAACAGAACATACTTTAGAAGAAATGGACAAATTTCTAGAAAGACACAAAGTACCAAAATTCTGCAACCTCACAGGAAGTAAATAGACTGAATTAGTAGCTTTCATTTATTTGCGGGAATATCCTATTTCTTATATTCATTATGGAATGATGGAGCTTCCTGTTTCCATCAGATAAGTAAACTTGTTTACCTCCTAGTCTTTCCCCAACTGTCACTTCTACTTCCTTCTAGTAAGAGATGAAAGAGAAAAAAAATCTAATAGATCTTTTATTAACAGTTGATTGGAAGAAGAAATTTGTAAAGAGTATTCATTATGGTACTTCTGCTTTGGTATTTACCCCTGCTTAATTATTTTCTTTTGCCTTCATTTCTTCATAGTTCATACTTGTTGCAAGACACAGCTCAAGTGCCTTAACTGGTGAATTCTCCTAAATATTTAAGAAAAGTATAACACTAATATTATATACATTCTTTCAGAGAACAGAAAGAAATTATTAAACAGTTCTCAACAGGAATTAATGGAGTCAGTATAACCTTGCTACTAAAACTAACAATAAAAATTTGTGAAAGAAAAATCATAAATAAACAACTATGAAAAAAAATTCTAAACAAAATCTAACAGAATCTACAACTGTATAAAACGTATAATATACCGCGACCAGCGTAGGTTCATTTGAGATTTATTATTTGAAAATCAATTAAGTCATACATTCACGGAATTTCAAAAAAAAGATCATATAATCTTCATAACAGGTACTGAAAAAAAATTTGGTAAATCAAAGAATTATTTTTGATAAAAAGAATTGGGAAACTAAAAACAATAAATTTCCTTATTCTGATATAACATTTCTAAAAATGAAAATCTTATGGCATGCTTCATATTAATGGTGAAATATTGAAATCTTTTTCTCTCATATAAGAAAAGGAAAACAAGAATGCCCTCTATTACAATGTTTATTCATTATTGTGCTTGAGATACTAGCCAGCACTATAAAGCAAAAGTATACAAACATACGTGAAATGTTTAATATTGAAAAATGGAAAACAAGTTGCCATTTACTCATGGATAATTTTATTATATGTATAGACCTCCAAAAGAATCTACAAATAAATTATTAGAACAAGTAAACGAATATAGCACAACTGATGGATAGAAGTTTACAGTTTTAAATTGTATTTTATATAACAACAAAGAATTTTAAATTTTACAGAAATTACTAAAAGAATAAAGATATATTTTCTACTTTCAAAATGAGCAGGAGAGAAAGAAAACAATCTGAGGAATCTTTGGAGACTACCAAAGACTGATGTCAAGAAAAGGGTTCGGTACCTTAGGAGGTGGGACAGGCTTGTTTGTACATCTGCTCTCAGCTCCGCTTCTCATCTTCGGGGCTCCACTCTGTATCACAGAGGGCTGGACGCCCGAAAGGTACCTTCCTGAGACTTCCTTGCCCGCTGGCTTCTGTTAGACTCTGACACTGTGGCAGAGGCAGTGGCAGGTGATTAGAAGCTGGGAGGAAGGAAAATAGGCAAAAACGCACACCTTTTTTAGGTGGGGAGGGCAGAGCGTTTAGCATAGCCTTCAGCTGCAGTTGCAGAGGGTGACAGTGAACACAGCTGCAGTTGCAGAGGGTGACAGTGAACACAGCTGCAGTTGCAGAGGGTGACAGTGAGCCCCTGGGCCCCTCCTCGGGCATCCTGCTTCCAGCAGCTGCACAGGTTTCCGGGGGTCATAGCAAAGCAGCAGTACCTGCAGGGGCTTTAGCGGCCCTGGCTAATGTGCCCTGACTCCGTCTGTTTCAGTGACAGATGCGAGGAACTTTGGGCCCCAGGATTCCCACCTCAGCAACAGGAGAATGGGCCATGCTTTCTGTGAGGCAGCTTCCTCACTGCTTGCAAATAGTAGAAGCCACAGTGGGGCCCAGCAGCTCCGCAGGGCAGTGACTACTACTGAGGACACCCTTTCCCTTCTGCTTGGGTAGCCTAGGATGGCACTGCCTTACTGCAGATACTAATCACTTGAGAACCTTTTCCTTTCCCTTTTAAACCATTTGTCACTTATTCCCTGTATTAAATTTCCTCCAGTTGAAATACCAGTCGAAGTTTCTGTTTTCCCGACTGAACAGTGATACTGCATGCATGATGGCCCTACAGTAGTGCAGAAATCAAGCCAGTTTTTCCTTTGTCTTTTCTTCCACTCTTACAATTTAATTTACCATTAGGTATTTTTAAATTTACATATGTAGAATAAATCCTCTCGTTGATTTAATATGTAGTATGTAAATAAATGAAGATTGCATGATAAAATACAAATAGAAATAAGAATATTAAGTCAAGAAAAAATATTAAATTCTATTTTTTGTATTTTAATACAAAAAAATTACTAAAATATACTAAGTCCTCCTGGAATTTAATATGTGGAGTATAAATAATAATGACTTAAATCAAGATAGGCATCATATGATAAGTAAATACGTCTTCCGTTCTCCTAGTTCTTTTTTTTTTAATTTAGTTTTATTTATTTTTATACAGCAGGTTCTTATTAGTTATCTGTTTTACACATATTAGTGTATATATGTCAATCCCAATCTCCTAATTCATCCCGCCACCACCACTGCCCCCCCTCCCCAAGTTCTTTATTTGGCACATATAGAGTAGAAAATATGATTATACCTCTAGACTAGAAATCCATTCTAATGTTCACTAGAATCCAAGTTTCAGATTTTGATTTTTTTATGACTTGTCACAGTGAATCTATTAACAAGTATTGTATTTCCTGATTGTGTTTGAATTATGGTAGGGTATTTCTCCATTGGGTTTCAAGTATCATGATCAGATTCATTGTGTATATTTATGCGTTTGCTCATATAATTACAGAGACAAAATACATATGAAATGAAAACCCAATTGAAATACACCAGATGAAGACAACATGTCATAAGAGGATGTGTTTACCTAGTTTTGTGCAATCTGGTGCATTCCTATATCTAGAAAAGTTCTCAACATCCAGGAACACTAGATAATTGTATAGGAAAGGTCTTTTATTTTTTTCTTGTTTATTGATTGATTGATTGATTGATTTTTTAATATTTTTATAGCTCTTTATTGGAGTATAATTGCTTTACAATACTGTGTTAGTTTCTGTTGCACAACAAAGCAAATCAGCCATATGCATACACATGTCCCCACATCCCCTCCCTCTTGAGCCTCCCTCCCACCCTCCCTATCCCACCCCTCTAGGTCGTTGCAAAGCACCGAGCTGATCTCTCTGTGCTATGCTGCTGCTTCCCACTAGCTGTTTTACATTTCGTACTGTACATATGTCGCTGCTAGTCTCACTTCACCCCAGCTTCTCCCCCCCACCGTGTCCTCAATGTATAGGAAAGGTCTTTAATCCAGGATTTTCTAAGGATGACTAAAAGATTTATTGAGAATGAGTGAAACCTCAATCAGAATTAGAACTATAAATTTCACTACACATGAAATTAGGCACTAGTCAATGTGTTTGTACATTTATAGATGGTATTTTGATATAAGCTTTATTTTTTTTCACTTCCTTGTATGCAGCCGGTCCCCTACTGGGTCAGTATAGATTGCCTTTACATAGTATCGATATAACAGAGAGGGCAGAGTGTGGACACAGGATGCAAGCTGTCTGGCTTCGATTCCTGCTTTCATCACCAACTGTGCAGTCTTGGGTAAGTTTCTTAATCTTCCTGTACTTCAGTAACATCATTTATTAAATGTTATGAGTGTAAAATGGATAACACATGCAAGTACTTAGCAAGATATCTGCTACGGTCTCGGTCTCAGTACATTGCCACATTAAGATTGTTACAGCTGGAATGCAGAGGACAAAGTAGTCAAGGTCAACTCTTTGCACCTTAAAACAGGCTCGTAAAGTCCATTTCAGATGATTAAAAGTAGGCTTTCAATCACAAAGGAGACTTGAAAACAGTTTTCTAAATTATCAAATCTTCTCTTTAAACATCATATCAGGAACAGAAGTTTGGAGGATTGAACATGAAGTTTTTACTACAAACTATGGAATAGGAAGAATGATTTAGGGGCAATTTCCTGCTGAACAGTGATTAGATGAAAGTTCTTGGCTAGGGGAAAGCACTGAAGCAAGAGAGAAAAGTGCATTGAGGCTTCAGAGGGAAGCCTACTCCCATATCGTAGGTGGTTTCAGGGAGAGAGAGCATGTTCTCTGTTCCCATTTGGGAGGCAAGGCTCTATAATGCTCCCCAAATGGGATGACCAGAGGATTTTACGTGAAGGTTTTGCATATTCATGCAGAAAGAGGGCTTGGTTTGCATCTTTTGTTGCATCGCAGAGTTCTGAAAGACCTGGTGGTATGGAGAAAATCACGAAATTGCTTCATGCCTGAAGAGAGAACATCTGATTGTAAAGAAGGTTAATAGATCACTGGAGGCCTGGAGTTGAGATAAGGAACAAAATGAGTGTGTACACATCAAGACCATGGTAGGGGCTCTGGTCATGAGCAAGGGTCTGTGGATACATCAGCTGTGGATACAGAGAGAACAAAGGTGGTCATAAAAGGTTAATATGGAGGGTGATATAGTCCATTGGAACCTGAGGAGTACCCTTGAAAAATACACTCCCCCTGATGACCTGTCAGCAGCTGCTTGCTTTCCAAAGCTCTCCCACAGGGGAACAGGTCAAGAGGCAAGTGCCCAAGAGGAGTGCATATCATTAACATCTCTGTTAATTAAATACTTACACCAAAAAGAACGTTTCAACAAGATGTGACAGAATTACCTGCAGAAGCCTAGATTATATGTCTTAAAAAAATAGACTTTAATTTGTAGAGCAGTTTTGGGTTCATAGCAAAATTGAATGGAAGGTACAGATATTTCCTATATAACCCCCATCCCTACACATGCATGGCCACCACCATCGTGAACAACCCCCATCACAGTGGAACATTTGTCACAATTGATAGACCTCAAATGACACATTATTACCGGTGAGCGTCCATAGATTACCTTAGAGTTTTTCTGAGAGTCTTTATTTGCCCTTCGTTTTTGAAGGATTATTTTGCAAGGTACAGATTACGGGGTGGGTGGTTTTTCTTCTCTTAACACTTTAAATATTGCACTCCACTCTCTTCTGGCTTGCTGGTTTCTGAGAAGTCAGATGTAATTCTCACCTTTGTTCCTCTATCAGTAAGGTGTTTATTCGTTGTGGTGTCTTGCAGGATTTTTTTCTTTATCTTTGATTTTCTGTAGTTTGAAAATGATACGCCTAGATGTATATTTTGGGGGCATTTATCCTGCTTAGCATTCTCTGACTTTTCTGGATCTGTACTTGGGTGTCTGATATTAATTTGGGGGAAATTCTCAGTCATTACTGTTTCCAATATTTCTTCTGTTAATTTCTCTCTTCTCCTCCCTGTATTCCCATTATGTGTATGTTACAACTTTGATAGTTGTCCTATAGTTTGTGGATATTATGTTCTCTTTTTCTTTATTACAGTTTTTTTTTCTATTTGCTTTTCAGTTTTGGAAGTTTCTATTAAGATATGCTCTATACCTGAAACTAACACAACACTGTCAATTAACTATACTCCAATAAAAATTAAAAAAAAAAAGATATGCTCAAGTGCAGAAATTCTTTCCTCACCTGTGTCCAATCTACAGCTAAACCCAACAAGGGAATTCATTTGTTACAGTGTCTTTGATCCCTAGCGTGTTTTTTTCTTATTTTTGCTCTTTCATAGGATTGCCATCTCTCTGCATTTATTGCCCATCTGTCTTGCGTGCTTTCTACTTTATCCTTTAGAGCTCTTAAAATTTTAATAGTAATTGTTTTAACTTTCTGGTCTGATAATTCCAATATCCCTGCCATGTCGGCTCCTAATGCTTGCTTAGTCTCTTCAGAGCGTGTTTTTGCCCGTAGTATGTCTTGTAATTTTTTTTTTTTTTTTTTGGTAGCCAGATATGATATGCTGGGCAGAAGGAACTACTGCAAATGGGTTATTAGTAGCGTGGGGCGGGGGGGGGGGAGTTGTGTGGGGGGAGGGGAAGCATTCTGTGGTCCTTTGATTCGGTCTCGGTCTTTTCATGAGCCTCTGCACCTGGATGGTGAGCTTCAGGTGTGCTTCTCAATGACACCCCCCCCCCACCACCATCTCCTGATCTTCACCCCCCTCAGCTGGGACAGGAGGGCCAGAGTGGGCTGGAATTGGGGATTTCCCTTCCCCCAGAGCACTTAGACTGATAAACCCCAGCCGGTTAGGCTCTGTTAAATAGTATCTCCTGAGGGCAGATCTTGAGAAGAAAAGCAGAATGCTCTGGTGAATTTCAAGATGGCTTCTTTTCGCATCCCCTGCGAAAAGCGGGAGGGCATTTTTCTCAGATATTCACCTTCAGAACCCGCTACAGCTCCCAAAGTTAAGACTCACAGAAGTGTGGCGTCCTCCCAATGACTGGGGACCCCTGGAGTTTTTCCTCTCTCAGACTTGTCCTCACTGACCAGCAAGCAGTTCGTCAATTACAGCTTGGCTTTTTATACCCCAGTGCTGGTTCCTACAGAGGTTTCTGCCCCCGGGCTTCTGATCCGGTAAGTTGCCATTCTTTGTATTCGCCTGTCAGTGAATTTGGTAGCAGCAGTTTGCCGTGGGACCTCACTTAGGGATCTAAAGAGTTGTTGAGTTTTCAGTTTGTTCAGCTTTTCACTTCTTGTTAGGACAGAGTGGCAACTTCCAAACTTCTTATGTGCCCAACAGGAAATTGGAAGTCTATATTACATTTTTTAAAGGAAGCTCCGAGAACAAGTTGAATGCAGTGGGGAGAAATATGGAGAGTTGTGTTTCTGCACATCTGAATCATAATGCATAAGTATCAAACTTTCTATTAAAAAAAAAAACTGTATAACACACACTTGTAAACCATCCACACTAAATCATGAACATGTGAGGGACGGGAAAGGGCTCCTCTTCCAGTGGCTTCTCCCTTTCTGTCTGCATTGCCTTCGTTCTGCAGCTCTTCTCACTCCCCGGATATCTTGCCCCAGTCTGTGTAGGGCTGAGATATTACTTCATTTTCAAACCTTACTTCCTAAATTCTTAGTCATCACATTTGCAAACACTTGGTATTCCCAGCCTGCCTGGTGTTTATATTTGTGTTGTTTCTCTCAGTTATGTTCTCTCGTCCTCATTATTTGGCCATGGTGACGATTTCTGTGTGTTTCTAGGTTCTGCAGCTCTGTCTAAAGCGAACCTCCTGAATCCCACATCTCCCTTCTCTGTTTCTGTATTTGCCCTGCTATACAATCAGCATTCCGGATGATACATCAGTGGGAGGGTCATCGTAAATCACCTTTGTCAGGATGACTTGCTTCGTGCTTCAAGTTGAGCTGAAAGGTGATTCCTCATTGCAGAAGCAAGATAGCATTTCCTATTTAAGCATTAAATGTTCCCTTGACAGCAGCAGCTAGATGTACCCCTTAAACATTTTCCATCCAAGGGTGTATAGGCAGCAGGAGTTCTGTACATCCCCAACTAAAGATCTAATGTAGAAATAATGATACTTTTCGTTATGAAGGTTGAGAATGCTGTTTTGCTGTGTTCACTTCGTAAGATAAACTAAATATATTATTCCACAACAACAAAAACTATTGCTTGTTACTGTATTCAGTTTTCAGTAGTTTTGAGTAGATGTGAAAGGTAAGGTATAGATGATAAGTCACTGAAGAAATTAAATTTCCTTTTTGAGGAAAGATAATCACAAAGGAACCAAGTTTAAGTTTCACACACCAATTTTGATTACCTTTCTACAAGCAGTTAGAATGTTATTTTCTAAGCTGCAGAGCAATTAATGGCTAGAACTGCGGGAAGTATTTAACTGAGTATTGATTTAAGGCCAAGCTGTTGTTTAGCTGAGGCATTGCATTATAATTAATGGACCTGAACCAGGGTTTAATTTTTCTACACTATACCTGATTTTCAAGCATTGTAATTACAACCCTCAAACAATCCATAGAGGGAGTCTCGGACTTTTCCTATTAACTTTTTAAAGTTTTGACTGAATTTTTAACATACGCAGAAGACTTTTAGCTTTCGGTAGTAACTTCAGTCTGCTGCCCTTTTAATAAATTTAAGATTAAATTCTCCCATTGCCAGATTGCCAGTTAGTCAATCAATTCATACATGCAAATTTAATACAGGGTAATATTATCAATGGCATGATTTACTGAAGAGGACTGTGCCTTACACTTCCCTGGAGTTCTGTAGACAGAGAAGACATTCTCATTTGTTTGGGGTAGTGCTGAATGCTTACTTGAAGGGCAGAGAATGGGCAAAAATTCCTTTCAAGGCCTCACCTGTAATAACCTCCAATGATTAGTCCCTATAGAATGACAGAAATATATGAGTTTGCAATTTTAAAAATAGCCATCTGGCCGTTTTCTGATCTGGCACATTACTTCAATTCTAGCCTTGCTATGTTTAAGATGATGACTTCCGTTTTTCTCAGTTTAAGTATCAAATGCATAGCCTCCTTGGGACCTATAGGTATACAAAGATGAATAAACATAGTTGGGAGGGGCCATCTCTATGCATGTTACAGCCTATTTTGAATAAAAACATTACAGAACTGTATTGCATAACTAAACCATATGGCAATATGTAATACATGCTATAATAAAGAATGATTTATTGGTTAAATCTGTGAGTGAAGCTTTCTAAAATGATCAGCCAAATCATTTTCCTTGTCCTACTTGCTCACCTTCCTCCCCAGTTCATTCTTAGAGCTAAATCCCCTTAATTTCGAGTCTCAACATTACCCAACAGTTGCCGCAAAGCCTTCTGCAGTGTAGAAGTTTCAGTCTCTTCAATCTCATCTCGCTATTTTAACATATGAGACTAGCTGTTTGTTTCTGCTGTGTGGTGGTTTGGGAGTTTGTTGTAATCCCAGCAGCAATTTCAAATCTGGCAACTGGTACTCCCTTTCTGAAGTGTGGAGCAGCTACTTTGTGTCAGGTCCCCAGAGAGTTTACGCTTTGGGGAAAAAGCAATGAAACACTTGCAGGAAGGGTTATACCGGCTGAATTTTAAAGCACTTCAGTGGATTCAAGACTCCAGTACATTTTAATGATGGTGGAGCCCAGAGCATAACCGGTCAATCACTCAGAAAGTAGGTGTTCAGGATGAACCTTGCGGATTTTAGATATGCGTCACTGAGTGACCTTTAATTTACTCTGCGTCTTCAGGATTAGGTGGCGTGAAGAAAAATGAGGTGGACTGTAGATTTCTTTCCATTTCAGATCAACCAAGTTACCTGCTGATAAAACAGCATAAAAAATGAGCATGTTTATAACTATACTCCTTTTGGTTACTGAGCAGTAAATTTTAGGGGCTGGAGCTGTGCTGGAATCTGAGTATACTGATGAAAAGGGTAAAGAATTACCTTTAGCTTAGCTCTTTGTGAATGTATTTTATGTATAAACACATCTGAATGTCATTTAACATTTGCAGAATTGTCAGTTCACTTAGAGAATTGTACTTTTTATTCTTTCAACCTGATATTTATTCATATGTTATTTGAAATATGTGAAGAAAGTTCAAAACCTTTTTGAGTATGTGTGTTTATATGACTCAGTCCTCCGGCATTGCTATGGAAAAAACATTTTCTTAAATACTAATTATCAACACATTCGTTCCAATAACATTGTGCCTTTTATTTTTGTATTGAAATATTCTCACTATGAGCACAGAGAATTAGAGCTATATTGCAGTAGCAGAGGCATTCTGGAATCTGAGCTTTTCCTGTCTGAACTGAGTTAGCAGTTAAGAGGCATGTGTCAAAGGCATGTACTATTATGAGCTGATGAGAACATGGGTTCTTCTGGAAAAGGAGATGGGCATTTGGGCCTGAAAGTGCTTGTGGATTATATAGTTAGCGTTCTGGGCACAATGAGGGTAAAATGGAAAAAGGGTGGGTATCCTGTGAATGAATGAATGAGTGAATGAATGAGAAAAATGAAAGAATAGCCAGTACTATTTGTTGACCACCGTGATTAAGTGATATTTTCTGTTACCCCTCCTGTGTTTTCTTAGTTCTCATAGAAGCCTGGGGAAATACTGTCAAGGAGATCTAGCTAAGTAACAATAGCAATGATATCAAAACGTGTTTGAACACTGACAGTGGAGGCCCTGGAAGTAGAAACCCAAGCCTCCCCTCTTCCCTGCCAGGGATTCTGTAGTGATTGAAGCACAGACTGCATCTAGGATAGGTCTTTTCCAAGCTCAAGCTCAGCACACTGCTTTTTCTTTTCTTTTTTTTTTTGCTATGAAACATTGGTAAATAATTTAGCCTACTACCCCTCAGTTTCCTCATCTTAAAAAAAAAAGATAATAATTGTTCCTACCTCATAGGGATGGCTTGAGTATTAAATAAGATAATCTATGGAAACTATTTAGTTCTTCACAGATTTGAAGAATTTTCTGAGTATCAGTAATTATTATTAATATCACCATCATCATCACTTCATCTGTGGAATCCTGACTGTTCCATCTATTCTCCTTTGGAGCCTTTAAAATTATCTGAAAATGGTATTGGACATTTGTTTTCCTGATCACTGGTGTTCTTACCTACTGTTCATGTGACGCTGATGGAGACGCTGATCTGACCCACAGTGCTACTCTCAGGGTGTCTCAGCTCTGACGTCACCCTCTCTTTCCTTGTGTGGTCCCTGTTGTTTTTCCCTTATGAAATTTTTTACCTGAGAGAAAGGATGTCCCTATCCCCACTAGCCTTAAGGTAGGCCTGGTGTTTGCGGTTTCTTAAAATACCTTGATATTAAAACAATACTTATTTGTCTTTCCCTTTCTCTTGTAGATATCTCTGCAAGATTCCCTCGGAATGAGCTGGAAAACAAGAAAGGTGGATGCTTTGTGTGCTGTACTCACAAATGCCACTCACTCCACTAGCACTCAGCCAGTGGGCCAGGCCAGACCTCAACCACTATCCGCCACTTCAGGTATGTTTGCTGGTCACTCAGACCACATCTTAAGGTTTAAAAGGAGTGTTTTAATTGACCAAAAACCTCTTGCTTGAAATTTGTAATTTTGTTACTGTAAGCTCCAACTATCACTTCAAGTGGTAGGTTAGTTTGTTTATTTGAGATTTTTCTTGTTTTTTGAGGAAGGCCTATATCGCTATGAACTTACCTCTAAGAACTGCTTTTGCTGCATCCCAGAGATTTTGTATGGTTGTGTTTTCATTGTCATTTGTCTCAAGGTATTTTTAAATTTCCTCTTTGATTTCATTGTTGACCCATTGGTTTTTTAGTAGCATGTTGTTTAGTCTCCTTGTAATGTTTTTTGTGTTTTTTTTTTCCTCATTTCTTTTTCTGTGGTTATTTTCTAGTTTCATGCCATTGTGGTCAGAAAAGATGCTTGAGATAAATTCTATACCCTTAAATTTGTTGAGGCTTGTTTTGTGCCCTGGTATGTGGTCAGTCCTAGAGAATGTTCCATGTGCACTTGAAAAGAATGTGTATTCTGGTTTTTTTGGATGTCCAACTATCACTTCAAAAGATATCTTTTAAATTCCTCTGAGATTGCTGCTTGCTTCTCTATATATAAAGGAGACGGAGTAGAGACATGGGCAGGTTAAACGCTCAGGCTAACACATGGACATATCAGAGCTATTGCAAATGAAGTCTCAGAGCCTTGAATTTTGAATGGAAGCAGACTGCTATGGCTCTATTTTGTCACAAATATGTATAATGATACAAAGGGAAACAACTTGAAGCCCTAAAGAGGTGTTTTACATAATCATTTTGTTTAGCTGAACCATAGTTCCATTGATCCTTGAGGTTGGAAATGGTTTAGGGGAATAGCACACTCTAAAGAAATTATAATGATTTTCCTTTCAGCATGTATATAGTTTCCTTATGGAAGACTTGTGCTTTTGACTATTTACAAGTCATTTTGAAGAGGCTGAGTGTAAGTCTAGTTAGTGACCAAACAGGGAAAATACTGTTTATTTTTTTTAATAATAAAAATCCAGTGGAGTGGATTAAGGGACCAATTCATTACTCTGTCATGAGAGATTTCAGGAAAAAATTGCCAATGTTTTGGCAAAAAATGGCATTTTTAAAAATCAATTCCACTCAATAGTATTGATTTGAGCAATGTTATGGGGAGTAGAGTATGTAAAAGCATGAAATTCACAGGGAGACAGAATGATAAAAAGTAAAGGCATTGCTCCAAAGCTACAGTATTTCTCATTCTTAAAAGGGACATGAGAATATGAAATAAAGTGATGACTGAAAGCACAGGTACAACACTGGGTGTGCTGTTGTGTTGGTATAAATCATAAAAAATGTTCCACGATGTAAATGTTTAGGGTACTTTTATTGAATTATTGCAACAATAATAATGCGCCATGAAAGAAAGGCATCCACAGATATGCTAATTAAGAAAAGGCAACACACTGTAAACAGTGCACAAATCGTAAAATATTTAGTTCGTGTTTGTTGAGAATCCAAAGAGGTTCTCTTTTAACTTTATAGGTGCAATTTGGCTGGAAAAGAGGTGTATGTGAAGCAGATTGTTAAATGCTCTTTTACTGTTACTCAGTGTTTAACAAGGTGCTCCAGGATGATGAGAGGGAAGGACAACTTGACTTAAATACTCTTTTAAATCACTTTGATGAGTTTGAAGGTGGATATTGACCCAAAAAGAAGTGTCTTTGCTTTGCAAATCACTTTGATGGGTATACAGTCTATTGGGCAGCCATTGACCAAGTGGATGTGGTTAAGTAGTTGGGAAGGTTAGCTATACATTTGCTAGTACCTATGTTGTATCTGCATGCTAAACTCAGAATGAAAGATGAATGAGACCCATACCTCACTCCTTAAGTGGCTTTAAAGGTATCCCATCAAATTGTCATTGTTCTCTCTACATCTAGACATGAGGGAATTTAACTACCCATGAATGGAAAATGTCATTTCCATTGTCACATCTTAGGGTTAATCGAAATGAGCTGACAGAATGTACTGTATATTTTCTCATTTGTTGTTTTCTTTCTCCTTCGTCAGTATTTCAGTATTTCTAGTCTTTGAACCAGGCGTATGTTATAAAATCTTTGGACCCTGAACTTTACATTTTCTAAGTAACATGCCTAAATTACTTTTGCTTCTGTGACTTTGCAGATAATAAAATTTGCTTCTTAATCTCTTTCCTTTCCATTATGATCATAAGACTCTCTCTTCAGAATTGGTAAGGAGATACTGAAAATGGATCAAAGCACTATGCTCGGAACTGCTATTTTGGGAACTCTACGTCCCTTTATCTGTCGACAACTCTCTTTGTGTTCCAAGTCCTATAATGATCAGGGCAGTTTTAGCCTAGTGTTAACAACTTTGTAGACCAGTTTCTTTAAGTCGGTTTCCTCACTAGTGCATGAATCCTAATCCTAGCAAGATTACTAGTACAGGCATGAAATTGTCTGGAAGTGTTGAAGGTTTTGCACCAAGCTAGTGCTCTGGCTGAAGAAATTTCTCAGAGGGTATGCTTGCAGGGGCACTTTATAGAAGAGCATTTTGTCCCCTAATTATAAATTTGCTATAAAAAACTCTCAAGGCTGGACAGGGCATATAGATCCAGCTTATCACCTGAAAGAACTCAATCTTACTCTAGCCGGTTAGAAATATATTTGGAATGTATCCAGAGTGCAAACATTTCTTTACTGTTCCCATCAGGTCATATTTGCTCCATGTAGAGACTATTTTGAATTAATGCTAGGAGTACAGTATCTTCTTTTGCATCCTTCCTTGTTCCTTTTTCATGTCTCCCTTCTGAAAGTGCCAGTTTTATCCTTCCCACTCCCTCTGTAATGAAACCAACTCATCTCATTTTTGTTGTCTCCCCTGGAATTGGCATCAGAAATCTCATTTTGCTCTGAATGTCACATTCTTCAGAGGGGAGTGTTAATGATACTATGGTGGTTTTGTACTGTGTTCAGCCTTGGTAAGGATGAACTAATTTCCTAAAATTTCTTTTCCTGTTTGTTTCTGGTTAGGATGAGATCAGGAGGGATTCTTGTGGGAGATTTGGAGGCAGGAAGTGAAGTGGCAGCCATTTTGCATCTCCCACATGCCACTGACCTGCCGTGTCACCTCATTGGTGAGGTGGTAGTGGGCTGGCAACATTCCACCTTCTGCTAGATCTGACTTCAGCTTCTCTGACTCCTGGGTCAAGTGTGTGTGCTTGGCTCCACGAAGAAGGGCCCTAGTCTCTGTAGGACGCCCCTATCACCAAGGTCACACGAGCATAAAGAACTGACAAGGGCTTCCCATTGTCCCTTTGGGCTCCAGCTCATGAGTTTCAGCTTGCTTTTGCTCTCTACCACATTTGTCTATCTTTCCTTCCCAACTGTTTGCCCTGTGGGCTTCAAGCTCCAGAATCAAATGCAAAGACAAGTACTTAGTCAGCTCCCAGAATTCCATAAGGCCAAATTTTTGTAATAAATCGCTTCATATTTATTATATTTATATACTTACCTATATATTGGCCCTAGTGGTTTTGCCTCTAATAAATTCCTGACTGATACTAATTTGGTACCATAAATGGTTCTAGAAGGACAGAATCTTCAGAATGAATTGGTTCTGGGTTTTCTGGAATTGGTTCTTTGATCGGATAGGCTCTAAAGGTATTAATGACGCTGTTTCCAGTGGTTAAAAGGGTACCGATAGGCTGTGCCATGCAACAGTAAAACAGTTACATAAATTATCATCTTTAGATACTTGTAATCAAACAACTATAGAAGGCAAGGCTCCAGGTGACCAATTATTTGCTATCATAAAAGCTTTCATTAAAAATAGGAGGATAATGGCATTGGTTGCTTATAACTGTGCTGGAGAACTTGAGGAAAATGTATGACAAGCATAAGGGTTTAAATTCCCAGATCAAAGTCTGCACAAAGGATCTGAAAGCTTCTTTGACTTCCCTGAAAGAAATACGTATGTCCTGTAGTTACAGCACTGAGATTTCTGGAAATCAAACCTCAACTCTGATCTTGAGGGTGACTGAATTACAATGCAGATGATTTCCCAAACTCATAGGCTCTCTTTTATTAAAGTTAAGGCATTGGTTGGGAAGGAATGGGATTGTGAAAATTGGGATAGGGACATAGGGGTAGATACTAATGATGCCAGAATCTTGAACCCCTCAATTTTGTCAAACCTTTGTGACAAGTTGACGCATCTGTGTCTGAGGAACCTATAGAAGCTTCCTCTGAGTTGGTTGACTTGTAAGACACTGCTGCTGCTGCTTAGGACATAATTCCACAAACTCTTCCGGTTTCTAGATCTATTAGCAGCCTCACGTCTCAGCAGGACCCAAATGGGTGTGGTAAAAGTGTGACCTGTGAGGGATATAATACATACTAAAATAATTGCATGATTTTTTCCAATTTATAGTGCCGAACCCAGGGAATACGTGAGGGAAAGGAACTTCAGGGTGTACGATCAAGGTAGAAGGAGTATAACATTGGAACAGGAAGAATTTACCAGAATTTACGAAGCTTCGTAAAGCAAAAATCCCAAATTTTGCTTCGTAAGCAAAAATCCCAAATCAATGTTTTAGCTTGAGGGGCTGAGAACTGCTCTCTTCGCTTGGTTGGTTGACTGAAACGTGGACTCAAAGGTAGCCTACACTAAATAACATGGAAACACCAGGATCTCCTGGTGCATTGCAGAGAAGGGTATCTTCTCAAAGGCTTACGAAAATTGGAAAGGTAGAATGGATTTATCATGTAAGACCTGGTCACCACTCTGCGAGGGTCCAGGGGACTTTCCCTTCCACGTGGCTTTGATGAATATATTTTTCAAGAGTTCTGTGATGGTTCTTTTCTGTAGGCCAGAAATTACAGCGGGAACTGCTGCCTTCAAACCGGGATCTTGAAACGTAATGAGGATGGCAGGATTCCATGGTGGCAGAGGACAAGGGGAGGCACCTAACCGTCAAAGACTAGTAGACAGGCTTATCATAACAGGCAGCAGAGCCAAAGCCACAATCAGAATAATCTGACTCACAGAGATTGTTGGCATTGGCTGAGTGATTGATCATGGCGTTCCCTAGAACTAAAATAGTCAATCCTTGTTATTTGCAGATTTTGCATTTGCACATTTGCCTACTTGCTAAAATACTTTTGTCAGCCTCAAAAGCAATACTTAGCAGCATTTTGCAGCCATTCATGGACATATGCGTACACAGAGGACGCTCTCACCCCAGCTGAAGCAAACAAGGCAACTCTCTGCCTTCTTTGTTCGTATGAGTCATGCTCTTGGCCATGAGTTCAATGTTAATGAATAAAATATATAAATAAGGTGTCTTTAAACAGAAACACATATAAAACAAGGCTCTGTGTTGAGAGGTTGATGAAAATATGACCAGAGGCTGGCAGGACCCTAACTCTGTATTTTCCCTAGGAGCAGTCGTTTCGTATTTGCTAATTCAGTGTTTGTGGTGACTTGAAACATAATGAAAATCAACTGTAGATAATAATGAAGTTTTACTTTAGACATTATTTTTCTGCTTATATTGATAGAGAATTTGATTCAAGAAAATTGTCACAGTCTCATAACCATTTCCCATACTTGAACTGGTCTACAGACCCTGAACCCTTTGAATAAAGGGGAAGTTGGGTCCCCTTGGGGAAAGATCTTGCTATATTGCCCCAAATTTACAGTGTCAGTCACCCTCCCAGCCTTCCTCAATGGGACCTGTAGGCATTGACCAGGTTTTTTGTGTATTTTTATGGATTACTGGATACTGGCTCTGAAATCACATTAATTCCTGGAAATACAAAATGTCACTATGGTTCAGTGGTCAGAGTAGGAGCTTGTGGAGGTTAGGTGATCAGTGGATTTTGGCAGTGGATCCAATAGGTCCCCAAACCTATTCTGTGGTTATTTATCCAGTACTGAAATGTGTAATTGGAGTAGACATACTCAAAGACTGGTTCCCTGATCTGTGAAGTGAGGAAATTCACTAGAACTGCCTCTATCTACAAAAATTGTGAACCAAGAGAAATGCCATATTCCTGAAGGGATCAATAGGCATGAGTGGCACCATCAAGAACTTAGAAGTTGGAGTGTTTGTGATTTACCTGATAGATAGCTACTCACCTTCACAAAGAGCACAAAAAATAGTACATTTTCAGCTGGCAGGGCCAACAATACACCTTCACTGCCCTACTTCGGGGATATGTGAACGTCTCAGGACCTGTGTTGTAATCTATACCACAGGGATGTCCTTCAGTTTCCGTCCATAGGACATTACGCTCATCCATTACAATGATTATGTAATTCTGCTTGGGCCTGGTGTGCAGTAAGTAGCAACTACTCTAAACACATTGGTAGGATACATGAATGATGAGAAATAAATCACACCAAAGCTAAGTGGTCTTCTAGCTTGGAGAAGTTGCTAGGTATCCAGCTGTGTAGGGGGATGCTGAGATAGCCCTTTCAAGGTGAAGGGCAAGTTACTGCACCTGACCCATCCAACCGCTAAGAAAAAGGCACAATACCTAAGTAGGCATTTTTGGATTCTGAGAACAACACATGACTCATTTGTGAATGTTACTCTGACCCATTTATCGAGTGACCCAGTAAGTGGCCAGCTTTGAGTGGGGCTCAGGACAAGACAAGGCTCTGTGCAAGCGGCTCTGCCACGCGCACCACGTGACACAGCAAATCTGATGATGCTGAAAGTGTCAGGGACAGAGAGGGAGGCAGCTTGGAGCCTTCAGCAAGCTCCCTAAAAGCGGCACACACAGCGCTTAGGATTTTGAAGTAAAGCTAGGCCATTCTTTGCAAAAAGACTACCCCCTTCTTTCGAGAACAGCTTCTGGCTTGCTACTGGACCTTAGAGGCACTGAAACCTTGACCATGGCATGCTGTGTTACCATGTGACCCGAGCTATCCTTCCTGAACTAGGTGTGTTCCGACACACTATGCCATGAAGTCCGGCATGCACACCAGCGCTGTGTAACAAAATAGAACCAGGTCCTAAAGGCACAGGGAAGTTGCATGAGAAGGTTGACCAGATGACTCTTACTTCTGATACATTGTTTTCTCTTTCTCAACCTGTCCCTAAGGCCACTTGGGGAGTTCTCTATGGTCAGTTGCCTGAAGGCGGAAAATGTAGGAACTACCCACAAATGGATGGCTGCAGCACCACCACCCCACTCTGTCCAGTGGACAGAACTTCAGGGTGTGTACCTAGTGGTGCAATTAGTTTGAAAGAAGAGATGGTCAAAAAGTATGGGTTTATAGCAATTCATAGACTGTGGCCAAGTTTTTGGCCAGATGGTCAAAGGGACATAGAATATGGAGATATTTGTGTCCTGTGTGAATGCTCACCAAGTGGTGACCTCAGGACAGAAGGATTTCAATAACTAGGGGATGGAATGATTCAGTCAGCCTCCTACCCCATTGTCTAATGGGCTCACAAACTAAGTGACCACGATGGCAGGGTGAGATTACATGTTTCCATTCACCAAGGCCAGTCTGATGACAGTTGCTGCTACGTTATGTCAGCAAATGAGATCAACACTGAACCCTGACATGTCACCATTCCCTGGGGGTGTGAGCAAGCTACACGGTAGCAGGTTGATTGCATAGGACCGCTTCCATAACGGAAGGGGCAGTGTTTTGTTCTTACTGAGTAGACACTTTTCCTGTAGATACGGATTTGTCTTAGATGTCCTCGATGTTTCTGCCAAAACTACCATTTGCGGAATTATAAAACATCTTGTTCCTCCTCTCCATGTTTTTTTTAACGGTAAACTAGACTGTCCTGTGGCTTAGCTTCTGGCTCTCATGGAGCAATCAGCCTCCTATTAATTGCTTACCACTTAAATTTCCATTGTTTTCAAAGCCCCCTTAGTCTTGAACCATCCCATCCTTTGTCGTAAAGTCATTTCCTTTGGACGGACATTCGGTGTACTCTGTTTGTATGTCCTGCCTCTTCTCTGTACAAAACTCGGAGCCATTGTCCCAGAGCTGGAACTGTGACCCACTTCTTTTGGTGTGATCCCCTTCATTATGGGCAGGGCACTGGGCAAGATTGGTAGTTTCTGGTGTTTCTGGCTTGCCTCTCCTAGCGTGAAGCCTCTATCCACCGAATGAGCTGGGGTGCGATGATGGAGACCCCGGTATTCTCAGCCTGCTGTACCTGGGCTGGAGCCTCTGCCTAACAGTGGGGGCTGCTTGGAGAGCCCCCCGGCCCTTGTCTGCACTGCTCTGGAATTTAGTCTGTCTCACCCAGGCTGTGGGGTGATGGGAAATACTAGTGGCTCCTGGGGAGATACGCAGCCCTTGAGCTGAGGGGTGAGGGAGTTCCCTCTTGTTGGTCACACCCACCTGGAATGCCTCTTCCATTAGCTGAGCTGTGCAGAGTATTGGGGGTGAGCAGGTCATGGCTCAAGTGCCACAGATTCTTACTGTTCCTACCAAGATGTAATAGACTTTCTTGAGTAAAGTTTTCTTTGTTTGATATATGTCCTTAGGACAGTTTCCGAGACTTAAACATTTTTTTTTGGTAATGTTTACCAACCATAGTTGCTTGACCAGAGAGCCAGTCCACAGAACTCCTCACGCTGCCTTCCTGGACCTGTATCTCCACGTTAGCTTGCTTTTGGTTGCACTTGGGACATTACTGTATCTTGTTAGGTGGAGGCGTGGCTTTGCTACGGTTATTGGAGGTTAAGTATGATTTACTAAGATGTGTATGTATGCCAAGTTGAAAAGGGGTTGATTGTGGTCATTTTGTATCGTGTCAGTTTGGCTGGGCTGGACCGTTTCCCAAAACTCTCTTTCCTACACTTACCTGGTTAGGGTGGGCCGCGTGAGAGAGTCTTCTGGGACATTTGGAAAGCCAAGATGTAGCAACAGCTATTTCACACAAGCTGTTGCTTATTTGACGACTCATTTTGTTGCTAGGAGGCAACCACCAGGCCTGCAACTGTTCCATCTTTCTCTGGAGCCTTATTCAGTTTCTCTGGTTCCTAGATCAGAGGTGAAGATTTCACATGTCCCACCTTCTGCAGTTCTACCAAGTTCCAAGGCAACAAGTCACAGATTTCTGTTGATTGTCGTGGGCTTTGCTTGTGTTTGTGGTTCCAGTATATTCTTGCTCTTTCTTCCAGACTTTTAATTCTAGCATCAGATATGAGGGCAGCACTTCACAGATACTGGTGAACCAGCTCCCACAAGTCTGTAAAGTCAAATTCCTATTTAAAAAGCATTATTTAGATAATAATAAAGGGATCAACACAAGAAAAGGATATAACTTTTTTTAACGTACATTCACCTAATGTGGGAGCACTTAAATATATAAGGCAAAAATGAACAGAGGTAAAGGGAGGAATTGACAATAATACAATAATAGGGTGCTTGAACACAAAAAAATAATTATTTATGTATCTCCTAGTGTTTCTGCTTCTTTGAAACCTCAATGATATAAACATCAGCAAACCTTTCTCTTGTTTACATTGAAGAACTTTCTCAACATGACTCCAAAGCACAACCGTGAAAAAACAGTAAACAAAAACACTTGAGTGTTTTTGAGAGGGGCAAAGCATCTGGTGTGGATAGCGAATAACCTCCTGTATCCGATTATAGAGAATGTGAAGAAACTTGACTCAGAACATTGTAAAAACCTGGTCCCTCTTCTGTGGAGTACTCCCCTTCACGTAGACATGACCAAGTCCTGTGGTGGCCAGGACGCTCTTTCCTTGGGGCTGAGCAGAGCATCTGTGCCCTGAGATGGTGTGTGTGGCCTAGATGAATGATTAATAAAGAAAGAAAAAACTCAAACCAACCTGCTGTTGCAGACACACTTGGGTTGTTGGAGACTTTTCTCCAGAAACACATAATGGGTAAGAATCTTGGCTTCGCCAGTTTGAGACCTTAAGAAAGTTACTTAACCCCTTGTGTCTCAGTTTCCTTGTAACTCATACAATTTTTGTAGGGATTGCAGAGTTTATGCTAGCTATTATTATGATGTGCCCACCTCCCTCAGCCCTTCCGTGTCCCTCCACATGGGACGTTTGGGATAAGCTGAGGAGATTCTCAGGCAGTCCTTCCCAGCCGGCTTGCTCTGGGACTGTTTAGGTTCTGCTGTTGGGGTCCCTGGACTTCTCAAGCACCGGTGTTTCCATTCTTGGTTTCTGTCGTTTCCAGAGCTTGTTCTGGTTTTGGGGGGCTCTCCTTACGTTGGCCCAGCATTCAGACTCTTTGCTCAGAGCCACAGAAATTTTTTTGCCAAGAGGAAATAGTCTTTCCTTGCAATGTAATGTTTCTTTGTGCCCTTTTGGAGGGGTTTGGGCCTTTGGAATGCTTAAGAGCCTTGCTTTTATAGGTATATTGCGCCCTCTGCTGGCAACATTTATAATACCAGCAGTAACTGAGGGCTGAGATCTTGCTGTGTGCCTGGCACAGTGCAAGATTTGTACACATTACTTCATTTAACTTTCACACCAGCTCTATCAGTGGCATCTTACAGACAAGGAAACTAACGCTTAGAGGGAGTAACTTCACCATCAAATAGCTGGTGAGCCAGCATTAGACCCAAGTTGTCTGGCTCTAGAAATTGTGCATTTCATCACTATTCTACAGGAGTAGCTACTTTGAGCTCTATTAGGTTTTGCATATAAATCTTTCCTACTTCCTAACGAATACGTATTGAACTTCTGTTCCATGTGGGACCTTCCCAAAGGAACTTAAACTCACATGTTCAGAAAAAATATCTACCTCATAGGATTGTTGTGAGAAGTCAAGGAAATATTTTAATGTAAACAATCCAGCATAATATATGACATGTAGTAGGTCCTAAATAAATATTACAGCAAGTCCCCTATATACGAACCTTCAAGTTGTGAACTTTCAAAGATGCAGATGTGTGTTCCCATGTCCAGTCATGTAAGTTAGTTCACGTGTCTGGCGTACATTGTCACGTGTGTACAAGTGGTACGCACTCTACAAGTGGTTGTGCTTTTGTGTACGTTACAGTACTGTATAGAGTACAGTACTACAGTATCTTAATTGCAAGCCCAGGATGTCCGGAAGCAAGCGTAAAAGCAGCGGTGATGTAGCTGGTAGCGCTAAGAAGCGCCAGGAATTGGGGACCCAGAGAAAGGACGAAGAGAGACAAGAGGAAGAAGAAGTAACTGAAGAACCAAAGAGATTCACGGCGCAGGAAATGGCAAGGGGATTTTTCTTTATTTGAGGAGGCACTGTGAGTTTTTGAGGCACGGGACCTGAATGCAGAACAGTACATGAAAGTTGCAGCAGCCGTTCAGAATGCAATCCAGTGCTACCGTGTCATCTATGATGAGAAAAAAAGAGCTACTACCCAGGCATCACTGGATCGTTTTTTCAAGAGGGTAAATAGAATTGAATCCAGCAAGGAACCAGAACCTGTGCCATCAGCGTCAGGCATGAGTGAAATTGCAGCTTGCCCGCTGTCTCCTATTGCGGACAATCCTGATTCAGCTCTACCATCTCCCACCTCCTCTCCCTCCTCCAGTTAGGAACTCTCCCGGCCTGTTCAGTCGATGCCAGCCCCTGGATGCCAGCTACTGTACTGTACTACTGTACTTTTCAAGGTACTGTACTGTAAGATTAAAAATGTTTTCTTTAAAAAAAAAAAGTTTTCTTTATTTTTTGTGTTTGTTTTTTATGTATTATTTGTGTGAAAAGTATTATAAACCTATTACAGTACAGTACTATATAGCCGATTGTGTTAGTTGGGTACCTAGGCTAACTTTGTTGGACTTAGGAACAAATTGGACTCATGAATGCGCTCTTGGAACGGAACTTGTTTGTATGTACGGGACTTACTGTTCCAGATCTTTCTAGTGCCTTTTTCCTGTAGCCTGAGGGCATCTTTCTGGAGAACTAAAGACATTTTAATCCCCTTTTTGTCACAGAATCCTAAACTTCATGATTTGAATCCACCCTCAATTCTAGAATCTTCATTCACCTCAGTTTCCCCACCCCCATGCTTATCATAAGACCTACAGGCCTTGATTCAAATAAGATGCCTGATGACTTGCCTTGATATGTCAGGGTTGACAAGAGAGAGACAAGATCAGCTGCTCTTACTTGCCAGCTTCCTTGTTCCCGATTGAGTAATGTCAACCCTAGTTCATGTTTGCAAATCTCTTTTTAAGTGTAGGTTTGTTTGTACGCCAACAAGGTGATTCAGGATGACTGTCATTTAGATTAGTATGCAATGTAGTCATTCTGGATTAGTCAATGGGAAATATAAATCAGCATACCTGCTATCAGATCAAAATATGAGTGGCACACCTGCTATCCTATCAAAATGGCTTGCAACATATGTATTCATTGTTTCCAGAAAGTGAGGGACGTTGAGTTTGCCTTTGTTTCTGATGGTGACTTTGCTAAAAGTGAGGGATATTTAAATGCTCTAGGCCTTTGCATTTTTAACCTTTCTGTGCAACTTAAGGGGGTTGGACCCAGTGATCTCTGAGGTTCCTTTCTCTTGAATTCAGTGGTTTTCAGATTTCAGATTTCATCCTTCATAGTTGCTAGAGAAAAACCTTGACGTTCTGCTGGGTGTTTCACAACTAGATCGAGAAATAGGCACTAGGGTTATTGTTTGCATATAACTTAAACTGTCATTAATAACATACGAGTTAGATGTATGATACTTTTAGTGACATCTTACAATGTTTTTATTGCAAGTGAATCATTTTCTTAAATCTTGGGTTATCAGTGATTATTTAAAAAGAACTTGAATATAAAAGAGCTTTTATATAACTCTTGATAGGAAAGTATAATAGATTTGAAATGCAATGGAAAATATTTTATAACTATAGATTTCACAGATGTATTTTTAAATTGTAACATATACTATTTCTTATTACAGTATCACCATTCCATATGTAATTATGGATATTGCTGAATAATTTAAGTAGGTTAGTTATGATTAAACATAGCAAGAATGTTTTAAATTTGCCACTCCCTTTGTGGGAGGATAGTTGGCCTTCTTGAGGCTAGTGACCCATGTCTCCAATCCAGATCCTCTTTGTAAGAGAAGAATAAACTACAGAGGATTTGAGGATAATCTTATCAAAAGGATTAAAAGATAGTATGTAATGTAGGGGAAATATGATTTGTCTGGAGAATGAAATGGCTCACATAGTTATTACTTTGCGTAAGTGTAGTCCAATAGACTGATTCCAGCTTCCAGCTTACCAGGATGAAATATTATAGTTTCTGAAATGCGCAGGTGTAGTAAACCCTTGCCTATCCATCCTTTTGTTTGCTGACATTTTGTGTGGTAATTAGTATGCAAAGGAAGTCTGCATGTGTCTGTGGGATGAACCCCTACACCTGCTCTCCCGGCTGTCTCTTTCAACAGATTGCATTCAGGACGATACAAAATACTTCTGTTTTCAATCCAGAATAGTCATATTGGTAATATGGCATGGCTCACTAATAAGTTATTCTGAATCACAAACCGTGTGGCCGGAAGACAAGGAAGTTCCAGAAGCAATGAGGGGAAAGAGACCCACACTCACAACAGCAAGATTTACATGTCATTCTGTTTGTCTGGATTCCAACCTGTAGTATTCTCTATTTGACTGTGTATTTAAAAAAATAAGCGAAGTCAAGAAATATGAATTTACGTGTCTCAGGGAAAGCCCGGTAAACTTTGCTTATGTTGGAAAGATAAGAACTACTAGGTAACGGTTTCCACCTCTCACCATTTGCTACCAACTCTGAGAACATTGTACCCTTCAAAGGCCATTCATTTCCCTCCCAGGACATGGGACCTAGTGTCCTATGGCACATATATCATGCACCAGCATGATTTATATGCCTACATATTAGAATTCCCTTGCTTCACAGATGAAACAGCAACCAAATACAAAGTTATATATTTGGGGTGAGAGTACAGACATAAACAGTGAAAATCTTAATATTAATTATTATACAACTGAAATAGAGAGCAAGGGGCAGAGGAGAGTTAAAAAAAACAGAGCAAATAAAATAAAGCCTTTAAGTCATTTTGCTTATCTGAATTTCTTATTCCAGCTCTAATTCTCCTTATAAATCGGTGCTTTCTAATCTTGCTCTTAATGCAATGCTCAAGCTTACTGGGCTGAATAATAATTTTGTCCTCAGGTCGAGAGAATGGAGAAGGCATAAACAGACCTTCTAGAGAATCGCGTCAGCCTTCCCTACCGTCCCCATGCCATGCCAGCATTTCAAGTAATGTCCCTTTTGTCTTGCTGAGAAAAATCATTTCATGATTTATTACACTGGATTAAAGAGTGTATGCATTCTGGGGCTAGAACATGACTAAAGGGCAATCCGGCAGAAAGGATGTCGAAACAGTCGGTACGTTTAAATTTTTCTGAATTCCTTAAATAAACGTTTGGGACTGCTTTCCCAAGAAAACAATCAGATGATAAAACAGACAAGAGTTACATAAACTACAGATGATGGTATCTAGTTATCTCCATATTCTAGAATTAAGATAGGAAACTGGTTCTGCAGAAAGCTCTCTTTTTTGAGATGTTTCATTACCATTTGTCAAAATGAATTCCCTAATATGTGACTTCTTTCAATATCATTGTCACTGAGGTTGAGAGCCAGCCTGGGTTTTTTTTTTTTTTAATTAATTTATTTATTTCTGACTGTGTTGGGTCTTCGTTTCTGTGCGAGGGCTTTCTCTAGTTGCGGCGAGCGGGGGCCACTCTTCATCGCGGTGCGCGGGCCTCTCACTATCGTGGCCTCTCTTGTTGCGGAGCACAGGCTCCAGACGCGCAGGCTCAGTAGATGTGGCTCATGGGCCTAGTTGCTCCGCTGCATGTGGGATCTTCCCAGACCAGGGCTCGAACCCGTGTCCCCTGCATTGGCAGGCAGATTCTCAACCACTGTGCCACCAGGGAAGCCCCAGCCTGGGTTTTTGCACCAGTTGTTCCAGTGCACAGAAAATGCTGTAAAAATGAGCCTATAGTGTTTTTTCCCCCAGGTATCCCTTTTAAAAGGTACAAAATCAAAGTTTATTATCATTATCTATGCTCTCCATGCCTCAACTAAGAGATGGGCTTCAGGCAGTCTGACAGTGATGAAATTTGATTTCTCGTTTCTATGATGGTCTCTCTCCCGATAAGTAAGTTAGCTGTTCCATCTACTTATTACTCAATTGATGGCCTCTTTGATTAAATAAGATGACAAGGTTCCTCCTTAAGATGAACGTTAAATTGTTAAAAGCCAAAGAAAGATTTTTATTTATTTTTGATGCCTCGCGTGGAAAGCTGAATCCTCTACTATATACTCCAATAAATGTAATATTTAAATATTTAAAGGTTTCAGCGGAAACCAGTTCTATTCTTCTAACAACACAATCTATTCACTCTTTTCAACTGAGGAATTTCACAAGATTTTGTGAAGAGAAGGAGAAAACCTGCTAAGCCAGCCAATTATCTGTTTAAGTTAGATTATTTATCACAGAGGTGGTGGGTATTGTGTTCTACCCCCATTCATTCCTGTGTATCATTTGTACACTTTATTAAAACATAAATTCAAAATAAAAAAGGAAACCATGGCATCTCATCATAAGCAAAGTTATATTGATAACGGAAACCTTATGTTTTCTAAGAACTCATCTATTCTGAAAGCATAATTTTCAAGAGTTAAACTTTGATTCTTATATAAGTTGAGTCAAAGATTTACTGAACTCATTAATGGGGTAACCAATAGGATGATAAAACTGACTATAATTACTTCTATCTGTAGATTTTTTAATCACTGAAAAATAGAATATTGACATACAATTGCTAAATTAAATAAAAACTCATTAATGCCCCTTTAGGAATTTGTGGGTATGGCTTTGACTGATGAAATAAACCTCAGTGAGATTCACAGAAGGCCACAGAGTTCTTGGGAGAATTATATCAGCAGGAACACTGTCAACTTGACCTGAAAGAGAGAGACAGTACAAATAAAAGGAGGTCACTCAACCCTAGAGTGCAGGCTGAGAAAACAGCACACCTGCAAACTTGTGCTAACTTTCTTAAAAAAGGAAACATTTTGAGAAACATTTGTTGCTTCAAGTCACTAAGTTTTGGGGTAATTTGTTACTCAGTTATAGATAACTAGACACAATGAAAGGTTCAGTGTTGTATTTGAAATAAATGGCTTACACATAATTTAGAAATAGAGATAAGAGAGGTACACAGACATCCATAACAGAAAGATAAGTGTCACAAGAGAAGCTCATAGGAAGTCTTACCCCGACTTGTTGAAAAAGAGTGAGCAAAGAGCACATCTGGCCATAGGGAGAAGAACAGGCAAGCGAGATGTTGTGTGAGAAGCAGTCATTGAAAACACAGGAGCTGGATCTGAAACCTAACTTTGCTAATTATGAGTAGTGCAGCCTGGGGCTAGTCAACGTTCTTTGCCAGTTTTTTTCTAGGTATAAAATGTGAGGATGAAAAAGGATGAAGACATCCATCTTGTTTGCCCAGGACAGCCTGCCTTTATGCCACTTCCTTGGCATATATGCCAATAGTGTTCTCTTTTAGTCTCAATAAAGTCTTGGTTTGGGTGATAAGTTATATGGTGAAACTATTAATTGAAATAATACATATGCAATTTTGAAAGTTATATTTTAAAAAAAAACTCCAAAATTTACCCTTCGCAACAACCATAATTAACAGTTAGTGAAATTTATCCAGTTCATCCTTTGTACATATATACAGATATGTACGATATCATCTATTTATATATGTAAATGTGTATGTGAGTGTACACACACTATATGCCCATAAAACATATAAAACTAGAAACCAAGTTTACACAACAATTTAGAAGATTAATCTGATGGTAGGGAGATGGATACTGCAGCAGATCCGGCATTGGATTATCCCATTTCATGTGCAAGATGGATCTATTTCTATCCAATGGGGTATAATATAAGAAATGGGGAATATTACAATAAGTTATAGCTATGGTGATGTCTCACCCAGAATAAATTATTTAAAAAAGAAGTGAAATCAACAAAACAAAGAGCTCAACCTCAAGCAGAATCAACTAGGGCTGGGGGCAATGAGAATAGGAACTAAAAATAATTGATCACCTCTGTTTTCATCAAGTATCCCTTTGGTGACGAAGAAAATAGACTTTCATTATTCTCACAACTAAGGACATAGAGATGTGAATACCTTAGCTGGAGTTTGGGAAGTATATTCATCATGTGATAACTGTATACAAAACAGGTTCTTCAAAATACATTAGTGTCAAACTCACCCCTCAGTGACAATGAGAAGTGGTATTTAGCTGTCTTCACCCAGCTGATGGTAGAGTGTAGTATACAGGATCATTGCTACTATCACTCCTAGGTGATTCAGTGGAAATCTCTGTCTTAAGAATTGAAGAAAGCATTAACAAGAGTGTTTAATAAAATCTTTAACTTGAAAAGAAATTCATTGTCTTGGGTACTTTCTCAGGACATGGCTTTAACACTCTAGCAAGACCGTGGCCGTGGGGCAAACTTGCTGCTAGGGTAGCTTTTGGAAGCCTAGAGAAAGTGATACCCCAAGTGAACCAAAGGGAAAATGCCTGCATGGACCTGGCAGGTGATAAAGGAAGTAATAAAAAGGCTTAGATGTAAATGCTGAAATGTATGCATGAGGCGAGGCCAGAAAACTTACCAGAGGATTATTTTCCATGGAGGGTCCAGAGGAAAAACCAGTCACCAAGGCCATCAGGAACAGCACGAGTATCACTGAATTCAGTGGTGGCCTCCTCTGCAGACCAAGGCTACTTACCTCAAGTGATGTGTTACTGCCTTATGCTTTACAGTATAACAAGCACAGCTACCTAATTCATGCTTCTAAGGCAGCACTCATTCCCTGAAATTCTCCCAAGGTTGAGTCTTAAGCCTGAGTTGTACAAAATTACTATCAATATGAATCTTCTTCTTAAGAAAACAATTGCTTTTCCCTTTGTGCTAATGTATTACTTGACTTCTGGAAACTGTATTGTCCATAAACATCATCATAATACATTGGGTGGTCAGAAAAGTTTAGTAGAACGAGCACAGGTCTCAAATTAGAAAGAATTTTCTTCTTTTACCAGATGTGTAACTTTGGCTATAAAAAGTCTCTGAATTTCAAATTCCTTATATTTAATATAATAATAATAAAAAAATAATAAGCACCGGCATTTATTGAGTGCATAGTATGTGCAAAGCACCCTTCTAAGCGCTTTACTTGGAATTACTTATTCAGTCCTCATAACAACCCCATGAAGACTGTACAATTGTCATCTGCAGTTTACTGATGAAGAGAGTGGGGCAAAGCAAGATTGGTAACTAGTAACATGACCAAATTTGCAGTGGTCAGATCATTCCAGAATGTCTGACATCAGGACCCACACTCTTAGTCATATGATAACTTGCCTTTCTACTTTGATTCATTATTTGAAAAAGTGTTTAGTAAGCTCTTACTCTGTTCCAGGTCCCATGGATACAGTAGAGAATGAAATAGAAAAGGTCTCTGCTCTCTTATAGCTCACATTCCAGTGGAGAGATGAAAATAACGAGGTGATTGTTGTCAGGTTCAGATACTTAATCCAGTGTGCCTGGAACATAGATGGGATGGTTTTTTAAAAAGAGCTTCCTCCCTTGCAATGTCAGGGAAAAGAATTAATATTTGACAAAGAACTGAATAATTCAGAATAGATGGAATCCCAAACCTTGCCATTGTGAGTTCTGGCAAAATGCAGTTATATTCATGATTTAGTGATTAGAGAGAGGCAAAATACTACTGCTCTGTGTGCAATGACAAGCTTGTTACAGGCAAATAATTCTGCATATTCAGTGGTAACTTACCCACATTTTGGGTGAACCCTTATCTCTCTAATCTCTGACATTATAAGAGCTTTCATGTTTACACACTTTTTATCAAATTTGCTTTGATATGAAGGGCTTTTACAAACTTATTATCTGTATCATGTATGATGTTACTGGTAATAGGATAGAAATATAAAATAAGCTTCTATCCGCAATGAATTTACAATCCAAAGTAGGGTAGAAGGAAAAGAAACCTGTAATGGACTATTTCACTGGCAGCTTTGTGGTAATGTCTGTAATTTTAAGGAAAAGTGCAGAGAGAGAAGGAATTGGTGTGAACCGGCATGCATATTAGCAGGTTTTACTATGTAGACTGGCTTCTGACATTCGCTGATTTTTAATTCCTGTCATCAGAGACAAATTTATCATGAGGGTCCTCAGAAAGGACAGTATAACCTACTGAGAAGTACAATTTTCTTTGCCTACTATTGTTTCCTACATGTATAACATAGAAATGACATGTTTAACCACAAGTAAAATTCATATGAACCACAAGTGAAAAAATGACTGCACACAAAAAAGTAAACACCAGGTAAAACAATAAGACTTTCTTAATTTTCAGGTTATGTTTTTTGTTGTTAAGCCATGTGTAACTTTTTCCTGTAGATTTATAATAAATGATTGATGTAACTCAATTTATGGATTATAATTGATTACTGAGCTTGTGCAACAAATGGAACAAACACATATTTTTAAAATTTAATAATGGTTCACTTAGAATTCAACTGCTCATTATAGAACCTGCTGATAATAGAACCTACCCTTAGGCCACCCATTGAGATCTATCTTTAACATGCTAACCCAACAGATAATGAAGACCCTTTAGTCCTTATTTCGCTCAAGTAGGCACTGAAGATCTTTTTCAGGAATATAGACATAATCTATATATTCTGTCTATTATATATATTCTGATATTAACTGCTGACAGATCTACATCCTCCAGGAAAGGGGCATGATTTTAATTGTTAGATGACTATTTGACATTTCCCTTCTCCATTCTAAGCGCATATTAGCCAAATGCTGATGTACAGATGTTGCTGGGTATCTGTGTTTGGAAACAACCCATTATTGCTGCAAAGGATAAAATTCTCAACATATTTGCTATGGTTGCAAGGGATGACGTGATAAATATATGTAGGCTGGAAAACAGGAGGAAGGATTAAAACTGTAATTTCGTTTTTATTTGTTTTTGTTTTTTAAATTAATTTTTATTGGAGTATAGTTGATTTACAATATTGTGTTAGTTTCTGCTGTACAGCAAAATGAATCAGTTATATATATACATATATCCACTCTTCTTTAGATTCTGTTCCCATATAGGTCATTACAGAGTACTGAGTAGAGTTCCCTGTGCTATACAGTAGGTCCTTATTAGTTATCTATTTTATTTATAGTTGTGTGTATATGTCAGTCCCAATCTCCCAATTTATCCCTCCCCCCCACTTCCCCCTTGGTAACCATAAGTTTGTTTTCTATATCTGTGACTCTATTTCTGTTTTGTAAATAGGTTCATTTGTACCATTTTTTTAGATTCCGCGTATAAGCGATATCATATGATATTTGTCTTTGTCTGACTTACTTCACTCAGTATGACAATCTCTGGGTCCATCCTTGTTGCTGCAAATGGCATTATTTTGTTCTTTTTTATGGCTGAGTAGTATTCCATTGTATATATGTACCATATCTTCTTTCTCCATTCCTCTGTATAATTTTATTTTATTTTTTATATTGGTAGAAAATAATGTAAGCAGAATGAAGCAAATATCTGCTCTTCTAGATTCTCCTGCAATGTTGAACTTTAACTTAATATTTTTACTTTGTGATGTATTTTTAGTATAGCAAAAGTTGGTTAATATTGTGAGTATTGATATTGAGTTAAAATTTTTGTAGTAGAAATAAATAGGAAAATAGAATTCTCTAAAAGCAAAACAAACAGATTTCCCCAAAACTGAATAGTATTTTCTCATCTTTTTCTCACCACTACCACTCCATCACAATGACCACCTCTCTCCTCTTCACTTTAAAATTAGAGGAGACGAAGACACGCAGAATCAGAAGTGTCATTTGGTCCAAGTTAATAGCATAGTTCTAGACTTCTGATGTGTCTAAGTGCATAAATATACTGTCCCTGTGTCACTGCCCTGAGATGTACAGTTTAATCCTTGGCTAGTCCCATCTGAGCATCTATCCTCAAATAGAAAAGACCTGTGGGAGTTCCTGAGCCCCAGTGCTTTTTTCAAAAAACACAGGTCTCTTTCCAGGAAGCAAATATCTGAAACTCAGTGAATTAAAATCTTCATCGACTTCTCATACTCCTCACTTCTCTCCAGAAAAACTGGCTGAGAAAGTTAATGTTCTCCCACGATCAGGTCAAACTCTATCCAACCAGCCATACATGTCAAGTACATTTGGACAAACTGATGCTTCATACTGTTTTCAAATTATGGACACCTAGAGGCTCCTCAAGGGTTCCTCTAGCCAAGCAATACTGGTTATTTCATTCTGAATATTATTATTGAGAACATTGGGAGATGTGAGAGAGAAAAATGAACAAGATTCTTCCCTAACAGCAATTATCATTCAGTTGCAGTACACTATGCAGTTGCTTCATTTAATTTGCCATGTCTATTGAGCTTTCTCTTCCAAAATGATTTATACTGATAAAATTTATAACTAAAATATTTTTTGGAAACTACTGAATTTATTCAAAGAAGTACATAGGGCAAAATACTGTCTCTGAGTTCATATTTTTCTAAAAGAGAGAGGGATAAGTATAACTTGTTTAGCAGGAGATATTACAAACTATAAGAAAAGTAGCTTACTCATTTTAACTCAGGGTACTTTCCAGAGAGAGAAAGGAAAAGGCCATTATGTGGCCTGATGGAGAAGTTGGCCCACTTTTCCTTTTCCTGTGTGTCGGTAGTCTTGATAGGGTAAAGACTTAAATCAAGAAATTGATTTTCTTTTCTAGCTGTCCTAATAGTGGAGTGAACAAAATTAACTGTGAACTATTCTAATCAATTACTCAATGATTGACTTAAATTGACTAGGACAGAGTTAATTCTTTGCCATGGATATTTCTGTACCTTGATGTTTCTATTTTGAACTCATTTGAAAGTAGGGCAATATCTACTGGATAGAAGATTCAAAACTAGAAATCAATAAACTTCATGTGATTTTTTTTTTTTTTTTACTAACCTCCATGACAATAAGATTAAAATTTCACACACATTGGTATATTTTTACCCCAATGTTTTGTTGGACCTCTGAAGCAAGACTCAGAAAGGAAAATAGCTGTTGCATAAAATATTATAATTTTGACTTGCTATGCCATTCTTTCTTAGAAGTTTCCTTCATCTTTACTTTTTCTTGGATGTCTAGGATGAAAATTAAACCAACTTTCTGTATTACAAATCAAATATTTTGAAGAAAAGGATATATTTTTGAGACTGCCAAGAAATAAAATCAAGATACTACTTTAAGAATAAATTGTGATTCCAGCTCAGTAATTAGTACTGAACTTTAAAAGAGGCAAAAGAGCAAACATTTTGAGACTTATTTTTGACTAAACATTGAGTTGCATATATGATATGTGGTATTTCATATGTTACAAAGATAATATTTTTCACTTTCTACTACCAGGAATAATGAGACACAGAGAGGTCAGTGTCATTTGCGTACAAATGATTACACCCATTAGTCATTTTTGAGAGGGATCAGTGGTCAGCAGTAAAACCTTCCTGCTGGTCTTAACATTGCCAGGGACATCATGGCTCTGTGTCGCCCTTTCACCTGTCCCAAGCCAGCCACTTGTGCCAGCTGTTTAACAATCAATTTTAACAGTGGAACAATTTCCACTGAGTCCTTCCACAGGGCACCTTGCCCTGAGAAACATGCCAGTATCCATGTGCGTCAAAAGGAAGATCTCATTAGTAAGTGTCTCCTTATTAAAAAAAAAAAAAAAAAAAAAGTCTCCTTATACGTGGAGTACTGTTCACCAGTACTGTTCTCGTGCTTGAAATCTGATATATGGCATTTTGATACAGCAGTTTGGAGTTGGGGAAATTTTTAACGTGCTTGAAAAATTAACTATTGGACTTGTAGCTCTTAAAAATTGCCAAGTAACATGTGAAACCCGTATTCTTAGTCCACCCCAGAATCTTACCCCTTCCCTACCTAGGAGTGTTAGGGATGTAGTTAAGAAAGATTTGGTAAGAGTAACAATGAATATGAGGACTGAGTTAAAGTTAAGGATTGCATATGGCTTATGTCTCTTACGCATATTACTTTGTAATAAAAAATGATATATAAGGGCTTAAATTATGAAGTTTCTCATTATTTTGAGATTCTCATCTACAAAAAGATAAATGAAGATACAGCCTAGAGGCTTCCAGAAAACAATGTGGAATAAATTAGGGCAGGATATACAAAGTGTACAGGTTTGATTTCTATTTTAAAGTTTTATTGAACTAATTTGAATTTCTGGAAAAATGTACAAATTAAATGATAGTAATCGACTTTTGTTCTGTCTGATTTAGACGTGAATTATTACAGCATTCAGCATCTTAAACAGGTTATTAATTATAATTTAGAAGTTGCTTTGAGATAGAGTTTTTTTTTTTTTTTTTTTTAAATTAATGATACTAATATGTTATTATTTCTGCTTTTAATTTTATTTATTTATTTGCTTATTTATTTATGGCTGTGTTGGGTCTTCGTTTCTGTGCGAGGGCTTTCTCTAGTTGTGGCAAGCGGGGCCACTCTTCATCGCGGTGCGCGGGCCTCTCACTGTCGCGGCCTCTCTTGTTGCGGAGCACAGGCTCCAGATGCGCAGGCTCAGTAATTGTGGCTCACGGGCCCAGCCGCTCCGCGGCATGTGGGATCTTCCCAGACCAGGGCTCGAACCCGTGTCCCCTGCATTGGCAGGCAGATTCTCAACCACTGCGCCACCAGGGAAGCCCTGAGATAGAGTTTTTATCATGCTAAGACATTGCCTTCTTACTGAGTTAAAAATTAACAAATTTTATTGAATATTTTCCCCAATATAAGGAGAATTATTAGTATGATATAATTAATTTGAATTATAATTCAAATAATATATAATTATATATAATTAATTCAAATTATTATAATTTGAATTATTAATATGATATAATACGTAATAACTTTAATATTAAATTATGCTTGACTTTCCACCTCTAAATTTACTTTTCTACAAATTTATTAAAATTTTTATACTAATAGTCACAAATAAAATTAATATACAATCTTTTCAGTAATATTTTCTCCTTTTTACCATTTTTTAAATTGAAGTACAGTTAATTTACAATGTTGTGTTAGTTTCAGTTAAACAGCAAAGTGATTCATACACACACACACACACACAGATTCTTTTTCATACTCTTTTCCATGATAGGTTATTACGAGATACTGAATCTAGTTCTCTGTGCTATACAGTAGGTCCTTACTGTTTACATACTTTTATATATAGTGTGTATATTGTAATCCTAAACTCCTAATTTATCTCTCTCCCCTCATCCCCTTTGGTAACCATAAGTTTGTTTTCTATGCCTGTGCGTCTACTTCTGTTTTGTAAACAAGTTCATTTGTATCATTTTTTTTAGGGTCCACATATAAGTGATATCATATGATATTTGTCTTTCTCTGTCTGACTTACTTCACTTAGTATGATCATCTCTAGGTCCATCCATGTTGCTGCAAGTGGCATTATTTTACCAATTTTATGGCTGATTAATATTCCGGTGTCTGTGTGTGTGTGTGTGTGTGTGTGTGTATACGTGTGTACCCCACAGTTTCTTTATCCATTCACTATGGATGGACATTTAGGTTGTTTGCATGTCTTGGCTATTGTAAATAGTGCTGCTATGAACATACGGATGCATGTATCTTTTAGAATTGGAATTTTGTCTGGATATATGCCCAGGAGTGGGACTGCAGGATCATATGGTAACTTTAGTTTTTAAAGGAACCTCCATACTGCTCTCCATAGTGGCTATACCAATTTACATTCCCACCAACAGTGTAGGAGGGTTCCTTTTCCTCCACACCCTCTCCAGCATTTATTATTTGTAGACTTTTTAATGATGGACATTCTGATTGTTGTGAGGGTGATACCTCATTGTAGTTTTGATTTGCATTTCTCTAATAATTAACAATGATGAGCATCTTTCATGTGCCTATTGGCCACCTGTATGTCTTCTTTGGAGAAATGCCTGTTTAGGTCTTCTGCCTATTTGGGGGAGGTTGTTTGTTTGTTTGATATATAAGCTGTATGAGCTGTTTGTATATTCTGTAAACTAATTCCTTGTCTGTAGCATCGTTTGCAAATATTTTCTCCCACTCCGTAGGTTGTCTTTTTGTTTTATTTTTGGTTTCCTTTGCTGTGCAAAAGCTTTGAAGTTTAATTAGATCCTATTTGTTTATTTTATCCTTATCTCCATTACTCTAGGAGATAGATACAAAAAAATCTTGCTGTAATTTATGTCAAAGAGTGTTCTGCCTATGTTTTCCTCTAAGAGTTTTATAGTGTCTGGCCTTACATTTAGGAGTTTAATTCATTTTGAGTTTATTTTTGTGTATGGTGTTAGGGAGTGTTCTAATTTCATTCTTTTACATGTAGCTGTCCAGTTTTCCCAGCACTACCTATTGAAGAGACTGTCTTTTCTCCATTGTGTATTCTTGACTCCTTTGTTGTAGATTAATTGACCATAAGTGTGTGGGTTTAATTTCTGGCCTTTCTATCCTGTTCCATTGATCTATATGTCTCTTTTTGTGCCAGTACCATACTGTTTGGATTCCTGTAGCTTTGTAGGATAGTCTGAAGTCAAGGAGCATGATTCCTCCAGCTCTGTTCTTCCTTCTCAAGATTGTTTTGCCTATTCGGGGTGTTTTGTGTTTCCATACAAATTTAAACTTTTTTTGTTCTTGTTCTGTGAAAACTGCCATTGATAATTTGATAGGGTTTGCATTGAATCTGTAGGTTGCCTTGGGTAATGTGGTCATCTTTAACAATATTGATTCTTCCAATCCAAGAACACAGTTTTTTTTTTCCATCTGTTTGGGTAATCTTCAGTTTCTTTCCTCAGAGTCTTATAGTTTTCAGAGTACAGGTCTTTTGCCTCCTTAGGTAGGTTTATTCCTAGATATTTTACTTTTTTTTGATGTGATGGTAAATGGGATTGTTTCCGTAATTTCTCTTTCTGATATTTTGTTGTTAGTGTATAGAATAACAACAGATTTCTGTATATTAATTTTGTATCCAGCAACTTTACCGACTTCATTGATTGGTGATTTCTAGTAGTTTTCTGGTGGTATCTTTAGGATTTTCTATGTATAGCATCATGTCATCTGCAAACAGTGACAGTTTTACTTCTTCTTTTCCAATTTGGATTCCTTTTATTTCTTTTTCTTCTCTGGTTGCTGTGGCTAGGACTTCCAAAACTATGTTGAATAAAAGTGGCAAGAGTGGGCATCCTTGTCTTGTTCCTGATCCTACAGGAAATGCTTTCAGCTTTTCACCATTGAGTATGATGTAGGTGTGGGTTTTTCATATATGGCATTTATTATGTTGAGGTATATTCCTTCTATGCCCACTTTCTGAAGAGTTTTTCTCACGGTGGATGTTGAATTTTATCAGAAGCGTTTTCTGCATCTACTGAGATGATCATATGGTTTTTATTCTTCAGTTTGTTAATGTGGTGTATCATATTGATTGATTTGTGAATACTGAAAAATCCTTGCATCCCTGTAATAATCCCACTTGATTATGGTGTATGAGCGTTTTAATGTATTCTTGGAGTCAGTTTGATAGTATTTTGTTGAGAATTTTTGCATCTATGTTCATCAGTGATTTGGCCTGTAATTTTCTTTCTTTGTGATATCTTGGTCTGGTTTCGGTATCAGGGTGATGGTGGCCTCATAGGATGAATTTGGAAGTGATATTTTCTTGTAAGGATTATTTTGCTCAATAAAATAAATTGGCAAGCTTAATATATTTTTATTTTGGAAAGCTAGGCATAGGGTGACAATTATTCGTTCTTTGAAAGTCTGAAAGAACTCATACCTTAAACATTTGGAGATAATTATATGATATATGTTTGTATTTATTTCCTGTCATTTTCTGTTCAAGATCCTTCCCTCCCTCCCTCCCTTCCTTCCTTTTTCTTTTTTTAAAATTAAGTATAATATGCATACAAAAACTGCATAGAGCATAAATAACTCAATCATATATATACATATACATACACATATACATACACATACACATATACATACATACATATACAGTTTATATTCCTCCCCTGCAAATATAAACACTGTCTCAGAGTTTCTAAACCTCAGCACTATAGATATAATAATAGTGGCAAAGCAGGAAATCACATATCCCCTTGGGTTTGTTTGTTACTATTTTTTGGTGGTGGTGTTCTTGCTGTTTGTTTTTAGTGACTTTACAGGAAAAATTCTGTAAAAACTACATTTTTTGTATATGCTACCACTGAATTCTCTGCTCAGTTAGCTTAGTTGTCAGCTAATAACTGTATAGAAATTTCCTTAAATACATTGAAGAACTATGTCTCCCTGCCCCCCAAGTTTGTTCTGTGCATATGATGGGACATACTTTCATTGCTCTGGCAGATTACAATTCTGCCTTAGTCTACCTTCTTGTACAGGGCCTTAAGGTCAGCAAGAGTGAGAGATTAAGGTCTTCTCAAATCTTTCATGGTCCTGTGCACAGCACTGGACATGCCAGTGACCATCTATATTCTCAGAAATATTTGGGAGGTTTTCAAAGCCCCCATGGACAGCTCATTAGCTGGAGTTTCCTAATGCATTCTTTTTTCCTGTTTGCTCAACCTTGTTTCACTGCCTCAAGCAGCTGCAGTTTTAAATAATTGCTGTTGATTATTTTTGACAAACACCCTGGGGATAGGGTTTTTCTCCCTGAATGAGCTGTGAGTCAGTTCAAATAAAGACAAGCTGTATAAATGAGACTTTTCAAGGCAACTGCCAGACAGATCAGATAGAACGAATTCTCTGAGGTAAGGCTTTCTGGAGAGATCTAAACCCATTTTGCCCCCTCATGGCTGATAGGCTGCTGGTTTTCACTACTTTGTTCATGAAGCTATTGATTTTCAAAGCTACCTCGGAGCTGGGGGGAGGTGATTAGAAATAGGACAAGTTGATACGCTACAAAGCTCTCTGTTCTTATATGGGATCCAGCCTTTTTATTGAATAAATCTCCTCAGATTGTTGCAAGCCTTTAGTTAATTTCCAGAATTCAGAAAAAGTTGATTTTGAAAGTGCTTCCTCTCTTTTTAAAGAATTTAGGAATTTTGTATTTTTCTAGAAGTCATGTAATTCGTTAAGAATTTTCATATAAATAGGATATAACAAAAATTATTTTTTAATGTTATTTTTATCCAATATAACATTGTATTTTTATATTTTCTGATTGTGCCTTTTTCCAATGGATTTCAATGTTTTAATGTTTCTTTTGGATATACTTTTTCTTATAAATTATTAATGTTTCAATTTTAATCTTTATTAATATATTCTTACCTTTTGTTTTTAATTTATTTTGATTATTAGTTCAATTATTCTTCTTCTGATTAAATAAAGATGGCTATATTCACATGAGAGTATATGAGTTTTCCCCCAATAACTGTTTTTCTCTTCTTTCTCAGTGATAGATCCTTGAATATTGAATATATATAGCTCAGAATAAAGACAAAAATTTTCAGCTATCCTTATGACTTGTTGTTCAAGTGGAAATAGCATGTGCAGTTTCTGGGTCATGCCTCTAAAGGAAACTGTTGTCTTCCTGTTTTTTCACTCATTCGTTTTCTGCAGAGCAAACATAATGACTAATAGTAGAACAAATATTGGAGCAACAAGCTGGAAGGATACTGATTACTCTCAAGTTGATATACTAATTCTGGATTTCTTATTTTGAGGATTTTTTCTTTAATGAGAAAGAGATAAAATTCCATCTTTTTAAAACTACTATTGTTATAGAGGTTCTGTCACTTACAGATGAAAATAATCCTAACAGAAACAATCCCTAAGTACTGGTTTGATTAAATCCTATATGTTTAATATAGTGTTACTTTTATTACTTTCCAAGAAATCTCATTTCTATGTGATTCTATAATTTACACAGCTATTATTCAGAAAAATCTCATTTTATTAAAATTAAAAATGGCTTTGGGTTTATTTTTTGTAATTTATTTCTAGGTCTCTCTTTCTCTCTTTCTTTCTCCCTTTCTTTCTTTCTTTCTTTCTGTATGGCAAGTAGAAGTTCTGCTTTTTGAAGCATATTATAGACATTTTGGTAGAATAGTAGAAGGTTGCATAAAATAAAGACATCACACAGGGAGAAGATTCCACTTGTGGAATGGCCATATAAGGAGCTCTATGGACTGCTCCCCAGTAAAACAGTAATTGGAGAAAATTAAGTTAAAAACCACCATTCAAGGTCTCTGAAAGTTGTCCTAAGGGCATACAGCAAATGAATATGCAGTATATTTATTTTAAAAATCTACTAAATCTTGTAAGAATAGTGAGTGTCTGTAGCACTTGAGCCACCTGTTTCTTTCTCCACCACTGCCCCAGCTTAGCCTGTTGGAAAGCTCTCTTCTGAACAGATGTACTAAGGAGATAAGGATACCTCTTACTGCCCAGTCCAAGTCAAGAACTTCAGTACTTCTGAAGGGGGAAAGGCCACCAACAATTCTTATCTCTTTCACCTCTACGTTGCAGAGAATAAATTTCGGTGAATGCAGTCAATAGGCTTGGGCACCCTTCTTCCACCAATCCCTGACAAGTAGCCAGAAGCTATAGTATAGGCAGGACAGGCTGAGAATACTCTTATATCTGCTGTCAGTTCAAAGTATACCATGAAAATTCAGTGGCAGAAGGAATAGTCTTTCAACACATGATGCTGGCACAACTGGATAGTCACATGCAAAAGACTGAGGTTGGACCCATGCTTCATATCATATACAAAAATTAACTCAAAATAGATCATAGACCTAAATATAATAATTAAAACTATAAAGCTCAGAAGAGAGCATAGCAGTAAATTTGTCTCTTGATTAGGAGTGGTCTGTCTGATATGAAACCAAAAGCAGAAGCAACAGAAGAAAAAATGGATAAATCATACTTCATCAAAATTAAAAACTTTTGTCCTTCAAAGGACACTATCAAGGAAGTAAAAACACAATCCATGGAATGGGACAAAATATGTGCAAATCATATATGTGATAAGGAACATGTATCCAGATTATATAAAGAACTTTTCCTATTCAGTAATAAAAAGTCAAATAACCCAGTTAAAATGAGCAAAACATTTGAGTAGATATTTCTTCAAAGATAATATACAAATGTTCAATAAGTACATGAAAAGATTCGCAACAAAAGATGCTTCAATGTTACAAAAGAAACGCAAATCAAAAACACAGTGAGATACTGCTTCACATACAGTTGGATGGCTGAAATAAAAAAGGCAGTAAGTGTTGGTGAGAATGTGGAGAAACTAGAAATTTGGCAATAAAAGGGAATGAAATACTGAAAACATGCTACAACATGGATTTACCTTGAAAACACGCTAAGTGAAAAGAGCCAATCACAAAAAAAATGTAGTGTATGATTCCATTTATATGAAATGTTAAGAATATTAAGAATAGGCAGGGCTTCCCTGGTGGTGCAGTGGTTGAGAATCCGCCTGCCAATGCAGGGGACATGGGTTCGAGCCCTGGTCTGGGAAGATCCCACATGCCACGGAGCAACTGGGCCCGTGAGCCACAACTGAGCCTGCGTGTCTGGAGCCTATGCTCCGCAACAAGAGAGGCCGCGATAGTGAGAGGCCCACGCACCGCGATGAAGAGTGGCCCCCGCTCGCCGCAACTAGAGAAAGCCCTCACACAGGAACGAAGACCCAACACGGCCAAAAATAAATAAATAAATAAATAAATTTTAAAAAGAAAAGATGACTACTATCTTAAAAAAAAAAAAAGAATAGGCAAATATATATGGAAAGTAGATTACTGATTTAGAAATACATAGCTAAATCATAGTGAACATATTGTCTGAAAGAACACTTAACTTTGCTGTTTAAACTACTGGGAATATTTTGGGGATATTTGTTGTTTCAGCCTAACCAAGCCTATCCTGACTAATAAATTTGATACCTAATCTTTTAGAAGTATCTCTAAAAGATTCTTCTACTGAAGTACTATCTATAGATTTAATTTCTTTTTAATTTTGGAGACTCTATTTTTTAAATTGTCAGTGAGTAATGTGAAAAATAGAAAATTAATTATTAGAGCAATATATACCCATTCTTCCTAGAGTATAGAATAAATACTTAGTTTTTCAACATGTCTTAGTCAGTTGGGGGCTGGTATAACAGAATAAGATAGACTGGGTGGCTTAAACACCAAACATTTATTTCTCATAGTTCTGGAGGCAGAAGTTCAAAAAACCAGTTGAGAGTGTCATCATGGTTGGGTTCTTCTTCTGGTGTCCTCACATGGCAGGGAGAAAGATTATCTCTCTGGTGTCTGTTCTTAAGAGGGCATAAATCCCATTGATGAGGGCTCTACCCTTATGAACTAATTACCCCCCAAAGGCCCCACCTCCTAATACCATCACACTGGAGGTAGGATTTCAACATATAAATTTTGAGTGTACACAAACATTCAATCCAAACAACAATAATTCCAGTTTAATGCAAATAAATCACCAAGTATATATTATTGTACAGAATCACAATATGCAGCAAAAAAAAAAAAAATAGTAAACATGAAACTACCAAAGAAATACATCAGTACCTCTGTGACATAAAGTTTTATGTAAACTATGAATATAATTTCCATGAGAGGTACATTAGGCTTATCTGGAGAAACAGAACCAATAGAAAAAAAATATATGTATTAGTTGACCCTTGAAAAACATGGGTTTGAACTGCACATGTCCACTGATACGTGAATTTTTTTCTCTAACTATGTACTATAATACTACATGATCTGCGGTTGGTTGAAACTACAGATGCAGAACCACAGACAGGGAGGGATGACTGTAAAGTTATACACAGGTTTTTGACTGCATAGAGGGTCAGCACCCCTATCCCCTCACTGTTCAAGGATCCACATGTATTTATTACAATAAATTGGCTCATAGAGTTATGGAGCCTGAGAAGTCCCAAGATCTGCACCCAAGTGAGCTGATGTGTAATTCCAGTCTGAGAACCAGGAGAGCCAGGGGTGTAAGTCCCAGTCCAAAAGCCAACAGGCTCAAGACCCAAGAAGAGTGAATGTTACACTCCAAGTCCAAAAGCCAGAAAAAAAACAATGTCCTATATCAACCAGTCAGGCAAGGGGAGGTTCCTTTTAGCCTTTTTGTTCTATTCAAGTCTTCAACTGATTGGAAGAGGCCCACCCATATTAGGGAGAACAATTTGCTTTACTCAGACTACCAATACAGATATTAATCTAATCCAGAAACACCCTCAAAGGCACACCCAGAATAATGTTTGACCAATAATGTCTGGGCACTTAGTGGCCCAGTCAGGTTGTCACATGAAAGGAACCATCACAGAAAGTTAAAGGATGCCCTTTGCGGTAGGCAGAATAATGCCCCCTCCCCATCTCCTAGAAGATATCAATGTCCTGATCCCTGTGACCTATGAATATGTTAAGTTACATAGGAAAAAATAATTAAGTTTGTGGATGAATTAAGATTGCTAATTAGCATATGGAGAGATTATTCAGATTATCCAGGTGAGTCCAATGAAATCCCAAGTGTTCTTAACAGTGGAAGAGGCAGAGAAGATCAGAGTCCGTTGTTTCTGATGAGAAATCAGTCTTCATTCTTATTGTTAATCCTATATATGTAATTAGTTTTTTTTTTTGCTTCTTTTAATATCTTCTTTTTATCTTTTGTTTCCAGCAGTTTGATTATGATACGTCTAGGTGTATATTTGTCTTTTTATCCTTCTTGGTGTTTACTGAGATTCTTGGAGCTGAAGGTAGTTGTTTTCTATCTAATTTAGACATTTTTGGTTATTATTTCTTAAGTACTTTTGCTCCATTGTTTCTGGAATTCTAACCACATGAATGTTAGACTACATGTTACAGTCTCATGGATCATTGAGTTATGTGCAATCATTATAATATTTATTGTGTTATTATTATTATTTCTAAAAATATTTTATTTTTGGTTGCGTTGGGTCTTTGTTGCTGTTTGCGGGCTTTTCTCTAGTTGTGGTGAGGGGGGGCTGCTCTTCATTGCGGTGCACAGGCTTCTCATTGCAGTGGCTTCTCTTGTTGCGGAGCACAGGCTCTAGGCACAAGGGCTTCAGTAGTTGTGGCACATGGGCTAAGTAGTTGTGGCTTGTGGGCTCTAGAGCTCAGGCTCAGTAGTTGTGGTGCATGGGCTTAGTTGCTCTGCAGCATGTGGGATCTTCCCGGACCAGGGCTTGAACCTGCATCCCCTGCATTGGTAGGCGGCTTCTTAACCACTGTGCCACCAGGGAAGTCCCTATTTATTGTATTATTATAATAAATAATATTTTATTATTATTTCTCTATGTGCTTAAGTTTGGATAGTTTCTGTTTACATGTCTGTAGGTCACTGATCTGTTCTTTTGCAGAGTCTAATTACAAGGTTTCTGTAACTCTTCTGAAATTCTTCATTGTTTAACTGATTATGTCTACCTTTTTCTGGACATTTTAAACATATTTATAAGTTATTAAATATCATTGTTTGCTAATTTGAATATCAAGATCCTCTTCAAATCAGCTTCTACTGATTATGGATCATATTTTCCTGCTTCTTTGCATAATTAAAATATGATTTCCCGGGGGGCTTCCCTGGTGGCGCAGTGGTTAAGAATCCACCACCAACGCAGGGGACACAGGTTTGAGCCCTGGTCCAGGAAGATCCCACGTGCTGCGGAGCAACTAAGCCAGTGCGCCACAACTACTGAGGCTGCGCTCTAGAGCCCGTGTGCCACAACTACTGAAGCCTATGAGCCTAGAGCCCATGCTCCGCAACAAGAGAAGCCACTGCAGTGAGAAGCCCGTGCACCGCAGCGAAGTGTAGCCCACGCTCACTGCAACTAGAGAAAGCCATGCACAGCAACAACGAACCAAAGCAGCCAAAAGAAAATAAATAAAATTATAACAAATAAAGCAAGTTGAAAACCAACCAAACCAACCATCTTGTGACAGAAAATATATGGTGAGATATACTTTTGAATTATGTCATGTCTTCTAGCTCCAACTATGTATTAAGTTCTTTAAGCATAGTATGTATCTTACTCTGACTCACTCATTCATGTTCACTTAATGTTTCATGTTCATGCTTCTCTTATACATAAGATTCTATTTTCTTTTTGCCCTTCCACATAAATTCACATTCAGTATAACTCTCTTCTCATGGATTCACCCATGTTCTGACAGGTTTTAGGATAGCGTTTATGTTTTGTGCAATTGTGGTTCTTAACTAGCTATAAAATAAGTCTTTTTCTCATGAGTTATTCATCCTATTCTTGTGTTATATTTTACATGAATATTTTTATTAGGCATATGATTGATTAATGCTTAGTGAAGACACTGTTTTATGATGGACTCTCTTCATCCTTAGGAACTGCTATAGCAACACAACTCCTCCAAACTCTTTACCTATTAATTTCCCAGCAATTCCCCAACTACTAGCTCCGTTTGTTTCCATCCAGTCTCTTGCAGCTGCTTAAAGACAATTTTTGGTTGTGTGAATGGGTCAAATACTTGGAAATTTATTTTTAACACAGCCTTTTGTTTTGAGTTAATTTTATTATGAAATCAAATAGATGTACTTAAAAGGTATTTAGTAGTTGTGTACTTCAGAAGTAAGTCACATATTTATGAAAGAGTCCGCAAGGGGCATTGAACATCTGGAAGTGTCTTCGTAGCTATTGTCACTGTATTTTTTTCTCTAGTGTCTTTGTGCTCAAGGACTTATTGACATTAAAAAAAAAAATCTCAGTTTTCATCCTTAGGGAATCTCTTTGCATTAAGCATATCTCTCTTTTCTTCTTCTTTGTCATGTAATTCCACTTTGACTTCTATCCACAACAGCCTATTATTTCCTAACAATAAACTTACTCTTTGGAGAAGTGTTTCTATAGCCTATGCAATGTTTAGAAAAAAATCCAAGACTATTTTCCCATTCTCTTTTTTTTTTCTTCCTTTTTTCTGTGACTGTTTCTTCCTTGTGTCTTTTAAGAGATCTTCTTCCTGTGTGTTTTTTTTTATCTTTTAATTTTTATTTTATTTATTTATTTTTTATACAGCACGTTCTTATTAGTTATCTATTTTATACATATTAGTGTATATATGTCAATCCTAATCTCCCAATTCATCCCACCACCATCAGGCCCCACCTGCCGCTTTTTCCCCCTTTGGTGTTCATACGTTTGTTCTTTACATCTGTGTCTCTATTTCTGCCTTGCAAACTGGTTCATCTGCACCATTTTTCTAGATTCCACATATATGTGTTAATATACAATATTTGTTTCTCTCTTTCTGACTTACTTCACTCTGTATGACAGTCTCTAGGTCCATCTACATCTCTACAAATGACCCAATTTCATTCCTTTTTATGGCTGAGTAATATTCCATTGTATATATGTACCACCTCTTCTTTATCCATTTGTCTGTCGATGGACATTTAGGTTGCTTCCATGACCTGGCTATTGTAAATAGTGCTGCAGTGAACATTGGGGTGCATGTGTCTTTTTGAATTATGGCTTTCTCTGGGTATATGCCCAGTAGTGGGATTGCTGGGTTATATGGTAATTGTATTTTTAGTTTTTTAAGGAACCTCCATACTGTTCTCCATAGTGGCTGTGTCAATTTACATTCCCACCAACAGTGCAAGAGGGTTCCCTTTTCTCCACACCCTCTCCAGCATTTGTTGTTTGTAGATTTTCTGATGGTGCCCATTCTAACTGGTGTGAGGTGATACCTCATTGTAGTTTTGATTTGCATTTTTCTAATAATTAGAGATGTTGAGCAGCTTTTCATGTGCCTCTTGGCCATCTGTATATCTTCTTTGCAGAAATGTCTATTTAGGTCTTCTGCCCATTTTTTGATTGGGTTGTTTTTTTAATATTGAGCTGCATGAGCTGTTTATATATTTTAGAGATTAATCCTTTGTCCATTTATTCGTTTGCAAATATTTTCTCCCGTTCTGAGGGTTGTCTTTTCATTTTGTTTGTAGTTTCCTTTGCTGTGCAAAAGCTTTTAAGTTTCATTAGGTCACATTTGTTTATTTTTGTTTTTATTTCCATTACTCTAGGAGGTGGGTCAAAAAAGATCTTGCTGTATTTATGTTAAAGAGTGTTCTTCCTATGTTTTTCTCTAAGAGTTTTATAGTGTCTGGCCTTACATTTAGGACTTCAATCCATTTTGAGTTTATTTTTGTGTATGGTGTTAGGTAGTGTTCTAATTTCATTCTTTTACATGTAGCTGTCCAGTTTTCCCAGCACCACTTATTGAAGAGACTGTCTTTTCTCCACTGTGTATCCTTGCCTCTTTTGTCATAGATTAGTTGACCATAGGTGCATGGGTTTATCTCTGGGCCTTCTATCCTGTTCCATTGATCTATATTTCTGTTTTTGTGCCAGTACCATATTGTCTTGATTACTGTAGCTTTGTAGTATAGTTGAAGTCAGGGAGTCTGATTCCTCCAGCTCCATTTTTTTCCCTCAAGATTGCTTTGGCTATTCGGGGTCTTTTGTGTCTCCATACAAATTTTAAGATTTTTTTGTTCTAGTTCTGTAAAAAATACCATTGGTAATTTGATAGGGATTGCACTGAATCTGTAGATAGCTTTGGGTAGTATAGTCATTTTCACAATATTGATGTTTCCAATCCAAGAACATGGTATATCTCTCCATCTGTTTGTGTCATCTTTGATTTCTTTCATCAGTGTCTCATAGTTTTCTGAGTACAGGTCTTTTACCTCCTTAGGTAGGTTTATTCCTAGGTTTTTATTCTTCTTGTTGCAATGGTGAATGGGATTGTTTCCTTCATTTTTCATTCTGCTCTTTCGTTGTTAGTGTATAGAATGCAAGAGATTTCTGTGCATTAATTTTGTATCCTGCAGCTTTACCATATTCATTGATTAGCTCTAATAGTCTTCTGGTGGCATCTTTAGGATTATCTATGTATAGTATCATGTCATCTGCAAACAGTGACAGTTTTACTTCTTCTTTTCTAGTTTGGATTCCTTTTATTTCTTTTTCTTCTCTGAGTGCCGTGGCTAGGACTTCCAAAACTATGTTGAATAAAAGTGGCAAGAGTGGACATCCTTGTCTTGTTCCTGATCTTAGAGGAAATGCTTTCAGTTTTTCACCATTGAGAATGATGTTTGTTGTGGTTTGTCATATATGGCCTTTATTATGTTGAGATAGGTTCCCTCAATGCCCACTTTCTGAAGAGTTTTTATCATAAATGGGTGTTGAATTTTGTCAAAAGCTTTTTCTGCATCTCTTGAGATGATCGTATGGTTTTTTTTCTTCAGTTAGTTAATATGGTGTATCACATTGATTGATTTGCATATGTTGAGGAATCCATGCCTCCCTGGGATAAATCCCACTTGATCATGGTGTATGATCCTTGTAATGTGTTGTTTTACTCTGTTTGCTAGTATTTTGTTGAGGATTTTTGCATCTATATATTTTCTCATTCTTTTATTCCTCAGATGTCCTATAACATTGAATTCTGGTTTTAGGTTAGAAGAATATGAAAAGTAATCAGTAATATTTATGATTGTCAAATTTTGCTAATGAAAATACAAGAAACCCTGTTAAATTAGAATCTCAAATAGTCAACAGATATTTGTGTTTAGTATAAGTATGTTCCATGCAATATTTGGGACATATTTATACTAAAAATTTTGTTGTTTTTTTTAAAATTTGAAATTAACATTTAATTGGGTGTCCTGTATTTTATCAGGCAATCCTACTGATATCATACCCAAGATAAGGGTAATTTTAGTTTCTCTTGGGGTGATAATTTTTCAGAAACTTATGATTTCTGAATTCCAAGGTATTTCTCATGGCAAATAACATTCATATTTGAACACTGTCTCATGAACAACTATATAGCAAACTCTTGAAACATTTTAAAAGATCAGTCTTATATTGTCATTAGAACATTTCCTGAGTTCAGTGAGTAAATAAAAAACCTTTTAAAAATTAGCAGTCATGTATATTTTAGTGGAATTAAAATGAGGAAACAAAGAAATATGAAAGCATAACCATCACCTAGATTTATTCAATTTCCTGTAAACTACGCACAAATATGTTTCCATTTTTTAAAGAATAAAGCAAAATCTGCAAACATTTTTATAGAACTACATTGTTTTTAGAAAAAAAATCCTTTTATCATGAAAATTAAGACCCACATGCACATCAGTTTTGAAACAGCATTTTTTAAATCCAAACTTGTCTTTTTAGAGCTATAAATGAAGAGCTTCATAGCTCATATCATGTACTCTAAACATGTAAACATGTACAGCCTAAAGCACAATTTTCCAGCTGAATTTTAAGCCCCTGTGAAATGGAGTTTCTAATGGAAATGCTGACAGACTGCTAGCTGCGGGGACATAGGCAGACACTATTATAATAAATGGGTCTGAGGGAGACATCATACAGGCCTACAGGTAATTAATGGCAGGAGTAAAATAAAATATAGGCACACCATCCCACTGAGAGCATGATGCAATGGAAGAAACTTGTAATAAAACACAAAGAATGTCTTTAGCAAAGAACTGTGAGGAAAGACTTGTAAAAATAAATCATGAGCTGGGACTGTGGCTATAAGAAGTCAGTGCATATTCCTTTATAATTCGGATTTTTTAAGAACACACTATAAAAATCATTCTTTTGGTTAAGCAAAATTACTCTGTGTAATGGATTGAAAAGTCAATGAAATATAAATTTAACTACTCAAGCAGCTAATAATAACTAGGGCTTTCCATTTGGAAAGTCTAGCTGTAAAAGGTCCAAGATTATGGCTCCACTTTGCAGAAAAATTGATTGTAATATATATTCTTAAACTCTGGAGACCAAGAAGGTCCTAAGAACTTTGGGCTGTAATTCTCCTTGACCTTTGGGCACCTGTAGTAACTTTTGGTTTTCATTGTTTTTTTAATTAGAGGATTGCTGATACCATCTTAAGTGACTGAAATCAACTTTTTTTTTTAAATTAATTAATTAATTTATTTTTTTATTTTTGGCTGTGTTGGGTCTTCGTTTCTGTGCGAGGGCTTTCTCTAGTTGTGGCAAGCGGGGGCCACCCTTCATCGCGGTGCGCGGGCCTCTCACCATCGCGGCCTCTCCTGTTGCGGAGCACAGGCTCCAGACGCACAGGCTCAGTAGTTGTGACTCACGGGCCCGGCCGCTCCGTGGCATGTGGGATCTTCCCAGACCAGGGCTCGAACCCGTGTCCCCTGCATTGGCAGGCAGATTCTCAACCACTGCGCCACCAGGGAAGCCCCTGAAATCAACTTTAACTTCATCTCTATGTAGGACTTCAACTCAGTCATTGCCTTCCAGAAATAGTGTTTGTGAGTGTACACGTATTCCTTCCTGGACTAAAATATGTTTTAGAAGATAGAAGATGCAGACTAACACGCTGCTGTGCAGCTGGAAGGACCCACGGTGGGATGTGTGGCCAGTGAGGGGGGACAGTTAAAAACGGGAGGGAGGGAGGGAGGAAGGAAGAAGGGAGGGAGGAAGGAAGAAGGGAGGGAGGAAGGGAGGGAGGGAAGAAATAATGAATCACGCTGACAGACTATCGACCTAAAATTTTTAAAAGATTTCCATCGAGCCTCTATCTTGTTTCCTGGCCTCAGGGTGGCAATAAATTAATCCAATATGTTTAGTGAGATGACTGCATCCCCAAAAGTTTGGATGACTTGCCAAGGTCTCATAGCCAAGAAACTTGAGGACAAATATCAACTACTTCTTCTGCTAAAGTTTTTCCATTTTAATATATTGCCCTGATAATTTCAGAAAAGAGTCAAATTTTTGCCTGAGTTAGAGATATTCTCAATTGATTTACAAGCATACATTTGGGCTGAATAATTCAGGTAAACTGGTTTCTGCTAGGAATATCTACATAGATATTGAGTTATAGTTTTCTATGCATAAAAGCATCATCAATAAAAATAAACTACCGTTATGTTCCCATTAGTTACTTACTAGAAAAAAATATTTTACCTAATAGAGTGATCTTTATGTTCCTTTTTTCTAGTAAAATTTGTAAAAATGCTTAAAGCCTATTGTAATACTTATGAATGTATTTCAAAAATACATTCAAAAGTGTATTTTTGGAGACTTCCCTGGTGGTGCAGTGGTTGAGAATCCGCCTACCAATGCAGGGGACACGGGTTCGAGCCCTGGTCCAGGCAGATCCCACATGCCACGGAGCAACTAAGCCCATGCTCCGCAACAAGAGAAGCCACCGCAATGAGAAGTCTGCGCACCGCAATGAAGAGTAGCCCCCGCTCGCCGCAACTAGAGAAAGCCCGCGCACAGCAACAAAGAAGCAACGCAGCCAAAAATAAATGAATAAAAATAAATAAATAAATATTTTAAAAATGTATTTTTGAAATTGGTAATTATTTTCTTTTTTTTTTTCCTTATTTGACCTATGAAAGCTCTCACCTTGGTAATGTTTCTGAGTCAGATTCTCTGAGATGAAGAAAGAATAAAGTAACTTAGGAAAAATTCATCAACTCTTTATGATAATGCAAAAAAGTTTTGTAAAATTTATGGAAATATACTTCATTTATATTTGTTGGTTGAGCAACTGCTATTACTACTTCTGATTTCTGGGTTAGTAGAATTATAAATTTGGAGTTGGAATATGGTAGACCAGTATTTTTAAATTCTATTTTAATTGCATTTCAGACCTTGTATGAATGTAAGGAAACTCCTTTAAGATGAAAAGTAAATTGAATGCAGGGATCTAGGGAGATGAGCAGGTGAGATGAGAGAATCTACAATCTCTGGTCACCTTGCACTTCTGTTTTGATAGCTACATGCAGTGTCAGTTGCAAGAGACAAAACCTAGCCCCACCCAAACATGGGATATTGGCTAGGGAGCATGTAATAAGGGCCAAAGGGGTATACCCTCCGTGAAAGAATGAATTCCAGGGAGACCCACTCTACAGAGAGAGGCAGTAGGGAAACTGGCCTCTCTTTCCCAAGTGGAGGAAAATTATTTCCCATGAAATAACTTCATGCAAATTTATGTCAGTCTTCATGTGGATTTGTAGCCCAAGCACACAGAGCCTTTGTGTTCCAAAATAACTTCATGCCAGTATTTAGTTGTAAGTGATCTCTGATATATAGATTTAAAGTATTCACTAAGTAGCCAGTGAACTTCCTGTGTCTCAAGGTTTTGATTTCTTTACATAGGGTACATTCATTAAAGTCCTCCATCAATAAACCAGGTTCTAGGTCTCACAAGATTATCAAAGCATAAGTAATAATTTGGCTTCAAATTATTTATAAAAATGATGTTTTGTATTTTTTATTGATATATACTAAAGCAATGGAAATCCTTTCAGTTATTAGTGTCTGATTGGAGTTTTTGTATGTAAAATGACTATTTGCATTACCCATGTTTAAATTAATAATTTACTTATTAAAACTACATTTTTATAACTACTTTTATTGAATTAAGTATAACATAACTTTTGCTTTTAATTTATAAATCTGATAGCTTTTGTAAAAATATTAAAAATTCATTCATTCTTTGACCATAATTAAACTCAATTATTTTTACAGATTAAAATCTTGTTTAATGTATTACATCACTTACATAATTGATCACATTTATAAATACATTTCAAACTGTAGTCACAGATTTAATATATCTGAATCTCTCAGGACTTTGAATACCAAAACGACAGATTTACCAGTCTATCAAATAAGTCTACCAATGCACTTAAATGCACAAATTAATGCCTAAATTTTTAGATGTAAAAATTCATATTATGTATCAATCCAAGCATGGTTTGAAAACCTAAACATTTAAAATTAAATCCAAAGCCTAATATGCTAGGTCTTCAAATATATCAGATTCTTTTAAGCATTTCAAATATTTAAATGAAAAACAGAATGATCACTATGGTTAGAAAACATATTGCTAAGCTTAATACAAAAATACTAATACTATTGAACTGATTTGCTTCCCTATTTTGTATTTATTTCTGTACCTTCTAGGGATTACAGACTGATTTATAATACAAATAAAGAGATTGGAATTAAGATCTCATACTGGCTTAAGTTTCTTGATCTTAGGCTTGGTGTCAAAATACATTTACAGATTTGGGTTATGGCCCAAGATTCTGGACGGGCATATAGGATCTGGGGTTGATTACTTGATAATTCTACCTGAGCTGCATGTTAATATGGCTATTTTAGGGGAGTATAGTTCTGTCTGTACTGAATGAATCAGGGGAAAGTAGAGAATTAAAAGTCATGCTTTTCAGGTTGAATTTTGTATTTTAATTTTTCAACTCAGTGTATAAAGTGTTCCCTGGGTAAGTTTTAAGACTCATCCTCATTCTATTTTGGTTTTAACCTCTTTTGAATTTTTAACCTTATTTGGAAGATGGAAATCTGAACTCTACAATAAAAGTGCAACTAATCTCCTTGCTCTTGGATTGCAATGAATAAAATTCATACTGCAGATCCTGGTAATAAAACTCTTTGTTGCTCATGTAAAAAATAATTGCATTCTCCATGCTTTTTATTATATTTAACTTTCTTATCTAATTGATTACCATTTTATACTTACTGGACTAAATTCCTAATCTTGCATAACAAATTACTTTCAAAACTAGTGACTTAAAAACCAGCAAGTGAAAATAACCCTTTTTTCCCCCTGTTGTTCACAGTTTTGTAAGCTGGGTATTTGGGAGGGGTCCAGCTGTGGGCTGTGGCCCTAGTTATTTTCAGGCTTGACTGAGGTAGGCATCCAATATGACTCACTCTGGAGACTGGCAGCTGATGCTCACTGTTGACTGGGAGTTCAGCTAGAGCAGTCAATTAGAGAGCCTACGCATAGCGCCTCCTTATGGTGGCTCACAGAATGGCAGCCTTAGGGCAGTTTCATTTCTTATATGGTGGCTGGAGGCTGCATTTCTTTTATGACCTAGCCCTGGAAGTTACATAATTTCACTTTATCTGTGTGCTATTGGTCAAAATAGTCACAAATCCATACAGATTCAAGTGGAGAGCTTAGACACCATCTCTAGATGAAAGAAGTCTCAAAGACATTGTTGCCATTTAAAAAAATTCCATATGTATTTGTTGATAAAGCTGAAGTCACTTAAATGAAATCGATTGAAAATTATGACTTATCCAATCCTACAATTATATCTTGTTACATGGGCTGTTATATTCAGGTCAGTTCAAGAAAACTTTGTGTGTGTGTGTGTGTGAACTGTTCCATTCATTAAATTTATTACCCAATTTTGTGCACCATAAATTAAATTGATAACTTCTAATTTAAATGATAAACTTATTTATAATGGAAGATAGGAAATTATGATTCACTTTTATAATACTTTTCATTTAAGAGTACTTTTATTTTATGACATTATTTCAACAAAATATTTTCTTACTACTAGAAATAAGACATTCTTTAATTGATTAATAAAACTTTAAGGGCCTTATTACAGATGTTACAAACAATTTATCAAGGGCACTTGTCTCATCAAGAAAGCAGAAGGAGGGCTTCCCTGGTGGCGCAGTGGTTGAGAATCTGCCTGCTAATGCAGGGGACACGGGTTCGAGCCCTGGTCTGGGAAGATCCCACATGCCACAGAGCAGCTGGGCCCGTGAGCCACAACTACTGAGCCTGCGCGTCTGGAGCCTGTGCCCTGTAACGGGAGGGGCCGCGGTAGTGAAAGGCCCGCGCACCGCGATGAAGAGCGTTCCCCGCACCGCGATGAAGAGTGGCCCCCACTTGCCGCAACTAGAGAAAGCCCTTGCACGAACCGAAGACCCAGCACAGCCAAAATAAATAAATAAATAAAAATAAAAGTAGCTATAAAATTAAAAAAAAAAAAAGCAGAAGGACAGTACGTGAACGTAAGCTACATCACAACACACAAACAACAATGCAAATCAAGTGTTTGTACAACCTGGAAGACAAGGCAGATGCTTATGAAGCCTAAAATGGCAAAGACATTTTTTTAAAAAATTAATTATTTAATTAATTTATGGCTAAGTTGGGTCTTCGTTGCTGCGTGCAGGCTTTCTCTAGTTGCGGCGAGCAGGGGCTACTCTTCGTTGTGGTGCACGGGCTTCTCATTGCGGTGGCTTCTCTCGTTGCGGAGTACGGGCTCTAGGCATACGGGCTTCAGTAGTTGTGGCACACGGGCTCAGTAGTTGTGGCTCGCAGGCTCTAGAGTGCAGGCTCAGTAGTTGTGGTGCACGGGCTTAGTTGCTCCGCGGCATGTGGGATCTTTCTGGACCAGGGCTCGAACCCGTGTCCCCTGCATTGGCAGGCAGATTCTCAACCACTGTGCCACCAGGGAAGCCCCCCACAAAGATATTTTTAATACTAATGTTCTGACTTGTGGTGATCTTTAACAGGAAGAGTTTGTTCAGGAATAGGATGTTTTCCAACAATTTCCAGCAGCCCAGGACTGGATTCTCACACTGTTACTGAACTGCAAGGAGTCTTAGCTAGAAGTATGTGGCACAACTGCAGTCTGTGACTGGCTGGGAATTAATTCCTCTCTGTCTTAACTAATCCTATCATTTCCCAGACCTCTCCCCTCCTGATAGTTTTTTGAATTACTTGTGTTTCTAAAGTACTTATAAAAAAACTTTTTATATTGAGATAACTGTAGATTTTCTTATGCAGTAGTAAGAAAGCATTCAGAGAGTACCCTTCACCCAGTTTCCCCCAATGGTAACGTCTTGCAGTAGTATAGTATGACATCACAATCAGGCTGCTGACATGGATATCATCTGGCAACCTCACTCCAGTTTCACCAGCTTTACATGTACTTGTGTGTGTTTGTGTTCAGGTATTTAGTTCTATGCAAATTTATAACATGTATAGTTTTACTCGTTTATCATCATAGTCAAGATACAGGTAAGTTACATTACCACAAGGATCCCTGTGCTGTCCTTTTATATTTATACTCCCCTTCCCCCATTTATTTACTATTAGATTCAACAAACATAAAATTACATTTTAATAAACATACTTAATACAACTAAAACAGGACGAAAGATGAGAATTACAGAAACGGAAGAGATTTTTAATTGGAAGTATTCTTAGAGATAATTAGCATAGAGAACTATTATTACACTTGTATTTCTGTTGTTCCAGATTATAACTAAACAAAATGTGTAAAGAAAATAGCTATTCCCCTTATTAAGTGTCTATATGAATACTTTGAAGGAACATTGTGCATATGATTATGTAAAGTTTACGTGTGACCAAGTGTTTGTTAGCTTCTTGGTTGTTGATTTATATATTCCGAAACCTTCCTATGTGTTGTTTGAATAGCACTCATAGAAGAGAAAACAATCTCACAATAGTATGTCAATGGGAATGAAAGAAGAGTTTTTAAAGCAATTTTAGTTGTTGACCTAAAACAAACAGACTGCCAGATATTCCTCTAGCAAAGATGGGTTTATTTGGGATCAGCAAAGAATTGCAGTTCAGAGGCTGCAACCATGGCGAGCTATGTGCAAGTCCCTGCATGGCAAGGGAAAGAGAACTCTTTATTTAGAAGAGAAAAGGAAGGTGGGAGGGCTATAGTAAGCAAAGAGTCTATGGCTTTTCATTGGCTGAATCCTTGCCCATGAAAAGAAAAGAAGAAAGAAGAAGAACTTCTTCTTCCTGTTGGGCTCTGCTACTGTCATAGGGTGTGAGAGCTCCCCTTTCTGGTCTTCTGACTGTATTTTAACTGTTGCTTCTGTTTATTAATTTTTACATAGCAATCTCAGGATATTTATTATTTTTTTATCCAAAATGAGGCAAGTGATTATTTACAAAATTCATCTTAAATTCTTGATCTGTAGTATTTTCAACAGTTTAGCCTTTAAAACTGTGTTTAAATTTAAATTACCTTTAAGTGAATAAAATGGACTTTGGGTCTATTAATTTCATATGTCTAGATCTTCTTCTGATGAAAAATTATTGTAATTTATAAGTTGCTCTTGATAACTTTCATAAGCTGTAATATCATCTATTCTATGTCCCTCATCTATTTCACTGATAATTATGGGGAATGTCTATTCTTCCATGTGTCTAACTTTTGTTTTAGTCTTTCCATCTTACCTATCATTAAAAAATATCTGACACCTTCATTCTTTGCTTAGATATATTAAGATAAGTCTTAAAACATCTAAGACATCAGACAGATAATCTAGTGTGGTGAAAAAAATTTACGTCTTTAACAATTTGTCCAAAGCTATTTTAAGTCATGCTAAAAGTGTGTTCCATGATTCAAACATTATCAACAGAACCTTTTTCCTTGGATAATCACACATCAGCATGCAATAGCATTTATTTATGATCAGCTTCCATATTATCACACAATAAAAAGCATACTCTTTAATTTAGTGCATTAACCTTATATAATTCATAATTTTTGCTATGTTATGAAATGCACTGTCTAGTTTAGCTGACATTCATCAGAAATTCTCAGTGTAGAAAACACTGAGTTGATTCACATCCTGGTGCAATCTTCTTAATCTGAGTAGCTACTCATAAATATTTCCCTGGGGTTATATTTTCTGGACCAACAGAAGTTAATCCTGCCCAGAACTTAAACTCCAAACCACATTTACTGCCATTGATGACATTTTTTAGGAGTCACAACAAAGTCAAATTGTTAAAGTGTACACTCTTAATTTCTGAATTTAGCTGGTTTATGGGTTTAAATTATGTGCGTGTAAGTGTGTGTACCAGAACTCTTTTTTAGATCCCTTCTCAGCCTAATAGTTATGCTTTTACATTTCTCCCAAGAGAGAAGGCATACTAAATTATCACACTTACATTCCTCAAGATGAAGCATTTTTGGGGGGCCAGGAATATTAAATTTTAAAAACACATACCTACAAATAGAGTCACAGATGTAAAAAACAAACTTATGGTTATCAAGGAGGGGAAGGGGCGGGGAGGGATGAATTGGGAGATTGGGATAGACATAGACACACTACTATATATGAAATAGATAACGAATAAGGACCTACTATATAACTCAGGGAGCTCTACTCAGTACTCTGTAATGACCTCTATGGGAAAAGAATCTTAAAAAGAGTGGATATATGTATATGTATAACTGATGCACTTTGCTGTACAGCAGAAACTAACACAACATATACTATACTACAATAAAAATTTTAAAAATTTAAAAAGAACCAAAAAAACTGTATCTTTAAACTTTCTTAGATGAAAAACTTGAGGGAAAATAACTTCTATACTTTTGACTGTAATGAAAGATTTATTAGAAAAGTTTACTTCAAATACCACCCACCCATCAGGTAGCTCTTCCTTTCATTTACAAACTGAATAACATGTCCAGAAATGACTAGAAATATTACCCTAAAATTTCAGTTTTGATATATCTTGACTTAGCTTTCCTTTGCTTTTTATTTTAGTCTGTCTCACCGGTGTCAATGTTCTGATTAGTTTCTGCTGGTATGAAATAAAAGTGATTCACACATCATCTGTTAGATGTGATCCTTTCATATGCTGTTCTTATTCTCAGAATTGACACAACTTAAAAATTGTCCAGGAAAGAGAATCCCTTTCCAATTCAATTTTGGTCAAGTACAAACAGGTTGTACATACAGTAAACTCTGCTGATAATCCTTGGGCAGAGTATAAGCTCCCAGTTTCACGGATTTTTTTAAAAAATTGCAGTCATAATATACATTTATAGTTTTATTTTTGTAGTTACACAGTCTTTGAATTATTAAAGCCACACTGAATGGTTTGTGGAACTGTTGTTTACATGCTTCTTCTGAGCCACTGTAGTTTCATTTGTAGACAGGTTAACAATAAAACCTACCCATAAACCATTCTCCATATATAATTTCTGAATTTTCTTTTTCCTACATAGCTAGAAAAACATTTTAAAATGCATTTTAAATGACATGCACAGTATCCAAAGAATAATATCCTTGGCTTGATTTTAAGAATTATATTAACTTGCTTTGGAAACGTCTCATGCATACACAGCAGTAAACTTTTTAACTGAGGAGAGTATGATAGCTTAGTATCATTCAGGATATACAGTAGAAAATTTGAGCATCATAAATGTAAATGCCAAAATGCTTAAAATCTTACTGATTACATTTCACATGGAAAATCACCTCATTTTACATTTTCTCAGAAGCAGGAGAAACTATATCCATATCTGTTGTATTTATTTAACTTAGAGTTCCTCACATTCAAAATGTTACTTATTTGCCTCTTAGAATGACATATTTGTTAGTAGTATGGAAAACTATCTTCAAGGGTTTAACATAAGAAGTTAAGGTCTTTCATAGTTTAAATTTATTCTGAGAACACTTCTGCTTATGCATGCAGATGGGCTGACAGTACTATATCATTAACCTGGAGTCACTTGCAAAATGCTATGCAGAGAGATTATTTTCTGTGATTACAGTCTTGGGCTTTCAGTTACATGGCCTATTTTTGAGCATAATGTCATTTTTTTTTTTTTTGTCCCTTAGCAAAACACAAAGATTTTGCTAAAATGAATTAATTCTGTGATTGATTGCCTCCCAACTCCAGATTCTCTCAACTGCAGTTACTGTGTTTTCCAAAGCTCAATGCATCGCTGCAGGTTGTGCCCCAGTAAGTCACTGACATATCTTTAAATATGGTTGCCTCCATCAGTTTGTGGGGTGGCACGTCTCTCTTTGTCATCAGTTCTTTTCACACAACCAGCCTAGCAGATCTGAATTCAAGTGGACAACATTTTGGTGCTGATGAACTCACTATTCTGCAACATTTTGCTGTTTGTATTTTAATCCTTCCACTTCATGGCAGGGATTTTTTTCAAGTATGTAGGTGGCATTAGGAAAATCAGCTAGTATCTGAATAAAATTTTAGACATATTAATGTTTTATATTTCACTGGAATTTGTACGTTGGCCCTTTAAAGCCTAGTTTCATCTGGAATTATATCTCTTGTGGATTTATCTTTATAATATCTTTATCATATCTATAGGCATAGCTGATCACTTCATCTGGAACTTTCTTGTATTCCTTTGTCTGAGTTCTGTCAGAATCATTGCTGCTAGTCACCAGGTGTGAAAGCTGGGAGCCGTCTCTACTTCCTTTTTTATGTTTAACCATTCCCACCCTGTCACATAATAAGTATGCTTTTACTTCTTGTGTTCCTTAATTTACTCTTTCCTTTGCATCACTGCGTTTCACTCCTTCAATGTTGCACTCAGTAAACGCTGCAGTCCTCCTCTGACACACGTGGAGAGCATTGTAAAGTGGTAAACTCGGGGCATTTGTGACAAGGGCACATTTCCTAAGAAAATAATCTGAGATGAACACAATATGTATAAATACATTTTACACATTGAAAACTTGCTTTTAAGATGATCTTCTTTCGGATGGCTCTTCTTTGTATCATCTCTGCTAATGAAGCCATGTGTGGTCAGGATATACTTGTTAGAAATTCTGCTTTGGAGAATCTTCACAGAAAATTACAGTTTTTAGATTCTTTGTAATTCCTTCCATATCAACTTTTATCTTCATTTCAACCTAATATTGTCTCATGGATTTTCATTCTAATTTCATACATGCTGTATCTTTTTGCATTCGTTTTTAGCGTGGCAAATACTTTCCTGAAATTTCTTTCTGGATACAGCCATAGAATATTCTTAGCGGTGTTTACTTTTCATAAATCTTCAGGATGATTTCATGGCCCCTTTCTTTTTTTGTATTGTTCATCAACCATAAGGGTTCCTTCCCTCCTTCCTTCCCTCCTTCCCTCCCTCCTTTCCTCCCTCCTTTCCTTCCTTCCTTTCTTTCTCTCTCTTTCCTCCCTTTCTTTCTTTCTTCCCTTCTCTCTCTCTCTCTCCTTCCTTCCTTCTCTCCCTCTCTCTCCCTCCCCTCCTTCCTTCCTTCCTTTCTTTTTGCTTTACTCATTCTAAGTGAGATGACCTCCCATAAGACTCAGTTTTCACTCAGAGGTAAAGGGTTGGCATATACTTGCCTTGGCTCCCTGTGCCTTGGTGATGGTTACAGGTCCTCCAGCCCAACAGCTGGAATTTAGGTTGATTTGTTCAGCTGCCAGTCTAACACTCAATTATTCTTCTCTTTTGAAATGTGATTTTTCCTACCTCTATTACTCTAAAAACACACTAAAACAAATAAAAAAAACAAGTGAAAAAACCTTCCATTCTCCAAACTCAGTATCCTTGGGGTTATATTTTCTTGAAAATATTGCACTTTACTTTTTGGAATAATTTATCCCAAGAAGTAGTGTAATACTGGCCACATCCCTCCCCCATCACCTCTTCTCCCCATTCCCCCCCCCCCGACTCTCACCTGGTTTGTCCCAGGTCTGTTGATTTTAAGGCTGTTTCACAATTAATGTAGAAAGCTAGAAGTGGATGGAAGAGAACTCTCTGCCTCAAAAAAAAAAAAAAAAGATTAAGAAGTTGACTGCCCATTTTTTCTGACTCGTACAAATTCTAGATCTAAGGTGGAGGCAACTTGCTACCTAGTGAGCCTGTGTCATAATATTAAACCTGTGTATTAGCAGGGCGAAGCTATTATTTGCTAAGACCAGTGCTATTTTTTTAATAACAAATATTCTCCCACATTGTTGTAATAAGGTGTCTTTGAGTCTTGTTTTTAAGGTTTCACATTTTCTGTGTCATTAAAAATATTTCAGGAATCTGAAAGAGGTAACCCAGACAATATTTAAGCTGAGAAATCTTATGGTCTTGGTTTGGCTCACTTGTTTTTAGATACATTCCCAGAATTTCACTGCAGCCTTCCTTTTCAGGCCTCAGTTGTGAGAGTAGAATATTTGGTTTGAGCTCTGTTCTAAATACAGTAGAATATAAACTCTCAGGGCTGCAGACAGTGTAGCCATATTGTTTTAAAGCTGTTGAATTGGGAATGTGTCTCGCCATTAAAACGTGTAAAACTGTGAGCTCAACTAATTTAACAGCAGTGATTCTCTAGTAGAATACTATAGAAGGTGGAAAAATTGAATACCATTTCAAGAGGGTAGATAAAACCATAATGAAACATTTGTCAGTGATGTGCTTGATATTTTAATATGTGCAGAAAAAATAAGGCATAACTCAATTCAATCCCTCTGGCACAGAGATAAACTAAGTACTGAACTTAAATTTCTGCCACTATTTTAACTCAGTAACTGCTCTGTTTGTAGCTGTGAATAAAGGAAGCATAAAATTGCCAATGGAATAGAGAACATAATTTCTGACCTTAAGAAATTTGCAATTTGATGGATGTTCCAAACTTTTGATGTTACACAGACCGAATAATTCAATATATTTTTTAAAAAGTAAAGTCATACACATAGCTGATTCTTGAAATGCTGATTTTTCAGCACAGATCACTACAGCAATGAACAGAAAGAAGGGAAATGGCATATTTTCCTAGGAAGGGTAAACGATTTAAAAGAACTTATACTTTGAAAGTTTCATCAAATCAGTGTATTTTAAGTGAATTTAATTTGTTCATATAGGTTTGCCTTCCATTAGAGTTTATGACTACCCTGTACTCCCAAAGGTCAAGGACTCATAATACTGAATACACAGTAGACTTATATTAAATGTTCCTTGAGTGGTAAGTAAATGAATGAATATATACTGTTATTAATTTAGAATAAGGAAACAAGATTTACCTGCCTTTAAATTTTTTTCCTTTGTAAGAGGTTTTTGATAAATTTCTTTAAAACTTTGTCAAACTCCTAAGAAATGTGCAGGTGAATAAACTATTTTTATTCATTGGTTAAACAATAAGCAATTGATTGGTGCATTAAAAGTCATGCTTTGATTCATTATTAACCTCTCAATGTCTACTAATCTTATTTGCTGTTTTCTTACTCTTCAGTGAAGTCTGCTATCAGGGGTTGCCATGGGTCTTTGTAGTGTAGTTTGTTCGTTTAGCAAAATTCTAGCATCATGTTTATTTACCAGATAACAGGCTAAAAATCTAGGAACTTAATCCAAGATTCTACATGCTAGATTAATCCCTTTGCCTCTCCATGTCAGCTCTCCGGCTCTTCCCTGCCTTGTTCTCTGCTCCCAGAAGGCTGAGTTAGGTGGACGACATTGGCTTCCAACAGAATTTGGCCAGTTGAGAACCTAAGAAGCAGATTGGAAAGAAGGGCAGGTGGTGCATGGAGACCCTTTGAAAGAAGGTTACAGCTTCTCTCAAGGCAGCTCTTCCATGTAACTATAGCATCTTCTGGCCTAGCCTTGGGGACACAGGGGCAGTCCTGTGATCTGACATTCTCTCTAATGCTTTCTTTATACTTGTTTATTAATACTCTTTGTTAAATCCTTCTGGAATAATCATAATTTGAGCGTTCAATCTATTTCCTGTTGGGACCCCACAGGAGGAAAATTTTCTTACTTTTGTGCTCAATACTACAGCAGCAAAACACCATCTTTCTCAAAAAGACTCCAAGTTGACATGATAATGTTAAGAGAAACTTTAGGAAAAATAATAAAAATACCTTTAAATCTTTATTTGAATCTCAACAAAGCTTTTTTTTTTTCTTTTTGAAAATGATATTACAGAAAGACAGAAAAATTTCTCATTCAATGATTTTTTTTTTCTTTCTGTCCTCTTTTTTACAAGTTTATCAGAAAGAATGCAACAATCATGCGTTATGAAGCAAAATTATTCAGTGGGAAATGCTCACAGGACATCTGGAATTAAGTGAACTAGATTTGTCAGTTTCAAAATGCTAAACTCCTTGAATTTTTCAAGGAAATGAAATCAGGTCTACTGCCTGAAAATTAAAAAAAAGAAATATATATATATAAGACATTCAAATTGAACACACCGACAGTTGGTATTGTAAAACCTATTTTACCAGTGCAGTGCAGAGACTTTTTATTAGTGTTGTATAAATCAGACTGCTTCACAGTATTATTATTCATCAGATTTTTTACTCTGAGAATGTTATTCGTCCTTGAGTTCAGACTGTATAATCAATTTATACTCATGATCTTGAAGTAAACAACAGTTCACATTAATCTTTTGGTTACTTGTATTTTCTTAATGCCCATGCAAGGAGCCTCTATAGATCATATGCACTTGCTTATTGCTGCCTTAGGCCTTTTTTTTCAGGTTGTTTCTCATGAGAAAAAAAATGCATCTCTGTATCAGGATTATGAGGGTCTTTGGTTCATGGACTGTGTTTATATACTCCTTTAGGATTCTCTAAAGCACTCATTATGCATCATTACAAATGTGTGTTGTTAGAATTCAATGATTAAAGCTATTCCTAGCATATGCCGAATTGTCTGATATGGAAGACCTAGGAATATCAGAATAGTTATCTGAATCAAGCTTTAGAAACAGGAAATTTTGGCTTTGAAAGAGACTATCTTATGCTAACCTCTACTCACTAGTCTGTTGCCAAATGTTACAACGCATACCATATAGCCAACGTTGTTTTAAGCAGAGTGAAGAAGGTAAAAATGAGATACAAATGAAACTATAACTTCCATGAGGTTATATTATAAATTTTAAAATATGATAGACATCTCTAAGCATTTTAACTTACTCAAATTTAAACATTTTCTCCATTTAGGAGGAACCCTCATGGAGTAAGTTTTGCCAAGAGTCTAGGCTCCACTGCCACCATATTGAAGCTGAGAAGCTAGATATTCCTTCTGCCAATTGCTGGGAAGAGAAGACATAACTTGCTGAGACTTTGAATCTTGAGGATTTAAAGCAAATAGATAGGGAAGTTAAGCGTGGAGGTTGAGGTACTAAATTATTTTTTGGCATGGAGGTTGAGGTACTAAATCAGTAGAGACAGAGAGAGCCCCTTATTCAAATTGTTTCTGGAACCAACCTGGACTATTTCCTGTTTCCTGACATTCTTGGATCCTGCTTATATCCCAAGCCTGATTCTACAGGCTTCATTGATTCTGTAAATTCTTTTTCTGCTGAAGTTATCTAGAGCTGGTTACGTTGCTTGCAGTCAAGAACCGGAATTGACGTGTAAGATAAAAACTAAACTGCATACAAATATTTAGAAAGTTAAACATTAGTCATGATAATATCTGTATGTGACATAAAGGATGAGTGTGGGCTCTAGTTTTCATGAAAGATTCTGTGGAATAGAAGATACATATGTTGGAACTTGATGAATGAGTAGAATCTGAATCAGCAGGAATGAGAAGGGAGGGAATTCCAGGTCCTATAAGCAAGACTGTTAATGCCAATGGCTCAGGAATGAGTGGGGTTATGGAGAGGCAGTGCCTATTTTTCCGGAATGAAATTAATTTGAATCTTTTGATTCTCACTATAATTTTCTTACATATTTTAGTCTTGTTAATTTATATACAATCTCCAAATTTGTTAAAAAAAACCTGGTGATGAAGAGTGCAGATTATGGTTTACATATATTCACAAAACAAACATACATAGATTTTTATTTTTCTTTATTTTTTATTTTATTTTATTTATTTTTATTTTTTTTATTTTTTTACTTTTATTTTTTAACATCTTATTGGAGTATAATTGGCTTTACAATGGTGTGTTAGTTTCTGCTTTATAACAAAGTGAATCAGTTATACATATACATATGTTCCCACATCTCTTCCCTCTTGTGTCTCCCTCCCTCCCACCCTCCCTATCCCACCCCTCTAGGTGGTCACAAAGCACCGAGCTGATCTCCCTGTGCTATGCGGCTGCTTCCTACTAGCTATCTATTTTATGTTTGGTAGTATATATATGTCCATGCCACTCTCTCACTTTGTCACAGCTTACCCTTCCCCCTCCCCATATCCTCAAGTCCATTCTCTAGTAGGTCTGTGTCTTTATTCCCGTCTTGCCCCTAGGTTCTTCATGACCTTTTTTTTTTTTTCTTCTTCTTAGATTCCATATATATGTGTTAGCATACAGTATTTGTTTTTCTCTTTCTGACTTACTTCACTCTGTGTGACAGACTCTAGGTCCATCCACCTCACTACAAATAACTCAGTTTCGTTTCTTTTTATGGCTGAGTAATATTCCGTTGTATATATGTGCCACATCTTTACCCATTCATCTGTCGATGGACACTTAGGTTGCTTCCATATCCTGGCTATTGTAAATAGAGCTGCAATGAAATTTTGGCACATGACTCTTTTTGAATTATGGTTTTCTCAGGGTATATGCCCAGTAGTGGGATTGCTGGGTCATATGGTAGTTCTATTTTTAGTTATTTAAGGAACGTCCATACTGTTCTCCAGAGTGGCTGTATCAATTTACATTCCCACCAACAGTGCAAGAGGGTTCCCTTTTCTCCACACCCTCTCCAGCATTTATTGTTTGTAGATTTTTTGATGATGGCCATTCTGACTGGTATGAGGTGATACCTCATTGTAGTTTTGATTTGCATTTCTCTAATGATTAGTGATGTTGAGCATTCTTTCATATATTTGTTGGCTATCTGTATATCTTCTTTGGAGAAGTGTCTATTTAGGTCTTCTGCCCATTTTTGGATTGGGTTGTTTGTTTTTTTGGTAGTGAGCTGCATGAGCTGCTTGTAAATTTTGGAGGTTAATCCTTTGTCAGTTGCTGTCATTTGCAAATATTTCTCCCATCCTGAGGGGTTGTCTTTTTGTCTTGTTTATGGTTTCCTTTGCTTCGCAAAAGCTTTTAAGTTTCATTAGGTCCCATTTGTTTATTTGTGTTTTTATTTCCATTTCTCTAGGAGGTGGGTCAGAAAGGATCTTGCTGTGATTTATGTCATAGAGTATTCTGCCTATGTTTTCCTCTAAGAGTTTGATAGTGTCTGGCCTTACATTTAGGTTTTTAATCCATTATGAGTTTATTTTTGTGTATGGTGTTAGGGAGTGTCCTAGTTTCATTCTTTTACATGTAGCTGTCCAGTTTTCCCAGAACCACTTATTGAAGAGGCTGTCTTTCTCCATTGTATATTCTTGCTTCCTTTATCAAAAATAAGGGGACCGTACGTGCATGGGTTCATCTCTGGGCTTTCTATCCTGTTTCATTGATCTATATTTCTGTTTTTGTGCCAGTACTGTACTGTCTTGATTACTATAGCTTTGTACTATAGTCTGAAGTCAGGGAGCCTGATTCCTCCAGCTCCGTTTTTCTTTCTCAAGATTTCTTTGGGTATTCGGGGTCTTTTGTGTTTCCATGCAGATTGTGAAATTTTTTGTTCTAGTTCTGTGAAAAATGCCATTGGTAGTTTGATAGGGATTGCATTAATCTGTAGATTGCTTTGGGTAGTATATAGTCCTTTTCACAATGTTGATTCTTCCAATCCAAGAACATGGTATATCTCTCCATCTGTTTGTATCATCTTTAATATCTTTCATCAGTGTCTTATAGTTTTCTGCATATACGTCTTTTGTCTCCTTAGGTAGGTGTTTTCCTAGGTATTTTATTGTTTTTGTTGCAGTGGTAAATGGGAGTATTTCCTTAGTTTCTCTTTCAGATTTTTCATCATTAGTGTATAGGAATGCAAGGGATTTCTGTGCATTAACTTTGTATCCTGCTACTTTACCAAATTTGTTGATTAGCTCTAGTAGTTTTCTGGTAGCGTCTTTAGGATTCTCTATGTATAGTATCATGTCATCTGCAAACAGTGACAGCTTTACTTCTTCTTTTCCGATTTGGATTCCTTTTATTTCTTTGCCTTCACTGATTGCTGTGGCTAAAACTTCCAAAACTATGTTGAATAATAATGGTGAGAGTGGGCAACCTTGTCTTGTTCCTGATCTTAGTGGAAATGGTTTCAGTTTTTCACCATTGAGAAAGATGTTGGCTGTGGGTTTGTCATATATGGCCTTTATTATGTTGAGGTAAGTTCCCTCTATGCCTACTTTCTGGAGGGTTTTTATCATAAATGGGTGTTGAATTTTGTTGAAAGCTTTTTCGGCATCTATTGAGATGATCATATAGTTTTTCTCCTTCAATTAGTTAATATGGTTTATCACATTGATTGATTTACGTATATTGAAGAATCCTTGCATTCCTGGGATAAACCCCACTTGATCATGGTGTATGATCCTTTTAATGTGCTGTTGGATTCTGTTTGCTAGTATTTCGTTGAAGATTTTTGCATATATGTTCATCAGTGATACTGGCCTGTAGTTTTCTTTCTTTGTGACATCTTTGTCTGGTTTTGGTATGAGGGTGATGGTTGCCTCGTAGAATGAGTTTTGGAGTGTTCCTCCCTCTGCTATATTTTGGAAGAGTTTGAGAGGTATAGGTGTTAGCTCTTCTCTAAATGTTTGATAGAATTCGCTTGTGAAGCCATCTGGTCCTGGGCTTTTGTTTGTTGGAAGATTTTTAATCACAGTCTCAATTTCAGTGCTTGTGATTGGTCTGTTTATATTTTCTATTTTTTCCTGGTTCAGTCTCGGAAGGTTGTGCTTTTCTAAGAATTTGTCCATTTCTTCCATGTTGTCCATTTTATTGGCATATAGTTGCTTGTAGTGATCTCTCATGGTCCTCTGTATTTCTGCAGTGTCAGTTGTGACTCCTCCTTTTCATTTCTAATTCTCTTGATTTGAGTCCTCTCTCTTTTTTCTTGATGAGTCTGGCTAATGGTTTATCAATTTTGTTTATCTTCTCCAAGAACCAGCTTTTAGTTTTATTGATCTTTGCTATTGTTTTCTTTGTTTCCATTTCATTTATTTCGCTCTGATCTTTATGATTTCTTTCCTTCTGCTAACTTTGGGTTTTGTTTGTTCTTCTTTCTCTAGTTCCTTTAGGTGTAAGGTTAGATCGTTTACTGGAGATTTTTCTTGTTTCTTCAGGTAGGCTTGTATAGCTATAAACTTCCCTCTTAGAACTGCTTTTGCTGCATCCCAAAGGGTTTGGGTCATCGTGTTTTCATTGTCATTTGTTTCTAGGTATTTTTTGATATCCTCTTTGATTTCTTCAGTGATCTCTTGGTTATTAAGTAGTGTATTGTTTAGCCTCCATGTGTTTGTATTTTTACAGATTTATTTCCTGTAATTGATATCTAGTCTCAGCATTGTGGTCAGAAAAGATACTTGATACGATTTCAATTTTCTTAAATTTACCAAGGCTTGATTTATGACCCAAGATATCATCTATTCTGGAGAATGTTCCATGAGCACTTGAGAAGAAAGTGTATTCTGTTGTTTTTGGATGGAATGTCCTATAAATATCAATTAAGTCCATCTTGTTTATCATTTAAAGCTTGTGTTTCCTTATTTATTTTCATTTTGGATGATCCATCCATTGGTGAAAGTGGGGTGTTAAAGTCCCCTAATATGATGGTGTTACTGTTGATTTCCCCTTTTATGGCTGTTAGCATTTGCCTTATGTATTGAGGTGCTCCTATGTTGGGTGCATAAATATTTACAATTTTTATATCTTCTTCTTGGATTGATCCCTTGATCATTATGTAGTGTCCTTCTTTGTCTCTTGTAATAGTCTTTGTTTTAAAGTCTATTTTGTCTGATATGAGAATTGTTACTCCGGCTTTCTTTTGATTTGCATTTGCATGGAATATTTTTTTCCATCCTCTCACTTTCAGTCTGTATGTGTCCCTAGGTCTGTGATTGCTCTCTTGTAGACAGTATATACACGGGTGTTGCCTTTGTATCCATTCAGCCAGTCTATGTCTTTTGGTTGGAGCATTTAATTCATTTACATTTAAGGTAATCAGTATGTATGTTCCTATTACCGTTTTCTTAATTGTTTTGGGTTTGTTATTGTAGGTCTTTTCCTTCTCTTGTGTTTCCTGCCTAGAGAAGTTCCTTTAGCATTTGTTATAAAGCTGGTTTGGTGGTGCTGAATTCTCTTAGCTTTTGCTTGTCTGTAAAGTTTTTAAGTTCTCTGTCGAATCTGAATGAGATCCTTGCTGGGAAGAGTAATCTTTGTTGTAGGTTCTTCCTTTTCATCACTTTAAATATGTCCTGCCACTCCCTTCTGGCTTGAAGAGTTTCTGCTGAAAGATAAGCTGTTAACCTTATGGGGATTCCCTTGTATGCTATTTGTTGTTTTTCCCTTGCTGCTTTAATATTTTTTCTTTGTGTTTAATTTTTGATAGTTTGATTAATATGTGTCTTGGCGTGTTTCTCCTTGGATTTATCCTGTATGGGACTCTCTGCACTTCCTGGACTTGATTGACTATTTCCTTTCCCATATTAGGGAAGTTTTCAACTATAATCTCTTCAAATATTTTCTCAGTCCCTTTCCTTTTCTCTTCTTCTTCTGGAACCCCTATAATTCGAATGTTGGTGCATTTAATGTTGTCCCAGAGGTCTCTAAGACTTTCCTCAATTCTTTTCATTCTTTTTTCTTTATTCCGCTCTGCAGTAGTTATTTCTACTATTTTATCTTCCAGGTCACTTATCCGTTCTTCTGCCTCAGTTATTCTGCTATTGATTCCTTCTAGAGAACTTTTAACTTCATTTATTGTGTTGTTCATTTTGTTTGTTTTCTTCTTTAGTTCTTCTAGGTCCTTGTTCAATGTTTCTTGTATTTTCTCCATTCTATTTCCATGATTTGGATCATTTTACTATCATTGCTCTGAATTCTTTTTCAGGTAGACTCCTATTTTCCTCTCATATTCTTTGGTCTCGTGGGTTTTTACCTTGCTCTCTTCATCTGCTGTGTGTTTCTCTGTCTTCTCATTTTGCTCAACTTACTGTGTTTGGGTTTCCCTTGTTCACAAGGCTGCAGGTTTGTAGTTCCCATTGGTTTTGGTGTCTGCCCCCAGTGACTAAGGTTGGTTCAGTGGGTTGTCTAGGCTTCCTGGTGGAGGGGACTGGTGCCTGTGTTCTGGTGGATGAGGCTGGATCTTGTCTTTCTGGTGGGCAGGACTGCGTCCAGTGGTGTGTTTTGGGGTGTCTGTGACCTTATTATGATTTTAGGCAGCCTCTCCACTAATGGGTGGTGTTGTGTTCCTGTCTTGCTAATTGTTTGGCATAGGGTGTCCAGAACTGCAGCTTGCTGGTCGTTGAGTGGAGCTGTGTCTTAGCATTGAGATGGAGATCTCTGGGAGAGCTTTCGCCGTGTGATATTACGTGGAGCTGGGAGGTCTCTGGTGAGCCAATGTCCGGAACTCGGCTCTCCCACCTCAGAGGCACAGGCCTGACAACCGGCCAGAGCACCAAGACCCTGTCAGTCACACGGCCGCTCATCCAGAGATCCGGTCCTACTACTGTAGAGTGGGACAAGGGCTGGGGGAACATGGTGTCGGGGCGGGCAGCCGGCAGCTGCCGTGGGTGCTGAGAGCTTCCACCTCTTCTTCCCCAAGTGGCTGCGGGTGTGGGCCGAAGGACCATGTATTCTTTTTGTTATTTTTCATAGTTTGCCAGATTTTGTTCAAAAATTAAATATTCATCATTTTCCTTTGTAGGATTTGTAATAATACTCTCTAAAGAGGATCCTACAAAATAATTTTTATGATGAATTTCATGTGCTGTAGTGAACAGTTAAGGTATTCTGGAGACTTGAGTTCAAGTAACACATATCTACATCATATGTAATAAGACATGACTTTTCAAACCCCCAAAAAAATGATATTAGAAACCTTGCCTGGAACAAAATATTTTTGCCTGATGTCATTCATGATCTTTTCCTGGGCAGAAATTAACTTTCCTGTTGAAAAGCTTAAACAAATATATAATGAATTATAAGAGGAATAAAACTTGTTTTAGGAAACTGCTCAGTCACCTAATTGATTCTCAGTTGACTATGAAACAGACTAAATATCTTTAAAAATGCATTCATTTCTTTTTGTACGTAGTTTAACAATGACTACTGAATAATTCTCTTTTTCCTAACACCAAAAAATGAGTCTTTAAATTGGTCTGTCAGTATTTTTTGTTTGTTTGTTTGTTTTAATTTTTAGAGCAGCTTTAGGTTCATAGCAAAATAGAGAGGAAGGTACAGAGAATTCCTATATGTGCCCTGCCCTGACGCAGGCATAGCCTCCCGGTTATCAATAACCACCACCAGAGTGGTACCAGAGTGGTACATTTGGTATAATCAATGAACCTATACTGACACATCATCACTCAAAGTTCATAGTTTACATTAGGATTCACTCTCGGTGTTCTACATACAAATGTATAATGATATATATCCATATTAAATATCATGCAGAGTATTTTCACCATCCTAAAAACCCCTGTGATCTTCCTATTCATCCCTACCCCCTGCCCCCTACCCCCAACCCCCAACCCCTGGCAAACATAGACCTTTTTTCTCTCTCCATAGTTTTGCTTTTTCCCAAATGTCAGGTAGTTGGAACCATGCATTATGTAGCCTTTTCAGATCGACTTCTTTCATTTAGTAATATACATTTAAGTTTCCTCTCTCTTGATAAAGGAAGTTTCATGGCTTGATAGCTCACTTCTTTTTAGCACTGAGTAATGTTCCATCATCTGAATATACAATAGATTATTTATCCATTCACCCACTCTAGGACATCTTGGTTGCTTCCAAGTTTTGGCAATTATGAATAAAGCTACTGTAAACATCCATGTACAGGTTTTTTGGGGGGATCATAAGTTTTCACCTTCTTTGGGTAAATACTAATGAGTGTGATTATTGGATCATATGATAAGAGTATGATTAATTTTGTAAGAAACTGCCAAACTGTCTTCCAAAGTAGCTGTACTATTTTGCCTTTCCACAGTTAATGAATTGAGAGTTCCTAGAGCTCCACATGCTCACCAGCATTTGATGTTGTCTAGTGTTCCAGATTTTGGCCATTCTGATAGGTGTGTAGTGGTATCTCATTGTTGTTTTAGTTTGCATTTCCCTGATGACATATGCTTATTTGCCATCTGCATATTTTTTCTGGCGAGGTATCTGTTTAGGTCTTTGACTCATTTTTTATTTGGGTTGGTTGTTTTCTTATTGTTGAATTTTAGGAGTTCTTTTTATATTATAGGTAACAGTTCTTTATGAGATGTGTATTTTGCAAAGATTTTCTTCCAGTCTGAGGCTTGTCTTCTCATTTCTTGACGTTGTCTTTCACAGAGCGGAAGTTTGTAATACTAATGAAGTCCAAATGATCACTTTTTTCTTTCATGAACTGTGCCCTTGGTACTGTATCTAAAAAGTCATTGCCATGCCTAAGGTCATCTAGGTTTTCTCCTATGCTATCTTCTAGGCATTTTATAATTTTGCATTTTAAATTTAGGTCTCTGATCCATTTTGAGTTAAGTTTTGTGAAGGGTGTTAGATCTGTGTCTAGAGTCATATTTTTGCATGTGGATATCCAGTTGTGTTACAGCATCATTTGTTGAAGAGATTATCTTTGCTCCATTGTGTTGCCTTTGCTCTTTTGTCAGAGCAGTTGACTATATTTGTGGGCATTCATTTCTGGGCTCTCTATTCTGTTCCATAGATCTATGATTTAACTGTAGCTTTATAATAAGTCGTGACATCAGGTAGTGTCAGTCCTCCAACTTTGATATTCTCCCTCAATATTGTGTTGAATATTCTAGGTCTTTTACCTCTCCATACAAACTTTAGAATTGGTTTGTTGATATCCGCAAAATAACTGGAATTTGTTAATTGGATTTTAGCATTAAATTATACTGAAGAATACCTAAATGGGCCAGACAATGGGAGAAAAGATCAATTTACTGTAACTCATAATTCAAAAGCTATTGTACATAAATTATTGTGTGAACTCTTAATTGAAAATGCGCCTGGCTAAAGCATGAATTGGTAACTTGCATTGGCATCAGAAACTGAGGCAAAGGTTTTCTGATGAACTTATGAGGTGAATATAACCAGATATTTGTCTGTATTTGTTTTTAGTAGTGCATTTATTAGCAATTTAGAACTGATAGGAAGGAGATTAAGAGAAGTCTAGTGGGAAGAATTGTAAAATGTTTATACTATATTTGAAATGTATAGAAAATAAAATATTACAAACGTGAAAAATTATCCACCAGAGAAAAGATTTTGCCTTCTAATTATGAGGAATATAATTTATTATGAGATGTTAAATATTGGCATATTGTTAGTGTTTGACTTCTGCAATGTATAGCATTTAATACATGTGAAGAAAATGTAATAGCCAAAATGAAGCAAGGCATAATGTGGTATTTTGCATATATATTAAGTTTTGGGTAAATTTGTATGCAGAAAGACCTCTTCTAGTTTATCATTTATTTATTTAATGTACAGATAAATAAAGCTACAATTCAAAATCTAATTCTCTTTTATACTCTTGAGTTCAGCATGGAAATATTATTATATTTTATAAACCTCACAGATTTTAGTAATTATTTACATTTGTACATTGAATTATGTCTGGTCTCATTTAAAATTGATTCTAAACACCTTTCCAATACTTTAAGTTGCATTTAAAGTTTACTATTCAGTTATAAATATATAGGTAATATATATATAATGTATACTTCTTTTGAGATTCTTTTCCCTTATAGTTTATTACAAAATATTGAGTATAATTTCTTGTGCTATATAGTAGGTTCTTGTTAGTTATCTATTTTATAAATAGTAATGTGTATATGTTAATTCCAACCTCCTAATTTATCCCTCCCCCCAGCCCCCCTTTCCCCTTTGGTAGCCATAAGTTTGTTTTCTATGTCTGTGAATCTCTTTCTGTTATGTAAATAAGTTCATTCGTATCATGTTTTTAGATTCCACATGTAAGCGATATCATATATTTGTCTTTCTCTGTCTGGCTTACTTCACTTTGTATGATAATCTCTAGGTCCATCCATGTTGCTGCAAATGGCATTATTTCATTATTTTTTATGGCTGAGTAATAGTCCATTGTATATATATACCACATCTTCTTTATCCATTCCTCCGTCAATGAACATTTAGGTTGCTTCCATGTCCTGGCTATTGTAAATAGTGCTGCTGTGAACATTGGGGTGCATGTATCTTTTGGAATTATGGTTTTCTCCAGATATATGGCCAGCAGTGGGATTGCTGGATCATATGGTAGCTCTATTTTTAGTTTTTTAAGGAACCTCCATATTGTTCTCCATAGTGGCTATACCAATTTACATCCCCACCAACAGTGTAGGAGGATTCTGTTTTCTCCACACTCTCTCCAGAATTTATTATTCGTAGACTTTTTGATGATGGCCTTTCTGATTGGTGTGAGGTGATACCTCACTGTAGTTTTGATTTGCATTTCTCTAATAATTAGCGATATTGAGCATCTTTTCATGGCCTTCTTGGTCATCTGTATGTCTTCTTTGGAGAAGTGTCTTATTTAGATCTTCTGCCCATTTTTTGACTGGGTTGTTTGTTTTGATATTGAGCTGTATGAGGTTTTCTTTTGGAGATTAATCTCTTGTCGGTTGCATTGTTTGCAAATATTTTCTCTCATTCTGTAGGTTGTCTTTTTGTTTTGTTTATGGTTTCCTTTGCTGTGCAAAAGCTTTTAGGTTTAATTAGGTCCCATTTGTTTATTTTTGTTCTTATTTCCATTACTCTAGGAGACAAATCCAAAAAGACAATGCTGTGATTTATGTCAAAGAGTGCCCTGCCTAAGTTTTGCTCTAGGAGTTTTATAGTGTCTCGTCTTCAATTTAGGTCTTTAATCCATTTTGAGTTTATTTTTGTGCATGGTGTTAGGAAATGTTCTGATTTCATTCTTTTATGTGTAGCTATCCAGTTTTCCCAGAACCACTTATTGAAGAGACTGTCTTTTCTCCATTGTATATTCTTGCCTTCTTTGTCATAGATTAATTGGCCATAGGTGTGCGTGGGTTTATTTCTGGGCTTAAATACCTTTCTGCATACTTAAGTAATACTTATAATAAGTTAAACTTGAATGAAGCATAAAATCTCTGTAATGTTTCAGAATTGTATATAAATATTTTTTATTTGTAATCACAAATTCAAATTAGTTACTTTACTACATATTTGAACTTCAAGTTACAGAATTCTACTACTTGTCAGGAAAAATGTCAAGTGTCTGGAAAGGACATGAGGAATTACTGGGTATGGAGTTCTGAGCCATGTCAACTAAATTTTCTAGGCATTATAGGATTCCATAGTGGGAGTGCAATTTTGATTGATTGGTTTACAACTTGGTAGAGATAGAAGTTATATTGTGGAAAGTGATAACAATGCAAGATTTGTTGACCATAGAAACACAAATCACTCCTGCAGATGACAATACAAATGAATTTTATATTCTGATAGAGAATATAAATCTCTGCAAGTCGAATTCTTATTTGAACCAGTTTTAACATCTTGCCCTCAGTAATTAGTAAGTTAAATACAATCTTTGACAGTGTTCATTTTATATTTGTATGAGATCAGGGTTTTACTCTTTTGAAAATTCCTCTTTACCACCCTAATAGGCCAAACTATCTAAAATATATTCAAATACATAAAATATTTTTTTTTTAAAGGAACAGCTTCCTTCTTAACACAAAACTATAAATACTAGTGTTTTATTTTAAACTTTACTGTAGTTGGTTTTCTTCCCAGAGTTAAAAGGTGGATACACACTAGAAAGGACACAAAGGAATCCAGATAAATCATGTGTCACCAGAAATTTCAGCCTAAGGCTGAAAGTATACATGATGCTTCTCAACTCCCCAGCCATTACATTGAGCTCCTTTTTAGAGTTATAGTATCCTGGGCTAAAAAACCTTAACCTACTAACATTACCTAATTGGTTCTTTCTCCTCAGTTTGCAACTCTCACCCAAGTTATTCACTTGATGGGATTATGTATTGTGTCTTCTCTTAAAGATATAAATATCTTCTCTGAGTCTAAAAACCTTAGAACTGATGAAATCCTAAACTCTTCCATGTATTTAGTACTAACTTCTGAGGTTATTTAAAATATTATGTAACTGATTTATGGATATTTCACATTATTTTTCTTTGTTAGGTTATCCTACTGACAGGCTGAACTCTTCATAAACACCCACATGCATTTTTTTTACAAATATTTGACAAAAAATAATTTTAGGGGAGATGGTTAAACTTTACAGTCTAGTTGAGTGTCTTTAAAAGGAAATGACATAAAAATGTATGTGTTTTATAAACATTTTCTGGAATAAAAATTGGTACTTTTTATTATAATTGTATATTATATTACAGAAATGCTACTTTATTCAAACTTTCAATCAGAGAAAAATTTTCACACTGAATTAAATAAACTTTCAATGATCTATTATTCTACTATTAGCCAAATAATATGAAAGAAATCACAGATAGATTACATTAAAAATTGAAAGTCCATTTGATATATTTAAGATATTTAAAATATTTATTTCCCATTAACTCAGGAGATTTCACAAATATTTACAAAATATCAGTAGTTGACTTTGACTGGTGACTTAAACCCTTATTTTAAGCCCAGAAATGGACACCTTTATTCAGCATGGGTTTGGAAATCACAGGGCACTCCAAGGCCCTTTGCTTTGGGGACCTTCAGGGCAATTGCACTGGTTTGAAAAAATAATGAGCTCTCTATAAAGCTGACTATGAAAACTTATCCGTCATTCTGACAAGTTAGAAGAAATCTACTGGAAATGTTGGTGGCAAGAACATGAAATGGACTTGTTGAGATAAAAGATATCGAAAAGGAGATACATTTAAAGACATCCCATTAATCAAATTGACAGTGGAAAAGCCCAAACAGAGAGGAAAAAGGTACAGATGTCTTACTAAATCATGGCTCATTAGTTTTTCTTTTTTCCCTTTTCCTTCTCTATATTTTCCATTAAAATGTTTCTGAATATACTCAGTTTCACATGGATGATTTAAAGCTTGGCAGTTACATTACATAGCAATTTATTTTAGAAATGTAAATATTTTTTAAAAATTCAATCTTACTCTTGAGACTCAAATTTCTTTTTTCTAATCTAGGATGAAAAATAGCATATAACAAAATGTTAGATGGGAGATCTGTGAATGCTTCCACACACAAGCAGAATTCAAAGTGTTAATGAGCCACGTGCTTTGCAAAGTGTCATAGCAAATATTAGTCAAAGTGCTGACTTTAACATTAGCAGTAACTAAAGTCTAAACAGGATGTCATTTTTAAATGACCTTTAAAAACTTATCTTTTAAAAGTTTCATTATTTTAATATAATAATATAAACTATTTCTATAATAATTATATAAATATGTAATATAGTTATCAATACATATGATATAATAATTTAACAAGCATAGCTCATGAAGTGTGAATATAAAGAATCTTTTTTTTCCACTGCCACTTTAGATTTCATACTTCCAGTTCTTCCCCTAACTAGATAAAAAGAGTACTTTGTCTTTTCTTGTGAATATTAAGTATAAGAAAGTTCTTTGACCACTGACTCGCAGAAAACAGATTCTACTGGGAACTTAATATGCCTGGTCCAGTGCAATAGTAATACGAATTCAAATTCCATTTGAGTCTCCACTTTTTGAGCTAAGTCAAGCTGTAATGGGACAGAGCTGGCAAGGTCCAGCTCTTCTCACTCTGCTTTGTCAGTTCCAACCTCTCTACCCAGTTAGCCATGACTTCTGATCCTTGAAAATAAAAGGAAACAAAGGGACAGGAATAGTCGTAGCTATCTGACACTGTGCTGGCATTATCCTTTTTGAGCCTAGTAGACTCTCATCAGGTGCTTTCATTTTTCTTTTGAAAATGTTCCCATCTGCCATCCCCCAGTTTCAGTGAATTGGTCAACCATGGTTTTCTTGATAGAGTAAATGTATCAGTGTTTCCCCTGGTTCCTTATTTGTTCTTCAATTGCTATGCTTCCAGTATCAACTTCAGCTTATTTTTGCTAAGGTTTTATTTTTGCTTTTGTCTGGGTATCTGTCTTGAAGTATCCAACATCTTCCCAAACCAACTTTTTCATCTAATTAGGGCGCATATTTAGTCCAAGGAAACACTAATTCTCTCTCCTAGCTAATTCTGGAAATGAAATTTTCCTAAAACTGTGGCTCATGTTCTGCTCTCACAAAGACCCTCAGCCAGCCCCTCTGTCTATGTAAATTTCTAAAGAATGACTCAGACACTAGTTTACTGATCATCTCACAAATAACTGGGGGTGTTGACCAAGCTTTCTACTGAATAGCTTTGAAGCCCTTTCACTGGACTCGAGTTCAGGAGGTATAGAATGGTGAGACTCATAGAGAAACTCTTTTCAAATAAATCCTCTTTGAATTTCAACCTAACTTTCTAGCAACTTTTAGACTAGAAGCATGTGGTTAACTAAGAATACATGACTGATTTTCTTGCAACTTCTTTGCAAGCCCTGTATCTTGGTCTCAAACCTTATTCTGGAAAGAGGTCTCAATGGTCTCAGCAACTTAGCTGAAACTTAGACTAAGATAATTCCATTTTAAAATTCTGACCAAGATACCTTTAGGAGACAAAACAAATATGGATGGTCCTGAGGCTCATTTCTTCCCATTTCTGGCAAATTCACAGAGTTGGCCCAATAGAAGAACAGGAAATTATAAGCTATTGAGAATACTCCTCCACCAGGAGGCTTCCATTGCTATATAGACATGTAGATGTTCCCTGCTCCTCATCCTTATAAATAGTAGGGCATTTCAAAGATCAGGTTCCTCTCTGTTGGAATATTTGCCAATATTACAGACAGTCTAACTCCATCTGCTCTAAGTATATCTCTCTGGAAAAAAATAAAGCCTGGAGGTTAGAGTGTGCTCTGCTATTTCACTAATTATTTTTTCTTAACAAACCCTGTTTTTATATTTCTACTAGCTGGATGGGTATAACGTTTGCAAAAGAGTTGGCAACAGTGAAAGGACAAACATTACTCTGTCCCTGTGCAACGTGTTCTTGGAAGTGGTGGTGTTTAACTGGCTGATCTTGGAGATGAGAAACATTCCTTCCTAGTGACAGTGGCTGTAGGGAGACTATAAAAAAGTGGCAGAATTGCTGAGACAGACACCTTTCCTGCCACGGGTAGGGAACCACGGTGTTATTTCATAGCCTGAGATCAAGCTGGGTGGCCCCAGTGTTCAGATGCCTTGGAGTGGGCAGGGTAACCATGGAATCCAGAAGCCCAGGAGCCTGTGGTGGCTGTTCAGTTATCATATCCAAGGACTGGAAGGGGTGGTACTCGGCCACTATAGGCCCCAAACAAGCAGGTGTTTCTAAAGAGAAGTAGATATACAAAAGGAAATCATGGGTAATTGGGACTACAGTTAGCCGGTGAAAAGGAAGCTAGATTTTGCAGAGTCTGGGGGAAATTTGCATGAATAATAATGTGTTATGGCTGAAAACTGGGAGAAGACACAATTATAAGGATGAGTCACCTTAGCTATTGTTGCAGACTTTTCTCATAATATTAAAGGGACAAATAGATTGAGTTGAACTGGATCTTACCAGCTCATGGAAAAAAGACAAAACAAGCAAACAAACAAACACCCCTGGACTTCTTCTCTCTGTCTCTCTTTTTTTTTTTTTTTTTTTTTTTCAGCAAAGACTCAGATAAACCAATTGGTTGAACAAAGATCCATACTTCAGAGAATTATGTTGACAGAAATAAGCTAGAACAAGTCTAAGATGTAGTACACACAATCTCAACTCCCTAGAGGAAGCCCTCCAAATTCCTAAACTTACTGGATTCCAGAGCTAAGGTGGCTATGATTCTAACATTCGTTTTTGGGTTTGCTTGCTATTTTTTATGTCAGCTTTGTATAACTGATAATGATATCTAGGTGTATGAATGTGTGTTATTGTTGATTAGATAAATGCATTTACAACCCTGTTGTTGGATTCCTAAAATTCATATATAACCACAAAAGACCCCAAATTGCCAAAGCAATCTTGAAAAAAAAAAGGACAAGGCTGGAGGTATCACTGGCCCAGACTTCAGACTATACTACACATCTATAGTAATCAAAACAGCATGGTACTGGCACAATAATAGACAAACAGATCAATGGAAAGAACAGAGAGTCCAGAAATAAACTCACACTCCTACAGTCAATTAATCTACAACAAAGGAGGCAAGAATATACAACGGAGAAAAGACAGTCTCTTCAATAAGTGCTGCTGGAAAAACTGTACATGTAAACAATGAAATTAGAACATTTTCTCACACCATATACAAAAATAAACTCAAAATGGATTAAAGATCTAAATGTAAGGCCTGAAACCATAAAACTCCTAGAAGAGAACATGGGAAGGACACTCTTGGACATAAATTGTAGCAATATATTTTTGGGTCTGTCTCCTAAGGCAAAAGAAATAAAAACAAAACATAAACAAATGGGACCGCATTAAACTTAAAAGCTTTCACACAGCAAAGGAAACCATTGACAAAACTAAGAAACAGCCTATGGAATGGGAGAAAATATTTGCAAATGATATGACCAACAAGGGGTGAATATACAAAATATATAAACAGATCATAAAACTCAGTATCAAAAACAAAACCCAATCAATAAATGGACAGAAGACCTGAATAAACAATTTTTCCCCAAAGAAGACATACAGATGGCTAACAGGCACATGAAAAGATGCTCAACATAGCTAATTATAGAGAAATGCAAATTAAAACCACAGTGAGATATAACCTCACACCTGTCAGAATGGCTATCATCAGAAAGTCTACAAAAACACATGTTGACAAGGATGTGGAGAAAAGGGAACCCTTGTACGCTGTTGGTGTGTATATAAATTGATGTAGCCACTGTGAAAAACAATATGGAGGTTCCTCAACCATATGATCCAGTAATTCCATTCCTGGGTATGTATCTGGAAAAAACAAAAACACTAATTTGAAAAGATACATGCACCCCACTGTTCATAGCTAATCCTTTCTTTTAAAAACACTTTTCCAGAAATACAGTCAGTGTCAGTTTGCTTTCATTTGGAAAGTCATTCCATACACTTTTGCTACTTGAAATCCCAAGCTATGTCATCAGCTAGTTGGACCAACTCTAGAATACTGTATCCTGCTGGTTGAAATTTAAACATTCCATTATACTGATGATATATTTATAGTCTTAGAAATACTGATAAAAATACCTTCATTACATTATAAGACATCCAAGCCAGCTGGCAATATATGGGCCATGGATGGGGTCAATATCTAAGGTTCTGAATTCCAATGATTGCCTCAGAGCCCAAGGGGACATTCCACATCCTCCTCCTTCTCCTCATAATCATCATAATAATAACAATAACAATAATTATAATAATTCTATGCCTATAGCCACTAACTGCAAAGAAAGAGGCCTGATCCTTGATTAAGCTTTTACATTTTGGAAACAGTACATTCCAGACCTGGACATTTTATTAAATCCTCTCTACCAACTCACCAAACAAATTTGAGTGAGTGCCCTACAATAAGAAACTTTGGAACCAATCTTGAGCGCAATAAAACAAGTCTTCTCTGGAACCACATATTTCCATCAAAATCCATAAAAGGTATTTGTGATCACAGAGTTTTGGTGTTTGGTCACAAAAATTTCACAACGTCTTTGGCACTGATCATCACCTGTACTTTAGGTTTGGAGTACAGCCCTCCTCGCCTCAGCCCACTGTTCTGTGGTAAGTGTGAATCTGTGACTAAGCCCTAGTAGAGGAAGATCATTTACCTGATAGGAAGCCAGGACTTTCATGAGTCTTACCCAATATCCTGACTCTCTAAGGCATCCTTTCTAAATCATACCCACATACGCTGGACAAGTCCCAAAGAATTTCATTGTGAAGTGAAAATTGCACCTCTGATCAAGGGACAGTCTCCACACACTTTAAACAAAGCACATGAGGAGATCATAGAATAAAAACCAAGAAAAACAAAAGAAAATTGAACCAAACCTACAGGGACTGTAATTTAGATAATTATCTTTACAATAATAAGTAAATGTTTGTCAGTGGGACCTCCTCTGTAAGACTTGCTGCCCAATCAAAAGCTATTCTTTTCTTTTTAAAAAATTTTATTGAAGTATAGTTGATTTACAATGTTGTGTTAATTTCTGCTGTACAGTAAACTGACTCAGTTATATATATATATATATATATATTCTTTTTCACATTCTTTTCCATTATGGTTTATCACAGGATATTGAATGTAGTTCCCTGTGCTATACAATAGGACCTTGTTGTTTATGCATCCTATATATAATAGTTTGCATCTGCTAATCCCAAACTCCCAATACTTCCCTCCCCCACACTCCCTCCCCCTTGGCAACCACAAGTCTGTTCTCTAGGTCTGTGAGTCTGTTTCTGTTTCATAGATATGTTCATTTGTGTCATATTTTAGATTCTACATATAAGTGATATCATATGGTATTTGTCTTTCTCTTTCTGACATACTGTGCTTAGTAAGATAATCTCTAGGTCCATCCATGTTGCTGCAAATGGCATTATTTCATTTTTTTAATGGCTGAGTAATATTCCATTTTGTGTGTGTGTGTGTGTGTGTGTGTGTGTGTGTATCTCACCTCTTCTTTATCCGTTCATCTGTCGATGTATATTTAGGTTGTTTCCATGTCTTGGCTTTTGTAAATAGTGCTGCTATGAACATAGGGGTGCATGTATCTTTTCAAATTATAGTTTTGTCTGGGAATATGCCCAGGAGGAGGATTGCTGGATCATATCGCAACTGTATTTTTAGTTTTTTGAGGAACCTCCGTACTGTTTTCAGTAGTGGCTGCACCAGTTTACATTCCCACCAACAGTGTAGGAGCGTTTCCTTTTCTCTACATCCTCTGCAACATTTGTTTTTTGTAGACTTTTAAATGAGAGCCATTCTGACCAATGTGAGATGGTACATCATTGTAGTTTTGATTTGCATTTGTCTAATAATTAAACATGTTGAGCATCTTTTCATGTGCCTATTGGCCATTTGTATGTCTTCTTTGGAGAAATGTCTATTTAGATCTCCTGCCCATTTTTCAACTGGGTTGTTTGTTTATTATTGAATTGTATGAGCTGTTTGTATATTTTGGAAGTTAAGCCCTTATTGGTCACATAATCTGCAAATATTTTCTCCCAGTCCATAGGTTGTCTTTTTGTTTTGTTTATGGTTTCCTTTGCTGTGCAAATGCTTATAAGCTTGATTAAGTCCCAGCTGTTTATTTTTGAAAAGCTATTATTTTCTCAATGTGTAGAATTAAGTAATTAGGAAAATTTCAGTAGAGATCTAGAAGCTACAAGAATAACCAAATATGTCTTCTACAACTAAAAGACACAGTAACTAAAGCATAAATAAATAGGGAGGGAGGGAGGTAGATAGATAGATAAAATCAAGAACTAAAATTAAGCAGAGTAGACATAGAAAAGAGAATAAATGAAATGTGAAATAGATAAGAAGGAAATAGCCAAAATGTAGTATGGATGGATACATGTCTGAAAAATACAGAAGAGAAAATACATTTCAGAAAAGACAGAATGACACACACAATCAGCTTCTGTAAGGGGAAAGATAGAGATTTGGGGCAGCAGTAATACTTAAGGAAATAAGGGCTAAGAATTCATTAAAACATTACATATAACCAACTCTCAAATTTTTCCTGAACTCTATACTGGTGTCTGTGGGTCTGGAGGTTCACCACCAAATAGAATGATGTGTCTACCAGGGAAAATAATAATGATTGCAATAAATTTGGAAGAAAACCTTGGAAATTTGGAATAAAACCTTGGAAATTTGGGCTCCTTATTACATATGAGAACACAATTTTGTGTTTGTTTTATATAAAGTTAGACATATTACATTGTTGGATGAATAAATGATTAATTTTCAATAGTAAATAGTATTTCTACTGCATAATGGAGGCCAAATACACTAAGTATAGAATGCAGAGGATAACCAAAGTGTTTCATTACCTTGCCATTTGTAAGGTTAACTGAACCTTAGAGGACACCTTCAACATGGACTTCATCTGTAATAAAGATGTCTGACCTGAAGTCTTGTCGGAAGTACCGGCTCAATGCCGTAGACCATAGAAATGAGTACAGGAAAGGCCTGTTCACTAGCTGCAGAGACTAGCACCCACTAATAAAATTCATAGTAATTTCTTTGTTTTTTAAATTTAAATAGGAATTATGATTATTGAATGTATTTGCTTTCCCCAATCATTCTGTATTGGATATGTCAGTAACGTTTCAGAAGTCAAAGGTCACAGAATGGCGTTAACATCAGGATTGGAATTTTGATACTGAAAACAGCGTAGACCATGGTTCCATGTATCGTTAGTATAGCATAAATTGTCTGAATGTCTGTGTGAGTAGAGAGCAGGCATTTTTAATCATACATGGGATGATATTACCTATATGAGTAATACCAAAAAATATTGGTGATCATGGTACCGGATGTATTATTTCTAATTCCTGCTTGCTCTTCATCCCTCCTGTCTATTCAGCCATGTGAAAGGAGCAATAATTTACACCATGTAATGATCCTTCCTTCTCACTTTCATTGCTGACCAGAGCTGATTGAATTTGATCTAAGAAAATCAATCTATAAACTGATTAGATACATATAATTTATGCACTGATTAAATAAAAACATTCAGAAAATATTTCTCTTTTGGTTGACTAGAGATTTGGGAAAATAAAGAGTCAGCCAATGGTAGAACTAGAGTCTAAATATAAACTAAAGATGGGTCTGGGGAAGCAATTATGGTCAAGCTGCTGGCTCCATGAGTTATTATTGCATGTTTATTCATATCCTTACATTTTTATACATTAAATATTCATAATAAGGTGTGGAAAATTTAGAGGAGCCCATCTCTATTTCACTGGAGGAAAAATCTGAAGATAGTGCTGGTGCATTTATATATCCTTTCAGGATCAATATTCACAGAATTGAATATAGGCTAATAATATTGGGAATTTCTAACTTTAATAGAGGCAGTGGTGAAAATACAAACTGATTTTTCCCCACTGAGACTGGATTCATGCTTCTCTTTAAAGTTAGAATTAATATATTACACCTTAGAACTTTGAGATGAGGATAAACTAAGAGGTAGAAAGCAAAGCAAACCCATTCTTTCTCAAATCAAATCAAACCCTAGCAAGACTTTTTTTGTTTAGATTTAAATACTATTTAAGTGTTCTGCAAAGTGCAAAAAAAGGGAGACTAAAAAGAAATTGCGATGGTCACATCAGGAAACGCAGAGTAAAGCTGAAAGAAGAGAGAGAATAAAAGATGGCAGGCTTTGGTTTTATTGTTGTTTGCTGTTTTTGTTTTGTTTTTATCTCGAAGGAGTCAAGAACTGAAAATCAAAAGTTCCCAGCCAAGCACAGAAGCCATTTTGTAATCCCATTTCTGATAAACTTAATTCCTTCATCCATCCCCAACAATTACACGTGTACATACACATGCCATAAGCCCTTCATCAGTGTACTGTTTATTCTTCTTAGGTTGCAAGTAACTTCATGTAAAAGGGTCTGTGTTAAGTGTATTTGGGGACCATGTTACAACTGAAAAGTTCCCAGGAAATGAGGGAGCATTAGGCACTTTCTTATCTCAAGAGTCCCGTAATTTCTCTCTATGTCTCTCTCTCTCTCCCCCTCCCTCTCCCCCCTCAGTCATTCTCTCTTGCAAAATCCTAGCACAACAACCATGGTGCTCACCTCCCACCACATACAGAAATATTGCTTTTGAAGCACATCATTTGCATCCTGTTCTTACCAAACCCTCTGGGAATCTGATATTGTCGAGAATCTCCTTCTTAAAAACTACTTTTCCTTTGGTTTCTGATTTACCTCTTATCATTCCAAGTAATTCCCTGTATTCTGGAATATATACTCTATTTCCTCTTCTGTAAGGAATTCTCAAAGCTAGATCTTCAGACTCAGTTTCCGTAGTTCTTTTCCACAACCTTAACTTTCACATCAATGTGAATGTTTCACAGATTCTTACTTCCATTTCAAACAAATCAAATGTTTATTTTAAATTTCTAAAATGTATTTTATCTCATATCAGGCTTAATACGTGTTTGGTGCTTGAGGAATTCAAAAAATATCACTCATTTTCCTTTCCTGAGTTCTGAACTCATTGACAAATAGGACAAAAGAATAGGCAGATTGAGAAGCCAAATATAAGCTTTATTAATGGTAAAGCTGTTTTGGAAATGTGGCTTATGCCTAAACCTAATACTGAGACCCAGAATCAGACAGATTTAGCCACGTCATCCCTGACAGCTCTGGTCTGGGTCAGGGCCCTCACTGAGGGGTTCAAGTTTTAATCCTCTAGAACTAGAGGCTTGGAGGTGGGACAGAGCAGAATACTCTCTAGAGGCAGCTCACCCCAAAGGAGGCAGAGAGGAAGGGGCAGGGATATCTGCCACGATCCTCTTTAAATCATTCCTCCATCCTTTGGGAGAAGTGAGTGAGTGAGTAGAGAGACCACGAAGGCTACACTAATGACACTTCCTCCACAGGGGAGGAAACTCACGGAGGGAAAATAATGGCTATTCCAGATACAGAACTGAATTCATTCACCACCAGTTCTTCCTTTCAGCCTTTTTCGTTTAGGGCCTAAGGTGTTTTGTTTTCTGCCAAAGAAACTGGGTATGTGCACTTCACATTTCTCGGGGTATTTATTTATTCTTACATTTCACTTCATGTTCTCTTGTTTTGGCCATCTACCATCTTCTTTCTTTTGTTTCCAATCAACACGAATACATTCTGTACTCTTCAACTTGTGCCTGGGTTGTTGTAATAACCTTTCTGATTTATTTTTCTCCCTTCATTATTACATCTGCCTTCAATCTCTGTTTCAGGCTAACGAGTCGTCTTGTGTATACAAGATTTTCACTGTGTTTATCTATTTAGTACCTCCTTCATACTCCATATTTAGGGAGGATATTTTCTAAAGAAGAAAAGTGTGTATGATAGTGATCACAGTGGTTAACAGCATAAGCAATGGAATCAATGAAACGTGAGCTAAAATTTTGTGCCTGTCAGTACATGGCAACAGAAAATTGGGTAAGTTACTTTTCTCTCTGAGAATGAGAAAAAAAGAATTTGAACAGATCAATAAGCAGTAAAGAAACTGAAATGGTCACTGAAGTTTTCCTTGCTCAAAAGGCTACAGCCTGAGGAGGTTTTACATGGGAGTTCTAGCAAACTTTCAGAAAAGAGCTACTTTCTATTTTATATCAGTGGAAATACATGCAAAATTCTTAAGTAAATAAGTAAATTAAAACCAATAAGTAAATTATTGGCTAAATGAATTTAATAATAAATTTAACGTAATAGATTATGAAATGTAGGTTTTATCACGAAATATGTTTTTTGTTATCCTAAAATTGATGAATGTATTTAAGATATTAACAGACTGAGAAAAATCATAAATTACTTCAATCAATGTAGAAAAAGCATTTGATAAAGTTAAACATTTATTTATTTATTTTTAAAATGGTAAGTGCCTGCGTATACATGTGTATACGTGGTATCCAGATGGACAGGATATTTGGGGATGAAAGGACAAGCACTTCACCCAGCTTGGGTGGCTTCCTTAAGTTGGGAACACACGAGCTGAGGTTTTTTTTTTTTTTGAAATTTTATTTATTTATTTATTTATTTATTTATTTTATGGCTGTGTTGGGTCTTTGTTTCTGTGCGAGGGCTTTCTCTAGTTGCGGCAAGCGGGGGCCACTCTTCATCGCGGTGCGCGGGCCTCTCACTATCACGGCCTCTCTTGTTGCGGAGCACAGGCTCTAGGGTGCAGGCTCAGTAGTTGTGGCTCACGGGCCTAGTTGCTCCGCGGCATGTGGGATCTTCCCAGACCAGGGCTCGAACCCATGTCCCTGCATTGGCAGGCAGATTCTCAACCACTGCGCCACCAGGGAAGCCCTAAACATTTATTTTTTGTTAAAAATAAAACTCAGCATATTAGGATAAGGAAAAAACTTCCTTAATTTGAAAAGGTTTTATAGCCCAAGCCCTAATGAAATATTGCATTCATTCCCTTTATGATAGGGAACATGACAAAGCTGCCCACAACCTTCATTAATATTTAAAAGGATATTGAAAATTCTCTCCAACTGCAGAAGAAAAGAAACGTAAAAGTGTGGCATAAGAATTAAAGAAGAGATACAACTTACTCTTTCTTTATAGATTGCCTGATCACCCACATAGAAAAAGCAACAACAAACTCAACAAACGATTAGAACGAATTAGGACTGTCTATTCGTCCTGGAAAGAAAAACAATTTACAAAGCGAGAGAAAACAATAGCAAACTGAAATGCTCTTTATAATGACACACTATAAAATATCAAGAATTTAGCCTAATTAAAATTACAAATGCGGGGGTGGGGTGCGGGTGGTGGTGTGATGAATTGGGCTATTGGGATTGACACGTATACACTGATGTGTGTAAAATTGATGACTAATAAGAACCTGCTATATAAAAAAATAAATAAAATACAAAAAAAAAAAAAAGATTTTAAGATTTGGCAGGCTGGTGAGAAGATGTATTCATCTTGTAGCTTCCCAAGACAAGCCTCATAAGTAAGTTCCCTTGTTATTAAGTCTGCTACCTACCCAAAATAAATAAATAAATAAATAAATAAAATAAAATAAAATAAAATAAAATAAAATAAAATGACAAATGAACTGTCTGGGGACATGGAAAGGCAATAAGATCTGGCATTATGGGGAAATATTCCATGCACTTCTCTGATGAGTTAGCACTATATTCATGCCAATTCACAACCATTGCCAGGCTCTGCCCAGGGTCACTGAGCATCTACCTGGATAATATCCACATAGTCGCTCCAACATAAAACTGAGCCTGTGCTGAAACGCACACTCCAGGATTACGGGAAGGACGTGAAAACCTACTGGAGAAAATCTATACACTGTTGTAGAAAAAAGAATCTATGAACTTTTCAGCTAAAGCGATTAATAATAATAATAATAATAATATAATAATATTTTTGTGGGCCTTGGTGACAAAAAAAAAGCTGTTTGTATTTTCTTATGTGCGATGCTTTGAAAGAGCAGATCTCCCAAATGCTATAAAGTAGATATATGGAATATGTGACTGGGAAGGATAACAGGGATCTGAGGGGATTATTTGTGTGCCATTTCTAAAGCTGGTGGTTATGCACAGTAGCTCATTTTATTATTCTTTTAAAAAATACGTATAAGTTACATATATTCTCTGTGTACTCCTCCATGTATGTAAAATACTCCACTTAGATAAAAAGGGAAATATATATACATGTTTTCACATATAAGTATAAAGAAGTTTGGGAAGTGTATTTAAAATTTTATAACATTAGATGCTTTCGGTTGAGGGAAAAATGTTTTAGAGAAGAGAAGTAAGAGAGAGACTTGACTTTTGAACCATGTAATTGTAGTATATGTTAAATAATAAGTTAATAAAATCATTTAAAAATAAATTTTGAAAAGGACTACTAAAAGAGCATCAACTTTAGACAACTTAAAAATAAAAGATTGAAAAAAGCATGCAAGTACAGAAAAAACTATAAAAATAATGTCAAGATGTAAAAGGACTAAAAGATCTGATTGTACGGGAAGAATCAGGTGATTGGTATCTTAAAGATGTCAATTTACTAAATTATTCTATATAGTCAATCAAAACCCAACAGAATTTTTAATGGAACTCACTAAGTCTGTTTTTCAAGTGTGATGGAAAGGTGTAATATAGCCAGAATAATTTGGTGGACCTGTCCTACCAAATATCAAGAGAAATTAAAGAGATAATAATTAGGACAATGTGGTTGGCTTAAAGATACAGAAGGAGACTCACGGGAAAGTAAAAGAAAACCAAGAAATAGGCCCACATAGTTATAGAGTGGTAATAAATGACAGGGCTGGCATTGCTGATCAAGCTGCAAGAAGGGACAATTCAATAAATGGTACTAGGACAACTGATAAACTTATAACAAAAGCCCCTTCTAAAGATTTAAAGATATAAATTTGAAAGTAAGAATTATAAACATTAGAAGGGCATTTAGGAAAATACCTTCATGAGTTGGGGGTAGGAGAAATTTTTCTAAAAACGTTAAAAATGAAAACTTTAAAGAGCGATTGATAAGTTCAGTTAAGCTAAAATTTAAAAAATGTGTACATCAACAGATAACAGTACAAGATGAAAAGACAGCCTACAGACTGGAGAAAATTTTCACAAATGCTAATATTGAGAATTTATAATGATTTCCTATAAATCAATGAGAAAAGGGCAGTTCTACAGAAGAATACTCAAATATATATACAGACATTTCTCAAGAGAGGAAACCTGAATTATTATAAAGAAATGAAAAAATGCTTTACCTCATAAATAACCAGATAACTGCAACATGAAACCTCAACAATACCATCACACGCTCGAGAAACTAGGAAACATTAAAATATTAGAATATCGGTATTGACAAAAATGTAGAATATTGTGAACACATTAACTTCCCTTGTAATACTGTAAATTGCTTCAACTACTTTAAAAAAAAAACAAAACACTTCGGCAATTAGGTTAAAATGCATACACAATTTTCCCTAGCAGTTTCTCTCCTGGGAAGAGTCCAATCTAGATAAATATATTCAGGCACAAGAATGCTCATAGTTTCAATTTTTTGTAGTTAAGAAATTTTAAAAATCCTTGAAATACCATAAATTAAGAAATCCAGTGAAATGATTAGAGTGTCATATATATATATATTTATATACATATGCTTAATGTGTATAAAATTAAAATGTGTATAATTCTCAGAAACTCTAAGAATGAGAAAAGAGCAGCTAGTTGCTGGATGAACTCACTGTTCTGGCAAAGGTGATGTGGGTGGGGTACCCAGAGCCTCTATTACAGCTTACAGCTTGCACCACTCAGGTCCCCTTGCTTCTCACATTTAGTTCACTACATTCAGGCACAGCTTATTTAGGTTTCTGGTTGTTCACAATTTCTAGGAAGCATATGTAAGAGGAGGGTTTTATACTCCCTCACTCCTTTGGCTAGCATTTCTGCTTATCCGGATGGCTTGCCTGGTGGGGTGACCTTCTGATGGGTCAGGGGTTATGAGGCTTTTATCAGGCTGTGGCTGCTATACTTGTGCATGTGCAATTCAGACTGGACATTGAGGAGTACCATGCTTCAGTAGACCATCTGAGTACCAAACATACTCGTTCCTGCCCCCAGTTTGTGGCAGCAGTCTTACATCGTCATGAGGATCAGGGTCAGTTCACCCTGCCAGTTTGGCAACTCCTTTTGGTGCCTGCAGATCCACTGACACAAGGAACTCAAAATGGCCAGGCAACAGCTCTTGCTTTAACTTGAGTGGGACTCATACTGTGTCCACTGGTAGAAACATCCCTCTTCTGGGACCTAGTTCCTCCAGGAAGTCAGAACCTAAAGCTGCAGGGACAAAAGGCATAAATTCCCCAAGTTGGTTACTGAGAGGTCATCACAACTATTTCCACCCCTTGTTTCCCAGACCTTTCTTTCCTGACATTTACCTATTGGTAACGCAGGATCATATAATGCTTATTGGTTTAGGGTATATGCCTCATCCTCAAGGATAACTCCCATCCTTCCAAGGTGTCCTCTCTAACCTAGTGCTTCAGCTGTGCTTCCAAGAGACTAATACTCTCTCAAGTCATCAGCTTCTGGGTAGTGTGGTAGATGGTAGAAACAGTGGGTAGCATGGTCATGTGCCCATTGACACACCTCCTTTGCTGTAAAGTGGGTCCCTTGGTCTGAGGCAATGTTATATGGAATCCTGTTATGATAAGCCAGACTCTTCACAAGTCCTCTGATAGTGATGATGCCTGAGGTTTTGTGAGCAGGAAAGATAAACCCATACCCAATGTATTTGTCAGTTCCATCAGGATGAAAGGTTGTCACTTCCAATGTGGAAGGAGTCCAATATTGTCAACTTGCACCAAGTAGCTGGCTAATCTCCTCAAGGGACAGTACTCCGTTAGGGTTCAGCTTTTGCCTCTGTTGTTGGAGAGTCGAGCATTCATCGTTGGCAGTGCCTAGATCGGTCTTGTTGAGAGTTCGTGCAATTGGGCTCATGCAGAGCCTCTGCCTCAATAACATGGCTACTTTGTCCACGAGCCCACTGCATAAGCACTGGGGACAGATGCCATCTGACATCTACTGCCTTCCTTATTTTATACAATGACTGTACACCTTGTACCAGGAGCTGCTCTAGTGAAATCACATCTGAAACAGCAGTGACAATTGGGATTAATCTTGGTTAGGTTTGCAGTAGTCTACTTTCATCCACCACAAATTACCTAGTTTTTCCAGGGGCCAACCTGATGATTTAAAAAGGAATATGATGAGGACCATTTCCCCTGCATCCCTGTGTCATTAGAGGTGGCAGTTATTTCTGCCATTCCTCACGAGTTGCAATTGTTTATTTATTGTCTTGGCTGGTGGTAGGCAAAGTTTTAAGATGGGCCCTATGGTAGACAGAATAATGGGCCCCTAAAAATGTCAATGTCCTAATCCCCAGACCCTGTGAATCTGTTAGGTTACATGGCAAAGGGGAATTAATGTTGCACATGGAATTAAGATGGCTAATACTTACCTTAAAATAGGGAGATTAACATGGATTATGCAGGTGGGTCCAATGTAATCACAAAAGTTCTTGAAAGGGAAAGAGGGTGGCAAAAGGAACCAGAGAAATGGGAGGGTGAGAAAGACTGGGTTTGACATTGCTGGCTTTGAAGGGACCGCGACCCAAGGACTTAGGACGGTCTCTAGAAGCTAGAAAAGGCAATAAACAACAAGGACCTATTATATAGCACAGGGAACTGTGCTCAATATAATGTAACAACCTAAATGGGAAAATAATTTGAAAAAGAATAGATACATGTATAACTGAATCCCTTTGCTGTACACCTGAAACTATCACAACATTGTTAATCAACTATGCTCCAATATAAAACAAAAAGGAAAAAAAAAAAAAGGCAATAAAAACAGATTCTCCCTTAGAGCCTCCGGAACTAATGCAGCCCCCCCCACACCACCTTGAGTTAAGCCCAGTGAGACCCATTTGAGACGTTGACCTCCAGAAACCATAAGATAATAAATTTGTATTGTTCAAGCCCCTAAGTTTGTGTTTGTTGGCACAGCAATAGGAAACTGATACAGCCTGCAAGATCTTTGGCCCCAGGCATTTACGTCCATGATTGGGCTATATCACGTGGCAAAAGAGATTATCTGGGTGGGCCTAATCAAGTCACTGAGCCCTTTAAAATGAGTGTTTTTGCCAACTTGTGGCAAAAGAAGTGAGAGAGATTCCTGTAAGAATCACTCAGCCTGAGGGAGGCTCTCCACTGCTGAGATAGAAGGGGTGAAGGGCAAGGTCAAGATGGCAGCCTCTGGGAGCTGATGACAACCAAGAAAACTAGACCCTCAGTCCTACGGCTGATGGAAAATGAATTCGTCCCCAAACTGTAATGAACATGAAAGTGGATACTTCTCCAGAGCCTTCTGATAAGAGAACAGTTCAGCCTCGTGAGACTCTCAGCAAAGAACCCAGTTGAGCCCACCTGGATCTCTGACTTACAGACTTGTGTTTTTTTAAGTCTCTGTGATAATCTCTTTTAATGTAGCATAGAAAACGAATACACAGAATTTCCACCTTGCCTCTCCAACTATAACAGCTCTTAAGGGGGTTCTACAACTGTAAGTCTCTCCATTTCAGTCATATATTTGAGAACCTGGGAAATTACTACTGGTTGGGTCTGCACATCCAGTGGACCTGTGATGAGATGGACCCAAGCCTAAGCCAGCACTCCACTTGTTTCCTGACTCCGTATACCCTCACTTTAACATCGGAGCCAGGAGGGCACTTAGGCTTCCCAGACACTAATGTCAGATCAGACTGTATTCAACAGCCCTAGAAAGATCTGAACGTTCCTCTTCTCAATGTATATTACCTAAGTACATGGCTATAGGGCCCTTGGAGGAAAAGGACTGCGGAAATTACCACAGTATGTAATTAGCATGGTGTTTCATAGTGCTTCTTGACGGGGACTTGGTCACTCCTTCAGTTAATGGGCTCTGAGTTTGGGGACTGGCTCAGGTTTGGAAACTGGGGGAAGGATCATGATTTTCCATTTGGATTGCTGACCTCAGGCTTTTCATCTATACTTCATATCTTTTTATTGTATATGTTAAGAAATATCCTTGTTGGCGGCCCATCTAACATGCCCCTAGGAAAATTATGTTCTACTGTCCATGACAGTACATCCCTGCAGATTGATCTTTTTTAATTGTGTTCCTACCTTGTTGCTTATTACAATAATTATGTCCACGGCTGTTTGGGGATACTAACATCTCACTGCTACTCGGAGCCTTGTTCTTTAACAGCATCTCTTACCCTCAGTGCCATCCTGCAGAGAGCAGCCATTGGTAAGCTTCCCACTTTGCAGTCTGATTTTCTTACTGCCATGGTATAGGAGTGTGTTCCAGGTTCTTCCAAGAAGTGCAGTCAATTATTGTTTATAGTTAAGTAGTAGAACCATTCTAGATACCCACTGCTCTGAGTTTTTTATCTCTTCCTCCATAGTCTGACTTGGCAGGCCTGGCATCTCTACCTTATTTAATTTGAGCCATTATGTTTTGTAAGTTTCTAGAAGCCATACCCAGAAGTGTATTTGGCCCATCTCCTCAAGGATGTTAAATCGTGTTTCATGGGAGAGTGTCTCTTATACTGACAAACTCTCCCCTATCTAGTATAATATTCTACCTCTCTTAATCCAACAGCCTCAACTCCCAGGCATTTTCTGGGAGTACGTGTTACTAGCTACATTTCCTGCTAGTACACGTTAGCAGGACTCTGCAGCTCCTTCGATATATAATCTCTGTCCTCTCTTAGTAGACCTAGAACACTGACAAGCAGATTTTGATGCAATTTGACCCAAACTGTGGATCCAGGGGGCCGAGAATGGAGGCGGGAGCAGATCCTAAGGAGAATAAGCATTGTCTTATGGGGTATCTATGGAGTACCTGCCATATTAAGGAACTCTGCATGGTCTTTAAGTAAGGGTTGCCCCTATCTTCAAATGAAGGAATGTGGGCTCCTTCCGTTATCGCACAGGGTTCAGGGGAATCTGAGAATTCAAGTACTATCCCAGATATGTCCATCCCAAGTCTCAGGGTTCCCACTTCTTGCCTAGCAGGGCTGTGACTTTGTTATGAAATACTTGGCTAAGCCAAGAATGCAACCTTCTTTAAACTTCTGCCTCTCTTACAATTAAGACCTATGCCTGAACTTCAGCTCTACTGCCCTTCAGCTACAGTTGAATTGTTGGCATTTTAAGTGTTGCCATTAGGCTCCTGGACTCATACTTTGCTTGAGAAGTTATTATTCAATCTGAGTCTCTCATTTTCTCTTTCCAATATGACAGAGCACTTTGCCATAGCCACCTAACTCCACAGTACTTATAGTTACTACTTCCTCCATATCATTGCACCAGCTAGTACGTCCACTTCCAGTTACACGCTGTTTCAGTTCACCCAGTGCAAAGGAATAAAGATTGTGAATGGGGCAGCAGCAAATCTCAGTGCGGTGGTATGCTAGAGACTTTCAATTCTCTACCTACCAATAGTGATGGGTTCCCACTGCCAGTTGATTGATCAGTAATCCAACTTGAGATTCCTATCACTAGTTTGCTTCCTCTGACTCCTTCTGATACCAACAGCCTGAGCTCAGTTTTCCTAGGAGCAGAGCCTGAATTACTGTACAAGTGAATTACTGCGAGTGCTCTCAGGAAAGGCATTATGGAGATAAACCAAGAAATGATACAGAAAAAGGCCAATGGTATGGTTTCTGCTGGAGGCAAGCTTCAGACTGGTCCCATGGAGGATCTGGAGCATGAATGGCGCCATGGAGTTGGTCCCACTTTGAGGTACCCTAGGTAGGTCGGTTATTGGCTACTGGTTGCCACCTCCATCATGGAGGCTTAACCTTCTGGGCAAGATGGCTCCCATTTGGCCATGGGCAATTCTCCATAGGAGGAGGGATCTGTGACCTGTCAGCAGCTAATATTCACAGCAGCTGGGGGACGGGCTGCATCTGTTCTGTGAAGGGGACGTGTTTGTGTCCACATTTCCTCTACTTATAACAACACAGGTCATATTGGATTAGGGCCCACCATGATGACTTCATTTTAATTTAATTACTTTAAAACAAAATTTTTTTTAAGTATGAAATTAGAACACTCCCTAACACGATACACAAAAATAAACTCAAAATGGATTAAAGACCTAAATGTAAGGCCAGACACTATCAAACTCTTAGAGGAAAACATAGGCAGAACACTGTATGACATAAATCACAGCAAGATCCTTTTTGACCCAGCGTCTAGAGAAATGGAGATAAAAACAAAAATAAACAAATGGGACCTAATGAAACTTAAAAGCTTTTGTACAGCAAAGGAAACCATAAACAAGACCAAAAGACAACCCTCAGAATGGGAGAAAATATTTGCAAATGAAGCAACTGACAAAGGATTAATCTCCAAGATTTACAAGCAGCTCATGCAGCTCAATAACAAAAAAACAAACAACCCAATCCAAAAATGGGCAGAAGACCTAAATAGACATTTCTCCAAAGAAGAAATACAGATTGCCAACAAACACATGAAAGCATGCTCAACATCATTAATCATTAGAGAAATGCAAATCAAAACTACAATGAGATATCATCTCACACCGGTCAGAATGGCCATCATCAAAAAATCTAGAAACAGTAAATGCTGGAGAGGGTGTGGAGAAAAGGGAACCTTCTTGCACTGTTGGTGGGAATGTAAATTGATACAGCCACTATGGAGAACAGTATGGAGGTTCCTTAAAAAACTAAAAATAGAACTACCATATGACCCAGCAATCCCACTACTGGGCATATACCCTGAGAAAACCATCATTCAAAAAGAGTCATGTACCAAAATGTTCATTGCAGCTCTATTTACAATAGCCAGGACATGGAAGCAACCTAAATGTCCATCATCAGATGAATGGATAAAGAAGACGTGGCACATATATACAATGGAATATTACTCAGCCATAAAAAGAAATGAAATGGAGTTATTTGTAGTGAGGTGGATGGAGTTAGAGTCTGTCATACAGAGTGAAGTAAGTCAGAAAGAGAAAAGCAAATACAGTATGCTAACACATATATATGGAATCTAAGGGGAAAAAAAAAAGCTCATGAAGAATCTAGTGGCAAGATGGGAATAAAGACACAGACCTACTAGAGAATGGACTTGAGGATATGGGGAGGGGGAAGGGTAAGATGTGACAAAGTGAGAGAGAGGCATGGACCTATATACACTACCAAACGTAAAATAGATAGCTAGTGGGAAGCAGCCGCATAGCACAGGGAGATCAGCTCGGTGCTTTGTGACCACCTAGAGGGATGGGATAGGGAAGGTGGGAGGGAGGGAGATGCAAGAGGGAAAAGATATGGGAACACATGTATATGTATAACTGATTCACTTTGTTATAAAGCAGAAACTAACACACCATTGTAAAGCAATTATACTCCAATAAAGATGTTAAAAAAAATTTTATTGAAGTATAGTTGATTTACAATGTCATGTTAATTTCTTGTGTACAGCAAAGTGACTCAGCTTCACATATATATATTTATATATATGTATGTTCTTTTTCATATTCTTTTCCATTATGGTTTGTCACAGAATGTTGAATATAGTTCCCTCTGCTATACAGTAGGACCTTGTTGTTTTATCCATCCTATATATAATGGTTTGCCTCTGCTAATCCCAAACTCCCATTCCTTCCCTGCCCTACACCCCTGCCCCCTTGGCAACCACAAGTCTGTTCTCTGTGAGTTCTTTAAAGGCCCAGTCTCCAAATATGGTTGCATTCTGAAGTATGGGGTTTAGGACTTCAATATATGAATTTTAGGGTGGACAAAATTTAGCTCAAACAGCCCCTAACTTAACTTATTATCTAAAGTTTTTCTGGTATTAAAAATTGGTGCTCTTTCAGAACATAAATGATTTCAAGGATGTTTTTCATTTTGGAAATGGAAAAGGATGAGAACGATTCCAATTTAGTTCTAATTTTCCCTTTTGTACTACAAAGGAATCATCTTTGAGTACTAAAATTAAATTAATGTGAAAATGAATACATGGTACAATCTTGTCTTTTCTTGACATAATTAAGTAAAAGAATAATATCAGGTACAGACTTTTATATCTGAAAAGCTGGTATAGGAATTATTTTTGCAGGGATTTAAGTACCAAGAACCAAACATGGTTTATCTTTATTTAAATGAAAGGTTCTAGTTAATTAGAAATTGAATGAGAAGGAAGTACATTTCCTACATATTAATAAAATATTACTTAGTTCACATTTGAATACAATTTTCCTAAACTGCATAAATTCAAAGCTTGAATTAACTGAGATCAATACTATATAAAACCTCAGGGGCCTATTCTTAAAGACAGTCCTTTGTACAGCAATGACTAGAGTAGTGGGTTTTGATTACTAAGAAATAGGTGTCCCAATGGACAAATTTTTATTAGCAAATAAAAACCTTGTTCTTTTAAAAAAAATCTATCAACTTTAATTTCCACAAATACCATTTCAAAAAAAAGCTTATAGTTATGTAGGATAAGAAGAAAAACTGTTGACAGAAAGAAATCAAAGTGAATTCATACACCAAGGCAGAAGAAATAAGAACTAATGAGAAGTATTTTACCCAAGAGCTACATGAATAAAGAACTAATGATAAGAACGTTTATAGTTTACAAAGCATTATCACATACACATTTAGAGATTGCTCCTTTAAACTGTCATATGAAACAGCAGGATTACTTTTGTTATCTTTTTACAAATTAGGAAATTAGAGCTCATGCTAGTTCATGTGTTTCCAAAATCTGTGAAGGCAAATGACAGCTTAACTACCCTTGGCTAAGTAGGAAGAACCGGTTTACGTAGGGATAGTGAGTGTACTAGGTGATCTTCTAGTCACTGGGAATAAGGCGATGAACAAAAATGACAAAAGCCCCTACTCTTTTGGAGCTTAGAGTTGATACTAAGAGCAGACTTCCACCTTCCCTCTTCCCAGGAATTGATGAAAATACACAGAGACAAAAAAGGAATTAGAGCCATCAGCATTTAAACAGATAGGGAAACGTTGCTAAACACAGATATCAATACAATGTAGAAATTTTTTTTTAAAGTTTAAAAAAAGTAACAAAATCAATTCAGCCTTATAAGAAACAGTAAAAGTGGCCGATGAAATGGGACGGCTGCAAATTGATAGGTTCTGAGGTCATAGCGGGAGACGGAAGGTAAACTGGAAAGAGAAGTCTCCAGCAGGGAGATTTTAGCACCAAAAGAGAGTTTTCTGCTTGGACAGCCAACTTTCATAATTCAGGAGAATGCTCTGTATGACATCATGATGGGGCTCTGTCTGTAAAGGACTGAGGTCAGCTAAGCAACCCGCAAGATAAATCCTTAGACATGGGTACAGGTTATATGTCTGTTCAATCAAATATTTTCCACACACATGTTCCCTTTTGTTTATTTAATGTTTTATTTGGACTTTACGTGCCCTTTTCAGTAATCCCTTGCGAAGATACCGTGGACCTTTTTGGGAGCAGGAAAAACAAACACATAGTTTAGATTCCTTTGCAGAGATTTTTTTTGGAACTATTGATATTCTATAAATAATTTAACTTTAAAAATGTTATATGTATTTTTTAAGTCTATTTTTTTAAACTCTGTTGAAGGACCGCTACTTCTATAGTTATATATTCCTAGGGATAACAGATGGTTACTAGTGTTAATTATACCCCAGTTTGGGGTCTGCCTTGTCAATTTCCATAGAATTTTTCAGTATTTTTTCAACGTGGATTTTGAGAAGGTTTTCTGTTTCTAGTTGGTTGATTCCTTCTAAAACAGACCCAGATAAAAATGTTTAAAATTTGTAAGTGCTCCTAGGAACTGACAAGAAAAGACCCAGGATTACTCTGACTTTATGTTGACATCTAAGGGAAGATGAACCTATTCATCCAGGCAAGGTTGAAAGTTGATGTTAAATATGTTAAAGTGCAGATACAGGGCTTACACTCAAAGAACCTCAGACCTGAAGATAACCATGGGAAAAGTGCCAAGAAAGGGCAGAGAATCAGCCAGTACTTCCACATTTATTAGCCAGCTGGAAGAAAAAGAGTCATGTGGCTGGCAGTCAAATGGTGAAGGGATTCATTACCTCATTGCTTTAAACTTATCAGCAATATGAAACAATTTGAGTGGTCCATAAGCAAGAATGCTGGTGACCTAGATCTACAGTGTCACAGGGCTCTGGCAATCAGTAGTCCTGAGACCTTGGGCAAGTTAATCTCTGTCTCAGTTTCTGCTTTGCATCATGGGGATAATATTGTCCTTATTAAGCTATTGTGAAGATTAAATGAGATAATGGGTGACAGGCTTTAACACAGTGCCGGCAATGATTAGCACTTGAAAATGATAATTTAAAATTTTAATTGCTCCATTCTTTTTCTCGAAGTCTGGCTGCAATTCCAGCTAGACTTGAGCCGTTCGGAGTTCCTTTTTTTTTTTTTTTAATATTTTTATTGGAGTATAATTGCTTTACAATGGTGTGTTAGTTTCTGCTTTATAACAAAGTGAATCAGTGAACATATACATATGTTCCCATATCTCTTCCCTCTTGCGTCTCCCTCCCTCCCACCCTCCCTATCCCACCCCTCTAGGTGGTCACAAAGCACTGAGCTGATCTCCCTGTACTATGCGGCTGCTTCCCACTAGCTATCTATTTTACACTTGGTAGTGTATATATGTCTATGCCACTCTCTCACCCTGTCACATCTTACCCCTCCCCCTCCCCATATCCTCAAGTCCATTCTCTAGTAGGTCTGTGTCTTTATTCCCGTCTTGCCACTAGGTTCTTCATGACCTTTATTTTCCCTTAGATTCCATATATATGTGTTAGCATACTGTATTTGTTTTTCTCTTTCTGACTTACTTCACTCTGTATGACAGACTCTAACTCCATCCACCTCACTACAAATAACTCAATGTCGTTTCTTTTTATGGCTGAGTAATATTCCATTGTATATATGTGCCACATCTTCTTTATCCATTCATCTGATGATGGACACTTAGGTTGCTTCCATGTCCTGGCTATTGTAAATAGAGCTGCAATGAACATTTTGGTACATGACTCTTTTTGAATGATAGTTTTCTCAGGGTATATGCCCAGTAGTGGGATTGCTGGGTCGTATGATAGTTCTATTTTTAGTTTTTTAAGGAACCTCCATACTGTTCTCCATAGTGGCTGTATCAATTTACATTCCCACCAACAGTGCAAGAGTGTTCCCTTTTCTCCACACCCTCTCCAGCATTTACTGTTTCTAGATTTTTTGATGATGGCCATTCTGACTGGTGTGAGATGATATCTCATTGTAGTTTTGATTTGCATTTCTCTAATGATTAATGATGTTGAGCATTCTTTCATGTGTCTGTTGGCAATCTGTATATCTTCTTTGGAGAAATGTCTATTTAGGTCTTCTGCCCATTTTTGGATTGGGTTGTTTGTTTTTTTGTTATTGAGCTGCGTGAGCTGCTTGTAAATCTTGGAGATTAATCCTTTGTCAGTTGCTTCATTTGCAAATATTTTCTCCCATTCTGAGGGTTGTCTTTTGGTCTTGTTTATGGTTTCCTTTGCTGTGCAAAAGCTTTTAAGTTTCATTAGGTCCCATTTGTTTATTTGTGTTTTTATTTCCATTTCTCTAGGAGCTGGGTCAAAAAGGATATTGCTGTGATTTATGTCATAGAGTGTTCTGCCTATGTTTTCCTCTAAGAGTTTGATAGTGTCTGGCCTTACACTTAGGTCTTTAATCCATTTTGAGTTTATTTTGTGTGTGGTGTCAGGGAGTGTTCTAATTTCATACTTTTACATGTATCTGTCCAATTTTCCCAGCACCACTTATTGAAGAGGCTGTCTTTTCTCCACTGTATTATATGCTTGCCTCCTTTATCAAAGATAAGGTGACCATATGTTGCATGGGTTTATCTCTGGGCTTTCTATCCTGTTCCATTGATCTAAATTTCTGTTTTTGTGCCAGTACCAAACTGTCTTGATTACTGTAGCTTTGTAATATAGAACTCTATGTTATGATATTCATAGAGATCCTTGTTAAAAGTAACAGAAATTGACTCTCACTGATGAAGCAGAATAGGCATCTTTTTTTATTTTTTAAATGGGTAACTCATAGAATGCTAAGGTGACTAAATAACCAGGCTCAAGACTCAGCTTCCAGCAACATTGCCCAAAACCATGCCACAGAACTGGCTTGCTGACTAAACTGCTGCCACTCCCATGCTTCACAACCCCCTACCAAACTCCAATTTACTGCCACCCCTACTGGAATGATTTCAGAGCCAGAATGCAATCCTGCAAGCACTGCCAGCTACTCAGAGAGCTAGCTGCCTCTGCCACCACCCTTGCAGCAAAATGATCCTGTGCACATTTTCCTTCTACGTGTGGCTCAGTTCTGAAGTGAGCTCTTGCGTTCGTGATCTCTGATCTCATTAGTCGAGCCTGAGCAGCAAAGATGAGGGAATCTAGTTCTGTAGGTTCTGCCTTGGAGAAGCTCAAACCAGCAAAGTGGAAATTCTCCAAAATAGCGAGGACGCTCAAAAGTTGTGAAACAGCCAGAAAGACGGAAAATTGTCCATTGTAAATCACTGGAGAGGGATTCTTTTTGCTTTGAGAAACTACTGTGAAAGAAAAAGCTATGTTCCTGCTCCTAAGTGAAAGGTCTGCTTGATTTGTGGCGCTTTGCCTCTGATCCAGCTTAGAACATTTTGGCTACTTGTCTCGTGATGTATTAGAATCTATTTCTTACATTAGCATCATTCAGTAGCATATTTAAAACCCTATGCAAAAGCAGCGTGGCTGATATTGTTAGCTTCTAAACTGTCTATTTGTATACATTGTGATCAGTTTGGTTAATACATATTTATATTAGGATGTCACACTTAGAGTAATGGTTCCATTCAGCATGGAATAAAAGAAAATGACTTAAAGATAATGGCATGATGAGATTGCTAATAATAATGATTTGGTGTTAGTTAAAACTTCATTTGGTTCAGCATGATGAAATATCCAGGGAATGAGTATTAGATGAGAAGCTCTATCACAGTAAATGCTACACAATGGAATGAAGGACCCAGAGAAACGTGATGTTAAAATTTCATGACCAAAGGAGAAATAGTAGAAATAGTTAAAAATGTAATCTCTCAGTTAAAAGAGTTAAGATAACATAATCTATGTTTAAAAAACCATACATAAGGAAAGAATCTATAAAATCATGTCCAGAGCCATAACTTCCAGTTCTCCTGAGAGGCAATCTAAAAATAGCAAGAGAGTAAATATTTTACCTTTACTCCATAGAAAAAAAGAAATTGCATTTTTTTCCCCCAGATAGATCTTGACAGGAAGATACTTTTCATTCAAGTTACTCTTCATTTTAATTTCTTAAACTTGGTACTCCTGGGCATTTGTACCTAATGTGCATTGGAGGTTCATCTGTTTTTAATTACAGTAAGTGATAAAGATTTTTAACTGAGGTTAGATTTTTAACTGAAGTTCATGTCAGATTTACTACTGCTACAGCTTTAAGCAAACAAGACTTCAACCTAAGCAAGAAGTTTTCTCTCTCCCAATTCGACTATCTAATATAGCCTAACATTAACATTAGTTGATTTGTTTTTACTATGCACGTTCTGTCCCCCTTGTTTTATGGAGAAGAGGAACCTGACACTTTGCAAACTTGAGTCGGTTGACCAAGGTGACAAGATTATAGTGTATCAAAGCAAGACTTTGAACACAATCTGACTCTACATTTTCCTGCTTAAAATATTAGGAATAATAATATTTAGTGTAGGTTTTAAACGTTCCAGGCACTATTGCAAGCACTATATAAGTATTTTATCATTTAACCTTCACAATAAAACTATGAGGTAAGTGTGATTATCTTCATGTTACAGACCAGCAAACTGAGGCACAGAGGTGTTTCAGTAACTTGCCCAAGGTCACACCGCTAGTAAGGGGTAGATCTAAATTCTAAACCAGCCGTCTGGCTCAGGGTCCAGGCTGCTGAATACCCCCCTCCCCAAATCTAAGTTGGCTTTGAAAAAATATCTCAGTTTCTAATATGTCTAAAGTCTGAATCTCAAGCGAGAAATTTCTGCTTTAAAATCGTAGACGTGTGATAGAGGCTGGCATGAACAAGGCAGACAGAGCCACACCTACACGGATTTAAAAGCTCCCAAGAGATAAAGTAGGAGAGACCAGCGAGGATGTGGGAAAGAGTGTTAATATAGGGGAAATACAAGGACTTTGGGAAGCCAGTCAGGGACACGATTCAATCTAACAGGTCAGCATAGGTCTCCTGACTTATGTAATGTTTAAACTGATACACGAGTGATGGACACGTGTTATCCAGTGGCTTGTGGGGTGAACTTCAGGCAGATACTGCAGAAAGTCTAAATGTATGATAAGAAATGATAATCTTTTAGAGAAGCTGAAAGCTGCTTAATACACGAGCTGTGAAGGGATGGTGAGCATTCCAGTACTGGAGGGTAGAAATCGTGTTGGGAAGAATTCATGGAGGGAATTTAAGAAATGTGGGTCTTATCCTAGTGGAAACGGGACATCATCAAAGGATTCTTAGCAGAGTAGTGAATCGTCAGCTTTGTGTTTTAGTAAGACTGGCCTGCAGAATGGAGGCTAGGTTGTAATGGAACAGAGAGATAAGTTCTAGGGCTGTTCCAAGTGCCCAAGCGAGAGAAGTTGGTGGTTGGAGTAGGAGGCTTTCACCTGGGGGACAGAGAAGTAGACAGATGACGGAAACATGCAGGAGGTAGAACGTACAGGTTATGGCCGAGTAGATGTGAAAGATGACAGAGAAGACAATGCCCAGGCTAACACCCAGATTTCTTTTTCTTTTCTTTTTTTTTTCCCCAAAGATTTTTTTTGATGTGGACCATTTTTTTCAAGTCTTTATTGAATTTGTTACAATATTGCTTCTGTTTTATATTTTGGTTTTTTGGCCGCAAGGCATGTGGGACATTAGCTCCCCGACCAGGGATCGAACCTGCACCCCCTGCATTGGAAGGCGAAGTCTTAACCACTGGACCGCCAGGGAAGTCCCAACACCTAGTTTTCTAACCTGAGTAACTGGGATAAATGGCAATGCTATTTACTAAGACAGGGAGCATGACAGTAGAGCAGGTTTGGGGGGAGGGTGGTGAGCTCAATTTTAGAACGAGAGCTAAATGGATGTGCCGATAGGTAATAGAGATTGCAAACCCAGGAGAAAAGTTTAAGCTGGGAATGGACATTTTGAAGGCATCAGTTATACAGGAGGTATCAATAGGGAAAACTTCTAGAGAAGTTACCCATTTCTTTTTAGAGAACTACAAAGATGAAATGTTTTCAAAGGTCCCCAAACCTGGAATTTTAGTCAATTAAATGCAGAATGTATTTATGAAATTATAAATGTTACAATGACATTTTTAAAAAATTATTTATTTATTTATTTATTTATTTATGGCTGTGTTGGGTCTTCGTTTCTGTGCGAGGGCTTTCTCTAGTTGTGGCAAGCGGGGGCCACTCTTCATCACGATGCGCGGGCCTCTCACTATCGCGGCCTCTCTTGTTGCGGAGCACAGGCTCCAGACGCGCAGGCTCAGTAATTGTGGCTCACGGGCCTAGTTGCTCCGCAGCATGTGGGATCTTTCCAGACCAGGGCTCGAACCTGTATCCCCTGCATTGGCAGGCAGATTCTCAACCACTGCGCCACCAGGGAAGCCCTGCAATGACATTTTTGTAAATCATTTTTCATAAAGATAGGAAAGTAAATTATTAGAAAATTGGTTATATTTTTGATATTGTTGGTATCTTCTCTATTTTGAATTATTGATAATGTTTTATGTTATATAGCATAAAGGCAAGGCAGAAGTTTTAGCATGGAGATCCAAAGACAGAAATTCTGATGAATATAAAGGTGACAATTTCCTTGTACTGAGAAGAAGGAGATGCTATCCTTGTGATGACTTTGCTTGCTTGCAGTAATGAGTGAATGACTTTGAATTATACGAAGGTTAATGAACTGGTCATTCTTAATGAGAGTGTAACTCTGTGGTGGGTCATTTGTGAGGCGCCGTAACTTCATGGCAGATTCAACTTGCAACTCCTGTTTCAGGGCATCCTTTGTTTTGAACACAATTCTAAATGCACTTTCTGTTAAATTCTGACTGCTACCATACGTATGAATTAGCAAAGTCTAAACAGCTGGATAAATACACAAATTAGATGTGTTAGGTCTATTCAAAGGCACGAGTGTCGGGAGGGATAGGGGTTTGAAGCGTCTCTAATGGAAAAATGGCTCTAAAGGGTCTCTGCAGCCAATGCAAGACTAATTGAGGAAAAAGAAGCTTCACAAAAAGTCAGCCACTCAGCGGATAAGAGAGAGGGCAAAACCATTTGAAATGCCATGAATGGTTTTTGCAAAAGATAAGGAAGTATAGTGGGCTAGAAATTAGAGATGACATATTATTTGCTTAAATAGTGGATTCTGGAAATGATTCCACACAAAGGCACCACATGTGGCTGTAAACTGCATAGCTGTCCAGTGAGAATGGCGCCTCCTGGAGGTGAGGCCAGCCTGAACATTCACCTATTCCTTTATGAATCTGTGAAGGATTCTGCTTCCAGCAAACAATTATTTTTTGCTTTAGCCAAACATTTCACCTTAACAAACAAGATAAAAAAGAAGTAAATTATTTTTTTCTAAAGCACGACCATGTTATAATACATTGATGATTTTTATAAAGCATGTAGTTTAGTGAATTACAAATTTATGATTCACTCTGTAAATCCCTAATATATGATTCTGAGAAATCTAAAACATATTAAGTATATTGCTATATGTATATAATATAAAGTGTTATCTTACAATACTTTATATATCTAGGGTTTGTAATTATTCCACTTAGTCAATTATAGCTAGCTGAAATTATTCTAGAATTGTTGAAAAAGCCGTTTCAGTTTAAGGTGACAAAACGACATTTGACTGGAATCTATTATAACTGACACTGTGGCTTTTTTGCTTTATTTTCAGTGCGGAACACAGATATCATTTATTTTAATATTCCTCTTCTCTGGCAATGTAATAAGGGCCTAGTAAGCCAAGACTTATAAATAAATAAAGCATGTGCTTATTTCATTAATATTTTCATGATTAGCTGCTTGGGGATTTATGGATTTGTTGTAGTGAACTGAGATTGAACTAGGGTACAGATTCCCTCCAGATAGAGCCACATGCCACATGTATTTTTGTAAACATGAATCAGCTGTGTTGACTGCCAAATTTTTTGTAATAATTATAAATACTCAAATTCCAAGGATAACGAAACAAAGCAACATATGAGATTGCTTTATTTAAAGGTATATCATAATTGTTTTGTGGTAGAGAAAAAGATTTTTTTTTATTATGTAAATGTTTTTCTGTGTATGTCTGTGAGTAAAATGAAAAGTACAGAAAGAGGAAAAGAAACTCCCACTTGCTACCTTAATGCTCCGATACGTTTTTGTGTCCTCAAGTACACACAAACACGCTTGCCCACGTCAGAACTATTACCTTGCTATTATCAGGACTACTTTACTATTTGGTTTGGGTTTATGTTGTGCTAGTCTGCTTATGGTAAAGGAAGAGTCAAAGTGTATACAACGTCAGACACACTGCACTCAATTTTTATAACAGTGGATACACTATGCTCTCTCTGGCTCTGATAATGTGTGGTCTCTCATTTTGATAATTAAACTCATGTTTTAATGCGTGGAAGTGTTTCTCTCATACGTTACTCAAATTTTATAAAGTTATGATTTAATAAGTGTCATACAACAATAAGTCTTTGAATCAGTACAGATTGCAAGTTACTTTACAAGGGTATTCAATAAAACATGTTATAAAGACTCTGTGCCTTGGATTTTGATATATTTGTGTCTATCTTTTACCAGATATGCATCTCAACATTTATCAGTGGTTGTCCCACAATCTGCTTTTCTTTTATTCTTTTTATTTTATTTTATTTATTTATGTTTAACAATCTTTATTGCAGTATAATTGCTTTACAATGGTGTGTTAGTTTCTGCTATATAACAAAGTGAATCAGCTATACATATACATACCTCCCCCTATCTCCTCCCTCTTGCGTCTCCCTCCCACCCTCCCTATCCCACCCCTCTAGGTCGTTGCAAAGCAGTGAGCTGACCTCCCTGTGCTATGCGGCTGCTTCCCATAGCTATCTATTTTGCATTTGGTAGTGTATATATGTCCATGCTACTCTCTCACTTCGTCCCAGCTTACCCTTCCCCCTCCCCGTGTCCTCAAGTCCATTCTGTATGTCTGCATCTTTATTCCTGTCCTGCCCCTAGGTTCTTCAGAACCATTTTTTTTTTTTTAGATTCTATATATATGTGTTAGCATACAGTATTTGTTTTTCTCTTTCTGACTTACTTCAATCTGTATGACAGTCTCTAGGTCCATCCACCTCACTACAAATAACTCAATTTCGTTTCTTTTTATGGCTGAGTAATATTCCATTGTATATATGTGCCACATCTTCTTTATCCATTTATCTGTCGATGGATACCTACGTTGCTTCCATGTCCTGGCTATTGTAAATAGTGCTGCAATGAACATTGTGGTACATGACTCTTTTTGAATTATGGTTTTCTCAGGGTATATGCCCAGTAGTGGGATTGCTGGGTCATATGGTAGTTCTATTTTTAGTTTTTTAAGGAACCTCCATACTGTTCTCCATAGTCGCTGTATCAATTTACATTCCCACAAACAGTGCAAGAAGGTTCCCTTTTCTCCACACCCTCTCCAGCACTTACTGTTTGTAGATTTTTTTATGATGGCCATTCTGACCAGTGTGACGTGATACCTCATTGTAGTTTTTTTTTTTTTTTTTTTTCTCATTGTAGTTTTGATTTGCATTTCTCTAATGATTAGTGATGTTGAGCATCCTTTCATGTGTTTGTTGGCAATCTGTATATCTTCTCTGGAGAAATGTCTAGTTAGGTCTTCTGCCCATTTTTGGATTGGGTTGTTTGTTTTTTTTGATGTTGAGCTGCATGAGCTGCTTGTATATTTTGGAGATTAATCCTTTGTCAGTTGTTTCTTTTGCAAATATTTTCTCCCATTCTGAGGGTTGTCTTTTCATCTTGTTTATGGTTTCCTTTGCTGTGCAAAAACTTTTAAGTTCTATTAGGTACCATTTGTTTATTTTTGTTTCTATTTCCATTCCTCTAGGAGGTGGGTCAAAAAGGATCTTGCTGTGATTTATGTCATGGAGTGTTCTGCCTATGTTTTCCTCTAAGAGTTTTATAGTGTCTGGCCTTACATTTAGATCTTTAATCCATTTTGACTTTATTTTTGTGTATGGTGTTAGGGAGTGTTCTAATTTCATTCTTTTACATGTAGCTGTCCAGTTTTCCCAGCACCACTTATTGAAGAGGCTGTCTTTCTCCATTGTATATTTTTGCCTCCTTTATCAAAGATAACGTGACCATATGTGTGTGGGTGTATCACTGGGCTTTCTCTCCTGTACCATTGATCTATATTTCTGTTTTTGTGCCAGTACCATACTGTCTTAACTACTGTAGCTTTGTAGTATAGTCTGAAGTCAGGGAGCCTGATTCCTCGAGCTCCGTTTTTCTTTCTCAAGATTACTTTGGCTGTTTGAGGTCTTTTGTGTTTCCATACAAACTGTGAAATTTTTTGTTCTGTGAAAAATGCCATTAGTAGTTTGATAGGGATTGCACTGAATCTGTAGATTGCTTTGGGTAATATAGTCATTGTCACAATGTTGATTCTTCCAATCCAAGAACATGGTATATCTATCTGTTTGTGAACATGCTATATCTATCTGTATCACCTTTAATTTCTTTCATCAGTGTCTTATAGTTTTCTGCATACAGGTCTTTTGTCTCCTTAGGTAGGTTTATTCCTAGGTATTTTATTCTTTTTGTTGCAATGGTAAATGGGAGTGTTTCCTTAATTTCTCTTTCAGATTTTTCATCATTAGTATATAGGAATGCAAGACATTTCTGTGCATTAATTTTGTATCCTGCTACTTTACCAAATTCATTGATTAGCTCGAGTACTTTTCTGGTAGCATCTTTAGGATTCTCTATGTATAGCATCATGTTATCTGCAAACAGTGACATTTTTACTTCTTCTTTTCCAATTTGGATTCCTTTCCTTTCTTTTTCTTCTCTGATTGCCGTGGCTGAAACTTCCAAAACTATGTTGAATAATAGTGGTGAGAGTGGGCAACCCTGCCTTGTTCCTGATCTTAGTGGAAATGGTTTCAGTTTTTCACCATTGAGAACGATGTTGGCTGTGGATTTGTCATATATGGCCTTTATTATGTTGAGGTAAGTTCCCTCTATGCCTACTTTCTGGAGGGTTTTTATCATAAATGGGTGTTGAATTTTGTTGAAAGCTTTTTCGGCATCTATCGAGATGATCATGTGGTTTTCCTCCTTCAATTAGTTAATATGGTTTATCACATTGATTGATTTGCGTATATTGAAGAATCCTTGCATTCCTGGGATAAACCCCACTTGATCATGGTGTATGATCCTTTTAATGTGCTGTTGGATTCTGTTTGCTAGTATTTTGTTGAGGATTTTTGCATCTATGTTCATCAGTGATATTGGCCTGTAGTTTTTTTTTTTTTTTGTGGCATCTTGGTCTAGTTTTGGTATCAGGGTGATGGTGACCTTGTAGAATGAGTTTGGCAGTGTTCCTTCCTCTGCTATATTTTGGAAGAGTTTGAGAAGGATAGCTGTTAGCTCTTCTCTAAATGTTTGATAGAATTCGCCTGTGAAGCCATCTGGTCCTGGGCTTTTGTTTGTTGGAAGATTTTTAATCACAGTCTCAATTTCAGTGCCTGTGATTGGTCTGTTTATATTTTCTATTTTTTCCTGCTTCAGTCTCAGAAGGTTGTGCTTTTCTAAGAATTTGTTCATTTCTTCCAGGCTGTGCATTTTATTGGCATATAGTTGCTTGTAGTAATCTCTCATGGTCCTTTGTATTTATTCAGTGTCAGTTTTTACTTCTTTTTCATTTCTAATTCTGTTGATTTTAGTCTTCTCCCTTTTTTTCTTGATGAGTCTGGCTAATGGTTTATCAATTTTGTTTATCTTCTCAAAGAACCAGCTTTTAGTTTTATTGAACTTTGCTACTGTTTCCTTCATTTCTTTTTCATTTATTTCTGATCTGATCTTTATGATTTCTTTCCTTCTGCTAACTTTGGGGTTTTTTTGTTCTTTTTTCTCTAATTGCTTTAAGTATAAGGTTCGGTTGTTTATTTGAGATGTTTCCTGTTTCTTGAGGTAGGATTGTATTGCTATAAACTTCCCTCTTAGAACTTCTTTTGCTGCATCCCATAGGTTTTGGGTCATCGTGTTTTCATTGTCATTTGTTTCTAGGTATTTTTTGATTTCTTCTTTGATTTCTTCAGTGATATCTTGGTTATTTATTATTAGTAGTTTTTGTTTAGCCTCCATATGTTTGCATTTTTTACAGATTTTTTCCTGTAATTGATATCTAGTCTCATAGTGTTGTGGTCAGAAAAGATACTTGATATGACTTCAGTTTTCTTAAATTTACCAAGGGTTGATTTGTGACCCAAGATATGATCTATCCTGGAGAATGTTCCATGAGCACTTGAAAAGAAAGTGTAATCTGCTGTTTTTGGAGGAAATGTCCTATAAATATCAATTAAGTCCATCTTGTTTAATGTATCATTTAAAGCTTGTGTTTCCTTATTTATTTTCATTTTGGATGATCTGTCCATTTGTGAAATTGAGGTGTTATAGTCCCCCACTATTATTGTGTTACTGTCAATTTCCTCTTTTATTGCTGTTAGCGTTTGCCTTACGTATTGGGGTGCTCCTATGTTGGGTGCATAAATATTTACAATTGTTTTATCTTCTTCTTGGATTGATCCCTTGATCATTATGTAGTATCCTTCTTTGTCTCTTGTAATAGTCTTTATTTTAAAGTCTATTTTCTCTGATATGAGAATTGCTACTCCAGCTTTCTTTTGACTTCCATTTGCATGGAATATCTTTTTTCATCCCCTCACTTTCAGTCTGTATGTGTCCCTAAGTCTGAAGTGGGTCTCTTGTAGATAGCATATGTATGGGTCTTGTGTTTGTATCCATTCAGCCAGTCTGTGTCTTTTGTTTGGAGCATTTAATCCATTTACATTTAAGGTAGTTATCGATATGTATGTTCCTATTACCATTTTCTTAATTGTTTTGGGTTTGTTATTGTAAGTCTTTTCCTTCTCTCATGTTTCCTGCCTAGAAAAGTTCCTTTAGCATTTGTTGTAGAGCTGGTTTGGTGGTGTTGAATTCTCTTAGCTTTTGCTTGTCTGATAAGGTTTTAATTTCTCCATCAAATCTGAATGAGATCCTTGCTGGGTAGAGTAGTCTTGGTTATAGGTTTTTCCCTTTCTTCACTTTAAATATGTCCTGCCACTCCCTTCTGGCTTGCAGAGTTTCTGCTGAAAGATCATCTGTTAACCTTCTGGGGATTCCTTTGTATGTTAATTGTTGCTTTTCCCTTGCTGCTTTTAATATTTTTCCTTTGTATTTAATTTTTGATAGTTTGATTAATATGTGTTGTGGCGTGTTTCTCCTTGCATTTATCCTGTATGGGACTCTGTGAGCTTCCTGGACTTGCTTGACTATTTCCTTACCCTATTGGGGAAGTTTTCAACTATAATCTCATCAAATATTTTCTCAGTCCCTTTTTCTTCTCTTCTTCTTCTGGAACCCCTATAATTCGAATATTCATGTGTTTTATGTTGTCCCAGAGGTCTCTGAGATTGTCCTCAATTCTTTTCATTCTTTTTTCTTTTTTCTGTTCTGCCATAGTTATTTCCACTATTTTATCTTCCAGGTCACTTATCCGTTCTTCTGCCTCAGTTATTCTGCTATTAATTCCTTCTAGAGAATGTTTAATTCCATTTATTGTGTTGTTCATCATTGTTTGTTTGCTCTTTAGTTCTTCTAGGTCCTTATTAAACGTTTCTTGTATTTTCTCCATTCTATTTCCAAGATTTTGGATCATCTTTACTATCATTACTCTGAATTCTTCTTCAGGTAGACTGCCTATTTCCTCTTCATTTGTTTGGTCTGGTGGGTTTTTACCTTGCTCCTTCATCTGCTGTGTATTTCTCTGTCTTCTCATTTTGCTTAACTTACTGTGTTTGGGGGTCTCCGTTTCACAGGCTGCAGATTCATAGTTCTCGTTGTTTTTGGTGTCTGCTCCCAGTGAGTAAGTTTGGTTCAGTGGGTTGTGTAGGCTTCCTGGTGGAGGGGACTGGTGCCTGTGTTCTGGTGGATGAGGCTGGATCTTGTCTTTCTGTTGAGCAGGACCACATCTGGTGGTGTGTTTTGGGGTGTCTGTGAACTTATTATGATTTTAGGCAGCCTCTCTGCTAATGGTTGGGTTTGTGTTCCTGTCTTGCTAGTTGTTTGGCATAGTGTGTCCAGCACTGGAGCTTGCTGGTCGTTGAGTGGAGCTGGGTCTTAGCATTGAGATGGAGACCTCTGGGAGAGCTTTCACCATTTGATATTATGTGGGGCCGGGAGGTCTCTGGTGGACCAGTGTCCTAAAGTCGGCTCTCCCACCTCAGAGACTCTGGCCTGACACCCGGCCAGAGCACGAAGACCCTGTCAGCCACACGGCTCAGAAGAAAATGGAGAAAAGAAAAGAAAGAAAGAAAGAAAGAAAGAAAAATAAATAAATAAATAAATAAAGTTATTAAAATAGAAAAAAATATTAAAAATAAAAGAGTTAAAAAGTGATACAAAAAAAAAAGTGATACAAAAAGAGAAAGAAAGAAGAGTGCAACCAAAGCAAAAAACAAATCAACCAATGATAAAAGTGCTAAAAACTATACTAAAAAAGACAAAAACAAAAAATAGACAGTCAGAACCCTAGGACAAATGGCAAAAGCAAAGCTATACAGACAAAATCACAAAAAGAAGCATACACATACACACTCACAAAAAGAGAAATAGGAAAAAAAAATATATATATATATATACATAAAATAAAAAAAGAGAGCAACCAAATCAATAAACAAATCTACCAATGATAATAAGCTCTAAATACTAAACTAAGATAAACATAAAACCAGAAACAAATTAGATGCAGAAAGCAAACCCCAAGTCTACAGTTGCTCCCACAGTCCACCACATCAATTTGGGATGATTCATTGTCTAGTCAGGTTTTCCACAGATGCAGGGTACATCAAGTTGACTGTGGAGATTTAATCCGCTGCTCCTGAGGCTGCTGGGAGAGGTTTCCCTTTCTCTTCTTTGTTCTCACAGCTCCTGGGGTTCAGCTTTGGATTTGGACCCGCCTCTGCGTGTAGGTCGCCTGAAGGGATCTGTTCCCCACCCAGACAGGATGGGGTTAAAGGGGCAGCTGGTTAGGGGGCTCTGGCTCACTCAGGCCGGGGGGATGGAAGGGTCCCGATGCAGGGCAAGCCTGCGGCGGCAGAGGCCAGCATGACGTTGCAGCAGCCTGAGGCGCGCCGTGCGTTCTCCCAGGGAAGTTGTCCCTGGATCACAGGACCCTGGCAGTGGCGGGCTGCACAGGCTCCCGGGATGGGAGGTGTGGAGAGTGACCTACACTTGCACACAGGCTTCTTGGTGGCTGCAGGAGCAGCCTTAGCATTTCATGCCCGTCTCTGGGGTCTGCACTGGTAGCCGTGGCTCACGCCTGTCTCTGGAGCTCGTTTAGGCGGTGCTCTGAATCCCCTCTCCTCGCACACCCCAAAACAATGGTCTCTTGCCTCTTCAGCAGCTCCGGACGTTCCCGGACTCCCTCCCGGCCAGCCGTGGCGCACTAGCCCCCTTCAGGCTGTGTTCACACAGCCAACCCCAGTCCTCTCCCTGCGATCCGAACTCCGAAGCCCGAGCCTCAGCTCCCAGCCCCTGCCCACCCCCGCGGGTGAGCAGACAAGCCTCTCGGGCTGGTGAGTGCTGGTCGGCACCGATCCTCTGTGCGGGAATCTCTCCGCTTTGCCCTCCGCACCCCTGTGGCTGCGCTATCCTCCGTGGCTCCGAAGCTCCCCCCCTCCGCCACCCGCAGTCTCTGCCTGTGAAGGGGCTCCTAGTGTGTGGAAACCTTTCCTCCTTCACAGCTCCCTCCCACTGGTGCAGGACCCATCCCTATTCTTTTGTCTCTGTTTTTCCTTTTCTCCTTTGCCCTACCCAGGTACGTGGGGAGTTTCTTGCCTTTTGGGAGGTCTGAGGTCTTCTGCTAGCGTTCAGTAGGTGTTCTGTAGGAGTTGTTCCACACGTAGATGTAGTTTTGATGTATTTGTGGGGAGGAAGGTGATCTCCACGTCTTACTTCTCCACCATCTTGAAGGCACCCCTGCTTTTCTTTTAAAATGCCTATTTCTAAATAAAATGGGATAGGAATTCCCAGAGATGATACTTCAAATATTTAATTACTAGAAAGCAAGGTCCAGTCAGAAGGAAAGGTGCTAATTAAGTCACACTGGACAAAGCACTTAAATGTTAGTCCTTATAATACCCATCTTACATAGGAGGTGTGATAAATTTGAGACATAAAACAAATACAATATATGTAATGCACAAGGAGAGAGTGCTTACCAGACATTAGCCAAGTTAACAAATGTTAGCTGAGAGCTTTACCTCCTTCTTTGGCTGATCTCTCAACATTAATTGAACAAACTATATAAATTAGAGAGCAAGGTATTTTTAAATGTTTAAGATTGAATTAAGGACTGATAAAATGGATGAATAATTCCCAATTCTTGTTTAAACCCGACCAAAGACAAGGTGAATAATTACAGAAGAAAAGGTTTCTATGTACTGTGATGAAATTTATAATGTAAATTCCATGATAAATGGAGGACACAGGAATCAATACATTTTCTGCTTAATTGTGACCTCTCCTTGTGCTTATTTGCAATTCCTTGATTGCTAAAATAAAGCTTGATAAGTTAATACCTGTGCAGAAAGCACATTCTAATCTCCCCAGAAAATCTTAGTGAAAGACACAGTGATTAGGACTGCATCCTCAGGGTTAAGTTTATCCTTCAACACTAGTGGGTAAATTTCAAAAGCATGAAAAAATAAATTGACTGAAAATGACAGTCTCTCTCGAAAGCAACTGCTTAGGATTGTTTAGCATGGCATATTCAAATTAGGTATTAATCACAAAGCATTTGTTTAGCTTTTGAAAAGGGTTAATGCCCAGAATGCCATGAGAACTTCTATTTTAAGACTTCCATTACTGGCTGTGAATATCCGTCCTACACAGCAGTTTACAATCTTTAATAGCTACTTATATCATTTGTTTTTCAACTTGTAGAATTTCCTTCTTTTTGTAACAAATTTATCATTGGTGTTCATAAAGTGAGAACTGAAGGAGTATCTATTAAATTTTCCTGTTAAATCAGCAAAAAGCTTGAGGATAACGTTTTGAACCTAGCCTTTTTCTTTTTTTTTTTTTTTTTAGTATACGGCAACTACCCACTCTAAGAGAATGGTGTTCACAGAGAAATTTTACTTGTATACAGTAAAATAAAATTAAGATGTGAAATATCTATCAGTCATTTTTTGTGTCTAGCATTGTTCAAGGAATGCTATTTTATATGTGTGTAAATGATGAGAAGTGGGCCATGGCAGAGACTGGCTGGCTATTCATCAAATAAATTTAACTGCCTCTAGGGTTCAGAGCTAAATTCCCCTTGCAGTGAAAGGTGGCCATATAACTGAGTTCCTGCCAATGGAATGTGGTTGGAAGTGATATTGACCACTTATAAGGCCTAGCCCATACAAGCCTTCTGTTTTCCCTCTATAATCTCTATTACCCAATCTTCAGTGGAGTAAGAGGTGAATTCCACTTGGAAGCCGCATTTTTTTTTTAAAGCAATTTATTTTATTTTTTTTACCGTGCTGTGCAGCATGTGGGATCTTAGTTCCCCAAACCAGGGATTGAACCCATGCCCCCTGCAGTGGAAGCATGGAGTCCTAACCACTGGACCACCAGGGAGTTCCTGGAAGCGACATTTTGCAGATGTTAGGGCCACTGGCAGCCTGGATCCCCGAGTGACTTTGTAAAGCAGAATCTCCCTGTATCAAAACAAAAATACCCATTCTTGTTCTGCAAGGTCATTGGAAGAATTTACATTCCCACTAGTATTGCATGAGAATTTTCCTTGGGTCTCAACTGAAAGCAGGGTGTCTTCTTCAGGAAGCCCAAACTTTCATTTTTGTTTCCCTAGCAATATAAGTTTGCTAGAAGCTCTGCCTAGATTTTTAGCCTCTTTGCCTCCATTTTGCTAATCTCAGCTTCTCATCCCATGAAACTTCAGCATCTACAAATCTCAAATGAAAATGCAGCTCAGAATAGTCTCCCTCTTCTCCATTATTTCCTTGTTTTCCTAGGATCTTGGCCCCAAAAGTCCTGGCTGCTTTAATAGCCCAAATTCCAGCTATTCTTTCCCAGTATTGTGAGATTCCTGAAAGCTCTGCTTAACTCAGTTTCTTAGATGCCACTTTAATTTTGGATTCTTCTCTTAATGCATGTGGATTAAGAATAAACAAATGCTTCAAGGAAAATGAAGAGAAAATGTCAGTTCACTTCAATGATTTTGCCTCTTCTCTGAGATTGTGGCCCCTCAAATTCTGAAGCCTTGATTGCTTTGTAATGCCATAAAGTCTGTGATTGTCATTGCTTGTTTGCTGGTTTGTTTTATTTTTATTTTATTCAACGACTATTGTTATTCTTGATAGGAGGGCTACACTGAGAGCAGCTGCCCTGTGTGTATTATCTAGTAGCAGTAGTTTCTCGGTTTCCTTTCAAATACGTGTGACATTCTTTTTGTAGACTGATGATAATTTACCTTAGTGCTGATATTATGAAATGCACTTTTTATTGTTTCATCTGTGGCCCTAAGATTTATTCCCCAAACTGTAGGCCATTCCAGTGACTGTGAGGTCGTGCCTCTCTTCATGTGCAGCTCTTCATCTTCCTCAGTATTACCTTGTAGTATCCTCCTCCCAATTTCAACATTCTTTAAAATAACAACAAACAGGGCTTCCCTGGTGGCGCAGTGGTTGGGAGTCCGCCTGCCAATGCAGGGGACACGGGTTCGGGCCCTGGTCTGGGAAGATCCCACATGCCGCGGAGAAACTAGGCCCGTGAGCCACAATTGCTGAGCCTGCGCGTCTGGAGCCTGTGCTCCGCAGCGGGAGAGGCCACGATAGTGAGAGGCCGGCGCACTGCGATGAAGAGTGGCCCCACTTGCCGCAACTAGAGAGAAAGCCCTCGCACAGAGATGGGGACCCAACACAGCCATAAATAAATTAATTAATTAAATAAAATAAGTATTTAAAAAAAAATAACAACAAACAATGGATTATTTTCTTATTTTTAATTTCTACTTTTTAAAAAATAAATTTATTTATTTATTTATTTATTTATTTTTGGCTGCATTGGGTTCTCATTGCTGCGAGCGGGCTTTCTCTAGTTGTGACGAGCAGGGGCTACTCTTTGTTGTGGTGTGCGGGCTTCTCACTGTGGTGGCTTCTCTTGTTGTGGAGCACAGGCTCTAGGCTGCAGGCTTCAGTAGTTGTGGCACACGGGCTCAGTAGTTGTGGCTCGCAGGTGCTAGAGCACAGGCGCAATAGCTGTGGCGCACAGGCTTAGTGGCTCCGTGGCATGTGGGATCTTCCCGGACCAGGGATCGAACCCATGTCCCCTGAACTGGCAGGTGGATTCTTAACCACTGCACCACCACACCAGGGAAGTCCAAAAAAAATGGATTACTTTTAACAATGACAATCTGGAAATACAATGCACACATTTGCAGTTACTCAGGATAAAAATATTATGATACTCAGAATGGTGAACTCAAAACTCTTTTGGTGAGCCTCAGCTCTTTAGGAGGTAACCTTCCCTCCATTTGAAGAAGACAATAATATTGTTTAGTTTTGTAATATCACAGTTATTATATGGTCTTCTACAAAGAAGAATTGTGCTCGAAATGCACGTCTTCAAGCAAAGTCCTTGAGGTTTACTCATTAAAATATTTTCATAATTTTATTGGAAACATTTTTATGTGTATGTAAAACTATGCATATAAATTTTTCTGGGCAAATCGAAGGCATGGGGCAAAACATGACTGTTTATAGCTTCCTTTCTTTTGTTAGGTGAAGTGTTAACTATGTACAAATAGATGATTACAACACAACACGTGTGAAATAAAGTAGACTATGTAGTTTCTGACTTGCTGAAGGGACGTTGATGAATCCTAGAGAAAACATATTTTTCATTTTCACCTAGGTTAGATACCCTCCTCTCTTTTAACCTTTCCTTGACTATACAGCTCTCCTGTGTCTGTATTTTACTGTATTTATGAAACATTTGCTACATTTCAAAGATTGTGCTAGGCGGCGAAGATAAAATTTTACTTTGACTTACATTTATTAACTTTCCCCAGATACATAGATTTGATATCTTATATTCTTCTTCATTATTTAAAGTCCTAAATGTATATTACTGAGTATTTTAAAGCATATTGTTTATATTGTTCTTGTTATCTATTACCATGTAATAAACCATCCCAAAGCTGAGTGACTTAAAACAACAATTTACAGTAAGTCTCCTACATACGCAACCTCCAAGTTGCGAACTTTCAAAGATACAAATGTGCGTTGGCATGTCCAATCACGTAAGTTAGTTCACATGTCTGGCGTACATTGTCACATGCGTGCATCCTCTACAAGTGGTTGTGCTTTTGGGTACTTTAGTGTACAGTACTGTGTAGAGTACAGTAGTACAGTATCTTTATTTCAAGCCCAGGATGTCTGGAAGCAAGCGTAAAAGTAGTGGTGATATAGCTGGTATTACTGTACTTTCCGAAGTACTGTACTGTAAGATTAAAAATGTTTTATTTTTGTGTTTGTTTTTTATGTATTATTTATGTGAAAAGTATTTATAAACCTATTACAGTACAGTACTCTATAGCCAATTGTGTTAGGTACCTAGGCTAACTTTGTTGGACTTACGAACAAATTGGACTTACGAACGCACTCTCGGAACAGAACTCGTTCGTATGTAGGGGACTTACTGTATAATTATCTCTCATAATTCTGTGTGTTGACTGGGCTCAGCTGGGCAATTCTTGTTTGCAGTCTTTAGTGCTATTGTAGTCATATGTTGCAGGCTCATCTAGACTGAATATCCAAGATGGCTCATGTACATGGCCTGCAATAGATATTGACTGTTGGCTGGGGACTGTTGACGCCCCATGACTTAGGCTTCTCACAACCTGTTGGCTAGTTTCACACAGGAAACAACCTGAGAGCGAGTGTTCCAAGAGAGCAGAAGTGGAAGTGGCCAGTGTGTTAAGACCTGGGCCTGGAAACTGTTTCAGCAACAGTGCTGCCGTATTCTATTAGTCAGTACAGCTCAATAGACTGAGCCCAGAACCAAGGGGAAGGTACACAGCTGCCACTTGTCAAAGGGAGGAATGTTAAAAAAATGTGCGGTCGTTCTTATTCCACCATATATATGTATGTCTGTGTTTGTGCATTTATAATTATACAATAAATAAATCCACAATTATTTTAAAATTTCAAACATACAAAGTAAGAGTGAAAACTTTCTCTTTTTCTCTCCCCTAATTGCACTCTCTTTTCAAATATTATTAGTATTAGTTGGTCTTTATCCATGTGAATCTTTTTCTACTTACTAAGTATATTTTGATTTTGCTTACTTTTACATAAATAGAATCAAGTCCCTATTTTCTGAAAATTACTCTTTTTATTTAACAATATATTTTAGATATTTTAATTTATCAATATATGTATGCACATATAATTTAAAATTACCTAGTATTCTATAGTGTTGATATATTTATTATATTTCTAGATGATGATTTAGATTGTTTACAACCTTCGGTTATTTCATACAGTATTGTTCCTTTTCATTCCTCTTTGTACGTGTGCAAAAGTTTCACTAAGATATATACCAAAAGTGGAATCACTAAATTGATGGATATTAACATTTTTTAAAAAGATGCTGTTTAAATAGGCATTACCATTTTACACTTTCTTCAGCTGTACTGTGTGAGAGTGCCTCTTTTTCCTCGTCATTGTCAATTCTGGTTATTATTTGTCTTTTCAATTTTTTAAAATCTAATGGATGAAAATGCTTCTAAGTGTAGGCATTTCAATTTTCAATCCCTTAGTTTTTGCTTACTCCTATTGCCATGGAGTCAATTTTGTATTTTTTTCTGTGAGTTGCCCGTCTTTACAATTTACCTATTTTCCTACTGGTTGTATGTCATTAAAAAAAATGATATAAAGATACTCTTTACAAACTCTCTATGTCCATTAATTCTTAGTTCATCATACATCACACATAAAATGGGTACATGGGGGCTCTATCTTGCTCCACATCTTGTAACTCAGTCTTGAAGATGTGTTCTCATGGTTCTCCATTCACATGGGGAGGCCAGAGTCAGTTTCAGGTTGGTGAAATTTTGTGACCTGCAATGTGTTCACTTGGAAAGCGGGCTGTGTGTGGTGGAAGGTCAGCTTGCATATGCTGCTGGGGTGCTAAGACTGCCACACGTTGGGTGCACCTTACTAGCAAATGAGTCAGGCACCAGAAGCCCAAATCACAGATATCTGTGAACTTTTGTATGTATTTGTGCTTATTTTTCAGTAGTGAAATGAAAGCATATACAAACAAATCTCAGTCGTCATTTTTAACAGTATCTGAACTTAGACTGGACTTTGTGATCTGGCCAATTTGTTTGATACAGTCTACAAGATAGGCAAGAAGGACATCACACTTTCAACGGAGGGCAAGTGGAGAAAAATAACAACATTAGCAGGCAATCCGAAGGTAATGGATCTCACCCTTTTGCTCACATCCATTACTGTATCCCCACTTGAGCTTGAGCAGAGAGCTCTTTGTGAAGGCATTTAGAGAAAGACTCTGATGGGGGAGGCTGATGAAGTGCTACTGAGTCCCTCTCTGGAGTGTTGTGAATGACACAGAAATTTTAGTGGAAAAGGGTTGGATCCTGCACCTCTAGCCACGTGGAGTGTTCCAGACTTGGCTTGGTGGCCTACAGCAAAGAGACCACGCCTGGGTTGTCTCAGGTATGATAGTCTCATGGACACATCCAGAGGCCTGGGAGGCTGAGCTGGCCTCCCCGGGGAGGTGAGTGCATCCGCCACCGTCTGCCATCGATCTGTGGCAGATTGATGGCAGAAGAAGAGTAGTCCCTAGTTAGAATATCCACCTCCTTCGAGGTGGACCGCTGGGTAGAATTATCAGAGAAAATAGAGGACTCCTAGTTAAATCTGAATTTCAGATTTCAGACAATGAAAATTTTTTTTTTTTTTAATTTTTTTTTTTTTTTTTGTTTATTTATGGCTGTGTTGGGTCTTTGTTTCTGTGCGAGGGCTTTCTCTAGTTGCGGCAAGCGGGGGCCACCCTTCATCGCGGTGCGCGGGCCTCCCATTATCGCGGCCTCTCTTGTTGCGGAGCACAGGCTCCAGACGCACAGGCTCAGTAGTTGTGGCTCACGGGCCCAGTTGCTCCGCGGCATGTGGGATCTTCCCAGACCAGGGCTCGAACCCGCGTCCCCTGCATTGGCAGGCAGACTCTCAACCACTGCGCCACCAGGGAAGCCCTGAAAATTTTTTAGTATAAATGTGTCTCCTGTAACATTTGAACATACTTATATTAAAAAAAATTTAGTCATTGCTTATCTGAATTTCAATTTTAACTGGGTGTTTTAGATTTTCATTAGCTAAATTCGGCAACCCAATACCTAGCTGTCAATTTCATGTAGTATCTTCTTTTGGCCTGCACCTTACAGCTGATTTTGAACCAGTGTAGAACAGAGAATTATCTGCCAACGTTATCATTCTGGATTCTTTAATAGAAGTCAGTGGAACTTACCAAGTCCACGTAGGCCTTTGGCTATGTTCTCTCCCATGGCGTGGGGAATCCTGAGAACACAGCCTGGTCAGTGAGTCCTACAGAGTAAAGGTCGACAAATAAGTCTTGAAGAACTGTCTGGTGAGGGCAGGACAGATAATCACTACTTCATAACTGAGGACCCTGACGTAAAACATAGCAAGTCACTGAAATGGAAAGCCTTATGAACTGAGAGTCGTGTAACGTAAAAGGCAAGTATGTTTCTGCCACATTATAGAGTTGTCATTCCCATGCCCAATCAGGAGCTAGAGGGTTGGTTGTCCACAAGGGCTGGACACCCATGTTCACAATCAACGGTAGGATCTTTGAAGAGTACGACAGGCCCACTGCCAGTAGCCTTATGATGTGAGAAAAACACTGAGTGTGGAAATAGGTAATTTGCATTTTCTTGTATAGTAAGAGGATGGATCCTGGCATACCTCATCCCCAGTCACAAGAAACCCCATGAGTGGGTTTCCCTGGTGGTGCAGTGGTTAAGAATCCACCTGCCAATGCAGGGGACATGGGTTCAAGCACTGGTCCGGGAAGATCCCACACGCCGCGGAACAACTAAGCCCGTGCACCACAACTACTGAGCCTGCGCTCTAGAGCCTGCAAGCCACAACTACTGAGCCTACGTGCCACAACTACTGAGGCCTGTGCACCTAGAGCCTGTGCTCCGCAACAAGAGAAGCCACCGCATTGAGAAGCCCTCGCACTGCAAGGAAGAGTAGCCCCCGCTCGCCGCAACTAGAGAAAGCCCGTGCACAGCAACAAAGACCCAATGCAGCCAAAATACTTAATTAATTAATTAAATAAATCTAAGAAAAAGAAACCCCATGACTTCCTCTTAACTGCCACATCCCCCACTCCATGCAAGCTAAGACTACAGAACTTAAAAGAGTTTAGATTTCCTCTTAACTGGCACATCCCTTACTCCATGCAAGCTAAGACTACAGAACTTAAGAGAGTTTAGATTAGGGTCCCCAGACAAAGAGCCTGAGGTGGGGATTCTTACTCAAGTGGTTTACTAGGAGAGTTCTCAGCCAAAGGGAAGTAGGAAAGGGAAGAAATATAAGTAGAGAATGTGAGACTAGCTTTATTCTGGTCCCAGAGGGGACTCTGGAGCTGAATGATACCAAGACTCGATCCAGCTTTGAAGCTGGTGAGGTGAGCAGTTGAGGATAAGGGGCAGTCTTTTTGTCTCATATCAACTGAACTGCTGGGAAGGGGAGATGAAGGGTTGATGAACATTCCAAGACCTAGGTCAGTTCTTTGGAGAAAGGGGCGGCTGTGAGCCATGAGTAAGCAACATTCACAGCTGGATATGGGCACATCAGCCTGGTAAAGGGGACCTACGTGGGCATCAACAGCATCTATACACCATCTCATTAGTTGTTTCCTTGGTTTTATGTATGCCTTTTGCTATGGGTTTTACTGGTTCAGTTTTAAACCACTTCTGCTTATTATCTCCCAATATTAAAACTAATCTACCCTTGTCTTCTGGCCCAGCTCTACCTTAATTCACTCAAATAGCTTAATTCTCCTGCCAATAACATAAGGAGATTTTATACATTGGTTGGATTCATGTGTCTTTTAGTAAATGGGAAATTCCATCTACCAATTACATCTCTAGAAACCTATGTACATTTATAACTCTTCTTTCCCAATCTCTTATTTTTCTTTCCCAGTATAGTTAAGATCTGCTCTTACCTGTGTCTTTAATCATTCTTGTACTTTTTTTCCCCTTACAAGAAGAGAAATATGCTTGTTAATCATTCTACTCAAAATCACTAGATTTTAGGCTTGCTAATAGATGAAGATGAATTTTTCACCATAAGAATCACAATAATTGATAGCGTTTGCTTCCTTGTTGACATGTTTGAGATATGAAGACAAGAATTAAATCATAGAGCATAGCAGGGGGAAAAATCCTCAAAGTGAATGGTAAACAGAAATATCTGAGCTAGGTTTAAGCACGTGTATAAAGAGTTAGTTTTGAAAAAAAATAGTCTCTTTCAGAAAACTGAACTAAATAATAAAATATGTCTAAAACTGTGTATATCTATGCTAACAAAGTATCAGCTTAACCTTTTTGAAAGTGCTATAAAATAAGCAAATGAATGTCTCAAAGAAAATAATAGCCAGCTTATAATTTAAGTATAAGAAATATGGGGACACGGGGAGGGGGGAAGGGGAGGTGGGATGAATTGGGAGATTGGGATTGATATATATACACTACCATGCATAAAACAGATAGCTAGTGGGAACTTGCTGTATAGCACAGGGAGCTCAGCTTGGTGCTCCTTGGTGACCTAGATGGGTGGGATGGGGGTGGTGGGAAGGAGGTCCAAGAGGGAGGGGATATATGTATACATATAGCAAATTCACTTCGGTGTACAGCAGAAACTAACACAACGTTGTAAAACAACTATACCCCAATTAAAAAAGAGAAATACACCTATATGTAAATACAGAAGTCTAGTAATGCAGGTATCTATAGTTGGTGCCCACAGACTTTTGGTTGATATTGTATAATGCAGTTAGGAACTTACTGTCTAATAATACCACATCAGTAAGAACAGTAGAATGCGTTACTAAGATACTCTTCTATGTGAACTGTTTTTGTTTTTCAGAGAATCTGTGTAGACCTTGTCCTCCATGAATGGAGTAAACCCACTACTGTTTTTCTGCCTATTTGGTGCACTTCTCATGGAGATTGAATGAAGAGTGCTTTTCAGACATCATTGTGAATTGTAGGTAGTTTCATGACTATGACGTGATCGTTCAGGTCTCTGTGGTAGGTGAGGGCAATGCACGCTGATATAATACTTTTTTGACTGATACTGTCCTCAGTTGTATGACTCTACACAGGATTTTAACCTCAGGTGAAACCACAGGTTCCACAGTGGTTTGTTCATTTTCTGGTCTTTAAAGGCTTTACCTTAATCTATATACCAAAAAAAAAAAAAAAAAAACAACGAACCTTTAGAGCTTCAGACCGTCAATTCTATTCTAGACTGGCTAGCTTATCAAGGGTCAAGTAAAATTATGCCCACGTGGGGCATTGATTGGGTTTTTCAAGGTAGAGTGATGGGGACTTGTTCTAACACGGTGGTTCTCAATCTTGGCTGCATTTTGGAATCTCCTGCCATGATTTTCAAATGTACTTCTTCCTGGGTCCCATCCCAAGAACTTGATTAAATTGGTGTGGGTATGGCCTGGGCATGAGAATTTTTTTTTTTTTAAACTCCCAGGTCTTTCTGATGTATAGCTAAGGATGCAAAGCACTGGGGACATTCGTCTGCATGTGCCTGACATTGTCAGGGACTCAGCTTCCTAGCAGGTAGTCATATGCTTGAGTTAATGTACCAAACAGAAGGGCTTCATTAAGCTCTGCTGTAAAGACTATCCTCTTAGTCTCACAGGTTGGGAGATCTTTTGGGGTGGTGAGCTTGTGGCATTTGCTCAGTAAATGATTGTAGTCCCCTCAATTCTAAGAACTTGCTTGTACTTCTTTGTGATAAGTGCCTTTAAATACTGTACTTTCCCAGCTCCTAAGTTTAGTTTTATCAGAATTTTTTGTGCCACAGATAGATTTGCCTGTCAGGGTAGTTTAAAAAATAATTTCTCATTACAAATTTAAAGGTCAAGCCTAACAAATATTTTTCTCAAAGCTAATGGGTGTATCCTTTGATTAATATTGTTTTAAAATGATTTTTATTACTCCATGCAAGCACAGCTAACATTTATTGAATGTTTACTGCATGACAGACAGTGTTGTAAGTCCTTATTTTACAGATAAAGAAACTGAAGCAGAGAGAGGTCGTAGATGTTCCCAAGGTTACAGAGCTAATTAGTGAAAGGGCCGTGAGACAAACTGAAGCTGTCTGGTTTCACTGTCTTTGCATCTGTGTAAGCCTGTTTGTTGAAAGAAAGCTAAATAAAAAATTTTTAAACTTCACCTTTAACAGAAAAGCACCAAATTGACTTCCAAGTAGTTGCACAATTTATCTTTTCCTAGCATTATGTAACAGATCTAGTTACTCTACATCTTTGCCATTATTTCACCTTGTGAAATTTGGAAATCTTGTTTAGCTTAGCTGGTGAGTATAAACTCTGATCTCACTATGATTTTAATTTTTAATTCCTTTGAGAGCTCATAATGTAATGCATCTTTTATATATTTATTGGTCATTTGTCTTTTCTGATTTTCTCTTTTTATAAAAGAAGTATCTTTTCCCATTTTTCTGGGGGGGATTGTCTGTTTCGTATTCATTTGTAGGTTTTAAAACGTTACTTTCTACATAACAGTCCTTTTCAGTTTTATGTGATGCAAATGTTTCACCAAGTTTGCCTTGTCCTTTATGAACATAAGTTCTAATTAATGTAGTGGAACTTGTAAATTTTTTTTTGTTTTTGTGTTTTTACATTTATTTTATTAACATTTTCTCTGCCCCCGATATCAGATACACCTCCCACTCTATTGTCTTTTAGTAGCTTTATGGTTTTGTATTTTTAGGTTGATTTTAATCCACCTGAAATTGATTTTTGTGTGTGGTATGAGTGGGGATCCAGGTTATTTTTTTTTAAAAATTTTATTTATTTTTGGCTGCATTGGGTCTTCGTTGCTGTGCGCAGGTTTTCTCTAGTTGCAGAGAGCGCGGGCTACTCTTCTTTGCGGTGCGTGGGCTTCTCACTGCAGTGGCTTCTCTTGTTGCAGAGCGCAGGCTTCAGTAGTTGTGGCACGTGGGCTCAGTAGTTGCGGCTCGCGGGCTCTAGAGCGCAGGCTCAGTAGTTGTGGTGCACAGGCTTAGTTGCTCCGCGGCATGTGGGATCTTCCCGGACCAGGGCTCAAACCCATGTCCCCTGCATTGGCAGGCAGATTCTTATCCACTGCATCACCAGGGAAGTCCCCAATTTATTTTTCAACATGGCTAATTACTTGTTCAAACACCATTGACCATGTTTCCATATATTCGTGGGTCTATTTTTCTGGATGCTCTGTTCTATTGCATTAGTTTATTTGTCTGTCTCTATATTCATAACATTTTAGGTTCATTTCTGTGGTGTGGTACTTATGATAAGTAAATCTCTTCTCTGTGTGTTACTTCTTTGGGAGTGTTTTTGCGACGTTCAACTGTATTTTCTCAATCCATTAATTAGCGAATCACTTTCTAATGTTATACCAAACATGAATTCCCTAGATAAATCCAACTTGCTCATGGTATATCTTGATTTTATATATTGGAAGATTCACCTTCCTGATTACTCAGGATTTTTGTTTCTGTATTGATTAATGGAATTTACCTCTATTCTTTCATTCTCATATGTCCTTTCATGGTGTTGATAAGATTATTCTGGATTTATACAATGAGTTGAAGTTATAGAAGATATATCTTTTTTTTTTTTTCTGTTCTCTGAAAGAGTCATAATAGAGTTGAAATTATGTGTCTTTTGAGTATTTGGTAATCCTGGTAAGTAATATCACTTAGGTCTATGGGTTTTGGTGAGAGAAAGATACTTAGTTATTGATTCATTCTTAAATGGTTATTGTACTATTCAAGTTGTCAGTGTCTTCTTCAGCCCATTTTGATGCATCTTATTTTTCTAGGAAGTTGTTCATTTATTTCTTACAGTTTTCAAATTTATAAGAATACATTTCTCTTTATCACTCTCATCATAGGTTTTAAAATATTAGTCTTTAAAAAAACATTTCTTCTTTTGACTTTTATACTTTTGTTTGCTATGTCATGAATTTTTGTTTTTCTTTTTTTATTATTCCTTGTTCTTATATTCTCCTGATGTATTCTGACCTTTTTCTTTCTTCTTATTAGTGGATTAGCTTATTAATTTTAATCCTTTATACATTTCTATTCTAAAATTAGCATTTAAAATACGCTTTTGACTTAAAGTTTATTTTATCTCAATGTATCTCATAAGCTGAATTCTATAAGTATTTCTTTATGATTTACATCTAAAATTTGTTGCTTCTCAGTATGATTTATCTTTGAATGAGGATTTATTTAGATTTGCATTCTTAAATTTCTAGCTGGGTGGGAAGTTCTACTTTTCTTTAAATTATTTTAAATTAATTTAGGGCATGGAGTTTTATGATAACAGTCATTTTGAATTTGTAGAAATTTATATGAATTTTCATAAATGCTTGATCTATGCTTAAAATAATTCTCAAGGAATATGTTCTTTATATGCCTATTGTATTAAGCTTATTAATTTTGTTCTTTAATTTTTCTATATACTTTCTGGCTAAGGCAGATGGATCTAGCCAAGAAAGCTATGTTAAAATCCTCTTGGTGTGGTGACTCTGAGACCTTCTCTTCGCAATTCTATCAGTTGGTGTTTACAAAACTTTATTATTTGATGCATAGGAGTTTAGAATTAATTTTTCTTACTGGAAAAACAATTAGCAATATATGACTATTTTTAATATTGCTTTTTATTTAAAGTCTAGTCAACACCAACTTTCTTTTGGATAAAGTTTTCCTGCTATATGTTTGTTTGATTTTTTTTTAATTGGGTTTTGTCTCTTGTACTCCTATCCTTGTCAGGCACGTAAATGCAAAGTTCACAGCTTTCTTTTCCAAGCTACCTGAAATTGCTGAGAAATACAAAGAAGCCAGCAAATGTGTTGACAAGTAAAGTATTTCATCTTACCCAAGATTTACTTAGCAAACTCTTAAGTACTTTAGTAAGCTAAAAGATGTTAGTAAAAATATTGGGGTTAGAATATCTAACTGCTTTGGGATACCGAGAACTTGGGCATGGTTTTATGAAAAGGGCATTTGAGTTACTGGTTATGTATCCATGACTTGACTAAGGACCATTATTTATGTTTAAGTTTTCGTAGTAGCTTTCGAAAGTGGAAATGTTGCTGGTCGCCCTTCCTGGCATGCAGTTCTCTGCCATCCTTGGGCGCGCTGCCGTTACTTGTCCTGGTTTTATGGCCGTTCTACTGCATGCTGCCAGTTCTGTGCAGCTCTTCCTTTCTTCTGTGCCAGTAGTAACAGCTGCTCCTGTTTGTTGCCTGCTTTCCCAAATGTTTTTTATGTTTAGGATGGCAATAGGAGTAAGAAAAAGCTGTGGCGATTTCAGAGGGTTGATAAGGAACAATGGAAAGCTAGACTTTGAGTATTTCGCTAATGTTCTCACCACTTATCAGTGGCCCTTGGGGTGACTTCCAGTTTCCCACCCTCTGTGGAATCTTACTCCATGACTTGGCCTCTTTTCATTCACTCAGTACACAACTGTTTCCAATTCTATTGACGAGCTACAGTTCTAAAACTCTACTGTAGGACAAGACAGATATTACTCTTTTTCACTTTCTCTTTTTAAACAATATAGTGACTTTATTAAAATACACAACGACTAAGTATACAGCTTGATACATTTTTACATATATGCACACCTGTAATTAGACCCAGATTAAAGATAGAGAAAATTTCATTTCTCCAGAAGGTTCCCTTGTGTCTCTTTCCAGCCAATACCTATACCCACTCGTGCCTACACCCACTCACCATCAGAGGTAACCACTATTCTTTTTTTTTTTTTTTAACATCTTTATTGGAGTATAATTGCTTTACAATGGTGTGTTAGTTTCTGCTTTATAACAAAGTGAATCAGCTATACATATACATATGTTCCCATATCTCTTCCCTCTTGCGACTCCCTCCCTCCCACCCTCCCTATCCCACCCCTCTAGGTGGTCACAAAGCACTGAGCTGATCTCCCTGTGCTATGCGGCTGCTTCCCACTAGCTACCTATTTTACATTTGGTAGTGTACATATGTCCATGCCACTCTCTCACTTCATCCCAGTTTACCCTTCCCCCTCCCCGTGTCCTCAAGTCCATTCTCTATGTCTGTGTCTTTCTTCCTGTCCTGCCCCTAGGTTCTTCAGAACCTTTTTTTTTTTTTTTTTTTAGACTCCATATATATTTGTTAGCATACAGTATTTGTTTTCTCTTTCTGACTTACTTCACTCTGTATGACAGTCTCTAGGTTCATCCACCTCACTACAAGTAACTCAATTTCGTTTCTTTTTATGGCTGAGTAATATTCCATTGTATATATGTGCCACATCTTCTTTATCCATTCATCTGTCGATGGACACTTAGGTTGCTTCCATGTCCTGGCTATTGTAAATAGAGCTGCAGTGAACATTGTGGTACATGACCCTTTTTGAATTTTGGTTTTCTCAGGGTATATGCCCAGTAGTGGGATTCCTGGGTTGTATGGTAGTTCTAGTTTTAGTTTTTTAAGGAACCTCCATAGTGGCTGTATCAATTTACATTCCCACCAACAGTGCAAGAGGGTTCCCTTTTCTCCACACCCTCTCCAGCATTTATTGTTTGTAGACCTTTTGATGATGGCCATTCTGACCAGTGGGAGGTGAAACCTCATTGTAGTTTTGATTTGCATTTCTCTAATGATCAGTGATGTTGAGTATCCTTTGACGTGTTTGTTGGCAATCTGTATATCTTCTTTGGAGAAATGTCTATTTAGGTCTTCTGCCCATTTTTGGATTGGGTTGTTTGTTTTTTTGATATTGAGCTCCATGAACTGCTTTTATATTTTGGAGATTAATCCTTTGTCAGTTGCTTTGTTTGCAAATATTTTCTCCCATTCTGAGGGTTGTCTTTTGTCTTGCTTATGGTTTCCTTTGCTGTATAACATAACTTCAGAGTGAACCTAAAAGCAGAAGGAAAATATAAACATGCAAATATATTTATGAATTTGAGCAAATTTATGCCAACTCAACCAAATTCATACATATCTAACCTTAAATTTCCTAGAAAGGCTAGAAGTTGGTGCTCTTTGAGTCTATTTTTTATTAAATATCTAAACTGTTAACTCGCCTACAGAAATCTTATAAAAACTTGGAGAAAAAATATGAAAAGACTTTATATACTGTTCCAGGAGACTCTTAACTACATGCATTGGTAAAATCCTTGTGTTCAACTAATTTAATGTATTGGAGAAAATGTTTTCTATTATTAAAAGCATTAAATTCTTAATATATATGGGAGGGAAAAATGTAAAATGTATCATATTTCTTCTCTGTGTTCCAGCATCTGAAATATATTACTTTTGTTAAGTGGATTTTAAGGGTTAAGTCAAAAGGGTTCAGGAATACAGACTATAGACTCATTTTTTGTGTCTAAACTTAACCCCTCCACTATAGTATTAGGAAGAAATTCTGTTATCTTCCTGTTATTTTTAATTTCTCAACTACCACATAAATTATTTTTCTTATCCTTCCCTATGCTTTAAGTAATATTTTCAGGATTAAGACTATCTCTGTCAGTGCCCCTTAATCTCTCATTGGGATTTAATGTAAACAAAGTTATGAATTAATTTACATTACTAGATTGTTGTTATATAATATCTTTGAATTTTGAGAGTTTGTTTTTCTGGAGATCAGTGTTGAAAATAACACGTATGTTTAATGATACCACACAATTTAAATTAAAAAGGAAATATAAAAAGAAAAAATGCTAATTTTGCTGTTAAGCAGTGGTCTAAGGACCTACCCTATAATAACTCATGGAATTCTCACAACCCTCTGAATTGTGTCCTATTATTATTACCAATCAAATATTGCCGTTCAGAAACAGTATGTCAGTTTCCCAAGATCACAGAGTTGGTAAATGGAGGAGTCAGGTCTCAGGCTTCAGAACCTCTTAATAATAAAAGCTTGGTTTGGGAAACTTTTTCGTTTTTTGTTGTACAGGCTTCAGCACATTTTTTCTTTCTTTTTTTTTTTTTTGGTAAACGGTCAAGCAAGTAAATATTTTCTCTGCTGTTGTAGTATGAAAGCAGCTATAGAAAAATATGTCAATAAATGGACATGATTGTGTTCCAATAAAACTGTATTTATGGGCATTGAAAATTGAATTTTATATAATCTTCATGTTACAAACTATTATTCTTTGGATTGTTTTTCCCCCAGCCCTTTGAAGATATAAAGCCATCCTTTGCTTGTGGGTCATGCAAGAATAGACGGTTGGCTGACTTGGCCTGCAGGCTCTGGTTGACTGACCCTTTCTATAGTCTATACTAGTGACCACAAGAAACCTGAAACTTGGAAGGTAAGGTTACAGACATTATGAGGATGAATTTAGAAGCAATTGGCATGTCTCGACTGGGATCAGTAATGGCTAAGGTGCAGCAAGTCCCACACTAATAAATAATCTGTCAGTGGTAAAGCTAAGGGGCAAATTTGTTAAGATAGCCTGACTATTATTATAACAAATCAACCCTAAAATCTCAGTGGCTTACAGAAGTTAATATGAGGAAGAGTGGAGGAAAAGACTGATAGATGGTTTTCCTGTTTCTTTTTTTTTCAAAACAATGGTCCGTTCAGTTCCAAGAATAGCATTAATGTTTTGGTGTGCATTTTCTACAAACAAGGACATTTTCCCACATAATAATGATGCAATATAAAAATCAGGAAATTAACTCATATACATTACTGTCATCGAATCCCCACACCCATTCAAGTTTTGTTAGTTGTCCCAATAATGTCCACAATTATACATTACTTTAGTTGTCAGGTCCCTTTAGTCCTTTTCAATCTGGAACATTTCCTCAGTCCTTGTCATGGCCAGGGAATCTTTGAAGATTACATGACTATTATTTTGTAGAATATCCTCTATTTGTGCTTGTCTAAAGTTTGCTCATGATTAGATTCAGGTGATACATTTTTGCCAGGGATACCTTAGAAGTGATTTTTTGATTTCCTTGCATTTTATTAGATGGTACATGATTACAGTGTGCCTTATGAAAGCTGATGTTAATTTATTTTCGTTTTTTTCCAGTTTCATTGAGATATGATTGACATATAGCACTGTATAAGTTTAAGGTATACAGCATAATGATTTGATTTACATATGTTTTGAAATTATTACCACAGTAAGTTTAGTTAACATTCATAATCACATATATGTGTCAATATATATTTTTCCCTTGTGAATAGAACTGTTAGAATTTACTCTCTTCACTTTCAAATATACCATACAGCAGTGTGAACTAGAGTCACCATGTTGTACATTACATCCCTAGTACTTACTGATTTTATAACTGGAAGTTTGTACCCTTTGACCCCCTTCATCCAATTCCCCCTCTTCCCACCCACCTTGTCTGGTAACCACAAATCTGATCTCTTTTTCTATGAGGTTTTGTTTTGGTTTGGTTTGTTTTTTGAGATTCCATGAGATCATACAGTATCTGTCTTTCTCTGTCTGACTTCACTTAGCATAATGCCTTCAAAGTCCATATATGTTGTTGCAAATGGCAGGATTTCCTTCTTTTTTAATGGCTGAATAATACTTCTTTGTACTGATGTATTTATACCACAGCTTCTTTATCCAGTCATCCACTTATGGACACTTACTTTGTTTTTATGTCTTGGCTATTGTAAATAGTGCTTCTATGAACATGGATGTGCAGCTATCTCTATGACATAGTGTTTTCAATTTCTTCGGCTATATTCCCAGAAGTGGAAATGCTGGATCATATGGAAGTTCTATTTTTAACTTTCTGAGGAACCTCCAAACTGTTTTCCATAGTGTCTGTACCAATTTACATTTCCACCACCAGTGCATGAGGGGTCCCTTTTCTCCATATCCTCTCCAGCATTTATCATCTCTTCTCTTTTTGAGGACAACATTGGTGAGGTGGTGAGGTAATACCTTATTGTAGTTTTGATTTGTATTTCCCTTATGATCAGTGATTTTGAACATCTTTTCATGTATGTGTTGGCTTTCATAAACTTTCTTTGGAAAAATGTCTGTTCAGGTCCTTTACCCATTTTTTAAATCAGATTGTTCAGGTTTGGTTGGTGGGTTGGTTGGTTTGCTATTGAGTTGTTTAAGTTCTTCAGTTTGGATATTAACCCCTTATCAGATACACGGTTTGCAAATATTTTCTTCCACCCCATAGATTCTTTTCATTTTGTTGATCCTTTCTTTCGTTGTACAGAGGTTTTTAGTTTGATGTGGTCCTACTATTTTTGATTTTGTTGCATGTGCTTTTTAGGTGTCATATCCAAAATATCACTGCCAAGACCTGTGCAATAGAGCTGACCATTTGTTTTCTTCTAGGAGTTCTGTAGTTTTGGCCTTATATTTTAGTCTTTAATGCATTTTGAGGTAATTTTTGTGAGTGATGTAAAATAAGGGGTCTAGCTTACATGTGAATATCCAGTGTTTATGGCACCATTTATTGATGAGACTGTCTTTTCTCCATTGGATATTCTTGGCTCCCTTGTCAGACGTTAGTTGATCATACATGTATGGTTTAATTTCTGGGTTCTAAACTCTGTTCCATTGGTCTATGTGTCTGTTTTTGTGCTAGTGTCATAATGCTTTGATAATTATACCTTTATAATATAGCTGGAAATCAGGAAATATGATGCCTCCCATTTTATTCTTCTTTCTCAGGATTTCTTTGGCTATTGGTGGTCTGTTGTTGTTTTATATAAATTTTGGAATTGTTTTTTCCATTTTGGTAAAAGAATGCCTTTGGAATTTTGGTAGGGATTGCTTTGTAGTAGTATGGATATTTTAACAATATTAATTCTACTCATTCATGAACTCACGATACCTTCCCATTTATTTGTGTCTTTTTTGATTTCTTTTATCAGTGTCTCGTAATTTTTGATGTAGAGATCTTTCACCTCCTTGGTTAAACTTATTTCTAATATTTTATTATTTTTGATGCTATTATTAATAGGATCATTTTCTTTGTTTCTTTTTCAGATAATTTGTTATTAGTGGAGAGAAACGCTATTCGTTTTTGTATGTTAATTTTGTATCCTGGAACTTTTCTGCATTCATTAATTAGATATAACAGTTTGGTGGAGGCTTTAGGATTTTCTATACATAAAATCATGTCAGCTGCAAATATAGCCAATTTTATTTCTTCCTTTCCAGTTCTGATGCTTTATTTATTTTTCTTGCCTGGCTGCTCAAGCTAGAACTTCCAGTACTATAATGAATAGGAGTTGTGAGAGTGGGCACTCTTGTGCTTTCCTGATCTTGGAAGAAAAGTTTTCCAACTTTTATTATTGAGTAAGATGTAAGCTGTGTGCTTGTCATATATAGACTTTATTATGTTGAGGCACTTTATTTCTATACCTAATTTGTTAAGTGTTCTTATCATGAACAGGTAATGAATTTTGTCAAATGCTTTTTCTGCATTTATTGAGACATTTCTTTCATTACATTAATACAATATAACACATATATTGATTTGTATATGTTGAACCATCCTTGTATCCCAGGGTTAAATCTCACTGATCATGGTGAAGGATCCTTTTAATGTGCTGCTGAATTCATTTTGTTAGTTTTTATTGAGAATTTTTGTATCTATATTCATCAGGGTTATTGGCCTGCAGTTTGTTTGTTTTTAGTAGTATCCCTTTCTAGCTTTGGTCTCAGAGTAATGCAGGTTCTGAAAAATAAATATGAGAGTGTTCCTTCCTCTGGGATTTTGTGGGAGATTTTGAGAAGGATTAATGTTAATTCTTTATATGTTTGGTAAAAATATATCAGTGAAGCCACTTGGTCCTGAGTTTTTCTTTGTTGGGAGATTTTTGATTACTGATTCCATCTCTTTACTAGTAGTTGGTCTTTTCAGACTTTCTGTTTCTTCCTGATTCAGTTTTGACATATTGTACGTTTCAAGAATTTTTCCATACCTTCTAGCTTTTCCAGTTTGTTGGCATATATTTGTTCACAGTAGGCTCTTATGATCCTTTGTATTTCTGTGATGTCACCTGTAATGTCTCTTTTTTCAGTTGTAATTTTGTTGATTTGGGTCCTCTCTTTTTTTCTTGCTAATCTTTTCAAAGAACCAACCCCAGTTTTGTTCATCTTCTCTATTGTTTTCCTGTTCTCTGTTTTACTTATTTCTGCTCTAATCTTTATTCTTTCTTTACTTCTGCTAAGGCTGGGCTCAATTTGCTCTACTTCCCTGTAATTTCTTTTTTGTTCTATTGGTTTTTCAGGAGAATGTTGTTCAATTTCCATGTATTCGTGAGTTTTCCAGTCTTCCTCCTGTTATTAATTTTTATTAATACCACAGGATCAGAGAAGATATTCGTATGATTTCAATCTTCTTGAATTTGCTAAGACTTATGGACTAACATATGATCTATCCTAGAAAATGTTCCATGTGTACTTGAGAAGAATGTGTCTTCTGCTGCTGTCAGATAGTGTTCTGTATATGTCTGTCATGTTCATTTGATCTATAGTGTTGTTCAGATCTGTTGTTTCCTTATTGATTTTCTGTCTGGATGATCTATCCATAGTTGAGAGTGGGATTTAAAGTCCTCAACTATAATTGTATAATTGTATTACTGTTTATTTCTCCTCTTAGCTTGGTTAGTTTTGCTTTATATATTTAGGTGCTCCAGTGTTGGGTGCATAAATATTTACAATTGTTATGTCTTTTTTTTTTTTAAAGATTGATTGATTGATTGATTGATTGCTATGTTGGATGTTGGGTCTTCGTTTCTGTGCTAGGGCTTTCTCTAGTTGCGGCGAGCAGGGCCACTCTTCATCGTGGTGCATGGGCCTCTCACTGTCGCGGCCTCTTGTTGCGGAGCACAGGCTCCAGACGCGCAGGCTCAGCAGTTGTGGCTCACAGGCCCAGTTGCCCCGTGGCATGTGGGATCTTCCCAGACCAGGGCTCGAACCCGTGTCCCCTGCATTAGCAGGCAGACTCTCGACCACTGTGCCACCAGGGAAGCCCGTTATGTCTTCTTGATGGATTAACCCCTTTATCGTTATAAAGACCTTCTATGTTTATTTTTACCATTTTTAGTTTAAAGTATATTTTTGTCTGACCTAAGTATAGCTAGCTACTCCTTCCTTCTTATGCTTACCATCTGCTTTCCTGCCCTTCACTCTCTATCACTTCATTCTCACTCTGTGTGTGTCTTTAAGGCTAAAGTGAGTCTCTTATAGGCAGCATATTGTTGGATCTTCTTTTTTGATTCATTCAGCCATTCTATGTCTTTTGATTGGAGAATTATATCCATTTGCATTTAAAGTAGTTATCCATTTGTAAGGACTTCCTTTTGCCATTTTGTTCATTGTTTTCTGGCTGTTTTGTAGATTCATTGCTCCTTGCTTCTTGTCCCGCTCTCTTTTCTTGTGTCTTGATGTCTTTTGGTATCAGTATGCTTTGATGTATCATGTTCTTTTATGTAATTACTACAGGTTTCTTCTTTGTGGTTCCCATGAGGCGTATATTAACATGCTATTTTAAGCTAATAGCAATTTAACATGGATAGCATTTCTAAACATTCACCTCCCCCTCACATTTTAGGGTATTGATGTTACATTTTACATACTTTCATATTGTGTATCCAATAACAGATTATTGTAGTTATGGTTATTTCTACCATGTTTGTTTTTAACTTTTAAACAACTTGTAACTAAATTATGCACCATCAATTACCATACTGCAGAATCTAATTTTGACTAAAAACCTACATCAGTTTCTTCTATTTTTTGTTGTTGTGCTTTTAATTTAATTTCTATTTTATATTGGATTATAGTTGATTTGCAATACTGTGTTAGTTTCAGGTGTACAGCAAAGTGATTCAGTTATATATATATATATATATATATAATGTACCCATTGTTTTACAGATTCTTTTCCATATAGGCTATTAAAGAATATTGAGTAGAGCTCCCTGTGCTATACAGTAGGTTCTTATCGGTTATCTATTTTATATATAGTAGTGTGTATATGTTAATCCCAAACTCCTAATTTATCCCTCCCCCCAACCTTTCCTCTTTGGTAACCATAAGTTTGTTTTCTAAGTCTGTGAGTCTATTTCTGTTTTGTAAATAAGTTCATTTGTATCATTTTTTTAGATTCCACATCCAGTGATATCAAATGATATTTGTCTTTCTCTGACTTATTTCACTTAGTATGGTAATCTCTAGGTCCATCCATGCCATTGCAAATGGCATTATTTTGTTCTTTTTTGTGGCTGATAGTCCATTGTATATATGTACCACATCTTCTTTATCCACTCCTCTGTCGATGGACATTTAGGTTGCTTCCATGTCTTGGCTATTGTAAACAGTGCTGCAGTGAACATTGAGGTGCATGTATGTTTTCTAATTAAAGTTTTCTCCAGATATATGTTCAGGGGTGGGATTGCTGGATCATATGGTAGTTCTATTTTTAGTTTTTTAAGGAACCTACACACTGTTCTTCATAGTGGCTGTACCGATTTACATTCCCACCAACAGTGTAGGAGGGTTCCCTTTTCTCCACACCCTCTCCAGCATTTATTGTTTATTTTTTTAATGAGGGCCATTCTGACTGGTGTGAGGTGAGATTTCATTGTAGTTTTGATTTGCATTCCTCTGATAATTAGTGATGTTCAGCATCTTTTCATGTGCCTCTTGGCCATTTGTATGTCTTCGTTGGAGAAATGTCTATTTAGATCTTCTTCCTATTTAGATCTTCTGTCTATTTTGATGGGATTGTTTGTTCTGACATAGAGCTGCATGAGCTGTTTGTATATTTTGGAGATTAATCCCTTGTTGGTCACTTCGTTTACACATATTTTCTCCCATTCTCTGGGTTGTTTTTTCATTTTGTTTATGGTTTTCTTTGCTGTGCAGAAGCTTGTGAGTTTAATTATGTCCCATTTGTTAATTTTTGTTTTTATTTTCATTACTCTAAGATGTGGTTCAAAAAAGATCATACTGCGACTTGTGTCAAAGAGTGTTCTGCCTATGTTTTCCTCTAAGAGTTTTATAGCATCTGACCTTACATTTAGGTCTTTGACCCATTTTGAGCTTATTTTTGCATACGGTGTTAGAGAGTGTTCTAATTTCATTCTTTAACGTGTAGCTGTCCAGTTTTCCCAGCACCACTTATTGAAGAGACTTTCTTTTCTCCATTGTATATTCTTGCTTCCTTTGTTGTAGATTAGTTGACCATAGGTGCATGAATTTATTTCTGGGCTTTCTATCCTGCTCCATTGATCTATGTTTCTATTTGTGTGCCAGTACCATACTGTTTTGATTACTGTAGCTTTGTAATATAGACTGAAGTCAGGGAGTCTCCAGTTCTGTGTTTCTTTCTCAGGATTTCCTTGGCTATTCAAGGTCTTTTGTGTTTCCATATAATTTTAGAATTGTTGTTCTAGTTCTGTGAAAAATGCCATTGGTAATTTGATAGGGATTGTATTAAATCTGTAGATTACTTTGGGTAGTATAGTCATTTTGACAATATTGATTCTTGCAATCCAAGAATATGGTATATCCTTCCATCTGTTTGTGTCATATCTGATTTCTTTTATCAACATCTTATATAGTCTGCAGTGTATAGCTCTTTGCTCTCCTTAGGTAGGTTTATTCCTAAGTATTTTATTCTTTTTGATGCGATGGTAAATGGGAGTGTTTCCTTGATTTCTCTTTCTGATCTTTCATTTTTAGTGTATAGGAATGCAAGGGATTTCTGTGTATTAACTTTGTATCCTGCAACTTTACTATATTCATTGATGAGCTTTAGTACTTTTCTGGTAGCTTCTCTAGGATTTTCTATGTATAGTATCATGTCACCTGCAAACAGTGACAGTTTTACTTCTTCTTTTCCAATTTGGATACATTTTATTTCTTTTTCTTCTCTGAATGCTGTCTAGGACTTCCAAAACTATGTTGGATAAAAAAGGTGACAGAGGACATCCTTGCCTTGTTCCTGATCTTAGAGGAAATGCCTTCAGCTTTTCACCATTGAGAATGATGTTAGCTGTTGGTTTGTCATATATGGCCTTTATTATGTTGAGGTAAGTTCCATCTATGCCCACTTTCTACAGAGCTTTTATTATAAATCAGTGTTGAATTTTGTCAAAAGCTTTTTCTGCATCTGTTAAGATGATCATATGGTTTTTATTATTCAATTTGTTTTTCTTTTTAACATCTTTATTGGAGTGTAATTGCTTTACAATGGTGTGTTTGTTTCTGCTGTATAACAAATCAGCTATACATATACATATATCCCCATATCTCCTCCCTCTTGCGTCTCCCTCCCACCCTCCCTATCCCACCCCTCTAGGTGGTCACAAAGCATGGAGCTGATCTCCCTGTGCTATGCAGCTGCTTCCCACTAGCTATCTGTTTTACATTTGGTAGTGTATATAGGTCCATGCCACTCTTACTTTGTCCCAGCTTACCCTTCCCCCTCAACATGTCAAGTCCATTCTGTACATCTGCATCTTTATTCCTGTCCTGCTCCTAGGTTCTTCAGAACCATTTTTTTTCTAAGATACCATATATATGCGTTAGCATATGGTATTTGTTTTTCTCTTTCTGACTTACTTCACTCTGTATGACAGTCTTTAGGTCCATCCACCTCACTACAAATAACTCAATTTTGTTTCTTTTTATGGCTGAGTAATATTCCATTGTATATATGTGCCACATCTTCTTTATCCATTCATCTGTCGATGGACACTTAGGTTGCTTCCATGTCCTTGCTATTGTAAATAGAGCTGCAGTGAACATTGTGGTACATGACTCTTTTTGAATTATGGTTTTCTCTGGGTATATGCCCAGTAGTGGGATAGCTGGGTCATATGGTAATTCTATTTTTAGATTTTTAAGGAATCTCCATACTGTTCTCCATAGTAGCTGTATCAATTTACATTTCCACCAACAGTGCAAGAGGGTTCCCTTTTCTCCACACCCTCTCCAGCATTTCTGGTTTGTAGATTTTTTGATGATGGCCATTCTGATCGGTGTGAGGTGATACCTCATTGTAGTTTTGATCTGCATTTCTCTAATGATTAGTGATGTTGAGCATCCTTTCATGTGTTTGTTGGCAATCTGTATATCTTCTTTGGAGAAATGTCTATTTAGGTCTTCTGCCCATTTTTGGATTGGGTTGTTTGTTTTTTTGATATTGAGCTGCATGAGCTGCTTGTATATTTTGGTGATTATTCCTTTGTCAGTTGCTTCATTAGCAAATATTTTCAACCATTCTGAGGGTTGTCTTTTCATCTTGTTCATGTTTTCCTTTGCTGTGCAAAAAGCTTTTAAATTTCATTAGGTCCCATTTGTTTATTTTTGGTTTTATTTCCATTTCTCTAGGAGGCAGGTCACAAAAGATCTTGCTGTGGTTTATGTCAAAGAGTGTTTTTCCTATGTTTTCCTCTAAGAGTTTTATACTGTCTGGTCTTACATTTAAGTCTTTAATCCATTTTGAGTTTATTTTGGTGTATGGTGTTAGGGAGTGTTCTAACTTCATTCTTTTACATGTAGCTGTCCAGTTTTCCCAGCACCACTTATTGAAGAGACATTCTTTTCTCCATTGTATATTCTTGCTTCCTTTGTTGTAGATTAGTTGACCATAGGTGCATGAATTTATTTCTGGGCTTTCTATCCTGTTCCATTGATCTATATTTCTGTTTTTGTGCCAGTACCAAACTGTCTTGATTACTATAGCTTTATAGTATAGTCTGAAGTCAGGGAGCCTGATTCCTCCAGCTCCTTTTTTCTTTCTCAAGATTTCTTTGGATTTTTGGGGTCTCTTGTGTTTCCATACAGGTTGTGCAATTTTTTGTTCTAGTTCTGTGAAAAATGCCATTGGTATTTTGATAGGGATTACATTGAATCTGTAGATTGCTTTGCATAGTATAGGCCTTTTCACAATGTTGATTCTTCCAATCCAAGAACATATATCTCTCCATCTGTTTGTATCATCTTTAATTTCTTTCATCAGTGTCTTATAGTTTTCCGCATACAGGTCTTTTGTCTCCTTAGGAAGGTTTATTCCTAGGTATTTTATTCTTTTTGTTGCAGTGGTAAATAGGAGTGTTTCCTTAATTTCTCTTTCAGATTTTTCATCATTGGTGTATAGGAATCCATGAGATTTTTGTGCATTAATTTTGTATCCTGTTACTTTACCAAATTCATTGATTAGCTCCAGTAGTTTTCTGGTAGCATCTTTAGTATTCTCTATGTATAGTATCATGTCATCTGCAAACAGTGACAGTATTACTTCTTTTCCAATTTGCATTCCTTTTATTTCTTGTTCTACTCTGATTGCCATGACTAGGACTTCTAGAACTATGTTGGATAAAAGAGGTGACAGTGGACATCCTTGCCTTTTTCCTGATCTTAGAGGAAATGCCTTCAGCTTTTCACCATTGAGAATGATGTTACCTGTGGGTTTGTCATATATGGCCTTTTATTATGTTGAGGTAAGTTCCGTCTATGCCCACTTTCTAGAGAGCTTTTATTATAAATCGGTGTTGAATTTTGTCAAAAGCTTTTTCTGCATCTATTGAGATGATCGTATGGTTTTTATTCTTCAATTTGTTGATGTAGTGTATCATACTGATTGATTTGCAGATATTGAAGAATCCTTGCATCCCTGGGATAAAATCCCACTTGTTCCTGGTGTATTATCCTTTTAGTGTGTTGTTGGATTCAGTTTGCTAGTATTTTGTTGAGGATTTTCATGTCTATGTTTATCAGTGATATTGGCCTATAATTCTTTTTTTGTGATATCTTTGTCTGGGTTTGGTATCAGGGTGATAGTGGCCTCACAGAATGACTCGGGAGTTTTCCTTCTTCTGCAGTTTTTTGGAAGAGTTTCAGAAGGATAAGTGTTAACTCTTCTGTAAATGTTTGATAGAATTCGCCTGTGAAGCCATCTGGTCCTGGACTTTCATTTGTTGGGATTTTTTTTTAATGTATTTATTTTATTTATTTATGTTTGGCTGCATTGGGTCTTTGCCACTGCATGTGGGCTTTCTCTAGTTGCAGCGAGCAGGGACCACTCTTCACTGCAGTGTGTGGGCTTCTCATTCTGGTGGCTTTTCTTGTTGCGGAGCATGGTCTCTAGGCACGTGGGCTCAGGTGTTGTGGTGCACGGGCTTAGTTGCACCAGGGCATGTGGGATCTTCCCAGACCAGGGCTCGAACTTGTTTCCCCTGCATTGGCAGGCAGATTCTTAACCACTGCGGCCACCAGGGAAGTCCCTGTTTGGATTTTTAAAATCACAGTTTCAACTTCAGTAATTGTGATTGGTCTGTTCATATTTTCTATTTCTTCCTGGTTCATTTTTGGAAGGTTGTACCTTTCTAAGAATTTGTCCATTGCTTCTATGTTGTCCATTTTATTGGCAGTTTTTTGTAGTAGTCTCTTATGATCCTTTGTATTTCTGTACTGTGCATTGAAACTTCTCCTTTTTCATTTCTAATTTTATTGATTTGAGTCCTCTCCCTTTTTTTTCTTGATGAGTCTGGCTTAAGGTTTATCTTCTCAAAGAACCAGCTTTTAGTTTCATTGATCTTTGCCTCTATTTCATTTATTTCTGCTCTGATCTTTATGATTTCTTTCCTTCTACTAGGTTTTGTTTGTGCTTCCTTCTCTAGTTGCTTTAGGTGTAAGGTTGGGTTGTTTATTTGAGATTTTTCTTGTTTTGTGAAGTAAGATTGTATTGCTATAAGCTTCCCTCTTAGAACTGCTTTTGCTGTATCCCAAAGGTTTTGGACCGTCATTTGTCTTGAGGTATTTTTTGATTTCTTCTTTGATTTCTTTAGTGATGCATTGGTTGTTTAGTAACATATTGTTTGTTTAGCCTCCATGTGTTTTTTTAGTTTTTTTTTCTTGTAGTTGATTTTTAATATCAGAGCATTTTGGTTGGAAAAGATGCTTGATATGATTTCAGTTTTCTTATATTTACTGAGGCTTGATTTGTGGCCCAAGATGTGATCTATCCTGGAGAATATTCCATGTGCATTTGAGAAGAAAGTATATTTGGCTGCTTTCAGATGGAATGTTCTATAAATATCAGTTAAGTCCTTCTGGTCTAGTGTGTCATTTAAGGCCTGTGTTTCCTTATTGATTTTCTGTCTGGATGATCTGTCCATTGATGTAAGTGGGGTGTTAAAGTCCCCCACTATTAGGGTACTTTTACTTCCACTCAAAGAACTCCCTTTAGCATTTCTTGTAAGTCAGAGTTAGTGGCAATGAATTCCCTCAGCTTTTGTTTGTTTGGGAAAGTATTTCTCTCTCCTTAATTTTTGAAGGATGGTTTTACCAGATATAGATTTCTTGGTTGGTGGGGGGTTTTTTGTTTCAACATCTTAATATATTATTCCATTTTTTTCTTGGCCTGAAAAGTTGCTGCTGAAAAATCTGCCAAGTCTCTCTTTTCCTTTGCTGCTTTCAAAATTCTTTGTTTTTGACTTTTGACAATTTAATTGTAATGTGTCTAGGTGTAGCCCTATTTGGGAACTTTTGAGTCTCATGTGTCTGGATGTCCATTTCTCTCCCCAGGTTTGGGAAGTTGTCAGCCATTATTGCTTTAAATACACTTTCTATTTTCCTTCTGGAATTTCCATAATGCAGATATTGTTTCTTTTGGCTGTGTCCAATAAGTTCCATAGGTTTTGTTCACTTTTTCCTTTTGGCTCCCCTTACTGGGTGATTTCAAACATCCTGTGTTCTAGGTCACTGATTCTTCTGCATGATTGAGTCTGCTCTTGAAGCTCTCTATTGAGTTCATCAGTCATTGTATTTTTAAACTCTGGGATTTCTGGGGTTTTTTTCCCCAGTGGTCTCTCTTTCTTCATTGAACTTCTCACTTTGTTCATGCATTGTTTTCCTAATTTCACTTAGTTGTCTGGATTTTCTGGTATTTCACTAAAATTTAAGAGGATTAGTCTAGTCTGAACTATTTATTTGTCTGACACTTCATATACCTCTTTCTTTAGGGTCAGTTATTGGAGCCTTATTAGTTTCCTTTGGTGGTGTCATGTTTACCTCATTTTTCATGGTCCTTGACTTCTTTCATTGGTATCTGTGAATTTGAGTAAGTAAGTGTTATCCTCTTCCAGACTTTACAGGTTCACTGTGGCAGAGACGACAGTTTTGTTTTAACCAGTCAGCTCAGTTTGAGTTTCTGGATGTGTCCACAGGTAATTCCCTTGGGCAGGTTTGGCTTGATATCAGGGACTATTTTTGGTTGAGGCAACTGTCTGAGCTCTGAGGTCAGAGTGGGATATCTGCTAGTTGAGGAGATTTAGATAGGATTGCTGGCTTGCTTCCCTGCCCAAGCAAGGCTAAAGTATGGTTTCTGCAGTTGATTGGTGAGATTTAGACAGTTGGGACTGGGTTCTATATTTATATATAGTAGTTGGGGGCTATGAATTAGCTTACCTGCCCTGGTAGGGCAGCAGAACTGTCCCCAGGACCTGCACAGCTTCTTGTTTGGGGACCCAAATCAGGCAAAACTATGCACTGAATTCCCTGGCCAGAGAAACTACCAGTTTTGCTCTGCAGACGGGGCAAGCCACAGGCTGTGCTCTCTGTTCATCTTATACTTTAAGCAGATCTGCTGGGTGGGCTCTGGTTAGATCACCTGGTTGGGAGGCCTGAAGCTGGGTTTAGCAATGAACATGGCTATGAATTAGTTTTCTTGCCAGGGCAGCGTGGGAGAACTGGATCCAAATCAGTAAGGCTGTTTTTGCTCTTGACTGAAGTAAGTTGACCTGCACCCCAAGTTCCCTGGCCAAGTGGGGCCGCTAGCTTTGCTCTGTGGGCAATTAACTCTGCCTGCTGGACTCTTCAGTTGAGCATTATTGGGCTACATGGCTTTCCAGTCGGATGAGGCTGGGAGCTATACTCAGCAATAGATGGGGCTATGAATTAGCTCCCCTGCCTGGGCAGGGGCCGAATAGGCTCCAGAGCCAAGTGGCTCTTGGTTTGAGGACCCGAATCAGGCTGACCTGCACCCTGCCAAGTTCCCTGGTCAGACTGCACCACCCCATCTTGGCTCTGCAGATGAGCAAAGCTGCTGGTCGGGATTACTAGTTGGGCGCTGCAGGTAGGAACTTGGTCTGCCAAGATCTGAGTGCTGATTGTTGGAAGCCCTTTCCTCCTTCTCTGTCATAATTAGATTCCCAGCAGGAAAGCCTGTCAGATTCCCCCATGGGGCAGTACCAGAAGGGGGGCTCCCAAGAAGTGACCGACAATGCTGGGGGAGATGCACGTTTACCCTGGGTGCTTCTTCTCCTCTGGAAGAACCACAGGCTCAGGGACAGCCATTCCCTGTGATGCTGTGCTGGCCTGAGGGAGGGGCAACGTGGGCCGCATACAGCTACTTTTCTTACCTTCTAATGCAATCTGTCTTGGTCTCTGTGGTGCAGGGGGTGCTTCCTCCTCAGTCCCGTGTTCTACGATTTTTTCATTAATGTCTTGTCTATGAATAGTTGTTAGTTGTTCTTCTTGTGCTGGGGAGCAAAGTCAGGAATGACTGACTAGGTCACAATCTTGGTGATATATCACTCTCTAGAAGCATTTCTTTATATGTTCATTTGGGAACCCAAATGATGGGGGATCTACCATCTTCAGCAGAAGCTCCAAATGTCGTCACCTTGGAAGGCTTGATTGTGAGCAAACATCAGGATTATAGGATCTTACAAGAGGTTTTTATGGGCCAGGGCTAGAATTGCTATAAGAACTTTGGCCCACGTTCCACTGGTCAGAACCCAGTCACATGGACATAAGCTGTTTAAGGAAGACTGGAAAATAATATTGTCTACTCAGGCAGTTGCTATCCGTAGGAATTGTACACAATGATTAGGGAGCAAAAATTTTTGGCAGACTACTAGCCATCTTTGCCACAGGAGATTTAAAAATATATAAGCCCAAATTAACACAACATTGTAAAGCGACTATACTCCACTAAAAATTAATTTTAAAAATATTTATAAGTCCTATTCATGTTGTCTAGTATGTAGTTGAAAAGATATAACTCTCATAGAAGGTCCGCTTATGTAGCGTGTTCAAATATATTATACCCTGTCTGAAGAAAGATTCCTTTACCTGAAGGTAAAGGATTTGACTATTTACCTAGAAGCTAGAAAAAGGGTGGCAAAGAAGAAAATTTTAGTATCTTCAGCAGTTCTAGTAAAGAACCTATAACGACCGGTAGAGTTAAGCATCTAGACCTCTTGACAGGCATATCTTTTTAAGAAAATAGATGCATCAGACTTGTATGTTGGTGATGGTAGCCATCCAGATTACCCAATAAGCCTTACCCTGATTGTATATTTAACATAAAATCATCTAATAATCATATGATTTCCCACTTAATTTTTCTTATAGGAAAAGAAGATGATACCAGCTAACAAGTATTCTCTTTTGGCTGGCTGTTTTATTTCTCTCTGTAAGACAATTAATTTAGCATTTTGGTGAATACATAGGTTTTAGAGTTTTATAGCACTAATTTCATCATCCAATTTCTAATCAATTGGGAAATAAGACCAACAGAGTGAGGCAGATGAGAGATCAAATATGACTTTTTTAAATTAATAAAGTTAGTATTGGAAAATGGGGCATGTATCTGCAGTCAAGTGGATTACTGTATTTTGAAAAATTACACAGGTTTACCCTTCCAGTTAAGGCAATGGTGTCAGGATGCAGACCATCCTCTATAGAGCTTCCCCCGCATAGTTTATGGCAAAAAGAAGCAAAGGATAGCATTGGACATATGCTGGCAGCTCAAAGAAAGTAGGAAGAGAAAGTGGCACAAGCATGCCCAGCCCCTCAAACTAGCAAGTAAGTCAGAGAAGTCATCTATTTTCCATGAAGCAGAGAAATGTTTGTTAGAAGAATTAAACTAGAAGAGCTCACGTGAAACTAATTTGATTGGGGGCAGCTGAAGACAGCAGCGTTAACATATTACAAATATGAGTTAGCCTCCTAGAGATAACCAGTGACCTATGGCTGTATGTAATTTTTTTTATTTGTAGGTCTGAGGACCAAGGTTTATACTGCAGAAAACAGTGAGTGTTTTCTAAGTGCTTAGTCATCATTTTCAAATAATATTTCTATCTCATTGCTCCTTACCTTCAGCAGTTTCTAATATTTATAGTTTCTTATAATACTTGTTGATGCAACATTCTTATTTTGTCCAACCACTTTTGATACAGAGCAGTTAGTCTTAACATATAAATAGATGCTCATTTTTTATATCAGAGCATTTGTGTATTATTTCCAAAAGTTTAAATCTTACATCTGAATGAAAATAGGAAACAACTGAAAACATGTAAGATGCTGTTAGTTATATTAAAGATGATTTCAAAGTTATATTGCCAGTAAGAAATTTCTTAAGATAGATAGGAAGAAAAAAATTAGTATCATGACATACTGAATGAGAGCACAATCAGATTTTAAAGATCTATTACTGAGGGTTTACAATTGAAAGGCAGATGTGCTCATGCAAAAATCAAAGAAAATGGTCTGATATGCCAAGGAAGCAAAACACTACTTCAGCAAAGCTGAAAAATTAAGCATTGACTAATGGAAATAAGATACTGAGGAAACATTTTTGTACCTTTTGCCTTTAAAAGATACAAGGAAACCTTTGAGAAAGGAATAAAGTAAATTTGACATTGGGCAAATGATATTTAGAAGTTGTATATTTTAATTTTAGCATGCTCTCCTTTTCTTATGGAAGACTAATGCGATAGCAGATAGTTGCTAGTTCATTTAATCGTATAGTAACTCAGTAAAAGAGTGTAAATATTGCTATTAGTATATCCAGAAATAATTTTTCTTGCTTTAAACAATTTGGAGTTCTATTTTAAACACTTTTCATAATTTTGCATTACGGCATGTAAGTCGCAACTGCATTTAAACCTACTGTGAACAATCCATTGCAGAGAAAGTGACACAGACCTTTCCCCAGTGGTCGTCAGGTAATTGATGCTTTATGTGAAAGAATCAATGCAAAGCAAGAAGTTTACTTCTGGTTTCACGGAAATAGTAATTAAACTGTGATTTATGTATACAACCATGTGAGTTAGATTAAATTTATAAAGTGAAATTCAGAAAAGATATATTCAGTGGCCAAAATAAGAAAGAAAGAAAACTGTTGGTAAAGCAGTAGCCTGTTTGTTTATACTACATTTCTTCTGAAATCCAGTAAAACATTATGGATAAAGGAAGGATATTGTTGATGCACCATCTCTATTTCTAAGCCAAGAAGAGCATCATGGTGATGAATCGTAATGGAGGCTAGAATATGAGTAGCATCCAATTTTACAGCAGGGGATAGAATTGACTAAACAAACAGAAATCAACACTAACCATCATACAAAATACCCAAGCACTACAAGCTTCACTGAGAAGTAACATCTGTCTGGGTGACTGCTTGTCCTGAGGGTGGAATGCCAAAAGCTGAATTCTCATCATTTTCTTCCTGAAGTTGTGATCACAGATCAATAGCCATCTACTTGCCTTAACCAATGCTGAACAAACAGCTGTACCATATAGAATTATCTCGTTCAAAGATGAAGTGGAGACAAAGAAGAACATATGCACAGATACAGTGGAAAAGGGAGGAGTGATAAACCTAACAATTCATCTGAACTTTCATTAACACACTTCAGAAAAAATAATTCTGTCCAGGTAACAGAAAACATTTCACACAAATACATCTACATACCCTTAAATAAACTAAAGGAAAAAATTCTAATATAAAGAGGAGATTGCAGTAGTGATTAAAAAAGAGAAGAGACATACTAGCAGATAAAATATGAATCAGCAAAACACAGAAAACAGAGAAATGAAATAAAACCACTATAGTAATGAAAACTACATTTGAACCAGAAAGAAACAGAATAACTACTACCGAACAAACACAAGGTGACTATGAAAAACAAATTACTTGAAAACATTTTAATAACTGTGCTTAATGAGATGATTGATAGACATGGAAAAACATAGGAAAACAAATGAGTGGATTTCTAAAAGAAGAGAATATTTTAAAATTCAAAAGGAATAAGATATTTCCTGAAATAATTAATAGAAGAATTGACTCTCTAGACCAAAAATGCAAAATTTGTTCCAGGAAAAGTTGGTTTAAAATAACGAACACTGACACATATGTTGATAACATTATTGAACTTGAAGGATCAAGAAAGAAACCTATGGTATTCAGACAGAAAAATTAAATTACTTGTAAAGATGAAGCATAAAATAACTGGCTCCAGGATTCTCCTCAGTAAATTTGATGTAAGCCAACAGTTGAGCTATATATAGAGAGAGTGTTCCTAAACATTTTATAACACTCATATTTTTATTCACTTAAAATATGAATGGGAGTTCTGGTTCAAGATGACGATGTATAAAGACCCTGAACTCACCTCCGTCCACAGACACACTGAATCTATGCTACATATGGAGCAATATCCTCTGAGGAAGAAGAAAAAAAACTAGCTGAGCACCTCCTGCGTAGCAGGCAAGTGAGAAGGAAAACACATCAAAGTGGGTAGGAGAGGCTGAGGCAAACTCAGCATAATCCCCACCACCCCACCATGGTGACTCACAGGCAGGAGGGGACTCCAAACCTCACCTTCTGCCTGAGAAGCAAAAGGTGTGAACTACACACTGAACACCCCAACTTTGAAGATCTCCACCTGAGAGACAAGACACCAAAGCATCTAGCTTTGAAAGCTAACATGGCTTCCATCCATGAGAACCAGAGGGCTAGAGTGAACGCAGAAAGGGTTCTTAAAGGGCTCTCACACTCAGACTCACCTGCCCTAAAGCCCAGCACCGAGGCAGCCAACCGAAAAGCACCCAGACTTTCTGTGAAAGAGGTTATTTGCTTATAGCATTGATGTGAGGCGCAGGCATCTAATTGACACACATTTAGGAGCCAACTGAAATACTCTCCGGGGATAAAGTCCGGCAGGCACCATTCTTACACTCTCCCTCTGCCTCAGTCCAGCTCACTGCTGTCTTCCAGAAAGAGCTTGTACCCTTGTTGGTACCCTGAGTTTTGTGTCTGCTGCCCAAAGGACACCCCTATGTCACGTGGCTCTGGTGGCCAGAGGGGCTTACGCGCTCAGGCCCCGTAGGCCTGTAAGACACTGAGAAAGAATTCTTAACTGGTTACCAACTCCAGGACGCAGCAAGAGGCAGCAAACAGAAATGCCCAGTCTTTCTATGATAGACGCCTAGGAGCTAATATTCATAGGTACAGTCTGAGAGGCACGGTTGTACTTCAACACATATGTAAGGGCCAACTTTCATCGTCTCCAGAGGCCTCAGAGGATGGGCGATATCTTTGTGCTCTCCCTGTGCCATGCCCCAGAGCGCCAACATCTCCCAGCAGGGAACCTGTACACGTGTCTGGTGCCCCAGTTTTGTAGCTGCTGCCCAGGGGATGCCCGGTGATCGTCTGGCTGTGGTGGCCAGTGGGGCTTGAATTCCCGAGTCCCATGGCACTGTACAAATGGAAAGAAAGACAGTTCTTGGCTGGCTGCCACCTCCCTGGCACAGTACAGACGGCAGACTGAAACACATCCAAAGTCTTTCTGTGAAAGAGGACTATTACTGACTCGTCCTGGAAGCCTGAAGGGCAGGCATCTCCTTTGGCACACAATTAATTAGGTGCCTACTGAGGTGCTATCCAGGGACGAAAGCTAGTGGGTGCTGTCTTTGCTCTCTTTCCCTGAATCGCTATGGCTCACCAGTATCTCACAGAAAGGAGCTCGTACACTCTTCTGACACCTCAATTTTTGTGCCTGCGCGCAGGGAACCACCTCTGAATTACTCAGCTCTGGCTGCCAGTGAGACTTACGCTTGCAAGGAGCCAAGAATATACAACGGGGAAAGGGTAGTCTCTTCAGTAAATACTGTGGGAAAACTGGACAGTCACATGCAAAAGAATGAAACTGGATCACCATCTTATACCATTAACAAAAATTAACTCAAAATGGATGAAAGACTTGAACATAAGACCTGAAACCATAAACTCCTAGAGGAAAACATAGGCATTAAGCTTTTTACATTGGTCTTGATATTTTTTTGAATTTGACACCAAAAGCAACAAAAGCAAAAATAAACAAGTGGGACTACATCAAATTAAAATGCTTCTGCACAGAAAAGGAAACCATTAACATAATGAAAAAATAGCCTACTGAATGAGAAAAAATATTTGCAAAACAGACATTTTTCCAGAGAAGACATACAGATGGCCAACAGGTACGTGGAAAGATGTTCAACATCACTAATCATCAGGGAAATAAAAATCAAAACCACAGTGAGATATCACGTCACACCAGTTAGAATGGATATTATCAAAAAGACATGAAATAACAAACGTTGGCAAGGATGTGAGAAAAAGCAATGTGAACTGTTGGTGGGAATGTAAATTGGTGCAGCCACTATGGAAAACAATATGGAGGTTCCTCAAAAAATTAAAAATACCGTATTTATCCTAAGAAGACCAAAACAGTATCAAAAAGATATCTGCACTCCCAATTCCCTGAGGTATAATTACCATAACCAAGATAGGGAAGCATCCCAAGTTTCCACTGATGGATGAATGGATAAAGAAAGCATATAGAGATAGATAGATAGATGATAGATAGGTAGGGATATAAACACACACACACTGGAATATTATTCAGCCTTGAAAAAAAGAAGAAAATATTGCCATTTGCAATAACCTGGATGGATCCTAGGGCATTAATGCTAGGTGAAACAAGTCAGAGAAAGACAAAGACCACCTGATCTCATTTACATACAGAATCTAAAGAAAACCCCACAAAAGACACAACCAAACCAAGCTCATGGATACAGACAACAGATTGGTGATTGCTAGATGTGGGGTGTGTGATGGGTGAAATGGATGAAGAAGATCAAAAACTTCCAGTTATAAAATAAATAAGCCATGGGGATGTAATGTACAGTATGGTGACTACGGTTATACTGTATTGTAGATTTGAAAGTTGCTAAGAGTAAATCTTAAAAGTTTTCATCACAAGAAAAACTTTGTAACATGATGAATATTAACTATACTTATTGTGGTGATCATTCTGCAATATATGTAAATATTGAATCATTATGTTTTATACCTGAAACTAATATATTGTTATATGTCAATTATATCCCAATTAAAAATAATTAAAATTAAAACATGAATGTAAAGTATTTCCTAAGTATATACACTTAACAAATATAGACATGTATAAACCTTTCTTGATAAAGAAAAATTATTTGATAAAGATATTCAACCAAGAGATAAATTTAGCATATACAAATCAGGAATGATGAAACCATGATTTTAAAGGTGTTGTTTCTTTGTATAGAAATAGAGAGAGAGAGAGAGAGAGAATAAATATAAAAATAAATCTAGGAGAACTTCGGGGATTATTGATACAGATGACAATGTCTTGGGAGAATCTCTCTCTTTCTCTCTCAAAAGATCCTTTCCCCCTCCTCCTTCTCAAAATTCAATGAGTTATAGAAGATGCAAATTTTCATTTGTGCTGTGTAAGAGCCAGTAATATCTTTTACTATGTTTAGTGGCTGTTTAAACAAATCATTCTGTAACTCTGAAAGAGTAAGAAATCTCTAAGTACATTCTTTGTTCCTCATTTGTAATGGTACCTGTGAAATGGACATTTACAGACTCTGATTTGTACTTACCTTTCTTCACGCAATGCCTCTATTCAACCTTTTTCAACTTACTTTATTAATTGTACATCCTTACATCCTAACCCTTTTTGTGTATCATAGATTTCTTTCCAAAGAATCATTTCTTTGTCCTGCATGTCACCAACAAGTTCTTCAAAGTTTCTAAAATTTCATGAAATACACATGAAACAGGTGCTAAACTTAATTCAGTTTAATCATATCAGACCAAAAAATCTTTATCGAACTAACTCAAAACGGCTTTTTCTGTAGGTAAACCACAAGAAAGAAGAAAATATCAGTTTTACAGCTCATTCATCCCAAAATATTTATGGAGAGTCTTAATTATCAGTGCCAATTTGATGTCTGGCAAATTATGTATCTGTGCTTCTTTATTTGTTAAACATTAAATTAAGTAGTGATAATGCTATCAGTAAAATTTTTTAAAGGACATTAACTGGCAGAATTATTATGATTGAATTAAACGATGGAATGAGAAATCTCTCAAGTTAGTGCCTGCGATTTATCAAATGCTCAGTAATTATTCAGTTTGCGTCTCCCAGAAAATTGGCCCACCCAATGCATTCACATAAAGCAGCCCTACTCTCTACAAGGTGTAAAGCCAAGCACTCCCAACAAAATAGCACTCCCCAAACGAGATGTTTCTAGCCAGAAATCACTTTGGGGAATACAAAACTGTATTGCCTCTTTCCTTTCAGGTCTGAGAAATGTAGCTTGGATAGGTCTACCTTCCACAGAGTGACTTTTTGGCCTTTGCTCTGTCTTCCTGCTTGTCCAAATCCTGTTTTCTGCCAATTCTATTTCAAGATTGACATGATTCCAGGTGCTGTCACTGCCTGTTCTACAACATCCTGCCTGTTTGGAAGGACAGTTTATAGGAGAGAGAGATCCTTATTGCCTGCTGTGGCAGTGAACCTGTTGCTGTGGTCACCTTGGCCGTTCACCTTCTCTGTGTGGGATCCGGCTGTCCTTTTGGATTACCCTGTCTTGGACTTGGACACAGAGCTTCTGAGATGAATACCATGAGTCTTCCCCGATATGCTACCCAGACTGTTTTGTCCATTATATAAATGCTCACTGCCTGTCATGTATCAGACACTGAGGAAGCAAAAATTAATTATCAAATACCACACTAAGTATTAGGGACATAAAGATAACTAAAGATAGCTCCCTATCTTCAAAACCTTCTGCTAATAAAATAATCCTTAGTAATTTTTTCTGACATCCCTAAGAGAACAGAGATCCAGGATCACAACTCCTCATTTCATCCGGCCACACTGCTCTACCAGATCCCTCAGCATAGATGGTCAGGGGATATTATAGGCAAAAAGCTTCAACCAAGTAATAATAAAAATAGCAGCCAACATTTCTTGAGAGTGTAAAACTAGCAAAAGGGTTTTACATATATTCATTTAGTTGCCTAACAGTCATAGAAGTGTGGTACCATTATTATCTGTTTTACTGATGAAATGGAAGCATAAGGAAATTAACCCAGGTTACATAGTTAGTAAATTAGAGCTATATTTTGAACAGATAAAATAAAAATTTGTACTCTATGGCAAGTCAAGGAAGATTTAAACATAAAAATTTTTTTCTGCCCTTTGCCCTCCTCTCTCCCCTCTACTGTGCATTAGGTATCTGTATTATGCATCGACCAGACCTCCCCATCAGCAGAAATACTTGCTCAACTATAAAGAACAACATTCTCCTAGCACCAACAGGACAACTCCTTAGGAGATAACCTTCCTTCTTAATTTTGTAAGAGGCCACGGTGACCCATAACCCACTATTCGTTTCGTACTTGCAGACCTGGATTGTGCAAACTGTCTACATCATTTAATGTACGGCCCTTTGTCTCAAAAACCTGTATAACTGTGCTTTGACCTCCCAGGAGCAGGACAGTTCTCAGAGCTTTCTGAGAGGCTCTTCCCACGTTATAATCCTCAACTTGGCTCAAATACAATTTTCTATTTCTTTCTTAGATTGACTGATTAATTTTTTTCATCAACAGAACTCAGCTCTCGGGAACTAGAAGAACCACATATACACACACAAGATCATTAGTAATAGATATAAATACACGTAGAGATACCGCTAGACATTTGGAATGCTAGAATATTACTTTACTAGATCACTGCATTGCTACACTAGTATTCTGAGATTCAAGTGCTGTAAATTGTACTGCAGCCATTCCACTAAATATATATGGGCTTTGATTTCAATAAATCTTTAAATTATACAGCATAAACATTTCCTTAACACAAACTAAAAGACCAATAGCATACAAAGGCTGACACAGAGCACGCATACCTTACACATTCACTGAATTATTTTCCTGGGTTTATACTTTTCGTTGTCCCAATTAGAAGGTTACTCTTTTATAGCCTATTCTTCTACTTATGTTTAGACTTTCTTCAATCAAAAAGCAGACTTTATGCAAGAATGCAAATTTCTTAAAATACTTGAGGGTGCTGTCAATTTAGGTATGATTTGTTAATCCTGTGAGTATGAATTTTGTTCTTGTAACCAATATTACATTTTCAGGTGCATATATCTCACCTAATAAACTAGGAAGGAAAAAATTTCATAAACTCCATAAGCTTTAGCACTGGAATGGACAATTTCAGAAGATAATGGTTGTTATTTTTAGTGCAGGGATTATTTCAAAATACCAGACACATACAGGTAAAAAAGAGTTTACTATAATTTGTGAAGCAGCTTTTTATGTATTTTTACATGCTTTTATTACTAGAAACTTATTATTACATTTACAGTGCTTTAAGGGTGTGTTCCCATGTAGAGACAGCAATGCTTTTAGCTATTGTAGCTGTTCTGGGATCATTGTCAAGCTTTATAGGTTGCTTCTTCCAGAGTTTTTCAGGGTGAATCAAAGTAGTCTTTAAAACCTGTGGTCTGACACATTGTGTATATTAGCCCTGTCCATATTGTGTGTTGATTTGAATCCTAGCTAAATTGAAAGTGCTGAATTCCCAAACTTTAGAAGAAATCAGAGCTATCTAAACTCCATTTTCAATAATCTCTAGAAAACGCATAGTGGCAGTTATCTTATTTTTTTCTCTCTCTGAAAGTCATTTCTTTAGCTCATTTTCCTCCCAGTATCTGTTAACGAGCTTTCTTTGCCTGGCTGATTTTGAGCAAGTTAAAAATCTTACTGGGTATAAAAAAGCTCACATCCCTTGGACTTTTATCCCTGCAATGTGGAAGCATGGCACTTCAAATGTGAAAAGTACCCATGAATAATTGAGAATTTACAGAGCAATGGAAAATAAGACCCTTTAAATATAAAAACAACTTGAGCAAATTAAGCCTTACCAACACCTATGTTGACTGCTGAATCATAATGAATGTTGGAGCAATCATTGCCAGATTTTAGGGTGCCCCTAACGATCACTCAAGATACATAGAAATTATTAAGCTATGAGATGATTCTCGTTGACCCAGGTGTTAGAACCCATGTTTTAAGAAATAGTTTATTAGAAGATTGGGATATCCTGGACAAATTTATAAACACCTAAAAAAATATGGAACATGCTAACAAAACCAAGAGGGAGAATGGAAACTAATAACTTTCTTTGACAAAAAGGTGCAGTGAAAAAGAGTCTTTAAAGGTACAACACTGCAGTATGCAGCTAATTGCAGAAATGCTCTATACGTTTACACTTGCCAGAAAAGATTGCATATGAGGTTTGATTCTTTTAGAGAATCTGTAAAATTCTCTAAAATTTTACAACTGGCCTGATTTGTAAATGTGTGATTAATTTACAGCCTATTATTTAGGAATGGAACTGGCCTCTTTCTTTCAACTTACTCTGAAGGTTAAGCAATGTGGTTGAGTTTAGCCCAGATGTTAGCTATCACTTGCTTTCATGGAATTATCATGCTGTATTTTGGCAGAAATATAGGTGTTTTGTAGCTTGCACTTAAATGGCTCACTTTTCAAATAGGAAAAATTAATGACCAGTAGATGTGACATAAGCCTTAAAAAATCCACTCAGCAGTCAACTTTAGCTACAGGATTTAACAAGCTTGGGCAATACTAAGTTTTCGACAGTGTTGTCTATAATTTGCACATAATTTATATGGCCTTTTGCGCACAACTTTAAATATTGTAGCAAACTGGCATCACAACAGAGCACACTAATCATTAGAATCTCAAGGAATGCAAAATGAAATTCAGTGTGGGTTTTTGTTCTTACTTAACCTTAAAAGTGTATAGACTATTTTAATCTAATAAATAAGCCATGTGAAGGTGACTTAAAACATTCAAAAACTCACTTTTTTCAAGATATATAATTAACTCTTTAAGATATTTTATTTAATAAATGCTTGGTATGGCTTAATTGCCCTTTAATAAGATAATGAGCCTTTTATGAACATCTCCCCTGTTTTGTGTCTCATAAAAAAAAACCTCCTGAAGCATCTGCTGTCGACTTTATATCCAAGAGACTGTCTTTACATAGAATAATGAAGAGCCATCTGTCTCAGTTTTACAGTCACTGGCATTATGCTACCTAAGAATGAGACTCAATATCTATTTTACAACTATTTTTTGGAATATATGATTATGTCTTCTAAATGGGAAGACAGAATTTTTGAAAAAAAATATTAAATTATTGTTTTGGTCTTAATATTTCCCCTATATTTTCTCGGTTAGAATAATGGGAGAGTTACAGGGAAGGTGATATTATTGGGAAAAAACCCTGGCTTTACATAGCAAAGTTAACAAAAGCTCATACTTATTATATTCTTAAACATTATGAAACTTGTCTTATTGTGGAATTTTGTAGTCCCATATCAGCAAACACAAGTGTATGTTATAGAATATATTTCCCTATATATAAGAAGCAACAAGTGAATACATATTAAAGAGCTCCTATTTTGCAGAATGTGTCCAGTAATCTTAAAGATATGCCAAAGCGATGAATCAGATAAGAATACACCTGGGCGGTTGAGGTTGAAGATGCAGTTCTCAAAGATGTTGCTGTTTGAGTAGGGAGAAAAAGAACCGGGTAGCAGGACACATTTTGCTCACTGGAGGCTAAGGAATCAATTCTAGAAAGGCATCTAGCTCTCAAAATTAGACCTGACAGACATACCTGAGCTATGTGAACCCAGGCGACCTAATGGTATAATAAACAAAAGAGGTCAGTTACATGGGTAGGACTGAGGGCTTAATCCAAAAGATGGAGAATTACTGTGAAGCCAATCTAGGGGAGGATGAAAACACAGGGGAGTAATTTACTTTGGAGATTTGCCAATAACAGAGGATGGCAGGGCACATGGGGGAAAGGTCCAGTGCTTCAAGGAAAGAAAGTAATGGAGAAGTATTCTTTCTGACTACTGTAAGATTAGCCATTCTTCTCAAATACACTTAAAATTTTTTGTTTTGTTTTGTTTTTGTTTTTTCCTCTTTGGAAAAAGGATAACTTTGCAGAGTTATCTCTGTTGTTTTTAATTTGATTTGTCAAGTCTTTTCTGTGTATTTCTATGCTTATTTATATGTGTAACAAATATCTTTTCCCTGTGGATGGATTTGCTTTTAACTTGTTTATGCTGATACAGGTGTCCAGAAGATTTTAATTTTAATTATAAAGTAGTCAAATGTATTAAATGTTTCCTTAATGGTTTATGCTATCTTGATTCTTGCCAACAGAGTCCTTCTCTGCCCCACCTTCAGAAAGATTTTCTACAATTTTCATACTTTGCTCTAAATATTTAGGTTGAATTTTACTGTGATTATTTGTATACATGCATGTGTGTACTGAATAATCCACTTTGATTTTTTAACTATTAATAATCAATTTTCCCAGCAAATTTACTAAATGATTTAACTTTTCCCCACAGATTTGGAAAATCATCTCTATCATACATTAAAACCTCATTCACTATTGGGTCTATTTCTGACTCCTTAATCTGTTCCATTGTTTCTTTGTTCCTACATTGTCCTAATTCCTTAGCTTTCATCCGTATTTCCCTTCCCTTTCACGTTTTTAAATGAATTCATATGAATTCTTATTTTTTAAATGACTACATAAATGCTATTTTACTGTTGATCCAAATGGGGTACTGTATTTATTTAGCTTTTCTTATACTATCTCCTAATCTTTTCTCTGGCTTAATTTCTTATTGGTTTTCTCTTTCTTAATTTACATGTGTTAAATCTCTGGCTAATTTTGGATATTCTCTAACCTTTATGGAAATCACCTCTCAATCAAATATTTCTCATATTTATATCTTTGTTATTCCACTCTGAGAGGGTAAAATAAAAGAGCAGATAAATAAAATTGGAAAGTGGAAGGCAAAGAGGGCGGAAGAGAATGAGGGCATCAAGTGATCATGCATTAGCAGTATTTTCAGCTGAACGTAAGAGACTAGTCAAATAAACCTGACATAACCCATATGGTCATTTATTATTTTCTTTAACAAAATGTTTGGAACTAAGCATCCCCAGAGCTTCTTTTTTTTTTTTTTTTTTTTTGAGACTCATTCAAGTTATCAAGGACCAGGCTCTACCTTTCTTCTTGGCCATCCTTAGTGCATTAGTGGTTTACCCCACAAGGTCAGCCGTAGCTGTAAGCAGCGTCCTTACATGGGATAATCCTAAACAGAATGCAAGGGTAGAAAGGAGATCAGTAGAAAATATTATCCTGTAAACCAAGCAAGAAAGGGGGAAATAGCTGCTATATAGACATCCAAGAGTGTCTTCCATGATATTCTGCATAATTTATTGAATGAGAAACAGATGTGCAAGTACATTACATATAGGTACCAAGTAAATTTACTTGAAGGTTTTAAAGAGTGGAATTACAAGTACTGACATAACTATATTGAAAGAATGGAGGACTCAGGACAAGATGGCAGAGGAAAAGGACACTGAGCTCACCTCCTCTCAGGAGCACACCAAAACCACAACTAACTGCTGAGCAGCAATTGATAAGAAGGGCTGGAATCTACCAAAAAAAGATATTCTACATCCAAAGACATAAAGAAGAAACCAGGAGATGGTAGGAGGGGCTCACTCATGATATAATTAAATCCCATACCACCCGGCTGGGTGACCCACACACTGGAGAATAATTATATCACAGAAGTTCTCCCACAGGAGTGAGAGCTCTGAGCCCCACACTGGGCCCTTCAGCCTAGGGGTCCAGCATCAGGAGGAGGAGCCCCCAGAGCATTTGGCTTTGAAGGCCAGTGGGGCTTGACTGCAGGAGCTCCACAGGACTGGGGCAAACAAAGACTCCATTCTAGGAGGGTGCACACAAGGTCTTGTGCACACCGGGACCCAGGGCAAAAGCAGTGACTCCATAGGAGCCTGGGCCAGACCTACCTGCTGGTCTTGGAGGGTCTCCTGGGGAGGTCGGGGGGTGGCCGTGGCCCCCTCTGGGGACATAAAAGCTGGTGGCAGAAATAGCAGGGACCTACATGACCACCGGTTGGAGGCAGATATCTTGGGTCCTTGGCACAGAGACCTGGCCTCACCCAACAGCCTGTAAGTTCCAGTGCTGGGACGCCTCAGGCCAAACAAACAACAGGGTGGGAACACAGCCCCACCCATCAGCAAACAGGCCACCTAAAGACTTCCTGACCCCAGAGCTGCCCCTAGACATACCCTTGACATGGCCCTGCCCACCAGAAGGCCAAGACCCAGCTCCACCTACCAGTGAGCAGGTACCAGTCCTTCCCACCAGGAAGCCTGCACAAGCCTCTAAACCAGCCTCACCCACCAGACACCGGAAGGAAGGAAACTATAATCCTGCAGCCTGCAGAACTGAGTCCACACACACAAGTCAGAACCTACCCTGGGACCAGCCGATCCCTGGCCCTTGGGTGACAAGAGGGGGTGCACTGCTGGGACACACAGGACATCCCCTACAGAAGGCCACTTCTCCAAGGTCGAGGAATGTAACTAAGCTACTACATACATAAAAATACAAATAGAAATTTAAACAAAATGAGATGGCAAAGGAATATGTTCCAGACGAAGGAACAAGATAAAACCCCAGAAGAACAACAGCTAAGTGAAGTGGAGATAGGCAATCTCCCCGAGAAAGAGTTCTGAGTAATGATCGTAAGGACGATCCAAGAACTCGGGAAAAGAATGGATGCACAAATTGACAAGTTACAAGAAGTTCTTGGCAAAGAGGTAGAAAATATAGAGAACAACCAAAGAGAGTTGAAGAATACAATAACTGAAGAGAAAAACACACTAGAAGGAATCAACAGGAGAATAAATAAGGCAGAAGAACGTATCAGGGAGCTGGAAGACAGAGTGGTGGAAATCACTGCCACAGAACAGAATAAAGAAAAAAGAATGAAAAGAAATGAGGACAGTTTAAGAGACCTCTGGGGCAACGTCAAATGCACCAACATTTGCGTTATAGGGGTCCCAGAAGAGAAGAGGGAGAGAAAGGGTGTGAAAAAATACTTGAAGAGATAATGGCTGAAAACTTCCCTATAATGGGAAAGGAAACAGTCACCCAAGTCCAGGAAGTACAGATAGAATAGAATAGAATAGAATTAGAATTAACACAAGGAGGAAGATGCTGAGACATAGTAATCAAATTGACAAAAATTAAAGACAAAAAATATTAAAAGCAACAAGGGAAAAGCAACAAATAACATACAAGGGAATCCCCATAAAGTTATCAGCTGATTTTTCAGCAGAAACTCTACAGGCCAGAAGGGAGTCACATTATATATTTAAAGTGATAAAAGGGAAAAACCTACAACCAAGAATACTCTACCCAGCAAGGCTCTCGTTCAGACCTGACGGAGAAATCATAAGCTTTACAGACAAATAAAAGCTAAAAGAATTCAGCGCCACCAAACCAGCATTCCAAAAAATGCTAAAGGAACTTCTTTAGGCAGAAAAGAAAAGGCCACAACTAGAAACAAGAAAATTACAAAATGGGAAAACTCACTGGTAAAGGCAAACATACAATAAAGGTAGGAAATCATTCACACACAAATGTGATATCAAAACCAGTAATCAAGATTGGAGAAGAGTACAAATGCAGGACATTTGGAATTCATTTGAAATTAAGAGATCCAACTTAAAACAATCACGTATACATATAGACTGCTGTATCAGAACCTCATGGTAATTGCAACGGAAAAATTTATCATAGATAAATACAAAAGGAAAAGGAAGAATGGAGAAGGGAAGGGAGGATAAGGAAATTCGTAGTTGAGCTATATTCTCTTTTTTTTCAGAGTAAAAATTCTATAGATAATGGTTAAAATTGATTTTAAAATATCTATAAGAGAATACACTTTAGATAAAATTAGGTTTCAGAAGAAAGATCCAAGAGAATACAAAGTATTTTTTTCCTGCAAGGAACAGGACAGAATATGAAAAAAATAGAGAAGGGACAGTTGCTTTTATGTCAAGTAAGTATGTTCCATTTTTTTAAAATCATGTGCATACTTTATTTGATCAAAACTTAAAACATTTCATTTATTTCTCCACAAGGTCTTCCACTAAGATAAAAGATCTATTATGATGACATTTAATCTCCTATTTCCTACCCTAGGTATATTAAAAAATCTATCTCAGAATCGATTCCTACCTATTTTAGTCTCTTTGAAGCATTTAGTAGTATCTCAGAAATTGCCACATCTTCAATTACACTATAATTCAGTGAGAACTCCGTACCACTTGACTTTGAAATAGACTTTGTTATGTTCCCCAAACACCAATTCTGAAGCTAACTGGCAAGTCTATAGTGAAACACTGTTACTTTAATTGTTCTCTCTCTTTGTCATTGTTTTGGCTCCCTAACTCTAGGTCTCCCTCCACACACGTGTGTGTGCGCGTGCACACACACACACACTTTTTAAGTGATATAATTCTTTAACTCATTAATCCTTTCAATCCTCTATAGTTCCTTTAAAGCATTCCTTGAAAATTAACTGGGTCATTGAAGCTCCCCGATGGTGCTTGGTGCACCTGCATTTACCACCACACAGACATCTTGTAACGTCCTCAACAAAGTCACAGCGGTCTGTGGGTTTCATCATGTCAGGGTGCTTTTAAAGAACTATAGTTGTCAAACAAGACATTTAGTAGGATTTTCAGGGTTTCCTCAATTGGCACTGACTCCTGAGGACAAAGAGGACTTATGTGCCTCAGTTCTAAAATGAGCCTCAAAATTTGGGACCAGACAAGTCTTATTAAAGAAGCTGAACTAGTCCAACCACAGTCAAGCACTACCATGACTGCCTTAAGAGTGGCACTCCTATGTCTAGGAACTACCCTAGGATCTTTCAAAGGAGTAACAGGAACTCTCCAAGATAGAGCCAGCATTTTATACTTGCCACATGGAGGTCATCGATGCCCAGACAGTATTAGCTAAAGACAGTGACAATGAATAGAAGCGTCCTTCAATGGGCAGTTGAATTGAGATAGTTGCCACTTCTGCCCCATCTCCCTCCTCTTTCACTTTACCAGTGTAGCAGGAGAAGAGAGATGGTAGGGCCAGTCCAGGCATCAGACGCTTCTGCTTTAAGGAGGTAGAGTGGGAACAAGAGTAAAGAGCAGAGCAGGCTGGCTTTCACCAGCCTGGATGGCACTTGCCAGAGGTAGCAGGGTAGGGATGCGGAAGATGGACATCATTTTAAACTGATCAGACTCTTAAGAACCACAGTATTATAAAGCACTTCCTAAACAATGGACTCTGTTCCAAATATAGAGCATTAGCATTTAATTATGTGCTATTTAGCATTCCTTGATACAGATTAAGTTCAATGGTGCACATGGTTTCCTGGAATTGAGATGTCAAAACAAACACTGTATTTTGAGCTGCCTTATCAAGACTTAAGCATATTCCTAGAATATAGTTATACAGTCATAGGCAATACACTTCTCCTTAGCTAGCCCTACAGGCATTTGCAGAAGGATTATTTTTGTGAAGTCACATATAAACACAACCCAACAATAGGTTAGTAGTCTGAGTTAGAAAGAAAGAAATTGAGGAAAAGACAAATGTGAAAAGAAGGAAAGGGGAAAGTGAAAAGATAACTAGAGCATAAGTTGATGGATATGTAGATTGTAAGTGAAGGAATCTGAGTTTTCCAAATGTCTGTATTTATCTATTTATTTTAGTTTGCCAGGGTAAAATTCTGATTAAGAAAATGGACAGGTTTGATAATATATAGTAGTGGCTGTGTCTAAAACTACAAAAGTTTCTTTATGCCACTACTTCTGTTGTAAGTATGAGGAGTCCTTAACCTCCTGCTAAAGTCAGATTAAATTCCACTTACCATCTCCTAAATGGCAGAGCATTTGTTTCTGCTCCCAGAGCATTTTGTGCTAGATCACAGAGGCACATTTTATATATAATACTTACGATTAAGTAATTGTAGCGTAAGATTCTATCTGTTCAAAAGTCAGAAGTAGTGTTAAAATATTCAGCCCAGCTATGCACATGGTAAAAGGCTAAAGAAGCTAAAACTTTTCCTTTTTTGAAAAAATTATTTGAAAAAGAATACAGCAATCCATTATTCGTTAGACATATGCATTACACAAAGCAGCTGTTTTATTTTTACAGAACATTTCATTTCTACCAAAGCTATCTTCCTAATTCAGCTCATCTATGGAATTTAGCAGTGTCTGAATACTTGCTTTATTTCATCAGTATTTCACAGATTCTTTGTTAAATTTAACTATATCTATGGTGTGTTTCTGAAACTAAAGCTTTACAAGATTCAAGTTTTATGGTCAATGTGTTTTTTCACTGGGATAACTAATCAACTGTTTAACTTAACACAAGCTATAATGGTAAAGTTATGTTCTGTCATTTGAATTATCAAAAAAGAAGAAAAATTAACAGCTCAAAGTTCAACTAAGCTTCGGTGAGTTTGCCTTTAAAGCAGCATTTATTACTCTTACTGATAAATAATGTGCTCCACATGCAAATGCTGTATAATCCATTTCCATGCCTCACTTGATTCAAGTGCTCAACTCCCTAATTAGACATCTGTTAGACAATGAAACTTTGTTTTCCCGCACATAATATTGGTCTCTTTACTAATGTAGCTTTAATAACAACTTCTTTCTCAAGAGATTAATTTGATGCCTAAAGTGTCAGGAGGAAAGATTCAACATTTACATTATATTAATTGTTAGGGTGTGAATATGACATTGTTATTACAGAAAGCCACATATTTTAAAATTCAGTCATGGAAACCAAAACCCAACAATTTTGAACACAGGAAATACTGCCGCATCAATGAGATATCAATGAATATGGTTTCCATGACTGTTTATTTTATAGGCTATTATATTCAAATAGACTAACTGACGTGTCATTCTTCTTTGCTTTGTCTATAAATATGAGTCTAGATAGCCAGTAGTTTTATCTGTATTCTTAGGAGAAGGACATTTTCTCCATTAGAAAATTCAGTGCATAAAAATGTCTGTGTTACTTGGTCATTAGTTCCATAAAAAGAAAGTTGTTTAAGGAAAACCACCCAATGAACAGAGAAGAGTTATGAGCTACGTGGAGCTCTCAGATGTCAAAGCGGTCAATTAGGATACCGAGTCAAACCGGAGGTAACAAGCACGCCTATTGACTCACTGTAACAGCATAACAAGAGGCAAAAGTAGATGCCAGTTCCCCAGCATTCCGTGTCTCCACATAGAACAGCAAGGCAAGGGTTCAGTGACACACCGTGCATACAGGAGACATCGTCTAACTGCCAAGGATCCCCAAACAGACAGCCCCTATCTCTTTATGGAACTGAGGGGCTTGGGAGAAGGGAAGGGCTAAGAGTGGAGAAGTACTGAGCCACTGGAGAAAAGTGTCTTAGTCAAGGTTCCCCACTAAGAAGGTCGTGGCAGAGACACCTGAAAAGTGCCTCGGCCAGTTGCCCCAGTAAAGAGGTTTCTGAATGGAGGCACCGAGGCTAGGAAGCAGGTATGTGTCTGAGCATGGCTGGCCTGTGGGACCTCGAGTCCTGAACTTGACTCTCTCCAGAGAACTCTAACGTGCGGGCTTGCACACCAAGTCTGGTGAGGAGGGAGCAGCTTTCCCCACGAGACCTGTAAGGCAGAGCCTGTGTAATTGCCTATAGTCGGTCCTGAAAGGTCACACAGGGATCTCTGGCCTGGAACCGGACGCCTCAAACCAACGCTGTCAGATTCAGCAAATACATCCCATACTTCTGAAGACCTGTCGCCTTCACAAATAGCACGGCGGAAACCGTTTTTGCTATTTTTTCATCATTAAAATTAAAGTTCAATTCTTCATTCAAATTTTCTATTGTATAAGAAAAGAATGGCTTACTTTATTTTGTTGAGTTTGGTATGTTGAAGTGTTATATAACTATAATTTCAGTGTTCACAGAATGCCTGACCTCAGATGCTATGGCATGTGACATTTACAACGTGGATGAAATACTAAGCCTGTGAATGACTGCTTTCTTGGGTTGGAATTTATTGCAGCAATGGTACAGCTTCTCTGAAAGGAAAACTGTATTTTTTTCAAGATGCATCATTGTGAAGCAAAAAATATTGGCTACAATGATGCAGTTATATACCAGCAATAATGAGGAAAGCAGAATTACTGTTGAGCTGAAGTCTTTGAAAGTAATAGCTAAATAGTTATTCATTAACTTGAACGGTACATGAGATGTAATGAAGATGAAAATTTTACTGAAGTAATTTTCTCTTCATTATGGAAACATTTCTGACAATATTGAAAAGCAATGCGAAGGAAAAAAAAACAATCCTGTTTAGCTTTAAAGAACTGTTTGAAAAAGTAATGGATAAATAGAGAAGTTCTACTGAGCTGCAAATCTAAACAATTATTTCCTTACCAAGAAATCCCAGCATTTAATCAAATACAGTTCCCATCTCATTTTTAAATTTGTTTTTTTAAGCAAAAAGAAATGTATGAGTTATATAGAATAGTGAGGACAAAAAATAAGCAGGAAAATGAACGTAGTTAATATCTGTATGTATTATAAATAGACACCCCATACATACACATAAGCCCTAATCCTTGAAAATGTATTATTTAACTATTTTTGAGCATTAATTTTGCTTTAATTTTTAAAATTCGTTTTAAGTCAGAGTTTCCTCTGATTTATCAAAAGATATGAATATGCATATAAAAGTACTGGGCAAAACACTGAAAGTAAGTACTACAAAAATATATACATGCAAAACATATGACATGAAAGGATGTTATATACACTATTTTATAGTTCCCTTTATAAAACCATATGACATGGGGTGATGATCTGCAGCCTAGAAACTAGGTTCATCTAATTCCCAGCTATCCCTGGTTTGCCACTTGGATAGTCACTTGACATAAGGCATTGACTTATAACAATCCTGACAGTTAAATTCACTGAACTAATAGGTCTATTGTAAGTAGCACAAGAATAATAAGTATAAATGACTTGGGAATTATGTAGGACTGTTTAGACTAATCTTAAAGTAATAACATATTTGGCAGAAAAGTGAGTCATGAAAACAATATTTTTCCTAATTAGAGCTGAAAAATCAAATTTAGTACATATAAAACTATATAAACAGGATTCAAGTATCCTTGGATTGTCACAGGTTATATTTCTTTATATTTCTCTTCTCAAAGTAATGTGGTGCTATGTAAAATTTTCAACATTCATATCTTTAAATAAGTTCCTTCACACTTTATTTATGGAATAATTTTGTAACTTATGGTTATATGATCAATAAATGTCAATATTTCAAAATGTTATTTTTTCAAATGTATTTGCCTACCTGATAATTTGAATTACAATGAACACATTCATAAAATTGGAATTGTAGTTACTCAGTAGAACTAAATACATATTGTCTTATCAAATGCAATATGGATGCTCAAAAACAAAGACTCCATTTATAGCAAACAAAATCATATTCTTGTCCTGTTTCCTGTTTCTGTTGCACTTAAACATTAACCATGTTAAAACGAAACCGACAGGGCTGTAACAATTTTTGTTGTTGTTCTGCTAGCACATTTTTGCTTTCCTAAACAGGCAAATAGCATAGTGAATTACATGGATGTTCTTAATGCCACGTCAAAGACAACTGCTTTTCAGTACCAAATTATCTTTGATATTTGAATTGAAAACTCAATATAAGCAAACATAGCATTCTAAAGATGATTGATAAAGTAAAATTCAATTAGTCAGATTTATCTCAGCTCCTTCTTCCTTGCAGCTTAATCTTTATAACTGTATAACTTGTGAAACTTGTAACTTTTGCAGAGTCATAATGTCACAAACTCCTTTAAAATGAGAATATCAGGACAGAATCAGGATTATGATATAGAAACTAAAACTGCTTCTGGTAGTTTTACTTTACAAAATAGCAGGACTAATTTAGCTGTTTTACTGAGAATATATTCATTTTTGTTTCATCTAGCTTATGTCCTATAAGCATAATGGAAAGCCATGTGCAAGGGTAAAGAAATGCCTGCTTACGAGGGTAGAAAAATAAGGATTCAATAGTCAAATAATAATACCATCATGTCTTTGGCATTCGTGGAGATTTTCACCTTGACCTGAAAGTATATACAAACTACAAGTTGCTTTCCAACTATGTAGATTTGAGTAACATGTTTTTGTGTATGCCTTCAGTATAGCTCTGACCAATCTTCATACATAATCTTAACATAAAATCCCAGGCTCGAAAACCTAGGTAGAGTAATTCTGGCTTTGGTAATATGGTGAAATAGATAACGTGGCTTCAATCTCTGACCCCGACCGACAAAAACTAACCCTGCTACAAATGTGGGATAAAATTTAAGAGGCATTCTCACAGGGAAGAAAGGGAAATCCCCAAGCAAAAGAAACAAAATAGAACTTCAACCTGGATTATAAGAAAATGAGCTGGCAGTGGTCTGCAGGGAGGTCTTAGTTATTGCTCTTTGTAACCTAAGCAGGGACTTAGTACTGAGACTCCCATGTAAAGCTGAGACCCTCAGAGCCTCCATTCACGTGCAGAGGGTACACAGAGAAAGTTTGCCTAATTGCACATGCAGACGATGAGGAAGATAGTGTCTACCTGGATTAATGATCCAAAACAATGGATCTTTATCTACTGGGCTTTTGGTTCAGTGTATAGCAGCGGTTCCCAACCTTTTTAGCACCGGGGACTGGTTTCCTGGAAGATAAGTTTTCCACAGACGGTGGGGGGGGGGGGGGCAGCGGGGAGGGGGGCAGCGGGGGGGGGCGGGTTCAGGTGGTAATGCGAGCGATGGGGAGCGGCAGATAAAGCTTTGCGCGCTTGCCCGCTGCTCACCTCCTGCTGTGCGGCCCGGTTCCTAACAGGTCACAGACTGGGACCGGTCCATGGCCCGGGGGTTGGGGACCCCTGGTATATACTAACCAAATGGTTCTGGAAACCCTACAGTAAGAAACCTACACTGTGACATAAGTGTTGGCCCAGAAGACAGTGGTAGGCTTGGGGTACTAGGGAAAAGCAAGTGCAAAATCTCTTTGGCCCTACAGGATCCCTATAAATACATCCCAGAAGGCAAGCTCACAGTCCGAAGTTATAACACACTCAAACAAAACTATCCCATGTAAGAGAGTCACAGCCAGGCCGAGCCAGTTGAATAGAACCTCAGAAATTTAGGTAATAAAGCAAACTGGTAGACACTATGAAAATGTATGTTTAAAATGATTTAAAAGTATATAAAAATGGAGTTAGAAAACTAAAAAGCAAATTTAAATAATAGTATTTGAAAAGAACTAAATATAAGTTTCAAAAATTAAAAATTGTCATGTAAACATTTATGAAGTTAAACAATTGATTAGAAACAGGTGAGTAGGAAATTAGTGACCTGGAAGCTAGCTACATAATAACTAATGCCTATAGAGTGCTTACCAAGCCTACAAGTGCTAAAAAGGTCATTGCTATACTATGATTTTTTATTGTTGTTTGTTACTAATTTCATTATTATAAGTATGTTCATTTGTATAGTCTTGCTGCCTGGAATTTGTTAGTGACAAGCAAACTGGCTCTGGGACCTGTGCTATCAACCACTCTGCTGTGCTGACCCTGAGGAAATTATCTAGAATTCAGCATAGAGTCATAACTAGATGGATAACATGAAAGGGATTAGGAGATGTGGAGAATGAAATTTAAAAATCTAACATGTGACTCGACTCAGTCTTCCCTGACACTCTTGTGAGACGTACATGCTTCTGGATTTCTGGCTTCTTCACTAGCTACTGCATCTCACTGACTTATACTGGTTCCTGCTCATGTCTCTGACCTCAACGGTGGAACACCCAGGGCTCAGTCTGCAGACCTGTTTCCTCCCTGGATTGCTCACTCACTAGATGATCTCACACAGTCTCATAGTTTTAAACATCTCCAGGCTGTTAATTCTCAATGTCTATCCTATGTATACCTATATCATATACACAACTGACTTAGTAGTACCCCAAATTAATATGTTCAGAATTGATATGATTTCCCATCCCCCCAGTCTGGCTCTAAAAAGTGTTCCTCATCTTAGTTCCTTTCAGTTCTTTAAGCCGTATTTCTTCTCTTTCTCTTACAAACCACATCTAACTCATCAAAAACTTCTGTTGGCCTAAGAATCTAACCCTGCTTCCCACCTACACCATTAACCACTCTGGTCCAAGCTGCCGTTATCATTCTCCTGGATAACTGCAATAGTCTCCTAACTTGATCCCTTTCAGTCTATTCTGAATACTGAAGCCTGTATGATCCTACTTCAACGTAGGTCAGATGATGTCACATCTTTGCTCAAAGCTATCTAATGGCTTCCTAGTTCACCCAGAGAAATAAAAGTGTATAAGGTGGTAAATAATCATGCTGCCCTCAGCGGTATTCTCATAATTTTCCACTCTTCTCCTTTTTTACTGTGTTCCAGGCACACGGGCCTCCTCTAATAATCTAGGCATGCTCCTACCTCAGCATATTTGCACAGGTTCTCTCTCTGCTTGGAACATTCTTCTTCCCAGGGATGTCCCCATAGCATTTTCCTTCACCTCCTTTTTCATTCTCTTTATACAACTATCACCTTCCCTCACCATCTATATGAAGTTACAGCCCTAAACAACTCACATCATTTCCTCTACCTGCTTTATTTATATTTATTTATTTAAAAATTTTCTCCTTAGCACTCACTACTGTACACAGAATATGTCCTTTTAATTTTTTTTCAGTCTGCATCTCGCAGAAGGTAAACTCCATAGTCCCCTGCGGAGTCCCCAGTGCCCAGAAGAAGAGGAGGTCCTGAAGAAGGTCCTGAAAACATGATTAGGTTGCATGAGCAGGTAGCTTGCACTCCCAATGCATGCATTCATCCCTGTTTTATTGCCTTGTCTTTTTCAACCCTTATCAATGGCCTCATGGAAAGTTCCTGTGACTGGGTGACTAAGGAAAAAAAAATGTACCTGTCCTCTAGATGGCGCTATGTGATATGCTATCACCAAACGAAAATGGAAGTCTGTAGCATTAAAACCTTCTTTAAAGGGTCGTGGGAAGAGAAATCTTTGCAGGGGGTAGAATTTGGACCAGTGCACCTGGCTGTCCACTTTGTCTATATTGATTATACTTATTTATGAATGACAAATAGTGGTTGAGTGGTGAGGAACTTTGATGAAGTAAGATTAGTGGACTGGAGTAAAATACAGCAAGCCCCTGACTCTGGACTCTTCAGGTCTATCAGATTCTTTCCACCACATAGGCAGTCCTGACCAAACTTTGTGCGCACCTCTGTGAGGCTCTAGGAAGAAACTGGGCACCTGCCTCCAATCATGTTGATTCTTCCCTCATAAATCCTTTGCATGGCTTCTGCTAGTTCGATAATAACAACAACCTTGAACCTGCCTGAAGTTCTCCTTCTGGTAACCTTTGTAATCTAGTTGGCCCCGAAAGGTGTGGCATAGCTTGCTGTATGTTGGAAGCATTTCAGAATTAAAATATAGGTATTTATAAATAGAAATGAAAACCTATGATAATATTTCAAAAGTGGCACAGTGGCCAATGTAGGTGGCTCTAGACAAAATAGTTATGAGAGTTATTTCACTCTCACTTATATATTCTAGGTCTGTCTCCAAGACCTTCAGTAACTTTCACTTTACTGTTCTCTAATTGACTACAACCCTACCATGACATCCTATTCAGATTTTCCCACCTTTCTATTGTCCCACACTTCAAAATTCCTTCTATGACTTCTTTTCATAACTCTTATTCCTAATATTTAACATATACAACATATATAACTCATATTTCCTAATATTTAACATTTCCTGAAGCCTTCACAACTAAATCTTCATAAATATATAGAAGATTCCTATTCCCCCTAACTTCTGGGGATTATGAAAGAGGATGCTGTTGATCCTTACGGATTATTCTCTCTCAAATTCCACTTTCTAAAATGAGGGACCTATTTTTACCAGGAGAGAAGGTAAGATCAACTTTGGTCAAGGGAAATCTAGAAGTAGTTACAGTTTTTGCACTTCTTCTTTTCTTTCTGCCCCTCTCCTCCAACTCCTGTCTCACTATTCCATTTTCCTATTTTTTTTTATCATAGGGAGAAGTTTCTCTCACTTTTAAAGATTTTTTATAAAGTTAGTAATTAATTATATTATGTATTTTCTTTGTATACAACATAATTATTTCTTGCTTAGACATTCAGAGCCTCTGATTTTTCACAGTTATATTTCTTCAGTTTATACTGAATGTGGAGGATTTTAATTTGACTAAATTGTTACTCAACAGTATTAAATTTCAAGATAACAAGCATAGACTGATTATAAAATTTTTATAATTAGCTTATTTAAATATTAAAACAAATAAAACCATAAAGTAAAAGGCAAGATAATTTTCATTTTTGAAATAAGGCAAGTTAATAAGATTCCACCAATAAATAGGGCTTAACGTTGACAGTTCCTTGTTGAAATATGCAAGTATTTATCTGTTCCAATTGCAATCATGGATTTTTTTAAAAACTGACATTTTTACATTTATATAAAATGTTTATATTATCCAGAAAAAACAGGTAACATTTAATTTATTAACCTATTTCTCCCAAAATTTTAATGTTCCAGGTATCCTTGGAACTCCATATATTTAACAGGACTTCACTTTTAAAGTATTTTCAAACCATGGAAAGAGAGTTTTCTATTATATAAATTAATTTTATTTTGGAAGAGCAGAACATATTTCTGTAATTGAAATACTCATTCGATCTTTAAAAAAAATGTCCTAAATAAAAAAGCTAAATCGTTAAAGGATAATACCATGACTTGTATTGTGGAAGGGCATTGAACCTCACTGTCTAACTAGGTTTTTGAGATGTTTTGAAAGGAGAATTTATTGAAGATAAGAATTGGTTGGCTATAGATATTTGTATGGTTAGACCTACTGTACCAAGAGATGATTATGAAGAATACTTTAATTTATGATGAAAAGTGGCGATTCCAATGACTTTACTGCTATTTTTGGATGGCATGTAGAACTTAGGTGTGCAGACAACTAGGAGCTATCTCTGTTCCTAGTCCCCCCATTCATAACTGTCTGTATTTTAATAATCAAAGTGCTGGGTTCTGGTTTAAGAGGCAACATAGCAGAATTCTGAACTCACCTCCTGCCTTGGACACACCAAATCTGTGACTACACATGGAACAACTTCCTCTGAAAAATCTTAAAAACTGGCTGAGCAACTCCTACACATCAGGCAAATGAGAAAAAGCCCACATTGAAGTGGGTAGGAGAGGCTGGAACACAATCTCACCATGAATCCCACCCCCAGTGCTATGACCCACAATCAAGAGGGAACTCAAAACCTGAAGGTTCCCCTGAGGAGTAAAGGGTTTGAACTACACACTGGGTGCCCCATCTTTTAAGACCTGCATCTAAGAGACGAGATTCCAAAACATCTAGCTTTGAAACCAATGAGACTCATATCCATGACAGCAACAAGACCATAGTGAAGTGAGAAATGGCTAATAAGGGGCTCATGCACGAACTCACCCAATTCAGGGATCAGTGCAGAGGCAGTCGATCAAGAGATGCCCAGACTTCAGGTGAAAGAGGCTCATTTGCTAATCCTGAAGTTTCAGCCTGAGGAGCAGGAATCTAATTTAGTACACATCTGGGGACTTGATGGCTGGCAGGCACCATCTTTGCACTCTCCTTCTGTCTCACTCCAGCCAGTGGGCACCACCTAACCACCCACCCCCAGTGGGTGCCATTTATATGCTTTCCCTCTGCCTTGTTCCATCTATTTTTTATTCCCCCGAGCAGACACAACCTTCACACTCTCCCTCTGCCCTGCTTCAGCCTGTGGGCACCATGTTCAGGCACCCTCTCTGCCACACTCCATAGCACAAGTATCTCCCAGATGGGAGCTTTCACATGCATCTGGTTCTCTGGTTTTTATATCAGGTGCCCCAGTTTTTATGGCTGCCACTAAGAGGATATGCTTTGATATCTGGCTCTGGAGGCCAGGGAAGCTCATGATCCTGGGTCCCATGGTACTGGAACAATCAGAGAGACAGTCCTTGGCAGACTACCAGCCCAGAGCACTGCACAGACAGCAGAGAAACATACCCTCAAACTTTCTGTGAAAGAAGCCTATTTGCTTGCCCAGGGACTTTGGTCTGAGGGGCAGCCTTCTACTTTGGCACACGACTAAGAGCGCTATGGTGGTGCTCTCAGGGAAAGGAGGCTGGTGGATGCAATCTTTGCACTCTGCCTCTGCCTCACTCCAGCACACTGGTATCATCCAGAAAAAAAAGTTATATCTTTGTCTGGCACCCCAATTATTGCCTGTGGCTAGAGGACATCTGTATATCACCTGGCTCTGGTGGCCAATGGTGCTTATGTTTTTGGTTCCCACTGGGCTGTAACCAATAGAAAAAAATCTCAGATGGCTACTAACCCCCTAAAACAACTAGAGAAAGAAGCACAAACAAAACCCAAAGTTAGCAGAAAGAAAGAAATTGAAAAGATCAGAGCAGAAATAAACGAAATAGAAATGAAGAAAACAATAGCAAAGATTAATGAAATTAAAAGCGTGTTTCTTGAAAGGATAAACAAAATTGATAAACCTTTAGCCACACTCACCAAGAAAAAAAGGGAGAGGGCTCAAATCAGTAAAATTAGAAATGAAAAAGGAGAAATTACAATGGACACCACAGAAATACAAAGGATCATAAGAGACTACTACAAGCAACTGTATGCCAATAAAATGGACAACCTGGAAGAAATGGACAAATTCTTAGAATGGTACAATCTCCCAAGACTGAACCAGGAAGAAATAGAAAAATATGGACAGACCAATCACAAGTACTGAAATTGAAACTGTGAATTAAAAAATCCCAGAAAACAAAAGCCCAGGACCAAATGGCTTCGCAAGCAAATTCTATCAAACACTTAGAGAAGAGTTAACACCTATCCTTCTGAAACTCTTCCAAAAAACTGCAGAGGAAGGAAAACTCCCAAACTCATTCTATGAGGCCACCATCACGCTGATACCAAAACCAGACAAAGACACCACACAAAAAAAGAAAATTACAGACCAATATCACTGATGAGCAAAGATGCAAAAATCCTCAACAAAATACTAGCAATCGAATCCAACAGTACATTAAAAGGATCATACACCATAATCAAGTGGTATTTAATCCCAGCGATGCAAGGAATTTTCAATATCCGCAAATCAATCAGTGTGATACACCACATCAACAACTGAATAAAAACCATATGATCATCTCAATAGATGCAGAAAAAGCTTTTGACAAAATTCAACACCCATTTATGATAAAAACTCTCCAGAAAGTGGGCATAGAGGGAACACACCTCAACATAATAAAGGCCATATATGACAAACCTACAGCTGTCATCATTCTCAATGGTGAAAAGCTGAAAGCATTTCCTCTAAGATCAGGAACAAGGCAAGGATGTCCACTGTCACCTCTTTTATCCAACATGGTTTTGGAAGTCCCAGCCATGACAATCAGAGAAGAAAAAGAAATAGAATAAATCCAAATTGGAAAAGAAGAAGTAAAACTGTCACTGTTTGTAGATGGCATGATACTACACATGAAAAATCCTAAAGATGCTACCAGAAAACTACTAGAGCTCATCAATGAATTTGGTAAAGTTGCAGGATACAGAATTAATACACAGAAATCTGTTGCACTTCTATACACTAACAGCAAAAGATCAGAAAGAGAGATGAAAGAAAGAATTCCATTTACCATTGCATCAAAAAGAATAAAATACCTAGGAATAAACCTACCTAAGGAGACAAAAGACCTGAAAACTACTCTGAAAACTATGAGGTGCTGATCAAAGAAATTGAAGATGATACAAATAGATGAAGAGATATACCATGTACTTGGATTGCAAGAATCAATACTGTCAAAATGACTATACTACCCAAGGCAACCTACAGATTCAATGCAATCCCTATCAAATTACCAATGGCATTTTTCACAGAACTAGAACAAAAAAATCTTAAAATTGTATGGAGACACAAAAGACCCCAAATAACCAAAGCAATTTTGAGAAAAATAAAAAATGGAGCTGGACGAGTCAGGCTCCCTGACTTCAGATTACAAAGTCAGAGTAACCAAACAGTATAGTACTGGCACAAAAACAGAAATATAGATCAATGGAACAGGATAGAAAGTCCAGAGATAAACCCATGCACCTGTGGTCACCTAATCCATGAAAAAGGAGGCAAGGATATTCAATGGAGAAAAGACAGCCTCTTCAATAAGTGGTGCTGGGAAAACTGGAAAGCTACATGTAAAAGAATGAAATTAGAACACTCCCCAACACCATACACAAAAATAAACTCAAAATGGATTAAAGACCTAAATGTAAGACCGGCTACTATAAAAGTCTTAGAGGAAAACATAGGCAGAACACTCTGTGACATAAATCGCAAGATCTTTTTCAAGCCATCTCCCAGGATAATGGAAATAAAAACAAAAATAAACAAATGGGACCTAATTAAACTCAAAAGCTTCTGCACAGCAAAGGAAACCACAGACAAAACGAAAAAACAACCCACAGAATGGGAGAAAATATTTGCAGACAATGCAACCTACAAGGGATTAATCTCCAAAATTCATAAACAGCTCATGTGGGTTAATATCAAAAAAACAAACAACCCAACCAAAAAATGGGCAGAAGATCTAAATAGACATTTCTCCAAAGAAGACATACAGATGGCCAACAGGCACATGAAAAGATGCTCAACATCACTAATTATTAGAGAAATACAATCATAACTACAATGAGATATCACCTCACAACAGTCAGAATGTTCATCATCAAAAAATCTACAAATAATAAATGCTGGAGAGGGTGTGGAGAAAAGGGAACCCTCCTACACTGTTGGTGGGAATGTAAATTGGTACAGCCACTATGGAGAACAATATGGATGTTTCTTAAACAGCTAAAAATAAAGCTACCATATGATCCAGCAATCCCACTCCTGAGCATATATCCAGAGAAAAACATGGTTTGAATGGATACATGCATCCCAATGTTCACTGCAGCACTATTTAGAATAGCCAGGACATGGAAGCAACCTAAATGTCCATCAACAGAAGAATGGATAACGATGTGGTACAAATATACAATGGAATACTATTCAGCCATTAAAAAGAATGCAATAATGCTATTTGCAGCAACATGGATGGACCTGGAGATTATCATACTGAGTGAAGTAAGTCAGACAGACTTACATATGATAAAATTAAAAAATTAAAAACTAAATTAAATTAAAAATTAAAATTAAAAAAATGATACAAATGAAATTATTTACAAAACAGAAACAGACTCACAGACTTAGAGAAGGAACTTATGGTTACCGGGGGGAAGGGTGAGAGGGAGGGATAGATTAGGAATTTGTAATTGACATGTACACACTGCTATATTTAAAATAGATAACCAACAAGGACCTACTGTATAGCACAGGGAATTCTGCTCAATATTCTGTAATAACCTAAATGGGAAAAGAATTTGAAAAAGAATATATACATGTATAAGTGAATCACTGTGCTGTACACCTGAAACTACCACAACATTGCTAATCAACTATGCTCCAATATAAAATAAAAATTTTTTAAAAATAGAAAATACTAGACATGACTTGAAGTTATGGTGGACAGATGAGAATCATAATGGAATACAATGGAGCAGAAACATGAAATGTTGAAAACATATGTAATGATTAAAAATGGAAAAGCCTGTAATAAAGTAAAAACTTAAAAGACTTAAAAAAAATTGGCTACTACCCACAGGGCACAGCAAGAGGCAATGGACCCAGGAGCTCAGTCTTAGCTTCACAGCTGTAGCCTGAGGGACATGTTCTAATTGAACATACATGTAAGAGCTAATACAGTCCTTTCCAGGGACCTTGTAGAGTGGGCAGTGTCTTTGCATTCTCTAACTGTCATGCTCCAGAGCAACTGTACCTCCCAGAGGAGAACTTGTACAGTCTCTGATGCCCTGGTTTCTGTGGCTGCCACCCAAGCGATGCCACATGAATACCTGGCTCTGGTGGCCAGGGGAGCCTGTGCTCCTGGGTCCCGTGGGACTGTAATGATCAGAGAAACCATTCTACACACCCAAAGTCTTCCTGTGCTTGTTCTGGAGTTTCAGCCTGAGGCACAGGCTTCAGGTGTGGCACACATCTAGAGGTCTTTGGAGCTACTTTCAGGTAACGTAGACTAGTGGAAGCCATCCTTGTGCTCTCCTTCTGCTTTGCTACAACTCATGTGTATCTCCTGGAAAGGAGCCCCAGTTTTTGTCACTGGTAACCAGGCAACACCCTTGATTGCATGGCTCTGGTAGTGATACTTATACTTGCTGCCCTTCAGGTTTGTATATATTTGCATACCTTAATAGCTGTTGCCTGGCTTCCTATCAGCCTGAATCTAGGTGCTGAATGAGATCCTCTCTGGGACCCAAGTCTGAGAGAAAAATAAGAGCGAGGGCAGGATAGAACAATAAGATTCATCTCCTACACAAAGCCACTCTTTCAAGACTGGGAGAGGCAGCTGTTTTATCTAATGCACAGAAACCAACATAGAGAGTCCAAGGAAATAAAGAAACAGAGGAATATGTCCCAAGGGAAAGAAAAAGATGAAACCCAGGTGCGGGGGAGGGGGGATGAATGAAGCAGGGATAAGTAATTTACCCGATAAAGAGTTCAAAGTAATGGTCAACAAGATGTTCACTAACTCTGGAAAAGAACAGATGACCACAATGAGAACTTAAGCAAAGAGATAGAAAATGTAAGAAAATAGCAAATAGAAGTCACAGAGCTAAAGAATACAGTAAATGAACTGAAAAATACAATAGAGGGGTTCAATAGCAGACCAGACAAAGCAGAAGTGAGGATCAATGAACTTGAAGACAGGGCATTGGAACTCACCCAGAGCAGCTAAAAGAAAAAAAAAAAAAATTGCAAAAGCACAGATAAAGGAAATAACGTGACAATATCAGATGGATTAACATTCACATTATAGGTATCCCAGAGGAAAAGAGAGAATGAAAGTGGCAGAAAACTTATTTCAAGATATAATAGCTGACAACTTCCCTAACAGGGGGAAGGAAATAGGCATTCAGATCCAGGAAGGACAGAGAGTTCCAAATAAGATGAACCCAAAGAAACCCACACCAAGACACATTATAATTAAAATGTCAAATTTAAGGGGAGAATCTTAAAATCAGCAAGAGATAAAACAACTTGTTATATACAAGGGAACCCCCATAAGATTATAAGCTTAGTTTTCAGCAGGAATTTATAGGCCAAAGGTGTGACTTTTAATTTTAATTGTATGTGTACAGCAGAGGGGAGTTTACCATAAACACATATATACTGTACATTTTATCTACTGCTCATCCTATTTACCTTAGGTCAGGAGTATAATTTTTTTTTCAGAATTCTGAGCACTTGCCAAAGCTTTCTGACAATAAATATACCCTATCTGTCAACATACAGTAGACATTCATTTATGATTCATAATATTCTTTGACTTCCCTCATTTATAAAACAGGAACCAAGAGTTTTCTTACTGTATTGAATGAAGTATAGAAATTTCATTTCAAAAATCTGTTAATTATAAATGAATTAAATCAAAATCATACTTTACAGATTTACTTAAAAAGATAATGCACATTGGCTATGTGATCTTGACTTCTCCAGAAGATGACATCTACCAGAAATCTTTTTTTCTAAACCATGAATTATAAAATTGGAGGATTTATTAGGAATGATGTCAGCCTCATGGTGGTCTAAGTCATTTCTCTTCTTTTCTCTCCCTTTTTTAAATAACTAATTAGATATCCATAACTAAACAAAAGTGCCTCTGCATTTTACACCAAGGGACCCAGGAGGTTCCTAGCCCACAAGAGCATCCAAAGCTAAACAAGAACTTTGTAAGGGTTGTGGATCCACGGGATTCAGTGAACCTGCTCCACCCCCCCACCCCCCAACTGGGCTTGATTAGGAAAAACAAAAACAAAAATTTGGAGAGTGTAAAACTGGGCAGATACCTATGGGCAAGAGAGAATTTATAAAAGTACAGCCTGCCAGAGGCGAGATTCTAGCACTCCAATGAATCAACATAGAGGTCAGTTTGGACACAGAGGAGAGGGAGGAACACACCACCCTGCTACCAGGGCAACATTGCAAGGGGCTAAACTTTTGGCTGCTGTAGTGGTGACCCCTCCTGCAGAGGAGGTGGGAAGCAAAAGTTGTGAGTGATTGCCCAGCCACCCCAGGTGTGTGGGTTACATCTGGAGAAACCTGTTTGTTTCCAGCAGCTCTTGATTTCTGAGGAGGAACTTCCATGACTGGGGGGAAGAAGGAGAAAGAGAAGGAAGCCAATAAGAATATCAAAGGGCATTAAAGGAATATATTTCCTGTGGTCTGCTTCAGGACTTCAGCAGGAAGTCTACCCACCAACCTCTGGGAGTATCGCACTCAAGGATCTCCCTACCAGCCTCTGGGTACCCCCAAATCACCAAGTGTTAAACCCACCACCCCACTGCACTCTGTTGCTGGCTCCTTGTGCAAGCTCTCAAGTGCATCCTTAAGAGGGAACTGGAGTAGACATATAGTGTCATCAGATAATAGGCAAGGGAGAAACTACAAACCTGAGCTATAGCACCACCTTCTGGAATACAAAAGAAAGGTTTCTAATAGCCAGCCTGTTGAATTGTAAGAAGCAAAAAAGTCATAAAAGCTTAGTTATGGAGATGTCTGCTACCTACAAGAAACACATTTCAGCTCTAAAGACACACATAGGCTCAAAGTAAAGGATAGAAGAAGGTATTTCATGCAAGTGGAAACCAAAATAAAGTGGGTATAGCCATACTTATGTCAGATAAAATAGACTTGAAGCCAAAAATGGTAACTAAAGACAACGGTCATTATATAATGATAAAGGATTCAATACATCTAGAAGATATAACAATCATAAACATATACACACACAACATTGGAGCACCTAAATGTATTAAGCAAATACTAACAGATCTGAAGGAAGAATTAGAGAGCAATACAGTAATAGTAGGAGATTTCAATACCCCACTGCCAGCAACGGATAGATCACCTGGAAAGAAAATCAAAAAGGAAATATTGGAAATGAACCATCCTTTAGACCAAAGAGACTTAGCAGACATATATAGAACATTCTCAAGTGGCTTGATCATCTGGTAGGGAACAGATCAAGTCTTAGCAAATTTTAAAAGATTGAAATAATACCAACTATCTTTTCTGACCACAATGGTATGAAACAAAAAATCAAAAACAAAATGAAAGCTGGACAATCTATAAATACATGGAAACTAAACAACACATTTCTGAACTACCAATGGTTAAACAAAAAATAAAAATGGAAATTTTAAAAAATCTCTTGAAACAAATAAAAATGGAAACACAACTTACCAAATCCTATGAGATGCTGCAAAAGCAGTTCTAAGAGGGGAGTTCATGGCAATAAATGCCAATATCAAGAAACAAGAAAGATCTCAAATAAACAACTTAACTTTATACCTCAAGGAAGTAGAAAAAGAGGAACAATGTAAGCCCAAATTTAGCAGAAGGCAGGAAATAATAAAGATCAGAATGGAAATAAATGAACTAGAGATGAGAAAAACAAGAAAAAGGATCAATGAAACAAAGAGCTTGTTTTTCAAAAAGGTAAACAAAATTGAGAAACCTTTAGCTAGACTCACCAAGAAAAAAAGAATGCTCAAATAAATAAAAATAGAAATTAAAGAGAAAAGTACAACTGATACTACATAAATACATAGGGACATAAGGGACTATAGGCATACCTCAGAGATATTACAGGTTCAGTTTCAGAACATTCCAATAAAGCAATTATTACAATAAAGTGAGTCACATAATTTTTTTGGTTTTCCAGTGCATATAAAAGTTATGTTTACACTATACTGTAGTTTATTAAATGTGCAATAGCATTGTGTCTGGAAAATGTGTATACCTTAATTAAAAATACTTTATTGCTAAAAAACTTTATTGCTAAAAGATACTTTAGCAATAAATCTTAATCTTTTTAAGATAGTAACATCAAAAGATCACTGATTACAGATCACCATAACAAATATAATAATAATTAAAAGTTTGAAATATTGTGAGAATTATCAAAATGTGACAAAGAGACATGAAGTGAGAACATGCTGTTGCAAAAAATGGCACTGACACGACTTGCTTGACTCAGGGTTGCCACAAACATTCAATGTGTAAAAAAAAATGTAATATCTGGAAAGTGCAATAAAGCAAAGGGCAATAAAATGAGGTATGCCTGTACTATTAAAAATTATATGCCAACAAATTAGATAACCTAGGGGAAAAAATGTTATCTATTCCTAGAAGCACACAACCCTCCAAGACTAGATCAAGGAGAAATAGAAAATCTGAACAGACCAATAATGAGTACTAAGATGTTAAATGAGTAATCAAAAATCTGCCAACACAGAAAACACCAGGACCAGATGACTTCACGGGTGAATTCTATCAAACATTTAAAGAAGAATTAATGCCAATGCTTCTCACACTCTTCCAAAAAATTGAAGAAAAGAACATTTCTCAACTCATTCTATAATTCAGCATTACTCTGATACCAAAACCATATAAGAACACTACCAAAATCAAACAAAAGAAATAAAAACTATAGACCAATGTCCCTGATAAAAATAGATGTAGAATTTTTCAACAAAATATTAGCAAACTAAATTCAAGAACACATTAAAAGTATTATACACCATGACCAAATGGGATTTATCCTTGGGATGCAAGTATGTTTCAACATACACAATTCAATACATATAATACATTACATTAATAGAATAAAAGATAAAAATTGCATGATCACCTCAGTAGATGCAGAAAATGTATAAGGTATAGAAGAAACATACCTCAACATAACAAAGGTCATATACAACAAACCCACAGCTCACATCCTCAGTGGAGAAATATTGAAAGCATTTCCTCTAAGATCAGGAACAAAACAAGAATGCCCACTCTCACCCCTCTTATTCAATATAGTACTGGAAGTCCTAGCTAGTGCAATTAGGCAAGATAAAGAAATAAAATGCATCCAAATTGGAAAGGAAGAAGTAAAACTGACATTTTTATCAGATGATATGATTTTGTATATAAAAAATTCCAAAGACACAACCAAAAAATTATTGGAATTGATCAGTGAATTCATTAAAGTTGGAGGATATAAAATCAACATACAGAAATTATTGTATTTCTATATACTAATAACGAATCTTTTGAAAAATTTAAAGAAACTATCCTATTTACAATATTATCAAAAATAATAAAATTACCTAGGAATAAATTTAACCAAGGAAGTGAAAGATCTGTAAAGTGAAAACTACAAGACTTTGTTGAAAGAAATCAAAGATGACACACAAAAAAATGAAAAGACATCCCATGTCCATGGATTGAAAGTATTCATATTATTAAAATGTCCATACTACCCAAAGCCCTCTATAGATTCACACAATCTTTACCAAAATTCCAATGGCCTTCTTCACAGAAATTTTTTAAAAAAGTCAAAATTTGTATGGAACCACAAAAGACCCCAAATAGCCAAAACAATTCTGAGCAAAAAGAATAAAGACAAAGGTATTATACATCCTGATTTCAAACCATACTACAAAGCTATAGTAATTAAAACAGTATGGTACTGGCATAAAAATTGACATAGAAACCAATGGAATATGAATAGAGAAGCAACAATTAAACCCCCAAATATACAAAAAATTAATGTTTTACAAGAGAGTCAAGAACATCCAATGGTGAAAGGACAGTCTCTTCAACAAATGGTGCTGGGGAAACTGGGTAAGTACATGCAGAACAATGAAATTTGATCCCTATCTTATATCACTCACAAAAATTAACTCAAAGTACATCAAAGACTTAAACATAAGACCTGACGCTATAATACTCCTAGAACATAGAGAAGAATTACTCAACATTGTTCTCGTCAATGACTTTTTCTATATGTCACCAGAAGCACAAACAACAAAAGCAAAAATTAACAAAAGGGACTGCATCAACTTCTATACAGCAGAAGAAACAACAAAATGAAAAGGTAACCTATGGGATGGGAAAAAAATTTGCAAACCATATATTGGATAAGGAGTTAACATCCAAAACATATCAAGAACTCATACAACTCAAAACCAAACAAACAAAAAATAAAAGAATCCAATTTAAAAATGAGTAGAGAAAGTAAAGAGACATTTCTCCAAAGAAGACATCCAAATGGCCAAGAGGTACGTGAAAAGATGCTCAACAGAACTTATCATCAGGGAAATGCAAATCAAAGCCACATTGAGATACCACCTCACAACTGTTAGAATAGCTATCATCAAAAAGACAAGAAATAACAAGTGTTGCAAGGACATGGAGAAAAGAGAAAACTTGAACACTGTTGGTGAGAATGTAAATTGGTGCAGCCACTGTAGAAAACAATATGGATATTCCTCAAAAAATTAAAAATAGATTTACCATATGGTCCAGCAAAGGAAATGGAAATGGAATATAGATGGAATATATGCACTCCCATTTACTGCAGCATAATTCAAACTAGCCAAAATATGGAAACAACTTAAGTGACCATCAATGGATGAGTGGATAAAAAAAGACATGGTATGTATACACACACACAGGCACACACAGAAATATTACTGAGCCATGATAAAGAAGGACATCCTGCCATTTGCACCAACATGGATGTACCTTGAGGACACTATGCTAAGTGAGATAAGTCAGACAGAGATAGACAAATACTGTATGGTATCACTTATATGTGGAATCTAAAAAAGCCAAACTTGTAAAAAGAGAGAGTAAAATGGTGGTTACCAGGAGGTAGGTGGGTGGGAGTGGAAGGATAGGACAAACACTGTTTAAAGGTACAAACTTGCAATGAGTAGTAAATAAATCCTAGAGATCTACTGGGTTGGGCAAAGAGTTCATTCAGTTTTTCCATAGCATCTTACAGAAAAACCCAAATGAACTTTTTGGCCAACCCAATAAATCAGCACAGTGTAGTGATGTATTATAATCATCAAGCTTGGTAAGAGAGTAAATTTTAATTATTCCATCCAATAAAAAGAAATAATTAGGGACTTCCCTGGTGGTCCAATGGTAAAGAATCCACCTTACAATGCAGGGGATGTGGTTTCGATCCCGGGTCAGGGAACTAAGATCCCACAACTAAACCCACGCCGCAACTACTGAGCTTGTGCGCCTCAACTAGAGCACCTGCGTGCCGCAAACTACAGAGCCCATGCTCCCTGGAGCCTGTGCGCCACAACCTAGAGAGAGAAAACCACACCACAACTAGAGAGAAACCCATGCTTCACAAAAAGAGAAGCCACTGCAATGAGAAGCCCACACACCACAACTAGAGAAAGCCCACATGCAGCAACGAAGACCCAAAGCAGCCATAAATAAATAAATAGATTTATAAAAAAAATAAACTGTCACTTTTTTTGGCTCATCGAGAACACTGGTTCACAGAAGTGGAAAATTTAAATCATTAAACATTTCAAAGAAAATAGAGCAGCACAATTAAGTCAAATAAAACTCAACAAGTAGTATTCATTCTGTGTGCTGGAATGTGGGGTTTGGAGAGCAGACCTAAGGGAGAGGACTGCTGTTGGCTGTGAGGAGACAGCCTGAGGGGACTGGAGTGAGGAAATCAGCTACTGGGAATGCCTGTGGAGGAAACCCGGACCACCACAGAAGTGAAGCACCACTGCTGAGTGTCATGCAAGGGGTGGGGCCACCACTGCAGCTTCTCTCCCCATGCACTGGCCCCTGCCTCCCCAGGCACTAGGAAGGGCCCCTGCTGGGGCCAGCTCTCTCGTGCCTGCGACTGGGCACTAGGAAGGGTCCCCACCAAGGCTGCCTCTCTCATGCCCATGGCTGCCAGCTACCCCGCATGCCCCATCCCCACTGGGGCTCCCACGGCCAAGGCCGCTGCCGCTTCTGTACCCCTTCCTCACCAGGGTGGTCTCGTGTGATCCTGGGCAGCCTCGGGAACAGACCCCTGTGGGTGGCCCACACGCAGAGGTGGGGCTGAAACCACAACTGAGCCCCAGGGGCCATGCAACTAAGGAAGAAAAGCTGAAATCTCTCCTTGCAGCTGTGCAGATCATGCACTGACACCCCCGCAACTGGCTTTGTAAACTCAGTGCATACAGAACATCTGAACGGACAAGTGCTCCCACAGCCAAGACTGGTCTAGCTTTAGCAGCTGTAGACTTTATGGATACACATGGGGGTTGGGCCAGGCCAGAGCCTGAGCTGCCCCATAGCGTCGACAACAGGTCCAGATCCATAATTATTGCACTCCTGGGACCTCAATTCAGTGGATCTATGCTGCTGCCCTCGTGAAAATAATGTCTGAGAGACACCAGGGCCAATTGCCAGCATACCCACAGTTAAGGTGGGCCCGAGAGTGGTGTCAACAACAGTGTAACCTGAGAGCACACACAATGGGTGAAAGGTGACACAACAGAGCACACCCACAGGTGAACAGCTCCAGAGGAGGAATACTCAGTGTCTTCTCTCCCAGTGGGAGTGCTCCAATCCCACCTACCTTGCACCGCAGATCAGACACACAGCTAGAAACAGATCTGGGGGCCTCTACTCCAACAACTAGGGAGGATACCCCACCTCTGACAGGGCAGTAACAACCACAGAGAAAAGGGGAGGCCCTACTCAATAACCAGTGCAGGCTCTGGTCATCACACCTCCTATAAAGAGGATAAAGGCCACCATACACTAAGGAAAGAGATAGCAGACATGTATACTAAAAACAACCCTTGCACCAAAAAATATTAAACTCACGTAGGCTACACAGGGACATTCCCACAAAAAATGGCCCTTGAAGACCCTCTGAGGGTCTGGCATTGGCGGAAGAACCCCCAGAGCATTTAGCTGTGAAGGCCAGCAGGGATGGAGTGCAGAAGGTCCACAGGGTTGAGAGAACAGAGACTGCACTCTTGGAGGGCACACACAAGTTCTCATGTACACTGGGACCCAGCACGAAGCAGTACCTCCATTGGAACTTGGGTTCCACCTACCTAGGGGTCTTGGAGTGTCTCCTGGGAAGGTGAAGGTCAACTAGAACTCACTGTGAGGGCAAGGACACTGGCAGCTGAAGACCCAGGGAATATTGACCAGAGTGAGCTCTCCCGGAGGTCCACATTTCAGCACCAAGACCCAACCTCACCCAAAAAACTGAAGACTCCAGTGCTGGAAGGCCTCAGGCCAAACAACCACCAAGAGAGGAACACAGCCCCACCCATCACAAGACAGGCTGCCTAAAGTCGTACTGAGCTCACAGCCACCTCAAAACACAGCCCTTGACATGGCCCTAGCCATCAGATCAACAAGACCCATCTCCACCCACCCGAGGGCAGGCACCAGTCCCTCCAAACAGGCAGCCTGCACAAGCCTCTGGAACAATCTCACCCACCAGGGGGCACACACCAGAAGCAAGAGGAACTACAATCCTGTAGCCTATAGAAAGGAGACCACAAACACAGAAAGTCAGACAAAATGAGACAACACAGAAATACTGGGTTGGCCAAAAGGTTCATTTTTTTCCCCCATAAGATGGCTCTAGTAGCGCTTAGTTGTCTTTAACTTCATTCAAAACAACTTTGTTAGATTATATTGTGACAGCTGTCATATCAGTGTGCATTTTAAAAACATTACCAAAATTGGTGAATTTTTGTGCAGCCATTTTAACATTGAAGATGGAAGGAAAAAAAGCAACATTTTCAGCATACTATGCTTTATTATTTCAAGAAAGGTAAAAACCCAAATGAAACACAAAAAAAGATTTATGCAGTGTATGGAAAAGGTGTCGTGACTGATTGAATGTGTCAAAAGTGGTTTGCAAAGTTTCCTGCTGGAGATTTCTTGCTGGACGATGCTCCATGGTCAGGTAGACCAGTTGAAGTTGACAGTGATCAAATCCAGACATTAGTTGAGAACAATCAATGTTATACCACGCAGGAGATAGCCGACATACTCAAAATATCCAAATCAAGCACTGAAAATCATTTGCACCAGCTTGGTTATGTTCATCACTTTGATGCTTGGGTTCCACATAAGTTAAGCAAAAAAAACCTTCTTGACGGTATTTCCGCACGTGATTCTCTACTTAAACATAACGAAAACTTTCCGTTTTTAAAACAAATTGTGATGGGTGATGAAAAGTGGGTACTGTACGATAATGTGGAATGGAAGAGATCATGGAGCAAGTGAAACGAACCACCATCAATCACACCAAACCCCTGTCTTCATCCAAAGAAGGTCATGTTGTGTATATGGCGGGATTGGAAGGGAGTCCTCTATTATGAGCTCCTTCCGGAAAACCAAAGGATTAATTCCAACAAGTACTGCTCCCGATTAGACCAACTGAAAGCGGCATTCGATGAAAAGCATCCAGAATTAGTCAAGAGAAAATTCATAATCTTCCATCAGGATAACACAAGACTGCGTGTTTCTTTGATGACCAGGCAAAAACAGTTACAGCTTGGCTGGGAAGTTCTGATTACTCTGTCTGTATTCACCAGACATTGCAGCTTCAGATTTCCATTTATTTCAGTCTTTACAAAATTCTCTTAATGGAAAAAATTTCAATTCCCTGGAGGACTGTAAAAGGCACCTGGAATAGTTCTTTGCTCATAAAGATAAAAAGTTTTGGGAAGATGGAATTATGAAGTTGCCTGAAAAATGGCAGAAGGTAGCAGAACAAAAGGGTGAATACATTGTTCAATAAAGTTCTTGGTGAAAATGAAAAATGTGTCTTTCATTTTTACTTAAAAACTGAAGGAAGTTTTTGGCCAACCCAATATGTTGCAAATGAAGGAACAAGATAAAAACCCACAAGAACAACTAAATGAAGAGGAGATAGGCAATCTACCTGAAAAAGAATTCAGAATGATGATAGTAAAGATAATCCAAAATCTCAGAAAAAGAATGGTGGCACGATCAAGAAGATACAAGGAATGTTTAACAAGGAGCTAGAAGATTTAAAAAACACACACACAGAGATGCACAATACAATAACTGAAATGAGAAATATACTAGAAGTAATCAATAGCAGAATAACTGAGGCAGAAGAAGGAATAAGTGAGCTGGAAGACAGAGTGGTGGAAATCACTGCCACAGAACAGAATAAAGAAAAAAGAATGAAAAGAAATGAGGACAGTCTCAGAAACCTCTGGGACAATATTAAATGCAACAACATTCACATTATATGGGTCACAGAAGGAGAAGAGAAAGAGAAAGGGCCTGAGAAAATATTTGGAGATATTATAGCCGAAAACTACACCAACATGAGAAAGGAAACACTCACTCAAGACCAGGAAGTGCAGAGAATCCCATACAGGATGAACCCAAGGAGGATCACACCGAGACACATATTAATCAAATTAACAAAAATTAAAGACAAAGAAAAATATTAAAATCAACAATTAACATACAAGGGAATCTGCAAAACGTTATCAGCTGATTTTTCAGCAGAAACTCTGCAGGCCAGAAAGGAGCGTCATGATATACTTCAAGTGCTGAAAGGGAAAACCAACAACCAAGAATACTCTTCCCAGCAAGGCTCTCATTCAGATTCGATGGAGAAATCAAAAGCTTTATAGACAAGCTAAAGTGAAGATAATTCACCACCAAACCAGCTTTAAAACAAATGCTAATGGAACTTCTCTAGGTGGGACAGAGACCAGCAACTTAAAACAACCGTGTACATACACAGACTGCTATATCAAAACCTCATGGGAACAGCAAACACAAAAACTACAATAGATACACACACAAAAAAGAAAAAGCAACCCAAAAACGACACTAAAGATGGTCATCAAACCACAAGAGAAGAGAAAGGGAAGAAAAAATACCTACCAAACACCCCCCAAAACCATTAAAATGGCAGTAGGAACACACATATTGAAAATTACCTTAAATGTAAATGGATTAAATGCTCCAACCAAAAGACACAGACTGGCTGAATGGATATGAACACAAGACCTGTATATATACTGTCTACAAGAGACCCACTTCAGACCTAGGGACACATAGCGACCAAAAGTGACGGGATGGAAAAATATATTCCATGCAAATGGAAATCAAAGAAAGCTGGAGTAGCAATTCTCATATCAGACAAAATAGACTTTAAAATAAAGACTGTTACACGAGAAAAGAAAGGACACTACATAATGATCAAGGGATCAATCCAAGAAGAAGATATAACAATTGTAAATATATATGCACCCAACATAGGACCACCTCAATAGATAAGGCAAATGCTAACAGCCATAAAGCAGGAAATCAACAGTAACACAATAATAGTGGGGGATGTTAGCACTCCACTTACACCAATGGACAGACCATTCAGACAGAAAATTAATAAGGAAACACAAGCCTTTAAATGACACATTAGACCAGAAAGACTTAACTGATATCTATAGGACATTCCATCCAAAAGCAACAGAATACACTTTCTTCTCAAGTGCACATGGAACATTCTCCAGGATAGATCCCATTTTGGGCCACAAATCAAGCCTCAGTAAATTTAAGAAAATTGAAATCATATCAAGTATCTTTTCTGACCACAAAGTTATGAGATTAGAAATTCATTACAGGAAAAAAATGTTGAAAACACAAACACGTGGAGGCTAAACAATATGTTACTAAACAGCCAATGGATCACTGAAAAAATCAAAGAAGAAACCAAAATACCTAGACACAAATGAAAACGAAAATCTATGGGATGCAGCAAAAGCAGTACCAAGAGGGAAGTTTATAGCAGTACAATCTTACATCAGGAAACAAGAAAAATCTCAAATAAACAACTTAACTTTACACCTAAAGCAACTAGAGAAAGAAGAACAAACAAAACCTAAAGTTAGTAGATGGAAAGAAATAATAAATATCAGAGCAGAAATAAATGAAATAGAGATGAAGAAAACAATAGCAAAGATCAGTGAAACTAAAAGTTGGTTCTTTGAGAAGATAAAATTGATAAACCTTTAGCCAGACTCATCAAGAAAAAAAAGGAAGGGACTCAAATCAATAAAATAAGAAATGAAAAAGGAGAGATTACAACTGACACCACAGAAATAGAAAGATCATAAGAGACTACTTCAAGCAACTATATGCCAATAAAATGCACAACCTAGAAGAAATGTACAAATTCTTAGAAATGTACAACCTTCCAAGACTGAACCAGGAAGAAATACAAAACATGAACAGACCAATCACAAGTACTGAAATTGAAACTGTGATTTAAAAACTCCCAACAAAAAAAAGTTCAGGACCAGATGGCTTCACACGTGAATTCTATCAAACATTTACAGAAGAGTTAACACCTATATTTCTGAAAATATTCCAAAAATTTGCAGAGGAAGGAACACTTCCAAGATCATTCTATGAGGCCAACATCACCCTGATACCAAAACCAGACAAAGATATTTAAAAAAGAAAAGAAAATTACAGGCCAATATCACTGATGAGCAAAGACACAAAAATCTTCAACAAAATACTATCAAACCAAATCCAACAAAACATTAAAAGGATCATCCACCATGATAAAGTGGGATTTAACCCAGGGATGCAAGGATTCTTCAACATATGTAAATCAATCAGTATGATACACCACATTAACAAACTGAGGAATAAAAAACATATGATCATCTCAATCAGTGCAGAAAAACCTTTTGACAAAATTCAACACCCATTTATGATTTAAGAAACTCTTCAGAAAGTGGGCATAGAGGGAGCATACCTCAACATAATAAAGGTCATATATGACAAACCCAGAGCAAACATCAGTCTCAATGGTGAAAAATTGAAAGCATTTTCTCTAAGATCAGGAACAAAACAAGGATGTCCACTCTCACCACTTTTATCCAACATAGTTTTGGCAGTCCTAGTCATGGCAATCAGAGAAGAAAAAGAAATAAAAGGAATCCAAATTGGAAAAGAGGAAGTAAAACTGTCACTGTTTGCAGATGACATGATGCTTTACATAGAAAATCCTAAAGATATCACCAGAAAACTACTAGAGATCATCAATGAACTTGGTAAAGTTGCAGGATACAAAATTAATGCACAGAAATCTCTCGCATTCTTGTACACTAACAACGAGAGATAAGAGAAATAAAGGAAACAATCCCAATTTACCATTGCATTAAAAAGAATAAAATACCTAGGAATAAACCTGCCTAAAGAGGCAAAAGAGCTGTACTCAAAAAACTATAAGATACTGATGAAAAAAAATCAAAAATAACACAAACAGATGGAGAGATATACTGGTTTCTTGGATTGGAAGAATCAATATTGTCAAAATGACTATACTACCCAAAGTAATCTACAGATTAACACAATCCCTATCAAATTACCAACAGCATTTTTCATAGAATTAGAACAAAAAAATTTACGGTTTGTATGGAAACACAAGAGACCCTGAATAGTGAAAGCAATCTTGAGAAAGAAAAACAGAGCTGGAGGAATCAGGCTCCCTGACTTCAGACTATGCTACAAAGCTACAGTCATCAAAACAGTATGGTACTGGCACAAAAACAGAAAGATAAATTAATGGAACAGGATAGAAAGTCCAGAGATAAACCCACGCTCCTATGGTCACCTAATCTACCACAAAGGAAGAAAAAATATACAATGGAGGAAAGACAGTCTCTTCAATAAGTGGTGCTGGGAAAACTGGACAGCTACATGTAAACAAATTAGAACATTTTCTAACACCATACACAAAAATAAAATCAATATGGACTAAAAACCTAAATTAAGACTGGATACTATACAACTCTTAGAGGAAAACATAGGCAGAACACTCTCCAACATAAGTCATAGTAAGATCTTTTTGGATCTACCGCCTAGAGTAATAAAATAAAAACAAAAACAAACAAATGGGACCTAATTAAACTTAAAAGCTTCTGCAAATCAAAGGAAACCATAAACAGAATGAAAGAAAGCCCACAGAATGGGAGAAAATATCTGTAAATGAATTGACTGACAAGGGATTAATCTCCAAAATATACAAACAGCTCATGCAGCTCAATATCAAATAAAAAATTAATCCAATCAAAAAATGGGCATATCTAAATAAACTTTCTCCAAAGAAGACACCAAGAGGCACATGAAAAGATGCTCAACATCACTAATTATTAGAGAAATGCAAATCAAAACTACAATGAGATATTACCTCACACTGGTCAGAATGGCCATCATCAAAAAAATCTACAGACAATAAATGCTGGAAAGGGTGTGAAGAAAAAGGAACCCTCCTGCACTGTTGGTGGCAATGTAAATTGGTGCAGCCACTATGGAGAACAGTATGGAGATTCCTTAAAAAACTAAAAGAGCTACCATATGATCCAGCAATCCCACTCCTGGGCATATATCCGGAGAAAACCAAAATTCGAAAAGATACATGTACCCTAATGTTCACTGCAACACTATTTACAATAGCCAGGACATGGGAGCAACCTAAATGTCCATTGATGGAGGAATGGATAAAGAAGATGTGGCATATAAATATATATATATACATATATATATTTATACATACACACACACACAATGGAATATTACTCAGCCATAAAAAAGAATGAAATAATGCCATATGCGGCGACATGGATGGACCTAGAGACTGTCATACTGAGTGAAGTAAGTCAGACAGAGAAAGACGTGTATTATATAATACTGCTTATATGTGGAATCTAATAAAATGATACAAATGAACATATTTACAGAACAGAAATAGAGTCACAGATGTAGAAAACAAACTTACGGTTACCAAAGGGGAAAGTGAGGGGAGGGATAAATTGGGAGATTGGGATTGACATATGTACACTACTGTATATAAAATAGACAACTAAGAATCTACTGTATAGCACAGGGAACTCTACTCAATACTGTGTAATGACCTATATGGGAATAGAATCTAAAAAAGAGTGGATATATGTATTTGTGTAAACTGATTCACTTTGCTGTACAGCAGAAACTAACACACCATGGTAAATCAACTATACTCCAATAAAAATTAATTTAAAAAATCTAATTAAAATTAACAGCTTTTGTGTTGCAAAAAACACCATCAAGAAAGTGAAAAGATACTCCACAGAACTGGAGAAAATAACTGCAAATCATTTATATGATAAGGAGTTAACATCTAGAATATGTAAAGAATTACAACTCCACAAGAAAGAGACAAGCAACCCAATTAAAAATGAGCAAAGATCTGAGTAGCCACTTCCCCAAAAAAGATATACAAGTGGCCAATAAGGACATGAAAAGATAGTCAACATTAGCCATCAAGGAAATACAAATCAAAACCACAATGAGATACCACATCACACCTATGAGGACGGCTATAATAAAAAAGATATAATAACAAGTGTTGATGACAATGTGGAGAAACTGGCACCCTTACATACTGCTGGTGGGAATTTAAAATCGTGCAGCTGCTTTGCAAAACACTTTGGCAGTTCCTCCCAAAGGTTAAAAATAGAATTACAATAAGACTCAGCAATTCCACTTCTAGGTATATACTTGGAGATTTGAAAACATATGTCCGCACAAAAACTCGTACACAAATGTTCATAGCAGCATTATTCATAACAATGGTGGAACTCCCAGAAAGTGGAAACAATCCAAATGTCTATCAACCAATGAGTGGGTTAACAGAATATTATTAGGCAATAAAAGGAAATGGGGGCTTCCCTGGTGGTGCAGTGGTTAAGAATCCGCCTGCCAATGCAGGGGACATGGGTTCAAGCCCTGGTCCGGGAAGATCCCACATGCCGCGGAGCAACTAAGCCCGTGTGCCACAACTACTGAGCCTGTGCTCTAGAGCCTGCGAGCCACAACTACTGAGCCCTTGATCCACAACTACTGAAGCCCGCGTGCCTAGAGCCCATGCTCCACAACAAGAGAAGCCATTGCAATGAGAAGCCCGCGCACCGCAACAAGGAGTAAGGAGTAAAGCCTGCTCACCACAACTAGGGAAAACCCGCACGCAGCAACAAAGACCCAATGCAGCCAAATAAATAAATTTAAAAAAACAAAGGAAATGAAGTATTGACACATTCTACGACATGGATAAACCTTGAAAATGCATATTAAATAAAAGAATCCAGTCATAAAAGACCACATATTATATGATTCCATTTATACACAATATCCAGAACAGACAGATCTACAGAGACAAAAAGTAGACTAGTGGTTGCCTAGGACTTGAGGAGGCAGGGAGTGTATGAAGGGGAAGAGGGAAGTGACTGCTAACAGATACAGGGTTTGTGGGGAGGTAATAAAAGTGTTCTAAAATTGATTGTGGTGACGGTTGCAGAAACTTTGTTGTACAATTTTGGTTGTACCAAAAATCACTGAATTATACACTTTAAATAGAAAAAAAAATAAAGTGCTTAGCTTTATATATATATACGCTCATATATATACATACACATAAATACAGGGTTGGCCAAAAAGTTTGTTCGTGTTTTTCCATAAGCTGTTACAGAAAAACTCGAACAGACTTTTTAGCCAATCCAATACTATCTCCCACTACGTGTGGATTGTTTATTTGGATATATTCTCACCAGAGAATATACCAGTGCACTTTTGATAACTGCCATAGTTGAGAATACACAACCTACAGAGGAAACTTTTTTCATAGCTCTGCAATGAGGAAAAGTTTGGTCATTTGGATAGCTCTGCAATGAGGAAAGTTTTGGTCATTTCGAACCCCAAGTCAATATTCTGAAATCTTGCAATCTAACACAACTACAATTCTATTCAACTAGGCTAGCACTGTATTAGTTATACGGGTTGGTACTTTATACCAATATATTGAGTATTAATTGAGATTGATATTGAGTTTAGTAGCTAACATTCAGATGTCATGCCTTCTCAATTCCCAGGTACTGTTTCCCAATCAAATTTTATTTTCTTCCATCCCTTTTGTAACCAAATGCAAGAATTTTTATTTACCCACTTTTAAGTTCATTCTACTAGGCAGACTGCTCTATTACATTGCACCTCCTTTAGATTTTAATTACTTTCACTAATGACCATTCCCTGTTATTTGTAAATTTTGCAATATGTATTCAATGCCTTTATTCATATTATTGGCTAAAATGTTATGAAAAATGCCTCTCTAAACTTCTGTCACCCATATTTCTGTTCCTATCCACTAGGTTATATGACAAACCTTGACAAATGTCTTGCTAAAAGAAAAAAAGAGAAAATTAGATTAGTCATAATGGCATGTACTAAATGAAGCCATTAATACTCCTAGTGATTAATGGTTTCATTTTCTAAGCACACAAATTTTAAGTACCTAATTCTAGAAACTTAACCAGGATCTGTATAATCACATCTACTAATAATTATCAGAACTTAATTTCTTTGTCTTTTGGAAAACAGAAGCTACATCTTTCCTTCTTTCTCTTCTTCATGATTCTTCCAATAGTAATGCAACCCCTTATTAACCTGATCTGAAACTTAGTATCCTGGTATATAATTCATCAGAATTTTGTTGTCAAATGATTCCCAGATCAGGTTCTTCCTGTCTGGGAGACTTAGCTCTTCTTCTCTAATAAACCCAGGAGCCTTCCTTAAACTTGAGGAACAGCCCAGCAGCAAGGCATGCACTGTGCTTGAGGCCAACTTGCCTTCAGATGCTGGTGCTGACTCCTATTGGCTGAATAAACTGAAGGCCAGTTTGTTAATTTTACTGAACATAGTTTATCCTGGCTACATAATTACATAATGAAATCAACACTGCTGGGATGTAGGGATTTAGAAAATTTGCATTCAAAGCATAGTGCACAGCACTAGCAAAATTTTCAATCAATTTCAGTTTTTATGAGCATTCAGTGCCCAGTTTCTAATTCTTACATTTCCCTATTCTTTGTGCTGTTCTCTTTTATTCTTTCTTGTCTATGTTCATGTTAACTTATCTATAGACTCTGAAAATCAGAGATATTCAAAGGTTTGCTGTTTGGTTTATAAAGCTGCATTGGGTATTGGGTTTTGTAATCAATGCTCTTTTTTTTCTTCCTCAAGATATTTTGTAATTTCCTTTTGTTTTTACAGTGAGTATACTCTTGGATATTCTTTCATTTTAAAATAAATATAAGTGAAGCAAAAATAATCATGTGTGATAATATTAAGAATTAAATATAGAAAAATATTAATAGAAAGTAAGAACAGGGTATTATATTAATGGCTTCAATTATTCCTTTTTTTTTTTATCTTTTACCCCCATTGATGACATGAATTGCCTAAAATAAATAATAAGCTAAAAGGACATGCATTCTTGGGAACCAAGGGTGAAAGACATTTCTGTACTGCTTATTACTCTTGCTTTATTCTAAGGATTGGATATGTGATTTAAATATTTACACTGATGCCTTGAGGAACATGTCTTACCTGTGTGAGTAATGCTTACACAGAATTATTCAATTCAGAACTAAGCAATTAATTCCATAAGTGCCTTCATGACCCTCTACATATTTCATGAAGCTGCTGTTACTACATTTGCCTTTGTACTTTGTGTTTGCAGATTACATCATAATTATTTTATCTGTAGTTTATTATTTCCATCAGTTCTTAATATCATTATTTTCCACATTTGCAATGTAGAGTAACTGAAGCGTAAAATAGGTTGTTGTCTACACTAAATAACAAAGGCAGCATCCAAACATTCTGTTTCTTTGTTTAAATTAAAGCAGCAATGTTGCCATTTTAACTAGTAATTTCTTTTCAACAGTAAGGGGCTAGAGTGTGTTGTTTTTTAGGAAGAGATGTGCCATTTATGTTTTCATAGTCTATATGTTTATTACAGTAAATAAAATACATGAAGCACTAAAAAAGTGAAAATTCATTTTGACATTTGACTTTATGTCATAAGTTATGTCTGGCCCTGAATCTAGATTTTTCTGGTTCACTCAGCAGCAATAATAGCTTTATTCATCATAAAGCAAGTGATTGCAATAACAGGATCACAGGAATCAGAAAGTATTGATTTTTTTTTTTCTTAACTTCTAATCAAAACTTCTGCAACAGTAAGTACTGGCTCAGAGTTTCTAAAGTTGAAAGCTGTAGAATGCGAATTTTTCTTTCTCAAGGCTATAACTTTATTTTTCCCACCCAGCTCTAGAAAGAGGTTACAGAGAAAGAGGGGTATGCAGTCAAACCTTAGTACTTTGCAAATTGCTCCTAGAGCCTAATTGGTGACTCAGCTGCTGGTACAGCAGCTGTAACAAAAGACTTTGCCTACAGGCAAATGTCCATAGAAACCATTTTTTCCCTAACTTGCCTAGAATCTCTGCTCCAGGCTAAACTTAGGGCTTTGGTTACTTAAAAAATCTGCATTTCCAACGATTTTATCTGAATACCAAGTCACATTGTAGGTTTCTTATATTTTAAAAAATTATCATTAACGCACTCCTGCTCCCCAGCCCCACAGCCCAAATATTCAAATGATTTCAAGAAATCTTTTGGGGTACTAAAGTAGGACTAGACCCTCATAGATCTCATCAATATTAATGTCTACTTATTCAAAAATTCTCAAAAACAATGAGAAAAACAAGTGTTTTAAAGTATTTACAGAGCTGACATTTGAGACTGACTCAGAAATCAAGGGTGTGGTAATAATTAAAGTCTCTGTGACAGAGCATGATGCTCTCCTGTGTACTCTGTAGTAAGAAATAATCTGACATTTTAGTAAAGATGAGTTAAATGATAAATTAGAAAACACAACTGTACACAAGGGATAGAAAGATGGAAGACAACCAGAAAATCCTTAAGACTGGCCAATATTTATACCAGATTCCAATAGGGAAACTGGTTGTTGACATCAGAACCCCCCAAAATACTGCATTTTAATGATTTTTTTAACATAATAAGTAAATAGACATCATAAATGTCTCAAAAATTCCTTTTCATATCTTCGTTAATTCCCAGGTGAAACAACGTGGCATATGGAATGCTAGACTGGGTGGTTCCTATCAGGGCTATGAAAGCCAAGGTTAAATGTCCACAGTAAACAAGAACAGGCAAACTGCACTCCTGACAGATGCTGTCTTAGGAGATACAGGGATGCCACCTATCACTTCCATCACATATTCTGTGGCATCATGAAATGTATGCAACTTCCTGTGGATGTTTTTACATATACTATTTTCAAATATCTGTGTAAGTTTCTGAAACCATTAAAAAAAATCCTCTCAGGGAATTCATTTTTGCCTGAGGGTGTTCCTGATTAGGTTGAAATTCTACTGGGATTCTCATCTTGTTTTTATTATCACCATCAAGTTTTCTTCTTTTTTCGTGTACTCAGAAACATATAGGTAGTACTTTAAACTTTAAAATCAAAAACAACAAATGACAACATATTCATGGCAGGCATGTAATTTGTGCATGCATATACACACACACATTTAGCACTATTTACCTTGCTAATGTTGATATGTTGAAATGGCACATTTACGTACTTTTATTAACATTCTAATGGAAAATTAAATATATGCATATGATAAACAAAGAGGGGTTAAAAGGAAAGATTCTTTTCAATAGAAGATTCCACAAGGCTCTTTTTGATATGTAAACATTGTTAGTATTATTTTGTGTATCTTACCATAATTTGCCTATGAATATGCCCAAATACATTTATATTTTTTAACAAAAATGAGATCATGTTACACACACACACACACACACACATATATAAGTGTTTCCTCTCATGCAGTTTTCAATTTTCAGTAAATAATCTAATACATATTTTGGCTCATTCTACATCATCAAATTAGACCTACTTCATTATCTTAGCAGTGGCAGAGTCAGTATTTCATTAGACAATTGTATTTTGATTCATTTAACAAGCCCTATATTAACCGGCATTTGATTCGTTTCTAGCATTTTGTTAATAAAAACTACGCTACTAGGAGAATCTTTTTTCGGGTGTGTTTGCACAATTGTAGACTGTAATGTACTTTAACTAAAAGAATGTGGAGGACAAGGCATTTGTGCTGCTTTTGTGTTACCGGAAGCAGGTTACCAAGCGAGAAATGCAACTTCAAGGGACTGCCATACCCTCCCCAATTTCACAATTGTGAGGAAATAATACAATGTTTTAAGTTGCTAATTTTGACGGTAGGTACTCACACGGCAATAGAAAACGGAAAGAGGCTTTGTTAAATTTAAGACTTTCTGTTCATCAAAAGATATCATTAACAGAATGAAAAGGAAGTCATGGATTGGAAGATATTTACAATACGTACAACTGAAAAAGGACTTATATTCAGATTGTATAAAGAAACTCTATGAATCAATAAGAGAAAAAATCTAAATAGTAAATGGGCAAAAGACTTGAGACACTTCACAAAAGAATATACTGAAATTATAATAATTACATAAAAGGTGCTCATCATTAGTAATCTGAGAAATACACATTAAACTGCAAGGATATATCAGTACACATCCATCAGTGGCTAAAATAGAAAGTTTGACAATACCAAATGTTGGCAAGGATTTCTGTAGCAAGTGAAATTTTCTTTCATAGTTAGTGACTGTAAACAGGTAAAACCATATTGTTTAGTAAGTACTGCCAAACATACTTCCTATCAGCAATTCCTCTCTTAGGCAGATTATCAAGGGAAATGAGTGCACATGTCCACCAAAGACACATAAAAGAATACTCATAACAGCTTTACTCAGAATAGTCAAAAATTAGAAGCAACTAACCATAGAATAAGTGTTACATTTGTGCAGTGAATACACACCAGTGAAAAAAGTACTCTACCACAATCTACAATTACATGGATGAATACTGTTTCTCTTTTTTACTTCATACATGGCATCTTTTCATCTAAATTTTTAAATTTTTGCTTATAAAGGACTTCCTCAACTAAGAATCTTTTAAAAATATATTGTTTTATTCTAGTACTGTTATAGATTCCATTTTAAATATTTAAATCTTTGATTCATTTGCAGTTAATGTTTGTTTCAAGAGGAATTAAAAATCAGCATTATTTCTTTCTAATGGCTAGCCATGTATCCAACATTTACAGAGTATCTGTATTTTCTTCACTAACTGGGAATGGCAGTTTATCATATGTTATGTTCCCATACTTGTTCGTGTTCACTTCTTAATTTTCTAATTGGTACCATTAATGTCTGTAGATTTTTTTGCACCAATATGAAGCTGTTTCAATTATTAAAGCTTTAAATATCTTTCAGTTATCTGATGAGATTACTTACCCTTTACTCATTTTCTCTTTAGACCATCCTGGCCTTTTTAAAAAATATATATTTTTTGTTAAGAATTTTAACATTAGAACTGTTGAGTTCCAGAAACTATGATACATACATTTCAGATTGAGGGGAGAAATGACATACTTAAATATGAAAGACTTATAATCAAAAACAATTTATGATTCCACTTACTCAAGTCTTATTTTTTGTCTTACACAAATATTTCAAGTTTCCTTTGTAGATCTGCAATTCCTAAGCACATCCACCATATATTATCTATTGTCTTTTTCTCTTCCTTCCTCCCTCCCTCCCTCTCTTTTCTTTCTTTAAGGAAATGTTGCAAATGAAATCTTTTTTCTTGTTAGATTTTCTCTGTTACAGTACACAAATGATTGACTTTATTACTTGTGTAGCTAACCATTTTAATACAGTTTCTTATCATTTCTAACCATATTCTGGTTGAGTCTCCAGACAAATACAACAACACCATCTGCCCAAAGTGTTCTTATTTATATACTGCATGTGTAATTGGACTACCTAGTACTATCAAGAATATTCAAAATAATTATGTTTTTGGAGTCTGCAATGATAATATTAAGCTGAAATAATGTATTTGAATTTCTTATATACTGCCCAATTGTTTTTTAAAGACATCACAAACTATTTTCCCGAACCTTACCCTTATTTTAGGTGGAGTGTCTATATTGATTGTGTTTGTTTTCATTAACTCATGCAGAAAAGCACCTAGTGAGTTAATTTTCTTTTCCTTTGAATCAGTGAATCTAATAAATGTCCTAATACTGAAGAATTTTTACATTCCTTAGATAAAATTCAATCAGTTGATGGTACTTATGTATTAATACATTTTTCATTTAGCATTACTGGACTCATATTCTTAAGTAATATTGGTCAGTAATTTTCTTCAATTTATTCTTTGCCATTTTTAAGTTTTTGGTGACAGTATTTTCCTACTTTTCTGAAAACCATTTTACAAATTTTTCCTTTTTCTATGATCTAGATGAATTAGTTAATTCATCTAGATCATAGATTAATTGATTTATAATGTTATATTTCACATCTACAGCATAGTGATTCAATATTTTTACAGGTGAAAGTCCATTAATAGTTATCAGAACATATGGCTATAATTCCCTGTGCTGTACAATATATCCTTGTTGCTTATCTATTTTATACGTAGTAGTTTGTTTCTCTTAATCCCATAACCCTATTTTGCCCCTCCCCCTTTCTTTAAATATAATTGGAGCTGTTTGTTTCCTAATGAAAAAGAGTACACCTGTAAAAGATCTGGACATAGAGTTTTGAAGAATAGTTCCTTAACAATTTTCTCAAACAGTTCCTTAGAATTGTTCTTTTAGATTTCCATCTCTTTTGGACACAGTTTTTCCAATCCAGCTTTTCAAATTAACTCATATGGAGCTGAGAGAAGTGGTCAAAAATAAGTCTTTTATATTTTGCCATTCATTTTTCTAATATCATTTGTGCTTAATCTTTGCCATTTTTCTGATTTCTATTTTATAAATTTTTGCTTGCTTTTATCTTTTAAAGTTATTTTCTTCTCCATTCCTTTTTTATGTTTTGTTGTTCTTTTAATTATTTTATAAACTCAATGTTTTCCTTTGTTTCCATTTTTTTCCTTTTTCTTGTAAGCTAGGTGCATAATAGTATTAATTTTTCATCTGAACATTTTTACCAGATACTACAAAAGAGCTGATAGTGTTACTGCCTTTATATTTTGCGAAGTGTATTCTATGCGTTCAGTATATATAAGTACATAAACATGTATCTTTTTCTTTGTATCCTACCTTAAATACATTATTTATTTCTCCTATATACTTGATTTTATTGAAACTATTTAATCTATTATTGGCTAATAGATAAGTAGAAGTTCCTGGTATTTTTCCAGAGAGTTCTTGCTTTATTAATTTTAATGCTGCTTAACTATTTAACATATGTATAATACTCACCTGACTTCATACTAAGTCTTTTAAAAGTATTAACTAATTAAATTCTAGAAGTAACTTTTTTGCAAAAAAGACTATTGTCTGCATCTTAGAGATGAGGAAACTGAGATATTGAGAACTTAAGTGACTTGTTCAAGTTCACATAGCTATAGCTGGTGGACCAAGAATTTTAACTCAGCCTTACTGACCCAGAGGCCCTCTTCTAAATTACTGAATTATTGGCACATATAGAGTATAAAATATTTGAGTCGTGCTTTCTAATATAGCCCTGAGAACACTGTAGACATTTGCCCCACAGTTTTTAGTACTGAATGGTGTTAATTACAAGTCTGCAATGAGCTCTATTTTTTTGTCCTTTTTTTAAGTGACTTGATCTTTTACCTAAATTCCCTTAGAATTTTATTATTTGTTATTGAAGTTCTATAACTTCACCAGGATTGGCCTGGTATTGATAATCTTTGGGACACTGTGGACTATTTAAGGTGATAATACAGGTCTTCCTTTTAAAATAATTTCTTTCTTTGATTATATATATGAATTTTTTCTAGGTTTATTTATTCTATCCTCTAAAAACACTGATTTGTTACATGCTGTTTTGCATATTGCTCATTATCTTTCTCTTTCTTTACAGTCTTTGTTTCTAATTTGATTTTGTATATTTTCAAACCTTTGACCAATGACCGCTTTATTGGCTAATATTATTTGAATTTTCATTACATATTTTCTTTTTCCTTTTCACTTATTTTCTGGAACCAGTTTGCTCACTTTTCATCTCTATATGTTACCTTGTCATTGCTTTTTTGGGCAATTATTTCAGAGGGGCCATATCTTTCACTGTTCTTTGTTTCCATTGTTGATTTTTAAGATTTGATCTACTTTGTGATATAATTCGTCTTTTGTTCGTCCACTCCAGGTCATTTGTTTTGGAGTGTCTTTGCTCAATCCTTTCTAGATTTCACTCATCCCTGAATGGAGACTGTTCTCCGTGGTCCAGCTTTTTGTAGACGTGATTTTAAGGGGAAAGGTCCATGAGCTGTAATAGCCCAGCTTGAACATTTTTTTTCCTGTGGTTTCTAAATTTCTCTGCCCTTGAGGTAGCAAGCAGTCCTCTTGGTTCTCAATCTTCCTACACAGACTTATTGTATGCTGACATGGCATTTTCTTTTTTTTTTTAGCAGACAAGATTGAAAATTGCAGGGCTGCATGCTCCCCAAAGCTGCTTCATCCTGCCTCCTAAAAGCATGCTTCTTTCAAGGACAGTATGTACGGATGGGCCCTTCCCAGCCCCTTTCCCCATGACACACCTCTGTGATAAATATGGTTTAAGGACACCTCCTTGTTTGTTTTTCCAGACATTGCTATTTCAATCAAGGACACCTTGCAATGGCCTCTGAGAAAGTGACACTGAATTTGTAATTCTCTGTGCTCCTCTCACTCTGACCTAGATACACAGAGACAATTTTCTCTCTGTCTCTCTTTACTGCTCTGGTCCAATAATTTCCACTGTTGGCAACTTTACTCCGTGTTTAGTTTTTTTTTCTTTCTTTCTGTGTGCTTTGTCCTAATTTCATCAATTTTATTATTTTCTATTTCTCATCTCATTTCCTTGTCTTGGAGAATTGGATTCAGGAAGAAGGTGAACAAAGTGACCTTTGATGTCTCCAAATGGAAGTCAAAACATGCTTTAGACCTTGGTGTAATGCCTTGTAAAATACTCAGGACACAGAATAATTAAAAGATGAAATGAACTTGATGTAAAAGTAATGGATGAGTACATTAACATATTTAACAATTCTATTCTTTTCCAAAGCTTATAGCTGTATGTCTCATCTATATTTGGTATTATCATATACCATATTCAGTATAAAATACACCACTGTACAAAATTCAAATTCTGTATTAAATTGTGTTAATATACACTACCAATAACATATCAAATATCCCAACATCTACTATGTAATTGAAAAAAAAGCACATGAATGATACTAAGAGAAAAAGTACTAGACCTGTGTAATATTATCATTTAAAGTGTTTTGATTTTTAATGAAATTTTCTGGGTCACTAAGAACTAAATTATCTGTGTCCTTCCACAAAGTATGCATAAAAACAAAACATTTTCTCAAATTACATTCTTAACCCCAAGATAGTATATTTTTTTCTCATATATTTTGATTCATTTCAAATTTATTTCCAATGGTTACTCCTGACTTTGGTTACCTAATGTGGGTAACTGAATAGTGACATCAAATGCTATTTGAGTTCAGAAGGTTTAGATGCTCTATGACAATTTGGGACACTTGGATTGGAGGGAAGATTGTTGTGTCATTAAGACATGAAAGAGTGGGAGTGTCTAGAGATGTTTTTTGTTACTGTATTGTTTATCTATTGCTGTGTACCAAAATATCTCAAAATTTAGATATTTAAAAATAACATATTTATTAGCCACAGATTCTGTGGGTCTAGATCTGGTCACAACTGATCTGGGTGCCTCTGAATTTGGTCTCTCTTGAGGTTTCAGTCTAGCTCTTAGCTGAGGCTGCAGTCTCATCTGAAGGCTCACTGCGGGGAGGGATCCAATTTACAAGCTCACTGATATGGGTGTTGGCAGGCCTCAGTCCCTTGCCCTGTGGGCCTCCTCATGCTCCCTTAAGCGATAATGCATCATGAAGGGATGCTTCATGATGTGGCATCTGGTTTTCCTCAGGGTAACTGAAGTTACATTCTCATTACCTGATCTCAGAAGTGACACATCATCACTTTTGCCGGTTCTCTAAGAAAGGAGTTGGTAAATTCAGCCCACATGAAGGGAAGAGGATTACACAAGGGCATGAATATCAAAGGGTGGGAATCACTGCCCCCCATCTTAGAGGCTGCCTACCACAGCTATCTCCTGAAAGGGTGTAAAAAAGGATCAGAAACACCAACTTTAAAATACCCTGTTCTGATTTGTATCTTTTTATCCTTTCAAAGTGGCTCAAGGGGATATCTGTAAAACTCTTTCAAAAAAGGGCGCACAGTGGTAGAAGAGGCTGTGTATCTGTGTCCGATGGAAATAAGAATGTTTATTGATAGGTAATTGTTCCACTCCCTAGATAGTCTCAGAAATAGCTTGACTATTTAGGGTTTGTTTCAGAAGAAACAGGAGAACAAAGAAAACTAGATAGATTGTAAATTGTCCTGGATTTTAGAAGAGGAATACATGTGGGATCCCCTGTTAGTTTCCAAACATCTCAACCAATGGAATCGTGGAAAGGGGGTTATTTCAATTCTTCAAGCTTCATCTCTCAAATGAAGCGTAAAGTACCAACAATTCAGGTTTTTTCTAAATATTAATAAAGAAAGAAATATCCTGGCAGAGTAGGAATCTTTCTGCTCTCTTCTTTATCCTCATCCCCTCTTGTTTCCTTTCTCCCTCCATCATTTCTTTAACACTGAAGAATTTCTGGACCCAACAAACTTCATGTGATTTTTCCCTTCCTCCAAAAATCTATAGCAGTTTGAGTATCTAATGCCATTGACTGTGCTTATCATTATATTTAATATTTATTATAATTGCTCATCTCTATATTTTGTAGTATTTAGCCTAGTTTTCGTACATTGTAGATGTTCAACATATATTTAATCCTACTGAGTTGAATTCATAAATGAATCCAAATATTAACATATTTGCATTAATCAAAGTAAAGATTATGTGCTAGTTTACATTAGTATTATACAAAAATAATGGATACCAAATTTATACATTTTTACTATTTGCAGTAGTTGTGATACTGTCCTTCAGATGTGGTCAGTTTGCTTTGAGCATTGACATTAACTCAAAATCCAATTAATCCAATTTTTCAGTTTATTTTTAAAGAATCAAGATGATTTCCAATATGAAATGAATCCAGTGCAGTGGTATGAATAATATTTAAATTGTTTCATGTATATTTTGACATAGAAACATTTTTTTCTAGCTTTTGCTCCTTTGAGGGTATTTGGAATTTTAATATAAATAATAAATTCATGTACACACATATTAGAATAAACTCAAAATTACCAATCAGAACTATATATAGCAAGAGACTTTATACTACTTTTTTTTTTCCCCAATAAAATGCCATCTTCAAATTATGAGCTACTTATTTAGCTAAGGGAAAGTACCAAGTCTCTTAGGAAAACATAAGCCATATTTATTTGCTGTTCAGAATGGCAATTTTAGCTAGTTTGGAGAGATCAATATTGTTTCTTATGACTATGACACTGATTCAGTTTTACAGTAAAGAAGACAATTTATATTTGAGAAAAATACAACTATTTCTTCTATTCTTTTGGCACGGTAAAATATACAAGACAGGGAAAAGTTACACAATTATCCTAATTACATTTCTTTATTCCAAAAATTATTTTTGTAAGACAGTACAAATCATTCAGAAGACTGCCTTGTACCCAATAAATCTTTCTAAATGAGTTTTTATGATTATTTAATTTTTAAGAATAGTTGTATTATCTTACCATTAACAGTAATTAAAATATGCAACAATAGAAACAAACCAAAATGCAGACACTAATCCTTCCTAATTTGAAACCACATCTCTTCAGGTAAATAAATAACATTCAATCTTGCCTTCTTATTACAATGTGCGTGTGTGTGTGTGTGTGTGTGTGTGTGTGTACATACTGCATGTGTGTGTGTGTACATACTGCACGTGTGTGTGTGTGTGTACATACTGCACGTACAGGTGTCTGAATATTTATATGAGAGTAAGGATATATATCTTCATCAAGTGAAATAATTTTAAAATATTTAAAATAATTTGAATTCTAAATAGTAGTATTATAGCATATTCTATCATTATTACAAGGTAAGTATGGTAAAATTTCAATTAAAAAATTCTCCTAAATTGCATGTTTTACTTGCCATCTTCCTTCTTCTTGTCCTTTTTCAAATACTTTGTGCATTCTTCTATACACATTTTCTCCATGTAAGTATGTGTGTATGTATATTCATATAGGTAGATAGATAATAGGTAAATTGATAAATATGTGCAGAATGTTTTGACCATTGTTTCCAAAATTCATACCACATTAAATATACTTTTCTGAATTATGAATGTATATCACCTAATAACAGGGCTTTAAAGTATATGAAGCAAAAATTGACAGTTCTTACGGGAGAAATCAACAAATCCACAATAATGGTTGGAGACCTTAATACATTTCTGTCAGTTATTGATAGAGAAGCTTGATAAAAATAATGAGTAAGGATATAGAACATCTGATTGACAACATTAACTACTTTAGTCAAATTGACATTTAAAGAACACTACATCCAATAACTGCAGAATATGCATTTTTTTCAAAGTAGATATAACACATTCAATATGCTGCACCATAAAATAAGTCTCAGTAGATTTCAAAATCAAATAATGAATCTCCCAAGGAAACTTTTCTGACTATGATAAAATTAAATTAGAAAGCAATATAAATATAACATCCAGAAAAGCCACCAAATATTTGGAAGTCTGACAAATCACACTTAAATATCTCACAGGTAAAAAGAAAAAATAATTATGAAAATTAGAAAATATTTTGAACTAGGTGATCATAAAAAACATGAAAATTTAAAGCATTTAAAGAGAAATGTATAACTTTAAATATTTCTATTGAAAAAGAAGAAAAGAGTCTAAAATTAATTATCTAATCTCCCACCTTAAGAAGTCAGGAAATTAACTCAAATAAGTAGAGTGATAGAAAATAAAGACAAGATTAGAAATTAATAAAATATAAAACAGATGAATAGAGAAAAATTTTTAAAATCCAAAGCTCTTTGTTAGAAAACATCAACAAGATTGACAGTCTCCTAGACTGAATGATTAAGAAAAAAGGAGTGAGAACAAACCTATCAGTGCCAAGAATGAAACAGTGGGCCCCACTAAAGATCCTACAGAAATTAAAAGTATAAGAGAATATTAGAACAACTTTACACCAATACTATTGACAGCTTAAATGAAGAAGATAAATTCCTGAAAGACATAAATTACCAAAACTGATAAAATAAATAGAAAAATCTTAATTCTCCTATATCTATTAAAGAAATTGAAATCATAATTGAAATCTTCCCACGAAGAAAACTCCAATATTAAATTGCTTCATTGTTGAATTGTATCAGATATTTAAGAACAAAGACTAAGCCAAGATGAATACATTCCAGAAATAGATGAGTAGGAAGTACTTCCCAACACATTTCATTTTGCTAAGATTCCTCTGGTCACAAAACCAGGAAAAGACATCACAAAAAATGAACTTCATACTAATAATTTCATGAATGTCAATGCGAGTTCCTTAATAAAATATTACCAAATAAAATCCAACAATATATAAAAAGAATAATATATTTTGACCCAGTGGAGTTTATCCCAGAAATGCAAGTTTGTTTAACATAAAACATCAATCAGTCTTATATTCAGAAGATACAAAGAACTCTTAAAAATCAACAATAAGTAAACAATCTGATTAATAAATGGGCCAAAGACTAACAGAGAGCTCAACAAAGAAGATATACAGGTGGAAAATAAGCATGTGAAAAGATGCTCCACAACATAGGTCATCAGGAACATGCAAATTAAAACATCAATGAGATACTATTATACTATTGGGATGGTCAAAATCCAGAACACTGACAACACAATGCTGGTGAGGGTGTGGAGCAACAGGAACTCTCATATGCTGCTGATGGGCATGCAAAATGGCACAGTCACTTTGGAAGACAGTTTGGCAGTTTCTTACAAACAAACATAATCTTACCGTATGATCCATCAACTGTACTCCTAGATGTTTACCCAAATAAGTTGCAAACTTATGCCCAAAACAAACCAAGAAACTTATGTCCTGCATACAAATGTTTATAGCAGCTTTACTCACAATACCAAAGCTTAGAAGCAACCAAGTATCCAAGGTGTCCTTCAATAGGTGAATGGATAAGCAAACTGTGGCATGTCCACAGAATGCCCTGTTATTCAGTGATAAAAACAGATGAGCTTTCAAGCCACGAAAAGACGTGGAGGGACCTTTAATGCATATTGCTAAGTGGAAGAATCCAGTCCGAAAAGGCTTCATATTGTATGATTCCAGCTATATGGCATTCTGTAAAATGTAAACAGTAAAAATAACAGTTTCCCATGGTTTGGGGTGGGTGTTGGAGTAGAGGTTAAGTTGAATGAATAGGTCAAGTTTAGGAGATTATTAAGGCAGTGAAACTATTCGGTATGATACCATAATGGTGAATACGTGATATTATGCATTTGGCAAAACCCATAAAACTATAAAACACAAAGAATAAACCCTAATTTAAACCATGGATTTTAATTATGATGTATCAATGTTGGATCATCACTTGTAACAAATGTAGCATAGCAGTGCAAGATGTATGCTACTGTGGGAAACTGGGTGTCAAGAGATAGAGCGTATAGGAACTCTCTGTACTTTCTGGTCACTTTTCTGTAAACTCATTACTGCTTAAGAAATAAGGTCTATTAATAAAAATTTTTAAAAATCGATTTGAGTCCCCAGGCCACGAAATACAGGAGGAAAACTAATTATTTCAATATATGCAAAAAAAAGCATTTGACAAAATTTAACATTCTTTTATGAGAAATAAAACATCATTGCAAGTTAGGAAAAGGTATATAAAAGTAGATTTGCCTTCAATCTGGTCTGGGGTAGCTCCATGCTTAAGTTTGATAATGCTTGAAAATCTGGTTCTAACCCTTGGCCAAGATAAAAATAAATTGTGCTAGCTAGTCCTTTTAATGTCCTGTTTAAAGTTCACAATGTCCCTGGAGACAACTCTCTACTCTTGTCTCCACTGTTTACCAAAAATGTATTAATTAATGGTTAAGGCCTTCTTTAACTGGTTACACAGCCTGGTTTTAGGTACTTTACCAGCGGAATATGGGAAACCCCGCAGTCAACTTGTGCTTTGACTCCCCTGGCATCAAGACTTATCACATAGGTTGAAAATGAAGCATATTCTGTATAACTGAGAAAAATCCCTAAAGGCTGTGCTTGGATGTTTTATTAACACCATAAATGAGTTTACCCTATGGATGTTCTTTCAATTCTCTGATTGTTTAATTGCTACAGCTGGCACTGTATGCAGGTAATTTGTAATACACTTGACTCTATAATGCAAGTAATTGCTAAGGCTTGGTTTAGGAAAAAGAAGGATGAGGAATGGCAGAATGGAGAATCTGCAAAGGCAGGATGGCTTCCTGACCACCTCTGCTTTGAGGTCCTCACTCAATCACTGTGACAGCTGAAAGGAAGGAACATTTATCCGTGGGAATCAGAGGTGGTAGATCCACAACAGAGGGGACTAGCTAAACGGATCTTTAAAAATTCAAAGAAGGAGGACGTCAGCCCCTTAATATGGTACTTTTTTGGTTGCTTTGGAGAAAACAAAAGTAACTGATAAAGATCTCAAGGCTGCCAAGGCCCTGAAATTATGGCCCATGAACCTGTGTGTTCAGAGGACACACATGACACCAAAGAGAGGTAGGCATATTTTTTTAAATAACATGTGGCCATCATCCAATAATAAATCACTGAAAGGAGTATATAGATTATAGGAGATAGGAATTAAGAGACACCTAAAAGATGGGAATATTGATTCAAATAGTCAAGTCACTTTGTGTAACACTATTAGTACATTACTTTTAAGACATTACTGAAATAGATCATTGGTGATCAGGGAGCTATTTCCCTTGTATTAGATATTACCAAATGAAAAGGCATATTTGATCTTACTCAGGATCTTCATTAATCTCAACTTTTGCAGGAAATATAGCCAGACAAACTCCCAACCTGTTGAGTGAGATAAAGTAGAGATATAGCCTAAGAAAGAAATTGTCCAAATCCATCCTAAGCTATTAAATGGAATACTGTTTCTGAGGCTGCTGAAATGTGGAAGATGCAAACACATATGGATTAATTTTATGATGATACTGAAGTATTCCTTAATTCTATTTCTTTGACCCAAGTGATGTTAGATGCTGTGAGAAAAGAGTTTCCAATTGATTGGACTCCTTATGTGACCCTATTGTCAGAATAAAGTCACATAAGGCAGAGAGATGTGACAGATGTTGTGGAGTACATCCTTGCTGAGCTTCCACAGGATGGGGTTGAATAATGGGAAAATAGTTACAATTTAAGGAGCAAGTAAACAATACAAATTAAATGGATGAAATATCCTTGGGACAATTAAACTAGGTAGAAGTGTTCAGATAATTAAAAATGACATGAAAAAGTAGGAGATAGATGGAGTAGCTTTTAAAAATTTAATGGATCACCGTAAAAAATAGGTGGTTTGGCTACTTTCAACCCCTAATACTGCACAAAGGCCACAATGAATTTACTCAATTTGCTATAGCCTTGATTAATTTTAAAAAGTGATAATAGGGCTTCCCTGGTGGTGCAGTGGTTGAGAATCCACCTGCCAATGCAGGGGACACGGGTTCGAGCCCTGGTCTGGGAAAATCCCACATGCCGCGGAGCAACTGGGCCCGTGAGCCACAACTACTGAGACTGTGCGTCTGGAGCCTATGCTCCGCAACAAAGAGAGGCCGCGATAGTGAGAGGCCCGCGCACCGCGATGAAGAGTGGCCCCCGCTCGCCGCAACTAGAAAAAGCCCTCGCACAGAAATGAAGACCCAACACAGCCAAAAATAAATAAATAAATAAAATTTTTAAAAAGTGATAATAACACAAAGGAGGGATCTACAGTTCCTTCCAAACAGTGCCAATTAAAAGGTGTGAAGCAAAGGAGATGTTATAATTTGAGTGGATGGCTAGGATCTCTTAGTACAACCCCAGCAGGGGACCAAAGTCCATTTGCCTTAATAAAACGGACTAGGTATTGTGAAGAAATTTTACTGGGATTTCTGGACACTGGTGAAGAAAGTACTGTCATAACTAAACCCACTAATCAAAACCTAAAGGGCAATAGAATTATGTTAAGAGGGTATGGTGATGCAACTATAATAGACTCCAAAGTATGAGTAAGACTTAAAGAATTTAAGAACAAATGTTATCTCTGATTGCTGTCTCACCCACCAGAGTATATTATTGTAATGGGAGAGATGTTTGAATGGGAGACTATGTCCTTTTCCAAACCATTGGAAAAGGGATATCATTCAAATCTGCTGTTGAACTGTTTTCAAATCTGTTCGTACTATTTTAATTTGTATGCCAAATAAGAACTTTTACAGTTACCTCAACACACTCAAATGGTTAATTTAAAGCAATATCAGATACCTTGGAGAGTATCAATAAATTTCAGCTTTCATTAAGGATATATTAGATGCGAGTCTATCAGTACCCACAATTTTTTTTTTTAATAGTCCAGTATGGCTATTGGAGAAAAGGTGATGGATCCTGGTTAACTTTATTTACTTTCTTTAACTTTAAAAAAAAATAAACTTATTTATTTTCATTTATTTATTTTTGTCTGCATTGGGTCTTCATTGCCGCGCAAGGGCTTTCTCTAGTTGTGGCGAGCGGGGGCTACTCTTTGTTGCAGTGCACGTGCTTCTCATTGTGGTGGCTTCTCTTGTTGTGGAGCATGGGTTCTAGGCACACGGGCTTCTGTAATTGTGGCACACAGGCTCAGTAGTTGTGGCACACGGGCTTAGTTGCTCCGCGGTATGTGGGATCTTCCCAGACCAGGGCTTGAACCTGTGTCCCCTGCATTGGCAGGCGGATTCTTAACCACTGCACCACCAGGGAAGTCCCCTGGTTAACTTCAGACTACAGAAGATTATATGGAGTGTTGCCTTCAATAGCATCAGTTCTTCCAAATGTGTGGTTTATTCAAACTGTGTAAGAAGCTAAGGCATATCAGTGTTCAATTTGGCTAACACTTTCTTTTCAATAACTACTTCAAATTTTTTTAAGAAAAGAAGAAAATTGGGGTGGGGGGGAGCCAGAACCAATGCACAATCACGTGAGACAAACTCAAATATACTTTTAGAGTTTATAATATTCTGTTTACATAGGGATATTTAAATTCTCAGGCTTATTGCCAGAGCCTAGAGATGAGACATATACTTGATTAAACTGGAAGTACAGACAATCATATACACACACACACACACACACACACACACACACACACATAATGTTGATGATATAATGTTGATTCTCAATTGGTAGATCAAGCTAAGATTGAGTTACAAATTCTGGTTAATCATATGAATTTCAGTGTGTAGCTGATTATTCTGGATGAGGTACACTGCTCATCACAAATGGGAAAATCCTTAGAATAGTCAATTAGCAAATCGAATCCAATAACGTATAAAAAGAATTCTCCACCATGATCAAATAAGATTTAACCCAGCTGTGGAAGGCAGGTTCAAGATTTGAAAATCAGTTAATAAAATCCATCACATAAATAGGCTAAAAAAAGCAAAATCACATAATCATATCAATAGATGCAGGAAACATTTAACAAAATCCAACACTCATTCATGATAAAAACTTTCAGTAACCTAAGAATAGAAGGAAATTATCTCAACTTCACAGAGAATACATATGAAAAAATCTACAGCTAATAACGTACTTACTGGTGGGAAACCTGAAACTCACCTACTAAGATCAGGTACAATTCAAGGATGTCCCCACATACCACTACTTTTAAACATCATACTAGAAGTCCTTGTTAATATAATAAGTCAATAAAAGGAAATAAAAGTTAGATTGGGAAGGAAGAAATGAAACTGTCTTTGATTACGTATGACGTGATCGCCTATGTAGAAAATCCAAAATAAATTCAACAAAAAACTTCCTGGAACTAATGAGCAATTCTAGTGAGGTGGTGGCATACAAGATTAATATAAAAAAGCCAATCACTTTCCTATTTATTAGCAAGGAACAAGTGGGGTTGGAAATTTAAAATACAATGCACCCCTGAAAATTGAATTCTTAGGTATAACTCAAGATCTATATGAGCAAAACTACAAAACTCTGATGAACAAAAAGAAAAACTGAATAAATGGAGACAAATTCCATTTTCGTGAATAGGAAGACTCAGTGTTGTCAGTTCTTCCCAATTTGATCTACAGATCAATGTAATCCAAAACAAAATACCAGCTAGTTATTTTGTGGAAATTGACAAATTGATGTTAAAGCTTATATGGAGAGGCAAAAGACCCATACGAGCCAACACAGTATTGAAGGAGAAGAACATAGTTGGAGGACTGATGCTACCCAAGTTCAAGACTTACTCAAGATCTATGGTAGTCAAGACAATGTGGTACTGGCAAAAGAGTAAACAAATAGATTGATGGAACAGAACAGAGAGTCCAGAAATTGGCCTACATAGATATGGTCAACTGATCTTTGACAAAGGAACAAAGGCAACACATTAGAAAAAAGATAGTTTCTTCAACAAATAGTGCTGGAATAACTAGATAGTCACATGCAAAAATAAACATGTAAGTAAATCTGCATACAGACCTTACACCCTTCACAAAACTTAAGTCAAAATGGATCACAGACCTAAATCTAAGAGGCAAAGCTATGAAACTACGTAAGATAACAGAGAAGAAAACCTAAATGACCTTTGGCATGGTAATGACTTTTTAGATAAAATGCCAAAGGCACAATTCATGAAATAAAAAAGGATGAGTTAGACTTCATTAAAGTTAAAAACTTCTGCTCTGTGAAAGACATGTCAAAAGAATAGAAGATGAGGTACAGACTGAGAGAAAATGTTTGCAAAAAAATATATCTGATAAAGGGCATTTATTGAAAATACACAAAGAACTCAAAACTCAGTGATAAGAAATCAAATAATCCTAACAAAAATGGGCCAAAGACCTTAACAGACACCTCAACAAAGAAGATACACAGATGGAAAATAATCATATGAAAAGATGCTCCAAATCATATCAAAGAAATGCAAATTAAAACAATAATGAGATACTACTATACATCTATTAGAATGGCCAAAATCTGGCACAATGACAGTACCAAATGCTGGTGAGAATGTGGAAATACAGGAACTCTCCTTCATTGCTGGTAGAAATGGAAAATGACGCAGCCACTTTGGAAGAGTTTGGCAGTTTCCTACAAAACTAAACACCTAATCTTACCACAAGATCCAGCAATTGCAATCATTGCTATTTACCCAAAGGAGTCCAAAACGCCTGTCCACACAAAAATCTGCACATGGATGTTTATAGCAGCTTTATTTATAATTGTCAAAACTTGGAAGCCAACAAGATTTCCTTCAGTAGGTGACTGGATTAGTAAACTGTATTATACAAAGACAATGGAATATTATTCAGCACTAAAAAGAAGTGAGCTATTAAGCCATGAAAAGGCATAGAGGAAATTTAAGTGTGTATTACTGAGTGAAAGAAGCCAATCCGAAAAGGCTACATACTGTATGATTCCAACTCTGACATTTTAGAAAAGGCAAAACTATAGAGACAATCAAGAGATCATTGCTTGCTAGCAACTGGGGGTAGAGGGGAGGGATGAAGAGGTGGAGCACAGAGGCTTTTTATTTAGGACAGTGAAAATACCCTGTATGATATCATAATGATGGAGACATGTCATTATAGAGGTGTCCAAACCCATGGAATGTACAACACCAAGAGTGAACCATAATGTAAACTACAGGCTTTGGGTGATAATGATGTGTCAATGTAGGTTCATCAATTGTAACAAATATACAACTCTGGTGGAGGATGGGGATAATAGGGGAGGCTGTGCATGTGTAGGGGCGGGGGGTAGAGGGGAAATCTCTGTACCTTCCCTTCAATTTTTCTGTGAACCTTTAACTGCTCTTAAAAAAGGAAAGTCTTAATAAAAAATAAAAGCAAGTCACAAGTGCCATCCACAGTCAAGGGGTGAGAATTAGTGGGAGGTGGGCAACATAGCAACCACCTTAGAGTCTGTCAGCCACTATAAGTTTCTTTCTCCCCTGTATTATACTAGATAATTTTACTTAGTTCATTTTTCAAATAATACTTCTCTGAATTGCCTGCATCCTTTTTTTTTTTTTTTTTGTAGCAAATAACCCTGTCAAAATAGTGTATAGCTGTGAAGGACATTTAGCAGGTAAATGTCTATTCCATTTTCTTTTTAAAGAAACTTACAGTAAGTGGTAAACTGAGTATAGTCAAATGTAAAATTGACTGACTGACTTGCAGCTCTGCCCTTATGAAGCTCACAGTCTGCCGAGTCCTGATGTCAATCTAATGTGATAACATCAAGCTAAATAATCTCAAAAACACACTTGGGGGCTTCCCTGGTGGCGCAGTGGTTGAGAATCTGCCTGCCAATGCAGGGGACATGGGTTCGAGCCCTGGTCTGGGAAGATCCCACATGCCGCGGAGCAACTGGGCCCGTGAGCCACAACTACTGAGCCTGCGCGTCTGGAGCCTGTGCTCCGCAACAAGAGAGGCCACGATAGTGAGAGGCCCGCGCACCGCGATGAGGAGTGGCCCCCACTTGCCGCAAATAGAGAAAGCCCTCACACAGAAACGAAGACCCAACACAGCCATAAATAATCTCAAAAACACACTTGAACATGAAATACTTAGGAATTCAATTTACTAGCAAGAGCAGATTTTTAGATTAAGAAATTAGTGTTCAGTACTCCAAAAATGCCCACTTTGTATCCATAGACTTATTTTGGTAGATCATCAGCTGCTTGCCAATCAGGCCGTTTGTACCTATAAACTCATTATATAGACTAAGTCTGAAATTCTAGCATTTTAAAAAATTCGTAAGCACATTGGATATTATTTAAAAAGTTAAACCTTTCTTTCTCAGGGAAAATTATTTTAAAGCACAGAGGAGGTTGATCTTGTGAAATTTAATTTGCATTCTATGTAAATTAGTTTTAGTAAAGAAATTGAGAAGTCCCGTTTAACTTGTCTCTTTTCTGGTGATTAAAAAAATATTCTGAAACAATGTTATTCCAAAAAAATTGATTTTTTTCCAGTTTGAATTTTTGTCACAGGCTACATATAATACTGGTCAATTTAGACGCTGTTAGTTCATTCTTTTCTAGACTTATGGACTCAAAAATTCTCAGACATTTTAGGGAAACAGCATGCAACTTTCTATTTTATTATAATCTTGTAATCTCTATTCTCATCCTCACTGCATTTCCAAATTAGAGAAGGAAATTTTATTTTTCCTACACTTTACAGATATTTCTAGAACAACATTTCCATGCAGCAGGCCAACATTTTAGCACTTTTTTATAGCGCACAACAATGAAAGCCTTCTTGTGGAAACACATCTAGGAGGACACTTGTGATTACGTTTAATGAGCCTAATTGGCTAATCCAGAATAATCTCACCATCACAAGATTAATAATCACAACTACAAAATTCCTTTGCCATATAGGGTAACATTCACAGATTCCAGGGATTAGGACCGGGGTATCTTTGGGGAACATTACTAAACATACCACATTTATCCATGACTTACATTACAAAAGCCTCAATATCACAGGTGAGAAAACCACACCCCTATTTAGCAGTATTTTTTACATGTATAAGACATTAAGCAGGTAAGATTTTTTTATTGTCCCTGATATGAAATTTATAAATGGAATGGAACTTGCCAAAATTTATGTTTTCACTGTCTGCCAAATATGGAGAGAGGTAAACAAAGTCTAGTTTGCATTTTGAAAAGATACTAGCAATATTTTGATCTATGCTTTCTGTGGTTTCACTAAAATCTGCACAGAAACAAGGATTTCATTTGAAACTACGTTTTTTTGAAGTGAAAGTATCTAAGAGTTAGAGAGAACATTTTTGGATGCTTCGATTCAACACATCACTTTATATATCCTAGGAAGCATGATAGGTGGTAAGATCTGACAGAATGAGCTCTATACTGTATTAGTTTCCTATGGCTACCATAACAAATAACAGTAAACTGAGTGGCTTAATAGTACAGAAATTTATTCTCTCACTGTTCTGGAGGTTAGAAGTTCAAAACCAAGGCACTGACAGCACCATGCTGCCTTTGCAGGCTCTAGGAAATAATCCTTCCTTGCCTCTTCCTAGCTCCTGTTGTTTGTTGACAATCCCTGGTTTTCCTTGATTTATAAACGCATCATTCTAATCTCTGCCTGTCATCACATGGCATTCTTATAAGGACACCAGTCATTTGATTCAGGGCCTGCTCTAATCCAATACACCCAATTTTAACTTGATTAAATTAACCTGATTACATCGGCAAAGGCTACTTCTGAAGAGGTTCATATTTTGAGGTTTTGGAAAGATATGAATTTTCAGGGACACTATTCATCCAAGTATGATACTATAAGACACCAACACATCTGTTATCAAAATTTCTTCTTTTGCTTGCCCATAGGACATTATAGTTACGATCTCTGACTCAGGAAATACAACTCTATCCTGTTTAAGGAAGCAATGAAAACAGCACTATGATAACGCATGTTCACTCATGGGGTATGTCCAAGCTAATTCAGTGCTCACTATTTTGGACTGAGCATTTGGGGAAACAATAAACGTTTCCATTGCTTTAGAAGAACGTGCCCGTATCATCCGTGACTTGTGAGATTCGGTCTCCTTTATGTGATTTTATACCTCCTTCTCCACTCTGCCCAATTTTGAATTCTTTTTTGCACATCATACAGTAGGCTCTGTTTTGGTCCTAATGCCATTGTATGTGTCCTTCCATTGCCAATAAAATGACCCAGTTGTTAACCTTCTTTGTCGGTGATTTTGAGTCTTGCTGGCATTGGTATTGTAATCATCCGCATATTCATTATCTGAACTCTCAGAAAACATTGTCACAACGTTCACAATATTATAAATAAAACTAGCAGTATTGCAATAAAAGGCACAACAGTTACTCCACAAGTGATCATATCACACTTAAATCACATCATTTCGAATGATTCAACAATGGATTATTTATTATTGTGAGTTGTAAATCATGGTTACCGATATCAGCAGTCAGGTAAAAGCAGTGACTGTGATTATGGAAGTTACATAATCTATCCCATACCCATTTGACACCAAAAACAGTGTTTCTTTCAGTCCCTATATTTGGCCCATCATATGGGTTTTATACTTTTCCTCAGCCTTCTACAGTGACTACTGAAACCTTTTATAGCTTAGGGTGGGTTTTCCTGGCATTCAAGACTTTCAGTGCTAAACTTATACAGTCCAGACAAATCAGGACAGTTGATCACCCGTCTTAGGATCTAAATGTTTGAATGATATTAAAAGTGTCAGTAACTCAACATCATGCTGACTGCTAAGATTTTGGACTAGAAAATTAATTATGTATTCTTATCATATATACCCTTTGAAAGACAATTAGTGGATTATTTTTTGGCTTTAGTTGAAACTACTTCTACTACCAGAAGAACAGAAAATTATTTGAGATAACACCCATCATGTCATGGTTTATGTCACAATAGCATTTCAATAGAAAAGGAAATACAAAGAAGGGTTACCTTGTCAAATGGATATGGTATGTTTAGGACATTGTTACAGGGGTTACACTTGGGAATAGATATTGCATTTATAAACAGGTAACTGGCATGACTTTGAGTCCTACATTAGATACCCCTGAGGAGTTAACTAACCCCAAAGCTAAATAGTTCCTTTCCTATGATCAGTATCTGAGGATGCCAAACCAGCACATGATCTAAAGATGGTAGCTCAAGAGTGGAGTAGCAACAGTTAATTTGGAAAACAGCTATATTGCCACTGTTTAAGGGCTGTACTTTGACCAAAGAAGGAAGAGGTAAATATGCTTAATGGGCAGAAGAATTAGATAATAACAATAATTATATGGCATCCAGAAGAATTAGATAACAACAATAATTATCTGGTATATATTTTTTAGCAATACAGGTGATAGACAATGGATTAACAGTACAGTTTAAGATGGGTTTTAGATAACTGGAAAATTAAATTTCAATATGGGGTGCTATGTTATAAAAATTTTTGTGGGTTTAAAAAGGAAAAATCAAAGGAGGGGGCATGCTGATAATCTCAAAAGAATCTTTTTCCAACTTCAGAAATATACTGGAACTCGTGAGTGGATGCCTGTATTCATTCTTTCAAAGAAGTCTCTCCTGTACATGAGATGAGTGGTGTAGATGCATTTAATCATTGAAACAATTGGTGCATAGAAAAGCATCCCACTAACCTAAGGCACTTAAAAGCTTGAAATGTGGTAACGATTGTTCTGTTTTTCAACAGAAACGTAAGAGACAGAAGAAGGACAGCCATGGGTCACCCACTAAGAATGTCTTAGTGTGGCTGCTATAATGAAATACTACAGACTGGGGTGCTTAAACAGCAGACATCTATTCTCCACAGTTCTGGAGTCCGGGAAGTCCTAGATCAAGGTGCTGGTAGATTACAGTCTTGGCTACAGACAACTGCCCTCTTCCTAGATTCTAGCAAGGCAAAAAGCAGAAGCTCTGGTGTCTCTTCCCTTTCTTATAAGGGGACTAATCCCATCATGGGAGCCATCCATGTTTATGACCTCATCCAAACCTAACTACTTCCCAAGGGCCCACCTCCTAATACCATCACACTGGGGGTTAGGGTTTCAACATATTCATTTTTGGAGGGGGGGGGAAACAAACATTCGTTCCACAACAGAGAAGTTAAGAGTCGGCCCAGAGCTGTCCTATTACCCATGGCTCCAGGTGATACTAGTAGGTATCACCAGTATATTGCCAGGGGTATATATTCATTCCAGACTTGTATTTGCATACCCAGTAACTGAAGCCAGTGTTTTACACACTACCATAGGTAGTGCCTGACAGAATTCATAGCATACCCTTTTCTTATGCTCTCCTTAGGAGGGATAATCATAACCAGTTCTATCTGTCTATGCCAAACAGACCTAAAATCACTTATCGCATACTCTTCTGTCAGCCACATAGCACTTGTTATTGCAGCTATCCTCATCCAGACTCCTTGAAGTTACATAGGAGCCACCACTCTAATAATCGCCCATGGCCTCACATCATCTATATTATTCTGCCTAGCAAACTCAAACTACGAGCGAGTCCATAGCTGAACTATAATTTTAGCCCGAGGCCTACAAACCCTCCTCCCACTAATAGCCACTTGGTGACTACTGGCAAGCCTGACAAACTTAGCCCTACCCCAAACCATCAATCTAATTGGGGAACTATTCGTAGCTATAACAACCTTCTCATGATCAAATCTCACCATTATCTTAATAGGAACTAACCTTGTAATTACAGCCCTATATTCTATATACATATTAATTATGACACAACGCGGTAAATACACACACCACATTAATAATATTACACCCTCCTTCACACGAGAAAAGGCCCTTATAGCCCTTCACATTCTACTCCTCCTATTCCTGTCGCTAAACCCCAAAATCATCCTGGGCCCCCTGTATTGTAAATATAGTTTAAAAAAAACCCACTAGATTGTCAATCTAGTAACAGAAGACTGAGACTTCTTATTTACCGAGGAAGTATCGCAAGAACTGCTAATTCATGCCCCCATGCCTAACAGTATGGCTTCTTCAAGCTTTTAAAGGATAGTTGTTATCCATTGGTCTTAGGATCCAAAAAACTGGAGCAACTCCAAATAAAAGTAATAAACCTATTTCCCTCTTTTGCCCTGGTCACACTACTGATACTAAGCATCCCGATTATAATAACTAAAACAAATTTCTACAAAAGTGATAAATATCCATCATATGTAAAAAATACTGTCTCACGTGCTTTTATTACCAGCCTAGTTCCAAAAATAATATTCCTCCACACAGGCCAAGAAATCATCATTTCAAACTGACACTGAGTCACTATTCAAACCCCTAAATCAACACTTAGCTTCAAAATAGATTTCTCAATAATATTCGTACCAGTAGCGTTATTTGGTACGTGGTCCATTATGGAGTTCTCAATATGGTACATACACTTAGATCCTTACATTAATCAGTTCTTCAAGTACCTACTCCTCTTCCTCATCACTAATCCTTGTTACTGCCAATAACCTCTTCCAAATTTTCATTGGATGGGAGGGGGTTGGAATGATAGCCTTCCTACTCATTGGGTGATGGTATGGAGGAGTAGATGCAAACAGAGCTGCTCTTCAAGCAATCTTATATAACCGCATTGGAGATATCAGGTTCATTATATCAATAGCGTGATTCCTGTTTAACTCAAACACATGAGACCTGCAACAAATTTTTATACTCGACCAAAGTCCCTCCGACCTCCCCCTTACAGGACTCGTACTAGCTGCAGCCGGAAAATCAGCCCGATTTGGACTTCACCCCTGGCTGCCCTCAGCAATGGAGGGCCCCACCCCTGTACCAGCCCTGCTCCACTCAAGCACAATAGATGTGGCAGGAGTCTTCCTACTTATCATATTTTACCCCTTAACAGAAAATAACACACTTATTCAAACAACAGCGCTATGCTTAGGAGCCCTCACCGCCCTAGTCACAGCTACATGCGCTCTCACCCAAAATGATATTAAAAAAATTATCACTTTCTCCACTTCAGGCCAATTAGGCTGAACAATGGTAACAATCAGCATCAACAAACCCTATCCAGCATTCTTGCACATCTGCACACATGCTTTTTTTAAAGCCATGCTATTCATGTGCTCCGGATCCATTGTCCACAGCTTGAACAACGAACAAGATACTCGAAAAACAGGAGGGCTATTCAAGGCTTTACCCTTCACCACAACAGCCCTTATTATCGAGTGTCTGGCATTGACAGGAATGCCTTTCCTCACTGGTTTCTATTCTAAAGACTTGATCATTGAAGCCGCTGACACATCTTATACCAATGCCTGGGCCCTGTTAATAACTCTAATTGCCACCTCCCTCACAGCTGCCTATAGCACCCGCATCATCTTCTTCGCTCTATTAGGCCAACCCCGCTTCTCTCCCCAAACCCCCATCAATGAAAACGACCCCCTCTTAATTAACTCCATCAAATGCCTACTAATTGGAAGTGTCTGCTGGATTCATTATCTCCAACAACATCCCCCCAACCAGAGTCCCCCTAATAACCGTACCCTTACATCTAGAACTAACTGTCCTTGCAGTAACCACCCTAGGCTTCCTACTAACACTCAGAATTAACCTTAAAACACAAAACTTAAAATTCATCTACCCCTCAAATTCCCTTAAATTCTCTAGTCTCTTAGGATATTTCCCCACCATCATGCACCGTCTACCTCCTTACCTAAGCCTATTAATAAACCAAAAATCGGCATCCTCCCTTTTAGACTTAATCTGACTAGAAAACATTCTACCAAAAACCACATCCCTTATTCAACTAAAATGCCCCACGCTAATCTCAAGCCAAAAGGCCTTATTAAACTATACTTCCTATCATTCCTCATTACTCTCACCCTTGGCATGCTTTTATTTAATTACCACGAGTAATCTCCATGATAACCACAACACCAATAAACTGCGACCAGCCAGTAACAATCACCAACCAACTACCATAACTATATAATGCCGCAATCCCTATAGCCTCCCCACCAAAAAAGCCAGAGTCACCAGTATCATAAATAACTCAACCTCCCAACCCATTGAACTTAAACACAAATTCCACCTCCTCATCCTTTAAAATATAAAATACCATCAAAAACTCTATTATCAACCCTGAAAGAAACACCCCAAAACAGTCTTATTAGAAACCCAAACCTCAGTGTACGGCTCAGTTGCCATAGCAGTCGTATAATCAAACACAGCTAATATTCCTCCTAAAAAAATCAAAACCACTATCAAACCTAAAAATGAACCACCAAAGCTCGACACGATCCCACACCCAACACCACCACTCACAATCAACCCAAAGTCCCCATAAAAAGGTGAAGGTTTTGAAGAACCCCCCACAGAACTGATCACAAAAATAACACCTAAAATAAATACAATATATGTCATCATCATTCTCACACGGGTCCCAACCATGATCGATGACATGAAAAATCATCGTTGTCATTCAACTGTAAGAATATCAATGACCAACATCTGAAAAACTCACCCACTAACAAAAATCATCAACAATACATTTATTGACCTCCCAGCCCCATCAAACATCTCATCATGATGGAACTTTGGCTCTCTACTAGGCATTTGCCTGATCCTACAAATCCTAACAGGCCTAATACTAGCAGTACACTACACACCAGATACAACAACTGCCTTCTCATCAGTAGTAACCATCTGTCAAGACATTAACTACGGGTGAATCATTCGATACATGCTTGCAAATGGAGCTTCCATATTCTTTATCTGCCTTTACATTCACATAGGATGTGGCCTATATTATGGGTCCTATACCTTTCAAGAAATATGAAACATTGGAATTATTCTACTGCTTACAGTCATAGCTACTGCATTCATAGGCTATGTACTACCATGAGGGCAAATATCATTCCGAGGGGCAACAGTTATTACAAACCTGCTCTCAGCAATCCCATACATCGGAACCACTCTTGTCGAATGGATCTGAGGTGGCTTTTCCATAAACAAAGAAACACTCACACCATTCTTTGCTTTTCGTTTTATTCTCCCCTTCATCATTACAGCACTTGCAACTGTTCACCTACTATTCCTCCACGAAACAGGATCCAACAACCCCTCAGGAATCCCATCTCACACAGACAAAATTCCATTCCATCCCTATTCCACAATCAAAGACATCCTGGGTGCCCTACGACTAATCCTAGCCTCACTAATACTAGTCCTATTTTCACCCAACTTGCTAGGAGACCCTGACAACTATACCCCAGCAAATCCACTCAACACACCACCACACATTAAACCAGAGTGGTACTTTCTATTCACATACGCAATTCTACGAACAATCCCTAACAAACTAGGAGTCTTAGCCCTATTACTCTCAATCCTAATTCTAGCATTTATCCCAATACTCCACACATCCAAAGAGAGAAGCATAATATTCCGACCTCTTAGCCAGTTTTTATTTTGAGTGCTAGTGGCAGACCTACTAACACTAACATGGATTGGAGGGCAACCTGTAGAACACCCCTTCATCATTATCGGACAACTCGCATCTATTTTATACTTTCTTTTAATTCTAGTGCTAATGCCAGTAATAGCATCATTGAAAATAATTTCCTGAAATGAAGAGTCTTTGTAGTATATCACATTACCCTGGTCTTGTAAACCAGAAGAGGAGAACAACACACCTCCCTAAGACTCAAGGAAGAAGCCTTAAGCTTCACCACCAGCACCCAAAGCTGAAATTCTACTTAAACTATTCCCTGAAAATATAATACATTTACAAAATTATTAAGAACTGTGTCAGTATCAAAACAGTCCATTTTATCATCAAACTATTATGTACATCGTGCATACTTGTACTATCACATTAATAAGTACATATACCTCATACGTACATATTACATTATATGTATAATCGTGCATTACATTATCTACCCCATGCTTATAAGCATGTACATTTTATTATTAGTATTACATAGTACATACAGATTATTAATCGTACATAGCACATTAAGTCAAATCAATTCCAGTCAACATGCATATCTGGTCCATTAGATCACGAGCTTAATCACCAAGCCGCAAGAAACCATCAATCTGCTCGGCAGGTGTCCCTCTTCTCACTCCGGGCCCATAACTTGTAGGGGATTCTACTGATGAACTTTATCAGACATCCGGTTCTTACTTCAGGGCCATCTCACCTAAAATCTCCCACTCTTTCCCCTTAAATAAGACATCTCGATGGACTAATGACTAATCAGCCCATGCTCACACATAACTGTGATTTCATGCATTTGGTATTTTTTAATTTTTAGGGGGGATGTTTGGACTCAGCTATGACCTTAAAAGGTCTTAACACAGTCAAGCAAATTGTAGCTCGACTTCAACTGAGAGTTATTTACCAGCAGCAACAATCCATGGTGTGCAATTCAGTCAGTGGTTATAGGACATAACAATATTATACGTGTACATATGTACAATAGACATAGCATTCCACTCTCCCCACCTCGTCTAAAACAAACACGCATCAAAACAGATCAGCCTCAAAACACCCCCATCATACCAATTAACTACTTAGAAATTCACCACCCATATAGACAGACATCTGCCTAGATTCAACAGCCATAGGTCTAGAGTCAAAAATATAATTTCAGGTTGGATTCCCTGCTTATATATCACCTGATCAACGCAACTGCTTTTATTAAAGATGCAGTACAACAATGGGCTAAGAAGCATCATATATACTGAATTTATCCTATACTCTATCATTTACCAAAGTACTGTACTGATTGAAAATTTCAATGGGCAATTGAAACAACCCTTTACTAAATTAGTGGAGTGGAGGAGCAATGAGGGACTGAAAGGATAGCTTGCATGATTGAATCTATGTTAAAACTTAATTTCTATGGAAATAAGATGATCATCGTTGCATAGGTTATTGAGATATTGTGGGAAAGATATGGAAGAGGGGGTGGGGGATGACCCAGGAACTTACATAAACTTCTTTCTTACCACTAAATTTTTATTTTTCTCTGCCTTGTCATATAGTATGAAATCTGAACTACATATAAAATTCCAAAGAAGGGATCAATTGCTGAACATCATGAAAACACCTCTAAATAAGATATAATAAAAACAGAGATTCTATGTACTATAGCAAAAATAATATATAATATATAATACATAATAAGCCATAAATATAAACTAAAGATGGTCAGGTTTTTTAAAAAGGGCAAAGCCTTGATTATCAAAAGATCTGAAAATAAATAGACATACATCATACTCTTGGATATAAACACTAAATATTAAAAAATATATATCTATTTCCTGAGTTAAACATATAAGTTTAAACAACACCAAGATGACAATATTTAAGAGAACATTTTTAAAACTTGACAGAATGTTTACAAAACATAATGGAAATAAAAAGACAATGTTGTAGGACATTTGGAAGAAAATATGGGACAGCTGGACTATTTCCCTTTCAGAAACTAAGTTTAAAATTAAACTCTTTCAAATCAAACATTTAAAAATTTCTCTTTTGTAGAGGCAAACAGAGAAATAAATTAGCAGAATAGAGAACTCAGAATGCAATCCATTAAATATAAAGCCTAATATCTCATGATTATACACAATTTTAATTAAGTTAGTGTAGAATGTTATTTAATAAAGAGTTGTATTTTAATACAGTCAGTGATTTAGGGGCAAATATTGAGTTCTATCCATCTTATGCCAGTTGTTCTCAAGTGTTCTTCAGTATCAACTCAGGCACTTGTAAAAACATACTTCCCAAGATCTCAAGACCAGAGACTGCTTTAATCTGTATAAACAAACCACATGCGTCTGATAGCATATAATTTTGATCTCTGCATTGACAAATACTGTCTTGTATCATACTCCTAACTAAATCTTATGAATAAGAGGAGAAACATAAAATATAATTTAATGGGACAAATAATAGAATCAACAAAAATTCTCAACCTTGAAACAGCAGAAAATTTATGATGGAAAATATTGGCAGATCATAACGTATAAAAACTAAAACTTAGAGTGAATATAATAAAACTCAAAAAGCACAATAGAAGAGGAAACCACTTCTTCTATCAATGTGTTAATAGGTGTTCATATATCTATTTTGTTACTGTAATTTATAGGAAAGTTATCAAACTATAATACTTCAACAGTTAAGTTGAAAAAACTTACAATTTTTTGTAAGGGAAAAAACTAACAATTGAGCTAATTAGACAAAATTCAAATAAAAAATGTTTATTCTCCATGATAAAGGATTGCAAATTAAAGGAATTTTGAGAATCTATTTTATACTTATAAAATTAAAAAATTAAAGTTATCAAAGAAAACATGATTTATTAAATGATGTTACAGAAACTTGGTAAAATATTTATAACCCTAAGATCATTATGAACATTTTAAAGAAAATATGTAATAAAATTATAGATCATTTAATCTATAAATACAACAATGATACCTAAAGCACAGCAACAAAATAAAAAATAAAGTGGGACTATATCAATTAAAAAGCTTCTGCAGAACAAAAAACAATCAACAAAATAAAAAGACAACATGTGGAATGGGGAAAATATATCTGCAAATCATGTATCTGATAGGGTTAATATCCAAATATCTATAAAGAACTCAAACAACTCAATGGAAAAAATAATCCAGTTAAAAAATGGGCAAAGAACTGACTATAGACATTTCTTCCAAGAAGATATACAAATGGCCAACTGGTGCATGAAAAGGTGCTCAACATCACTAATCATCAGGGAAATGTAAATCAAAACCACAGTGAGACATCACCTCACACCTGTTAGAATGATAATCATCAAAAACACAAGAAACAACAAATGCTGGTGAGGATGTGGAAAAGAGGATCCTTGGGCACTGTTGGTGGGATTGTAATTTGATTTAGCCACTCTGCAAAACAGTATGATTGTTGCTCAAAAAATTAAAAAAAAAACTACCATACAATCCAGCAATTCCGTTTCTGGGTATTTTTCCAAAGAAAATGAAAACTCTGACTCGAAAAGATATAGGCACCCATGTGTTCACTGCAGCATTATTTGTAACAGCCAAGACATGGGAATAACTTAAGTATCTATCAATGAATAAATGGATAAAGAAGTTGTGGTACATATAAACAATGAAATATTATTTAGCCATATAAAAGAAGGAAATCCTGCCATTTGTGACAATGTGGATGGACCTTGAAGACATAATGTTAAGTGAAATAAGTTAGGCAGAGAAAGACAAACGCTGTATGATCTCACTTATCTTTAGAATCTAAGAAACAAACCAACTAATAGAAAGAGAAGTCAGATTTGTATTTACTGGAGGTGGGGATGGAGGAAGGAGGAATTGGATAGAGGTGGTCAAAAGGCACAAACTTCCAGTTATAAGCTAAATAAATACTCAGGGTGCAATGTACAACATAATGTCTATAGTTGACACTGCTGTGTGGTACATTTAAAAGCTGTTAAGAGAGTAAAACCTAAAAGTTCTCATCACACGGAAAGAAAAACATTTTTTTCTTTGTGTTTATATGAGATGATGGATGTTAACTTATTGTGGTAATCATTTAATAATATATATATGTAAGTCAACTCATTATGCTGTATATCTTAAACATACACAGATATGTCAAATATATCTCAATAAAACTGGGAAAAAATAAACTAAATTAAAAACTCAGTGGAAAAATAAAACATAAAATTGTATATGGTATGTTGTCTCAATAGCATACTATGTACATGATAAAGATAACATACATATGTTAACATAGGCTCACTAAAATGGTGGGATTATAAAGTTCTAATTTAACTTTTTAATATTATCTTTTCAATAAAAACAAATTTAAAACAAAGTTACTGTACAGTAAATTCCCCCCTAATTATGAATTCATGGCATTTCAGACATGTCCTATGCAACTTTATTACATTTGAGTACTTAATTAATAGAAAGTGTAATTATTCACTCATTTCACAATTATATATTGACTATCTACTAGCTGGCAAGTACTATTCTAGGCAAGGTGGGTACAGGTCTGAGGAAAACTGGAAAAACCAAACTATCCAAAAAAAAAAGGCTTGCCCTCATATAGTTAATATTCTAGTGGAGAAAATGATAATAAATACAATGAACATTTATAAGGTATTAAAAAGTTGTGCTGTGGGAAAAATAAGAGCAAGGAAAGAGAGATGAAAAAAGTGGATTTTGTGGGAGAGATAGCAATTTTAAATAGAGAGGTCAGGGTAGGACTCAATGAGAAGGAGTTTTACAACAAAGTTGTAAAAGAAATAATGCAGCAAGCATGTGGAAGAACATTCTAAGCACAGAGAGCAAGTGATTCGAAGACTGAGCAGGAGAATGATGTATTAAATAAATACTAGGAAATCCACTGCACTTAAAGGGCATGAGCAGGGGAATATATAAGAGAATTAAGGTAGTAGGAGATGAGAGTGGGGGGACAAAAATTATTAGTATTCTAACATCTCTTTCTACATACTCCTAAATGAAATAAATTTTAAGGATGGGTATAGGGAAGGCATCTTTAGCTTCTCTAAAGCAGGAGCTTGATAAATACTTATTTAAGAGAGTGGTCCAATTGTTATAGTTTATAATGTTTGGGAAAATAATGACAATATACATCTAAGATGTATTATGGATGACAATTATGCTTCATATATGTTTGAGTTTGTAAATGCTATGTTAAGAGTTATGCAGAGTCTCGCTCTAACTCTGTACTTAGGTGATTATTTTCCTTTGATAACAGTGTATTTTGCATATGTATGCATTCAGATACCCACTAGCAATCCCAGACCCAATGCAAAAGGAAAATGTGTGGTATAATTAATACTGATCTAAAAAAATAGAGTTGTTCCAAAATGTCATTGCAACAGATACTAGACAAAGGATGCACACATCCTAAACAGAAGAGTCGTTTACAAAACAAAAATGTCACTGAGGACTAGAGAGACTAAAAAACCAACTCCATTGAGAACAGAACAGGCCATAGCATGAGCACAAGGGAATTATGTATGTGTGCATTTTCCACAGGCATTTTAATATACTAAGCAGAAATCCATCATATATATATCTTACTGTGGCTTACATTCTCTAGGAGAAAATAATGGATACCTTAAATATTCTATTTCTTTGCAATACATATCAATATAAAGTTCACAGCATAGAGATAGTCATAGTGAGTACCTGATATAAAACACTCAATGAAGCTATTTCATTTTATTTTATAATTATAGTCAATGTTACCAGTAAAGTAAAACATACTTATTTATATTTTGAAACATAAAGGTAACGTTACTCAGTGTAGCTCCTTATAATTGATGTTATTAAATTCAAATAACTTGGGAGAATATTTGCACAGATAAATGTGTCAAGTATTATTTAAAATTTACATTGGCATCCCACCTAAAGTGTTTCCTATATTTAGGAGGTGATTCTGAAAAACAACAGTACCCTAATCAAAGTAAGATATAAAGCAATTTAACAGAAGTAAACTGTGACATCGAAACATAAATCATGGAGAGGAGGAGTGAAAATGTAGAGCTTTAGAATGCATTCAAACTTAAGTTTCTATCTATTTAAAATAGGTTGTTATAAATATAAGTTGTTTTATGTAAGCCTCACTGTAAACACAAAGCAAGAGCCTTATAGTAGATACACAAAAGATAAAGAGAAAGGAATATAAGCATACCACTACAGAAAGTCAGCAAATCACAAAGGAAGAGAGCAAGAGAAGAAAACTGAGGAACTGAAAAACAGCCAGAAAACAATGAACAAAATAGCAATAAGGACATACCTATCAATAATGACTTCAAAAGTAAATGGGATAAATTCTCTAATCAAAAGACAGAGTGGCTAAATGGATAAAAAACATGACCTATCTATGTGCTGTCTACAAGACACTCACTTCAGATAGAAGCACATGATCAAACTGAAAGTAAAGGAATGGAAAAGCATCTTCCCAGGAAATGGAAACCAAAAGAAAGCTGAGATACATATGCTTACATCAGACAAAATAGACTTTAAAATAAAGACGCTAATGAGAGAAAAAGAAGATCATTATATAATGGCAAAGGGGTCAATCTAACAAGAGGATATAAACTTTTAAATATATATGCACCCAACAAAGGAGCACCTAAACACATAAAGTAAATATTAACACCTAGAGAAATAGATAGCAGTACAATGATGGTAGGAGACTTTAATACACCCCTTTTATCAATGGCTAGATTATCCAGACAGAAAATCAGTAAGAAAGCATTAGCCTTATATGATACTTTACCCCAGAGGGACTTAAAGACATATGCAGAACATTCCGTCCAAAAGCAACAGGCTCTACATTCTTCTCAAGTACACAGCGAACGTTCTCCAGGATAGATAATAGGTTAGGCTACAAAACAAGTCTTAAAAAAATTTAAGAAGACTGAAATTATATCAACCATCTTTTCTGACCACAATGGCATGAAACTAGAAATCAATTACAAGAAGAAAACTGGAAAATTCACAAATATGTGGAGATAAAACAACATGCTACTGAACAAACAATGGGTCAAACAAACCATCGAAAGAGAAATCAAAAAATACCTTGAGACAAATGAAAATGTAAACACCACATACCAAAACTTGTGGGATGCTGCAAAAGCAATTCTATGAGGAAAGTTCATGGCAATAAATGCTCACATCAAGAAACAAGAAAGATCCCAAATAAACAACCTAACTTTACACCTCCAGGAACTAGAAAAATAAAGACAAATAAAATCCAACTTTAGTAAAAAGAAAGAAATAACAAAGATCAAAGCAGAAATAAATGCAAGAGACCAAAAAGACAATAGAAAAAAATCAATGAAAATAACAACTGGTTTTTTGAAAAGATAAACAAAAGTGACATATGTTAGCTAGACTTACCAAGATTAAAAGAAACAGAACTGAAATAAAATAACAAATGAAAGAGGAGATAATAAAACTGATACCAGAGAAATACAAAGAATCATAAGAGACCACTATGAACAATTATATGGCAACAAATGGACAACCTAGAATAAATGAATAAATTCCTAGAAACATATAACCTACTGGAAACATACAACCTACCAAGACTGAATCATGAAAATAGAAAATTGGAACAGAACAATTACTAGTAAGGAGATTGAATCAGTAATCCAAAGTCTCCCAACAATACAGTCCAGGACTAGATGGCTCACTGGTGAATTCTACCAAACATTTAAAGAAAAATTAATACCAATTCTTCTCAGACTCTTTCAAAAAAGCAGAAGAGGAGAGAACACTTCCCGACTCATTTTACAAGGTATCACTCTGATACCAAAACCAGACAAGGATGCCACAATAAAAGAAAATTACAGGACAATATTTCTGATAAACATAGATGCAAATATTCTCAACAAAATATTAGGACACCAATTTCAACAGTACATTAAAAAGATCATACACCATGATGAAGTAGAATTTATTCCAGGCTTGCAAGTGTGATTTGATATTTGCAAATCAATTAACATGATATACCACATTAATAAAATGGAGGATAAAAATCATATGATCATCTCAATAGATGCAGAAAAAGCATTTGGCAAAATTCAACATCCATTTATGACAAAAAGTATTGACAATAGGGTATAGAGGGAACATATCAAAATAATAAAGCCCATATATGACAAGCCTACAGCTAACATCATACTCAACAATAAAAAGCTGAAAGATTTCTCTCTAAGACCAAAAACAAGACAAGGATGCCTCATCTTGCCACTTGTATTCAATGTAATATTAGATGTCCTAGCAAAGAAATTAGTCAAGAAAAAGAATAAGCAATCAAATTGCAAAGGAAGTAAATTGCCACTATTTTCAGATGACCTAATATTGTATATACAAAACCCTAAAGACTCTTCCAAAATACTGTTAGACTAATAAATGAATTTAGTCAAGTAGAAGGATACAAAATCAAGTTACAAAGATGTGTTGCATTTCTATACACTAATAAGAAATATCAGAAAGAGAAACTAAGTAAACAATCCCATTACAATTACATCAAAAAGAATACCTATGAGAAAAATATAACCAAGCAGGTGAAATATCTATACACTGAAAACTATAAGATATTGATGACAGAAACTGAAGAAGTCACAAGTAAATGGAAAGACATTCTATGCTCATGGATTAGAAGAATATTGTTAAAATTTCCATACTACCCAAAGTAATCTAGAGACTCAATGCCATCTCCATCAAAATTCCAATGAAATTTTTCACAGAAAAAGAACAAACAATCCTAATATTTTTGTGAGACCACAAAAGACCCCAAATAGCCAAAACAATCTTGAGAAAGAAGAACAAAGTACGAGGCATTATGCCTCCCAATTTCAAACTATATCGCAATGCTATAGTAATCAAAACAGTATGGTATTGGCATAAAAACAGACACACAGATCAGTGTGACAGAACAGAGAGCCCAGAAATAAACTCATACATATATGGTCAATTAATCTATGGCAAAAGAGCCAAGAATACACAATGGGGAAAGGATAGTCTCTTGAACAAATGGTGTTGAAAAAAATTGAACAGCCATATGCAAAAGAATGAAACTGGACCACTATCTTACACCATACACAAAAATCAACTCAAAATGGATTGAAGACTTGAACATAAGACCTGAAACCATAATACTCTTACAAGAAAACATATGGGGTAGTTCCTTGACATAGGTTTGGCAATGAATTTTTGGATTTGACACCAACAGTGAAGGCAACAAAATGAAAAATAAACAAGTGGGATTATGTCAAACTAAAAAGCTTCTGCACAGAAAAGGAAATCATCAATAAAATAAAAAGTTAACCTACTGAGTGGGACAGAATATATACAACTGTATATATGATAAGGGTTAATATCACAAATATGTAAAGAAGTCATACAACAGAAAAAAAAACAATTAAAAATGGGCAGAGGATCTGAACAGACTTTTCCAAGAAAGACATACAGCTAGCTAACAGGTACATGAGAAGGTACTCAACACATCACTAACCATCACGTAAATGCAAATCAGAGCCACAATGAAATAGCACCTCACAACTGTTAGAATAGCTATCTTCAAAAAGACGTAAAGTAACAAGTGTTGGTGAGGATGTGGAGTAAAGAGAACCCTTGGGCGTTGTTGATGGAAATATAAATTGCTGTAGCCACTATGGAAAACAATATGGTGCTTCCTCAAAAAATTAAAAATAGAAATAACATGTGATCCAGCAATTCCACTTCTGGGTATTTATGCAAAGGAAACAAAATTACAACCTCAAAAAAAATTTATATGTATATGTGTGTGTATTATATATATATATATATATATATACACATATATATATAATACACACACATATACATCACCATATTTATTGCAACATTATTTACAATAGCCAATAGTCAAGACATGGAAACAACTTATGTATTTACTGACTGATGAATGGATAAAGAAGATGCGGTATGTAACTATGGGTGGTGATGGACGTTAACTAAACATTATAGTAATCTTTCACAATATGTACATGTATCAAATCATTATGTTGCATACTTAAAATTAATACAATGTTATATGTCAATTATATCTTAATAAACATCTTTTAATTAAAAAAATACAGGCGAAGTGTGTGGTTAAATAATTTACAGAGCTCAATTGCACTAGAACTCAGGGAAATACAAACTAAAGCAACAATAAGATATAATTTCATACCCATCAGTATAATAAAAACATAAAAGTTTAATTATAGCAAGTGTTGGTGAGAAATATATACTGTCCCAACCAGCTGATAAGAGTATTAAAAATTAAAAAATAATGTTTAGACAAGACTTATTGTCAAGTTGATTATATCATTATAATCATTATATTATCATCATCATTATATTATATTAATATATTAATATATTATTATTACATTATTATATTATTATTATATATTAATATTATATATTATTATATAATTAATATAACAATTAATATATTATTATATATTAATATATAATTAATATAACGATTAATATATTATTATATATTAATATCATTATCATTATATTAACTTTTCAATATTACAACTAATATTTATTCAGAGGTTGTGATGTCTCCAATTTTCTGTTGAGCTTTTCATGGACTGTGTCATTTATTACTCATAAAAATCCTATGGGATAGATGCAAAAATCCTCAACAAAATACTCGCAAACAGAATCCAACAGCACATTAAAAGGATCATACACCATGATCAAGTGGGGTTTATCCCAGGAATGCAAGGATTCTTCAATATACGTAAATCAATCAATGTGATTCACCATATTAACAAATTGAAGGAGAAAAACCATATGATCATCTCAATAGATGCAGAGAAAGCTTTCGACAAAATTCAACACCCATTTATGATAAAAGCCCTGCAGAAAGTAGGCATAGAGGGAACTTTCCTCAACATAATAAAGGCCATATATGACAAACCCACAGCCAACATTGTCCTCAATGGTGAAAAACTGAAACCATTTCCACTAAGATCAGGAACAAGACAAGGTTGCCCACTCTCACCACTATTATTCAACATAGTTTTGGAAGTGTTAGCCACAGCAATCAGAGAAGAAAAAGAAATAAAGGAATCCAAATCGGAAAAGAAGAAGTAAAGCTGTCACTGTTTGCAGATGACATGATACTATACATAGAGAATCCTAAAGATGCTACCAGAAAACTCCTAGAGCTAATCAGTGAATTTGGTAAAGTAGCAGGATACAAAATTAATGCACAGAAATCTCTTGCATTTCTATACACTAATGATGAAAAATCTGAAAGTGAAATTAAGAAAACACTCCCGTTTACCATTGCAACAAAAAGAATAAAATATCTAGGAATAAACCTACCTAAGGAGACAAAAGACCTGTATGCAGAAAATTATAAGACACTGATGAAAGAAATTAAAGATGATACAAATAGATGGAAAGATATACCATGTTCCTGGATTGGAAGAATCAACATTGTGAAAATGACTCTACTACCCAAAGCAATCTACAGATTCAATGCAATCCCTATCAAACTACCACTGGCATTTTTCACAGAACTAGAACAAAAAATTTCACAATTTGTATGGAAACACAAAAGACCCCGAATAGCCAAAGCAATCTTGAGAACGAAAAATGGAGCTGGGGGAATCAGGCTCCCTGATTTCAGACTATATTACAAAGCTACAGTAATCAAGACAGTTTGGTACTGGCACAAAAACAGAAATAGAGATCAATGGAACAGGATAGAAAGCCCAGAGATAAACCCACGCACATATGGTCACCTTATCTTTGATAAAGGAGGCAAGCATATACAGTGGAGAAAAGACAGCCTCTTCAATAAGTGGTGCTGGGAAAATTGGACAGATACATGTAAAAGTATGAAATTAGAACACTCCCTGACACCATGCACAAAAATAAACTCAAAATGGATTAAAGACCTAAGTGTAAGACCAGACACTATCAAACTCTTAGAGGAAAACATAGGCAGAACACTCTATGACATACATCACAGCAAGATTCTTTTTGACCCAGCTCCCAGAGAAATGGAAATAAGAACACAAATAAACAAATGGGACCTAATGAAACTTAAAAGCTTTTGCACAGCAAAGGAAACCATAAACAAGACCAAAAGACAACCATCAGAATGGGAGAAAATATTTGCAAATGAAGCAACTGACAAAGGATTAATCTCCAAGATTTACAAGCAGCTCATGCAGCTCAATAACAAAAAAATGAACAACCCAATCCAAAAATGGGCAGAAGACCTAAATAGACATTTCTCCAAAGAAGATATACAGATGGCCTACAGACACATGAAAGAATGCTCAACATCATTAATCATTAGAGAAATGCAAATCAAAACTACAATGAGATATCATCTCACACCGGTCAGAATGGCCATCATCAAAAAATCTACAAACAATAAATGCTGGAGAGGGTGTGGAGGAAAGGGAACTCTCTTGCACTGTTGGTGGGAATGTAAATTGATACAGCCACTATGGAGAACAGTATGGAGGTTCCTTAAAAAACTACAAATAGAACTACCCTACGACCCAGCAATCCCACTACTGGGCATATACCCTGAGAAAACCATAGTTCAAAAAGAGTCATGTACCAAAATGTTCATTGCAGCTCTATTTACAATAGCCAGGACATGGAAGCAACCTAAATGTCCATCGACAGATGAATGGATAAAGAAGATGTGGCACATATATACAATGGAATATTACTCAGCCATAAAAAGAAATGAAATGGAGGTATTTGTAATGAGGTGGATGGAGTTAGAGTCTGTCATACAGAGTGAAGTAAGTCAGAAAGAGAAAAACAAATACAGTATGCTAACACATATATACGGAATCTAAGGGAAAAAAAAAGCCATGAAGAACCTAGTGGCAAGACGGGAATAAAGACACAGACCTACTAGAGAATGGACTTGAGGATATGGGGAGGGGTTGGGGTGAGATGTGACAGGGTGAGAGAGTGTCATGGACATATATACACTACCAAATGTAAAATAGATAGCTAGTGGGAAGCAGCCGCATAGCACAGGGAGATCAGCTCAGTGCTTTGTGACCACCTAGAGGGGTGGGATGGGGAGGGTGGGAGGGAGGGAGATGCAAGAGGGAAGAGATATGGGAACATATTGTATATGTATAACTGATTAACTTTGTTATAAAGCAGAAGCTAACACACTATTGTAAGGCAATTATACTTCAATAAAGATGTTTAAAAAAAAAAAAAAAAAAAAGGTCCAATAATGTTGTAGACTTTATGACCTGTAATGTGAAACTTCACATCCCAAGAGATTTCACTGTTTTTTCGTTGTTGTTGTTGTTCTACTTTATAACCCCCTCATATCACTTTTATAAAATTTTGAGTTATTAATGATAAAAAAAAAAAAAAAAAAAAAAAATCCTATGGGAAAAAAAAAATCCTATGAGGTAATTACTATTATACAAAGCAAATTGAATGAGTAAAAAATATTTTCAATTGATCTTTAATTTTTGTTCAACATGAATATTTATACAAATATATCTAATCAGAAATAAACTCTAACATAATTATTGTTCTAAGTATGGTTCTCATTGGTGACTCTAATACATTAAACTCAAATAATGAATATGCCTTGTCAATGATATAAAAGTTGAGTTTTTCTAATGCTAAGCAACATAAATGCAATTTTCTAATGTTCTCATTAAACTGTCCAGAATAGTAGCATTCTTGAGGAAATGAAGTCTTTCTTTCCTTGTAGCTGTTGAATATCATATATATGTATATGTACAGCAGAACTTCAACTTAATGAAAAATATCCATGGCAAAAAAATACAGTAGCCCATATTCTGGCCTGTAGTCTATGAAAAATTAAGATCTTAGAGAAATACATTATATTATGTGGACAGCAGTTACAAAGAAGGATCCCTTTTTTAAGGTAAAATCAATGTAGAAACTATTGTATCTACATATATGCGATAATAAATAATATTTGATTTAACTTACTAATTCATGAGGAGTCTTCTCAACATCAGAAATACATGGGGGAAGAATCAGTGAAACAGAGAGTTTCCTTCAAAATAAAATCCCATGACAGCATTATTCATAGAAATAGAAGGTTTTTCTTATTAAAGGTATTAAGAATACTATGACACTTTGAACTGCATGCCTCTGTCATGAGGTTTTATACCATATCACGGCTTCAACTAATAAGTATGGTACTTATACTGTTTTTATGGTTGCAAGCCTCAGAAATCACTTTAGCTAATTTAACAAAAACAAAATTTACTTGAAGGAAAGAGATTTCTTATAGAGTCAAAAGAGTAATGGATGTATCAAGCTTAGAAAGGTTTAGGAATCAGGGCAGGTTCAGGTTTCCAGAAAGTAAGCTGATTTTCTAAAGAACCACCATTGACATAAATCAGCCTAAGAGCAAAATCTCAGGAGAGAGAGGCCAGTTGCCTGACTCCGAGTTAGGTGTTCACCTCTTGAAAGATGAAGGCTAGGGCACATTGAATTAGAGCATTTCTAAAAGACAAAATTGACTAATGTGAATGTAAATAAAAGGTAATGGTTACCATGTGGACTAAGGAATCCAGTGCCTACTATCACATAGAAGAATGCAGAGAGAATATAGGTGTAGCAACAGTGAATTAGTAATTTATCATACAGTAATCTAGTAATTTGCAGTAGAACAGAGCATGGAAAAAATCAATCATGATTCTTAAAGAACTTTCTATATTTCATATTTGATAGATATGCAAAGGCATTCACTGAGAAGTTAATCTCAAAGTGAAGCAGTAAAGTGGAACATTTAGAAGTCACTAAAGAATAAAAGTTAGTGGTTTGCGGTTTTTGAAAGCCAAACTTCATGTTTCTGGGGTAGGCAAGATTCAAAAAAATTGCATTCTTCCTAGTTTAACTTTATTCTATTTCTCTGATGTTAGCCCACTTCCAGCAGCTTTCCATCATTATGTCAGGGTAGTACTTCATAATATTTGTCACATTTTCTACCTCACACATCAAACTATAAAATTTTATCCATAAGGCAGAGCTGTTGTTCTGTAAAATTTTTAGCAATGTTCTCATTTTTATCTGATATCTAGAAATACCTAAAGTAATAAAAAATCATTTTTACCCCATATTTGCTTTGGTTTTCATTCTGTCTCTGTCAGTCTATATACAGTATAGGAAGAGAAGATTTATATAATATCATTTTGGGTGTACTAGAATCAGACAAAGAATCCTCACTTTAGCTGGGTTTTTCCCACAGAATTTTATATAAAAACACAAAATCTATACTTAAAATAATACTATGCTTCTTTTAAAGCTTTACCTTTTGCAATGAACACTTTCCACTAAGTTTTGCAATATACATATATATGATAATTTACATATAAAATATTCAACAACTACAAGGAAAGAATTTCCAAGAATGTCACTATTCTAATGAAAACATTAGAAAATTGCTTTTATGTTGCTTAGTATTGTCTCATGATAGTTTTCAACTATCAAGATAGTTAAAAAATAAGATTTTGCCAAACATCCAGGTTTCAATTCAATTCTGAGAATGCAGACTAAGTACTAAAATAAGATCCTTATTTTCAAACAACTTATTTCCCTAAGTGGTTTAAATAAAAATGTAGATTCTATCCTTAACATGTTAAATTCAATGTATAAAACCTTGAAATTATTTAAGACAGCAAGAGATACTAATTACCTGAAAAATCTAAAATGCTATACACTCTCCTTAAAGATGATCATGTATTAGTTTTTGTAGTTTCATTATGAAAAATAACTATGTATTTTACTGAGCACTTAGTATGTGCCAAATACCATGCAAATGTATTAACTCAATGGATCCTCAAATAAGACTAGAAATGATTAATTTTCTTATTTAATATTGAGGAAACTGAGGCTTAGGAAGGCTGACCAGTTTGTTCAACTTCATTTGGCTGGTAGGTAGTGGAACTGGCATTTGACCCCAGCACGAAGACTTGGGCCCTCTCCCTCCAGCCCTCTGCTGTACTGCTCTCACAAAGTGGTTTCATTGTACAAAAACCAAAGAATGCCAGAATGAAGATATTCCAATTTATTTTAATCGAGTATATACTTTTCATAGTCATGACTTCATAACGGGGACAAAAAGGATGGTATAGATGATGTAATTCATCATTCCACTCAACAATCTCAGCTTTGACATAAACTCCAAGACAGAAGTACAAAAATAACTCATCAGTGTGCAACATTTTAAAAATGAGCCTTTTTGCATGTTTTTTCCAATCTGTGTACGTTAGAGGACTAGTTGTGTGTTCTGGGAAAAGGAGATGGAAGCAGAATGATCCAGAGAGTTTGGGAAGTGATGGATACTCTCTTCTTCTCAATATACATCACCATGGTAATACTAAAGAGAACACTGAGGCCTGCTTATCTTTATTTAGTATGGTGTTTTCCAAACATGTTTGAGACAATTAATGAACAAGGTTCTTTAAAGTTTTTATTTAGCCTGTCATAATATACAAAGCAAAAAGTACTTTCACTTTTTATTTTAAAATAATAATATTGAATAGTTTTCTTCATGTCTGAACCATTTTTAAATCACAGCTAGGTTTTATAATAATGCCTACATATGCCTCAAAATTAATTGTAAAATGTCCATGATAAAAAATTATTTCCTCTTTGAATAATAATTTCACAAAGAAGACAAATACTATATTATCTCACTTACATCTGGAATCTAAAATAAGTGAATTCATAGAAACTGAGTACATTAGTGGTTGCCAGGGATGAAGGGGTGGGGAAAATGGGTGAAATTGGTCAAAGATTACAAGCTTTCTTTACAAAAGAAATAAGTTCTTTTTATAAGATGAATAAGTTCTGGGGATCTGATGTACAATATCGTGACTAAAGTTAATAATACTGTATCATATACTTGAAAGTCGCTAAGAGAGTAGAACTTAAATGTTCTTACCCCCCCCACACACACACACACAAACTGGTAACAATGTGAGGTGATGGACATGTTAACTAACCTTATTGTGGTACTCACTTTGGTATATCAAATTATTACATTATATACCTTAAAGTTACACAATGTTATATGGCAATTATGTCTGCAAAAAGCTGGAAAAAAAATAACTATACATAAAAAACCCAAAAGAATTTAGTGTTCGTATTTTCAGACATGATTCTGAAATTTAGGTATTCGCCAACAAGTGAAGCAGCATCTGCATTGACAAATCAAAACAGACAGCATTGCTTCTAGTAGCCAATCAACAAAACACTGCATTGTGTCTTTATTCATAAAAATATAATTTTTATTATATGGCTAATACAGTAGCAACAAATAGAACAAAGAGAATATCTATTCTCTTGACTACTGATACCTTTAGCTGTGTGTTTTAAAAGGTAAGAAAGGAAATGATCCTTTACTGAGATGCACTAGCAAATGGAGTTTTGGATATTCATTACATAGGTAATTTCACTCATAACCCTAATAACTGGATGGCAAAGGAAGTATTTCACTTTTGATATTTTATTGATGAGGAGACAGCTTATATAACTCCCAAAGTGATGGATTTGAGATATGGATCTAAAAACAACAGAAAAAAAAAAAAAAACCTGTCCTCTTTTTTCCATGCTTCGTCAACTTTGTCAACTAATCCAAATCCCAGGTGAGAATAAAATTACAAATCTCCACTTTCAAGTGTCCGGCTCTTTAATACGCATCTACCCATGGCTCTCTGGGCACATCATCACTTCCTAATGCAATGACATCCACTCAAACATTATTGCAAGAATCTCCGTAGGGGCCAAGAAAAATGGTTCATTCTCTTCATATTGTGTTTAGCCTGTCTTTATTCTTAGGTACCACTTGCCTGATGTTATCCCATGATAACTATCTCTGAAATTGGTGAACGTGTTGTGTTTTCCCGGCCTAGTATCCTGATTCCTGAACCTTAAGGGCTAGTGATATATCATGGGACAAATCACTGATATTTGGTATTCTGAGTCAAATTCCAGTCTCTGCTACCTAATAGCTATTACTTTACCTCTTTTGGCATCTGGTTTTATAAAATTCTGAGCTTGATCTGAATGATAATGTTTCTTTCCAGTTTTAATATTCTATGATTCTAGTTGTCAGTAGCTAAAATATTCTATGATTATAGTTGTCAGTAACTATATTATAACACTTGTGAATTGGACAATAATACAAGTTTCAATAATAATACAAGTTTTAATAATAATGATTATAACCATGTTTTTGAATAGAATTCTTCAGGTATTTCACCAAAGCCATTTCTCTAAGCCCTCAAAGTCTCTGAAAATGTTGAAACAAATTTCAATCTTCATGATCAGGTCAACATTAAATGAAAAGATGCAGGGCATTTCAGGTTGAACTAGGTCTATTTTGGGGGTAGAGGCAGAACATTGCCAGTTCGCATGTCAGCAGTCAGAGAGATCAAAAGTACTTTGCCACTTTACCTACTAGCAAAACAACAGGCCTAGATAAATATATCCCTATTCAATGCGAGTAGCCTGAAGTTTTGGTTTTTTTTTAAATATAAACCCACTTCCAAAAAATAAAATTAGGAGAAAAGCAGAGACTAAGTACATCTGTAAAGATAGATTTCTAAAACTAAAATACGGAAATATTATGAGATATATGCTTGGTGTTATCAAATATATCAAAGAAGAAAGGGCCTCTAATACACAAAGTCTTGGACCCATAGGGGGAAATCAAAATTGGGCTGAAGTAAAAAATGCAAAGAGTTAACTGAAAAAAAAAAAAAAGCCAGAAAATACAAAATACACTAGTGGCAAAGATTATATTTGAAACTTCTGGAAACGTGAATCAGTGATTTGAAGCATACACTTGAGAGAGCCTGAAAGACTCACCAAGAATGCAGTGGAAGATTAAAAGTGATTTTAATGAAACAGTGGGTATGAGCACTGAAGACCAGAGAATGGTAATCTAACTTAACACTGTTGCTGACAGAAGTACAACCAACTCAAAAGGAGTGGGAACAGTGAAATTGCTAATATTATAGAGAAAACAAAACACAAACTCATTAAGCAAAAAACTGAGTTTACAAATTAATAAGAATCACATTCCTGTATTAGAGAAATACTGACATATTGAATAAACTAAAGAAACTACTATTAGAATTTAACATAATATATTACCACCAAAATAACCATAGAATTTTAGATAAAATATAATCTATTCAGTAGCAGAAAGGAGGCTGCAAAGAAATTTCCCAAAATTTCAGAAACTGAGCTAAACATTTTGATTATGAGGGTAGACACATTTATTATTTTATAAGCATTTAAGAAAAGGGGAAACAAAATAATGTTATATCATCACAAAGCTGAATCCATAATAGGGGTTTAATAATCATGAGTCTTCAGGTGATATATTGATATCGAAACTTAAAATGGCTTAACTTTTAGAAGTACAAAGAGAAACCTAGAGAAACAAAATTATAGAGATAATGTGGCAAAGACTGAAAAAATGTGCTTAAGTAGACTAAAATAAATGAGATCCAATATTTTACGTATTAAACACACATGTAATTTATATACAGAAGAATATATGTTATTTACACAAAATATATAGGACTATAAAAATACATCTCTAAATTTGCTCATAAATGCCATAGAAGTTTAATAAATTAAGATATATTCAATATTTCTGGATATAAAAATTGACTATTGTAAAAGAGTAAGATTTTTCCTGCATACTTTAGAGGTTTTAATTATACTATAATAGAAATCACAATGAGAGTTTAAGGAAACAAAACTTATGATTCTAAAGTCCGTTTTGATGAATTAAAGGAGAAAAGTAATATAATGTTGAAGATAAAGATGAATAAAAGGGTGCTTGAATTATCAGTTCAAATAATATTTTAAAACTATAGTAATTAAAGATGTGGAACTGGCACAATAAATAATAGATCAGTGTAGCAGAACATATAGTTCTGGAAAGAAATCTACTGAGCATGTGTTAAAGGCATACACATATGCCAATATGTAATTGTTAGGTATTCAAGAAATTATGTAGGGAAAAATGGCTACCTGGGAGCTAAAAAAAAGAATCAAGTCAACTGTTCATCTCAACATAGGCTAAGACAAATTCCAATTGAATTAAAAGTAAAATGTAAAAGAGAGAGAACATAAAACATTGTGGGAAAAAACCATAATTTAATATGTAACTGATGACGGAAAAGTCAAGATCTTTCAATACATAATAGCAATGGAAAAAAACACAAAATACTCATAATTTTGACCTGAACTTCAAATGTCTATATTTATATATTTATTTTATTTTTTTGAGGAATTTAATGTACAAAGATTTACAAACATTAATGTTTATTAACATTAAACACCCAGAATAATGGTTAACATTTCTTTTTTTTAACTTTTTATTTTATGTTGGAGTATAGTGATTAACAATGTTGTGACAGTTTCAGGTGTAAGGCAAAGTGATTCAGTTATACATATACATGTATCCATTCTTTTTGGAATTCTTTTTGCATTTAGGTTGTTACATAATATTGAGCAGAGTTCCCTGGGCTATACAGTAGGTCCCTGTTGGTTATCCATTTTAAATATAGCAGTCTGTACATGTCAATCCCAAACTCCTTAACTATCCCTTCCCCAACCCTTCCCCCCTGGTATCCATAAGTTCCTTCTCTAAGTCTGTGAGTCTGTTTCAGTTTTGTAAATAAGTTCATTTGTATCATTTCTTTTTAGATTCTGCATGTAAGTGATATCATACGATATTCTTTCTCTGTCTGGCTTACTTTACTCAGTATTACTCTCTAGGTGCATCCATGTTTCTGCAAATGGCATTATTTCATTCTTTTTAATGGCTGAGTAATATTCCATTTATATATAAAGCACATCTTCTTTATCCATTCATCTGTCCATGGACATTTAGGTAGCTTCCATGTCTTGGCTATTGTAAACAGTGCTGCAATGAACACTTGGGTGCATGTATCGTTTTGGACCATGCTTTTTTTTTTTTTTTTTTCCAGATATATGCCCAGGAGTGGGTTTAACACCTTACAGAAAAATAAGCTCAAAATGGATTAAAGACCTAAATGTGAGACCGGACACTATAAAACTCTTAGAGGAAAACATAGGCAGAACACTCTCTGACATAAATCTCAGCAAGATCTTTTTCAATCCATCTCCAAGAGTAATGGAAATAAAAACAAAAACATACAAATGGGATCTAATTAAAAGCTTTCACACAGTGAAAGAAACCATAAGCAAAACAAAAAGAAAACCCACAGATTGGGAGAAAATATTTGCAAATGATGTGACCGACAAGGGATTAGTCTCCAAAATTTACAAACAGCCCATGAGGCTTAATATCATCAAAACAAACAACCCAATCAAAAAATGGGCAGAAGAGCAAAATAGACATTTCTCCAAAGAAGACATATGGATGGCCAAGAAGCACATGAAAAGATGTTCAACATTGCTAATTATTAGAGAAATGCAAATCGAAACTACAATGACATATCACCTCACACTAAAGATGGCTATCATCAAAAAATCCACAAACATTTCTTTATAATTGTTTCCAGTTTTTTATTATCTTAAGAGATTATATATTATGGATATTACAGGTATGACTAAACTCACCTTTTACTAACACCTATATTCCTATTCTTCTAACCCCAGGGGCAACAAATATCATACATTTAGTATTTATCCTTTCACTCCACTGTACACACACAGGTATGCAGTCACAAATGATCTGAGTGTTGTTTTTGGTGTATTTTTTAACTGCTACCAACTAAAAGATGTATATAGATCATGTTACATCTTGCAGCACTATGTTTCTGAAATGAATCCACATTCTATCTGCTTTACAATGTTTCAACCTGAGATTATACCCTATCATATGAATGTCTTTATTCATTTCTCTACCTGTAAACACTTAGGTTATTCCCTTGATTTTGCTATTAAGGAAAAATGCTTCTTTGTGGATATCTCTTTTGTTTTTTTCTTCTTCCAGTTTTACTGAGATATAATTGATACAGCACTGTATAAGTTTAAGGTGTACAGCATAATGATTCAACTTACCTACATTATGAAATGATTACCATAACAAATTTAATGAACAATCATCTCACATAGATACAAAATAAAAGAAAAAAAACTTTCCTTGTGATGAGAACTCTTAGGACTTAATCTCTCAACAACTTTCATATACTGCATACAGCACTGTTAATTATATTAATCATGTTGACATTATATCCCTAGTACTTGTTTATCTTATAATTAGAAGTTTGTACCATTTGACTACCTTCACACAATTCCCCTCCTCCCATGCTCTGCCTCTATTAACCTCAGATCAGATCTCTTTTTCTATGAGTTTGTTTTTTGAAGTGTAATAGATCTACAACAGTGTGTTAGTTCCTAGTGCACAACATAGTGGTGATTTGATATATCTATACATTACAAAATGACCACCACTATCAGTCTATTTACCACAAACACATACTACTCAATGGTGAAAAGCTGAAAGCATTTCCTCTAAGATCAGGATCAAGACAAGGATGCCCACTCTCACCACGTTTATCTAACGCAGTATCAGAAGTCCTAGCCATAGCAATCAGAAAAAGAAATAGAAGGAATCCAAATTGGAAAGGAAGAAGTAAAACTGTCACTGTTCACACATGACATGATACTATATATAGAAAATCCTAAAGACACCAACAAAAAACTATTAGAACTCAATGAATTCAGTAAAGTTTCAGGATACAAAATTAATATATAGAAATTTGTTGTATTTCTATACACTAACAGTGAACTATCAGAAAGAGAAATTAAGAAATCAGTCCCATTTACAATTGCATCAAAAAGAATAAAATAGCTAGGAATAAATTTAACTAAGGAGGTGAAAGACCTGGACTTGGAAAACTTTAAGACACTGATAAAAGAAATTGAAGACTACACAAATCAAATGGAAAGATACACTGTGCTTATAGATTAGTGGAATTAATACTGTTTAGATGACCATACCATGCAAGACATTCTACAGGTTTAATTCAATTCCTATCAAAATACCAATGACATTTTTCACAGAACTAGAACAAACAATTCTAAAATTTGTATGGATACATGAAAGATCCCAAATAACCAAAACAATCTTGAGAAAGAAGAACAGAGCTGGAGGTATGCTCCCTGACTTCAAACTATACTTCAAAGCTACAGGAATCAATACAGTATGGTACTGACACAGAAAGAGACACATAGATCAGTGGAACAGAAAAGAGAGCTCAGAAATGAACCCATATGACCCATTAATCTACAACAAAGGAGGCAAGAATATACAATGAGGAAGAGACAGCCTCTTCAATAAATAGTGTTGGAACAACTGGACAGCTACATGTAAAAGAAACAAGCTGGACTACTCTTTCACACTATGTTAAAAAATAAACTCAAGAATGGATTAAAGACCTAAATGTTTAAGACTGGAAACCATAAAACTCCTAAGAAGAAAACAGAGAGTATGCTCTTTGACATCAGTCTTAGCAATATTCTTTTGGATATGTCTCCTCAGGCAAGAAGAACGAAAGCAAAAATAAACAAGTGAGACTACATCAAACCAAAAAGCTTTTGCATAGCAAAGGAAACTATCAACAAAATGAAAAGGCCACCTACTGAATTGGAGAATATATTTGGAAATAATATGATATATATGATAAGGGGTTAATATCTAAAATATACAGATAACATGCAACTCAACATCAAAAAAACAACTGATTAAAAATGGGCAGAGGACCTGAATAGACATTTTGCCAAAGAAGATATACAGATGGCCAACAGACATGTAAAAAGATGTTCAACATCACTAATCATCAGGGAAGTGCAAAAGATAACCACAATGAGATATCACTTCACACCTGTCAGAATAACTACAATCAAAAAGACAAGAAATAGCAAGAGTTGGCAAGGAGATGGAGAAAAGGGAACCCTCATGCACTGTTGGTGGAAGTGTAAACTGGTGCAGCCATTATGAAAAACAGTGTGGAGGATCCCTAAAAAATTAAAATAGAACTACCATATGACCGAGCAACTCCACTTCTGGTATTTTTCCAAAGAAAATAAAATACTAATTTGAAAAGATATATGCACCCCTCTGTTCACTGCAGCATTATTTACAATAGCCAAGATATGGAAGCAACCTAGGTGCCTATAGATAGATGAATGAGTAAAGAAGCGATTATATATATAGTATATCCATTATGCATATGTATACACACACACACACTTACAATGGAATATTAATCAGCCATAATAAAGAATAAAATCTTGCCATTTGTGACAACATTGATGGACCTAGAGACAATATACAATTGAAATAAGTCAGACAGAGAAACACAAATACCATACATTCCACTTATAAGTGGAACCTAAAAAACAAGTGAACAAACATAATAGAATTATAGATACAAATATATACAGAGGACAAACAGGAGGTTGCCAGAGGGGAGGCATGTGGGGGAATGAGTGTAAGTAGTACTTCATTATATTACAATGAAAATGGAAAATTTAAAAAGTTTGTTACATGATAGGGAAATATTTAATATTATGTACATAACTCAAATACAAATAGGGAAAATGTCATTCAAAAATGCAAAATATAGAGACTTTTAAAATCAAATATGAATTTTTAAAATAATACAGTCCAGTAAGACTGGTATTTTCATATAGAGTGTCAAATTTCTGGGAATTTTCTAGAAAGTGATTTGACTATATGAATTAGAAGCTTTAAAAAAAACTTTCAATTTGGAATTTGATTCACACATTTTAAATCTAGAGGGTACCCTAAGAAAAATATTTAGTGAAGCAGAATGTAAAATCTTTCATTACTTGTCACACTGGTAATTTGTGTAAATATATTATAGTGAGAAACCTCTTTTCAAACTTGACTAACACAATCACCTGTAGAGTTTCTACACAGAATCACAGATTCAGAATTTTAAAAAGGCCCACTGGTGATCTGTTGCAGAATCAGTGTTAAATAAATTATAGTACTCATTAGAATTATTCTATCCATTAAAATAATATTTTTGAATAATATTTAATATTACACAAAATATTTATAAACTATTTCTCAAATATTTGTACTTAAAACATATTAATTTTACAGTTAAAAAGCATGAAGAACAGAGTAAATATATTGGCTCATGTTGAACAAATATGCCACAAAAATTCACTCTGGTCTACACTTCACTAGGAAAATAAAAGTTTACACAGAGAGTATAGGCATTTACTCCAAGGCTCAGTTAATTTCACTATTAATATCATGGTCAAGTAACAAATATTCTGTTAAAGGTAGTGTTTTTATCTTGCTAATCCTCACATCTCTAGCTACTAACAATTTTGCAGAAAGTGGGCATTCAAAAAATGAATAAATTAGTAAGAGAATGGCTAATGAATGAACAAATATGAACTGAATTACAGTCAGCCTTCCATATCCATGGGTTCCCTATCCACAGATTCAACCAACCCAGATCAAAAAGAATTGAAAAAAAAAACCTTTAGAAAGATCCAAAAAGCAAAACGTGAATTCACCAAGCAGGCAACTATTTACATAGCATTTACACTGTATTTACAATTATTTATATAGTACTTACATTGTATTAGGTATTACAAGTAATTGAGATGATTTAAAGCATAAGGGGGGATGTATATAAGTTATAGGCAAATACTAGGCCATTTTATATAAGGGATTTGAACATCTGTGGATTTTGGCATAGGGGAGGGTCCTAGGACCAATGCCCCATGGATACTGAGAGATGACTGTATAGAACTTCTTATATATGAATATATCCTTAGAATGTGTATATATGTTTTCTTATCATTTATTTTCTAATATGAGTTTCTCTACTCATATGGTTTAGAGCAGCCTTTTTTGAGTAGCATTTTTTCTTACTCCTTACTTTAAAAATATATTAATATCCTAAAATATATACTATTTCTCTGTTGGATTCTTAATTGCCTTATGCTCTTTTTCTAAGATTTGTAGACTTGAGTTTATGGTCAGAATTCTCTGTCAAGTATTAGAATTGCAAATAGAGCAAACTTGCTTTGTATTAAAAGAACAGGAGCTGCCAGTCTCTGAAAAGTTAATTAGACAAAACAGACAATTAATTACATCTTATTAACGTGTAAAAGGCCTGTGACAAATTGCACTAATTGCATGCTCTTATACATCTGAAGAGGTCAGGCTACTTTAAAAGTATGTTGTTAATGGAAGACAAATGTATCTTTATGTGCTTGATAAGAATATTATAAACTGCATTATTTATGACTCTATTGGAATCCTTAATAATTTTAAGCTTTACATTAAACTGCTCATTAAACAGGAGAGCTCCTACCAAGTTCTTAAAATAGGCCATAAAAGCTGGCAGCAGTGTAAGATAAACTTGAAGGTCTAGCATTTCCTCAGAATGTCTTTATACCCTATTTTAAGTGACTGAGCCCTGGAGATGTTACACTTATCTTAATGTGGCCTTAGTAAGGGGGAGAATTCTTCCATTAACAGTATTCACCCCAGAGAAATATGATTCATTTTAAAAAGCCCCTAGCTGCTTAAACTGAGGATATATTCAGTTGAATACTCTTCTTAGCTCTTAAGCTTTATTTTCAAACAAAAAAGATGGAAAGAAAAAAAAAATAAAGCAATGAGTGTGCACTGTTTGCAGGAACTAAGGGCATTTTAGGAGATGGGCAAGACTAGTGACAAAGAAATAGTAGTGGTAAAAGAATATGTTAGAAAAGTGGACAGAACACCCAATAGAAGCTTAGAGAGACAAAAAGAAGTAGATGGAAACAACTGAAAATGAGGAATGAGTCACAGAGGCTCTCACAGGCAAATACTTAATTACACGAAGGCACTTTAGTTTCTTTCATTGAGTACCTGTCAAGGGGAGGGAACACTAGCACCTCTAGAGGAAATTGTTTCTATTTCAGTTAACAAAACCGGATGCTCACCCAGGGCTCTCCGAGGGGCTTTGCAAATAATGTAGATTATTTTTCTTCTGTTCCCCAGAACCAAAAGGCCTTCTAAAATGAACCTGACTGTCACCACACTTTAGATGTTTATGGTTGGAGAGCTCAGTTCACCAAAGCAGTGCGCTAATAAAATCACCGTGCCAAGTTTCACTCTGTCAGGAGTCTAGAAACTGCACACAGGCTTATAGTTAAAGGGGGGGACAAGGATAAAGGATAAACTCACGCCTTCTGCTCTCTGTGTACCCATCCCAGCATCTTCATGCTGTTTTGACGGGCAGGTAGGTCAGAGTACGCCAGAGCCCTTGTTCACTTATGTGATTGAAACAGGTGAACATCAGCCATTTCAATATAAGGCCCACAGAATTCATTTACTTTTTTTTTTAAATTTATATTTATTTTTATTGAAGTATATTGATACACAGTATTATACAAGTCACAGGTGTACAATATAGTCACCATTTATAAAGGTATACTCCATTTATAATTATAATATATTGACTATATTCCCCTTGTTGTGTAATATATCCTTGTAGCTTATTTTATACCTAATAGTTTGTACCTCTTACTCTCCTACCCCTATGTTGCCCCTCCCCCCTTCCCTCTCCCCACCGGTAATCACTAGTTTGTTCTATACCTCTCTGAGTCTGCTTCTTTTTTGTTATAATCACTTGTTTGTGGTATTTTTTAGATTCCACATGCAAGTAATATCACACAGAATTTGCCTTCCTCTGTCTTTTCTTTTTAACATCGTTATTGGAGTATAATTGCTTTACAATGTTATGTTAGTTTCTGCTGTACAACAAAGTGAATCAGCTATATGTATACATATATCCCCATATCCCTTCCCTCTTGCGTCTCCCTACCACCCTCCCTATCCCACCCCTCTAAGTGGTCACAAAGCACTAAGATGATCTCCCTGTGCTATGCAGTTGCTTCCCACTAGCTATCTATTTTACATTTGGTAGTGTATATAAGTCCATGCCACTCTCTCACTTCGTCCCAGCTTACCCTTCCCCCTCACCGTGTCCTCAAGTCCATCCTCTATGTCTGCATCTTTATTCCCGTCCCGCCCCAAGGTTCTTCAGAACCTTTTTTTTTTTTTTAAGATTCCATATATATGTGTTAGCATAAGGTATTTGTTTTTCTCTTTCTGACTTACTTCACTCTGTATGACAGACTCCAGCTCCATCCACCTCACTACAAATAACTCAATTTTGTTTCTTTTTATGGCTGAGTAGTATTCTATTGTATATATATGCCACATTTTCTTTATCTATTCATCTGTTGATGGACACTTAGGCTGCCTCCATACCCTGGCCACTGTAAACAGAGCTGCAATGAACATTGTGGTGCGTGACTCGTTTTGAATTATGGTTTTCTCAGGGTATATGCCCAATAGTGGTATTGCTGGGTCATATGGTAGTTCTATTTTTAGTTTTTTGAGGAACCTACATACTGTTCTCCATAGTGGCTGTATCAATTTACATTCCCACCAATAGTGCAAGAGGGTTCCCTTTTCTCCATACCCTCTCCAGCATTTATTGTTTGTAGATTTTTTTGATGATGGCCATTCTGACCTGTGTGAGGTGACACCTCACTGTGGATTTGATTTGCATTTCTATAATGATTAGTGATGTTGAGCATCCTTTCATGTGTTTGTTGGCAATCTGTCTATCTTCTTTGGAGAAACGTCTATTTAGGTCTTCTGCCCATTTTTGGATTGGGTTGTTTTTTTGATATTAAGCTGCATGAGCTGCTTGTAAATTTTGGAGTTTAATCCTTTGTCAATTGCTTCGTTTGCAGATATTTTCTCCCATTCTGAGGGTTGTCTTTTCATCTTGTTTATGGTTTCCTTTGCTGTGCAAAAGCTTTTAAGTTTCATTAGGTCCCATTTGTTTATTTTTGTTTTTATTTCCATTTCTCTAGGAAGTGGGTCAAAAAGGATCTTGCTGTGATTTATGTCATAGAGTGTTCTACCTATGTTTTCCTCTGAGAGTTTTATAATGTTTGGACTTACATTTAGGTCTTTATTCCATTTTGAGTTTATTTTTGTATACAGTGTTAGGGAGTGTTCTAATTTCATTCTTTTACATGTAGCTGTCCAGTTTTCCCAGCACCACTTATTGAAGAGGCTGTCTTTTCTCCATTGTATATCTTTGCCTCCCTTATCAAAGATAAGGTGACCATATGTGTGTGGGTTTATCTCAGGGCTTTCTATCCTGTTCCATTGATCTATATTTTTGTTCTTGTGCCACTACCATACTGTCTTGATTACTGTAGCTTTGTAGTATAGTCTGAAGTCCCGGAGCCTGATTCCTCCAGCTCCATTTTTCTTTCTCAAGATTGCTTTGGCTATTCGGGGTCTTTTGTGGTTCCATACAAATTGTGAAATTTTTTGTTCTAGTTCAGTGAAAAATGCCAGTGGTATTTCGATAGGGATTGCATTGAATCTGTAGATTGCTTTGGGTAGTATAGTCAGTTTCAAAATGTTGATTCTTCCAATCCAAGAACATGGAATATCTCTCCATCTGTTTGTATCATCTTTAATTTCTTTCATCAGTGTCTTATGACTTTCTGCATACAGGTCTTTTGTCTCCTTAGGTAGGTTTATTCCTAGGTATTTTATTCTTTTTGTTGCAATCGTAAATGGGAGTGTTTCCTTAGGTTCTCTTTCAGATTTTTCATCATTAGTGTATGCAATAGATTTCTGTGCATTAATTTTGTATCCTGCTACATTACCAAATTCATTGATGAGCTCTAGTAGTTTTCTGGTAGCATCTTTAGATTCTCTATGTATAGTATCATGTCATCTGCAAACAGTGACATGTTTCCTTCTTCTTTTCCGATTGGGATTCTTTTTATTTCTTTTTCTTCTCTGACTGCTGTGGCTAAAACTTCCAAAACTACGTTGAATAATAGCAGTGGGAGTGGGCAACCTTGTCTTGTTCCTGATCTTAGAGGAAATGGTTTCAGTTTTTTCACCACTGAGAACAGTGTTGGCTGTGGGTTTGTCATACATGGCCTTTATTATGTTGAGGTAAGTTCCCTCTATGCCTACTTTCTGGAGGGTTTTTATCATAAGTGGGTATTGAATTTTGTCAGAAGCTTTTCCTGCATCTACTGATATTATCATATGGTTTTTATCCTTCTGTTTGTTAATATGGTGTATCACATTGATTGATTTGCATATACTGAAGAATCCTTGCATTCCTGGGATAAACCCCACTTGATCATGGTGTATGATCTTTTTAATATGCTGTTGGATTCTGTTTGCTAATATTTTGTTGAGGATTTTTGCATCTATGTTCATCAGTGATATTGGCCTGTAGTTTTCTTTCTTTGTGCCACCTTTGTCTGTTTTTGGTATCAGGGTGATGGTGGCCTCATAGAATGAGTTTGGGAGTGTTCCTCCCTCTGCTATATTTTGGAAGAGTTTGCGATGGATGGGTGTTAGCTCTCCTCTAAATTTTTGATAGAATTCCCCTTGAAGCCATCTGGTCCTGGGCTTTTGCATGTTGGAAGATTTTTAATCACAGTTTCAATTTCAGTGCTTGTGACTGGTCTGTTTATATTTTCTATTTCTTCCTGGTTGGTCTCAGAAGTTTGTGCTTTTCTAAGAATTTATCCGTTTCTTCCAGGTTGTCCATTTTATTGGCATACAGTTGCTTGTAGTAATCTCTCATGATCCTTTGTATTTCTGCAGTGTCAGTTGTTACTTCTCCTTTTTCATTTCTAATTCTATTGATTTGAGTCTTCTCCCTGTTTTCTTGATGAGTCTGGCTAACAGTTTATGAATTTTGTTTATGTTCTCTAAGAAGCAGCTTTTAGTTTTACTGATCTTTGCTATCATTCCCTTCATTTCTTTTTCATTGATTTCTGATCTGATCTTTATGATTTCTTTCCTTCTGCTAACTTTGGGGTTTTTTTTTTTTTTGTTCTTCTTTCTCTAACTGCAAGGTTCAGTTGTTTATTTGAGATTTGTCTTGTTTCTTGAGGTAGGATTGTATTGCTATAAACTTCCCTCTTAGAACTGCTTTTGCTGCATCCCATAGGTTTTGGGTCATTGTGTTTTCATTGTCATTTGTTTCTAAGTATTTTTTGATTTCCTCTTTGATTTCTTCAGTGATCTCGTGGTTATTTAGTAGCATATTGTTTAGCCTCCATGTGTTTGTATTTTTTTACAGGTTTTTTCCTGTAATTTATATCTAGTCTCATAGCACTGTGGTCAGAAAAGATACTTGGTACGATTTCAATTTTCTTAAATTTAACAAGGCTCGATTTGTGACCCAAGATATGATCTATCCTGGAGAATGTTCCATGAGCACTTGAGAAGAAAGTGTATTCTGTTGTTTTTGTGGACTTAATTGATATTTATAGTGTCTATAAATATCAATTAAGTCCATCTTTTTTAAGGTGTCATTTAAAGCTTGTGTTTCCTTATTTATTTTTATTTTGGTTAATCTGTCCATTGGTGAAAGTGGGGTGTTCAAGTCCCCTACTGTTATTGTGTTACTGTCAATTTCCCCTTTTATGGCTGTTAGCATTTGCCTATGTACTGAGGTGCTCTTATGTGGGTGCATAAGTACTTACAATTGTTATATCTTCTTGGATTGATCCCTTGATCATTGTGTAGTGTACTTTGTCTCTTGTAATAGCCTTTATTTTAAAGTCTATTTTGTCTGGTATGAGAATTGCTACTCCAGGTTTCTTTTGATTTCCATTTGCATGGAATATCTTTTTCCATCCCCTCACTTTGTCTGTATGTGTCCCCAGGTCTGAAGTAGGTATACTGTAGACAGCATATATATGGGTCTTGTTTTTGTATCCATTCAGCCAGTCTATGTCTTTTGGTTTGAGCATTTAATCCATTACATTTAAGGTAATTATCGATATGTATGTTCTTATTACCATTTTCTTAATTGTTTTGGGTTTGTTTTTGTAGGTCTTTTCCTTCTCCTGTGTTTCCTGCCTAGAGAAGTTCCTTTAGCATTTGCTGTAAAGCTGGTTTGGTGGTGCTGAATTCTCTTAGCTTTTGCTTGTCTGTAAAGGTTTTAATTTCTCCATCAAATCTGAATGAGATCCTTGCTGGGTAGAGTAATCTTTGCTGTACTTTTTTCCCTTTCCTCACTTTAAATATGTCCTGCCACTCCCTTCTGGTTTGCAGAGTTTCTGCTGAAAGATCAGCTGTTAACCTCATGGGGATTCCCTTGTATGTTATTTGTTGCATTTTCCTTGCTGGTTTTAATATTTTTTCTTTGTATTTAATATTTGATAGTTTGATTTTTATGTGTCTTGGCGTGTTTCTCCTTGGATTTATCCTGTAATGGACTCTCTGTGCTTCCTGGACTTGATTGACTATTTCCTTTCCCATGTTAGGGAAGTTTTCAACTATAATCTTTTCAAATATTTTCTCAGACCCTTTCTTTTTTTCTTCTTCTTCTGGGACCCCTATAATTCGAATGTTGGTACGTTTAATGTTTTCCCAGAGGTCTCTGAGACTGTCCTCAATTCTTTTCATTCTTTTTTCTTTATTCTGCTCTGTGTCAGTTATTTCCACTATTTTATCTTCCAGGGTCACTTATCCATTCTTCTGCCTTAGTTATTCTGCTATTGATTCCTTCTAGAGAATTTTAAATTTCATTTATTGTGTTGTTCATCATTGATTGTTTGCTCTTTAGTTCTTCTAGGTCCTTGTTAAACGTTTCTTGTATTTTCTCCATTCTATTTCCAAGATTTTGGATCATCTTTACTATGATTACTCTGAATTCTTTTTCAGGTAGACTGCCTATTTCCTCTTCATTAGTTTGGCCTGGTGGGTTTTCACCTTGCTCCTTCATTTGCTTCATATTTCTCTGTCTTCTCATTTTGTTAAACTTTCTGTGTTTGGGGTCTCCTTTTCGCAGGCTTCAGGTTTGTAGTTCCCGTTGTTTTTGGTGTCTGCCCCCAGTCAGTGAGGTTGGTTCAGTGGCTTTTGTAGGCTTCCTGGTGGAGGGGACTGGTGCCTGTGTTCTGATGGGTGGGGCTGGATCTTGTCTTTCTGGTGGGCAGGACCATGTCCAGTGGTGTGTTTTGGGGTGTCTGTGAACTTGGTATGATTTTAGACAGCCTCTCTGCTAACAGGTGGGGTTGTGTTCCTGTCTTGATAGTTGTTTGGCATGGGGCGTCCAGCACTGCAGCTTGCTGGCCATTGGGTGGACCTAGTTCTTAGTGTTGAGACAGAGATCTCTGGGAGAGCTCTCGCCAACTGATATTATTTGGGGCCGGGAAGTCTCTGGTGGTCCAATGTCCTGAACTTGGTTCTCCCAAATCAGAGGCTCAGGCCTGACACCAAGCCAGAGCACCAAGACCCTGTCAGCCACACAGCTCACAGGGAAGGGAGAAAAAAAGAAAGAAAAATAATAATAATAAATAAATAAATCATTAAAATAATAATAATAATAAAGGAAAGAAAAAAAGAAAGAAGAGAGCCACCAAACCAATAAACAAATCCGCCAATGATAACAAGCACTGAAAACTATACTAAGATAAATATAAAAATCAGAAACAAATCAGTCACAGACAGCAAACCCCAAGTCTACAGTTGCTCCCCAAAGTCCACCACCTCAATTTTGGGATGATTCGTTGTCTATTCAGGTATTCCACGGGTGCAGGGTACATCAGTTGACTGTGGGGATTTAATCCACTGCTCCTGAGGTTGCACAGAGAGATTTCCCTTTCTCTTCCTTGTTCGCAAAGCTCTTGAGGTTCAGCTTTGGTTTTGGGCCCACCTTGTAAGTCACCCTCAGGCATCTGTTCCCCCCCCAAGACAGGACGGGGTTAAAGCAGCAGCTGATTAGGGGGCTCTGGCTCAGTCAGGCTGGGGGGAGGGAGCGGTACAGTAGTTATGATTGGAATGCAGGGCGAGCCTGTGGCGTCAGAGGCCAGCATGAAGTTGCAACAGCCTGAGGCGTGCCGTGTGTTCTCCCGGGGAACTTGTCCCTGGATCACAGGAGCCTGGCAGTGGCAGGCTGCACAGCCTCCTGGGAGGGCAGGTGTGGAGAGTGACCTGTGCTTGCACACAGGCTTCTTAGTGGCTGCAGCAGCAGCCTTAGCATTTCATGCCCGTCTCTGGTGTCTGCGCTGACAGCCGCGGCTCGTGCCCATCTCTGGCGCTCATTTAGGTGGTGCTCTGAATCCCCTCTCCTCGTGCACCCTGAAACAATCATCTCTTGCTTCTTAGGCAGTTCCAGACTTTTTCCCGGGCTCCCTCCCGGCTAGCTGTGGCGCACTAGCCCCCTTCAGGCTGTGTTCACGTAGCCAACCCCAGTCCTCTCCCTGGGGTCTGAGCTCCCAGCCCACACCCGCCCTGGCGGGTAAGCAGACAAGCCTCTCAGGCTGGTGAGTGCTGGTCAGCACAAATCCTCTGTGCAGGGACCTCTCCGCTTTTCCCTCTTCACCCCTGTTGCTGTGCTCTCCTCCGTGGCTCTGAAGCTTCTCCCCCCCCACCCCCTGTCTCTGCCAGTGAAGGGGCTTCCTAGTGTTTGGAAACTTTTCCTCCTTCACAGCTCCCTCCCAGAGGTGCAGGTCCTGTCTCTATTCTTTTGTCTCTGTTTTTTCTTTTTTCTTTTGCCCTACCCAGGTATGTGGGGATTTTCTTACCTTTTGGGAAGTCTGAGGTCTTCTGCCAGCATTCAGTAGGTGTTCTGTAGGAGTTGTTCCACATGTAGGTGTATTTTTGATTTATTTGTGGGGAGGAAGGTGATCTCCACATCTTACTTGTCTGCCATCTTGAAGGTTCCCCCCATTTACTTTCTTTTGCTTTTCCCTATCTCTTTCCTACCTGCTGTCCATAGATTAGACTCATATGTCAGATGACAAAGATTTATAAAGTATCTACAGTAAGGTACTTTTTAAGCTAATACATGTAAAAAGGCCTATTTATAATAGGTACTCAAATAATAATAGTTGAACCAAAATCTGAATAATGGGAAAATCAACTCCCCCAAAATTTAACCCTAAGATATTGGCAGAGTATGGTGAGATTTATTAAAGAATACGTAGACAGAATGAGGCAGGAGACAGATGGGCCCCAGGCTGAGCAGCTGGAGTCTGTCCCCTGTGGACAGATCCTCCAAGATGAAGAGGAGAGCAGGAGCAGAAAGGAGCTGAGCCCGCCCAGATAAGAGATAAAGAGATCACGTATTCTTCATGCTCAAGGTCAAGGAGACCCTCCTGACTACACATGTGTAGAAAGGCTCCTCGGGGGTCAAAATGGAGGTGGCATCACCCCACAGTAAGTGATGTCAACCTCCCCATAGGTCTCTTTGCTAGAATCCATCTTGGCTAAGAGAGGACCATGCACGCATGGGAGGACCCTGAGATAAACCAAATATGGACTCAGAACCAGGCAAAGCAAGATGATTGGCCAAGGGAAACCTGGAAGAAATGCGCCATATAAGTGATTCAAACTACCACGAGGGTGCGACTCTCTCTCTCTCTGAGCCCATGTGAGTCTTCACACGTACCCTTTTTCCTCCTAATAAACACTTTATTTGTTTCACTACTTTCTGTCTCTTCGTGGGAATTCATTTCTACAAAGCCTACAGGCCAAGGCCGTTTTACTCACCACTGGTCTAGTGGCTAGGATTCAGTGCTGTCACTGCTGTGGCCTGACTTCAATCTCTGGCCAGGAACCGAAATCCTGCTTCAAGCTGCTGCAGGCTGAGGCCACTGGAGATCAAGATGACCTCTGCGATTAGAAAGGTAAGTCTTAAGGGGAGAGGATATCACATTCATGGACGTGGCCATTCCAATATTTTACTTGAACAACTTTTGGATCACTAAGATATCTATCATTATAAGAACACAGATGAAATTAGTTGTCCAAATATATGGAGAACAATGTTATAAATGATCTAATCATAATCATTGTTCCTTGAGAAATTCTTGATATACCTTCTGAACTAAGCACCTGATAGAAGTAAGTTTTCAAAGTGACCATCTGTTCCATGCACTCGTATTTTATAAACCTTCTTCCTGGTGAAAATTTCTCATTATTGCTAATTGATTTTCAGCATATTTCAGGTAAAAAACTGAGTGTCAGAGAGATTAAAGGTATGCACATGAGAGAGAAATTCACATATAAAATATTGGCAGAAAATTATGGTATGAGCATTCATGTTGACAAGTATGTAGTTTATTTACGTCATATTTCTTTTTTTCTGGAGATGGGAAAGCTGAAATCAAGGTTGGACAAAAGCCAAGAATAAGGGTCAGAGAGGGATTTTTTAAATGTCACTTGCCAGAATATGAAGCCAGGGATTCAAGCACCAAAGGGATGAGTCAAACTATTAAGTGGTAATATGTTTAGCATGGTCATGGTCAAGTAACTGAAATCCATGTTGTCTCTGATCATCTTTTATGTGCACACTGTATTAAAAAAATGCAATTGCCCACTAAATGTAAGGAGCAATAGATAGAGCAGACATGAATGGTAATGCTTTTAATAGTTCAATTATAAATTCATTTTGTATTATGAAAAATAATATAACCACATTATAAACACTGATAAAAAACAGAACTGACATTAGTAGTCTTATTTCCCTGGTTCCATCTCTATAAACATTTGGTCATACTTTGAGCTATTTAGACTCATCCTCTGTTCCTACCATGTATATTAGTTTCCTTTTGATGTTATAACAAATTGCCACACATGAGTGGCTTTAAAATGACACAAATTTTTATTTCACATGTCTGACAGTCAAAATCTAAAAAGGATCTGCAGGGTTGCATTCCTTCCGGTGGTCCTAGGGGGAAACTCTGTTGCCTTTCCTTTTCCAGCTTCTAGAGGCTGCCTACATTCCTTGGCTTATGGCCTCTTTCTCCATCTTCAAACCAGCAGTGGAGCATCTTCAAATCTCTGTTCCTTTGCTTCTGTCATCACATCATCTTCTATCTGATTCTAATCTTCTTGCCTCTCTCTGAAAAGGACCCTTGTGATTATATTGGACCCACCTGGATAATCTAAGCTAATCTCCCCATCTCAAAATCCTTAATTTAATCACACCTGCAAAACTGCTTTTACCATGTAAGGTAACATATTCACAAGTTCTGGGAACTAGGATGCAGACACCGTTGGGGGATCATGATTCAGCCAATCACACTGTGGTTTCTTCTGGAACCAGTGGGCAGCGAAGCAGATAATCAATATATCAACAACCCTAAATGTACAAGTTAGCAAGATTTGAAAATAATTGTTTCCTCTTGTTGCGGATTTGCTTCCCCAGGGAACCGCTTTAAATATATGTATGTGGGAGGTATATTGGGAATATGCTAAAGAACATCTGTGAGAGTGAGAGAGATTAGTCAGAAGTCCAGCTGTGATGCAGATGCAATAGGGGCCTCGAATAATCAGAGAGTTCCAAAGTGGGAATGCATGGGACCTGGCCGTTGGATTCCTCCGTCGGTGCCGTTGTTGGCGGTGAGTGGACAGCAAGAAAAGCTCTGAGTAAGTGCTTCTTCTGGAAGAGGGACACAGCTATGAGACGGCAGCGGCCAACAATGCATGCAGCTAGGGACTGAGAGCCTTAGCTCGGCTCTGACAGAAGAGCTGGTTAGCTCATCACAGCAACCACTACCCTGCTCTCCTATCAAGGGTTGAATCCATGAGTATTCAACAATATATACATAGCTAGTCACCTCACTATCTTCCTTTGTCATATCTAGGGTACTGATGTTCTCTTTCTCCTGCCTCACAGGTAATGAGCCCCCAAAAGGAAGGTTCATTCTCTACCCCAGCCAGTTTGATAGGCAAGTGCCTGACCTCTCTCCTGAGCCTATGAACTCCATTTTCTAGAAACTATTTCCCCTTTTCCTTTGTTTTCACACAGAATTCTTGAAAAATGGCATAGCTCTATATCTGACCTGACTACTGAATTACTACAGGTTTCCTTATTTGCTAGGCTTTTCTATTAACTTCCCGCTAAATCTCCTCTCTACAACTGATTCATTTACCCATTCATTTGTTCATATCTTTGTTCCTTCACTCAACAAGTATATAATGTTCACCAAATAAGGGTCAGGTCTGGTGAATCACTAGCTATACTCACTCTCTTCATGGGAATTAATTTTAAGGGAGACTCACAACAATAACAACAAAAATTAACAGGGCTTTCCTAGGATATAAAAAGCTGAAAAGAGGATTGCTTCGCCCTGACAACAATATAGCATCAGACAATCTACAAAATCACAACTTTTCTTGAGCCTATCAGAGAGCTGTGGCTGCAGGGCAACCAACTAAGCCAATACTTAGGAAAAGCAGATACATCTAAGGAGACACAAGATGTTAGTATTTGCTTACCTGGAATAAACACAGGATGCCTCGCCTTGGAGGCCAGAAAGAACTCAGCCCAAAATTTTTGATAAATTGTTAAATGTTGAGTATGGGTGAATGTGAGAATATAGAAGTACTGGAAGCCACACACAAGGGGAATTTTCACAAACTCACAGGTTCTTCCCCAAAGACCTCACTATGAGCTCATGGCAAAATGTGGTGGCAACAGACCCAAGAAAAACTTTTTCTGGTGCATTCCTAGGAAAGAGATATATCTTCTAGCCTCTATCTCCTCTATGAAATAAAAGCCTTGAATCAGCAAGAGTAGGGCAGCAAATCATATCAGCTTTACGGCAAGGGCGGAAACCCATTCCAGCCGGGGAAAAGAACAGAAAATAATCCTCTCTACCCCCGGAGGAGGGGCAGGAATACATCTTGGGCCCAGACAGTTAGAGGTCTCCCACAACAGGTGGAGACAGGCAAGAGCGCTGAAAAGGCTCCACCAGGACACGATGCCTACCTAAGATACAGGCTGACCCAGAACAACCGGGAGTTGCTCTCCTCCCCTCCACCAGCAGGCTAATAGTCTGAGTTATAAGTAATAGCAGTCCACTGCTGGAGGAAGGTCAAGAGCAAGGAGAAAGACCCTCTCCAAAGTGTAGTTAAAGGGGAAGATTTAAAGCCAAAGATGGAACACACACTGAGAAAAACCTGCCAAACCCATCTCATCCCAAACACAAGAAACCAGTACTAGATGAATGTGAAGCCTTTGGTGCATTGTGAATAACGTAGGGTGGTAGGTAGAATCCTAAGCTTGTCCTTCAACATCCTGAAGTCACAGGGATTTTCGTGTTGACTTTGAAGGAGCAAACTGCCATGGTTTGCAGGAAAAGACAGGTCCTTCTAGCTGCTAAGAATGGTCCCCAGTTAACACACAACAAGAAAGTGAGGACCTTAGTCCTACAACCAGGAGAGATTGTATTCTGCCAACAACCTGAATGATCATGGAAGGCGACCAGAGCCTCAGATGAAATTGCAGCCCGGGCTAAAAACTCGATGTTTAGCCTGATGACCCTGAGCAGACACTGTATCTGGACTTCTTACCAAAGGAACTATGAGATAATAAATGTGCGTTTTGTTTTCACCTCCATTTTTATCACGTTCAGTTGAATAGGCTCTAATCAGCTCCTCAAGGGAATGAAAATCCTTAATTTCAACAGATGGTGATTTTTTTTTTTAAGGTAACATTCACATAACAAAAAATTGACCATTTTAAGGTGCACAATTTAGTGGTATTTAGTTTATTTACAATATTATACAACCATCACCTCTTTTTAGTTCCAAAAATGGGTGTCATTTTAAGTTTGTGGTAACCTATGACACAGCCCAATATACACTGTTGGAGGGATGATGGATCAACTCAAAGGAATGAAGGTCTCTGAAGAAGGTGGCATGAACTAATGTAAATATAAAACTTTTAAAAAATTTAATTGCTGTAGAACATAACTGTCTAAAACAAGATGGAAAGCAATTTACTGTGAACAGATATATATTTTACTTTCATAAATGTTAACAACAATAGTACAAAGGATGTGAGGGAGGTAGTGGGAATATGTTGTGTTCGGTCATTACCGTGTGAGTTTCCTATTGCCATGTAACAGGTTATCAGCTAACTTGCTTCAGTCTACTTTTAATTAAGTTAAATATGTATGTGTGTATATATATATATATATATATATATATATATACACATATATTACACTCTAAGGCAAAAAACTTTTTCATGAAATTTATGAATAACAATAATGGAAAAATAAATCATAAAAACTCATCAATCCAAAAGAAGGCAGAAACAGGGGGTGAACAACAGATGAAACAGAACATAGCGAGACAGACACATCAATATCAAACTTAAATGCTTTGAACACACCAAATAAAAAACAGAGACCCAACCAGATACTACCTATACTACTTTATACCTACCTTAAATTGAATTGAAATTTTAAAAAATTCTCCTGCAAATATAATCAAAAGAAAGCTGGAGTGGCTATATTAATATCAGAAAAAGTAGACTTCACAGCAAGGAATATGACCAGAATAGAGAGGGACATTATGTAATAATAAAGGGGTCAACTCATCAAGAAGACATAATAGTCATAAAATTTTATGCACATAAAAACAGAGCTTCAAAATATATAAAGCAAAATAATACTAAAATATAGAACTGAAAGGAAAAATAGACAAATCAATGATTATATTTGGAGTCTAATTTTCTAAACATCTCAATAAACTTTGTTTTAGGTCGTGTGTTTTTAATGAAGGTCACCGATGGTTGTAAGTATTTAAAATCCAAATAGGGCTTAAGGCTCCCCATGGCACATTTCTCAGCCTCTCTCCACTCAGTCATAACACTGTACCCAAATACAATCTCCTCTAGTCCTAACCAGGAGTAGAAGACTCCCAAAGGAAGGATGAATCAGAAATTGAACTATCTGTAGTGAGGTGGATGGACCTAGAGTCTGCCATACAGAGTGAAGTAAGTCAGAAAGAGAAAAACAAATACCTTATGCTAATGCACATATATGGAATCTAAAAAACTGGTACTGATGAACCTAGTGGCAGGGCAGGAATGAAGATGCACACGTAGAGAATGGACTTGAGGACACGGGGAGGGGAAGCAGGGATGAAGTGAGAGAGTAGCATTGACATATATACACTACCATGTGTAAAATAGATAGCTAGTGGGAAGCAGCTGCATAGCACAGGGAGATCAGCTCGGAGCTTTGTGACCACCTAGAGGGGTGGGATTAGGGAGGGTGAGAGGGAGGCTCAAGAGGGAGGGGATATGGGGATATATATGTATACATACAGCTGATTCACTTTGCTGTACAGCGGAAACTAACACAACATTGTAAAGCAATTATACTTCAATGAAGATGTAAAAAAAAAGAAATTCATCAGAAAACCCATCTCAGATACTCTAGGGCAGTCTTCAGATTAGTGAAATCTGAGTTTCTTAATGGGCATTGGCATTCTTATAGTTAGAAAAAGTTCAGTCAAAGGCTATGTATTATGTTCAAGGCAAGTTCTACCATGATGCCGAATAATCCCTTTTTTCTTTCCCCCCTTAGCAATGGTTCTCAAATTTTTTAGTCTCAAAACAATTTACACTCTGACAAACTACTGAGTGTCCCAAATCCCAAAGAATTTGTGTCTATATGGGTTATAGCTATGAATACCTAATGTTGTAGAAAATTGAGAAAAACATTAAAATATTTTTTACTAACTTTAAGGTAATAAATCCATTATACTTTAATATAAATAACATATACTATGAAAATAACATATTTTTCCTAACAAAAGTATTAGTGGGAAGAGTGGCATTGTTTTATGTTTGTGTCAAATCCCTTTAATGGCTGGCTTAAAGGAGGAAATCCGGATTCCCAAATCTGCATTCAACCTGTTGTATATGTTGTTTTGGTTGAAGCATATGAAGGAAATGCAGCTTTACACAGATATATAGTTGGAAAAGGGAGGAGTATTTTAATAGACTTTTCAGACAATTGTGAATATTCTTTTTTGACAAACAATAGTTTCTTAAAGATTAACTGCAAGGTGGAATCTGTAACTAGTGAATTTCTGTACTCTGTTACATTAAAATCTATTCATCAGTCATGCATTTTGAATGGATCGTTTGTCCATATACAATTTTGAGATATCATAAATTCGTCATTTGGAAAATTGATTCCTTATGCTATGTAGACATTCCAAATGTTGATAGATTTCTTTATACAGTAATAATATAAAAACATATTTGCTATTATCATCAATCTCATCAGAAAACCTTTAAGTATTGGGAAATTATTCAGCTTGTGGTGGCAGATACAAGCTTTCCAAAATTCTAACTTTCAATTGAAAGTTCAGATTTTATCACTGGTAACAAATATTGTCAGTTATTTTCTTTGAAGTGACAGGCTCACTGAATTTATTTTCAAGAAAATGTCTGTCAAATACCAAGGTCTGCATAACCATCAGCTTGGGAGTCATTCTTCTAAATAAAAACGGGGCCTCGTGAAAAAGTGGCCTAGTTCACCTCATTATTCAGACAAGTGCTTTTCCTTCAGTCACCAACATATTACTCTGCAGAGCGCTTTCTGTGTATTTCTCACTGTCGCACAGAACATTAAAAAGAGGTACGCATAACGGTTGAGATTTAACAACAGTAGTAGTTTTTACTGCTTCATCAGGGCATTCTTAATTGAAGCTGGTTTTTTGTTTTGTTTTATCTGCAAGGTGCATGAGGAACGCCCTGATTACTAGCGGCTTTGTACTGCTGCCTTGGTGCCTGCTAAGGTAGTAGCAGTTTTATTACGAATATTTCACTATCATTGCAAATGGCAACAGAGTGAAAAAGCAAATAACAGTACTATTATAAAAGATAACTTTGATATCACAGATCACCTTAAAACAAAGCTTGGACACCCCTAGGCGTCCACTGGAGCACACATTGAGCACAGCTGCTTTACTTCAAATATATACTGGTGAAAATAAAGTTTATGGGTACACTTACTACAATTGCTAGAGTAAAAGGATGGCAGTGGTTAATTTTGTGAGTTAAGGCTATATTTAATATATTTCCTTAGTCACTCTTACCTAAAACCTTTCATAATTAGTCACTGCTAACATCTGGCTCTGTAAAAGAAGAAGTACACACTCCTTAATTAACAGGGATAGCATACTTTCTAATCCTAAAGGTGAAACTGAGGAGAAGAGTTCAGCCCCCTACCCGGCCTTCCCTCTCAATCCCACCCTAATTTGGAATGAAGGTTTAGCTGCTACAGACAGCATTCTTGATACAAAGAGAAGACTCGAATTATCATGTCCTTGAATTGTAACTACCCAGGGAATTCAGTGAGGAAGTCAGTCAGTTACAAATAAATATTAAAAAGTTATAAGCCATATATACTAAGTATAAACAGAAAACATAACAGAAAAAAAATAACCCTTTGACAACCCAGTAAAAATATAAAATTCCTAGCAATAAACTTAATAAGAATATGCAAAACCTCTCTGAAGAAAACTACATGAATTTACAGGACATAAAAGGAGACTTGACAATAGGCAGAGGCATATCATTCTACTAGGTAGAAAGAATAAACAATTGTAAACCATGTAAATCTTGCTCTAATTGACTCATATTTAAACAAGCACAATGAGAAACCAGAATGAAATTTCTCTTTTGAATTTGGCAATATGATTTTAAGTGTCTCCAATACAATAAATATGTGAAAGTAGCCAGAATAATTTTGACAAAGCAGAGAATTTTCCGTTATTAAAGATATGCATGTCAAAGCTACACCCATTGAAACATGGAGTACTAGGGTAAAGTTAAACACATTATCTAATGCCACAGAACTCAGTCACGATGTAGACCCAAGTTATATAATAAATGTTGTGATGATCATGAAAATAAGTGATCACATGCTGAGGTATTTATTATATGCTGTACACTATTCTAAGTGCTTAATATTGTGCATGAACTCATTTAGCCCACTCTGAAACTATGCAAGGTAGCTATTTCTTCACTTTAGAAATGAGTTTTCTGAGTTAACCAAATTGAGGATGACTGAATAACCAATTTGGGAAAATCGACTTGCTGCTAAGGAGGAAATAAAGTCATAGTTTTTTTTTGTATATATCTGCCCCAAAATATATTTCAAATGAGCTGTATTAAATATAAAAAATAACTGACAAAACTTTAAAAACATAGCAGACTATTTACGTAAACTAGTAGCAAAAAATACCTCTTTAAGCATGATACCAAAGGCATAATGCAAAAGGTATAGGTTTAGATAAATTATATTTTTATTTCTACCTTCAGGCAAAAATTTAAGAAAGTTAGATGATACTCAGAATGGTGGAGTTTTAGGAAAATGTACAACCTCATTTCCTGCTGGAGGGATGACAAAACAATAGTCTTAAACATATTTATACTCTTTAAGCCAATGATCATATTTCTAGAAATATTCAGCAGGAATTATAAAAATGAACAAGGATGTATATATAAAAGATGTTCATAAGTATTTTTATAAGTATAATAAATTGGCTACAATGTAGATATCCTGCAACAGTGACCTGTCGGGATAGAAATTACAGTATATTCATATAGTAAAGTAATAGGTAGGCATTATAATGATGCTGTAGGTCTTGTATTTATGGGCATGGAAAGATGCTCTATGGTACGTTAAATGAACATTGCTTATAAACTGTATGAATTGTTTGATCCCATGTTTATTACCTCAACACACACATGCCCTCTATAACAGTGATGCTTAACCTTTGCTGCAAATTAGAATCACCTGGAGAGATTATAGAATCCAATTAGCAAGACTTAATTCAGATTAGATTTTCTGGAGGTGAGATAAAAGTATCAAAAATATTTTAATGCTCCTAAGATGATTCCAATATGCAGCCAAGTTTGAGAACTATGGATACAGAACCATCTGCTAAGTTGTCAGCTATGAGTGTCTTTGTGGGATAGAATGATCATATATATTTTGTCTATTCTTTTCGTGTGTTTTCAACTTTAATATGTGAATAACTTGAGTGATGATAATGGTATGGAGTGTATTGGTATGTGTAATGAGGAGTGTGACCCCATTTTTTTGATGTCTGACTGTTGACAGCTTTAAGCCTCACCCCTCCCTCTTCCCCTGAGGCCCCATATCTGATCAAGCTGATAAGGAGACCTGGGTTGCCCTCCTTTGGCACAGATGAGGGATTCAAACCACGAAAGCCTCTTCTCGCACATGAACCACGACTCCAGCCCTACCTCGTAAAGATGCTAAACTTCCAGGCCAATCTCCTTTCTTTGGTTTCTCAAGCCATTTCAGACCTGCTGGAGAGACTGCCCTATACTCCCCAGAGACCTCAATTATGTAAGTAATAAACTTTTCATGTTTTTACTTACAAACTCTTTTCATGTGTCTAGCGTCAGTCTCAATATCAACCAAATTTTGGGCAGGGGTCCATTTGACTTTTCAGAGGACTACAACGGCATGGAAAACAGTCACCTTTAAAAATTGTCATTGTAACTCTGCATGAGACCCCATGCCTTCATGCATCACCAAATATTCTTTTTACTGCACGGTTCTAGGGCTTTTCTTGTCCTCAGCTGCTAAAGACTCCTGCTTTGTCCTCTGGGAGCAGACTAAGGGTTTCTATCTCTATTATCCGACCAGACATAATTCCCAGGGGATTTTGCTATCCAGTCCTTGTCTTCAAACTGAATTTCTGAGGCCTGGGTGGGCTGCTATCTTTGCTCTATTCTTCGGATGTAACATAGCAGCACTATGCCTCGATTCAAATTCCTCTTGGGTTTTGATGCCAGGACAAGACGTGGACTGAAATTTCAACGTCTCACTTTTAGAGCCTCAAAGGTGATTATATTTTTCATCTCCTTCTCTAGAAGAATCACACCTACTGTAGTTTTGATGAAATTTCTTTCTGTTTTAAGCAATCAATCTTTAGCTGTGTATTGATATCTTTTATACTCATCTTGCCATGCTCCTGGCAATGTTATTATGCATCTTTTTATATTTATTAGCCATTAGTTAGCCTTTTTTATAATATTTTATATCTATATTTTAATAGTTAGAATGATAAAAAAATCTGTATTCTCCTTACTCTTAATTATATTAAATAATTTCCAACTCTAAGAGTTCTAAATAATTATTATTAGTTTTTTTATTAATAGTTTTATAGTAAGCTCAAGTAAATGAATCAGAATCTATCTCAGTGGTTGGCAAACGATGGCCCACTGGCCAAATCCTGCTTTTGTGCATGAAATTTTATTGAACTCATTTGTTTGTGTTCTCTGTGACTGCTTTTGTGTTACAACAGCAGAGTTGAATAGTTGTGACAGAGACCATCTGGCCTGCAAAGCATAAAATATTTACTACCTGTCCCTTTATAGAAAAAGTTTGCTGACCTTGATCTATGTTATTGTGGAACAGCTAGTGGTTTTAAGACTCTCCACAGTAAAAACTGCTAAAACAAAAAGGAATAACAAAACACTTAAAAATATTTGATAAGTGAAAAAAAGTTACAGGATAAGAACTGCAGTGGCACGAAGGGGGGTTAAGACTTTTTAAACGTCCACCACACAATATAGGCTGCTATGTAAATACCTATCTTCACTCACAAAACTCTAAGAGCCCCAAGTCTTCCTTTTACATTTTCAAAGGCAAACTTTCTGATAAATTCTGGAGGGAACAGGAATTATTTATTTTCATAAACTCTTAATCCAGATGAACTCCAGTGTTTCCCAAAGTGGTCTGGTCTCTGATAGTCTTGGCTCTGTTAAAGAATACTTTTTTTTTTTAAGGTAAAATTGGGGCTCTCATAGAAATATAAAAATGAGCACAAGTATTTCATTTAACTCAGTTAATGATGGAGCTAGTAAGATGTTATTAGCCAGTCAAAGGAGAATTTTAAAAATTTGTATGCAGTAAAGAAATGCTAAAATGAACTTAAAATAGATGCAAAAATTGCTCTAGCCGCAGGCAATAATCAACTGCATTCTACTGGACACAACAAACTTATGTTTCTATGAATAGGAATCGTTTGCATTATTACCTGTTTTCTACAATTTATAGAGTTGTAAAATAGCTCAAAAACCATGAGAGGCAGGGATCACCCAGATGGAGTAACCAGATAGGACCCCTGCTGGTCCTTTTTTGGCCCATTTCAAAGTCACAATTTTTCCTGACAGCTCAAATGGTCCATTTCTTCTCTCCTTACCTGTTTTATTACCAATATGGAACCCTGCCTTTTTCATTTGTTTCTGCAACATTGTGGTTCTTTGAAGGGATGTACAGCACTTTGGGGACTAATGCTAAGATAGTTCTAATACGAAAGCACAAAAAAGGAACAACTTAACATTTGGTATTATACATTACTGTCCAAAGACCTAGGCCACTCCTCTCTCTAGAGTAGTTATTTCGAAAATTTCTACTGTTGTCCTATTCTCAGCCATCTCTCTACTTTCAATGGTCTACGGAAATTTAATATTCCTTACTTTACTATACAAAGAAATCAAGCATCTTCTTTATCTCATCCTTGGACCTGACTATGCCCGAGAGGACACAACGGGTCAATTAAAAATCCCCATTGAGTTTGCTCACAGTGTTTTCCTAAATAAAAGAACGGAAAAACCAGCCTCCCTAGAGGTAAAGTTATGTCAGTTCTCTAGAAGGCAAAAATGTCTTTAGTCAGTTTTTGGTTTTGATTCAATAGCAATTTCTTTTTCTGAGTTAATAGATACTGTAGGGGGAAAAAAAGGTAGGGTAAGGGGTATGGACAATTTACAGAGCTGAGGTGGGTTTGCTATTTGTATTGAGCTGCTAGGGAAGGCCTTGCTCTGGTAAGAGATTCCAGTGAAGTGAAGGCGGATCTTTCCCCAGACAGAAGACCAGCCACTGTACAGTCCTTAAACGTTAGTGTATTTGAGGAAGAGCAAAGAAGCCAGTGCAGCTGGGCAGTGAGTGAGAAGTCCAGTGTTAGGAGAGAGAGAATGTGGTAGAAACCAGCTCATGAAGGACCTTCTTGGTAAGGTGTCTACAGGGCAAAACTGTAACTCTTCTGGGCAGAGTGTGACTATCTTCCAGCTCACCTGTCTATTGCTTTCTTCCACTCTCGAAAGAGTTTTGGTTTCGCTAAAAAAAATTATATGGTCACCCTACTTAAAAATAATAACTGAAGTTTTTTTACCATGATATATGAGTGAAATCAAGAGCCACTGTGCGATTTTGAGCGGAGGAATGATGGGAAACCATATACATTTGAAAAGAAGGAAATTAAAAAATTAACATAATATTTTCAGAGATACCGAAATCACCGAAAATGATGTGGGGAGTAAGAGTTACACTGGGCTATGGAGGAGGGAAAATATCTTTCCTCTCTCCATCTCAGGTTCTCAACTGTGTCTCTGTAACCAAAGACAGATTAGCAAGAGAAAAGCACACACATTTAATATGAGTTTTACATGACACGGGAGGCTTCATAAGGAAATGAAGACCCACCCGAATAAATGGTTAAACCTGAACATTTTTTTGCAAAGTTTGATGAAGAGTGGAAATCATGGGAAACTGTGACAGGACCAGGGGTCCGAGGTAAGTGTAGTGAACCGAGGGGAGAACTTTGCAAGTCCGTGGTTCAAATTTCCCCACCGGGTCCTTCTTTCTTTGGAGATGAGGATGCCGCATTCCTCCCAGTAGAGGCAGGACACCTCTCACATGAGAGTCTTATGACCTGCTTCAGGGGAGATGGTCAGAAAGTCCTTCCTGAACCTGCCATTTCTCAAATCCCTTCAGCTTAAAATACTACATATGACAGAGCACCATATTTGGGGGTGTTGTGTCCTGAATCCTATTATAGCCAATTGCTAAAATCTCCTAGAGTAAGGAGGGATAATCCAAGGCCTGTAGAGATGGCAGAAAAGAAAGCTGGCAGGTGATGTTTCTCGTAAGAGCAAGTGAGCTTCAAACCCGGGGGGTTTCATGGAAAAGGAACGGCAACAGTCTGGAGGTAGCAATAAGGAGCAAAGAAGAGATCTGTCCCACCTCAGGGCCCACTAGGAGGTTTTAGGGGAAACAGTGATTTCATGGGAGGGCCAGATTTCAGTTAGAGCAAGAAAGTGAAAGTTATGTTTTCTGAAGGTACTTACTATACAGTACCTTGAATGTAGACAGTATGTATAACGTCTCAGAACATAGATACTGGAGCCAGACAAACTTGACTTTGAATTTTATTACCAAGTGTGTGAACTCAGGGAAGATGTTTAAACTTTCTAAGTCTCATTTTTCTCTTCTGCAAAATGAGTGTAATACACTTACCTAATTTTGGTAAGAATTAGTTGGAGTAACAAGAATCACGTTATCTAACATGGAGTCTGACGTAACTGTCAAACAAATAGTAAGTCAAATAGATGCTTAAAAAGCTTGTATGAAATGGATAAGAGACTGTAGCCAGCTGCTAAGGCAAGCGGTTAACTAGATTACATTATCAAAAAGCATCTACTGAGCACATGCTATGCACAGGTTGCAGAGAGAAATGGGCCTCATTCCTTAATTTCCCCCTTTGAAAATATGCACGTTTTCATGTCATTCTCATGCTCCGAATTCGACAATGGCTCTTGATTTTATTAAAAATAAAAGCTAAAGTTTTCAAGGACCAATGTCAACGATTTCTCTATGCAAATGTAATTTTAATACTGCTCGCTACCTTCATATCAAGAAGAAACCGAGACTTCTACTTCAGGCCAAGATGAAATAATGTAGACTGGGTTTACCTCTGGCTTAAAATAGCAAATACAAAACCAAAACAAAACTAGAAGTGATTTTTAAGATACCGGATATCAAGCAGCAAAAACCAGCGATCCTTGAAAGAGGAGAAGCAAATGTGGGTGGCGGAGGGAATGGAGAGTGGCTCTCAAGCGCCCCAGTTTACTGCCCTGAGAGAGTTTCCAGCAACAGGGCAGGAAGGGGGATCTAAGTGGGGTCTCTCTGCAGTGAGGGGTTGCAGCTGAGGTCCAGGAAGGCCAAGGCAGCCAGAGTTCACAAGACAGAGTACAGGAGAAAGGAAACTATGCAGAAAAAAACGTCTGAGCTACGGAGGGGGTCCGTGGTGGTGCATTCAGCTGAATTCTGATAAGCACAAGTCCGCGAGGAAACTGCCAATGCCGACAAAAACCACATAAAAGGAGCAGAGGTATCAATTCCTGGAACTCACACAGGGCCTAGAATAGTGCTTGTTTTCAGCAGCCAGAATGGTGGAAAGAGAAAGAGAAAAAATGTCACTAGCTGCTGCTATACAGGTTGTTCCAGAGCTATGGTATTTACTGTTTACTAGTAAAGGGCTTAGTTGAGATGGTGACAAAAAGAAGATCTAAAGAGGGAAAAGAAAGGAAATAAAAGTGGTGCTTTTGGAAAAATTACTACTACTAGAAGTGATGAAATAAACGGTAGCCACCGGACGGTGATGTGGGATCAAAGGAAGCTATTGATCCCAAGCAGTATGACAATCCATCAGCGAGCCTTCCTGCTTGGAGGCCAGTATCTTATCTTTCCCAAAACACCCATCTTTTAAAGGGACGAGGGGCAGGAGTGTGGCTGCCTTCCTCTGGGGGAATATGATGCAGTGTAAAGTGTCTAAAGCAGTGTGTCTCAAACTCTAACCTATTAAATAAAATTCATCTGGGAAATCTTGTTCAATTTCAAATAATGATGCAATAGGCATGGGGTGGGGCTAACCATTCCACATTTCTACGTTTCCTCCCAGAGATTCTGCCGCTGGTACATACGCCACACTTTGAGCAGTAAGGGTCTAAAAATTTTAAAGCGCTGTGTGCACTTTAATTAGAGGTCCTATAAATTGGGCAGTGGAGCCCAAGTGTTCGTGGTACCAAGGTATATATACTATTTCTGTTACACTAAGTAGTACTACTCCAAAGGAAAGAAGTTGCCTAATGGAAACAACGTATGAAGGATATCAGAGCAGTAGACCTTCTGGATTCAAAACGGATAATTTTATAATCTACGTTAGCAATGTATTTTCAGGATAAAACATTTATAGGCTTAAATTAGGTGATTTATACTTGGTCGCCCTTGCCATACATGTATAAATCAATTTTATCTTGAACTGAGAACCTTATAAGAACCACAGTAAGATAACTAAGCGTTTATATACAAACAAGGAATGGTGGAATGTGAAAGTTAATCCTTTGACAATAATGCCAATCGTTTATGTGCTTCTACATTAGAAACTAAACCAATTCTAAATAAGGCAATAGAAACTACAGATAAACGACCACTGACCTCAAAAATTCCTTCTACTGCAAGACCTTAATTGCCATCATTAATGCCTAGGCTAAAGTTTTCAGAAGATACTAAGACAATTTAGAATCAACTTATCAAAGAGAATTCCTTTTAAATCATCTCAGATCACACGTGGCCAGGAGAAGATTGATCTTAGAGATCTACCAATGTTAACTGGCATCCAAGAGCGATGTTCTCGATTACATTCTCTATGTCCTTTGGCTATTATCTTAGAAAACTGAAGGGAGACAAGGAAGTTATAAACTGTAGAGTAGTATCATTTTCTTCAAGGCACTCTTCAGTAATAGAACTGGAGCTGTACAATCACTAAAAGGCAGACAGGCCGGAGAGGAGCAGCTTATTGTTAAGGAGGGTACCGAACCGGCAACAGGTGTGTTTAATCTTTCTGAGTCCTCCTACACCTAGGAGCTAGACTGGTAAGATAATGAAACTTCATGAGTTGAGAACAAACTATGATGTCGTCTGTCAAACTGGCCTGGGTGAAGTAAAATGTAGGCGGTTTCTTTCATAATGAGATTTGTGAAATAGTGACGTACCTGTTATCTATTCTGATTCCAGGCAAGGTGCTATTTCAGTAACTGTGCGTGCTAAAGGTGGTGATTTTCACCCCACTCTGTCATTGCCCCCTCCTTTGCACCTCCCTGCCAGCTGTGCAATTTGCTGGGGATTTGGCCGCTGGAGTTCGTTATTCAGAACAGCGTCTTAGAAATGCTATTTTCCCGTGTATTTCCTATGGAAGGAAATGAAAAGACTAGCATTTCTAAAAATTTATTCAAGCAATGGTTTGGTTCTCTTTTATTTCCTTTGGGAAAGAGTCTTGTTGACTCTGGCAGGTATTCTGTCTTTTTTGTTAGGTGCCTCTCACTGTTAAGTGGAAAGAAAATGTTGTATCATAGGGGAGCTAAAAGTTTTCCCACTGATCGACTTTGTCTATTCTGACTTTTTAAAAGCAAAGCAAAGAATTATCTATCAGGTTATCCAACCAAATAGCTGCCTAATTTTCAGGCCATACTGCAATATGACTTAAAGCCCCAGAGGAGGTGCGAAATATACACTGTGAATTCAGTGTCAGCAACAATTTATGACAGACAATTGTAAAAATATAGTTTAATAAAAGGAATTTTATTTGTTATACTGTGGGAATAGTGAAATCTTTTTAGCTTTAGCTTTTAGCTTGGATGTAAAGTAGGAGGGGAAAAAAGCAAGTTCCAAAAGAGTTTTTCTTCCTTCCTTCCTTCTTTCTTTCTTTCCTCCATCCTCTCTCCCTTCCACTACCCATAACAACCAAGATGCCAGGATGCTTGCTCCCTAGGTGGAGGTGATGTCAGGATTTAGTTTTCTCATTTTAATGTTATGTCTGGTTTTCCAACACTCAGCCTTTGAAATATGTCACTGTAAGGGAATATCAAGCCCACTTTGTAATTTGGAGGTAATGTACAAAGTGTGTGGCTGTATATTACGTAACTTCTCTTTTTACCGTTCTATGCCCTCAATTCAATTGAGAAAACACTTATTGAGGGCCAAGGATTCGCAAAGCGTTGTGCAATAAATGACTGATGACGCCCAAGTTGATTAGAAGTGGCCTCTGCCAATTCATGGGGGAGATAGCTACTTGCAAAAACCGTTATCAGACAAATTCAGGAAAGCCTTGTAAATAATTGATTTGTTTATACGTTTGCTGAGCTCGTGCTATGACAGGTGCTATGCAAAGCAGTGATCATACAAGACAAAAAGACACAGCCTTGACCTTAAGGAACTTGTAATTAAAATTTAGAGAGATAAGGGAGTACATAATTAGTGTCTGTGATAATTGCTATAAAGAACATAGGCACATATACAGTGAATCTCTGCATTTTATCAATGTTGAAGATGATAGGTACTATATCTACACATATGTACTACCATTTCAATGGCAGACATGAATATCAGATCATAACACTGCTAAGCCTGAACAGAGCCCTTTCACCCACAGTATTCCAGGCAGTAACCATAAGTTGAGCGACAATGACAGAAGAAAACTATTATCCATTCTTTATGTCTTTCCACCTATTCATCCACCCATTCATTTTTTTTCCCCAACTGTTCTCCAAAAAACATCTTATACATGTCAGGATGCCCAAATGCATACTTTCAATCATAGTCTCATTCTGGCCAAGTCTGCAATGGAATATCTTTACTATTTTTTCATCCATACTTCAAAAAATGCATTTTTTTTGTTCCTATGCACAATCTTAAATGTTATATTCTTGCTCTTCTTCCTATTCCCTGCCAAATCTATTACCAATTCCTATGGATGATTTTCACTGTAACGCATTCGTTGCAAATCTGTCTGTGAAGTTCAATTCCTCATCCAAATCTAGAGCCTCACTTCTTTCCTAATCTACTTCTATCGTAGCCTGCAAACTGTACTCCTTGATTTAATCCCTTTAGTCCTATAGCAAGTGTCCATAACACTCCGTATATCACTCCCAGGTTGAGAATCATAAATTTATGATTTAACTGGGAGATTGGGATTGACATATATACACTACCATGTGTAAAACAGATAGCTAGTGGGAACCTGTTGTATAGTGCAGGGAGCTCAGCTTGGGGCTCTCTGGTGACCTAGATGGGTGGGATGGGGGCGTGGGAGGGAGGTCCAAGAGAGAGGGGATATATGTGTACATATAGCTGATTCACTTCGTTGTACAGCAGAAACTAACACAACATTGTGAAGCAACTATACCCCAATTAAAAAAAAAATTATGTTCTGCATAAATTAGAATCTTAATTCTTCAATCTAGTAATTAAGGCCCATCATAATTACTGTAACTTTCACTGCACAACCAACATGCATAGCCCTCTAAAGGGCACATTTATAAGGCACATTCATATTGTGATTATGACATTAACCTAGAGAGCTGGGTAATATATATTATTTTTCTAAGAGAGATATGACTTTTCTGAAGTAACAGGGCAATTGAGAACACCCCGGTTTGAATTTAGCTATTCTGCCTTCAAATACGGATCTTCCAAAATACAATGATCAATACATATCATATCATACACATCAAACTTCCCCATAACGATCTCGTTCTTCAAGAATAATGGGCTACTTGGCCACGTGAAAACCAAAACCAAAACAAAACCCTCGACCTGAAATGCTTTTCTTTATTCTTTATTATTCCCTGTCTACTATTTCCTCAAGAATACCAACTCACCTTCTTTAGAAAATCATTTTTGGGTAGAATCTTTCTTACTTACATTACTTTTAAAATTAATTAATTAATTGTTCTCCATACTTATTCAAATTTTACTACACTATCTTCACTTGCTGTATTACTTTGTAGTTTGTTTCACTTTGGTACGTTTTGTTTCCTTCAGTTCTTTTAGGGCATACTGTGTCTTCTGATATTTAAAAATATGACATAATACTTAGTAAAATTCTTGGCACATAGCAAATATTCACTGAATGCTTGTGGATTCATCACTGGTCTTTCCCATTGCACACTGGCCCTTTTTAGGACGTTTTTGTCAGGCTCTATATATAGCTGTAGCAGGCAGAGTAAAGGCCTCCCAAAGATGTCCATGTTTAATCCCCAGAAACTACGACTAGCTTAGGTTAAATGCAAAGAGCAATTAAGGCTGCAGGTGGAGCTGAATGTGTTAATCAGCTGACCTTGAGCTGGGGAGATTATTCCGGATTACCCGAGTGGGCTCAACACAATCACAGGCACTCTTATAAACAGGAGAGGGAGACAGAAGAGAAAGAACCAGAGAGATGGGAGCATGAGAAGGATTCCCCCAACATTACTGGCTTTGTGGATTCAGGCACGGGCCATGAAGGAGAGAATGCTGGGGGCCTCTAAAAGCTGCAAAAGGCCAAAATACCAGATTCTCCTCTAGAGTCTCTAGAAAGAAGAGTAGCCCCATTTTAGTCCCGGGAGACCAATTTCATGCTCCGACTTCCAGAACTGTACAATGATAAGTCTGTGCTGTTTTAAGCCACTGTTGGGGATAATTTGTTACAGCAGGCACGGGAAACTAATGTATAACTAATATACCGTTTATTTTTATAAAAATATTAAAGATGGGCTTTTATGGAAAATCCACTGAGATTTTCTGAATCATATGAAGAGTATATTCCTACTCAGCTTAAATTTTCCACAAGTGTGTTCTGTGTGTGTTTGCAACCTGATTATTAGACAGCATGTAGCTAAATGTCAGCTAAACATGAACCATCTTGGCACGACCCCTGCTAACCTCTTCAGCTGCATCTCTCATCATTATTCTCCTCTCACTCGAGCCCCATGCCACGCTGTACATGCAGCTTTCTAAAACGGCTAAGCTCGCCCCTAAATTTTGGCTTTTTCTCCTTGCCTCCTGGTCCTCCACAAACTTAGGTTTTAAAACTCAGTTTGGACATCACTTCCATGGCAGCCTTGCTGTCCCCCATGGGAGGTAGGCCCTTTCCTTTGTGTTTCCTTTGCCTGCTACACAAGACTTGCTATAGTTTAGGTGCCTTTTAACATCTCAGTTTTCCCCTCTAGGTCTTAAACAACTTGAGGTCAGGAACTCCGTTTTTGGGTGTCCTTGGAACCCCAGTCTTGGCAGTGCTGTTCACAGTAGTGACTCAATAAAAATATCGGGCAGTGAACGGAAGAATTCTCTAGCAAATCTCTCAAACATCTCTCTACAGCATATCTTCAAATTACGTTCTGCATTCGATTCATCCTAGTTCCCCAACATCTCCTTTGCTGACAGTTTAAATTTCTCCTTTTCACAAGTTCCACGGTAACATTCTATTTCCCTTCTTCCTTTTCATTGCCAGTTCCTGAGATGTGTGAGCTACACACCTGTGCCACAGCTTCTACTCATTTACATTTTAATCCCCTGCATATCTGGCTTCTGAAAGCATCCTACTACGCAAATTATTCTCTTAATATCGCCAGCTGCCTACCCCAATTCAATAACCTTTTGTCAATTCGTGTTTTATTAAATCTCTCCAATTCTTTAGACTCTTGATCTTTAAGCCTCTTTATTTTTCTTATTCTTCTGCTCTTTTCTGCTAGTTTCTCTTTCTCCATAGCTGGCACTTTTCTTTTTGGGGTTCGTAACTGTGGTTCATACTCTAATTTGGGTCTGTGTTTCCTGCTCGTCCCCTTAAAGACTCACAAGCTTTGTCGGCTCATAGCTTTTTACGTTCCACTCTCGGGCTTCTCACCTGTGCTTTAGTCCCATCTGTGTAAAGCTAAATGGCAATCCAAATTTGCTTCCCTGACATTATTGGAAACTCAGCCTTTCCTAAACAAATATGATTTTCCCTGAAACTAGTTACTCTTTGGAATATACACACGACTGCCAGGATAACTGCTTTTGTTGTAGTTCCCTGTATGTGAAAGTTTGGAAACCGCACGAATTCCTATTTTTACTTTACCCATTAGATTCAATCATTCAGAGTTTTCTCGTATCTATGATATAAATTATGTTAATACTCATATAGATTATGTTAATACTTTTGCCCTTCAATGATTGTGCACTCATCACTTCCTATCTTTTTTTCCTTAAAGTCAGATATGATTTGAGTACAAATCCTGATTCCCTCTCTGTTTGCTGTATAGCCAAGGGGAAGTTGCTGGTTTTCTCAATTTGTAGAAATAGGACTATAAAAATACCCGAAAATACTAATAGTTCATAGAGACTCTTTGAGAGTGAATTAATGCAAATAAAACATTTAGCACAATTTCTAACAAGTAAAAAGTAAAAACACTCATTAAATAGTTAGATATTATTGTATTAATCTACTGAAAGACACACCTTTTCACAGGTTAACATCTCAGAAATCAGACTCTGTTTTATAATCAAGTGTCATAGATTATGTGCCAATTTTATTTTCTCCTGGTTCTAGAATAATCAATACACAATTGTGCATCTTTCCATAGAGCCTGTTTAAGATTCACTGAAATAAGGTAATATATTCATCACATGTTATTATCATATCAACTTCTTAACTGGTCTTTATTCCTTTCAACTTTCTTTGTAATATATTGTTGTCTGCCTACGTCTCCTAAATATCACTGATATCATCTAACTCCATGGTTAAGGTCTTACATAGTCCTTTGTTTCTCAATATTTTTAGTTTTAAATGTTCTCCAGCACTTAAATTCCTGTCGGTGTCTGCTGCTATGTACCACTCCCCCCGACTCTTCACTAATCTGGCCAGAGGGGTCTTACAGCTGCTGCCTGCCCCCCAGCTTTCACACCCATTCCCACCTCCGTATCTTCAATCCTGTGACTCTTCTCTGAGAGTCTCCCTTTCTCTACCTAAATACTGCTTATCTTTATGGATTAGATTCAGTTTTAATAAATTATTCTATTAAAATATTTTTGTTTTGAGAAAATTTACCAAAAAAGTTACATTAAACTGCTCCTGCATATGTTCAGAACATATTTTAACATTATATATACGTATATATGTTATATATATGCTATAAATATAACATATATATAACATTATATATATATATATGCAGCAGGATTAAACAATTTCAGAATTTTTTCTTTTCTGATTCCACTGAAAATGTATGTATTTAATCTTATTTTCTCACCTAATGTCATAGCATCGAATAGCCAGATGATGGCTCCCTTCATGAATTCATTTGAAATTATTTGCCTTCCTCCTTGAATCAGAAGAGGGCAGTATCATTGCCTCTTTCCTTCCATTATGATGCTTCATGTATTTTGGACATTTTCCCAGAGTCTCTTGTGGTAGGTGCCCCTTACCTTTGTCCTCTTTAACATTCATTTCTGAGAGCCATATACAAAAGGCTCAAGCCAAATGTTAGCAGGCCTACCAACCTCTGGTGCCCAGTAATGTATCCAGATAGAACCATTGGCTGGGAGTAGGCAGGAAGCTGGCAGAGGGATGGCGAGGACACCTGTTCCCTTGAGTGAAGTTTTTTCCCTAATGAACAGGGAAGAATGGGCATGTGTCCGATTTTCACATTCTCCTAGTATCCATAGTCAGAGGATATTCAAACTTTTGGAAAAATAAAATTTGACTATTTTATATTCAATAATGTATATGCAGTATATTTCTAGATGAAATAAAGTATCAGAGGACTAACTTTAAATTATATTAATTATAGGATTTATTTTAATAAAAACCAATACAGACTCAAGTGATTTGGATTATAGTACTGCTGTCCACTGAAGAACAAGATTTGAAGTTTATAGGATACAGACCGGATGGAATGGTGCAAAAGTTACTTTGAACAACTAGCCTATATTTATGTGTGATAATTATTTATGCAGCAGATATTTAGTAATGCAAAATGATAAAACATCAGAATGCTAGTGACTTAGACTTCTGTCAACCATGTCATGTAACCTTAAAAGAGACTCATTAACATATTTTAAATATCTGTTATCTTTTAAGTAAATACATGCATATTTCTTTATTCATGAAGCTTGCCTAATCTTATTAATGCAAAACTATGTAAATTATTCTTAAATAATTTAATACCTTCATATTTGATTCCTTTTCTTTATATTACATCTACTCTGCCTTTGATAGGATCTAACTCCTACTCTGCACAAACTGTCAGAATCCAATCACTTCAACTAACTTAATCATTGTCATTTTTGTTTCCCTCAATCACAAAAATTTCTTGAAAATAGCGTTAGGGATGTTTTGAAATTATTCTTTAAAAGCTCAGTTGGAGCTATCCAAATTTAAACACTATACATGTTGCCAAAACAAATATAATTCAACTTACAATTGATATAATTTGTCCTTCCTTTAACTCAGTAACTGATACTGTGCCTGCAATATACTTTTCTAGATTAAAGGGTCAAAAAAATCATTGTCTTAATTTGCTCAAACCAATAAGAGTTATACACTGATTTTATTTTTAAGGGAAATGTATTGCCATATTTACTCTGTTTGGTGGGTCTGAAGATGAATCAGAGCTATTACCATGAACGTTGAAGAAAATAAAAATAGACAGTCTTGGCAAAGGCTCTATGAACAGAAATGCTTTCTGCTATACTGGAAATACCAATTAGAGAGATAGTAACAAAAGTGAGACATGTAAAATCTTTTTATATCTACGATTATTCAAGATTAACCAAGATAACCCCAATCAGTTAGGTACATATACTCATCGTTAAATAATATCTCAAATAGAGAGGGCAGACAACAGAAGCAAGAAAAACTACGATCCTGCAGCCTGTGGGCCAAAAACCACAGTTACAGAAAGATAGAGAAGATGAAAAGGCAGAGGGCTATGTACCAGATGAAGGAACAAGAAAAAACCCCAGAAAAACAACTAAATGAAGTGGAGATAGGCAACCTTCCAGAAAAAGAATTCAGAATAATGATAGTGAAGATGATCCAGGACCTCGGAATAAGAATGGAGGCAAAGATTGAGAAGATGCAAGAAATGATTAACAAAGACCTAGAAGAATTAAAGAACAAACAAACAGAGATGACCAATACAATAACTGAAATGAAAACTACACTAGAAGGAATCAATAGCAGAATAACTGAGGCAGAAGAACGGATAAGTGACCTGGAAGACAGAATGGTGGAATTCACTGCTGCGGAACAGACTAAAGAAAAAAGAATGAAAAGAAATGAAGACAGCCTAAGAGACCTCTGGGACAACATTAAACGCAACAACATTCGCATTATAGGGGTCCCAGAAGGAGAAGAGAGAGAGAAAGGACCAGAGAAAATATTTGAAGAGATTATAGTCGAAAACTTCCCTAACATGGGAAAGGAAATAGCCACCCAAGTCCAGGAAGCGCAGAGAGTCCCATACAGAATAAACCCAAGGAGAAACACGCCGAGACACATAGTAATCAAAGTGGCAAAAATTAAAGACAAAGAAAAATTATTGAAAGCAGCAAGGGAAAAACGACAAATAACATACAAGGGAACTCCCATAAGGTTAACAGCTGATTTCTCAGCAGAAACTCTGCAAGCCAGAAGGGAGTGGCATGATATACTTAAAGTGATGAAAGGGAAGAACCTACAACCAAGATTACTCTACCCGGCAAGGATCTCATTTAGATTTGATGGAGAAATCAAAAGCTTTGCAGACAAGCAAAAGCTAAGGGAATTCAGCACCACCAAACCAACTCTACAACAAATGCTAAAGGAACTTCTCTAAGTGGGAAACACAAGAGAAGAAAAGGACCTACAAAAACAAACCCAAAACAATTAAGAAAATGGTCATAGGAACATACATATCGATAATTACCTTAAACGTGAATGGATTAAATGCCCCAACCAAAAGACATAGACTGGCTGAATGGATACAAAAACAAGACCCATATATATGCTGTCTACAAGAGACCCACTTTAGACCTAGGGACACATACAGACTGAAAGTGAGGGGATGGAAAAAGATATTCCATGCAAATGGAAATCAAAAGAAAGCTGGAGTAGCTATACTCATATCAGATAAAATAGACTTTAAAATAAAGAATGTTACAAGAGACAAGGAAGGACACTACATAATGATCCAGGGATCAATCCAAGAAGAAGATATAACAATTATAAATATATATGCACCCAACATAGGAGCACCTCAATACATAAGACTGCTAACAGCTATAAAAGAGGAAATCGACAGTAACACAATAATAGTAGGGGACTTTAACACCTCACTTACACCAATGGACAGATCATCCAAAATGAAAATAAATAAGGAAACAGAAGCTTTAAATGACACAATAGACCAGATAGATTTAATTGATATATATAGGACATTCCATCCAAAAACAGCAGATTACACGTTCTTCTCAAGTGCGCACGGAACATTCTCCAGGATAGATCACATCTTGGGTCACAAATCAAGCCTCAGTAAATTTAAGAAAATTGAAATCATATCAAGCATCTTTTCTGACCACAACGCTATGAGATTAGAAATGAATTACAGGGAAAAAAACGTAAAAAGGACAAACACATGGAGGCTAAACAATACGTTACTAAATAACCAAGAGATCACTGAAGAAATCAAAGAGGAAATCAAAAAATACCTAGAGACAAATGACAATGAAAACACGACGACCCAAAACCTATGGGATGCAGCAAAAGTGGTTCTAAGAGGGAAGTTTATAGCTATACAAGCCTACCTAAAGAAACAAGAAACATCTCAAGTAAACAATCTAACCTTACACCTAAAGAAACTAGAGAAAGAAGAACAAACAAAACCCAAAGTTAGCAGAAGGAAAGAAATCATAAAGATCAGAGCAGAAATAAATGAAATAGAAACAAAGAAAACAATAGCAAAGATCAATAAAACTAAAAGTTGGTTCTTTGAGAAGATAAACAAAATTGATAAGCCATTAGCCAGACTCATCAAGAAAAAGAGGGAGAGGACTCAAATCAATAAAATCAGAAATGAAAAAGGAGAAGTTACAACAGACACCGCAGAAATACAAAGCATCCTAAGAGACTACTACAAGCAACTTTATGCCAATAAAATGGACAACCTGGAAGAAATGGACAAATTCTTAGAAAGGTATAACCTTCCCAGACTGAATCAGGAAGAAACAGAAAATATGAACAGACCAATCACAAGTAATGAAATTGAAACTGTGATTAAAAATCTTCCAACAAACAAAAGTCCAGGACCAGATGGCTTCACAGGTGAATTCTATCAAACATTTAGAGAAGAGCTAACACCCATCCTTCTCAAACTCTTCCAAAAAATTGCAGAGGAAGGAACACTCCCAAACTCATTCTATGAGGCCACCATCACCCTGATACCAAAACCAGACAAAGACACTACAAAAAAAGAAAATTACAGACCAATATCACTGATGAATATAGATGCAAAAATCCTCAACAAAATACTAGCAAACAGAATCCAGCAACACATTAAAAGGATCATACACCACGATCAAGTGGGATTTATCCCAGGGATGCAAGGATTCTTCAATATACGCAAATCAATCAATGTGATACACCATATTAACAAATTGAAGAATAAAAACCATATGATCATCTCAATAGATGCAGAAAAAGCTTTTGACAAAATTCAACACCCATTTCTGATAAAAGCTCTCCAGAAAGTGGGCATAGAGGGAACCTACCTCAACATAATAAAGGCCATATATGACAAACCCACAGCAAACATCATTCTCAATGGTGAAAAACTGAAAGCATTTCCTCTAAGATCAGGAACGAGACAAGGATGTCCACTCTCACCACTATTATTCAACATAGTTCTGGAAGTCCTAGCCACGGCAATCAGAGAAGAAAAAGAAATAAAAGGAATACAAATTGGAAAAGAAGAAGTAAAACTGTCACTGTTTGCGGATGACATGATACTATACATAGAGAATCCTAAAACTGCCACCAGAAAACTGCTAGAGCTAATTAATGAATATGGTAAAGTTGCAGGATACAAAATTAATGCACAGAAATCTCTTGCATTCCTATACACTAATGATGAAAAATCTGAAAGAGAAATTATGGAAACACTCCCATTTACCATTGCAACAAAAAGAATAAAATACCTAGGAATAAACCTACCTAGGGAGACGAAAGACCTGTATGCAGAAAACTATAAGACACTGATGAAAGAAATTAAAGATGATACCAACAGATGGAGAGATATACCATGTTCTTGGATTGGAAGAATCAACATTGTGAAAATGAGTATACTACCCAAAGCAATCTACAGATTCAATGCAATCCCTATCAAATTACCAATGGCATTTTTTACGGAACTAGAACAAATCATCTTAAAATTTGTATGGAGACACAAAAGACCCCGAATAGCCAAAGCAGTCTTGAGGGAAAAAAATGGAGCTGGAGGAATCAGACTCCCTGACTTCAGACTATACTACAAAGCTACAGTAATCAAGACAGTATGGTACTGGCACAAAAACAGAAACATAGATCAATGGAACAAGATAGAAAGCCCAGAGATTAACCCACGCACCTATGGTCAACTAATCTATGACAAAGGAGGCAAAGATATACAATGGAGAAAAGACAGTCTCTTCAATAAGTGGTGCTGGGAAAACTGGACAGCTACATGTAAAAGAATGAAATTAGAATACTCCCTAACACCATACACAAAAATAAACTCAAAATGGATTCGAGACCTAAATATAAGACTGGACACTATAAAACTCTTAGAGGAAAACATAGGAAGAACACTCTTTGACATAAATCACAGCAAGATCTTTTGTGATCCACCTCCTAGAGTAATGGAAATAAAAACAAAAATAAACAAATGGGACCTAATGAAACTTCAAAGCTTTTGCACAGCAAAGGAAACCATAAACAAGACGAAAAGACAACCCTCAGAATGGGAGAAAATATTTGCAAATGAATCAACGGACAAAGGATTAATCTCCAAAATATATAAACAGCTCATTCAGCTCAATATCAAAGAAACAAACACCCCAATCCAAAAATGGGCAGAAGACCTAAATAGACATTTCTCCAAAGAAGACATACAGATGGCCACGAAGCACATGAAAAGATGCTCAACATCACTAATTATTAGAGAAATGCAAATCAAAACTACAATGAGGTATCACCTCACTCCTGTTAGAATGGGCATCATCAGAAAATCTACAAACAACAAATGCTGGAGAGGGTGTGGAGAAAAGGGAACCCTCTTGCACTGTTGGTGGGAATGTAAATTGATACAGCCACTATGGAGAACAGTATGGAGGTTCCTTAAAAAACTAAAAATAGAATTACCATATGACCCAGCAATCCCACTACTGGGCATATACCCAGAGAAAACCGTAATTCAAAAAGACACATGCACCCGAATGTTCATTGCAGCACTATTTACAATAGCCAGGTCATGGAAGCAACCTAAATGCCCATCAACAGACGAATGGATAAAGAAGATGTGGTACATATATACAATGGAATATTACTCAGCCATAAAAAGGAACGAAATTGAGTCATTTGTTGAGACATGGATGGATCTAGAGACTGTCATACAGAGTGAAGTAAGTCAGAAAGAGAAAAACAAATATCGTATATTAATGCATGTATGCGGAACCTAGAAAAATGGTACAGATGAGCCAGTTTGCAGGGCAGAAGTTGAGACACAAATGTAGAGAATGGTCATATGGACACCAAGGGGGGAAAACTGCGGTGAGGTGGGGATGGTGGTGTGCTGAATTGGGCAATTGGGATTGACATGTATACACTGATGTGTATAAAACTGATGCCTAATAAGAACCTGCAGTATAAAAAAACAAACAAAACAAAAAACAAAAAAAACAAACAAACAAACAAAAAAAATATCTCAAATACACCCAAAGAGGTACAAAGTGGGTCAAGAGACATTTATCTGAATCCCCTCCTGCATAGGCAGATCTATATAAGTGGCTATGACTCTTGTAAAGATTTGTGGGAGGGAATTTTATAGGTGTAATAATACACTTGACAAGCAAAAGCGATTACAGATCACATTCTAACATTCAGATGTAAATGTTTCTTCTGTACATCTATCTCCTAAATATAAAGACAGGAGAATCTCCTTCATTTTGTCTTCACTCAGGCATCAAACTAACACTCTAGTTTCTACAAAATAATGGATCACATTTCATAGACAATTACCTTTGTGTTTTTGGAAAATATACCCATTCTAGGTGAGGCTGCTTACTTTAGTGGTTTTGGTTTCTCATGAAGCCTCTCTCCTTGGCTTGCAGATGGGTGCCTACTTGCTGTGTCCTCACATGGCTTACCCTATGCACACACACCCCAGTGTGTCTCCCTCTTTTCATAAGGACACCAGTCACACTGGACTAAGTCTCACCGATATGACCTCATTTAACCTTAGTTACCTATTTAAAGGCAAATCTAATTCAACCTCTCAATACAATTACATTCTGAGGTGTACTGGGGTTTAGAGCTGCAACATATGAATTTTGGGGAGGAACACAATTCAGTCCATAACATGAGGGAATTTGTGGAACGATTTATAGTTGATTATACTAACAGTATTTTCCTTTTGGTTTAGCCATGGTATTCTCTACTGTAAGTTAAAATAATTGACAGTGTTCTCTGGGACCAGTAACTTTTTAATTAATAATTTAGGTTAAGTGCACAAAAAATTAGACATCTAACCAGCAAGATCTTGAAGGAATGGCTTACCTAACAACAACATCTTCTGGGGAAGAGGATCAAGGAAACCCTGGAGCTGAAATATGAATCCTAGATGGGACATGCTAGGGGAACACTATCAGCTAGTAAGATGTAGATAGAGGAGGGTACTGGCTATCTGAGAAATGAGAGATTCCTCAAGATATCCTTAAGTATCTTGATACAGACATTTGAGAAGGAGATTCCTCAAGGGAATCTGATAAAGGAGAGATAAACTAGGTCTGGCCCTGACCACATGAGCCTAGAGGAGATAAATATTTGCACACTTAGCCCTTTGATCCATCAATTATTCACTCTTTCTCCGAGATCTTCAACCTGGATCTCTCTAGCTGCTTGAAGGCATAGGCCAAACTTTTGTAAAAAAAAAAAAAAAAGATACCCCTAATACTGTGGTCCAAAGTCTAAAGGTTTATTTCTTTCTCATAGGTGTACAGATGAGGACTGCTAGGAGACTACGTGTATTTTTCTAGCTATCCAGGTTCTTCCTTCTATCTTTTTGCTCTACCATCCCCTAGAGTCAGTAGTATCTTAGAAAATGTTTAACAACCAGCTTTCCAACTGTAGTTGCAACATGATGTTAGTTCATACTTCCTCTACATTATGAAACACAAAAAAATGGAATAAAAACATGTCAGACTTTCATTACTTATTGGTCAATATTATCAGTCAGTTCTTTGCTGAACTAGATAATATTTGAACACAGGAAGGCTATTTCCTCAGGGTTTTGATTTGTTTAGTTTTGCTATTTACAATGAAAAGGCGATAGTCACAATGAACTTTCAAGTTTAGTCTGCATTATTAATATTTTTCCCATTACTATCTTAACTCCAGACAACTACGAAGTGAAATCAAGCCTTAGTTCGTAGCATTTGCTGATGTCTGCGCTCTAAATAGTTCCAACCCGTTAGATTTCAGGCTACCAAAGTGACATTACTGGATGCAGCCACAGGAAGAGAAGGACACTAGAACACCACTGTATAGTACTTCCAACATAAATGCACAGCTAATATTCAGATGTAGTAAAATAACTAAGAAGCAATGATTTTGAGTATTACATTAAAAATATAATCTGGGGCTTCCCTGGTGGCGCAGTGGTTGAGAATCTGCCTGCCAATGCAGGGGACACGGGTTCGAGCCCTGGTCTGGGAAGATCCCACATGCCGCGGAGCAACTGGGCCCGTGCGCCACAACTACTGAGCCTGCGCGTCTGGAGCCTGTGCTCCGCAACAAGAGAGGCCACGACAGTGAGAGGCCCGTGCACCACAATGAAGAGTGGCCCCCACTCGCTGCAACTAGAGAAAGCCCTTGCACAGAAATGAAGACCCAACACAGCCAAAAATAAATAAATAAACAAAAAAAAAAAACAAAAACCCTTCCATGATGATTACATCCCTTCTTCCTTTAAAAAAAAAAAAAATATATATATATATATATAATCTGTATCATTATAAGTTTATATCATTTATTTTTAAATATGCTTGTGTTTCACCATCAGCTCATAAAATTGTTTAAAATGTAAACAATCATTTCTTGCAAGCCAGTACAAACCAGCTCTTGCACGTGACTGCTAGTGGGCACCCTCATTTCTCATTTACTTTGTCAAAACTTGTTCAGCAGCACCATATTTGAATTCTAGTTTATGGGAAGGAAAAAACAAAGGAAAAGTGGAAAGCAAGAGAGCATACAGAACTTGCATACATCACTTTTGATGATATTTTACTAGTGACAGCCGGGTCCAAAGCCAGTGCAGAGAAAGCAAGGTAATATAGTCTCTAGATCAGTAGGTTATTATTTAAAAAGAAAGTGTACACTAGATCCTGGTGGTCAGGTGACTGACTATCTATGCCACCATCCTCCCTTCTGACAAATCCCATATCCATATATTCCTTCCTATATATGTGCACATTGAAAACACTTTTCCAAGGGCACCAAACTATAGACTCAGCAATTTCTATCTTTTATCTCGACCAAAATAAAATCTTGGGCTACTGCACATTTCTATTTGTTCCAGCGATGGCTCCTCTTGGCCCAGCGACCTACACACTAATAAACAAGTAATTTGTGCCCCAACCCTTAATGTATAATGGTACCCTAATACCATTATAATGTTAAATTAAGAACAGCATACTTGAAGTAATACATTCAATTGAAGAAAAAGAACTCTAGGATTTATACAGTGGCCATGGGTCCATAACACTGCTGAAATCTTACTATGCAGGCTAACATTTTCCTGTCTTGGAAGGGAAATACATCCTGAGTTAGGCCCTCATTTCTTCCAATTTAAAGAAACTCCCCATCAGTGGCCCTCCATATCCTTAGCTTTTCATTCCAGTTGATCCTTTGTAATCTATCATCCTCCTTGGCCATATCTGAGATGGGCATTGAAGGCCTCTTGAGGGTTGCCCAGTTTCAGAAAATCAACCTCATTGATTTTTAGTACAGGTTTGTGAGCCACGGGTTACTTTAGAAGTTTGGGGAAAAAAGACATTTTTATGTACCTGTTTTTTAAATTATTAACATTAGCTCCATCACCGATATCAGAAACATGGTCGTACTCAATCTCCTTCTTTACCTTCAACTGAAAATAATTATTGCAACAGATTTCTAATTGACCTGCTTAATTATGTACTCCTTTAGTATATTCTTCAAATTATCACCTGAGAATTACTTTCTGAAATCTAAGCCTGCTAATGTTGCTTCTCTTGACAACTTATCAATTGCTTCCCATCATCTGCTGAGTAAAACGCACATTCCTCAGCATGATATACAATATTGTTTAGTTCTCAACTCTTCAACCCTATCCTTTCTGGCCTGATTGATTTGCTAGATTTCCACACTCCAGATAAAGCAACCTGTTGGCAAAATTTTAACTCCTTGAATACATATGGCATTTATTCCACATCCCATGTGTTTTCACATGGGTGAAAGTCTACCTTGCCTAACCTCCACTCTGTTGATATCTATATATTCATTTTTCAAATCATAGTTCAAGACTTTCTGTCTGATATATTCCCTTCAAACAGGGTTAACTACTCCCTGCCCTGGGCTATAATAAATACTGCATAGACTTTCCGTACTGCTCTTATCATATGAACTAGTTTTACCAGCTGGAGTGTGAAATCTGGAGAACTTGCATGTTTATACATCCTTACATTTAACATAACGTGTGATATGATTTTTGTGTTCAAAACATTAACTGGGGTAGTAAAGAATAATGGCAAGAATTTGTACCTGATAGTAAGATAAACATTAGTTTGTTATTATTATTATTATTATTATTATTATTATTTTGGCCACACCACACAGCATGTGGGATCTTAGTTGCCTGACCAGAGATAAAGCCTGTGCCGGCTGTACTGGAAGTGTGAGTCTTAACCACTGGACTGCCAGGGAAGTCCTATAAGCACTAGTTTAAATCCTGATTTTTCTACAACTAGCTTTGTAACCTTGCATAATCTAATTAACCTTTCCAAGCTATAATTTGTACATCTGCAAAATGGGAATAATGATAGAATTGATCATAGTTCGGATTTAGTAATGTGATCTTCATGAAGAACTAAGCACAATGCCTGGCCTACAGTAGGCGTCTTATAAACATTAGATTGTATTATTTCTGTTGGATGGATTAAAGAATTGGCCTATTTTTTTTTTCCTTTTTCTTTTTTTTTTTTTACACACACACACTGTATTTTATTTTTACAAGAGATAAATCAACTGACACCAAGCATTGTAAATGGATGACCACAACAAAAGCAACAATGATTGCAATTACCAAACACGAAACACACTCATACTATGTCATAATATTGACATTCAGTCCAGTAATCCTCCACTGTAACAGCTCCTTTACTTTGCAGTGAAAATTGATTTGTATATTCTTTGCCTCTGAGTCCTTGTGGGTTTTTTTTTTTTTATTCAAACAGAAAGTCACAAAAATTATAATCATCCTCATCAGTTCACTTAGATTTAGAATTCTTCATATATAAGGCCATCCCAGTATACCACTTAAAGAGATCTAGTTAAATACCTCCAAGATCTCATTATAACTGACAAAATTGCTCTCTATATTTCTAAAACCATCCTATAATATTATAAGTTAATTCAAATTACAATATGAATTTCTAATAGTTGAGACATGTTGCCACTGTATTTATTATTGTTGGATATATGATTCCCAGAGGGAAATAGATCTTATAAACTGAGTAGCAGTAGGGGAAAACAGTTTTATACTTGGTAGGATTTTCATAGTAATATGGGAGCTGGGCTGCCATACCAGAAACTTATGTTCTAATACTGATTTTTCACTTTTTATCTTATTTATCTTAATGCACATTTATGAGTCATAAACATCTTATTTTTCACTCTGAAAAACAGTTTTTTTTCAGGGCTATTATGAGTATTGTGAGGGCTATGTAATGAGTAAATCATTACCATGTTTTGTTTTTTTTTTTTAAAGAAATTCACGTTCTTTTATTTATTTATTTATTTATTTATGGCTGTGTTGGGTCTTCGTTTCTGTGCGAGGGCTTTCTCTAGTTGCGGCGAGCGGGGGCCACTCTTCATCGCGGTGCGCGGGCCTCTCACCATCGCGGCCTCTCTTGTTGCGGAGCACAGGCTCCAGACGCGCAGGCTCAGTAATTGTGGCTCACGGGCCCAGTTGCTCCGTGGCATGTGGGATCTTCCCAGACCAGGGTTCGAACCCGTGTCCCCTGCACTGGCAGGCAGATTCTCAACCACTGCGCCACCAGGGAAGCCCTACCATGTATCTTTAAAGCATCCCAAGGAATGGATACTTCTGCAATCTCAGGAGGCAAGAATTGTAAGGCATAAAGGCAAAATAGTATTTCTCTTGCATAGTTATCTCACAGTGACCGTCAAACAGCTCATTAGCTCTGACCAACAATTTCATTTTTAATTTAAGTGTAGTGAGGCTAAATTATTTGTGCAACCCTGGTCATAGCTACTAACCTGCCTCTTATTGCTGTTTCAGAGCTTCCTTCCTTCCTGTTACTTTGGCATGGTGGCATAAGCTATTTTTATCCACCCACAATTTAACTTAGAGCAGACAAGCAAATCTAACTTGATTTCTAGGACAAGATCCAAAGCACCTTATTACTGTATTTTCCCCCCTTGATAGCTCAAAACAAAGGGTAGTCATGGAAATTAAAAGTCAGACCTTTCTCTCCATCTGAGGTCTTTACTATAGTCCCAGAATGTATTAAACATCAACAAAGAAAGATCTGCAAAGCAATACGATGGAATCTATTTCCCATCCCCAACTTCATAAGAACGTGACTACTGGTCTATAACCCCAGCAAACAGTTGATGCTCTCGATGAAAAGACAGGCCCTTTGACCCTGGGCTAGGCTGACACAGGTTGTGCTGTTCTTCATTTTGGAAGGACAGACCTGAGTTGAGACTTTTCCTTGAAATGATTGGGTGACTGACCATAGCGATAGAAAAGAACCACATTAGCAAGAGTATGGTCATTTGTCTTTTCTGAATCCTTAAGAAAAATCTTCACGTCGTCAATTTGCTTCAGGGAAAATGCATGCCTTATGTGTGATTTCCACATGTTTCAGCAGGTATTTTTAAAACAAATTACCATATTTTATAATATTAGGAACTCAATCATAATCATAAATCAAATTATTGGATGAAAGATTATGTTGACTAACTCCTAATTCAAATCTACATAAAATATTTCCAAGGAAGAAACTTTGTTGATGTGTCAGGCTACCCAAGTTTCTGACAGCTCAGATGTGAACATAAGTAGTTTGGTGTGGTTTTTAGAAAACTGTTGTGTGTGCACGTGCACACGCCTGTGTCTGTGCGTGATAGTAGTGACGGTAGTCATCTAAGTTCTTTTTAACTCCATGTTTGACAGGAGTGGTTGAATTCCAGCAAGTATGTCATGAAAGGAGAAAAGACTACCCCCATATCCTATTTCAGCTGTCCAGTTTAAAGGGAGATGTTAATATCCATTTGTTTCACGAGCTGAATTTTATTGCATAGCCTTGACCCTATACCTCCCTTTCTAAATTTGTGAAGTGGCACGTATTATTGAAGAGAAATTTGTGCCCAATGCATATGACGAGTCATCTACCCAACAGAGATGCCTAATTAGGAATAAAAAAGAACAAGAACAGGAACAAAGAGGGAGAAAGTCCAAAAGTTCCAAACAGGAGATACCTGAAACTGCATGAAAACTATAAGAAGTCTAATGAACGTGGTTATCTCTCTCTTGGGGGGTGGGTTTGGGGAAAACACTGGATAAAACAAACGCTCTTCTTCAGTTTATCTTCATGTTCACTTGAAAATGTCAACACTTGTTATAGTTCTACAGTTACAGGAGCCCAAGATCTCTCTGGGTGACTTAGAGCCTTCCTTAAAAGAGAGCTTAATTTCCTGAGGAATCAAAATATATTTTCTCACATTAATTTCAGAAGTTCCACTAATTGAATTACATTTAAAATACTTACAAATAGCACTTACTGAAAGTTTAATATGCCTTTTGCTAAACATTGCAGACATCTGCCTTATTTAATTCTTGCTATCATTCTATCAGATAGGAACTATGATTATCCTCATTTCAGTCAAGAAAACTGAGTTTCGGGAAGGTTAAATAATTTGTACCGGGTCAAAAGTAGCTAATTAGTGACAGATCCAGATATTAGACACAGTTCTGCGTTAACTTCTATTATAAAGTGCAGTATTGATAAAACAGTGGGAAATAAGCAAAGAATATATACAAAGGTGGCTAAGAGTTCCTATGATGACAACTGGCTCTAGAAGGATATCCAAACCTCTGAAATGAAACTGAAGTTAATCTCTATACATAACTCTTTATGCCACACTGTGATTTCTGAATTTACTGAAAGTGAGAGTGTACTTCCCAATTCTGAAAAAAAGAAGCAATCTTTCCAAATTTTGAAGCAAGATGTACTAATTAACTGTGTTAATTCTGCGTCTGAAATTCTTTACATTCTTGCCTTTAAATGACAATTAGATGCCAGAAACGCTGTGTAGCAAAATATTGTATAATGTTCAAAAGAATTCCAATATCTTTGAAAATAGCCAAGGGTCATTGCTAGCTGTTTTTAACCTTTGGCAATTGCCATGTCAATATTTGTATAAAGTCAAGAGTCTGTAAAAGATTTGAACAGTAGAAAATATGTTTCTTAGAAATATTTCTTCCCCTAAATCATTTTTGGGTAGCTGGAAATGTGGCCCTAACCTCCAGTGCTTTCATCTGGAGAAAATTTTAGTGTGAAGCCTGTTACAAGATCGAGTTATATGACTTGCATGTATGATTACAAAGCAGTGGGGCATCCAATTAAAGACTTCCAGTGGGAGGAAGTAATGCAAACCTATAATGATGAGGTACTTTCAAGGATAGATTGAAAAGTCAGGCACACACAGAAGTGAATTTAGACAGCGGTATTTCTTTGAGGGTATGAAAAAATGAAATTCTTTTTTCAAGAGTAGAAAGTCTTTTTTGCAGGGGGGTGGGGATTTCTAGCTCCAGTATATTTCATAAAATCTTTAGTCGCCCTAAATACACCCTCTGATGGTTAATTTTATGTGTCAACTTGATTGGGCCATTAGGGTACCCGGATATTTGATCAAACATTATTTTGGGTGTTACAAGGTGCTTTTTGGAGTGTGATAAGGGTGATTTTAGATAAGATTAACAAGTAAATTGGTGACCTGAGTAAGGCAGATTCCCCTCTAGGATGATCCAGTCTATTGAAAGACTAAACAGAAGAAAAGGCTGCACAGGGAACTCTACTCAATACTCTGTAATGGCCTATATGGGAAAAGAATCTAAAAAAAGAGTGGAGATGTATATATATACATATAACTGATTCACTTTGCTGTACACCTGAAGCTAGTACAACACTGTAAATCAACTATACTCCAATAAGAATTTAAAAAAAAAGGAACAGAAGACTGACCGTCTCTCTCCCTGAATAAGAGAATTCTCCCGCCTCACAGCCTTGAACTGGGACATGAGCTCTTTCTTGTCCTACAGCAACCTGCAGACCTTCAGACTTGACCTGGGGTATTGTCTAAAAGTCTTACCAACCTCCATAAAAGCATGAGCCAATTCCTTATAATAAATCCCTCTCCCTCTGTCCTACGGGTTCAGTTTCTCTAGAGGACCTGGATTAATATTCGCCTTCTATAAAAGATTAATTTTGTATAAATTTTAATTATGACCTATCCCATGTGCAAATAATAGCTCCTGCTCCTAAGCTACTGTAAGGAACTGGTAGAAATAATATATTACAACAGATTTGTAATGGGATAACATCAATTAGCAGAGAAATTAGCAGAGAAGTCTCTTGAAAACACTTAAGGTTTAAGAATTATGAAAGACATAGGAATACAAATTTACAGATGTGAAGAATCACTTTTTTTTTTTTCCTGGCCATGCCACGTGGCTTTTGGGATCTTAGTTCCCCAACCAAGCCAGGCCACGGCAGTGAAAGTGCCAAGTCCTAACCACTGGACCACCAGGGCATTCCCAAGAATCACTTCATCTTGGTTTGCTGAGTACATTTTGCATAGTAAATTTCCGTCAGTTATCTACTGCAGCGATACAAACCACCCCAGAACTTAGTTACGTAAAACGTCATGAATGATTTATGTTACTCACTTATACGCAATTTGAGTAGGACTCAGATCAGTACTTTGCTTCTCCTCACACTTACGACTGAACTGCAGGATCTACTTGCAAAGTAGCTGGCTCACAACGCTGGCAAATTTGTGCTGACTGATGGCTAAGGGCTTGGTTTTCTCTGTTTTGGCCTCCCCACGGGCTGCCGTGGTCTCCTCCTCTCACAGGGAGGAGCTAGGTCTCAGGGGCAATCGCAAAAAAACAGGAAACAGAATCCACCCATTTTTCAGCCCTGGCTCTAGAAACTAGTATAGAATCACTTCAGCCATATACTATCGGTTAAGCTGTCAAAGAGCCTACATTTAAGGATGAAGCACGTAAAACCTCCTGATCAGTGGGAGGAATGTCAAAAGCATTTTGGAGTCATGCTTTAAAACTGTCACAGTGTGCCCTCTGGCCACAAATTATTTACATTCCCTCCACGTGTAAAATATACCCTCTTTCAAGACCCTAAAACACTTTATCCCATTACAGTAATTGGTCTCGGGCTCAAAAGCCCAGAGTTTCATTAACTAAAGCAGGTCCAGGTAAGACCAGGGTGCAGGTGAAACTCCCTGGGCTTGGCTTTTCAGAGCCCGCTCCTTGAGTACGGTTCTGCTTATTTGAAGACCTGGGACCTAAATAAGTTATTTTCTCTGTAACACACATGACACAGAGCAAGGCAACAGGCATAAGATACTTGCCATGGATAACAGGCACACAGCAGTCACTAGTATATCACAGTTGTTAAACTCCAGCTGGGCCCATTTCCATCCTTTAGGCCTTTGATAATTAGGCCTCAGTGCGGCTCTATAGGAATTCTCATCTGTGGTTCTTGATCATTCTCTGAGCTCACGAGTCTGCCCTCCGAATTCTTCTCAACCAGCCTCCTGCCCATAAAAGTTTAGGGATCCAAAGACCTCTTTCCATTTTATTCTAAGCTGGAGTTATTTTGACCAGAACAATTCTCTTAAAAATTGAGTGGGTTTTCCATGAACGTAATTAGGTTCTATTAGGTAAAAGCCACAACTTCAAGTCTTTTTGCAATGAGTCCTTCTCTATCTTGGGTTCCCTGCTGAACTCCTCTGAGACAACAGGTTTAAAGCTTTTAGAAGCCCCATTGTTAAATGGAGAGGATTTGGAAAACATGCCCTTCTAATTCTTATAAGCCTTTCTATCTGAAAGGGTTTCTGAGTTACCATCTCAGTTTTTTCTGAGATATTAACCAGCCTATGGTCCCACACAGAATTAGATTTGGGGCACCAAAGTATTTACTACTTTGAGAATTGGAAAGGCCTAGAAAGAGAAAGTGTTTTATTTTTGAACTTAGCAAATTCTGGCTCCTTTATACTTAAGTCCCTCACCCTGCACCTTCTCTCCTCTTGGATTTTTTTCATAGATGCCGAGAAGCAGCTATGTGAGATTTTCAATATTCTCCTAGATCACTGAATGCATTAGGCTCATTTCCTGTTTTCCACATTTACTGCTGGAGACAGGTTGCCAACACTTGCACCACTGCATAATGAACCCCCTTTCTTCCAGCTTCCAATAGCATTTCCTTCATTTTCCTTTAAACTCTCATCAACCACCTCCTCAATAACCTTTGAGATACTTCACTGTGACTCTCCTCAAGGCTTCTCTGGTTTCTACCTGCTGCCCAGCCTCAAACCAATAACACATGTTGCTTTTTGTTATGGAATCACCCCCCCCCACCCCAGGTGGAAATATCTGTATCAGTTACCTATTACTATGTTACAAAGGAACCCCAAGCTTGGTGACTTGAAGCCATAATAATTTGTTATTTCCCTCAGAAATGTGCAAGTTGGGGAGGGCTTAGCAGGGAGTTTCCCTTTACTCTTGAATAGAAGAGGGTCAAAGATTAGGGGCCATGTTTTAAAACCGCCACAATGCCCAGATTAAAAAAAAATATATGAAAAACAGCTGTTTACTTTAGAGCAATGGGATGATACTTTTGAACAACACAATATAATTGATAGTATATTATTAAAGTTTTGAGATGAGAAATGATTCAGACTCGAGGAATAAACCTACTTAAAAAACTTACAAATCTTGGACAACGTCCACTTATGTCAAAAAAGGATTAAAAACAATTGACTTATAATTGAAAGGAGGGAATATAATTTTTGAAAGATAGGGAATTGGATTCAAGACAACAAACAAACTAGGGGATAATTTTCCACTTCTCCTTTTGAAGCTGCATAACCATATAACCATAGATTTCCTTCTGCTATTCTCTCCAGTAATTCCCTTCTCATTGGACATCATCCAATATCCTCACAACAGCACCATCGTTCTTCCTCTATTTCCCCTTGTTACCAATTCCCATAAATTTCCCTTTTCATTTGTTGCTTGGTTGTATGACTTTTGAACTAAGTCACCTTTGCTTGTTATTGGTTAATCTCTTTTGGTTTTCTCTAGGCCTTTGACTATATTTCTCTTTTATTATCAATCTCCTTTTTTTGTTTTGAATTTTGTTGGTTTCTCAAATGAATCTATCCTCACATTTACAGATCTACTTAAGTTGCAGAGTTTACCGAACATGGGAGAGCCCACCTAGCTTTCCAATTCTGAAATCAATTTAAAAGTATTTCATTAGAAAAACAGAGTGTTATACAGCCCACAATAATCACAGCATTTCCTTTAGTGATCGAAAGCACTGCTATTCAAGATCTAAATCATTCTTCGGCAGGTAACCAAAAAAGTCCCAGAGGTGTTAGTTGTACAACCAAAGGAAGAAACTCTTATCTTACTTGAAAAGAAAACTTCCCAATACTAATTTCATTTCTGGCTTGCCATAAGTAAAGGAAGGGTTGACTTTGTGGGTTTAAGCTGAAATTTAGAAGAAGGAGAAATACTTTGGTATGAATATGCCAGAGGAGAGGCTCAAAAAGCATAGTAAGTTTAAAAGTATATTTCACTGAAAAAAGTATATTTCACTGAAGGGGAGAGTGGAAAAGGCAGGGCAGAAAAGGTTTTATCCTCATCCAAAATGAGACAGAATGTAGACTTGATTGTTGAAAAGAGTCAAGTTTTATCAAAATGAGAAATTATATCTTGTTTTTTTCAATCATACATACTTTCCAGAAACAGACAGCATTTTATGGTTAAAAAAGACCTTGCAGATTAAATGTTCTCTGCTCTGTAAAATGATCACGTAAGATTAGATTTCCAATGAGAAGTCTAACTATAATTGCCTATGGTTGCTTAGCAATTTCATTAAGAATTCCAAACACTGCAGAAGTAACTTTCAAACATTTTCATTTCTGCTAATATTGTGATTCTTAAAATAGATGAAAAAGATAAATTAAAATATTTTCCAATGTTATAGGGATTTTCAGTTTAATTTACTTACAGCTAAGTATTGAATCAGCTTCCAGAAAAAGTATCTTTTTCAGTGACTCATTCAGAATGGATAACCTAAGAAGCCTTTGATATTTCAGAAATGTCCTTAATATTTAGATGTTATAATCCTGATTTTAGCAGATATTTACCTGGAGCTAGAGCAGACACCATGTTGGCCTATATCAACAATGATTTTGACCCACCTGAAAATTATTAGTGAAGTCTGTCTACAATACCTTTAAATTATGGCAAAAACAGACTCTGCAACATTGCAAACATTCTTTTTTAAGCCAGTAATTCTGTAAATATCTCAGTCTTTCATTTAAAAAAGAAGACTTCACTCCATGTCTAGTCTGTCTTTTCTCACACATGCAGTCCCTATAAACACATTAAAAATTCTTACTGGTATAGAAATGAAACAAAAAGGGAATTTTGATTATCTTTTTAAAAGAGACTATGAAAGTTTCATTGCCTGTTACTTTACTAGGAATTCGTTTATGAATTTATGTGGATTCTTTAGCTTGTATTGGATTATTTGACTGTTAATTTTATTTACTTTTAATTACCACTTTGGAAATATGTGACTAAATGCAAATCAACAAAGGTTTTAGTAAAGGCCTCAACAATAAGAGTAACAATGAAGCCCTGTCTCTCCTTCCACACATCTGTAAGTCATTACCCAAACCTACAAAATTACATCTATCTAACCAAATGGGCAATGTTTACGTAAAACATTAATTTTCACCATTTATACATTACTTAACATGTATATAAAATGGCTAGTGTTACAGTGATGAACATCATGAGTGCACTTCAACTAACTCAGAAGGGAGAACGCCCGGGCTCGAGTCAGTCAATGAAATGAAAGGTGACATGGGATGACTTAGCTTGGTGTTCCCATCCTCAATCTCTCTGCTCCAAATTTGTGCAATTATTTTTTGCCTCCATCTGTGGTTCTGAGCTATTTACAGCTGGAATTGGTCTTTGCACATGCAGAAGCTAGAAGATGGACAAAATACCTCAAAATAAACCAATAAAAAATTTACTGTCAAAAGTAGAAATTAACCAGAAAATCTAGGACTCATTGGTGAATATTTTGGTTCCTGATTATTTTTCTTCTTTGACTAACTGCCTTCCTCTTTTGCTATTTTTTCCCTATGGATCTTGGTTATGAATATATATATATATATATATATATATATATATATATATATATATATATATATATATATATATATGTGTGTGTGTGTATATATATATATATATATCTATATACACACACACATATATATATATGTGTATATGTGTGTGTGTGTGTGTGTGTGTATATATATAGTTTGAATTTTGTCTTATTCCAAACTCAGTAATTCCTTGTTCTCTGTCTCTAAAATGCTTAGATAGTTCCAGATTCTATTTCTTTCTACTTTGTTGACTGTCTTATGAGAACTCAGCTTTATCAATGTGTCTCCCTATTTGTGCACTGCCTCCCTTCGGTGTTCCTCATCCAGATCCCTTCTTGCATAAAAGCATCCGCCTTATACCAGCCTGTTTCCTTAATGGTGAGGATGTTTGCTCTGGTTTGTGATAAAAGATATCTTTCTCAATTTTGTCTAAATGTCAGTATCTCATTGTGATAAGCTCAATTCTTGGAGGCAAAAGTTTGTTTCTCAAAAGTTACCCATTTTGCTTATCTTGATCAGTTGTTATTAACACTGGCTGTACAACAGAATCACGTGAGAAACTTAAAAATTACTCATGCTAGTGTCCCACTCAAGATTAATTAAATAAAATCTCTATTGGTAAACCCTGGGCATTGCTATTTTTTATATATCTTGTGATTCTGATGTGAAACATGCATTGAGAAACTAGTCTAGATTTATGTGCTTCACACTTACTCGTATATAAAAATCACCTGTGGATTTTATCAGACTGTAGATTCTAATTCAGAAACTCTGAGTTGAAGCCTGAGACCCTATATTTCTAAGTTTCTAGAAAATTTCAAGACTGCTGGTCCATAAACCATACTAAGAGTAGCAAGGGTCTAAATGAAAGTAGTTAACTACCTAATTATGTGATTATAATTAACATAATGAAGAATTTAGGACTTCCCTGGTGGCGCAGTGGTTATGAATCCGCCTGCCAATGCAGAGAACATGGGTTCAAGCCCTGGTCTGGGAAGATCCCACATGCCACAGAGCAACTGAGCCCATGCGTCACAACTACTGAGCATGCGCTCTAGAGCCCATGAGCCACAACTGCTGAGCCCGCATGCCACAACTACTGAAGCCCACGCACCTAGAGTCCGTGCTCCACAACGAGAAGCCACTGCAATGAGAAGCCCGCACACCAAAACAGAGCAGCCCCCGCTCGCCGCAACTAGAGAAAAGCCCACACGCAGCAACAAAGACCCAAAGCAACCAAAAATAAATAAATAAATTTATATTAAAAAAAAGAATTTATGGAACAGGTATTGCTTAAATACATGTCAGATGTGTTCTTTGGGCTATAATAAAATATTTTAGGAGACTTTTTGCCTATGGTCACCTGATAACATCATTACCCTTGATGTTGCCCTTGGTAAGTACTTTGTTTTAAATTATCCTGTTGAATAATTATCATTCTCCTTTTTTCCCAAGTGTTCAGGATTTCAAGACATTTCTAAAATAGAAAAAGAATCTAATTTGATTATTTGACTTGGTTAATCCCTAAATAGGAAGGCATTAGTTTGTGTGAGTGTATGTATGCAATGAACTAGCCAGATAGGACTTTGTGTCTTATTTGAACGACCGCCATTTCCATAGTACCATCAATCGCATCTCAGAAGGGAGATGACATTCCTGTCCCGTGGCTAGGCAGGTAAAGAGGAGACTAATCCACTCGCTTTGGAGTGAGCCTCACTATTGCCTCACATCTTTCATATTCTTTCAAGTATTAGAGACCTCTAAGATATCAAAGGATTTAAAACAGCTTGGAAATATCTGTAACTGTATGAGTGGGTGGTGATACAAATGTGAAACCATGGTTAAAAATATAAGTTTAGAAAATTAGAAGAATAACTAAAGTAGGCATTAAGTTCGAAATCTAGAGATGCTTTGTTAAAGGAAAAAAATCACACAAGCTTGTTCATCAATATTATTAGGATTGATGACCCACTGTATTTTAAAAATGTAGACTCTTGACCACTCAATCTTGTCCTTCTTTCTGCCATCAGGTAGTACTCTCTGTCTTTCTGAGAATACTTACTGCTAATTACTTTATCCCATTTTTAATTCCTTACTTCTCCCTACTCCTTCCCACTTAATGCCATCCAAATCATCTCTGCCTTACATTCTCTTTGTATGAATAGAAACCACTAACCTTTATAGACTATTTACTACATGCCAGATAATGTCCTATGCCCTTTATATGTGGTAATCCATTTAATCTTTCCCCAAATCTTGAGAGGTAGGTATTTTTCTTACTTCACTGCAGGGGAAACTGAGACGCAAAGTGGTTAAGTAACTTTCCCAAGGTAATACTGCTTTTAAGTGACAAACTCAGACGCAAGCCCAGGTGGTCACTTCACCTGCAAAAGAGATCCTTATAGCACTTCCTCATAACATCACCGGGATTACTGCATTCATAACCCAAATAGCTCCCTGAGCAGAATACTCCCTTACTCTCTGTCTGTCCCAAGGCTCAGTCTGCTACCAGGCAGTTAAAATGAGGGAAGATACCAGTTTAACAACAGACTACACTCACCTATTGTTTACCGTATGTGAGGTTCCAGTCAAAATACTTCATATGTATTAACTCAGTCTTCACAGCAAGCCCTTCGAGGAAGCATTTTTATCTGCATTGCAGGTGAGGGAACTGAGGCACTGATGGTTGAAGAGCCTCACCCCTACCCCAAGTTCACAGTCAGCAGCACAGCAGAATGTGGGCACAGGCTGTCAGGCTCCAGAGATGGTGCTCTCAGCCACCTCGCTTTTCCTGCCCTGAGGATAATGAGGATACGTTCACCTTCTTGTCTTGTGGGTCAACCTGACTAACTCTTTTCAAAATATCGCAAAGCTCCCACAATGCCGCTTAGTGATTTATGAATGTGCAATTTCATCTTCGAATTTAGACGTATTTCCCACAAGCAGGCCCTAAGGAATTATACGATACCTGTTTGCATGCTGTTATCGCTTCTTTAAAATTCTGACCACATCTTGAGTAAGGAAATATGGATTTAAGGTAAATAAATGCTCTGCAATCTTTGTCAACCTTGAGACTGACTGGCTGAATAAATATGTTAAATTACCATTTTTATAAGCAATATAAAAAGTGACTGTTCACAGTTTGGAGAAGTCAAACAAGCACTGCAGTGGTCGCGACTGCACATAGGGGGTTGGTCTGGAATTAACACCTCTTCACGTCTGCTCATATATCCACCACAGCCACACCCCTGATAGCACAGACTGCTCCGGGGGCAGACAGATTGCTCTGTTAGTACATGTGCCCTTAAGCCATGTGTTCGTGTCTGACTTCACTTTACATTTATACAAAGGTCATTTTAACTGAAGCAGAGGCAATTAACCAAAGATGTTCTATTCAATATCATTTCTTTCCCCTTACACTGGTATGCTAACTTCAATAGGGTATAAATGACACCAGTGTATAGCCATAGTCATAATTCTAGGTGCAATATAGTGAGTTTAAAAAGCCTTTCTCAATTCTTTGATTTCAAAATAAAATCAGGTGTTACTGTTTCAAAAACCTTAAGAAAAATAAATTTTAATAGAGAAGTCTGAAATTTACTGTGAAAACAAATTTAAATTATATTTAGAAGAAGATGAGACACTTTTCTACACAAAGACATGTATAATACTTAATTTCACTACTGAGCTAGAACCACTTCAGAATATCAGAATCTATGTTTGAAAGAAAATGTTTGAAAAAATTATTTTAACTGTATCTTTTCCATCTATAATGACTTATAATTATATATACATTAAAATGACCCAATTACTCATATAAAACATTGTTTATTTTTTATATTTACCGATTTCATAATAAAGTTTGTTTGAAGGAATAACAACTTTAACTGTTCAAGAAAGAATTATCTTTACTTTCAGATAACTGATACTATGGAAAAATTATAAACTAGATTAATCAAATGCTGACACCTAAATATGAAAAGTTTGCGTGTGAAATACGTAGTGATTGACTGGTTTTTACAGCAAATAGTTATGTTTCTCTGATGTTAAAGAATAAGCTTTTTTGTCTCAGTATTTTTCTTCCAGCCTTACGGTACTTTGAACCCTCTAATTTATAATCAGTCAGAAAAATAGCCACTGCTACTGAGTAATAAAATTTTGTCCCTTCCTTTCTTCCTTCCTTCCTTCCTTCCTTCCTCCCTCCCTCCCTCCCTCCCTCATTCTACAGATATCTTACACTATGTTAGTATTATTTGGATGGCTTAGTATACCTTAAATTCTATGTAACTGCATAAACCTATAAAGCTGAGCATTCTGAGTTTTTGAAAAGAAATGAGTCCAAGTTCCTATTAAAAGTCTTGCTAAACTCTCATCACATATAAGCTCCATAGTAACCAGTAAGCTCTGTGTTGTTCTGGTTAAGGTCCGTGTTAGAGGTTCATGGGTTTACTCTTAGGCAAGTGACTTCATTCCTCCAAGCCACATCTATAAACGGAGAATAACAACAGTATCTCTCCCTTCTGGCTGTTAAATATATTACAAACAATACATAGGAATTGCTCAGCATATGTGACAAGAGCCCCCAAAATTTTAAATGTTATTTTTTAAAAAGTAAAGAGAGGGGACTTCCCTGGTGGTCCAGTGGTAAAGAATCCGCCTTGCAATGCAGGGGACACGGGTTCGATCCCTGGTCAGGGAACTAAGCTCCCACATGCCACGGGGCAACTAAGCCCGCGCACCACATCTACTGAGCTCACGCACTTCAACTAGAGCCCATGTGCCGCAAACTACAGAGCCCACATGCCCTGGAGCCTATGCGCCACAACTAGAGAAGAGAAAACCCACACGCCACAACTAGATAGAAGCTGGCGCACCACAACTAGAGAGAAGCCCAGGCACCACAACAAAGAGCCCACACGCCACAATGAAAGATCCTGCATGCCTCAACAAATATCCCGTGTGCCGCAACTATGATCCCAGGCAGCCAAAAATAAAGAAATAAAATAAATAAATAAATACCAAATAAATCTTTTAAAAAAAAAAGTAAAGAGAAATATCAGGAACTTGAAAATCATGACCGCTAATCTGTGTTTTAGGAAGGAAACACCTGGAGCCTTGGTTATCAGTATTAGGATGGTTTTTGTTGGTATTATAAATGATGGATTCAATTATCATAAGAATAGCTTTAAACCATTTAAAACGGTCATAATTCTATTTACATTATTTCCTAGGCATGCTTTCAATGTAAGACTATTTTGAAAAGAGGAGTTTACTGATGGAATCCAGCTATTATTCATCTAAATGTTATGTTCCCACTAAACTTAATTTTGATTATCTGAATTGGTTCTTTATAGACAGCCCAGAGGAGACAAAAGCTAATCTAGAGGATCCATAAAACAAGATTTAATTTTATATTGGATTTGAGTTACAATGAGGTGTTCTGATACTATCAAAACTTAATTCTTTTTAACATGAAGTAATGCATAACAGTTCTTGGAGGCTGTCAGCATAAGGATATGAATCTCATTGTCATAATCTGCACACTGTACTCATTGTGTAGGGCCCAAATGAGTATGAACTGATGTTATAGTTTTAAACACAAGTCACCCTGGCATTCCCATGCTGCCTCTCAGTGAGGCTCTTGTTTTCTGAAAAGGAGGCAGGTCCTCGGAACTGCTTCCTACAGATGTCATGTAATAATGTGAAGTGTTAGAAATGTACATTAACTAAAACTATGGATTACATGGATTTAAATCGGAGTCACATATCGTGTTTTTATCCGCAAGAGTCTGCAAATAATAAGACTCCTGAAAATAATATAATTTCCGTTCGATAAATATTAATGCTTACCATGTGAAAATCACTTTCTTATAAAATTTCAAAGTGCATAGCAAATGTTCAAGTTACTCTTTATAATCCTCTAGTAAACAAAGATTATATTACTCTCATGTTTGTAATACTAGATTCTAGAAAATAAGGTATTAAAACACTGAGTGGTTGAGAGAGCAAATAAATGGAGTCTGGACAGGTGTCGGAGAAAAATAAAGAGATTCGGATTATCCAGCCCAGTGGGTCAAATAAATACAGTATGATAGATTCTTACAATAAAATAATCGTATATATTATCAGAATAGCTTTATTAATATCAATACTTAAAATATTAGTCATCCTAGAGCAAAAATACCAACTTCAAGTTAGTTGAAGGACCCAGGAATCCAGAAGACAACTTTTTTCCTCTGTGACTCTGCTTACGTTTAAAACATACTGATCCCACTTTTTTAATCCTAATAGCCACAAAGGATGCCTCCTATAAGCTGGGAAAGGCCTTACCACCTGAAATGTAAAATATTTTGCAGATGGTTATTTTTTTCTTTTTATACTGCTATCTAAATCTGCCAACTACTTTCACAGTAAGGGAAGAATCTTTAAATACTATTTTCAAAATGTGATTTTTTTTTTGACTAACTTTCTGACTTTGAGTCATTTCTTCTGACATTTTGATGAGATTCTTTCGATTTAATGGATCCTTGGAGTCATGCCAAAACATGTTATTTGGTTTCAGTAAACAATTACGAAAACGGTATCCAGAAATTTTAGTTGGTCGTGTAAAGGATGTGCAAAATCCTATTTCAGTATGAACACAGTTTCTAAACAAAACCATATGTTGCTGGCCGACCTTGTATAGTATTTCAAATCTGCTGGCTATCTATAAACATTCCGTTCTAGAAGAGAATGTTAAGTTCTTCCCTTTAAAGCATTCAACTTAGAAAAAAATTTTTCCTTTTTATAAGTAGTATCATACAAAGAGTAGAATAAAGGGGAAAGAAAGTAAAGAAGGATGAAAGAATGAGAATTTTGTGGGGTTTTTTTAGCATATGTATTAGTGAGCAAAAGATGAAGAATGACGCAAATAAGGGAAGTGAAGATGAAGTTGTCTGAACCCCACTCTCTGTCATAGGCTACAATTTGGCAAAGGTCTGGTTGTCCATATTAGAGGCTGGTTTTCAGAGACTGGAGCCAGAGGAACTGAAGAATTTGGAGTGACAAATCAATTAGGGAAAACCGATTACAAAATGCTAGGAAGAACAAGAACATGATCTCTGCCCATGAAACTAGAGCAAGGATCCTGTGAGGGTGTTGGTCCAATAGTTTGAAATAAGTTAGGGACACGGTAAACTGGAAAGCGCAGTTGGAACCAGTGAAGCAGACACAAGGCAACTGTTACAAACAGCTCTAGGAGGTCTGTAGTTCTCTCTCATGTTCTGATGCTTGAGTATCTCAGGCAGGGAGAAAGTGTAAAGCACTAGAACAGAGAGGAAAACATGATGGAATGCGAAGGGGTGCAGAGCACATGTTAGCCTTCCTAAAGATGATGACTTTCTCCCCTAAAATTATACGAGAGAGAGGAAGGATAGATGGAAAGAAGAGAGACTTTTATAAGATGTGAAAGTAATTATACTAGATGGAAAAATAGCGGTGTTAGGAGGTTCAGAATATGGTGGTCATATCACACTTAACTCACACTGAATCTAAAGCCAACTAAAACAAGTGAATAATTTTAAACCTGTATTTTGGCTATGTACTGTTGATGAATTGGATTTGGGTTTTGAGTAAAAAAAAAATGAAGGCAGGATTTCTCCTAGATTTCTTGTCCAAGCAACTTAGTGAATAGTAATGACAATTTCTAAGATGGATTATGCTAGCAGCCCTCAAATTATCAAACACTGCAAGCCTCTGAGTCCCTTTAAGTGGATCTGTAAAACAAAAAAAATTTCTTAATAATTCTCAGACATCATATGACTTTAATTCTCATTCTCTCATGAGTGGAATTTTTCAGAGATTACACATTGTGTGATAACATAATGATTGCTCTGTTAGACGACAGAATGGTAATATGTGTATTCTTGTGTTCAAATGCTTAGTTTTAATTTCTAGTTCAGTAAGACAGTTATAACTCTCATAAGAAAAACTCTTTGGAGTCCTCCATTATTTAAAAAACTTCATGACAAGACATTCAATAATATTAACGAAGTAGATAGAGTCTTTGAAAGTGACAAACTACCAAAGCTCAGTTCAAGAGCAATAGATGGCTAGAATAGCTCTATATCTTTCTATTTAAAAAATCAAATTCATAGTTAAAAGCCTTCCTATAAATAATATTCCAGGCCCAGATTGCTTTATTGTTAAATTATTTCTAAAATTTAAGGAAAAAATAATATTGATTTTATATAAGTTCTTGAAACTAACAGAGAACAAGAAACAATTTCAACTCATTTTATGAGGCCTGTGTTACCCTGATATCAAAAGACAGAAAGATATTACAAAAAAATATATAAAACTACAGAGCAATATACCTTACAAATATAGAGACAAAAATGATTAATTTATATATATCCTATATCCAAGTGAGGTTTACCCCAGGAATAAACGGATGGTTTAACATTTGAAAATCAATCAATTTAACTTACCATATAATTAACTCAATAGATGCAAAAAAAAAAAAATTGACAAAATTCAACACCCTGTCATAAATTTTTTAGCAAATTGGATACTGAAGAGAACTTTCTCAATTAAATAAAGGATATCTACAAAAATCCCATGGATAGCATCAAATTTAATGGTGAAATACTGAATTCTTCCTCCTTATGATCACAATAAAAGCGTAGATAACCTTTATCATCACTCCTATTTGACACTGTGGTTGAAGTTCTACCCAGTGCAATAAGGCAAACACACTGGAAAGAAAGTAAAACAATTTGTATTTGCAGAAGACATAATAACCTATGTACTCGAGAACTATTAAGTAAGTTTAGTGCAAACGGCCTTTGCCTAGAGACATTTGTCAAAATCAATCACAGGCAATTCTTGAATATCATAAAACAACCTGATGCAGTAATTGAATATTGAAGAGGTAAATAAGAGTTGGGGCAAATAATAGGCTAGCAAAAAGCTTAAAATAAAAAGCTCTGGGATGAATGAGATGTCTGTAAGGGACATTGAAATTCTACAGCATATTCCTGGGAATGTATAATGCTACACATATCTGTACAGCTGTGCACATACCCAGGGCAGTGTACATGCTCAAGAAAAACCTGAGAAGACCCTAATTCAGTTCACATCCAGCTAATCTTGAGACTCTGTGTAAAAAGGAAGTGAAGGCTAAGATGAAGTTGTAAACTCTGGATGAGTGTTGAAGGCATGCCCCAAGAACACATACAGAGTCCCTTGGCAAAGAGGCTTACTGATTTGAGGCATCTAAGAAAAATCTTTGTCCAATTATTGGCTGATAGCCAAACAGAGATTTCAGTGGCCACACATGATAAAGTGACTTTACAGAACTAGTTCAGAAATGTCACTAAACAGACAATAGCAACAACCCTGGTGAGGGAGAAACATCTGAGTTCCAACACTGCCACATTCTATTATTTACAATGTCCAGTTTTCAACACAAATTGTGAGATATGCAAAGAAACAGTAAATTATGGCTCATATACAGGAAAAAGGCAGTCAATAGGAACTTCCTAAGAAAATCCAGCTGTTGGATTTACTAGGTAAAGACATAAATCCTTTAAGTATGTCCAAAGAACTAAAGGACCATATCTAAAAACTGAAGGAAAACATTAGGTTGATGTCTTACCAAAAAGAAAGAATATCAATAAAGATGTAGAAATTATAAAGTAGAACCAAATAGATATTATGGAGTTGAAAAGTATAACTAAGATGAAAAAGTTGCTAGAGGGAATCAACAGCAGGTTTTAGCAGATGGAAGAAAAACTCAGCACACTTGAAGGTTGATCAACTGGGATTATTTAAACAGGGCCTCAGAAAACTGTGAGGCACCAGCAAGTACACCAGCATATATATAATGAGAGTTCCAGAAGGAGAGGAGAGAGAGAAGGGGGAAAACAATATCTGAAAGAATAATAGCCAAGTTTTTTCCAAATTTGCTGAAAATATTTATTTACACATCTAAGAAGCTCAACAAAATCCAAGTAGGATAAAGTAAAGAAATCAAATTCCTTACTGTAAAAGCTAAAAATATCAAATGCTTAGAAGAAAACATAGGTGTAAATCTTGATAACCTTGGATTAGGTGATGATTTCTTAGCTATGACACCTACAGCACAAACAACCAAAGAAAAATAAATAAATTGGACTTCATCAAAATTGAAAACTTTCGTGCATTCAAGGATACAATCAAAAAGTAAAAGACAGCGCACACAGGGAGGAAATATTTGCAAATCATATATCTAATAAGACCTAGTATTCAAAATACATAAAGAACCCTTATAAGTCAACAATAAATAGACACATAACCCCACTTAGAAATGCGCAAAGGATCTGAATATACACTTCTCTGAAGAATTATGTAAGTAGCCAATAAGTATATGAAAAGATGATCAATACAGTTGGTCACCAGGGAAATACAAATCTAAACCACAGTAAGACAACACTTCACACTCACTAGGACTACTATAATCAAAAAGACAATAACAAGTGTTGACAGGGATGTTAAGAAATTGGAACCCTTGTATATTGCTGGTGGGAATATAAATGTGACAAACATTTGACAAAAAACATTTTGACAGTTCCTCAAGAAGCTGAAGATAGAAATACCATATGACCCAGCAATTCCACTCCTAAAAATAATACAAGATAATTGAAAACACAGGTACACACAAACACGTGTATGCAAATGTTCATAATGCCATTATTCAGAAGAGCCAAAAAGTGGAAGCACTCCAAATATCCCTCAAGTGATGAAATGATAAACAACATATTGTATATTCAAAAAATGGCATATTATCCAGCCACATAGATTCATCTTCTCAACTAATTAGCTGGATCACTTGAATACCCATATGCAAATAAACAGATACACAAACAAATAAATAAAATTGAACATAATCCTTATTTCACAGCATTTGCAAAAATTATATGCAAATTAAGTCAGAGTGGATACTGAATATATCTGTGTAATCTAAAGTTGTAAAGCTAATGGAAGAAAAAATAGAAGAAAAATCTTTGTGACTTAGATAAGACAAAAAGCATGAAAATGAAAATAAAAGTTAATATTTTAGTCTCTTAAAATTTAAAAACTTCTGCTCTTCAAAAGCCTCTTTAATGAATTGCAGAAGCAAGCCACAGTTTGGGAGAAAATATTGTACAAACTATTTGTTGTAAAGCAAGCCAAACTTTGGGAGAAAATATTATAAAACATATTTCCTATAAAGGGCTTTTATATTTACTAAGGAACTCTTACAACTCAAATATCTCTAAGGTAATGAGGCCTTGTTTCTAATCACTGTATGGTGAAAGAACCAGGCTTTCCTCGGCATACGATAAATAGGTGAAAAGCACTAAAAATTCTGGGGCCTGGGACTTCCCTGGTGGCACAGTGGCTAAGAATCCGCCTCCCAATGCAGGGGACACGGGTTCAAGCCCTGGTCTGGGAAGATCCCACATGCCGTGGAGCAACTAAGCCCGTGCACCACAACTACTGAGCCCACGTGCCACAACTACTGAAGCCCGTGTGCCTAGAGCCCATGCTCCGCAACAAGAGAAGCCACCGCAGTGAGAAGCCCAGGCACCTCAATGAAGACTAGCCTTCACTAACTGCAACTAGAGAAAGCCCACACGCAGCAACGAAGACCCAATGCAGCCAAAAATAAATAATTTATATGAAAAAAATGTTAAAAAAAAATTCTGGGCCCTGGCCACACTTCGAGATATTGTAATAATATTCATCCTGTTCCAATCCCCTAAATCCAAATTTACCACACTATCTCACTTCTCCCCAGGAAAGGAAAGATTGACCCATGAATTTGAATTGTATTCTAGAAGGAAAGAGCCATTAACACTACATACATCTTGAGAAGGGGGGGGTGACACAACCTGGTTGACACAGGACTATCAGTACTATGCCTGTCATCCTATCTTAATTATTAATAACATCCCTTTTATTTTGCAATTTTCCCAGTTTAGTAGATAGTTATTTGGTTACGCTAAACTTAAGCCACATTCAAACCAACAGATAAACAGCTGATCTTCCTTGAAAGAGTTCTTCAGTAGACCAGGATAAAAGAATGAGGGGATAAATAGCTGGTGATGCTTTTTTTGTTCATAGCACCCACATCAATACAGCCCTTTTTTATTCTGAGAGCCTTGTTTAGAGTTGCTGAACCGTCTCAAATGTATAGGCACACCAGAAGTACTTAAAGAGGCTGCGTCCAAATTACTAACCTAAAAGCCATTCTGTCCCACCTTTCTGACCTTTGGTATTCTATTTTTAAATAAGGTGGTACCATCCTTCATATATCACAAGGATGTCATAAGGATCATATGTGATAATGCATGTGAGTGTAATTTGTAAATTCCAATGTGAAATATATAACTGTTTTGAAAAAGGTCCCCTTTTCTTCCAACATCTTGACCTCCATTTAAGTCTTTTGGATGAGTATTTCATAGACATTTGTGAAATATCTTTCTTATTCACATTGCTTTCCTTAAATTGTTCTAGTCTCTGATGAAGGTAAGCCAAGAAATCAATGTTTGCACCAAGTGGCAGAACTAAGTTGGGCGTATGATCCAGGCTGACTTTATCATCTTTCTCCCAAGAATTTGAATTGAGTTACACAGAGTGGTTTTCAGATGATGTCCCTGGAACCATACATAGGGTTATATAAAGTCATGGTCATAGTTGGTTCACTGTTTACCCAAATCCTCTGATAAACTAAAATTATGAGGAAAGTGAAACTAAGGACCTTGCTGAGGAAGGTTCTTCTCGAGAGAATGGAAAAGAGCAAAAGGAGAGGTAAGCAGAGGCTGGCTGCCTGAGGCTCTAGCCTAGAGGAAGAGGACTGAGTCGCTGCCCTATGACTTTCTACATTTGAGTTCTGTGATCTATCTTGCATTCTTAACATAAATCTCCCTTCACTTATGATAGCTGGTCTGGGTTTCGGTTCTTAGCAACCAAATGATCCTTGACTAACTGGACCAAGGCAATTCACCCACTGTCTACAATATTCCTTGATTCACCTCAAACCTTCTTTGACGAAAATACAGCACTAGACTTATCCTTTCACTTCACTCTTATAACTACTACGTTCACATCTCTGGACTTAGGTTTATTTATCACTTTTAGTAAGTGTTCAGAAAAAAAATATTGCCCATTTTTCCAGAAAAATCCATAGTAGCTAGTGCCCTTAAACGTACTATCATTGATATGTGTATCTTTCCAATGATTACTTTTGTATTTATAGGAAAGAAAAATGGATTATTTTTTTAAATACGGAAATATTTGGATTCTGTCACATTTTCTGCTAGTAGTACAACTTCTTTCTCCCTTCCTAGTTGTCTCCTGCTACAAAGTTTTATGCTTTAAAGATTGCCCAGCTAATGCAGCACTTGCTGGGAAGTTGAGGTATTATCTGTGCAGCTTAAATATTTATGAGTAAAAAGAAACTATAAGCTGAAGGGTGTGCCATTTATGAAAGCTTTAATGGATGCAGTTTAGTCCAAAATGAAACCTGTTTGGGGAACACAACTGCATTTGTTTAATGATACATGAAAATATTACTCTGTACTTGGTATAGCATCAGCGAGTAATTGGAAAGCAGAAAATGCCTAACTGTAGTTGGTGAGACTTGTACTGCTGGGAGAAAAACTGCTATGATTATAGCAGAAGACTATGTTAGCTAAATAACCATGCTTCTGGGGCTTAAACACAAGGAATATTACTGCACATATATCATGACAATGCAGTCCCTGTCTTAGTAAGTGTGGGTTTGGTCCCACGTGGGCAGTGGTGAGCAAATATTGGATAGCATGGGCGCTTGGCAGTGACACCTGCAAAACACAGACGTCACTGGCAAATGTCGCACTTATTCTAATTCAGAACCCCACTGGCTTCTAATTAGACTTCTGAGAAACGTGGGCTAGTGGATATTCACAGCTTGCAATTAGACATCCTAGAAAAGGGAAACAAGTGTGTAGGGAGATTACTGGGGAGCCTCTGCATTTGTTTCCTTGGCATATACTCTACCCACTCTCTGCCCCCTTATTTCCTATTCTTCTCCTTGAGAGACAAAGAACAACTCAGGCTGAGTAGGTCTCAGCTATTTGCTTCAAGTGTGGATAGTTCCTAGTCACAGCGGATTGACTTTGCTATTATGTGTTAATGGGTGGATGGAAAGGGGATGGATGAAAGAGAAAAGAAAGAAAGACCCATACTGCAATGGGCTAAGGGTGAGAAGTGCCAACTGGGGTTTCCCATGCAGTCTGAATGGAGGAGATCACTTTTATGAAAACGCTTCTCTACTGCCCAAGAAAAGGAACACTCTTGATGTACATCAGACTAGAAGTGTTGGGTCAATTCAGCTCTTGGTCTTCTGGACCAAACTGAAAAGCACACAGCTTTTATGACATCTATTCTGAAAATAGCCCTAACTACTCATTAAAGCTCACCTTAATTATTTAATAATTAAGAATTTAATATATGATAAAAAATGATTTTGATTTGATCTATCCAAGTATTAAAAATCCATAGATTGTAATATATATGCGTATACATAAACACATATACTTAAATTTTCTTTTTCAATTCAGTTCTGTATGCATTAAAGAAAAACTAAAAATTATGCATGCAGAAGTTTCACATACTTCTACATGGTTAAAAAAGGGTAGCATCCCTTCCCCTTTCCCAAAGTAATTCCCACATCGCCTCACCTCCAAAACCGACCATTTAAAACTTTAGTTTTTTCATTTGATGTTTACCTCCATGTGTCTAAAAACATGTTAATGCTGGTATGTTTGGATTCTTTTTCTTTTTCTTAGGCATATTACCTTACCCTACGGAAGATTCGGATTTATTCTTTTATATGCATCTGTTGAAAAACATATTTTGATACTTGTTAACACGATAAAGAAGACTTTATTCAGGACTATTGCAATAGGTGTCAAGCCTCTCACAATAGGGGAGAGAGATCAGGCTGAACTCTGAACACAGTGAAGACATCTGGGGATTTGTTGTCAAGGAGCAGAGTGAGGGAGTCAGTGGATGGAAAATTACTAAGAGGAAACATCAAGGGTAGGGGGATGCTTGCTAAACTGACTTAATAGGATTTTTGCTGAGTCATGCCAGGGTGACCGGATGTCAAGAGTGGGGATGAGGAACTTGATCAGCTATCAAGGGTGGGAGGAATTCTTGATAAACTGACTTAACAGGACTCTTGCTAGAATTGGGCTAGGCAGGCTGAAGACGTGGGTCAAGCACGAGGCCTCGTGGAAAAGAGGACTCAAGGAGCCTGTCTGAAGTTTGGTCAAGGAGAGCGTCTTTATCATACCCTCTCCCCCCACTACAACTAAATACCTCTCATTTTCCCAGATGGAGATGGAATAATTTTTATTTCAATCAATAGTCAATGTTTGCCTATGATTTCGCAACTATTATCATAATATACTTTGTGCTCAGCTATGTTGAATGATTTATTATGATTATATTTCCTTTTTATTTATGTATTTTTTTTGCAGCCTATTGATTTCCCTTAGGTTAATACTTGCCTCATTTTAATTTTTTTTTGGATTTCTATAATCAAATTATTCTCCAGTCTTCTTCAAAAGTATAAATCTCCCCTCCAAACATTCAAATATAACAGATTCTCTTTCTTCCCTCTCCTCCCTCCCTACCTTTATTTTCCTCTTGTCTTTCCTTTCCTTCCTTCTTTCCTTTTTCCTTCCTTTCTTCCTTCCTTCCTTCCTTTCCTTTCTCCTTTCTCTTCTCCTCCCTTCCCTTTCTTTTCCTTTGCTTTGCATTCCTTTACCCAAGAGTAATTCCAGAGTAATGGTGCTTGGATGAGCAGGTGTCCCTAAGCACTGTGTAAGCCCAAAGAACAGGGACCCTGCAACTCCATTTAGTACAGCCCAGACCAATCCTGATGGCACAACAGAAGCTCACCCTGCACACAGCACTGCACCTGATCCATATCATTCTCATGGACACCTGGGGGCAGGGACTGCTTGCTGTAGCCAAAGATGCATCCTGGACTTTCAGGACCCACAGCCAGCCCAACCACCCCAGGTCTCAAGTGTTATGTGAGTCCAAGTGATAGGATCGTGGTCAGGAAAGGTGAGCAGAAGAGATACTTGTCCTGTCAGGGCTCACCCATAAAACTGCTCATGAACCTCCCACTGTGCCTTGACCTTCCACTAGCTTGACCTTGGAGGCCAAATATTGGAACTGATGGAGCCACAAGAAGGAACTGACCTGGATAGCTGAGTCACTTTTGGAGGGGACACACCTTCAATCAGCAGTTCATATTTTGGACTTTATATGAGCTGTATATAACTGATTTCCTATTGACCATCATACACACAGGTGTTTGTTCCAGCAAATTACATTGCCTTAATTCATTCATCCCCACCACCAACTATGGTCCACACAGCAGGATGACTTCCTGAGGGAGTCAGGGCAATACTATGTCCACTCTAGGTGAGACCAGAGGCCAGAAAACTGACCAAAGTCACATCCTGTAAGGGAGGAGGTGTCCAACACAGTCACAGTAGAGCATCTCAAGCAGGTCTTAGCAGGAGGTTGCATGGAGCTTACATTTTACAGGGAAAAGTCTTTGCTATCAAAAATGGATTTGTCAGGACCCCACAGATCTTAAAGCATCTTTGGTCTACACGTCTCTGAGCATGGGAGGTCCCTGCTGTGTGTGAACTCCTCTCTTCCCAATCCCTGTCTAGTGTTTTTGGATGGAAACACAGTTACCTGCTGGATCATAGGACAAAGTGCCACGCTTATGGGCTATAGACAAAGACCACCCACTACAGGAGGACGTCAGACATGCAGATCCTGGGGACTACTTGGGACATGGGGATCTGACAGATGACATCATACCACCTGATCCAGGATATGACATGGGACATGAGGATCTGACAGACAACATTAGACCAGCTGATCTAAGATATGACATGAGACGTGGGAAGTGTGGATCTGACAGAACATGTGGCATGTGCATCCAGGAGGTGACATGGGGAAGGTAGATCCAAGAGAGGATGCCTGATGGCATGAGTAAAGACCAAGCTGGCAGAGCATGTGCTATGCGATGAACGTCCAGATTTTATGAGCTAATCCCACAGCCCCCTGTCTGAAATAAGGTGGGGGTAGTGTACTGGCTGCGGAAGGTTCTGAAAAGTTGCCTGAGCCACAGAATATCAGGGAAAGGGGCTGTGAAAGGAAACATGAAGAGCCGCCTTCTTTGCAACCAGCTGATTGTGAGTGTGGCTCAGAAGAGTGGCCACTGCAGAAGATACTGGCCATCCCAGGTCTTTGAGAACTGAAGATGGTTAAATGACAAACCACACACAGAGAGGCAGGGATGTGAGGAGGAAGGGAAGTGAGAGGGAAGGAAGGAAGGAAGACACATGATAAAAAGGAAGATGAAGAGCTCAAAGCAGAATAATGTTGCTGCAGATCAGAGGAAACCATGCCATACAGTTGTCTATGGGTTCAAAGAACTGGATAATACTCACAGCCTCTATGAATCAGGAACTTATGGCAGAGAAACAGGGCTTAAGGATGAAATAAGACAACAAGGTGATGAAAAATTAGCTGGTGGTACTCAAGAAAGAGAAGGAAAAAAATTATCAAAAAAATGAGGTCGAGGGGGCAGAGTCAAGATGGCGGTGTGGGAAGATGCAGTTCACGTCTCCCCACAACTAGGGTGCCGGCCAGATGCTGGTGGGGGACCCCGACGCCCAAGGACATGGGAAGAACACCCAAACGAACTGAGCTTGGGCCGAAGCTCCTGTGGTGAGAGTTCTGAGTCTGAACCACTGGACTAACAGAGAACCTCGGACCCCAGGGAATATTCATCGGAGTGAGGTCTCCCGGAGGACCTCACCTCAGCACCAAGACCCAGCTCTACCCAACAGCCTACAAACTCTGGTGTTGGAAGCCTCAGGCCAAACAACCAGTAAGACAGGAACACAATCCCACTCATAAAAAAAAGGGGGGAAAAAAATGAGACGGCAAAAATATATGTCACAGATGAAGGAGCAAGGTAAAAACGTACAAGACTAAATAAATGAAGAGGAAATAGGCAATCTACCTGAAAAACAATTCAGCGTAATGATAGTAAAGATGATCGAGAATCTTGGAAATAGAATGGAGGCACGGTTAAGAAAATACAAGAAATGTTTACCAAATATCTAGAAGAACAAACAGAGATGAACAACACAATAACTGAAATGAAAAATACACTAGAAGGAATCAATAACAGAATAATTGAGGCAGAAGAATGAATAAGTGAGCTGGAAGACAAAATGGTGGAAGTAACTGCCGAGGAGCAAAATAAAGAAAAAAGAATGAAAAGAATTGGAGACAATCTCAGAGACCTCTGGGACAACACTAAACAAACCAACATTTGAATTATAGGGGTCCCAGAAGAAGAAGAGAAAAAGAAAGGCTCTGAGAAAATATTTGAAGAGATTATAGTCAAAAACTTCCCTAACCTGGGAAAGGAAATAGTCACCCAAGTCCATAAAGCACAGAGAGCCCCATACAGGATAAACCCTAGGAGAAACACACCAAGACACATATTAATCAAACTAACAAAAATTAAATTCAAAGAAAAAATACTAAAAGCAGCAAGGGAAAAACCAATAACATACAAAGGAATCCCCATAAGGTTATCAGCTGATTTTTCAGCAGAAACTCTGCAGGCCAGAAGGGAGTGGCAGGATATACTTAAAGTGATGAAAGAGAAAAACCTACAACCAAGATTACTCTACTCAGCAAGGATCTCATTCAGATTTGATCGAGAAATCAAAAGCTTTTCAGACAAGCAAAAGCTAAGAGAATTCAGCACCACCAAACCAGCTTTACAACAAATGCTAAAGAAACTTCCCTAGCATTCTCTAGGGAAACACAAGAGAAGAAAAAGACCCACAAAAACAAACCCAAAACAATTAAGAAAATGGTAATAGGAACATACATATCGATAATAACCTTGAATGTAAATGGATTAAATGCCCCAACCATAAGACACAGACTGGCTGAATGGATACAAAAACAAGACCCATATATATGCTGTCTACAAGAGACCCATTTCAGACCTAGGGACACATACAGATTGAAAGTGAAGGGATGGAAAAAGATATTCCATGAAAATGCAAACCAGAAGAAAGCTGGAGTAGCAATACTCGTATCAGATAAAATAGACTTTCAAATAAAGACTGTTATAAGAGATAAGGAAGGACACTACATAATGATCAAGGGATCAATCCAAGAAGAGGATATAACAATTGTAAATGTTTATGCACCCAACATAGGAGCACCTCAGTACATAAGGCAAATGCTAACAAACATGAAAGGGGAAATCAACAGTAACACAATAATAGTGGGGGACTTTAACACCTCACTTACACCAATGGACACTTAATCCAAACAGAAAATAAATAAGGAAACACAAGCTTTAAATGACACAATAGACCAGATAGATTTAATTGATATTTATAGAACATTCCATCCAAAAGTGGCAGAATACACTTTCTTCTCAAGTGTACATGGAACATTCTCCAGGATAGATCACATCTTGGGTCACAAATCAAGCCTCAGAAAATTTAAGAAAATTGAAATTGTATCAAGCACCTTTTCTGACCACAACGCTATGAGATTGGAAATCAATTACAGGAAAAAAATTGTAAAAACTACAAATACATGGAGGTTAAACAGTGCGCTACTAAATAACCAAGAGATCACTGAAGAAATCAAAGAATAAATTAACAAATACGTAGAAACAAATGACAACAAAAGCACAATGACCCCAAACCTATGGGATGCATCAAAAGCAGTTCTAACAGGGAAGTTTATAGCAATTCAATCTCACCTCAAGAAACAAGAAAAATCTCAAATAAACAATCTAACCCTATACCTAAACCAACTAGAGAAAGAAGAACAAAGAAAAACCAAAGTCAGTAGAAGGAAAGAAATCAAAAAGATCAGAGCAGAAATAAATGAAATAGAAACGAAGACAACAATAGCAAAGATCCATAAAACTAAAACCTGGTTCCTTGAGAAGACAAACAAAATTGATAAACACTTAGACTCATCAAGAAAAAAAGGGAGAAGACATAAATCAATAAAATTGGAAATGAAATAGGAGAAATCAAAACTGACACTGCAGAAATACAAAGGATTATAAGAGACTACTACAAACAACTATATGCCAATAAAATGGACAACCAGGAAGAAAGGGACAAATTCTTGGAAAGGTACAATTTTCCAAGACTGAACCAGGAAGAATTAGAAAAGATAAACAGACCAGTCACAAGTAATGAAATAGAAACTGTGATTAAAAATCTTCCAACAAACAAAAGTCCAGGACCAGAAGGCTTCACAGGTGAATTCTATCAAACATTTAGAGAAGAGCTAACAGCGATCATTCTCAAACTCTTCCAAAAATTGCAGAGGGAGGAACACTCCCCAATTCATTCTACGAAGCCACCATCACCCTGATACCAAAACCAGAAAAAGATACCATAAGAAAAGGAAATTATAGACCAACATCACTGATGAACATAGATGCAAAAATCCTGAACAAAATACTAACAAATAGAATCCAACATATTAAAAGATCATACACCATGATCAAGTGGGATTTATCCGACAGATGCAAGGATTCTTCAATATATGCAAGTCAATCAATGTGATACACCATATTAACAAATTAAGGAATAAAAACCATATGATCATCTCAATAGATGCAGAAAAAGCTTTCGACAAAATTCAACACAGATTTATGATAAAAACTCTCCAGAAAATAAGCATAGATGGAACCTACCTCAACATAATAAAGGCCATATATGACAAACCCACAGCAAACATCATACTCAATGGTGAAAAACTGAAAGCCTTTCCATTAAGATCAGGAATAAGACAAGGATGTCCACTCTCGCCACTCTTATTCAACATAGTTTTGGAAGTTTTAGCCATGGCAATCAGAGAAGAAAAAGAAATAAAAGGAATACAAATTGGAAAAGAAGAAGTAAAACTGTCACTGTTTGCAGATGACGTGATACTATACATAGAAAATCCTAAAGATGCCACCAGAAAACTACTAGAACTAATCAATGAATTTGTAAAGGTTGCAGGATATAAAATTAATGAACAGAAATCTCTGGCACTCCTATACACTAACAACGAAAAATCAGAAAGAGAAATTAAGGAAACAATCCCATTTACCATCACAACAAAAAGAATAAAATACCTAGGAATAAACCAACCTAAGGAGGCGAAAGACTTATACTCAGCAAACTATAAAACACTGATGAAAGAAATCAAAGATGACATAAATAGATGGAGAAATATAGCATGTTCTTCGATTGGAAGACTCAACATTGTGAAAATGACTATACTACCCAAAGCAATCTACAGATTCAATGCAATCCCTATCAAACTACCAATGGCATTCTTCACAGAATTAGAACAAAATATTTTACAATTCATATGGAAACACAAAAGACCCTGAATGGCCAAAGCAATCTTGAGAAAGAAAAATGGAGCTGGAGGAATCTGGCTTCCCAACTTCAAACTTCACTACAAAGCTACAGTAATCAAGACAGTTTGGTACTGGCACAAAAACAGAAATATAGATCAATGGTACAGGATAGAAAGCCCAGAGATAAAGCCACGCACATACGGTCACCTAATGTACGACAAAGGAGGCAAGAACATACAGTGAAGAAAAGACAGTCTCTTCAATAAGTGGTGCTGGGAAAACTGAACAGCTACATGTAAAAGAATGAAATTAGAACACTCCCTAACAGCATATACAAAAATAAACTCAAAATGGATTAAGACCTAAATGTAAGGCCAGAGACTATAAAACTCTTAGAGGAAAACATAAGAAAAACACTCTTTGACATAAACCACAGCAAGATCTTTTTTTGACCCACCTCCTAGAGTAATGGAAATAAAAACAAAAATAAACAAATGGGACCTAATGAAACTTAAAAGATTTTGCACAGCAAAGGAAACCATAAACAAGATGAAAAGACAACCCTCAGAATGGGAGAAAATATTTGCAAATGAAACAACAGACAAAGGATTAGTCTCCAAAGTATACAAACAGCTCATGGAGCTCAATATCAAAAAAACAAAAAATTCAAATAAAAAATGGGCAGAAGACCTAAATAGACATGTCACCAAAGAATTCATACAGATGGCCAAGAGGCACATGAAAAGATGCTCAACATCACTAATTATTAGAGAAATGCAAATCAAAAGTACAATGAGGTATCACCACACACCTGTCAGAATGGCCATTATCAAAATATCTAGAAACAGTAAATGCTGGAAAGAGTGTGGTGAAAAAGGAAACCTCCTGCACTGTTGGTGGGAATGTAAATTGATACAACCACTATGGGTAACAGTATGGAGGTTCCTTAAAAAACTAAAAATAGAACTGCCATATGACCCAGAAATCCCACTACTGGGCATATACCCTGAGAACCATAATTCAAAAAGAGACATGTGCCACAGTGTTCATTGCAGTACTGTGTACAATAGCCAGGACATGGAACCAACCTAAATGTCCACTGACAGATGAATAGATAAAGAAGATGTGACACATATATACAATGGAATATTACTCAGCCATAAAAAGAAACGAAATTGAGTTATTTGTAGTGAGGTGGATAGACCTAGAGTCTGTCATACAGAGTGAGGTAAGTCAGAAAGAGAAAAACAAGTACCGTATGCTAACACATATATATGGAATCTAAAAAAAAAGAAAAAACTGGTACCGAAGAACCTAGTGGCAGGGAAGGAATAAAGACGTAGACATAAAGAATGGACTTGAGGACACGGGTACGGGAGGCGGAAGCTGGGGTGAAATGAGAGTAACATTGACATATATACACTACCAAATGTAAAATAGATTGCTAGTGGGAAGCAGCAGCATAGCACAGGGAGATCAGCTTTGTGACCACCTAGAGGGGTGGGATAGGGAGGGTGGGAGGGAGACGCAAGAGGGAGGGGATATGGGGACATGTGTATGCATATGGCTGATTCACTTTGTTGTACAACAGAAACTAACACAGCACTGTGAAGCAATTATACTCCAATAAAGATCTATTTTTAAAAAATGAGGTCGTATTGACTACGGAAAGTAGAAAAAACGATATGAATGAAAATAGAGCAGCAACAGAGAGAATATATTTGAAAAACAGATAACACAAATAATTGTAAAAAGAATTAAAGACAAAGTTATTGATATGGAAGCCAAAGGAGATACAGGGTGTGCATAGTTTGTTACCCGGAAGACGAGGAAAAAAGAAATGGAGAAGTAGAATATCCAGAGATATAATTTAAGAGAGTGTTCCTGAAATTAAGAAAGGGTTGAATCCACAGTTTGAAAGGGTATGGTACATTTCAGATTAAATCAATATGGATTTATCAACTCCAGGATATGCCCTAATTTTATGAGACCTCAAAGACAATCACTCCTCTAAGTTTTAGGCAACAACAATAACAGTGAAAAAAACAACAAAATATAAGTTGCTTTTAGGGGAAAATTCAGACTTGCTCAAACTTTTCTAAGAAAAATGAAACATTTGAAATGTAGTCATTATGTCTGGAGGGAAGTGAGTGCAGCTATGAAGACAGAAAGGGATAGAATGAATTCAAAGGAGGGGAGGACCTGAATTATGTTGCGATTTTAAGTTGCAATAAGAGATTTAGATTTTAAGTGTAATAAGAAGGATTTGGGAGTTGCTGTTGCAGTAGTGGAGTTTGGAAGTAGAGTCAACAGGATTTGGTGATACACTATGTGTGAGTGACAGTAGGGAGGGCAGGGTAAGAGAAAGCATGGGAATAAGCAGGCTTTAGGGGTTGAGCAACTGGGTTATGGTGGTGTGATTTCACTGAGATGCAGAGACTGAAGGAGAAACAGTTTTGAAAGTAAAGAGTGTGGTTTTGGACATATTAAATTTGAGATGTCAGGAGTTATATTAAAATAATCAACAGGTGATATTCTCATAGCAACCTGCTAATAAGAAGGGCCTCTTTTCCAGTTGTAACAGATATGATTCAGTATATATCAATATACATATTGATACATATACCAACTATTGCTGCAGTTCCTCGCTAGAAATCATGGTGCTACGTTGAGAAGGCTCTCTGTTATATGAGTGGGAAACCCAAGATGGAGATCAGGACTGAAACAAAACAAATGTAGGGTTCATTTGGGGTATAGGTGATGTTCACTGCCTAAAATTGGATGATATTTCTAGGGATGTAGAAAGAAAAGTCAAGAGGTCCTAGGACCGAGCCCTTGGGGCACATGAACACTGAGAAATCAAGAGAGGAATAGGAATAAGCAAGGAGATTGATCCTGAGGGGTAAGAAGAGAACTAATTATGAGTGATCATGAAATCTAGGCCAAGAAGGGGTTTAGGAAGGAAAGCGTGGTCGGCTGAGTTGAACTGTTAAGGACTGTTAAGGGCAGTAGGATGAAGACAGAAGGAAACCATTGGTTTGGCACACTGGAGGTCCCTGGTGATTTCGACAAGAGTGGTTTCAACAGTGGAGTGAGATTTCAACACTTGGCTGAAGAAGGTAAAGGGGAATATAGGAGGGAGGGTTGCAGAGGCTGACGCCATAGACAATTTGATCAAGAAGAAGAGATAAGCAGTGGGGTGGTAGGTGGAGAAAGATGAGAGATCAAAGAGAGGTATCATTTTAAGATGGCAGATGTTGAGGCATGCTTGTACACTGGTAGGACAGATCCAGTATAGAGGGAGAAGCTGATGATCCAACAGATAGAGGAGAGAGTTACCCGAGAAGGATTTTTGAATGGGCAGGAGAAGGTGAGATCCAGGATGTCAGTGAGGGATTTGATGCTGAAAGGGGAAGGGCCACCTCAAACATTGCACCAAGAGAGAAGCAGAGGGCATGGGTACAGATGTGGTTGAAGATTTGAGAAGCTGAGGACACTATCATTTGTTTTTGTATTCTCCACTGAAATATGAGGTCAGGTCAAGAATTGAGAATGGGGGAAGAGAAGGCGTTTAAGAGGCTTGAAGAGAGAAGGGAAAGTGTGAAAGCATTATTTCTGAGAATGAAAATGAAATTTACCAGGGGAATGCAGTGGTGCAATTTGAGATCTGAAGACTCTTCTTCTAGTTTTAATTTCCAAGAACTTTCCCCCCTTTTTAAAAAAATAATATCCTATTTTTTTTATCATATTCAATATGTTCTCATATCCCTCTGAGTATATTGTTTTTTCTTTTCAAGTTTCAATCTTTCAGCATAGTCTTTTTCTCCCAAATTCTATTTACCTCTTTGCTTATTTGGGGTTCCAATTTTCATATTCCTTTCATAGTCTTTGTGTGATTACACTTATGAAGGACAGTTGCTATTGGAAGGGTATCTGAGAAAGTAGCTTAAATTTACACAAATTTTCAAACTTACTTTTCATTGTAGCTTTCGCTTCTCTCCATAACCCCATTCTAGGGTAATGGTTCTACCAATTTTTGAGCCTTTTGGGAATTCTGAATTGTTCATCAGGTTAGCTCTTGGTTTTTCCCACTCTTGGCTTAGAATTTAGTTTTCTTGAGTCCTTTAAGGTCTTTGTCATATCCTTTTTTCCATCTTTCCTTCAATTCTCTTTCCATCCTCATTTTTATGAGTGAAATAAAACCAGACTACTATCATTTTGGTAGGAAGTGTCCACCTTGCCATTTATACCTGGAAGACCTATCCACTTTGCTTGATATTTCTGCCCTAATAATACGAGCTATATAATGTCTCTTTTCAAATCCTTTGAATCAAATCCTTTGATTTCAAATCACATGCTCTTTCTACTTAATCGATTCACTTTTTATTGTTCAACAAACATGTCTTTATGTACCTGTTATTTGCCCGGCTGAAATGAGAGTAGTTGACATGATTGTCAACTTTTATGATTTTGTAGAGTTTATTCTCAGGGAGAGATGGATCACTGATTTTACAACTCACTTTTAAAATATTAACAGAGACTTCCAAGTAAAAATAGCAGTTGGAACACATTTATTCACACTTCTCCCTCTCCAAATTCCACAAATTACTCTGAGTTTTGTTCTGTTGTTTTTTAATTTTTATTTTGTTTTAGATTCAGTGATAAGAAAACCTTTCTCCATGGATGAAATCTGAGCTAAAACTTGAATATGGCTACTGCGGATGGCCTGTATAAGCAGCACTACAGCTCTGGGCTTGAATTATAAGATCCAGATATTCCAAGATTAAGGGGAAGAGTATTCCTGGAAAATTGAATAGCATTCTATGCAAAGGAGAAAGTTTCTGCAATGTGCTAAGATACAAATAAGCAGCAGAAGGAGTGTCAACATGGTTGGAGCAGAGAGAGCAAAGAGATGTAAAGTAAAGGTACCAGATTGGGATTCTAATAGGTAGACTCAGAAGTCTATCCTAAGTGAATGTAAAGACTCTAAGCATGACTTAAAGATTCTATGTGATTATAAGAAGTCACTGGAGTGAAGTACGTATGGCTATATAATCTGGTTTAAGTTCTTAAAAGACTACTCCATCTTCTCAGTAGAGAATTAAATGAAGGGGACTATATTTTCAGGATACATTTTGAAAGTTATGTCACAGGATTTGCTAGTGGATTGGATGCTACTGTGACAGAAAGAGAGGAATCAAGAATGTTTCTTTGGTGTTGGCTTGAGCATCTGGGTACATGGAGGTGGCATCTACTGATATAAACAAGAAAGCAGAGGAGCAGGCTTTGGAGAAACAACAAGTATTTTGTTTGGTCCTCTTAAATTTATGAGGGTTAGTTTCACTAACCAGCAATTCTCTCGCAAGGGAGAGAATTGAACGAACCGCTTGGAAATGAGTCTACAGATTTCAGTAATAGAGAAATAGATTTTGGATTACATAGATATTATTTAAAGCCTCCACTCTCGATGAGATTTATTATCTAGAGAGAAAAAAATTTACTTGAAGCAGAGAAAGGGGCATAGAACTGAGCCCTAAGGCATTTCAACACTTTCATGTCCAATAGAAATAGGAGAAAGCAGCACTGAAATTTGAGAAACACAAGGCAAAATGGGAGAAAAAATAAAACCCAGGAAAATAGTAGGACTGAAGTCAGAAGAAGAAAATGTTTGAAGACTTGTCAACTGTGTTGAATGCTGTTGAAGGAGAAAGAAATATAAACTCAAACAAGTGATCATTAAATTTGGCAAAGCTACTACAATAATAGCAGTGTCCATGAAGTATGGAATGTGGAGATATTTTGAAATGATTTTAGGAGAAAAGTGGAAGATGAAGAGGAAGTGAAGATGTGATTGAAGACAATTTTTTCAAGTGGTTTTACTGGGAAGAGGATCAGAGAAATGTAGCAGTAGATGGGAAGAGTGAGATGAAAGGACATTTTTTTACTATTTTTTTCCTGAAAATCAGAGCTTTAATGCATGTCTCTGTGTTAATTGAAATGGTCGAGAGGAGAAAGAGAAACCAATCTTGCAACAAAGAGGGGTTGATCAAGGAGCAAAATCCTTGAGAAGGGAGAGCAGACGGCATCCAGAGCAGGAGAGGTGAGCGTTTGATGGGAGTAATAACATTTCCTGCAGTTGTAACCGGAGGGAAGCAGAAAGTATACAAATGCAAATGAGCTGGGAGATTTAATGGAGGTAAGTGAGCAAGTTCATGTTTGATTGTTTTTATAACATCATGAAAATAGAACCAAGGTTATCTGCTCAGATAGTTGTGTGAGGAGCTTATTGGAGTTACTGTCTCCAAACTGAAACTTTGACTATGCTTTTTTTTTTTTTTTAGAAAAAAATAAGGTAAATCAAAATGCATTTTTCAGTACCACTTTAGCATATGCCAGCAATGAAAAATAAAGATTTATGATCCTTGAAAGACACATCACTAACCATTAACAACTTTTCACTCAGATATAAGCCTGCACATACTGCTGCTACTCACTAACTCTAAAGTTTTCAACTTGGAGTCAGAATGTTAGCGTACTGATGGTCTAGCACATTGAGTTATGATCACCAGTAAAAAATCTTCTACATCATTGTACTTTTTGTACATGTGTGCCATGTAAATCAACGCTTGCTCCTATTTCTGGCCTATCTATAGGGTGTAAACATTCCCCACAGTGTGCATAGGCAAGCAGTGTAACAAAGACAGAGCTCAATCCCGACTGCAGCCTATATCAATCATCACCATCAACTTGTATTTAACAAGCACTAAGTGCTATTAGGAGGTAGGTCTGTTACTATATCCCCAAAACAATGAGGTATACAACTGTTTAATCATATTTGAGAAAATGTTTTATTTTCCCCAAAGAGTCTCTGAGACATTCCATTAACATGAACAGTATAGATGCCTAAGGATGTAGAAAATGATTTCCATGTATTCCATTTGCAGGTTAGATGGAATAAGATGGGTAAGATGCCAAAGCTGTGCAAAACAGAAGACCATGTAGAACTTCAAGATTTTGCTAAGTAATATTTCTTTGAGTGAAAATACGCACTCACCCATTTTTCATGATAATGTTTGTTTTAAAATGAAAAGGAACCTAGACAGCGGGTCATGTCGTCTAGATTTTTTACTAGGGGACCTTTTAGCATAAAGTAATTTATTTTAATGAAAGTATACTATTGTACACAGCATCTCATTTAGTGTGTTAAGGAGAAGGCTACTGTTTGGGAGAAAATGAAATAAGTCTATTCATCTGTATGAAACGTAGTCATCTATATAATCAATGAGTTGAGGATAAATGTGTAAATGGCTTCATTTTTTCCCTAAAGATCAGTAGTGAATCATCCTTAATTTTAACATGCAGATTATATTTTTTAATGAAGTAAGGATATCAGGTACACAGCATCATAATACATATCTGAGACGTATGGATTTTTATAAAATGTTCAATTAAATTTCTTCACAAAAAAGTGATAATTTTGGTATTGAAGACCTTTGGGGGAAAAGAATGAATTAGATAAACTGGGGCCATAAAAAGATAAAATGCAGATACAGCACAAAGATGTCCTTTCTAAATTATCTCCTTAAACAAATCATTGTTTCACCTCACTTTCACGCCAAATAATTCTCTGCATTTCTCCTTATCTCACCGAGACCAATCATCCTTACAGAAAATAAATACAGAAAATCAAAAAGAAAAAAAAAACAAATTGAACACCTAATCTTCAGAAAGCCATTGTACAATGCACATGAGCTGCTTAGATGCCCTTTAACCCTCTTTTGTAAGCATTTATCATGGGTAAGCTCACTGAGTGAATGTGCACAGGTCATTATCACTTTGGATCATATTCTCTCCAATTATAAAAGGAGATATTAAGAATTATTGATCTCTAAGAGTCCCTTGAGCTGCCAGCCTCTATCATTGGAATCAGATTACCCAGTGGAACTGTAGAGCCTTCATAGGATGACACTTGGGCTAAAACAGAATTGATTAGGATGGGGGTGACAGCAGCGGTCCTACAGTTAAGGCACTTGTCATGTTTCATTACTGTTAGTCCTTTCACTTGAACACTGAGCATTCTGAGAGCTGTCATTCATGCCCTTACACAATCTTGCATAGGACTACCACAAAATCTAGGGAATTCAAAAAAATGCTTGCTGTATTGGATTGGACTGTACCTTCACAACACAGTTTTCTCCAACTGATAGGTCAGGTTTGAGGTCAGAAGGCCCCAGGTGGAGGAGAAGGCAGTATCATAATAAATGACCTCGTTAGCCCCTTGAAATGCTACTTTCCTCATCTAGCTATGGAAACATGTGACTCTAGCTACAGAACCAACAACATCTTTTGAACTTTCCATGTAGATAGATTTAGCCTCTCACAGAGAAGTAAAGCTTGAAATAAGTTTAAAATACAGACTCTTAATTCTTAGAAAGGTTATTTAAAATCAAGTAAAGAAAATGTTGCTGCAGGGTAGAACAGGAGGGGTGGCAAGGGAGGATTGTAACCTTCACTGTATATACCCACTGTGTTTTAATTTTGCTTCCCAGCAAGTTCTCTTTGATTGCAACAAGTGTGTTTTTGTAACTAAATATCTAACTAAGCCACTAGATAGATAGATGATAGATAGATAGATAATAGATAAACAGATAAGTAAAACCAAAAAAGCAACCACAGGAACAACAGGTGAGTGAAGAAATCACAGAGGAGAAATGACTCAAAGAACACTGATCTAGAATAATTATCTGTTCCTTATTCATTGTCTATTAACACCTTTAAGTTCACTCTCTCACACCTCTCTTAATACCCTCATACCCTCAGGGAGTTAGAAGTCCGTCTTCTTCTGCAATCCTTCTTAGTTGTATTTAACGGAGGTGAAACCCACCGACCTTTTTACCCTAGGGGGTATTTGGAACACCGTATACGTGTTGAGAAGGGGCATTTTTGGTCCTCAAATGACTATGGAACACTGCTGCCATTTAGCGGTAGGGATGTCATATATCCTGCAATGCATGGGGTGATCCCACGAAATGAAGAACTGTTGTGACCTAAACGCCAATAGCACGTACGTGGAGAAACAGCATGTTTCTCTACTGTAGTTGTCATCCCTCAGTGATATGTGATCTTCTGTAAAGATCCACGATTATTATTCAGGTGAATATTCCTTTTCTGAAGAAAGCTTAGGAACATCTGTTACATTGAAACCCAACAGTATTTTTTCCTGTGTATAAAATGTGCATCTTTATACCCTGGTTATTTTGTATAGTTAAAAACAAGTTTTATTGTCAGAGAATAAGAAATAAAAACATTAAGGCAAGGATCAATTTATAAAACTGACAGGCATTTCCCTGTGCTTCCAAATTCTTGATCTTCACGCTTCATTCAAGATAACTCACCTGTTCTAATCTACTACCCGTTGAAACCTACCACCTCCGTATATAGCATTTTCCTTTAGTGCTCAAAACTCTAGTTTCTCTTACGCCCACCGTGGGGCCTCTAACTTATGATCTTTATGGGAATATGCAAACTGCTCTGGGGCAATCAACCCATTCTCAGCTATGTATTCACCTTCTGACTCTGAAAGTAAAAAGAATAGCTTGGAAGGGAGAAAGAGAGGGGGTCCCAATAGGGAGACAGAGAGAAATGTTTAGTTCTTTTTTTTATTGCTATTTACTATTTGTTTTCTGAAACAGCAGACCGCTGCTCTAACGTAAATATTATGTTTGACTTCCTTTGACTGATTTCTCCTTGATCAGTTCAAAGGTCTATTTGTCATTTTCTCCTTCCTGATCCAATTCCATTGACATTTGTGGTTAGGCCATCAACATGCTTGGTCTGGTGTGATCATTACATCTGTAACTTGGCATTTACCAAACTTTCATAGCCACAATCTCTCCATGTAGTAAATACGTGATATTAATAAACTGATAGCTTCCCATTTACTCTCACTTCATTTCAGGATGAAACAGGCTAACTTCATGCAAATTACTACATTGAGTTCAGTAAGATAAATAAGTAAATAATTTTATTCCTTTGTCTGAATTGTGCTAAATAACTGGCTAGATGAAAACTTTTATTTTTATTCTATTTGCTTGGCTGTGCAGGAATTCAGTTATAGTGTGCTTCTGTGGTTGAAAATACATTTGCTTTTATATTGCAGTTTCTCTAAAATTGTGTTGAAAATCATTCTTTACTCAAAGCATCACAATATGTACTCTCTGGTTCTTCCAGGGGGAAAAATACTTCCTTGATTTTTGGCAGTAATATCTATCTATCAGTGAATTTAAACTTAATGAACCTCACTTGAAAGTATATTTTGTAAGCACAGACAAGTATAAAAAAACCAGAAATAAACTAATTTAAGTTTTATTAAGAAAAAAAAAAAAACCCCTGCAAGATGAAGACACCATATAGGTGATCATGGTGAATTGAAGCAGTACAACTTTATAATATAATGAAATCAAACTTGGCCTCTCAGTACTTATAAATTTAGGATTTAGCCCATATATATTTTGTATTGGTTACAGATTGTATCTCCGCTAACCTCAGATCTTGAAAATCCCCAGCAATTTACATTTTATTACTCAGTGCCTTTAATTCCAAGGCAGGTGTTTAATGAAAAATTGAATGGTGAATGAATGAACTATGGATGAGAAGAACAACCAGAGAACCAAAAACATCACTGGTTAACCAGTAAGCACTTGGAGAAAGACACTCAACTCGTTATAGAGGCTTACGAGGATGCCTAGAAAAAGTTAAAGGGTCTAAACTTTGTAAAAGTAAAATCCAATGACTTGGGCGGAATTCTGAATTTGTGGCTGTGAGAAATCTTTGGACAAATCTAGACACTTTAGAGTAATGTTGTTCAATGGGTCTTCTCGTTATGTTGAAAATATTCTACATCTATGCTACCCAGTAATGGTAGTCTCTAGTCATATGTGGCTATTGAGTACTTAAAATGGGGATAGTGTGACTGGGGAACTAAATTTTGAGTGTCATCTAAATCTAAGTAATTCTAATTTAAATAGACACATGTATGTGTCCGTACAGCCCTAGAGAGTTCTTTGTGATGGAAAACAGAGATGTAAGCAGCAGCGATCCAACTAAAAGTAACCAAGACTTGAAGTAAACAGTAGTAACCCTCCACTATTTCTCATTATTGTTGGTCACACATTCCTTCAGTGAATACATATATACAAATATCGCACAGCACATCGTGTGCAGTGTCAACAGAAATCAATTACTATATATGTAATGACTTAGAAATTGTGCCAACCATGAACATTTCCTGAAAAAAGTACACAATGAATACTTCAGCTGGAGGTAAGTCAGACAAATAAGCATAGATATAAAAAGTTTACTGTTACAAATGAAGCAAGTAACATATCTTTGTCTAAACAATGGTTTCACATATAGTGATGAAACGATACCTGTGCCAACTGAGCTTGCTTTATATTTGTAACAAGAAGAAAAGAAGATTGTAAATGTTTAAATAGTAAGTGGTATATTTTAGATAGATTATATTGGGTAAAATGAGGGTATTTATTCTCTGAAGTTGTTCTAGCATAAAACTCAGTTCTAGGTATATAAAAGGGACTCAATTCCTATTCTTTTATATATATATAATGAAAACATATAATATGATTCTTTGGATGTCTTTTATAATGTATTTTTAAAATTGATTCTTGTAACACTGTGAGTTTAGTAAGGCAGGCATTATTGTTAACACTATTTTTTCAGAAGCAAACAATACAAAAAATTTACGGACGTAACCCAATACCATGTAATTAATAAGCTTGTGGAACCAGGATTTGAAAGGGGTTCTTGGGAAATGAGGGCAGTGAACTGTCTACTCTATATTCTTGGCTCTCTGTTAATGATGATGATTATGGTTATGATAACTATAGAGGGAAAATAATGATGTTGATGATTATCATTGTTTATAAGAACCATGGATAGTTCTTTTTTTTTTTTCATGGATAGTTCTTATAAAGAGATTTACACACATCATATTACTCTCAAATTGGAGTAACTTCTTCACTGATTGTACAGTATTTCACTTTTCACATGTGCTGTTTGAAATTATAGTCTCCTTTTAAAATTTTATGTCATATTCAAATAAGTTTTTAAAATGCTATTATATTTTTCCTTCACCTAATGCTATTTTCTCATACATTCTGGCTTGTAATATTTTCTTCCTTTCTACTTTATTGTACTGATTTCTGACTATAACCTTAAAAATCAGAAAACAAAAATTAAAAAGCTTTAGTTCAGTTTTACACCATTTGTCAGAGAGTTCAAAAAATAGAATCTGTCAAATATTTTTGTAATCCACTCCAATTGATGAGTTAAATTTTTAAATGTATTCTGGTTTTTTTAAAAATCAAATGTGACTTGAACAAATCAATTATTAATGGAAATTTAAAATTACCCAAAGCACATAATTTTCATGCTGTCTATTACACAGATAATTATCTTTCTGATGAAGCTTTGTATCTTTACAATTTAGCTTTGATAAGATTTAACATTGTTTTGCATTACATCTATTTTTACACAGGGTGCTAATATTAATGTAATTAGCAAATTGAATTGATATAATTCAATAAGGAACAGAGATTAAGTATTTTGTCATCATACTTAATAATACAATAATTTTCCCCATAAGAATCTGTTATTTAGCAATTTTTTTAGATTCTGAGTAGTTTTAAATAATGGTTCATTTTCTCAAATGTCTAATAAAATGCAATTGCTAAAAAGGTATATTTGTTGAGAAATTAGAAAATAAGTGTTCTAATTAGGTTTCACATAGGGATTTATTGAATGTTCATGTAATTATCAAATAATGAGATTATTATGTTGGTGTTTCCCATAGTGGAAATGTTTACTTTGTTCAAAAATGTTATCTTGAAAACAGTTGCACGTAGGATCAGTCTTCAAGGGTTTAGCAATCATTGAAACAATATTAATAAAAATGGAGGAACACAAAGTAGGTAAAAAATTATTAAGAATGATAGAACAGGCTTATATTAAGTTTAATATAGTTAAACAAATAATTCTTTCCCACCTACATCCAAAAAGGGAAATAAAATAAAAAATGAAAAAAGAAGTGAGGGAAAATCCAGTTCCATGAAGTTGGTAGACTGAGCTACTTTCTACTTTATCAATACAACCATATCTGTGCTCCAAAATATTACAAAATGATTAAATATAAAGCTATACATATAAAATAAAGGAATTCCCTAGTGCCTGAAATGAGGGAAATCATAGGTAGAGAAAGCGGTACAGGAACCCATGGGGAGAATGGACCAGCCATTGGCCCTCATGGACAGAAACAAAGCTTCAAATGCCAACACAAGGACAATAGAACTGGCCATGAGCCCATAAAAGATGAGCATCTGGAATTGAAATTCTCGTGTAGATCCAAGATACTGGAAGAAGTAGCCCAAGAGTGTGTCATGAATAAAGAACAAGCAAGCCACTGCTCCCTGGCTCAAGGCATTGGCCGGGAAGTGTGTCTTCACTCTCTGGGCTGGAGACATAAATAACTAAAAACAGAAGTCTGAACTACAGAATATTATGGGTTCAGAATGTACAGTATCTTGAGAGAATCCCAAGCCTAAAAATTAACACCACCAAGGAAACCAGATCAAGCCCGGTTTGGGACCCAACCTCTGAGATACCCTGTAAAAACAAATGTAAGCTATTTCTCTTTTCAAGGAAAATTCCTCATCTCAGGTTTCATGTGAATCCCAAAAGAAATCAGAAGGAAACAACAACTAATCCTTGTCAGACCTGATATGCCCCTTACCTCTCAAACACACATTTACACAAAAACTAGCTGCTAATGAGCTAAAAGTAAAAAACATTAAGAAAACATGGAATCCATTTACTCTAAAGAAAGTGAGTGGCAGACAAAATAAATAGAAGGAATGGCACCCATCCCAAGAACTTGAGATGATGGAACAACTTGAAAGGGACCATAAACTCTATGTTTTTAAATGATGACAGGTATGAAAGAAGAAATACAAAATATAATTAAAATAAAGCCTATTATGAAAAAAAATTTTAAAATTTGGAAAAAGTATCTAAAGGAATGTCTGGAAATAAGATATGTAGTCATTGAAATTAAGAACTTAGTGTATGCTTTGAATAACTTAGTTTATTTTTTAATTTTTTATAATTTTTTATAAATTTATTTATTTTATTTATTTGCTTTTGGCTGCACTGGGTCTTCGTTGCTGCGTGCGGGCTTTTCTCTCGTTGCAGTGCACGGGCTTCTCATTGCGGTGGCTTCTCTTGTTGCACAGCACGGGCTCTAGGTGCCCAGGCTTCAGGAGTTGTGGCTCGCAGACTCTAGAGCGCAGGCCCAGTAGTTGTGGCGCAGGGGCTTAGTTGCTCCGTGGCATGTGGGATCTTCCCGGACCAGGGCTCGAACCCATGTCCCCTGCATTGGCAGGCGGATTCTTAACCACTGCGCCACCAGGAAAGCCCTGAATAACTTAGTTTAGGCTGAAGTAGATTATAAAGAATAGTGTGCACTAATACATAAAAAGTCTAATATAAACACCTATTCCCTGTGAACCTACACTGTGGGACTAAGACCATGTTTCCCCGAGGTCTTCCTCCTTATGTACACAGGGATCCAGAAGAGACTCAAGCTGAGCAGAGTATGTTTTCCAGATGTCCTCAACTTCATCCATCATCTTCAAGGGGGAGTCAGGTTTTCTCCAAGCAATCGTGCCAGACAGAGATCAGCACTTGGCAACACTCACTGGGAGTAAAGCCAGGCTTCCTCAGTTGAAGCAGCACAGATGAAAGGGGAACCTTTTAGTAAATCTGATGTACCCTCAACACAGATTAAGAGTGGACCTTGCATCCTGGGACCAAGACCACTACTCTTAAGACCATTTACTTCCATCACCAGAGGCCAAGAGGGGACAATGCATTCAGGAAAAAATCTGACTTTCCCAGATGTTCTTAACCTAGGATGAACATGGGTCCCAGCTTTCTTGAGGCGGTTTCAGTCTAGGCTTCTTATCCCAGGAATTATGAATAGTGCCTTCTTCAGTCTCCCAGGGTATCCAAAAATGGGCAATACATTATTTGATTACCCTCCCTAAACTCATCAATACATCCTTTGAGTAAGTCGATGTCTTCCCCAAAAGGAGACAGGAGTGACTCAGTTTACACCTTATCTTCCGGATTTTACCCCCTGTAGGAATCGGCGTATTCTCTACTTTGCGAACCCATCCACCATACTGTCTGGAATTCATGGACCATTATTAGCATAATTCCTTGTATCCTTCAGTACTTCTCTGAAACTCTCTGAAAGCACAACTGTCTGCTGACAACACTGTTCCCTCCACAGCCTGCTCTAGTGGTGGCTACGCTACACTTCCACTTGGATACCCAACAGAAATCTCAAACTAGCACATCCAGAGATGAATTCCTGACCCTACTCTTCTTAAACTTATCCGCCTACAGTCTTCTCCTTCTAAAGCTCAGTCCAAAATTTGGAGATGCCTTTTCTTCTCAATTTCTCTCTTATACTCCATTCAATCTGTTGACAAATCATTTTGGCATGGTCTTCAAACATATTCAGAATCTGAGTATTTCTTGCCATCTTCTCTACACTCTGGTACCAGCTACAGGCTCTTTCTCAGCTTTCTGCAATCTCTCTCTAATGGGTCTCCTTTCTTTCACTCCTGCCCCATTTAGTATACACTCAACACAGTAGCCAGAGTGATTCTGCCATCAGTTACATCATGTCACCTCTCAACCCCAAAACCTGAAAGAGCTCCTCATTTCACTGAGAGTAATTGATTTCCTTAAAAATCTCACATAACCCTGTCATTTATTCCCTGACGTATCTTCCACTTCTCTTCTCTTTCCTGATTCAACTCTGGACACATGGACACACACACCCCCCGCCCTTAAACTCTTTAAATGGCTATTACTCTGCTTGTAGTGCTCTGCCTTGTATATTCATAGAACCAACTCCTTACCTGTCTTTGGTCAATTGTTACTCACTCAATTAGACTTACCCTGATGACACTACTTAAAAATAGCACATCAAGGATACTCCTAAACTCTCTTATGTTGAGCGATAATCACTTGCGGTGATAACCCAAAATGATGTTCAGGTCCTAATCCCTGGAATCTCTGAATGCTATCTTATGTGACCAAAGGACCTTTTCAGATGTAATTAAACTAAAGAGATTGAGATGGGACTATTATCCTGTATTATTTATGTGAACCAGGCTCTAAATGCTATCCCACGTGTACTTAAAAGAGGGAGACAGAGGGATATTTGAATACAGAAGAGGAGAAGAAGGTGTGATGATGAAAGAAAGAGATAAGGGGTCACGAGTGGACTGCAGGTGACCTCCAGAAGCCAGAACAGACCAGGAAACAGATTTTCCTTCAGAGTTCTGCTGACACTCTGACTTTTAACCTAGTGAAAGTGATTTCAGATATCTGTCCTCCAAGACAGTAAGAGAATAAATCTGTGTTGTTTTAAGCCACCAAATTTGTGTTAAATTGTTAGAGTAGCCATAGGAAACTAATACGCAACCTAAGATAAAATTTACTTTTTTTTGTTTTTTTGTGTTTTTTTTTCCTTTTCTCCACTAGAATGTTCCAAGAGGTCATTTTGTCCAGAGGTACAGCCCTATTTGTCAGAAAGTGATTGACACAAAGCAGCTACTCAATAAATGTTAAAGAAATTTGTTAAAATCCCAGTGATTAAAACTATGACATATCCCTAATTTTAACCTGTGTATAAAACGTCTAACCATGTATTTCTATACTGTCATGTTTGTTATTTAATTGCACTCATTCTTTCAGCACTGAACATATAGTTGGCCTCCTTAAGTCTAGTTACTTTGCACATCAAGCTAAAGATTAAAAATTTTTGACACATCTAGATTTATAATTTTGTTTCAGTTATTTTAAATTTAAACAACGTGTTTCTTTCAATTGGTATCATCACTTTAATTTTTGTATTTCTCAATTATTTTATTAAGTTTCTATGATTATATTTTACCAGGAAGCCAATGTAACATACTAACAGAAGGCAGCTCTGGTTGAAACCAGGTAGGGGCACCTGAATCCATTTAGCTACTACCTCATGATATCCACCAGACTTTCAGCTGTGGTCTCAGGCATTTAAAAGGACTCTGAAACTCTGTGGAAGAACTTTTAAATTCACTGCAACAAATATTAATGATCACTTGAATATTTTTCTATAAATATGATAATGCTGTTTAACACGAACACTTGACTGGAAAAAAATGACATCATGAATAGTGCTTACTTTTTAGAATACCATCATATAATGTTAATTACATGGAAAGTCAAATGTGTGTAGCTAAGGGCAACCTATATTAATTTTGAAAACTATTCTCCCTATGGAGCCCTTAATCAAGTGCCCACAGCTACTTGGCAGATGCAATACAATAGCAAGCCATGCCCCTGGAGTTTTAGTACAGGTCTTTAGACTAATTTTGTAATTTCGAGTACATTATTTTTCTGAAGTCTTTATTTCAAACTGTGGATGGAAAGAAATTAAGTTACTTGGATTTGAGGGTCCAAATGGTTTATAGGAATGCTTTGATGTCTTTCTCATTGACTTAATCTCCTCTGAAAATTAAACAGAATTTATTTGTATTTTTATTCTCTCAGACTCTCTTCTAGTGACTCTGAACCCAAACTTTCTTTCTTTGAACCTGCTGCTAAACATTACAACCTAAATCAGTTTATAGAATATCCCATTTCTCTCACTTCCCTGACATCACTGTCTATTTTGAAGAGAACGTAGTACATGTAAAGAGGGAAAATTTTAACAGTGCTGCAACAGAAACTATAGCACCACAAATTGCTGGTTTCCATTTTATAGTGGAAAGAACACATTTTGAGAATGTGCAGTCCTGTTTCTAACTCCAGCTGCACCTCTCAGCTATTTAGTCTCAAAAAAGTGTCTAAACTTCTCTAATCTCTAGTTTTAACATTTTCCCTACAAAACCATTAGCTTCCTGAGACCATGAGTTATACATTTTTTTAATTAGTGCCATAGCTCTTTCCCTCCAACACATACACAGACATCCTCTCACACACATGTGAGTATGTGTGAGATGGATGGATAGATAGTTTATTTGGGAGTTAATGGCAGAGAGCCTGCTGAGGAAGTGAGGAAAGTGACATAAAGTAGGAGATTCATTGTTGAGTTGGTCACTGCTGTGGATAATTGAGGCTCAGTCATGCCAAGAGATTCTAAAAAGCCAGAATTGTTTACTCAAGGGAACAAAATGTGGACCATTTGTCCACTGGCTCCCAAGCCCCATTGGTTGAGGGTCACTCATGGGATAGGGGAACTTCCCCACATTTCCAGATTGCACAGGCATGAGAATGAGGCACCCATGGCTGCTGAGATGTAAGTGGTTGTCAGTTGCACCATCTCAAAGCTGGTTGCCATAAAAAAAAATGGTTAGAGTTAATTTGGGCTCCATAGATGTTAGGTGGGGCACAAGAAGTGTCTGTTGTAACAGAGAATATCCAGAACCTGGTGCAGATTTGGGCACCTAGTAGCCCTAATACATTTTATTTATGATGAATGAATAAGGAGTGGGGACCAATAACACCTACAATATAGTTATTGTGAGATTAATTGAGAATGTAAGTAGCAGCTCTAAAACATATGAGAAATAGGCATACAGGTTCATTGAGTTTAGATACTCAAGGGTGAAAATGAAGTAATTTTTTTTCTACTTTGTAACTGGATTATTAAACAATCTCAAACCCTATTCTACCTGATGACAGAAAAACCTAACCTACCATTATGCAATCAGTTGTGATACAGGGTGGGTAGATCTGAGGCAACCCTCTCCCTTACCAGAGTCCATGGTTATGGAGATGGAGATGGAGATGGAGATGGAGATGGAGATGGAGATGGAGATGGAGATGGAGATGGAGATGGAGATGGAGATGGAGATGGAGATGGAGATGGGGATGGGGATGGGGATGGGGATGGGGATGGGATGGGGATGGGGATGGGGATGGGGATGGGGATGGGGATGGGGATGGGGATGGAGATGGAGATGGGGATGGGGATAGAGATGGGGATGGAGATGGAGATGGAGATGGAGAGGAGGACACTTTTTCAATTTGGTATCTACAGAGGTTCCCAGGTTTCAGCCTCCCTTGAGCCTCTCACTAGCTTCTTTCTCTTAACTAAAGCCTGAAATTTTATTGGAGATATTGGAATATTTTTTTTCTCCGTGGCATCCTGGAACCCAAACGATGTGGAAAGACCATCTCCCGTTCCCATCCAATGTCAGCATCCCAATCAGATACCCCTGCTACACTGCAGAGCCCTCTTCTACTCCTGCAAAGTCCTGTTCTAATTCTCCAAAATACCAGAGTTGACTTCTCTTCCTCTTTCCCCTAAGCTCTCCTTACCCCTCCTTGGTGACAGTCTATTTACCTATTCTGGGTTTGAGAAGGAAAGGTTTGAAGGGCAGGTGGTCACTGCCTCCACAAGTAAAATTTTTCTAGGAAAAATTGTGACCTCAGTTCCCAGGCTAAGAGATGAGACAGATACGACTGGAGAAATTCCATAAAGCTCAAAGTAGGAAAACTCATCAGTTACTGCTTGAACACTGTTTCCCGCTGTACCTGATGATGTACTATCGCTGTATTTTCAATACTGAATAAAAAGCATGACATACCTAAGACTGAGTAAGACTATGTATCTAATGAACAACTGAAAGGCTTTCTTGTGGCATATAAGACCTGTTCACAAGTATTTTGAAGCAGTGGAATTTAATGTAATGTAATTAGAACTAGTTTATAGTCTCATTAACTTCTATCAATATACGCACATGAGCAACTATCCTCAAAGTATCTATTTGTTATTATGTAGGTAAAATTGTAAGTTAATAGAGGGTCTTTATAATATTTTTGGTAGTTTGCTGCAATTACCCTAATTTACAGATTAGTTGTTTATAATACAAGACGTGGGAGAGGAAAGTTAACATTATCTTCATTATAATAGATTTGCCCACCCTAACCCTTAATACTTTTCATTACTTTATTATGGAGCTAAAAATCCTAGAAAATCTTAGAGTAGAGCTTTAGCAGTACTCTTTGTGGTAACGGTTGTAGAATAACTTTTATTCCCTTTGTGCTTGTCTGGATTTTCTAACATTATTTGTCTTTTTCACTTTTTGCATTCAACATTTGTTACTTTCGTTATTAGAGAAAAATGATTATTAAAAATTCTAGACTCACATTTCTTGTGAATTTATGTCTGGCCTTTTACCTCTTTCTCCTCGCTTCCGGCTCCTTTCTATTCCTATTTCCCATTTGCCACACTTTTATAAGTCTTTGTGCCATCCACTTGCCTGAAGTGCTATTCCCTGCAGTCTGCCGCCCACATTGCCCTCTCATGGCTTATGTTTTTAAAGACAATGTCTGTGCTCATAACATTGAATATGCTGATGAGTCCTGGTACCCAGTGGGTTGACAATCCCCTGCCAACATCAACTGGCAGGCACCAGACTCTCCAGCCTCTCAAATGGCTCTGATTGCCTCCCCAATGCCGACTGAAATTGTCATTTTCATGAAGTCCCCATCGTTGCAAATTAGCTATTGCTGGCACAAGTTCATAGGCTGTTTCCAGGCCTTAATTGATGATCTGTGCATCTATTTTCTCCATTCAGACCAACATAGCACAGAAGCTCTTCCAAGATCGAGCCCTTACTTATCTAGGTAACCTAACTGAAAAAAACAAATCTAAGTAGGTTTGTAGCCATTTCTGCTATCGTGCCGTCATCTTCACAGGAAAGGGTAAGCATATCTCGGCTTACCCAAGCATTCCTAAGTTGCACTCATCTTATTCATTTCACTGACTGGGTTTATATACAGAAAGGACAGGCTTTTTCTGTATCTAGGTTTATCTCAACAGTAAGACTGAATGACTGATGATGGTATTAATAAGACAAAGAGTGGGGCTGAGGTCAAGAGGTCAACATTTCTTCTGTCTCAACTATTATTTCAGGAATTGTTTGGAGACCTGGAAAAGAAAACTAAACTATTCTAATGGAAAAGAACTAAGTCTAAGAGCAATGCTCCTCACTCCATTTTTTTTTAACTCCTTAGGAAATGCCTTATAATATTACTACTTGCTGAAGCAGTTAGCTAAGACAACATTTATTTATTATACTATGAAAATAATGAGATCAACATATAAGCTTCTTCTTATATCCCCAGCCCCTCTCAGAGTCCCTGGAAGCACAGAGAAGATGTTCAATAAACACTATGTTGATGTGAATTCTGGGAAGGCACAACTATTCAAGGAAGAAACTATATCAGAATTTATCAGTCCAAATGATCAACTCAAAAATTCTCATGAGAAACCCAGATTTCACAGAACCTCTTTTAATGTTAAAAATGGAGTCTCATGTATACTCGTCTCTCTCCCTCCCTCTCCCCCACTCTACCCGAGGGAGTTTTAAGATGACCTTGGTGTTCGAGTGGGAAATAAAAACGTCACATGGAAAGCGACGGGATGGTTCAAAGCCTCCAAATCACAGGTACTGCTTCATCCTGGACCAATGGAGATTGCTACTAGCTAATACTTTAACTGTCACACTTCGCATGCTAGAATTAGCTTACTCCACATCTCTCTCAATTACTTAATCGATGCTGTTCAAATGAACTGTGAGAATGAGAATACCCATAAATAGCTGAATGTTTTCTATTCATATTATGCAAGGAAAGAGAAAATAGTCTCCATGAATAAAATACCTTAATAAAGGTAAAGTTTATTTTTAAAGTTGGCAATGCTATCTAAATAATGGAATAATAAATTTATGAGCAGGATAATTCTGTAATTCTATTCACTCTGCCTCATATGTATTCAAACAAATGTTTTAAATAAATATCCTGTCCAACATGTGGTTATTTAGTGAGAGCCATGATTTTTCCCTAAAGTTCTTCAGCAAATTTCTTTTAATACAAAGTCTGCCTTGTGGCTTTGCATAATAATCAAGGCAAACAAAAATATTGTTCTTTAGACATATACCAAGTGATGAATAACAATCTGCTCTATTCCCAAGCTGGGAGAAAAATACTCACCTTTTTGCAGATGTAAACGAACATTGCCAGCTTTCAATGAATCTCATTTGAAGGCTGGGTTATATATAAACCATCAGTATAACAGAGCAATTAGCACTACTCCCAGGGTAGATGAATGAGTTGCTGATAAGACTTTGTAAATGCTGTCCCTAAGTCCTGAGTATGACAATATATATTATATAAACATATACCTATACCAGTGTACAAATGAGTGAAAACAGACACACACACACATGCACACACATGCCGTATATGCCATTTGGCAGACTGCTGCTAATTTTCATATGGTGATACACGGACAAGAGGAAAAGCAAACACCTGCTATAGTTTATTTCTTCTTGTGAGCAGTTAAAGTAGCTCATCTTTTGACAGTGAGTTTATACGTTGGTCTTACATGTCTGGCCCAATCATAATTTAAGCTTTTTTCTCCCTTAATGATTTGAGAAAATGGTAAAGGCCAATTGATACAGTGGATCATGGCACTAATGGTTCTTATGAGGTGACGGTCTTGTTTATGGGGAAAGAAGAAAGCGTGTCTATCAGAAGGTGTGTGAACAAGACAACAGATTTCAATTCCCAGTTCTTGCTTTGGGATTCTGCTTCTCTTTATTGAAAAATCTGGAAGTAGAAAAAATATACCTACTTTCTCTAATATAAAATCTCAAGAGAATCTTCTCTTTACTAGACAGCCTCTTACAGGAGACAAATAAGAACTAGCATCTCTGCTTGCTACAGTGGGCCTCTGCCTATAACGGGCAATGACATAGGTGGGGGAGGGGAATCAGAAGACCAAGGGTCTGAACTGGCTACCAGGGGTAAACCTAGAGCTGTGAAGCGGCTCTCTCCAAGTAAAAGAGAAAAAAAACTTTCAAAGATCAGTAAAAAAAAAAAAAAAAAAACAGTTGAAAGATCTCTCCCTGTAGAGATGATGAGTAGAGAGAAAAGAAGCAATAATAATATTAGAAGTGAGTTCACTGGATGGAGTTCACTAATAGTGCAAAGATGACCTTATGAAGGCGCGTTACCCAGGTAAGATCAACCTGAGCCAAACCATCGACTGCCTCATGACGAGTTGGGGACTGAGAACCATTATAAGACACACATTAAAATAAATTTGAATTTCTTTTTCCTAAGCTAGTAAAATTGTACATTCTTCTTCCATATCTGTATGAATCACACAAAGCACAAAAATAATCTTGTAACCCAAAAGAACTAATCTTTTTTTTTTAAAGCTATTCCTATTTACAAAATGTTTGGACTTACTGATTTTTTTTTTTTTTTAACATGGATATTTTGTTTCCTTTTCTTAGTAGATTATGGTCATTGTTGTCAACAAAGCTGTTGTGCCTATTCAGTCCTCTAGAAAGGGAGATGTTTTTGTTGGAAGTATGTCCCTGGCTGCTGTGGGGCAGCATAGGGAAAATAGTTTGATTATTTTTGGTAAAATGAAACTGAACTAAACCCCTGTTACTGTTGGCAAAGGGACGGGAGATCAGAACTCTAATGAAAAGAGTCAAAGAAAGGCAATGTGCTCAAGAGGGGACTTAGACTTGGCTCTTAAGAGGATGAAGGAGAAAGTTGACAATGAACGAGAGCCACTTTGGTCACCATCTGTTACTGGTTATTTCCCTTCTCTCAACTTGACATGTTTTTCTTTTCCTGTCTGTGCCAACAGAGAGATTCTGTTGTTTGAACTATCTACTAGCCTCTCTTTCATTTAGTATTATCACCTGATTTTCCTTAGGGAACCACTCTCCTCTACTCTCAGGCTATGTGGCTTAGATGGGACTGAACTCACAGCCAGTTCCAGGGGTCAAACACATGACCTAGATTTGGTCAACTGCAGTCACAGGGATTAGTTTAGGAATGGATCAACCAGCCAAAAACGCAGAGGTTGGTTCCAAGGCTTTTCCTGGAACCAGTGGGTATCAGACCTTCTCTTTCTGCTGAGGTCCTTAAGCTGGTAGCATTTAGGTCTGGAGCTTTGAAAACTATATGGGGAGAGAATCCTTCAGAATAAAACCTATGAAGAGAGGAATCAGAACCAAGATATAACATATGTAAGAAAAACAAATTCCTGGTGATGCTGTTTGAGAATCTTAATCCAGCTATTCTGGAAATTAACCTTGACTATATTTCAGCAGTGTGAGCCATTTACCTTTCTGTTTCGTTTAAGACAGACTGAGTTATATTTCTGTTACTTGTAACCCAAGAATTATGTTAATAAACCATAGAACTGATACAAATAATGTAAGATTAAAATTATAGAAATTTGTCCCTAGATAAACAAACAAACAAAAAAAACCCCAAATAAAACTATCAATGGCACTGCAGGTAACAAAAAACAAGGAGGTTCAGGAGGGAAATCAACCCTCAGATTAAGGGAAGGCATAAGGGAAATTTCTTAATTTTGCAGTTTTTAATCTGAGGGTTTCTAGCCTATGCCATATGGGATGGCTCAATCGCTGATAAAAAGCCTGCAATCTTTCTGGTTTCAGGCAATCACAACTGCTGGAAAATGAAGGGAAAATTCCAAGAATGGTAGAGTCACAGATAGGAGCCTTAAATTCTGTGTGTAAACTACGCTCAAATCCCTGGCTCATTCCAGACTTCAAGCAGCCCAGGGCAAGAATCAAAGAACTGAGGTGAGATTTGATCTGCCATCCAAGAGAGAGTTTGCAATTTGGTTCCAAACAAATTAACTGATGGCTAAAAGAACAACAAAAATCAACACTCTTCAGGGGAATATAATAGAATCCACAATTTTTACAACCTAATATTCACAATGTCTAGGAGACCACACAAAATTTGACCTTCAATGGAAATCAATGTCAAGATATAAGATTTTTGAATTCACAAAGACTTTAAAGCATCTATTATAACTATGCTTATGATGTAAAGAAAAATATGCTTGTGATTAGTAGAAAAATTAGAAGAAGAATATAAATGGTAAAAAAGAACTCAAACAACTTACTATGAGGGAGAAAGAGTAGAATTCCATAAAATAAAGGATGAGTAAACTGAGTGGAAAAATCAGCATCTCTTATATAGACCAGGAAACATTTCTTCTTGTCCCAGCAACATTTAGTTATGATAAGCTTATTCCAGCAATTAGTTTATACTTGTTATAGTCTTCATTTAAAACATAGTGAGTCCATAGTGAGTCCATAGTCACTGAATACATTAGTCTGTAAATGCACTCTAACTTCTTTATTACCTAGGATAAACTTTACAAAAAAATAAAAGAGTAAAATTCACTTAAGTCAGAATTGTCATTTTAGCTTTTGTCATTCCTACATTTTAAGTGGATTTAAATCCATTTTGGCACAAAGAGGATAAATAAGTAAATATCTTAAAGTAACAGTAGAAAAACTAATTGTAAAACGTCTCAAAAGACGAAAAGATATAAGTGATAATGTAATATTTCTCTCATGACAGCACTTTTGCAACATTACAGAAAAAGTGAATTTTACCAGTTCCATGGGAAAGGCAAAGGATCATGGTTGTAAAACACATAGGCATTAGAATCAAAAAGATATAGATTTAAGTCCCAGATATACTATTTATTAGCTACGTGAACCTGGGCATATTCCTTAGCTTTTTTGAACTCCAGGTAGCTCATTCTTAAAATGAGAATTTTGGCAATTACCCTAACCATTTTCTTTTTTCTCAGGGTACCTATAGCTACATTAACTGATAATAGTGGCTGTGTATCTTATCATCTCTCATGATACAGTTTAGACAATTATTTGGGAATACCTTATTGGCCAGTGATAAAAAAATTATATGATTCTTTTAAAAAAGAGGTCAATTTGAAAATAAAGTAAGGCAAACACGTTTTCTTCATCACACTATACATAGGAAGCCACTTCCCTTGCAATGCTGTCAATAAGTTGTTTCATTCTTTGTGATCAGAAGTACACTATATTGTTGTACTGGTAAGGAGTATGGGAATAGTGAATCCAGTTTTAACACAGCGATTTTCACATTTACATACTTTTTGTCTAGGTTTCATAATTATTAAAAGGACACAGCTCAGTTTGAATAGTTCCTCATAAGATCAACCAGACTCACACACTTCCTTTTGAATATCTGCCTTTAAAAAAATCTGCTAAATAAAAACAACTTATAGGTATCCTAGTTCCCTCTTCTCCTACAAAGTGTTCTTGGCTAATTCCCCACAGATCCCCCTGATGTGCCACTTTGGAATGATTTACAATCCTCTTCTTCCCTCTTTGCCAACAACTTCAGTATGTTGCTACTCCTCCATCTGGTATGGGGAGCAGAGAAAAGCTCTGTTCATGAACATTCGTGAGAGGAAAAGCCAAATTACTCATCCCTCCCCCACACCCATACATTTTTTTAAAAAAGAAAGAATTATAGTCTAATGAAAAAATACAAGCTGTTTGAGACTTTCAAAATTCTAGCCATAGTGTTGAAATGACATTCCTTCAATTACGTATGAATCACCATTTTTGTAGAGGGAAACAGACGCGCAGAAGAGTATAGCACTTTCTCTGTGAAATGATCTAATAGCTCAGGAATTCCCACAGCCTGTCAGCTCCTGCATTAGAACTCTTCAATAAAACACAATGGATCATTTATCTCTGCCTTCAGATTGGATGATTATCAACAGGACCCCTGAGGTCTTCTGAGGTATCCCTGTGTAAATTGGAATCGTAGTTGGCAATGAAATTGTCTTAATCATTAAAAGGGAAGTGAAGATTGAAAACTGACCCCAAGGAATGACTATTGCAATAGATCCCTGACTCTATAAATTTATGCTCATAGGCTGGCAGAACGCTAGACAGAGTGGAAGTAAATTTTTATTTCATCATGACAAGGCATTACGTACAAAGAGCATAAAAGCATGCAGCAGCAATTCGTAGAATATTTTTGTGTCCATGGGACACCACCTGTCTATTTGGTACAAAACCAAATAGCTGAAAATATTTGAATCATATACATATATATGTGTGCAAGCACACACATACAATATTAACGATAGCCACAATTGGATTGTGTGTTACCACTTTTTATGGTTTTAATTATTCAAGTGCATTATCTGCTTAATGACAGAGCCCAAAATTATTAAAATAGAAATAAGGGAATTAGCTCACATGAGACCAAAAATTTAAGCGTTAAGTATGATGATAAAATAAGTATAACCATAATTATAAAAGTATAAATGTATGTAATAATTATATTATAATTATAAAAGTAAAATATTACACAATATTTTAATGAATTTTAATTTAATATATTTTAATATAGTATTAATATTAATTATTAATTAATTATTTATTTATAATATTAATTTAATATTATAATGAAATTAGAATTAATGGTTCTACTTTCCTGCTTATGAAAGTGATTCATGCTTATTACCAAAACATTCCAATAATACAGAATCTTATAAAATACAAGATGAAAATCCTCCATAATCTTCTCTGCCTAAAGTAAATCGCTGTTAATAATGCGATTCATATCTTTCCTGACTTTCATTATTGTCACACAAGTATGCATATTATTATTTTAAAACCAAATAATATAGATTATGCTATAAATAATGGTTCCCAGAATCTTTTAAAAAACCATGACTAAACATACACACAGACACACACACATGCACACACAAGACACATTTTTTAAAAATTAAGAAGGTATTTATGTACTGATGTACAACATATGATTTTTTCCATAAGTACATGGATATCTAATTAATTTTTTGACAAGTTATATTGTGTTCCATTTAATGGCTGGTATACAAATTATCTAATTATTATCAGTGCAATTTAAGCCACATATATTTTTATTTTAAGACTTGCTCTGTATGTAAAGGAAAGCATAGCTGAAATTTTGATATTGTCAAATGACCCTCCTAAAAGAGGTAGTATGACTTCAGAAATGTATAAAATGGCCTACTTCTCTATGTCTTCCAAAATGTGCATTGATCTTTTTTCACTTTTGCTAAACTGATAGGTGATAAATATCTCAAATGTATCTTTTATATATTTATTTATATTCCTTATATTATTACTAAAACTGGGACCTTTCTATGTGCTTACTTAATATTATTATTTCTTCTATGAATTTGCTCATTTTTATCTATTTTTTCTATATACTTTTTCTATAAAAATGAAACCCTGGCTACCTGCTTTTCTGCATAACATGTGATCTGATATACACAATGCCGAAGTTCATTTTTCACTGAAAGTGGATGATAAAAAATTTGATATCAGTTAATACAATAAACATTTATTTGTTAAAAAAAAACCCATTTATTGGACACTGGTCTTTCCTTAGAAAAATATTAGGTGCTGAATACATGAATGTAAATAACTCTAAACCAGAATTAGGCAAGTCTCTCTTGAAAAAAATGATTTCTCCCATCACTTGAATAAAAGTAACTATTTAATTCCCCTAAGTTGTTTCACAGAACTGAAAAAAAAGCACAATATTCAGCTTTGGCCTTTTATTGGTGTTCTGTGCAGATTGTTTGCAAATCTCAGACATCATCTGCTGCCCTCTGCCTTTATGGAAACATATTGCCTTCCATGTCCTATAACCCATAGAAAGGGACCGGCCTCAGTATCCTTGCCTGGCTCAGTTGTCATCTGACATTAACCCATAGGAAGTGTGGCCTCTGTGTGAACTTGGTGGTGGATTCAAACCACAGCAGTTCGGGTCCTTCATCAATCACGCCCCCCATAGTAGGAGATCTGAGTGGTGCATCTTCATGGCTGCAGGAGGATATCCCTCAACTTTTGTTGGTTGTATCCTGGAAAGGTGTAAAGGCCAGCAAGTTCAAAATAGTGGCTAAAGTCAAAGCACCGTTGCAGGATTGGAATCACAGTAGAATCCAATGACAAGAAAGAAAATAAACAGTGGAAATAAGTGCTCTTTTCATTCTTTTAGCTGTAGTTTTGGAGCAGACAGAAGCGATGAGAATAGGGTAACAAGGGGAGCAAAAAGCCCTATGTCAGTTCTGGGACACAGAACTGACAGGGAGCTACCTGGCCCTGGTAGCAGTAGTAGATAGATCCATAATCAAGTCGTGAACAGGTCTTCAGAGTTACAAAAAGTACAGTGATGGATACTTTTTCTTCTGAACAGGCTTTCCAAGCACTCTTTCCCAGTTGAGTTGAAGTCACTGCCACAACACGAACACCAGGACCCAGTGTTATGTTCATAGGTTTAAGTATTAAAAAAAAAACACCAAACCATCTGTGCTCTGCCATTTTACATTATGTTAATTCAAGATGACAGTTTCTTTGGTGAAACAATTTTTTTTCTGTTTTACTTGCACACTGTGCCCCATGATGATTATTGTAGACATTATTTCACATGGGGTGGTCCACAGTCATTTAACACCTTCTATCACATTGGGATCTCTGGATAAGGACTCATTAATTAGGTGGACAGAAGATAAATGTTTCTGTAACAATGGCAAGGAGCCAGGGCTTACTCCTCCCAGGTGTTCAGAGAAGTTGCTAGAACCCAATCCATCCTCAGAGAATGACTAAGATCCGTTCAAGATGGGGAAACACTGACATGGAAGAATGCTATTTTATTTTATTATTTTTTTAAACATCTTTTTTGGAGTATAATTGCTTTACAATGTTGTGTTAGTTTCTGTTGTACAACAAAGTGAATCAGCCATATGCTTACATATATCCCCATATCCCCGCCCTCTTGCGTCTCCCTCCCACCCTTCCTATCACACCCCTCTGGGTGGTCACAAAGCACCAAGCTGATCTCCCTGTGCTATGCGGCTGCTTCCCACTAGCTATCTATTTTACTTTTGGTAGTGTATATATGTCATTGCCACTCTCTCACTTCATCCCAGTTTTTTAAAATAATCATTAAAAATAATAATGGATTTACGTATTCAGATGAAATTCCTTTAAATAAGTCTCCCCAAAGAGTTACTAAGTAATGGTCTTGGAGTATTTCCAATTCTGGGCTGACACAGCTTCCTGGAGAGTCTAGTAAATGTTTTGAGGGATTCCCATACTAGGGTCACTTCATTAGGACCTAACTAACATCAATAAAGGTACTCATAAAATATACTAGAACTGGCATTCATTTGGAGAAAATGAGAGGGTCTTTTATGTCTAGGAAATGAAATTTTCTGAACAAGAAACGTTTTCACTCATATATTTCTCTTTACTGAGGTCTTTTATATATCTCAAGTAGTATGACTTTTTTTTTTTTTTAACTGTCAATGTTTGTGATTTTTTAAAAATAAATTTTTTTTTTTTATTTATTTATTTTTGGCTGTGTTGGGTCTTCGTTGCTGCTCGTGGGCTTTCTCTACTTGCGGTGCATGGGCTTATTCTGCTGGCTTCTCTTGTTGCAGAGCATGGGCTCTAGGCGTGCAGGCTTCAGTAGTTGTGGCACGTGGGGTACAGAGCGCAGGCTCAGTAGTTGTGGCACACAGGCTTAGTTGCTCCACAGCATGTGGGATCTTCCCGGACCAGGGCTTGAACCCGTGTCCCCTGCATTGGCAGGTGGATTCTTAAACACTGAGCCACGAGGAAAGTCCCTGTCTGTGATGTTTTGAATCAATTTTTGTTTGACGATCAGGACAACAAAGTTTAGTTTATGATGATTCATATTCTGTGAAGTTTTTTTTTTTTTTTAAAGATACATCTCCAAGATAAGGCTTTACCTTGATGTTAAGGTAACTTGTATGGTACTTGGTGATGGCCGTGAAAACCAGTCAAAGGTGGTTGATTAGAAAGTTGCCTGAAATTGTCTACAAAAACGAAATTTGGGGGATTTGGTGAATTTGTGTTATCATGTAAATATATTCTAAGTCATAAACCTTACTGAAACAAGTTTTAGAAAATCAAGTCACTTAAAAATTTCAGCTATTGGGAACACTACACAACTATAAGGACAGGCACTGCCACAGCAGAACATGAACAGAGACATTCCATAGAATGGGGAGAAAGATGCTTTGATTTTTCAGGAAAATATTCTTACTCTTTGCCTTACATTTGAGATATAAACTAACATGTCGATGTTTAAATTCTACTGTAATCATACACTTATTCTTAAATGTTGTAAATGAATCAAATACTATGAACAATTCTATGCTTGGAAAAATGCCTAAAAGTGAGACCCAGATGTGTATTCTGCCACTTCAAATGTTGATTACACAGTATTTGAATAGGAATGTGTGTCATTGTCAAAGGATGTGTATTATTATCAGCCTCTTTATTTCATCTTCACTGTGTCCTGTTTAGCCACCAGAATAAAAACTCAAAAGAATTAGCAATTGCTTGCCAAATCCCATGTCTTCCCCAGGCACTTGAAAATAAAACTACCCCAAATTTTATGGCTTGCCATTTTTCAGCACTTACCAATTATGTTTTGAGCTATATTTTTTTTACCAGTGAAGAAGTGATACCAAAAAAGCCACGATGTTTAAAACTTCTCTTTTCCTCTCCTTTTCAAAGTGCAACTCTTTGAAAAGGAAAGCATATTTGTCTTTATAATCTCTTGACACCTTCCTTTCAAAGAAGAGTTTCAATTTTTATGTTTCCAATGTTATTCTTAAAGCTGTATGTCATTGCATCATTTTTTAACATTCCTACCAGAAGAGATACCCTGGATTTGCCTTTGACTAATAAAACACACTTTGTAATCAAAGTAAGCTAAGAGATGTTCCTCAGATATCTTTTGATTTAGAACCTAGGAAAGCAGTAATATCTGCTATAGATTATAGAGAATGCTGGGGACCAATAGGAAGAAGAAATTCAGAGGTAAGGTAAATAAGAACTGGATTATGGGGTACAAAGACACAAAAGTTCTTTTATACTTTGTCATATATTATTTAACAAATATTTGGTGAACTCTCACTAGGTTTCAGGAACTGTGTGGGAACATATGTTCTCTGGTATTTAAACTAAGAGAATAAGAGTATATCGTTATTGTTAATAGCATAGATGAATGAATGATACAATAAATATGTAGATTTCCCTTTTGTTGATTGTGGCATTAAGATAAATTCTTTCTATAGATGTTTTAGAAATTGGATTGTTGGTCAAATATAAACCATTGCTTGACTCATTAACACTTAAGAATAACATTTGTCATTCATTATTTTCCTGAGGTCACTTTCAATTTTAAGTGTCAAAATGAAGTGTAGCATATTGTCAGTTTTACAAAATAGTAATGGTAATCATCTTAAAAATAGAGATATGATCCTCTAATGAGTTTGCCATGAAATTCTTATCAGAGTGACTTTGTTTGAATCTGTTTGTTTTTTATAATTAAAAAGGGATTAATCTCCAAAATATAAACACAGCTCATGCAGTTCAACATCAAAAAAAAACAACAACAACCCAATCAAAAAATGGGCAGAAGACCTAAATAGACATTTCTCCAAAAAAGACATACAGATGTCCAAGAGGCACATGAAAAGATGTTCAACATAGCTAATTATTAGAGAAATGCAAATCAAAACTACAATGAGGTATCACCCCACACCAGTCAGAATGGCTATCATCAAAAAGTCTACAAACAATAAACGCTGGACAGGGTGTGGAGAAAAGGGAACCCTCTTACACTGTTGGCGAGAATGTAGATTGGGACAGCCACTATGGAGAACAGTATGGAGGTTCCTTAAAAAAGTAAAAATAGAGCTACCATATGATCCCACAATCCCACTCCTGGGCATATATCCAGAGAAAACCATAATTTGAAAAGATATACGCACCCCAATGTTCACTGAAGCACTATTTACAATAGCTAAGATATGGAAGCAACCTAAATGTCCATCAATAGATGAATAGATAAAGAAGATGTGGTACATATATACAATGGAATATTACTCAGCCATAAAAAAGAATGAAATAATGCCATTTGCAGCTACTTGGATGGACCTAGAGATGATCATACTAAGTGAAAGTAAGTCAGACAGAGAAAGACAAATATAATATCGCTTATATGCAGAATCTAAAAAAAATGATCCAAATGAACTTACTTATAAAACAGAAACAGACTCACAGACTTAGAAAACAAATTTATGGTTACCAAAGGGGAAAGGCTGGGAGGAGGGATAAATTAGGAGTTTGGGATTAACATATACACAGTACATATATTTAAAACAGATAACCAACAAGGATCTACTGTATAGTACAGGGAACTCAATATTCTGTAATAACCTAAATGGGAAAAGAATTTGAAAAAGAATAGGTATATGTATATGTATAACTGAATCACTATGCTGTATACCTGAAACTAACACATTGTAAATCAACTCCAATATAAAATAAAATTTTTATAAAATAAAATTTTTTAAACTTTTTTTGGCCTAAAAAATATAAAAATAAAAGTATATTTTCTCTGAGTATAACCATAGGACAATACATTTAAAAGAGCGGTTTCCACTCGGGTTGAATAAGCATTTATATAGACAGGATGTAAATGTGCCATCTAGCTTTGTTTCAGAGCAGATGAGCCAGTTACTAGAATTACGTGTATTTTCAAACCTACTAATCTCTGACCAGAATACAATCTCCCATGATCACTATTTAAAATTTTAATGTGGACAATGCTCATCATTACTTTTCCCCAAATATGGTTATCTCTTACATAATGGAAAGGATTCTTTTATTATAATAGAAATCCCATTCCTTTATTTCTATTCCATTTAACTTCATTCCCTGCACCTTTGAGTTCATACAACTTGTTTATTTTGTTGTTGCTTAAATATAATCAAGGAAGAGACTATTTTTAAAGTAAATTAACTAGTTTATTACTATTGCTCTTGATGGTACCTCAGGTTGTTTTTTTGGCTTTTATCTCACATTAATCTCTTTAGGTCATTTTATATTCTATCTGCCTTGCTGAAATGTGGACTTAGTGTTACTGATACTCAAATCAAAATCTCCTTTGCAGAACTGTCTTACATTTGCTCCACCAGCACACATCCAACTGCCTTCCAGAACCTCTACTTAGACATTGCACGCATTTCTAATCTCCACAAGTCCAAAACTAAAGCCATTACCTTCACCCAAATCTATCAAAACTCTATTTCTTCCAGCATTTCCCATTTTGATTTGTAGCCCAACCACAATCTCTGGTCACAAAGCCAAACTACTGGAAATCGTTTATCATAATAAGGGTGTCAGTTTATAAGCTAGTTGACATAATTGATAAACTCTTCGAACTTGATAGCTTAATTTAATACAATTTATTTCTCACTCTCATCACAGTAAGAAACAGGTATTCCTCCTCGTTGGAAGCCCTTCTGCAATATTGACTCAGAAATGTAGATTCCTTACATCTTTTGTCTCCAACTTTAACCTTTGGCTCCCAAAGTCACTCTGAGAGTCATCTCCATACAGGAAGTCAAGAGGGGTAGAAAGCATAGAGATTTTTTCTTCAGTGGCTTTTATGGACCAAGTGTATAACAACATGCAAGTTTTCTGCCATAATTTTATTAACTAGATCTCTCTCTGTGCATGACTATACCTAATTGCATGGCAGTTGCAAAATTTAGGCACCTGTGTGTCCGGAAGGAAAATAAAATGGGTTTTGATAATTACATACAAGTATCTACTCCATCATCATACAGTCGTCTCCAAAATCTCCCCAGCTAATTTCCAAATGTCTTTCTCAATGTTTAGGTGGCTGACTCACTCACTCTCTCATTCTCATTCTCCCTCTCTCTCTCTCTCTCTCCCCCCCACCTCTTAACAATTACAATGGGCTTTTAATTGGTCTGTAAAATAGAATTATAATAGTGTCAAAACTTCAAGTTTGTTTTAAGAAATAAAGATGATCCATGTCACATTCCTTGCATATAACAGTGTTTAATAGATGGTAGCTATTCATCATTATCAGATGGTGCATCATTTGGTTCCCATGTGGATCAAGAGATGCTTGAAGATGCTGTACATGTTTCAACAACTTAGTACCCACCTATCTGTTCTATAAGATTTAAAGATTCTTTTGATAGTGAACACAACAAAATGACACTAAGATAGGTCAAAGGGAGAATTGTCTGTTATACATCTCCAAACAAAAGAAGACTGCCAAGCAAGGCCACAAAGGCACTTTCACCTGAGAACTGAGCAACAGAAATTTGGAGCTCCAGGGGGAAGCTTACATACAGCAAGAGGGACTTATGGTTACCAAAGGGGATAGTGGGGGTGGGAGGGAGAAATGAATTAGGAGTTTGAGATTAACTGATACACACTACTATATATAAAATAGATAAACAACTAGGATCTACTGTATAGCACAGGGAACTATACTCAATATCTTGTAATAACTGATAATGGAAAAGAATCTGGAAAAGAATAAGATATATATACATAATATCTGAATCACTTTGCTTTACACATGAAACTAACACAGCATTGTAAATTATACTTCAACAAAAAATTAAATATTGACTTCATTGTTAAAAAAAGAGGGATGGGGTTAGCTAGGTTTCCAGAGCTCCTAATTTCCAGAGCTCCTAATTATTCAAATGGACTAATTTGAATAATTTTGCAGGCTCTGGGGAATAGAGGAGTGCTCTCTCGTTTTCTGGTACCTGGCATTGGGCAATTAGGGCAGGTGCATGGTGGCCCCCAGTGTGAGAGCCTGATAAGGGAGTGTGGACTTCAGCTGCTCAAGAAGAATTGACTGGCTCCTAGTCAGGGCTTCAAAACTGGGTCAAGAAAAAAAAACTATTTAAATACATTATAGAGTCCTTGGTTAAAAAACAAAGAAACAAACAAAAAACCTGTTTATCTTTTAAATGGAATGAAATTAATGTACTGGGAAAATATGATTCAACATTATTTCTTAGATCTTGTGCTTCGCATTAATGTTTGGCTATACTGACATCAGTGATGAATTTAAATAGTTATTGCAATGTCTTTTATTAGAAATCTATTAGGAGATAGTGATATATTACTCAATATGTTTAATTTTCAGTAACCTTTTAAAACTCTGGAAGATTTTAAAAATAATGAATTTTCACTTCTGACCATAAGTTAACTCATGTTTTTTTGTATCATTTTAGACAATGTCTCCAGATTCTCACCTTCATCATCTGATGCAGAAAACATCATGTCCTCAGCTATCTTTCATATCAATTGCATCCATTTCATGTTTAACCAATCAAAAAGTATTCATACTAAGTCTCCATTTACCATACATTGTATTTTAGTGGTAATTAGCAAATGGAAAAATAGTCACTGGTCTCAACATCTGTGAAAGATAATGGACATCCAAGAGGAAAACAACGTTATTTTATTTTATTGTGTATCATGCATCCTAATTTTGACTCTTTTTCACTCTTAATCATTTAGGATGCCTTGCACAATTCCATCTGCTACACAGAGCTGGCATGGTGGTCCCCTTGGAGTCAATATGCATTTCTATTATGTCTCCCTCATCTTGATAGCAGAAAGAAGAGAAACCATTTTCATCTCTCCTAATGCCAGACACCTGTTTCAATTATCTGCTTTGGTTCATAAAATTCAGTCATTTCCAGGATTATTATAAACTTACATTGGGAACAATTCTGGCAGAAGACACACTTTCACTGAAGCTCTTGCTTCTGGATCCACCTTTGTATCATTCACTCTCCTGTTGCTGCCAGCTCTTTCCCCTCAGTTTTCATCCATTTTTTCCCCCTAATTTTCACTACTGAGTTACCTCCCTATTAAGGAATACTTCAAGATTTCCTTGTTTGACATATGATATATTCTCTGTTGTGGTAATGATGAGATTGAGCTGAAAAGATCTTGGTTTAGAGTAAGTCCAAGAAAACCTTATACTACAGAGCAGTTTACAAAAATTATGGCAACCTAGATAACAATAATCTTACCTGTATTAATACGGTGCTTTTATGTAACTTCCTTATATATACATCAATTTATTTGACTTTTACACATCTTGTAAGCTAAGTAGGTCAGTATAGTTTTTCCCATTTCATAGATGAGGGCTGAGGCTGAGACAGGTTAAAAGAGCTGCTGAAAGGTCACTGCTTTTTCTATTAGTTATCACAAAATCATGTCTAATTCTTTGATATCTTAAGAAATCTGAAATAACTAATCCAACCAATCTTTTAAAATAATATGATATATTACAATAAATGTCAGAATAGGTAAAATGAAATATTCATAATTCAAATTGATTCTTAATATTCCTTAGTCAAAAACCACATGGAAATTCTATTTCTAAGATATTTGCCAAGTGTCTTTGATTTGTAGTAAATAAATTTAAGTCCTTTGATGTAGAGTAAATATATTATAAAGTATAATTCTACACCTGAGTTTCCAGTCCCATAAATACTATCTTGTGTACTTCTTTGAAATTAAAAAGAGAACATAGTGCTATAAAGAAATGAAAACATGGTACTATTTATTGTAAATCACATTACCTGTCAGTGAAGGTAACTACTGATACATTTTTACTTTTAGATTTTTTTATGATGCTATAAATTATTTGTATAACTGATGCAATATACTGTTTGAAACCTGTCCTCTATATAAATATAGTCATATAAAACCAAAAATATTAAACATGGATGAGCTCAGGATGGCGGAGTAGAAGGACGTGAGCTCACCCCCTTCTTATGAAAACACCAAAATCACAACTAACTGCTGAACAATCTTTGACAAAAAAATGCTGGAACCTACCAAAACAGATACCCTACATCCAAAGACAAAGAAGAAACCACAATGAGATGGTAGGAGTGGCGCAACTGCGATAAAAATTAAACCCCAGGCCTGCCAGGTGGGCGACCCACACACTGGAAAACAATTATACCACAGAAATTATCCCACAGGAGTGAAAGTTCTGAGCCCCACGTCAGGCTTCCCAGCCTGGGGGTCTGACAGTAGGAGAAGTCCACTGAGAATCTGGCTTTGAAGGCCAGTGGGGTTTGATCGCAGGAATTCCACAGGACTGGGGGAAGCAGAAACTCAACTCTTGGAGGGCGCACACAAAGTCTCATGAACACAAGGACCCAGGGGAAAAAAGCAGTGACCCCATAAAGGACTGAGCCAGACCTACGTGCCTAGTACTAGAAGATCTCCTGCAGAGGTGGGGGGTGGCTGTGGCTCACTGTGGGGACAAAGAAACTGGCAGCAGTAATTCTGGGGAGTACTCACTGGCGTGAGCCCCCCCGGAACCCACCATTAGCCCCACCAAACAGCCTGTCAGCTCCAGTGCTGGGTGACCTCAGGACAAACAACCAACAGGGCAGGAACACAGCCCCACCAATCTGCAGACAAGTGGCTTACAGTCTCCCTGAGCAAGGCCCTGATCACCAGAGGGACAAGACCAACTCTACCCACCACTGGGCAGGAACCAGCCCCTCCCATCAGGAAGCCTGCACAAGCCTCTTAGCCTCATTGACTAGACGGAGGACAGCAGAAGCAAGAACAACAATCCTGCAGCCTGCAGAAGAGAAACAGCAATCACAGGAAGTTAGACAAAATGAGACAGCAAAGGAATATGTCCCAGACGAAGGAACAAGATGAAACCCCAGAAGAACAACTAAGTGAACTGGAGATAGCCAAACTAAGGAAAAAGAATTCAGAATGATAGTGAAGATGATCCAAGATCTCGGAAAAAGAATTGAGGCAAGGATCAAGAAGATGCAAGAAATGTTTAACATAGACCTGAAAGAACTAAAGGACAAACAAAGATGAACAATACAATAACTGAAATGAAAAATACACTAGAAGGAATCAATAGCAAAATAAGTGAGGCAGAAGAATGGATAAGTGACCTGAAAGACAAAATGGTGGAAATCACTGCTGCAGAACAGAATACAGAAAAAAGAATGAAAAGAAATGTAGACAGTCTAAGAGACCTCTGGGAAACATTAAATGCACCAAGATTCACATTATAGGGGTCCCAGAAGGATAAGAGAGAGAAAGGACTTGAGAAAATATTTGAAGAGATAATAGATGAAAACTTCCCTAACATGGGAAGGGAAACAGTCACCCAAGTCCAGGAAGCACAGACAGTACCAGGCAGGATAAACCCAAGGAGGAACATGCCAAGACACATAGTAATCAAATTGACAAAAATTAAAGACAAAGAAAAAATATTAAAAGCAATGAGAGAAAAGCAAAACATAACATACAAGGGAACTCCCATATGGTTATCAGCTGATTTCTCAGCAGAAACTTTGCAGGCTAGAAGAGAGTGGCATGATATACTGAAAGTGTCCAAAGGGAAAACCTACAACCAAGAATACTCTATTGAGCAAAGCTCTCATTCAGGTTTGATGGAGAAATCAAAAGCTTTACAGACAAACAAAACCTAAGAGAATTCAGCACCACCAGACCAGCTTTGAAACAAATGTTAAAGGAACTTCTCTAAGTGGAAAAGGAAAGACCAGAACTAGAAACAAGAAAATTACAAATGAAAAAGCTCACCAGTAAAGGCAAACATACAGTAAAGGTAGGAAATCATCCACATACAAATATGATAACAAAATGAGCAATTATGAGAAGAGGAGAGCATGAATGCAGAATATTGGAAATGCATTTGAAATTAAAAGACCAGCAAGTTAAAACAATCTTGTTTATACACAGACTGCTATATCTAAACCTCATGGTAAACACAAATTGAAAATCTACAGTACATACACACACAAAAAAAGAAAAAGCAATCCAAACACAACACTAAAGTTAGTCATCAAATCACAAGAGAAGAGAATAAAAGAGGAAGGGAAGAAAAAAAACCTACAAAGACAAATCCAAAACAAGTAACAAAATGGCAATAAGAACATACATATTGATAATTAACCTTAAACATAAATGGATAAATGCTCCAACCAAAAGACACAGACTGGCTGAATGGAAACAAAAATGACACATCTGGGCTTCACTGGTGGCGTAGTGGTTGAGAATCTGCCTGCCAATGCAGGGGACACGGGTTCGAGCCCTGGTCTGGGAAGATCCCACAGGCCACGGAGTGGCTGGGCCCGTGAGCCACAATTACTGAGCTTGTGCATCTGGAGCCTGTGTTCCGCAACAAGAGAGGCCACGATAGTGAGAGGCCTGCGCACCGCGATGAAGAGTGGCCCCCACTTGCCGCAACTAGAGAAAGCCCTCGCACAGAAACGAAGACCCAACACAGCCATAAATAAATAAATAAATAAATAAATAAATAAATAAATAAATAAAAATTTTAAAAATGGAGATTTCTAAAAAAAAAAAAAAAATGAGACGCTTATATATATGCTGTCTACAAGAGACCCACTTTAGACCTAGGGACACATACAGACTGAAAGTGAAGGGATGGAAAAAGATATTCCATGCAAAAGGAAATCAAAAGAAAGCTGGAGTAGCAATACCCATATCAGACAAAGTAGACTTTAAAGACTATTACAAGAGACAAGGAAGGACACTACATAATGATCAAGGGATCAATCCCAGAAGAAGATATAACAATTGTAAATATATGTGCACCCAACACAGCAGCACCTCAATATATAAGGCAAATACTAACAGCCATAAAGGGAGAAATCAACAGTAACACAGTAATACTGGGGGACTTTAACACCCCACTTACAGCAATGGAAAGATCATCCTGACAGAAAATCAATAAGGAAACACAGGCCTTAAACACATTAGACCAGATGAACTTAATTGATATTTATAGAACATTCCATCCAAAAGTAGCAGAATACACATTCTTCTCATGTGCACATGGAACATTCTTCAGGATTCACCACATGTTGGGTCACAAAGCAAGCCTTGGTAAATTTAAGAAAACTGAAATCTTATCAAGCATCTTTTCTGAGCACAATGCTATGAGATCAGAAATCAACTACAAGAAAAAAACTGTAAAAACACAGGGAGGCTAAACAATATTCTACTAAACAACAAATCACTAAAGATCTTTAGATCACTAAAGAAATCAAAGAGGAAGTTTAAAAATACCTATAGACAAATGAAAATGAAGGCACAATGATCCAAAACCTATGGGATGCAGCAAAAGCAGTTCTAAGAGGGAAGTTTATAGCAACACAATCTTACCTCAGGAAACAAGAAAAATCTCAAATAATGAACCTAACCTTACACCTAAAGCAACTAGAGAAAGAAGCACAAACAAAACCTAAACTTAGTGGAATGAAAGAAATCATAAAGATCAGAGGAGAAGTAAATGAAACAGAGATGAAGAAAACAATTCCAAAGATCAATGAAACTAAAAGCTGGTTCTTTGAGAAGATAAACAAAATTGATAAACGTTTAGGCAGACTCATCAAGAAAAAAGGGAGAGGACTCAAATCAATAAAATTACAAATGAAAAAGGAGAAGTTACAGTGGACACCACAGAAATAGAAACGATCATGGAGATCAAGGAGACTACTAAAAGCAACTATATGCCAATAAAATGGACAAGCTGGAAGATATGGACAAATTCTTAGAAATGTACACTCTCCCAAGACTGAATCAGGAAGAAATAGAAAATATGAACAGACCAATCACAGATCCTAAAATTGAAACTGAGATTTAAAACTCCCAACAAACAAAAGTCCAAGACCAGATGACTTCACAGGCGAATTCTATCAAACATTTAGAGAAGAGTTAACACCTCCTCTTCTGAAACTCTTCCAAAAATTTTCAGAGGAAGAAAGACTCCCAATCTCATTCAACAAGGCCACCATCACACTGATACCAAAACCAGACAAAGATATCACAAAAAAAGAACATTACAGGCCAATATCACTGATGAATATAGATGCAAAAATCCTCAACAAAATACTAGCAAACAGAATCCAACAGCACATTAAAAGGATCATACACCATGATCAAGTGGGATTTATCCCAGGATGCAAGGATTTTTCAGTACTGCAAATCAATCAGTGTGATACTCCACATCAACAAATTGAAGACTAAAAACCAGATGATTGTCTCAATAGATACAGAAAAAGGTTTTGACAAAATTCAACAACGATTTATGATAAAAACTCTTCGGAAAGTGGGCATAGAGGGAACCTACCTCAACATAATAAAGGCCATATACAACAAACCCACAGCAAACATCATTCTCAATGGTGAAAACATGAAAGCATTTCCTCTAAGATCAGGAACAAGACAAGGATGTCCACTCATACCACTATTATTCAGTATAGTTTTGGAAGTCCTAGCCATGTTGATCAGAAAAGAAATATAAATAAAAGGAATCCAAATTGGAAAAGCAGAAGTAAAGCTGTCACTGTTTGCAGATGACATGATACTACACATAGAAAATCCTAAAGATGCTACCAGAAAACTACTAGAGCTAATCAATGAATTTAGTAAAGTCACAGGATACAAAATTAATATAGAGAAATCTCTTGCATTCCTATACACTGACAATGAAAGATGAGAAAGAGAACTTAAGGAAACAATCTCATTTATCATTGCAACAAAAAGAATAAAATATCTAGGATAAACCTACCGAAGGAGGCAAAAGACCTCTACTCGGAATACAATAAGATACTGATACTGATGAAAGAAATCGAAGACAACACAAACAGATGGAAAAATATACCATGCTCTTGGATTAGAAGAATCAATATTGGTTTTTGTTTTGTCTTTTTTTGTTTTTTCAATATTGTTTAAATGACTATACTACCCAAGGCAATCTACTATGAAATTACCAATGGCATTTTTCACAGAACTAAGTCAAAAATCTTAAAATTTGTATGGTGACAGAAAAGATGCCGGATAGCCCAAGCAATCTTGAGAAAGAAAAATGAGTTGGAGGACTCAGGCTCCCTGACTATACTACAAAGCTATAGTCATCAAAACAGTATGGTACTGGCAGAATAAAAAAAGAAATATAGATTAATGGAACAGGATAGAAAGCCCAGAAATAAACCCACACACCTATGGTCAATTAATCTATGACAAAGGAGGCAAGACAACACAATGTAGAAAAGACAGTCTCTTCAATATATGGTGTTGGAAAAACTGTACAGCTACATGCAAAAAAAATGAAATTAGAACATTCTTTAACACCATACACAAAACTAAACTCAAAATGGATTAAAGACCTAAATGTAAGACCAGACACTATAAAACTCTTAGAGAAAAACATAGGCGGAACACTCTCTGACATAAATCGCAACAAGATCTGCTTTGATCCGTCTTCCAGAGCAATGGAAATAAAACAAAAATAAACAAATGGGACCTAATTAAACTCAAAAGCTTTTGCACAGCAAAGGAAACCATAAACAAAACGAAGACAACACACAGAATGGGAGAAAATATTTGCAAACAAAGTGACCGACAAGGGATTAGTATCCAAAATTAACAAACAGCCCATGTGGCTCAATATCATAAAAACAAACAACCCAATCAAAAAACGGGCTGAAGACCTAAATAGATATTTCTCCAAAGAAGACATACAGATGGCCAAGAGGAACATGAAAAGATGTTCAACATAGCTAATTATTAGAGAAATGCAAATCAAAACTACAATGAGCTATCACCTCACACCAGTCAGAATGGCCATCATCAAAAAATCTACAAACAATAAATTCTGGAGAGGGTGTGGAGAAAAGGGAACCCTCTTGCACTGTTGGTGGGAATGTAAATTGGTACAGCCACAATGGAGAACGGTACAGAGGTTCCTTAAAAAACTAAAAATAGAGCTACCATATGATCCTGTAATCCCACTCCTGGGCATACATCCAGAGAAAAACATGGTCCGAACATGGTCCAATGTTCATTGCCGCAGGGTTTACAAGAGCCAGGAAGTGGAAGCAACCTAAATTCCATTGACAGATGAATGGATAAAGAAGATGTTGTTCATATACACCATGGAATATACTCAGCCATTAAAAAGAATGAAATAATGTCATTTGCAGCAACATGGATGGACCTAGAGATTGTCATACTGAGTGAAGTAAGTCAGACAGAGAAAGACAAATATAATATGATATCACTTATATGTGGAATCTAAGAGACAAGCATACAAATGAACTTATTTACAAAACAGAAACAGACTCACAGACTTAGAGAAGGAACTTACGGTTACCGGGGGAAAGGTGGGGGGGGAGGGATAGTTAGGGAGTTTGAGATTGACATGTACACACTGCTATATTTAAAATGGATAACCAACAAGGACCTACTATATAGTACAAGGAACTCTGATCAATATTAAGTAACAACCTAAATGGGAAAAGAATTTGAAAAAGAATAGATACATGTATATGTATAATTGAATCACTTTGTTGTACACCTGAAACTAACACAACATTGTTAATCAACTATACTCCAATATAAAAGTTAAAAAAAAAGAAATTTTTAACATATAATTTAATAGGATCTCTAGAATTATAAAAGCTAATACCAGTGTCAAAAATTTTATTTTTAGTAAACACTTTAAAGAGAGCAATAACCTTGGCCAATTTGCAAATAAAATTTTCTTGGCCAGCTTTTCTACAGAACATAATCAATTTTTTCAATAAAACCTGGGTAGGAAAAGGTATGTGGAAAACTTAGAATTATTCATTTTGCAAATTCACTTGACAAATATGTATTGATTACCTACTATGTAATAATACATGCATAGACCCTCAGTGCTCTATTAAGCTACAACTCCAACAAATAAGCCTAGAGACAATAATGGATCAGTAAATATTTGTGTCAGTAACTTCCAAATAAAATCAATACTCTTAAGAATTTTATAAAATAGTTTATTTTAAATATTGTCTTCACCAATGAATATAGATGCTTATCAAAATTTCTTGAAAATCTGGCTACTTATTATCCTAAAATTTGCTATGATCTTCATGGAAAGTTTCATCCACTTCACTAAATACAGAATTTCAGCCCAGAATCATTTTCTTACCCTCTTTCACACCATCTCAGTGTGGAAAAATTATCTCATATTTTGGAAAAATGTCCTTATCTATCTTATTATGTTATTCCAGTCTGTGATACAAGACAACAGACAGCTAACATTCCCAAAGGGGATGGGCCTTCTTTGAAGGATGATATATTAGTCTGCTTACGCTGGTATAACAGGGTACCACAGACTACATTGATTAAACAACAGAAATTTATTTTCTCAGAATTCTGGAGACTCAAATCTGAAATCAAGGTGTCAGCAAGGTTGGTTTCTTCGGAGGCCTTTTTCCTTGGCTTATGGTTGGCCATCTTCTCTCTGTATCTTCCTCTGGACTTGCCTCTGTGCATATCTCTGTCCAATTATTTTCTTCTTATAAGGCACCAGACATACTGGATTAAAGCCCATCCTAATGACCTTAATACCTCTTTAAAGGCCCTATATCCAAATATCATCACATTTTGAGGTACTGAAGGTTAGGACTTCCACTTTAGATTTTTAAGAAAGCCCATAAATGAGGTCAATATCCACCAATCAAGGTATACACACCAGGGATCCATCCAGAGAACTTCTCAATACATTATTTCTTGCCTTCCCAAATCTAAGAAACTCATATATTCTTTTGCATTCCATTTGGAAACCTTAAGCATCATCATGATTGGCATTCTATGTATTATAGTGATTGTATTATGTATTGATTATACATCTGTACTGAATTCTATGGTGGGTATTTATCTGTTTTGCATTATGCATTATACAAGCCAGTAGAGTTCTCAGGTACTTAGAGAAGTCCTGGATATTTAGAAAAGCCTGTGTCTCTCTAGATCTAAGTGCTTTTACCTCTTTTTCCTTGGAAAGCTGATACCTTCTAATTCTGATCCTTAGCAGAATCAAAATAATAATGAATTTATTAAACAGTTTAAACTTCCTGACCACTAAAAAATGTGTATATGTATGTATGCACTTTTTGACTAATATTTTCCTTGTATAAAAATTCAGCTAGTCTGCCTTCCACTCTGATTGCTCTCATTGCAATGACAGAGCTAGGCTTCTTAACCACTTCCTTCAAAAGAGTAACAATTTTCTGCCTGACCATATTTAGAAATTTAAAATTTTCTGTATGAGGCCTCTAATCCTAAGGTAGTTCATGAAGTATTCTTCTTGCTTATTTTAAATATTTTCCTATTCTACACTCCATCTTCTTAATGTGTTTATTGAGAGTTGCACAATTTTTTCACACTAAGCAACCATTCACATACACAATATTTCATCCCATAAATTTAAGAATGGAAAGATTTATGACTTCCTAGCTATTGAAATAAGTGAGAAAATTCCTTTGATCTTTTATTTCCCCATCAGAGTTTAACCTGTTTAGATAATTATTTCAAGTTCTTTTCCTTATATTTTAGATTCTAAATTAAAAAGAAATATTCTTAACAGTGAACAAAGATGTTCAAACTCTTTAACCATTTCCTTTATTAACCAAAACACAATTACACAAAGGTGAGGACAATAAACTTTCAAGCATACAGAGAGTGGCATCTGTTTGTATATTTGCTGCTTGTTTGGTTTGTGTTTTATTACCATATTATTCTTAGGTTAGTAAATTGAAGCAGATATAAATATATCAGAGGGGCACCAGATCTAGACTTCACATAAATTATTTTCTGGTAAATTTCCCAACATATATAAAATTAGTAGGAGTTAAAATCCAAGTTATTAATTCTTCAAAACACCTCTAGTATCTAGTGAATATCCCCTATGATAATTTTAAATTATCACCTTATATTTTTATCAGACAGATCAGTTCTCATCAATGAATTGGTCATGAAAAGCTTTCTGCAGCATAAAGAACCCTCAGAGTTCACAAGGTATCTCCTGCATCCATGCCTCTTCAGCAGAGCTCCAAGACCTACAAGAAAAGCTCCTAAGGAATCCCTATATCTTTTCTAATTTTTATCAGTTGATATTTTCATAGTCCCTTGAGTATCACTCTGTTCTGGAAGGGTTCCTGGCATCCTTGGGTTTCCATAATAGTTTCTCTCATTTCTATAACTATTATGACAAATTTAATATTAGAAGTTACAAATTTTTCATCAGCTCCTCCAATTAGATGATCTTAGCAATGCATTATATTGACTTTAAACTTTTCTTGTTATAGGTTTACTATAACAGATTTTCTGATACAGAAATGCTGTCTATTAGAAATGGAAACTTGAAAGGCCAGGAAAGATTCCAGCAAGCTGCCTGTGTTAGATACTACAGTACAGGGCTCTTACAGCTCGGGCAACAAAATCAAGGCAATGGCATTTGTATAACGATTTCAATTAGACAAAAACTGTTTCATTATTTCCTCTTTCAGTTAAAGCAAATGCATCTTAGATCACTTAAATGACCTATTTATGGCCCTAAAAGTAGTAGGCAAGTGCTAAGATTTGAAGCAATATCTTCTATTTTTAATACCAGAAAATTGAAGCAATTGTGGGAGAGGTAGAAGTATGATGAATGGTGTTAATGAAGATTGTTATCCACTTTGCTGTCTTGGAAATTCACTCTTAAAAACATTATTAAATTAACAATAATAAGATTCCAACATGTTTATCGTAAGATATCCCTTCTTAATCTCTCTCTCATGATGAAACCACGCCCATGATATGAGAACAAACTTAGGCCAGTTTTCACAAATAATGACTTTCTGTCCGAGATTGAAAGACAATATTCCAAGTATAGTATTAAACTACCAGCATGGCTCTGTGCACTGTTCAACTTTCAATTCGCTGTCAAACGAAATTGGTATAGTAGCAAAGCCTATCAAAAACCTAACACAACAATTTCTCCCTGGAGAAACATACTGTACTATTACAAGGCACTTTTAAGGTTTATTGATTTGGAGATAGGGAAGCACAGCTAGATGGGAGAGATGACAGAGATGAAGTGCATACCTCAGCATAATAAACATGCTCCCAAGTCAAGGATCATATAAATATAAAAACAGAGCATCATTTAATTGTCATATATTCTGCTTTTACAGCTGTATTTGCACCAGATTATACATAACCAAAAGACAAAGATATTGGTTTTTGAGATGCTGGTACCAATATAATATTTACATTATCTCTGATAGGAAAATAAGGATGACAGTTTTTAAAAGTCTAAGAACTAGGAGGCTCTATGTAATACCATGATTATCAACTTTAGCAGAATTCAGAAAGTTGACCGTATCTGTTTTATCCCTATTTAGTATCTTCCTGTAGAGCAGGACCTTTATAATGTGTTTCTGGGTAAAGGTGACTATTGAATTGATTTTTCCCTGGGAGAAGATTTATCATTATAATTATCCTTGTTTAAAATACTAAAAACAGTACCAATAAAGTTATGTTCTTAAGTATTCTCTATTCAAAACTATGCTACTTTGCCAGACAGGTTAAAGAGTGTCACCTCAAAATTATTTGACCAAATTTAAATTCAGTATTAAAATCAGCAATTGAAACAGTGACTTAAAATAAAAGCTATATTAACGAAATGCATAACCACTTTCTAATTCAAGGATACCCATAGTACATTTTTCATTTTGTTTTAATACTGAGAATGCTATTTCCTTTATAATAAGTCAAACAGAATGCATAGGTACACTGATAATAACAGAATGAATCTGCTTCATTATTTTACATATTTGTAAGTTCAAATAAAAAGAGCATTGTATAACTATCAGGTATGGAAAACATCCATGTATAGTAAATTAGAGTAAATGGTCTTTGAGAGTTTTCAATAAACATTTGAATTTTGTGAAAAAGTCCAAGATTTTTTGTCATCATTAAAGAAGATGTATAGCTTTCATAAGATTTTCAAAGGGGGTTATGACCCTAGTAGATGAATAACTACCACATTAGAGGCATTTCTACCCAATTCAAGAACAAAGAGATGATGTTCTAAAACTTATAGCTTATGTAGGAAGACATAAAACCAAAAAAACTTAAATGATAAGGAAAGTGTTTTTATTTACAGAAGTCATAACATTCTGAATGCTATTTAAATGATGAATCATTATATCAGTAAAGAAAGTTTAGTGCAGTAGGCTAGTATATGAAATATCCTGACAAGGAAATTAATAATTCTTATATCCTTAGATATAAGAATTATTATAATTCTAACTAAGTATCTTAATTAGAAATATATAATGGGAAACTCCCTCATTCACAATAGCATATATAGTCACAAAATAACTAGAATAACCATAAGGATATGGGTCATAGGTGAAGAAAGCAATAAAAACTATCAAATATCAATATATAAAAAAGGAAGAAAATGAGAGGCTTAGCATATTACAGAGTGAAAAGTTTGAACATCTGCAATATAACTTCTTAAAATATAATGCAATTTCAACCTGAATCATAGTTTTTAATTTTATTTTAGAAATTTGAAAAATTTAACTTCTATTTAAAAATATCAAATAGATAAAAATAAAATTGAAGGAGCCATAATCCCATAACACACTGTAAAAATACAAAAGCAGAAATTAATTTATGTTTTGGGAATTAACAGTATTAATACATATGATTAGGGGGCAACAGAGTTAATTGGGAAATGAACATTTATTTAACAAATGATGTTGGCACTCTTTTGTTAGCTATTTAAAAAAAATTTAACTAACATATATAAAAAGAAGTCCACTGCACACAAATAAGTAGCTTTCTATATGTCACTATTCAATAATTTAAAAGAATATAAAATTAGAAAATATAGGCTCTAGTCACAAAAATAAATAAAATATTTAAGAATAAAACTAGCAAAAAGTATGCAAGCTTTACAATGTAAAGACAATAATACTTTACCTAAAGGCTCTAAAAGATCTAAGGGATGGAGAGACATGCCAAAACCCTGGATGAAAAGACTAAAAATTCGAAAAATGCCAATTCATCCAAATAAATCCATATATTCAATGTGCTTCTGAATACAACAAAAGTTTGTATGAAGATAATTATATTTGAAAGGGAAAGTGAAGATGAATATTTTAAATAGTTTTGCAACAAGTAAATAGCAAAGAAGACATCTTTTCCAAAGATTAAAGATTACTGTGAAATGATAGGAATTAAAAGACCAAGTAACTGCAATAAACAAGCAAGGGGACCCAGAACAGAATTCTACAAATTGACTTGTCTATCTGAAGATTTACTTAATGATAAAGGTAGGACTGCAAACCAGAAGGAAAACTGTAAGTTATTCAATAAATGATCTGGTTATTCAAAACATATAAAAAATTCCAGGGCTTCCCTGGTGGCACAGTGGTTGAGAATCTGCCTGCCAATGCAGGGGACACGGGTTCGAGCCCTGGTCTGGGAAGATCCCACATGCCGCGGAGCGACTAGGCCCGTGAGCCACAATTGCTGAGCCTGCGCGTCTGGAGCCTGTGCTCCGCAACAAGAGAGGCCGCGATAGCGAGAGGCCCGCGCACCGCGATGAAGAGTGGCCCCCGCTTGCCGCAACGAGAGAAAGCCCTCACACAGAAACGAAGACCCAACACAGCCATAAATAAATAAATAAATAATTTAAAAAAAAAAAATTCCAGATGGATTAGAAATTACATTTCAAGCTATTTAGAATTGTTGTAGAGTTTAATACACATAAATGTATACAAATATTAAGAGTATATATAGAAACATATTTGTTCAGTGGGATATCATTTAGAAAAATAATTTTGGAGTAAAGAAGGTTTTCTAGGTAAACACTAAACCCAAAAATCATAGAAAAAATAATAGATGTGGCTAGAGAAATAATTCTCTATTTTAAGTGCTATTATATTTAATGTTGAAAAGTCTTCTACAAATCAATAAAAAATTTTAAAAAGACAAACAGCCTACTCCCAGAATAAAGTATGGCATAGGCCAATACATTTATAAAAGTATGACCTAACACAATTTTTCAGGGGAGTTTAAATAAAGCAACACTGAAATACTGATTTTTATCACTTGGATATTAAAATATTAATTACAGAAAATAAATGTTACTGTATTATTAATAATATAATAAATTGGAACAGCCCATTTAGTGAACATTTTAGCAGTATTTAGCAAATTTAATATGTTGAAATACATGGACCTAGAAATTCTATTTCTCGGTATCCTATAAAATTTCTGTTCTCTATGTAAAACTATATAGAGCAAAATTTTAAGTCTTGATACATGTGAAAATAACTGTAAAGGAGCTATATTTCCATCATCAGTATGTGGTTAAATAAATTATAGTGCACCTATACAATGGCAGAACAAGATTGACCTCTATGTACTGACCTGGAATGAAGTCCAAAGTATATTCATGAGAAAGACAGCAAATAAAAGAACAATATATAAGACATATATTCATTTATGTTAAATAAAACAAACTTAAAAACACAACTGTGTATTTTATTTCATTAACTATTTATTCTTTTCATGTTAGAAAAGAATAAACATCAAACTTTTAACTATGGTTGCCTCTGGAAACAGTAGTGTTTGAGAAGCACTAAGGATAATGGTATTGGAAAAATGGAACATTTAACTAACCATAGTCATCTATTACTTGAGATAAGAATATACTTAGGTATTACATACAACTTTTAGAAATCAAAAACAAAAAATTGATGAAAAAGCTAATACAATGATAAGATCTAAAACTAAACAAAAAGAACTTTCTAAATTTTAGAAAATTTTAGAAAATAACAAAGCAACAGCAGAAAATGTTGATTGATGGGGCAAAATTAAATAAGTTTCCATATCCAATAATAAAGAAAAAAATTTAAAGTAAACAATAAACTGAGTACACTTGAGCCAAATACATTAGAATAAAAGGGTGACATTTTTAAGATGAAGAATTGGAACAAAGGAATAAGAAACTATTATGAGTCCAATTGGCAAGAGCATAAAGAGACACATCGTGATATGAAAAATACTAGTGGCAAAAAGTGTTAGTTAGATGTGAAGTGTGCAAATTTAAGCAACAAAACATATTTCAGAGAGGGGAGGGAATGTCCCATTCACTCCCCACCGCAACACCAGAAAAGCCTATGTCAAACAAACATGTTAAATTGTCCTATATTGTTATCTGGCAAGAAAAAAACACTGCTAAGAATAGACTCCCAAACACCACCCTGATAAAGGACACTTTTACAAAGTTTTGTTCTGGTTTGTACTTTGTTGTTGTTGTTGTTCATAGAGATAAGCTAAGGTTAGAACCTGAGGGATTTAGGGGGGATGAGCTTTGGAAGGGGGGGCAGGGCACAAGTTAGGACTTGGGTAAAACAGGCCAGGCAGAAGTAGCTTTCAAGTTGTGGGGCTTTTCAGAGCTGTAATTTTCTGAAATATTTGTAATCTTGTCTTTCAAGAGCCAGTTGTGGCCTCAGAGCTCATTTCTGCAAATTTATAATCTCTGTAAATGTTTATTTCTCAGCAATGAAAGATACGATGCTTTGAGACAGATTATATATGCTGGAATCTCTCAGGAAAGTGGTTTTCTAGGAAGTACTACATCAGGCACTTTAGATGATCCACCTTCATCTCTGAGTCACATGAGTTAATCTGGAGCTGTGGATGATCCCCAGCACCCACAATGCTTCCCACACGAAGCACCTGCCTTCATCTTTTCTACCTGAGGAATTTCTAGCTCACCATGTCCCCAGGACAAACCTCAGTCAGTGGGGGAAGGGGTCTCAGCCTTTAGCTTCTAGTGGCACAGCTGAAGCCAATTTCTACACAGTTTCTCAGTTCCTCCTGGGACTCCAAATATTGCTATTCAAGATGGGAACACAGCTGCATTGCCATTCCAGGTCTTTACACTGTCCTGAATATCTGCACAGCCTCTATATTTATTCTTTAGTTATACATGATTATTTTTCCTTAAATAACGTGGTCTCTCCATCTTACCTAGGCAAGTTACTTCACTCTGTAGCTCAATTTTTGAATTTTTTTAAACAAAGATAAAGTAACTGTATCAAGAGTCATTGTAAGGGTTAAATTAGTTTAAGTCAAATGCTTAGACCCGTGTCTGTTAATTAATACTAATAATTATAATAACAGTGATTATTATTAGTAGCATTTTTATAGTTACTGTGATTGTTATTATTCAAGTTTCCTGCAAATATTTTTGACTCTAAGAAAAAATTTCCTGATGGCCAGAAAGCACATGAAAAGATGCTCAACATCACTAATTATCAGAGAAATGCAAATCAAAACTACAATACAATGAGGTATCACCTCACACCAGTCAGAATAGCCATCATCAAAAAGTCTACAAACAATAAATGCTGGAGAGGGCATGGAGAAAAGGAAACCTCCTATACTGTTGGTGGGAATGTAAATTTGTACAGCCATTATGGAGAACAGTACGGAGGTTCCTTAAGAAACTAAAAATAGAACTACCATATGACGTAGCTAATCCTATTCCTGGACATATATCCAGAGAAAACCATAATTTGAAATGATACATTCACACCAATGTTCACTGCAGCACTATTTACAATAGCCAAGACATAGAAGCAACCTAAATGTCCACTGACAGAGGAATGGATAAAGAAGATGTGGTACATATATACAATGGAATATTACTCAGCCATTAAAAAGAATGAAAAAATGTCATTTGCTGCAACATGGATGGACCTAGAAATTATCATACTAAGTGAAGTAAGTTAGACAAAGACAAATATCATATGATATCATTCATATGTGGAATCTAATTTTAAAAATTATATAAATTAACTTATTTACAAAACAGAAACAGACTCACAGATTTCAAAAACAAACTATGGTTGCCAAACTTATGCTTATGTAGCAGGGAGGGATAAATTAGGAGCTTGGTATTAACATACACACACTACTATATATAAAATAGATAACCAACAAGGACCCACTGTACAGCACAGTGAACTCTACTCAATATTCTGTAATAACCTATATGGGAAAATAATCTGAAAAAGAATGAATATATGTATAACTGAATCACTATGTTGTACACCTGCAACTAACACACATTTTAAATCAACTATACTCCAATAAAATTTTTTAAAAAAGAAAAAATTTCCCATATCGTTGAGACTTTAACCATTTACCATTAATCACTTTTAAGAATTTGCTCAAAATATACGTTTTAAAAAATGTCATGTTTACTCTCAAGCTAATTATTTGTCTTTTTCTCAATACATTTAGAATTTTTAAAGTATAATTTACAGAATAGAAACTCCTATCATATAATAAGCACGTACCTTGATGACTTATTCCAAAATGCACATAACTGTGACCCCAATATCCAGATCAAGACCCAGCATATTGTCAACACCACTCTTTGTACCTTCTTCTGTAACAACCTCCTTCAAGGGCAACCACTATTCTAACTTTGTAAAGGATAGACTGGCTTTGTCTGTTTTATAGTTTATATTAATCAAATCATTAATATGTCATTCTTTTGTATCTGACTTCTCTCACGCAATATTGTGTTTGAGAGATTTATCTACATTGATTGGCGCTTTCTAAAGCTGATGTTAACTTGCATCCAAAATGTATTAGAAACTTAAGAGTTAGGATCCAGACTTTTACTTGGATCCCCTTGAACATCCAAGGTACATCATACTGTGATAGGCACTTGGTAAAACCTTGAATAAATATTTTGGATCCTTGTTTCTCAAAACAGTAATTCCTCACAAAGATTTTTCACCTTCCTGCTTTACCACACTAACCTATCATTCCTTGTGGTTCTCTTCTGTAAACTACCACTGTAATCTTCCCCAAATCTCCTACTCCCTTGCAAATATTTTTATATAATGATGCATATTTAAATATAGATTTATAAAAGAAAAGTATAAAATATTCAAAGCTATGCAACAATCTAGCATGTAACAACTGGTAACACGCTTTTATTGAATTCTATGTTAATTTTAACTTGGTCACAGATAGTCTTACAATTCAGTTGGATTAACTCTCAGATATCATTGAATCACCTTTTGTGTCATCTCTCTCTTTCTTATTACTGGATCATATATGTAGATCATGTTCTTTATTATTCATACCATTCATCATCTTTAATGGAAATTTTTAGCTGGTTGATTAAAAGACTTAGGGGAAATTGGTGGGTTTTTTTTTTTTTTAAGTCTATTCCTTATAGGTGATTCTACTTTCCTTCTGTAGGAGCACTTTTAAAAGTTCATTACAATTTTGGATTATGGACTTGAGAAATGTCTCAACCTGTTTATCTGTTGCTTCTTAAAATACTTTTAAAAGGTCTCTATTGAACTTGACAAAGAAAAATCAGGAAGAGTCAATGATGGGGGAAAAAAACTATAGCAAACAGACTACAGTTTTTAAAGAAAAGTAAAAGTAAAAACCATGTGGCTGAGGGACAGTTATTTCTTTTGTTTGTTTGTTTGTTCAAAGAAAAGAGAAATGCTTGAAGTAAATGGAAGGTATTTTAGTTTACTGTGAACATAACAAATACACTACCCACAAGTCTGTTACAGCACAGATGAAGAAGTTAGTTCTTCACAGCGACAGGGAGAAAAAGCACCATTCAGTTTTCATAACTCTGTTACCAAGCTAACACTCCAAACACCTGGTGAACTTGCATATTGAAGAAAGGTAGAAAGAACTTCTAAAAAGGAAACAGAAAAACTTCTGATTGCATGCAGGTGTAGCAGCCATACTCTGAAAAATATGTGATTTTTAAAGTGCACAAAGTTCTTAGAAATTAGGTTGTCATTACTTAAATCATTTGGAATATTCTAGAAGCTCAAAATGTTACTCAGGTAGGTGAAGAAAAAATATTCCTTCTTTGAATTATTCTTACTGATTCTTTTAACTCTACTTTGAAAATAATATAAAATTTTGAATTTTAGGATTAAATCACAACATAGAAAATTTTTTTCCTCTTGTTATGAATTCTGGACAAGAAAACATTTTTTAAGTTGAGGAAATACCTACATGCATAATATCTATTTATATACGAACCATATTGAAGAATGTACAGATGGTGATGTTTATTTTATTAATGAGGAAAAATTGTTTTGTTTTCTTTTGTTGCTCATACCTAGATTTTTCTACAATCATTAAGCATGTTGACATTAGTTACCTTCTGAGATTTACCCATGTCAATGGAGCTTTTCCACGTTTATACTGGGCCTGAAGTTCAAGATAATTATTTCTCATTTCTCATGTATTTATGCTTTATATCTTTACGTGGGCAACTTTCCTTGAGATAGCTTTGAAATGCACATAGATTTGAACTTCAAGTAGCTAGAGTTCCTCCTAACAACTTATTTTCTCCCCAAATCAATATTTCAAAAACAAGAACTTCTCTTTAAATATTGACTGCTTGTTTGAATGTCAAATATAGTGAACTTTCTATTTGTCAAGACCTTCCCAGTCAGATGCCTGCAAAAATTTACTCTGCTTCCAAATTATTCATTTTAAGCACCTTGTTCCATTTCTTATATCCTTTACATGTTTGAAAACACTTAAAGGGTTTTTCTTAACTCAGACAGAGAAAGCAATTGAAAAAAAAAAAAAAGACCACTAAACAGTTAGAAAAACTTTTATTTAAACAGTTATATGAGGTGTAAAAGGTGGATATAACTAACTCGTTTTCAAATTTTTCTTTGTAGAGATCATTTTTAAGGTGGAGTCATCACCCCCGAATTAATACATTTGGTTATGTCAGTCAGCAGAACCAAAAATAAAAGTGGTTGTGATAGGTAGCTTACTCATGACAGCTGTGGCTCTCATTCTCAAAAGATCTATAGAGCATTGGAGTTTTAAAAGAAAACGTGTTCTCATGTTAACACTGCATTACGATTCTGCATTATGACTTGGGATAATGAAGCAGTGAAACTTTTGTTCTACATGTTTTTTGTTTTGTCATAAGGATAAAAAAAATCCCTGATTAAAAATGTAAACTTGGGACTTCGCTGGTGGCGCAGTGGCTAAGACTCCATGCTCCTAATGCCAGGGGCCCAGGTTCGATCCCTGGTCGGGGAACTAGATCCCACATGCATACCGCAGCCAAGAGTTTGTAGGTCACAACTAAGGGGCAGGCAAGCCACAACTAAGGAACACTCCTGCCCCAACTAAGACCTGGCACAACCAAAAACATAAACTAATTAATTAAATTAATCTAAAAATCAATCAATCACCTCTTTAAAAAAAATGTGAACTTGGAGCTCAAATCTAGTGTTGTGGCTCAACTGATTTCACAATGGTGTGTGTGTGTTATGGATTACAATAGAATCTCACATATTGTATTACTGGATTACTCTAATTCAGGGGAAGGATCATCTTTCTTTCTTCAAAGTGACAAATACACTGCTGAATATATCTAGCATATATAAGCAGAAGTCCAGGCACCAATAGAAATATCCATCCTTACAAAATCATCATCTTATTTTCACTTCTTTTATTTTGATTTTTTCAAGTTTCAGTGTAATGGTTAGGAATGTTCCAACCAAATAGCTTTGTAAATTTTTCTAAATTACTTACATGTAATGTCTCAGAATCTACAATTTTGAAATTGGCATACAAAATATCTATCTATCGATAATAATTGTGAGGATTATATTTAAACAACTTACCATAACGCCTACACATAATAAAAAATAATACTCAAATAAAAATATTTTTATAATAGCTTCCTGTGACTGTTTTATCATAGCTTTTAAAACTCTCTCAAATGATTTTGGGAACAATTTTTTATAGGAATCTATGATTCTGAAAGGAGGGTGTTATCATGTGTGTATTTTGTATCCCCATAATGCCAAGCATATATATATTATATAATCACATTATAGATATTTAATAAGCATTCGTGCAAGTGACCAATAGCTCCCAAATTGCTTTACATCTACTAGATTCTAGCACTAGAACTAGAAAGATTTACATACCCTGAGGAAGAGCTCATGTTAGCATAGATCTGGATATTGTGATTCTAGGAATAACCACCAACACGTAACAAAAATAAAGCCATTTTATTAAAAGAACTAAATGTCCACTGTCCCACCACTGAAAGACTGCTTTTTCCAAGATATATAATGCTTGGAAGATAACTAAGAATAGTTATTATTCTACCTGTTAGTTCAAAGATTTAAAAACTCAGATTTGCAAGAGGTATTATCCTGTATTTGCTGAGTGCATATAAACAAAAGATATCTAGAAGTCTATTGGGAAATATGACAGCCATGAGTATTTCTTGAACAAAAGTTTGATAAACTATTCTGGCATGTTTTTGACACTCTAATATTATTTTGAATACAATGGCAGCAACATCTACATGGTTGTGATAAACTATGTTAAGTATATAGGTTAGTTCTGGACCAGTGTGGCTTTTGTGAAACAGAGTTCTAACAGTTAAATTGTTAGAAAAATTTTCAGATCACAGTTGTATTAGTGTAATCTGAATAGACCTGTTGGTGCTTCAATGTTCTATATTTACACATACATAGGAAATAAAACTTGAAAAGCATTTTCAAAAAGTTCTTTTCTAAATGGTCTATGCCTAAGTCGTAGACATTTTAAGCACCTGAACTGAGACCTGGTGATGTTTGCAAGGGCCCCTCTTTGTTTTTGAGCCCCAAATTCCAGGTGGTGTCTTTCCTGGAGAATGAGATTGTTAAAAAATAAAAATAAAAAACCTCTGTTTAACATTTTTTAGCCTTCTAGTAAGTGTTTTTTACTTGGCGTTCTGCCCTTGTCTTCCACATACAGAGCATATGGCAAATGCCTAAAGGGATAACTGCATGCAGTATGTTAGACTCACTTCTCTCTGATTTCCTTTTCTCAGAGATCCTGCCCCTTAATTCCTCCCTTCTTGGATGTCTTGGTTGTTTTTCAAAGCCGCCACCCTTTAAAAAAAATCTAGCTCTCATAGTTATTCTCAGTTGGAGGCTTAGTTTGATATAAGCTACTCCAAATAGCCTACAGCAGTCAAGTGGAGATAATGATTTTTTTTAAAATGTTACATGTATAGATTTTGTATATCAGGGCAGAGCAGTTAAAAATGGGCTCTCTGTAAGGCCAGACACCATCAAACTCTTAGAGGAAAACATAGGCAGAACACCCTATGACATAAATCACAGCAAGATCCTTTTTGACCCACCTCCTAGAGAAATGGAAATAAAAACACAAATAAACAAATGGGACCTAATGAAACTTAAAAGCTTTTGCACAGTAAAGGAAACCATAAACAAGACGAAAAGACAACCCTCAGAATGGGAGAAAATATTTGCAAATGAAGCAACTGACAAAGGATTAATCTCCAAAACATACAAGCAACTCATGCAGCTCAATATCAAAAAAACAAACAATCCAATCCAAAAATGGGCAGAAGACCTAAATAGACATTTCTCCAAAGAAGATATACAGATTGCCAACAAACACATGAAAGAATGCTCAACATCATTAATCATTAGAGAAATGCAAATCAAAACTACAGTGAGGTATCACCTCACACCAGTCAGGATGGCCATCATCAAAAAATCTAGAAACAATAAATGCTGGAGAGGGTGTGGAGAAAAGGGAACCCTCTTGTACTGTTGGTGAGAATGTAAATTGATAAAGCCACTATGGAGAACAGTATGGAGGTTCCTTAAAAAACTAAAAATAGAACTACCATACAACCCAGCAATCCCACTACTGGGCATATACCCTGAGAAAACCATAATTCAAAAAGAGTCATGTACCAAAATGTTCATTGCAGCTCTATTTACAATAGCCAGGACATGGAAGCAACCTAAGTGTCCATCGACAGATGAATGGATAAAGAAGATGTGGCACATATATACAATGGAACATTACTCAGCCATAAAAGGAACGAAACTGAGTTATTTGTAGTGAGGTGGATGGACCTAGAGACTGTCATACAGAGTGAAGTAAGTCAGAAAGAGAAAAACAAATACCGTATGCTTACACATATATATGGAATCTAAAAAAAAAAAAAAGAAAAGAAAAAAGGTCAGAAGAACCTAGGGGCAAGATGGGAATAAAGATGCAGACCTGCTAGAGAATGGACTTGAGGATACGGGGAGGGGGAAGGGTAAGCTGGGATAAAGTGAGAGAGTGGCATGGACATATATACGCTACCAAACGTAAAATAGATAGCTAGTGGGAAGCAGCCGCATAGCACAGGGAGATCAACTCGGTGCTTTGAGACCACCTAGAGGGGTAGGATAGGGAGGGTGGGAGGGAGGGAGATGCTAGAGGGAAGAGATATGGGGACATATGTATATGTATAACTGATTCACTTTGTTATAAAGCAGAAACTAACACACCATTGTAAAGCAATTATACTTCAAAAAAGATGTTAAAAAAGAAAAGAAAAGAAAAATGGGCTTCCTGGTGAGATGCTGATTCTTTAGGGCCAATGGCAAGGTAAGAGCAGTGATTTGGATTACTGTTCTAGACTCTGGAAAAGTTCTTTAATTTTATCCCTTACTCAAATGTTTTTATAAAATGAATCTTTCTAAGTTTATAACACTACAGAATGTTTAGGGAAGTCCTAATACTTGAGGGGAAAAATCTATTCTTCCCCCCCCAAATCTGTAATGTCTCGCTCTATTGCATGAGGTCTGCTCTCTGGAGAGCACGGACCTTCAGAGTCTCTAGGACAATTTCACAGCCACTTTCCTTCCTATAAGTTGAAATCCTTCTTAAAAGGACATATTTAGGGACAAACCAAGATGGCGGAGTAGAAGGACGTGCTCTCACTCCCTCTTGTGCGAACACCAGAATCACAACTGGCTGCTGGACAATCATCAACAGGAAGACACTGGAATGCACCAAAAAACATACCCCACATCCAAAGACAAAGGAGAAGCCACAATGAGACGGTAGGAGGGGCGCAATCAGAGTAAAATCAAATCCCATAACTGCTGGGTGGGTGACTCACATACTGGAGAACACTTATACCACAGAAGTCCACCCACTGGAGTGAAGGTTCTGAGCCCCACGTCAGGCTTCCCAACCTGGGGGTCCAGCAACAGGAGGAGGAATTCATAGAGAATCAGACTTTGAAGCCTAGTGGGATTTGATTGCAGGACTTCGACAGGACTGGGGGAAACAGAGACTCCACTCTTGGAGGGCACACACAAATTAGCGTGTGCATCGGGACCCAGGGGAAGGAGCAGTGACCCCAGGGGATACTGAACCAGACCTACCTGCTAGTGTTGGAAGGTCTCCTGCAGAGGCAGGGGGTGGCTCTGTTTCACCATGGGGACAAGGACACTGGCAGCAGAAGTTCTGGGAAGTACTCCTTGGCGTGAGCCCTCCCAGAGTCTGTTATTAGCCCCACCAAAGAGCCCAGGTAGGCTCCAGTGTTGGGTTGCCTCAGGCAAAACAACCAACAGGGAGGGAACCCAGCCCCACCCATCAACAGTCAAGTGGATTAAAGTTTTACTGAGCTCTGACCACCACAGCAACAGTTAGCTCTACCCACCACCAGAGCCTCCCATCAAGCCTCTTAGATAGCCTCAACCACCAGAGGGCAGACAGCAGAAGCAAGAAAAACTATAATCCTGCAGGCTGTGGAACAAAAACCACATTCACAGAAAGATAGACAAGATGAAAAGGCAGAGGGCTATATACCAGATGAAGGAACAAGATAAAACCCCAGAAAAACAACTAAATGAAGTGGAGTTACGCAACCTTCCAGAAAAAGAATTCAGAATAATGATGATGAAGATGATACAGGACCTCGGAATAAGAATGGAGGCAAAGATCGAGAAGATGCAAGAAATGATTAACAAAGACCTAGAAGAATTAAAGAACAAACAAACAGAGATGAACCATACAATAACTGAAATGAAAACTACACTAGAAGGAATCAATAGCAGAATAACTGAGGCAGAAGAACGGATAAGTGACCTGGAAGACAGAATGGTGGAATTCACTGCTGCAGAACAGACTAAAGAAAAAAGAATGAAAAGAAATGAAGACAGCCTAAGAGACCTCTGGGACAACATTAAACGCAACAACATTCACATTATAGGGGTCCCAGAAGGAGAAGAGAGAGAGAAAGGACCACAGAAAATATTTGAAGAGATTATAGTCAAAAACTTCCCTAACATGGGAAAGGAAATAGCCACCCAAGTCCAGGAAGCGCAGCGAGTCCCATACAGGATAAACCCAAGGAGAAACACGCTGAGACACATAGTAATCAAATTGACAAAAATTAAAGACAAAGAAAAATTATTGAAAGCAACAAGGGAAAAACAACAAATAACATACAAGGGAACTCCCATAAGGTTAACAGCTGATTTCTCAGCAGAAACTCTACAAGCCAGAAGGGAGTGGCATGATATACTTAAAGCGATGAAAGGGAAGAACCTACAACCAAGATTACTCTACCCAGCAAGGATCTCATTCAGATTCCATGGAGAAATCAAAAGCTTTACAGACAAACAAAAGCTAAGAGAATTCAGCACCACCAAACCAGCTCTACAACAAATGCTAAAGGAATTTCTCTAAGTGGGAAACACAAAAGAAGAAAAGGACCTACAAAAACAAACCCAAAACAATTAAGAAAATGGCCATAGGAACATACATATCGATAATTACCTTAAACGTGAATGGATTAAATGCTCCAACCAAAAGACACAGGCTTGCTGAATGGATACAAAAACAAGACCCATATATATGCTGTCTATAAGAGACCCACTTCAGACGTAGGGACACATACAGACTGAAAGTGAGGGGATGGAAAAAGATATTCCATGCAAATGGAAATCAAAAGAAAGCTGGAGTAGCTATACTCATATCAGATAAAATAGACTTTAAAATAAAGAATGTTACAAGAGACAAGGAAGGACACTACATAATGATCAAAGGATCAATCCAAGAAGAAGATGTAACAATTATAAATATATATACACCCAACATAGGAGCACCTCAATACATAAGGCAACTGCTAACAGCTATAAAAGAGGAAATTGACAGTAACACAATGATAGTGGGGGACTTTAACACCTCACTTACACCAATGGACAGATCATCCAAGATGAAAATAAATAAGGAAACAGAAGCTTTAAATGACACAATAGACCAGATAGATTTAATTGATATTTATAGGACATTCCATCCAAAAACAGCAGATTACACTTTCTTCTCACGTGAGCACGGAACATTCTCCAGGATAGATCACATCTTGGGTCACAAATCAAGCCTCAGTAAATTTAAGAAAATTGAAATCATATCAAGCATCTTTTCTGACCACAATGCTATGAGATTAGAAATGAATTACAGGGAAAAAAATGTAAAAAACACAAACACATGGAGGCTAAACAATACGTTACTAAATAACCAAGAGATCACTGAAGAAATCAAAGAGGAAATCAAAAAATACCTAGAGACAAATGACAATGAAAACACGACAACCCAAAACCTATGGGATGCAGCAAAAGCAGTTCTAAGAGGGAAGTTTATAGCTATACAAGCCTACCTAAAGAAACAAGAAAAATCTCAAGTAAACAATCTAACCTTACACCTAAAGAAACTAGAGAAAGAAGAACAAACAAAACCCAAAGTTAGCAGAAGGAAAGAAATCATAAAGATCAGAGTGGAAATAAATGAAATAGAAACAAAGAAAACAATAGCAAAGATCAAGAAAACTAAAAGCTGATTCTTTGAGAAGATAAACAAAATTGATAAGCCATTAGCCAGACTCATCAAGAAAAAGGGGGAGAGGACTCAAATCAATAAAATTAGAAATGAAAAAGGAGAAGTTACAACAGACACCGCAGAAATACAAAGCATCCTAAGAGACTACTACAAGCAACTCTATGCCAATAAAATGGACAACCTGGAAGAAATGGACAAATTCTTAGAAAGGTATAACCTTCCAAGACTGAACCAGGAAAAAACAGAAAATATGAACAGACCAATCACAAGTAATGAAATTGAAACTGTGATTAAAAATCTTCCAACAAACAAAAGTCCAGGACTAGATGGCTTCACAGGTGAATTCTATCAAACATTTAGAGAAGAGCTAACACCCATCCTTCTCAAACTCTTCCAAAAAATTGCAGAGGAAGTAACACTCCCCAACTCATTCTATGAGGCCACCATCACCCTGATACCAAAACCAGAAAAAGATACTACAAAAAAAGAAAATTACAGACCAATATCACTGATGAATATAGATGCAAAAATCCTCAACAAAATACTAGCAAACAGAATCCAACAACACATTAAAAGGATCATACACCATGATCAAGTGGGATTTATCCCAGGGATCCAAGGATTCTTCAATATACGCAAATCAATCAATGTGATACACCATATTAATAAATTGAAGAAGAAAAACCATATGATCATCTCAGTAGATGCAGAAAAAGCTTTTGACAAAATTCAACACCCATTTATGATAAAAACTCTCCAGAAAGTGAGCATAGAGGGAACCTACCTCAACATAATAAAGGCCATATACGACAAACCCATGGCAAACATCATTCTCAATGGTGAAAAACTGGAAGCATTTCCTCTAAGATCAGGAACGAGACAAGGGTGTCCGCTCTCACCACTATTATTCAACACAGTTTTGGAAGTCCTAGCCACGGCAATCAGAGAAGAAAAAGAAATAAAAGGAATACAAATTGGAAAAGAAGAAGTAAAACTGTCACTGTTTGCAGATGACATGATATTATACATAGGGAATCCTAAAGATGCCAGCAGAAAACTACTAGAGCTAATCAATGAATTTGGTAAAGTTGCAGGATACAAAATTAATGCACAGAAATCTCTTGCATTCCTATACACTAATGATGAAAAATCGGAAAGAGAAATTAAAGAAACACTCCCATTTACCATTGCAACAAAAAGAATAAAATACCTAGGAATAAACCTACCTAGGGAGACAAAAGACCTGTATGCAGAAAACTATAAGACACTGATGAAAGAAATTAAAGATGATACCAACAGATGGAGAGATATACCATGTTCTTGGATTGGAAGAATCAATATTGTGAAAATGACTATACTACCCAAAGCAATCTACAGATTCAATGCAATCCCTATCAAATTACCAATGGCGTTTTTTACGGAACTAGAACAAATCATCTTAAAATTTGTATGGAGACACAAAAGACCCTAAATAGCCAAAGCAGTCTTGAGGGAAAAAAACGGAGGTGGAGGAATCAGACTCCCTGACTTCAGACTATACTACAAAGCTACAGTAATCAAGACAATATGGTACTTGCACAAAAACAGAAACATAGATCAAGGGAACAAGATAGAAAGCCCAGAGATAAACCCACGCACCTATGGTCAACTAATCTATGACAAAGGAGGCAAAGATGTACAATGGAGAAAAGACAGTCTCTTCAATAAGTGGTGCTGGGAAATCTGTACAGCTACATGTAAAAGAATGAAATTAGAACACTCCCTAACACCATACACAAAAATAAACTCAAAATGGATTAAAGACCTAAATGTAAGACCGGACACTATAAAACTGTTAGAGGAAAACATAGGAAGAACACCCTTTGACATCAATCACAGCAAGATCTTTTTTGATCCACCTCCTAGAGTAATGGAAATAAAAACAAAAATAAACAAATGGGACCTAATGAAACTTCAAAGCTTTTGCACAGCAAAGGAAACCATAAAAAGACGAAAAGACAACCCTCAGAATGGGAGAAAATATTTGCAAACGAATCAACGGACAAAGGATTAATCTCCAAAATATATAAACAGCTCATTCAGCTCAATATTAAAGAAACAAACACCCCAATCCAAAAATGGACAGAAGACCTAAATAGACATTTCTCCAAAGAAGACATACAGACGGCCACGAAGCACATGAAAAGATGTTCAACATCACTAATTATTAGAGAAATGCAAGTCAAAACTACAATGAGGTATCACCTCACACCAGTTAGAATGGGCATCATCAGAAAATCTACAAACAACAAATGCTGGAGAGGGTGTGGAGAAAAGGGAAACCTCTTGCACTGTTGGTGGGAATGTAAATTGATACAGCCACTATGGAGAACAATATGGAGGTTCCTTAAAAAACTAAAAATAGATTTACCATATGATCCAGCAATCCCACTACTGGGCGTATACCCAGAGAAAACCATAATTCAAAAAGACACATGCACCCCAATGTTCATTGCAGCACTATTTACAATAGCTAGGACATGGAAGCAACCTAAATGCCCATCGACAGACGAATGGATAAAGAAGTTGTGGTACCTATGTACAATGGAATATTACTCAGCCATAAAAAGGAACGAAATTGAGTCATTTGTTGAGACGTGGATGGATCTAGAGACTGTCATACAGAGTGAAGTAAGTCAAAAAGAGAAAGACAAATATCGCATATTAACGCATGTATGTGGAAACTAGAAAAATGGTACAGATGAGCCGGTTTGCAGGGCAGAAGTTGAGACACAGATGTAGAGAACAGACATATGGACACCAAGGGGGGAGAACTGTGGTGGGGTGGGGATGGTGGTGTGCTGAATTGGGCGATTGGGATTGACATGTATACACTGATGTGTATAAAATTGATGACTAATAAGAACCTGCAGTATAAAAAAACAAACAAACAAAACAACTAATACTAAACTTTCATTGGGTTATTTGTATGGAAATATGTTAATATAAATGTTTCAGACATTACGTGAAATTTCTAAAAATCTTATATGTTCTGGTATAATGTTATAAGTCATAATTCTAGTTATTACTTTAAAATGTATATCTCAGAAATAACTAAATTTCCTTGTCAATTGTACTATTATGAACTTTCATCAAATCTTTAACTGTGGTCATTTTTAAGTCTTTTGTCATTTACAGACAGTTCTGGGTGTACTCTGATGCTTTTGCAAATATGTTCCTATAAAAGGGGTTCATCTTCAAGGAATTCATAGAAAAGACTCTGACAAGTACAAGTTTCTGGTAACTGACTATACTGCTGAACTGAATGAATAAGCATTTTCAGAACTCTAATGAAAAACTGATGAACTCATAAAAGTGCTAACAAAAGATCAAGATGAAAAAAAAAATTAATTACATGGGACTGAGTGAATGGATGAGGATGAGTATAATTTTTGTAACTTTCTGTTTGAATTAAAAAAAAAAAAATCCCACAAGGACTCAGAAGCAAAGAATATACAAATCAATTTTCACTGCAAAGTAAAGGAGCTGGTAGAGTGGAGGATTACTGGACTGAATGTCAATATTATGACATAGTATGAGTGTGTTCCATGTTTGGTAATTGCAATCATTGTTGCTTTTGTTGTGGTCATCCATTTACAATGCTTGGTGTCAGTCTATTTATCTCTTGTAGAAATAAAATACAGTGTGTGTGTGTGGGAAAAAAAAATCAGCTGATAACCTTTAAAAAAAAAAAAAAGGACATATTTATGCCAATATTCTGGGAATTAAGACATGATTTCATTACCATCATCTTTTCTTTTAGTACCATATTTTTATACTGATAGATTACACTATACCAATTCTTTGGTAAATCATCTAATTTTAATGTTTCTGTGGGAGGAACGTGGAATTTATTTTATAACAGTTTGCTTCATAAATCAGATTTCTGAAAAAATATTGAAATAAGGGGGATTTATACATATTTTAATCTGTAAGGTAATTTGAATCATATATATTAATATGCAAAAATACGCCATATATAAAATATAAAATATAAACTAGATAGATACGTTGTATCATATGTAAATACATCATGTACATAAATATAACACAAAAACATTATAGTGCATACATAGCATACCAAGAATCCTATCCATATTGTATATTCACTCCTAAGGATTATTTCACTACTTTTCCAGAAACCTGTTAGAATTCTATTTCACAGAGGCCGCATTGGCCCATGAATGCACCCAAGAGCCAACCCAATCTTAACCATTATTTCCCAGATCTAGGTATATAATGCTGTCATGTTAGAATGAGATATTATGTCTACAGTGCTAAGAATTTGTAAGTTTTTTTTTTTATATACACAAATGTTTGAAGTTTGGGGCTTGAAAATGCTTTTCACAATTTATCAAAATTGTATTCAAGAAACACTCATGGATATCATATGTTTAAGGAGGGTTTTCGATGTATAATATGATACTTAACAAAATCAAAGTTCTCTATCTGCTGCTCAGACCTGATTGGCAAGCCAGATGAAAATTAAGTCTTCTCTAAAGAGACAATAACATTTAGAGCCTGTACACATTTTCATATACAATGCGCATCCATTATTCAAATTAAAAATGCAAAGTATGCCATAAAACAGGAAAAATGACCACAGAAGAAAAATTATTTATTAAAAATAATATAATTATTTCAAAGTATAAAAATATTGGAGTATTGGGTATAGACTTTAAAAAGTATGATTAAAAAGATGAAAAAAAGAGAATGTCACTAGTGTGCTCCCTGAAAATAATCAACCGTGAGTCATCAAAGTAAAAAAACACAATAAATAAAATTAAGAGTTCTGTGTAACATACAGCAGAAGAGAAGTGTAATAAACTAGAAGAAAATTCTGAAGAAACTCCAAGTTGAAGCATGATGAAAAAGAAAAAAAAATGGATGAAAAATACAGGAAAGCACATTAGAGATATATGAGCTATAGTGAAAAGGTCGAACACATCACTGGAGTCCCGGAAAAAGAGAAAAAAGAGAATGGGGCAGAAGCAATATTTAAAGAGATAATGTTTGAGAATTTCTGAAACTGATGAAAGATACCACTTCACACATTCAAGAAACTCTGTGAATCCCAAGAAGAATAAGTACAAAGAAATCTGCATCTAGGCACAGCACTGTGAAACTACTGAAACCTAAGACAAAAAGACAAACTTACTAGCAGACAGAGATAAAAGACATGTTATCTTCAAAGGGCAACAACAGAACTGATACCTAATTTCTTAAAGATATGGTATAAGTGGAGCTCAGTCTCATTAGACAACTCTGAGAGACAGTATAGAACACACCACAGAGTTTTTCCAAACAAAGGGTGCAGTAGCTGAATGCTGGTTATTTATGTATCAGTTCCTTTATTCTTTGGCTGAATTGTTAACTCCTTGGCATTTCAGCCCTCTCTGTGTGCAGACAAGGTAGGATTTAGGGGACAGGAAAAGTCCTCATGCGACTACCAGCAGAAAGCCCTCTGCTGGACCGTGTTGACTACATGGGATTTAACATGTATGTAGACATTTTTAAATGACAAAAAATAGCATGAAATGAGGGAGGGAACAAATGCAGGTAAAGTGTTGTAATATCCTTGCATTGTCCAGAATATTGAAAAAGTATAATTTAAGGTAGTCTAAGTTTATAATACTGTAAACATTAACTAATAATAGACTAAAGTAATGAGAACTTATGAAAATAATATTAAAAGAATTATAACTGAGGACTTCCCTGGCAGTCCAGTGGTTGAGACTTCACCTTCCAATGCAGGGGGTGCGGGTTTGATCCCTGGTTGGGAAGCTAAGATCCCACATGTCTCAGGGCCAAAAAAACCAAAACATAAAACAGAAGCAATATTGTAACAACTTCAATAAAGACTTTAAAAATGGTCCACATCAAAAAAAAAAAAAACTTAAAAAAAAAAAAGAATTATAACTAATGAGCTAATAGAGGGGCAGAAATCAAATAATAAGAAATGTTAACCCAAAAGAAGTCAAGAAAGAAGAAAAAAGAAAAGCTAATACAATTGTAGATGGTAGATTTATAAAAGGAAATTGTAGGTCATAGATTTCAACCCAAATATATTTACTATGTTAATGTAACTGGGCTAAATGTTACAATTAAAAGACACAAGACTGGATCAAGAAAAAACATCATAACTTCCAAAAAGAACAAGAAACCCAACTACAGGAGGTGGAAGTATAAGAATGTAGAACATGAAAGTAAAATATGAATAATAGTTTTACCATACAAAGACTAACCAAAAGAATGGTAATATAATCATATACATAAAGTAGGCTTTAAAGCAAAAAGTATCAGTAGAGATAAACAGTGACATTTTATAAAATCAAAACCAGCATAAATTATCTACCTTGACAGTTTCTTAGTAGGCAATGACTTGATACCTTTGAAATAAAAATCTTTTCCAATGAAATTAGAAATGTGCTATTAGCTTTCGACAATGAATAGGGTAATAGAACAATTTTTAAAATAAATATTTAAAAATATATATTTGTTCAGAGAAGTACAAAGAAATATTCTGACTGATACATATTATAGATGAAGAAAACATATTTTCTGTTTATTGACAATTAGAAACTACCTGTATACAGTCCATTAATTTCACAAAACTGTTAAAGCCATGGCATATTGGATATGGGTGAGAAAAGACTCCAGGGGAGAGACATGATTCATTATTTCAATCTATTCTATGTCATCACAATTAAATTCCTTGTCATCTTTACCTTGCATTTACCTTCTAGTCTTGTTGCACATGCCTCACAAATCTTTACACTAAAGATTTCTTCTAACCATTCACCTTCCTACGGCAATGTGCGGTTCCTGAACTGCTGGAGAAAAGCATGTAATTATGTAGAGTCTGTGACTATGAATTCATGACATTCAAATTCAACTGGATCCTCAGAGCTGCCAGCAGATTACTTATCAGTCTCTCTCATTCGCCACAGCTTATTTAAAATGGTCATCCCTCTCCCCCAAATGACACTGCTAAATCTGCCACTGTTACTTCTAGAAGAAGTTGCCTCTCAAATCACAAAGGATATTGAATGCAGAGATCTTCACTAATTTTCTGGCGCACAACTTGCACGTGGAAACATCTTTCCTCTATCTTCCTGGTAGGATCAAAGAAGCATTTCTCTAGCCCCAGGTTAATCCCTGTAAGGATACTCTAGATCTCATTAAACTTTTCCTTCTTAATGACTTCACTCCATCTTTTATCTCATCTGACAATGATAATCAACCTCCTCTTTTTGTTGGTTTCATTTTATCAGCATTCAAATAACTTCGAAGATTTCCAGTCATTAAAAATAAATTGAAAAACAACCTCCCTCAACTCCCATCTCCTTCCTTCATAGCTGGACTTGTTTATAGAGCTGTGCATACGCCCTTTCTTCATTTCTTCACAGCCCATTCACTCTGTAATGCACTGAAATATGACATTTGCCGCCATCAATATATTAAACATCTCTCAACAAGATCGTCTTCATCTACAGATTAACTGCATATGTATTTGTATGTGTGCTCGTGTATACGTGTATAATTATCTTACTTGGTACCTCACAAGCCTTTATATTATTTATTGCTGATCATTTCCTCTTTGGAACAGTTCCTTCCTTCCCTTAGTTTCAGTAACCATGCTCTAGAAATCTACCTTCCTCCCTGGTTCCTTCATCCTTGTCTTTTTACAAGCTTTTCTTTTCATATCTAACCCTTTTTCCTCTAATTATTAAATATTTCATGTTTACAAGAAACTATAATAATGAAAACCCATGCACTTACTACCAAGCTATGTCAACCCTCAACCTTTTTTTTTTTTCAAAAAAAGTAAAGAATTAAAACAATACATATACAGTTGAACTGTCTTATGTACCCCACTTTGATCCCATTTCTTTAACTTCCTATCTATTCTTCAACAACATCCTATCTGTTCAACAATAGTATCTGTGTTTTCCTTTTGAATTTAATCACGTTTCAAGATTCCATGTGTGCTTGAAAATAAATTGTGTGGATATAGTGATCTACATATGACCATTAGATCAACCTTGCGCTGTGTTGTATTCAAAACTTCTGTATTCGTATTATATTCTGTTTGATATATCAATTTCTGAAAGCATTGTATTAAGATCTCCCAGATATTATGGATTTATAAATGTCTCCTTATATTTTTTCAATTTTATTTTATATAATGAGTAGCTCTGTTTTAGCACTTAGCGGTTAGAAGTTTTTCATCCAATGTCTGGTATCCTTAATATAAATTATAAGGTCCTTAATGATTTATGCATAAATTATCTCTTTCTAGGTTCATCTCATGTCTCTTTCAACTCGCAGTGTATATACTCAGCATATAGAACTAAAGCCAGTTTCTCAAACTTACGTATTTTCTTACTTCTGAAAATGATTTCCTTTTTTGTACAGATTAGAACATTCCTCCCTTTACCTTACACATATTGTCTGGTTAATATTTAAGCATTTTTTTCTGTCTCAACTAAGAGATCCATTCTTCCCTCTCAGTTCCACTGGAGTGGATGTCCTGTGGTGTCACCTGGAACTGCCTGTACTTAGAATAAAAGAGCACTTAGAATTACTTCTCTTGAAGGTTCCTGTCTCTTTTACCCTTTCTATCTCTACACTTAGCACTTTGCCGTATAGAAGGAGCTTCATAAATGGAAAGTGGCAAGATGAACTGACATAGGCCTGCCTCTATCTTTAAAAGAGCTACTAGCCTAGTGGCGTGTGTGTGTGTGTGTGTGTGTGTGTGTGTGTGTATGCATGTATACTGGTGGTAAAAAATATACGTTTGGAATGTGAATTTATTCACAGTTCCTCATGATTCCAAACTACATTATGGATGTTAAGAAGTTGCTCCTTCAAAATTTTTACCAACATCATGGTGGGGAGAGTCCTACATGGATTTCGAATCAAAAGAACCGATTGTACAGAAAAGCCATTCTGAAACCATGTCCTAATTACGAATGTAACTGTGATATGCTAAAATACAATCTAACTATATAGAAGGCTCAGGTTGAAATTTTACTAGTTCCCAGAAACCCAGATCAACTCACACTCTCAAGTCTAGCCTTTTCTGAGCGCCCAAGTAGATGTGGTCCCTCCTTCTTTTGTCTTGGGGCTCTTGTCTTTTATTTTTGGCTGCGTTGGGTCTTCGTAGCTGTGCTCGGGCTTTCTCTAGTTGTGGTGAGCAGGGGCTACTCTTCGTTGTGGTGTGTGGGCTTTTCACTGTGGTGGCCTCTCTTGTTGTGGAGCACGGGCTCTAGGCACACAAGTTCTTCAGTAATTGTGGCGTGTGGGCTCAGTAGTTGTGGCTCGTGGGCTCTAGAGCACAGGCTCAGTAGTTGTGGCACATGGGCTTAGTTGCTCTGCGGTGTGTGGGATCTTCCCGGACCAGGGATCGAACCGGTGTCCCCTGCATTGGCAGGAGGAATTTTAACCACTGCGCCACCAGAGAAGTCCTCTAGCCACTTGATTATTAATTCCTGGGGCATTAGTTCCTAAAGCAGCAACATCTGTGATTTATTCATCTTTTCATTTCCTACAACAGCTAGCACAATGGCTTGCACATTATAGATGCACTATTATGAAATTAAACTTGGATTTTTGTTTTGATAGTATGAGAGCAACAAAAGTACTAATTTCAATCAAAAAAATTAGTAGAAACGTATGGCCTCTCCTACTTGTCTTGTCCTTTACACTGAACAAACTTGAATGCAAAGAATTATGATCGTAAAAAAAATGGTGAATTTATTATTAAAAACAAATCAATTCAGTCTATGGTGGCATAAACTTTAAACTTTCAAACTAAAATAACTCCAAAAGCCACTAGTAAGCAACATTATTTTATCACACATGCCATGATATATAAAATATCAAAAACTCCTCCATATTTACCTGACAGCTGGGTTATGGTCATTGTGGGGACTATAATTTCAAATCCATAATACATATTTAATAGTTCAACATTTATCCTGCTCTGACGTAGGGTTTTGTACATAATAATTATCTTTTATTTTTGGTTTCATTTTTAGAAAGTAACACTTAGACTTCAGAAACAAAGTATGTTCTATACAGATGGGGATAAATTTTCACCATGGATCTTTTGGCTGTGTGTTTTACAACAATTAGGGGCAGAATCCTTACAAGTTGTCCAGAAGTATTCTGAGGCCTTGGTTTTATTCCTATTTCTCTGTTGGGGAAATTCAAAAAATGCCTTAACTCCTCTTAGAAAACATACTGTCATTACAAAGTAATGATGACATCCCCTTTTTTTAAAATAACAAAAGAGTACATTTGAGCATTCGTTTTTAATAGAGAATTATTAGACCACTATGAATCCACAGCCAGATCTGGACACAATTACTTGGTAGTAAACTTAATTTAAGGAAAGGTACCTATTATTTATCACTTTCTCACCTCTTATCTCCTGTCCCCAGTCTCTTATTTCATACTATTCTCAGATACTTCATTCTCAGCTAAGGTAAAAATGGTCAATTATTATTTAAAACATTACCCATGGAAGGAAAAATTTTATTCCCATAAGGATCAAAGTGTTTCAATTAAGGAAATGGGTAACTTCTATCTTTTTGCTAAATTTGGGCAGTTATACTTAAGAGTAAATATATATGTGTTGAAGGCTATACACTAAGTGCTTCTGAAGTTCAACATTCAGCATTTGTTTAGGAATTGCTATGAGTGAGGCATGGTGCTAGACTTAGCAAAAATAATAGCAAGCAAAGTAGACTTGGTTTGTCCTCATACAGTTTATAATCTTGGATGAGAGCAGGGGGGAACATTAATCAAATAACCAAAATTAATCAAATAATCACCAACACACACACACACACACACACACGTATGTACGTGTTTGCAAACCAATGAATTGATGGTTTGACCAACGGAGGGTGATATAAGATTCTGTAACCAGGGGACCTAGTCTGTTCCGGTGGGACAAGGAGGGTGTCTGCGAGAGGGCCACCTGAATTTGCAGGGTTAGATGCTCACCAATATTAAATAATAAGGCCAGGGTTATTCATATGCCATTACTTAAAGTAAAATAAAATTACTTGGAAAAATAAACTTGTCAAATAAATAGAGAAGAGAAACAGTAATCAAGTAAAATGAGAGCAATATAAAGAACATTTTATTCTCAAAATGCTTTGAGAAGTGATTAATAATGTGGTATTATTCCATATGATATCACTTATATGTGGAATCTAAAATATGACACAAATGAACCTATCTATGAGACAGAAACAGAATCACGGACATAGAGAACAGACTGGTGGTTGCCAAGGGGGTGGGGGGGTGGGAGAGGGGTGGACTGGGGGTTTGGGATTAGAAGATGCAAACTGGTATATATAGAATGGATAAACAACAAGGTCCTACTGGATAGCACAGGGAACTATATTCAGAATCCTGTGATAAACCAGAATGGAAAAGAATATGAAAAAGAATGTATTTATTAATATATACATGCATAACTGAGTCACTTTGCTGTACAGCAGTAATTAACACAATATTGTAATTCAACTATACTCAATAAAAAATAATGTGGTATTATTATAATAAACCATGTAATATACTGATTTTAAAATCTTGATTTTTGAGTCATGTGCCAGATTATTGTTTTATTCTGTTTTCTTTTTGTTCTGATTTAAATACATTAAGCTTTGATTAGTCCAGTTGATTCTCTGTCATAACCTGCTGGAACAAATACTCAGAAAAAGGTGATCCAGGGGACACAGGAACTAGACAGACCACATTGTGAACTGCAGAGCACTAGAAAATCATTTTTATTGGGCAGGCAAAGGATAGGGATAAAGGATTTTCAGTACTGTGTAAAATGCAAAAGTAGGGTCTAGTCTGATATTTCCTAAAGCATCATCATAAAAAATTATATAGCACAGAATAAATTTTGAAAGTCATGTTGATTTTATACCTGTCTAATCATCTAGTTTGGAGATTCACAATAAACAAATACTCAGTTGTTTATGAGACATCTGAGTATATCAAAGTCCCTGGGAATTTCTGCATTAAAGAAACCTACTTAATTTTCTTTAAGTTTTTTACAAAGCTGTTCACAAAGCTAATGTAATTTACTTATACTCAGTAGAATTATGTTATTTGCTGTAATATGATTTTGACATGTTGACCTAGCCCAAATCTTATCAACTGGCAGATGAAAATTACTTGATCCTTGGAAGTTAAATAATTTATTAAGTTATACACACTTAGTGGTATAGCCAGTATGAGAAACAATGTGTCCTTACTTCCATATTCTCATTGTCTCTCTTGCACCATTTTAACACACATTAGTAATATATTTTGTCTTAATATATTTAGATACCAGTTTTACTGCAATATTCATCTATATTTGAATTGAAAAACTAATCCTATATCAACATACAATCATAATATATACCAATGAAATAATTACTATTCTTTTATACTAATACGTTTTTATAAGTATTCATGAACTGATCATTTGGATGTCTAATTCCTCATTTCCTCTATTGGGGAAAAGGAGGGAGTGAAACTGGTAATTCTTTTCTCATTAAGGCTACATGACAAGCTGTGAAATGCTGTTAATGGACTTTGACTAGACTGCTTTCATTGTGGTCTTTTGAAATGTGTTAGGAACTTATGAACATATGCTGCAGTATAATTGGTTCCCAAAGTGGTCATAATGTGGGTACTATAGAAAAACAACCAGTTACACTCACACACTTACAAACATTTATTTTCATGTGGCCATTTGATGTCAATAGAGGGAGCATATATAGAACTTGTTCTTAGTGGCCATTTCTTAGTGCCTTAATTGGACAGGAACATTTAAAGGAATGAAAGGACAGAAACAGTGAACCTGAATGTTCTACCAAGTAGCTTTTCAAAGTAGTGTTGTACCTAATGTGGGTCCCCATAAAAACCTAATGAAATTGATAGAAATAACTGCATACCATATCATCATGAAAAGAGCTCTGCTGTATTGTCATAGAACAGCAAAAGTTCTACCTAAACCAGAATTTATTGGGCAGATGGAGAAAATTGCAACTCTTCTCCTACTTTTGGAAGATAATTTTCAGCAAAACAAAGCAAAATAAAGCAAAAAAAAGGAAGAAAGAAAAAAAAACACAAGAAAGCAAGGCCTGCTTAAAGGCAGCAGTAAAATTAATTGGGGTCTGGGTAAGGGTGTGGCCCCATATTGCTCATTTTCTACCATATTAGTGTTCCTTTGAATTGATCCTTTTTATCACCATTCTCTGAGCCCTGGTAACACTGCCATCATCCAGTACTGCAAATGATCACTTAATGGTCTCTGATACTGAGTCTATAGTTAATTCACTTCTTATACCATTGCATGGTTGATTGCTAAAAACCAGGTTTACTTCTGAGTGATATTCATTTATATCCTCTCTTCATTAAGAACACTATGGCCCTTTTAATCACCTTTTCTCTCCTCCTCATCTGCATTCTTTGTCAGGTTCACCTTTTCATTAGATTTTCCTCTATGTTAGAATGACTACTGACTCTTAGTCTCCCATCACATCAAGCCCAAATCCTGCCTGATTTTCAAGGCTCCCCACGTACATCCAGTGGGTTGTCAGTGTGTACCTAGCACTGCACTCTGATACATCCATCTACTTGCACTGACCAAGCAGTTCATTTCACATGCTCATCCGAAATTTGTACTTATTTCCCATTGCCCCCCATGTTTGGTGAATGCTATGCATTCATCCTATGCTATGCATGTTCATTCATTTAGGGGATACAGCTTCTTGCCCTTTTCCTTATCTAAATTTTACTCTGTTTCAAATTTTGTCACACTGAAATTGCCTTTCGTCATTCTGACATTTATCTTACCATCCCCTAACATTCTACAACATTTTTGGCTCTTCAACATAAATCACCCTTTAAGAATATGCTGTGAACTTTGCTAATATTTCATGTATATTGTTTTTACCTCTTCAAACCAATTTGCATACATTTTCAGTTTGGGTCAGTGTCTTACACTCCCTTTATTTATCTTTTACACACTTCCCTTACATCTAGCACAATGATGAGAAAATGGTGTGTGCTCAAAATCCTTGTTGATTGACTCAAATAATTGCATACCATCAGCTTGTTTTTGTCACCAGCTGACAGAATCAAGTTTTAGAGATCCAGTTAAATGCCTGCCTATCAACCTGCCAAGAACTGGTGCAATTGGAAGTTATCATCCTGAGAGTCAGACAACTCATTCACTAACTTGAAAGGAACTGCCACGTATTAAAAATTCTCTTTATGGATTTTGATGAATTGCACTGTTTGATTCATTCTTTTGTATTAAACCATATACATGATGTATCTAGAAATAACATTACTTTTGCAATGTATTAAAAAATGTCACTCATTTTCCTGAGTTGTCATCTTAGTTTACTATTAAAAAGTTGAAAAAAAGAAAATCACATGACTTTAGCCAAAGCCATTTTCTGCATAGTACAGGAGATGCAGAATGATTTTTAGGGAAACTAAAAAATAGTAAGCTTATTGAGACAATGATATTCCTTGTTAAAATAAATATCCACATAAATTAGCTTAAATAGAATTGTAGCAGCATTCTATTTTCTAAATATAGTTTTATTTATTTAGATACATGACTTTAAAAATCTATATATATATAGTAGAGTGAACAACTATGAGTTTCAAATGAAAGGAGAATCACAAAACTTGACCATGTATTTTTTTAAATAGATTTTAACATATCTTTCAGAATATGTGGGTAAAATTAGTAAATCTAAATTTTTATTATGAAATTTTGTTTCACAAATATTTTTAAATTGTAAGGAAAAACATAGCATAAGGAAGATTTACTTTTCATCTGATTTTGAATTTTTTTGGTAGATTTTATTCTTAATTCTCAAAGATTTGCCTTCTCACTGATTTAGCCTTTATTGCTCCTTTTAACCTCCAGCTGTTTTATTTTTGCTTTGGGAAAAGTTTTCAGTTTTTTGCCCTTTATCTTCCCACAGACATTTCTTTTCTTTGTGAAGACAAAGGTAGCAGATTTCCCATAGTTTTCAGACTCTGTTTATTTTCTTCCCACAATTTGTATTTTTCTGATTCCCCATTTCTTCTCTCCACCCATCAACACACTCCATACTTTCTCTGCATTTTCCTCAATAGACTCCAGAAAATTATGTACACACACTACACACACACACACACACACACACACTTAACTAATGAGTAAGAGGTGCCTTTTTTGTTCAATAGCAGTTTTCAATTATTAGTAAAACATTTTACTTTTTAAATTAGTTAATTCACTTAATTCAACTTTTTTAATAAATAAAAGGAGAAAGGAAATTATGCTTCCCATAGTTTGGTACTTTTCTCAGACTGTATCCTTTGGGGCACCCACAGAAAAAGAAGGCGGTGAATGGAAAGATTAGAGTTGGGGTTCAAACTTTCATACTGGCAGATTCTCACACTCTTGATGGGCAAGCAGTTGGCTTTTCAAGTAGGCTCTTCTTATGTTCTGTTTTTTGGTTGATTTAGAAGAGCCAGAGCCCTTATCTGTTCATTGTGTTAAAGCTGAAGCTTCAATAAATTGGCAATCAGGCTCATGTGAGTGTGTGCAGATGGTAGATGGTATACAGTCAAGTGCATGTTTTCATTACAACAAGTTTAGCTGTGCCTCCTGTGTGCAAAGAGTGGTGTCAAGTTGCGAGGATCTCCAGCCCTCTGTTGAAGAATGTTGAATAATTCTTGCTGTCTTAAGGCTAGTACTTCCTCTTCAAGTGATATGCATCAGCACCAAGCAATGCTATTTTTTGCTCTTTGGTGGTGATCCAAGAATATAAAAGGAGAACATCTGGATTTCTGTCAGTTCCAGCCACGCTGAAAAGCTCTCTATAGCGTGTTTGTTTTTATAGATTCATACACATTCTCCAAATGTGATTTTCCAAGGCAGCCACATTTCAAAACTGTGAACTTTATCTCCTTAACTGCTAAAACGAAATGAAATATCTTTTAAGCTCCCATGTGAAGTTCTAGTTCTTCGAGTCACTTTTCAAAACACATGTTTCAAGCTTGACTCTAATTTCCCTTCTTCCTGGGAATCATGACTTGACTCTGAGAAACACTCTAAAAATGTCTGTGTTCACTGTTTAATGATAATTAACAACTCGTAGGTGGGTTATTTTTGCAGTCTTTGGAAAACAAAAAAAGCCTTTTTTTGAAGCAGTTGGCACCTCTGAAGTATAAGGTAGTAGTTTTATTTACAGAAGGGGTTGGAAAATAGGGAAAAGTAATATAATCTTCTTCTAATTGTTTAGTCAGTCAATCTCAAATCCAAACAGGTAAAAAGAAGTCTTCAATTAGGAAAATTATTTTAAGTCCCAAATTCTTGGTTGATTTTTACAAAGGTTTTAATTTATCTTTAAACCAGGACAATAATTTAAGATGAGTGAGTTTGTCACCAACATGGCTGCTTTTTCTCCAAAAACTGAACAAAACTAACCTTAACACTGATAATGAAGTCACTTCCTAGGGCCATCTTTGGCTGCCTGTTGACTCAGTTAGTGTGAGACAGAAGAAACCAAATTTAAATGTTTTAGAACACATTCCAAATCCCTGAAACTGTATTTCCAGCTTAAATTTCTTAATGTTTTAACATGAATGTAAACTCCATTTTAGGTTTTCAATTTAGATTATAAATCTAGGGAGAGCTAGGTTTTAAATTTCTCCATGTACTCAGCCCCAGTACTAAATTCATTATTAGCTATTGATAAATGAAAAATAAGAATTAATTTTTCTGGGACTTCCCTGGTGGCGCAGTGGTTAAGAATCTGCCTGCCAATGCAGGGGACACAGGTTTGATCTCTGGTCCAGGAAGATCCCACATGTCGCAAAGCAACTAAGCCCATGAGCCACAACTACTGAAGCCCACGCACCTAGAGCCCGCGCTCTGCAACAAGAGAAGCCACCGCAATGTGAAGCCCGCGCACCGCAATGAAGAGTAGCCCCCGCTCGCCACAACTAGAGAAAGCCCGCGCGCAGCAACGAAGACCAAACGCAGCCAAAAAATGAATAAGTTTTAAAAAAAGAATTAATTTTTCTGATATATCTGTATAATCTTTTCTGTAAGTTTCAAAATTTTGCGAGCTAATGTGATCACTGTCATTTAAATATATCTGACCTTGTTTCTTGTCCACATCTCCTAAAAACAAACAATTGTAAAATTTTATTATTCTTAATTTACCTTCCATTCAAAGTGCTCTACAATCGTTTTATTTTATGAAGTTTTTTTTTTTTTTTTCTAAGAGGAGGGAAATATCTCAGTTACATTGTAACTGGAATTATGAGGTTCTAACTATCAACACTTCACCTGCCCCATGCCAACCACATATGTTAACAGAAGTCCATTTGAATCCTGTGTAACATCTTGGCCTGTTTGGTCCACAATTTGTAGCCAAACATATGGTGAGAGGCTTTGGAGAAGAGTCTTCAAGCTGGCAGGCTGCTGTTGATGTCTCTGGGATCACACGCCCTATTTAAGTCTGTGCAGTTCCAAATTGGAGCTTGACTCTTGTCTGCCTGTGCTGAAACATGAGGAGGTCCAGATTTTTTTACAGCTTCCAAGCCTCCCAGACAAGTATAATTATCAGCACTCCAAAGAGCTAGGAATATAAGCCAAATGCAAACAAATGAGGGAGGGAAAGCAGAAGAGCTACAGCTGTTGGGTCAAGCTGGGTGCAAAATGGTTTGGTATTTTCAGAAATCGGAGAAGAATGTCACCACAGTGAACTTTCTCTGATTAAAATGGGCTTATTCTTTAGCACTTTTCTTTCTAGTACTGGAGGAAATCAGCCTAAGAGGAGAATAGCTTTTAAATTTAAGTATGGATACGGTGAAGATGGGCGGGCAAAAACGTAAAATTTCTGAAGGGATAAACATTATACGATAATTTGGAGATCACACATTTTCTTGGAGAGAGATAGGCATCAATGGTAATTATAACAAATAATTCTTTTAAAGTCTAAATTCTAGAACTAGAATTAGAAAGCCTATTAAATCAGAATTAGAAAGAATTGGAAATTCTACTAGAATTAGAAAGCCTACTTGACTTTTTCTCTCAATTACAGTATTTATTTTATTGCATCTCTTCTGAATGCATATTTTCTGATTTCATGTTTAATTTTCTTGTAAATCTATCCTAGCTAGTCTTCCTCTTTTCTTGAAACATTGCTTTCATGGAACAACATGCAGATGAAGGGCTTCAGTCAAACTTCCATTTCCGTATTGCACACCCTTGATTCTTTGGTTTAGGAGGCATGTTTTGTTCTATGATGCCTTTGATAGTTTCATTCTTGTAGTGCTGGGGCTTGCTGGAGTCCTGTGGAGCCAGTCAGGCAATAAATGCAGCAGAGCGGAAGACCTTAGGGGAGTGGGAAAAGTTAAGGTAAACTGTAGACCATGTCCCTCTTCTAAAGGAAGCTTCCACACCTCAGGTCCAGCTGAGTTTTTTGTTGTTGTTAGGTGGGAATGAAGCCCCGAGGTCTCACAAATCTGGTTTATAACAAAGATGTTGTATGATTTTTAGATGTTGACAAATTATTGTTTTCTATTTTAAAGAAGAAAACATTTTAAGAAAACTTTTAAGAAAATATTCTTAAAAGTGTTGCCAATACAATTCTATGAACAAACCCCTCTGAAGTCATTTAGCCCAATGGCTGTCAATTTACAAACTTTGCTGTAAGACAAGCAAACTTTACCAGAATTTACTCTTAACAAAGTATTCAGAACTTTGGGTTTGTCCTAAGGAGACTGTCATTTTTTTTTCTCCCAGGACCTCAGCTTCTCTTTCTACCTTTCTAGGAAGGAAATACCTCCTTCATACACACCCTCTCCTTGGGATTCAATGAGTAGCCCAATCCCATCAATTACACTTTCTAAATACCTCTTAAATCCCTACTATCCTATTTCTACTACCATTGTTTTCCACTAGACTATTATCATCCCTTAATTGGAATCTCACCCATTGATCTTTTTCTAAAAATACCTTACCCCTCCCTCTACTTCCTGTCTTGTAGGTAGAATTTATTATTCCTTTGTTTTCTCAGCACCCCCTCCTCCAGAATTTTATCATTATTAACCCCCTATTCCTTATTATTGTTTTCATAGCAACCAGTCTGAATATCATCTACCAACTCAGTATAAGAAACCCATAGCAGTCCATTTCCTAGGTTCTCAACTTGAGCCCCACCATGGTGAGGCATTCAACTTCAACTATTCCTACAGCTCTTTTGTCCCAAGGTTGTTGCCAAGTTTCTGAAGGACTCTAATGCAATACCAAGGTGTGGTGAGAGCCCTCAGTCACCCATCATTTTAGTTTACTGCTGAAATATACTTTTTAATGTCCATATGGTCCTTAGAGGTGTGGCTCCTCTGCTTCTTCCATCTAAGCTTGGGACAGGAGTATCACAGAGAGGGTAGGGCCCTCAGTGGGATTCCCAAAATTGGTCCACCTCCCTGGACCAGTGTTTTGCAACTTTTTTTTCTTATTTATTTATTTCGGTTGCATCGGGTCTTATTTGCAGGCACATGGGATCTTCACTGAGGCATACGGGATCTTTTTCGTTGTGGCACATGGGCTCTTCGTTGTGGCACTCGGGCTTCTCTCTAGTTGTGGCTTGCAGGCTTTCTCTTCTCTAGTTGTGGCGTGGGTTCCAGAGCATGTGGGCTCTGTAGTTTGCGACACACGCGCTCTCTCACTGAGGTGCGCGAGCTCAGTAGTTGTGGCGCACGGGCTTAGTTGACCCGCAGCATGTGGGATCTTAGTTCCCTGACCAGGGATTGAACCCGTGCCCCCTGCATTGGAAGGCAGATTCTTTACCACTGGACCACCAGGGAAGTCCCTCAACTTTTTTTTCTTAATAATTTTCTCTATATAGCTGCACTGTCCATCTGTTTATAGTCTGTTGTGATTCTTTGGGAGGCTACAAAGTATAATATGCAAGACTTTTTTCACCATTCAATAGCCAATTTTTGCTCATCACCCTTGTTGATAATGCATGCCCTAGACCTGCTAGGAAGCCATGCTTCATGGAGTTTTGCCTTGAGTTACAATGTCCTTGAGTTACTGCTAGAGAAGAGGGCCCAGAATGCTAAGGTTCTAGAACAAGGTGCATTTTTTTCCAGCCCACCCCCAGGCAGGGTGATCTCTTTCTGGTGTGATGTAAGCACTTTTCTTGCACCTTCAAGGAATTTCTCTTCTTCCTTCAAATCATGTCATTTTTTGACAATATCCTTTGATAAACCATTAAAATGAGATACCGACGTATTTGCACAAAAATTCTGTTTACCCTTCTTTTAAAGCAAGGGCAGGCCAAATCATCATACCCTCCCAGTGGGTAAAAAATATACTTGCTTTTCTTCCTCTTATATAGTAAATAAGAGAAAGAGTTAGGTGAATCTATACAATAAAACTATTTACAAGCTGTACATGTAGGATATTTTGTCAGATGTACATCCATCTCTTTCTACTAGACTATATAAGCTTTGGTAAGGTAGAAATGATGGTTTTTCTCATCTTTGTAATATTAAAGCTCTATAAAATTCCTGTCACGTCATATGTGCATCATGTTCTTGAACAAATAAATGATCTAGGCCAAGGGTCAGTGTATTAGTCTACTCATGTTTCCATAATAAAAACCACAGACTGAGTGGCTTATACAACAGAAATGTATTTTCCCACAGGTCTGGAGACTGGAAGTCCAAGATCAAGGTGTCAGCAAGGTTGATTTCTGATGAAACGTCTGTCCTTAGCTTGTACGTGGCCACTTTCTTGTTACGTCCTCACATGGCCTTTCCTCTGTGCACGCCGAGAGTAGGGCAAGAGCTTTGTGCCTCTTCCTCTTCTTAGAAGGACAACAGTCATATCAGATCAGGTCCCCATCCTTATAACCTCATTTACTTTAATTATCCCCTTAAAAGCCTTATCTCCAAATATAGTCACAACGGGGGCCAAGGCTTCAATGTATGAATTTTGAGTGGACACAATTCATAGAGCCAGCAAAGAGTTTTGGTAAAAGTTACAGCAAAGTTTTCTGGTAAAAGGCGAAGACAAAATATTTTAGGTTCTCAGACCATCCAGTCTCTATTACAACTACTCAAGTCTGTTGTTGCAGCATGAGTGAGTGAGTGTGGCTGCGTTCCAATAAAACTTTATTTACACAATGAGGCAGTGAGTGAGCTGGATTTTGCCCATGGGCTGTAGTTTGCTGACCCCTAATATAGACTCGCAAATGTTCTACCTGCCTTACCTATCTATACATCTCTCCATTTCTAGAAGTATTTCAAAAAATTCCTACTTGCAGCCATTTAATGACTTCTGCTTGCCTCTGGAATATGTTATAAACTCCTAGGCATAAAGAGGCTTTTTTTCCCCTTCAGCCTCAACGCGAGGCTTGCGGGATCTCAGCTCCCTGACCAGGGATCAAACCTGTGCCCCCTGAAGTGGAAGCGCAGAGTCCTAACCACTGGACCGCCAGGGGAGTCCCATAAGGAGGCTTTTTATATTGATTTGATAGCATGTCAGCAAACTTCTTTTCTACTCTGTACAGTAAATAAATCATGTTCGTTTCTCCAAATAAAACTGAGCACCTTCGTAGTTGGTGTTTGTGCCTAGGGTATCTCTTTTCTATCTGGAGTATCACTCCCTCTGTAGCCATCACTGCCCCTGCCCCGTTTACCTGGAGAGCAGCGCTCAGGCTATGCCATCTTTGCAGCAGCCCAAAGTCCAGTCAAAGTTATTCATTTCTTTTTCTTCTGAGCTAACACAGGTCTTTATCATTATACCATTAGGTAATTACTCACTCACCTTCCCCAATGCATAGTGAATCTCTTCTGCATTTCTATAACCCCAGCTAGTACTCAGCATTTTGAGAACATCCTGGGAACTCTGTATCTTTCTGCAACAGGGTTTTTTTTCTCTGAGTAGAATCCTGTGCTCTAGACTAATAGTTCTCAACCAGGGGTGATTCTGACCCCACAGGAAATTTGACAATATCTGGAGAAATTATTGGTCATCACAACTGGGGGGAGGAAAGGTGTGTTACTCCTGGCAACAAGTGAGTAGATGCCATAGATGCTGGTAAACATGCTACAATGCACTGGATAGTCCCCATGACAAAGAATTATCCAGCCCAAAATGTTAGTAGTACTGAGGCTGAGAAACTATGATCTACATCAGTCAAGGATATTCCTTACCATTAAAATTTGCTTTTCCTATAACCACTGTTTTAGGTGATTCCCCATTCTACTCAAATGGATTCAGATGTCTTTGTACTGCTTACCTCTTTATCCATTTGTTTTCATAGTAACAAGTTCTGAAGATAGACTCTATTAAAGAAATAAGAGTAGCTAGGTCCATCTGGGGTCCATTTTCATTTAAGTACATGAAATATTTGTAGGGAAGACATAGGAATGTTTGATAAGAAGCCATGGTCAGAATATGTCTTGTTGGTCAGTGACAAGTAGTAAATTCATCCAAGTTTCTATCAGCATGCTCCCTCTGGGGAGCCTGGAAGTTTTGAAATGAAAACAGTGGCTTAGAGTTATTTCAGGATGAATCACCTGTTAATACCTCCCCTCTGTGTTTTATTTAGAGTTTCAGAACAGTAAGAAGAAATTAAGAACTTGTTTGCAGAACACGGAAAATAAATGTTATGAATAAAATAATATAAATCAATGTAAAAAACTGAAATATGAATTAACTTATACCTTCTTGAAAGAAGGAGAGAAACAGAAAGAGAGAGAGGATGGAAGGAAGGGAAGGGGAGGGGAGGGGAGGGGAGGGAAGGGGAGGGGAGGGGAGGGAGGATGGAGAGAGGGAAGAAGGAAGAAAGGATGGATGGATGGATGGATGGATGGATGGATGGAAGGAAGGATGGATGAGGGAAAGACATAACTAGTAAATTAGGACGGAAAGCATGAAGTTTGGGTCAGGCAGAGGCAAGTTTAGATTTAGTCACTGAATGTAATCAGTGGTATGACCTTGGACAAGTGTCTTATTTTCTTCTCTTTCCTTAGCTCAAAAATGGAGATAGTATTGTTATGGAAATTAGATGAAAATATATACAGAAAACATCTATCACTGTATCTGGTACATAGAAAGTGCTAAATATATGTATAAAAAATAATGTTTGACAATCTGGAGAGCATAACTTCCTGGAAGTAATAGAATGTTCCAAGATAAAGTATTTTAGGACCAGGCAGACCAGAGATATGATTCCTATGAATATATTTGTACGGGTAGCAGTAAAGTTAAAAAAAATCTGTTCCCTCCTCTCCCCAAAGTGAGTCAAGAATTTTAAATGAACCCCCAGTTCAATTCCTCCACTGCCAGTTATGCTTTTAAAGTAAAATGTGCTTTAGACAGATGTTATTACTTTCTGCTACCACACTAGTCCAAGCCACCATCATCTGTCACCTAGGCGACACAGGCTTCTCCAGGACACCTCAGATGATCTCCCTGCTTCCCTTTTTTCTCTCTTCCAACTTAAAAAAAAATCCATTTTTTTTAAAGGTATAAATCTGTTTGTTTACCCTTTGTTTAAGATCTTCGCTGGCTTTTGCACTTCACATAAAATCCAGATGTATGGCTCCCAAGGTCTTGCTTGATCCCAATCCTGACTGCACCTCTGTCTCTCTCCCTGCTCCAGCCACAGAAGCTTGCAGACTTATCTTCAAGTGCACCACATTTCCTCCCTCAGGGGCTTTGCAAAGGCTATTCCTCTGTTCTTCATAATAACACTGACTTCTGACCCCTCAGGACTTAACTTAGAAGTCACTTAACTGCAGAAGAGTTTCCATCCTTCTCTTTTAAAGTAGGTCCTATGTTGCTGATCTCGAAATCTGCACTCCTTTTATTCCCTTTGTCATTTACCACAAATTGCATTTATATACATGTTAAATTGTTTACGTACATACATTTTGTTTCCCAACTAGGCTATAAATTCTATAAAGGGAGAGTCCACTTGTGTAAGTTTACAACCACATAACCAGAATCTATTACCATGCCGCGCAAAAAATAAATATTCAGTAAATATTTGAATGTATGAATGAATAAATGAATGATGAACAATAGGTTAGGAACTGATTTCCTTAAGAATTTACTAAACTTTTCTTGGACTTGTGGGAGATGGAAAAGGAGTACAATAAAAATTTTACAATGTCTTCAGTTTCAAGTGGGGATTTAAACATTTTTTAATAAAAATGCATGCATAGCAGCATAAAAGGATGACTCCCGATATTTCATTCCTTGAGGTCTTTTTGTTCTTTATAGATAACAATGTGTCTTGTGTTCAGTAGGTACTCAATAAATTCTGGTTGAATTACAAATTGTCATAAAGAAAATATTCCAGAAATATAAGATGGTTTTTGTTTACTTCTTTTCTCTTTTTTTTCTTTTGGTGAAGAATGTATGTGGTACCATATTACTTAGGTAAGACAGTGTTTAAATTTTTTAAGAACTGAAATATGAATTGTGTGAAGTAACATATTTTAATATCAAAATAATTCTAAAAATTCTAACTTCATATAGCTAAAAGCACTTTTGTCATTGTTGTCACATTTATTATTTAAGGCAAAACGCTTGGGACAAGTTTTATTATCTTACATAAAAAATGATGCTCAGAATAAAGTTAAAAAAAAAAAACTTGTTCAAAACCACACAGCTATTAAGAAATAGGGCCAGGAGTAAAACTCTAATCAGACTTTAAAATCCACGTTTATTCTTCTACATGACAGCTGTCTTTTCTGTAAATGCATACCTTTCCTTGTAAATCCACACCATCTATGTATCACTAAAGAGAATTTTATCATGGTTTTGAAATTAATAATTTGTTTTTTCTATGCTCTGTCACATTTCCTTAAAGTCATCTGAATGTCTAGACAGATTTTCTATGGGGCTATCAGTTGGATAACAGCCACCATATACACATTTTTGGAAAAAGTACTATGGCCTCTCAGCTATTCTAGGTAATATAGAAGACAGAAAAGAAATACGAGACAAAGATGCTGCATTTTATGCGTATAAGTTGTATAAATTTTGATTCTCCAAGTGTTTGTTGTTTCATGCTATATGCAAGTCACTGAAGGAAGGGCCATGGCCCATCCAAGAGAACACGAAGCATGTCAAAGTGCTTACAACTGAACAGGGGAAACAAATCATAAATACATGGATTTCCAAATAAAAGCATATGTCAGTATATGAATATTTGGGGGAAAAAAACCCTGCAAACTCCTGGGAATAGAGTGTTGCTGTGGAGATTCAGGAGAGGGAGAAATTAACACAGACTGTCATGGGTGATGTGGAATTTGAGTTACACTCTAATGTACATGTAGAATATGTCTAGACAGACAAGAGAGTGAGTCAGCAGTCTACACTGGGGTATCACATGAGTATCTCTTGTTAGGAACTCTGGAGAATTTACTTTAGAGTCTCTTAAGTATGAGAGAGTAACAGCCAAACCAATTACAGAATACTATGAGGTAATATATACTATTAAATCACATGGGGGCTTTAGTGTATCAAGTTGTAAAACTAGGGTGCCTTTAGAATTAGGCACTAATGTTAACTGTTGTGCTATTGATATATTTTCAATGGGTACGTATTCCTGTGCAATGTTGCACTTCTTGAGGTCAGCTTTCAGTCCAGGGAGTCATAGAAACTAAGATAAACTACAAAAGGAAGCATAAATGCCCATCAGACAAACATATTCACTAGTTACCTACTTATAAATTTACCCCCTCCTCCACGATCTCAGTGCGTTTTTGGATCTGTACCTTGCTGATGGTAGGCTATTATACACTGCTGAACGTAGTGTGAGAAAATCATGCAGATTGGTTGCTAAGTGAAAAATGTCCACTTTGAAAACAATGCAAAATTTCATAAAGCCAATGAAAATGTTGGAGACTTGTTCAGATTGCACACAGACTTGCAGTACACATATGGAAGTACGTGTGTAGTTCTCTATGTTTGTACATACAGAATAGGGGGCGTGCATACATCATTTATACACAAAGAATGGATTCTTGGCATATTTGAATGTAACATTTGCAGTTTCATAAGTGATTCAAGAGGCTTATGATATTTTATATTATATAATAAATATCAATATTTACCTACCTCCCATATGAAGTTGTTATACACATTAAATGAAATAATATATGTAACCTATTTAGAAAGAATAGAAAGAATTTGAACAGCACAAGCAGTGAACCTAACCTACTATCCTGTACTTACATAAGAATCAGTTATTTGTTAAATGCCTTTGGGAGCAAGAGAAGACATAAGAATGCATTCCTTATTAATGTCCAGAGACTCATCTATACATTTACCAAAAAAGCAATTTGCTAATCTGATTCATCCTATTTTGTAATAGGGTTACATTGTATCCTGGTGGCCTTCAAGAGGTATTGTTCATCCTCAATTATCCAACAATAAGAAAAATAATACGGTGTGAGTGTGTGTGTGTGAGAGAGTGTATATATACACGTGCATGTGTGTAAATTATTTTTATCCTATGAAAACCTGACTTACCTTTAAAGCACCTCGGATGCTTTAAAGTTATAACATTGTTTTCTAGGCACTACCTGTATCTTTACAAATATTTATTCAATTTATATAACGAGGCACGCTGTTGCTTCTATTCTCATCTTACATATGGCATTTTGCATATGGCATAGCTGAGGCACCAAAAGACTAAGTAACATACATCAGGTCACAGAAGTAATAAGGCTCAAAGCCAAACCCAGGCTTCTGGCTTCTGTGCCCATTCTCTTAATCACCAACCAGTTCTCTGATCAAGGGGCTTACTCTGAAAAGTCATATGTTAGATTCAATTCCGTTTTCTTCTTTTGTTACAGATTAAATTTAGGACCAAATGCTACTCTAAGAAATTGTTTGAATCTCAAAGTCTTTGACAAGTTTTCGGAGTTCATTTCCAGGGCCCGGTGGATGATAAGTTTCTTTATAATGAGTTCTTTAACACGTCTCACTTTACTTAGGTGATAGCTACAGGAAAACATTATGACCCTGTTTCCAAGACTGATCTTTCTATTTAGCTTTATAAATTGCTTGGTGTCAGCAGGACATAAATACAATCTGTACGTAGGCTCTGTGGAAGCCGATACCTGAATAAATTTCCAACAGCCTTTTAGAAAATAATGGACTACAGGATTAACTTTTCTTTGGTATCTGTAGACAAGCACTGAAGGCAATGTCATCTACCAAACTCAGAGGTAAATAACCTCAAAGAGTCTTCCCACACCACTTGAGAACTACAGTAAGAGATCTCACCCTTCTGGGAGATCCTCAAGGATTACGCAACCGTAAGTATAATGAAAAAGTCAGCAATTCTCTCTAGTTTCTGCTCATGTTCTCTGCTAAGCAGTGGCTCTTCTAAACTGTCACCACACTCCTCAAGCCATCAGTAACCTCACCTCAGCAGGTAACACCTCCTACTTCTCCTCAGATAAGTTAAGACACTGAGGGTGACCTCCTTCCATGCCCTGCCTCTGTCTCTCAACTTTTTTGCACACAGTGAACTTAGCACCTTCTCAGCTCATGAGAGAGGTTTTACCTATGGCTAAAACTCCCCCATGCACGCTAGATTCCATTCCTTTCTATTCTCTAATAACTTGCCCATCAAATTTCCCTCTTGTTATTTTGTTCTTCATCACTTTCCTTTTCATTGATTGCTTTTCTTTGGCACAGAAGTATATTTATTTTAGCTCGAAAAACAAAGACCTCACCTGATACTGTAGGGTCCTCTACCTGTTTCTGCTCTCTTTCCATTTATGCTTCTGGTAAGTTTGTCAACCTTTTCTCTCCTGGCTTCCTCACTTCCCCTTGCACTTTGATTCCCCTGCAGTCTGGATTTTCTCCTGAAATCTTCAATGAAATGGCTCAGCATCCAGAGCTGCTTCATTTTCAAAGATTTTCACATGTAAGAATTCCACTTGCTGAATTCCTTCTTTACTTCAATTTTGTCCGTCTTTCAAAATCTCTTTCAACTTAGGCTGAGATTAAGTTTTAGTTCCCATTGCTTCTGAGACATCTCTCTCTAGAGGGCATATCTAAGTCAAAAGGTCCAAACAAAACACACCATACAGACTGACTCTCAAACCCATATCCTTTGTCCTGTCTCGGCTAACAGCATAACAATCTTTCCATCTCCTAACCTAGAGAACTGGGATTCATCTTCAATTCTTTCTTCCTCCTGGTAATTAAATCCAATCATACTTAAAAGTAGATATTCTAAACCTTCCCTCCTTTATTATTCCATTTATTCTAGCACATCACAAGCTCTCCTGGACTAAAATAATTAGTTTCATGTAGTGAAATAGTGACCCCTAGAATTCATGTCCACCTGGAACCACAGAATGTGACTTTATTTGGAAACAGAGTCTGCAGATGTAGTTGGTAAGAATCTCAAGATAAAATTATCCTGGATTTAAGGTGGGCTTTAAATTAAATGACTAGTGTTCTTATAGTAAGAGAAGAGAACACAAATACTCACAGAGAAGAAATAAGAAGACAGAGGCAGAGTTAACGTTGTACAAGCCAAGGAAATGCCTGGGGACACCAGAGGTTAGCAAGACGCAGAGAGGATTTTTCCTTAGAACCTTCAGAGGCAGCCTGGTTCTATTGACACCTTGATATCAGCCTTCTAGCTTCCAGGAATGTAAGAGAATAAATTTCTGTTCTTTTAAGCCATTCAGTTTGCCATACTTTGTTGTAACAGTCCTAGGAACCTGATAAATTTCCTAAGTGGCATCCGTAACTTCTTCTAACTCCATGATTCTTTACGGAATGCTTTGGTAATCAGTTGAAAACTACAGAACTCCCAGGAAAGATGCACAAACGTACAACTCCAAATTTCACATACAATTTCACAAGTTTCCAGAACCTCATAGGTCTATCTATGGATCTCTTATTATCTTTGCAGCCAATTAAAAACTCCTTTCCTACACATAATATCCAGAGTCAACTTACTACAATTCTGATCATGCCATCCTCTGATTTTAAAACATTAACATCTTTCCTAAACTACACAGCATGACTTGGTTATTATATGCTACATCTCCCTGCTGAAACATCCTTTGTTTTTATCCCTCCAAACAAATACCTATTTCAGAGCACACATGCCTCTTTGCCTTTGCACTAGCTGTGTGTGCTGCCTTAAACTCCCTTCCTTCCACCAGCTCCCAGCCATCTAAGGAATTCCTAGTCATTTTTATGTTTTATATTACTTATCTCATCTGTGAATCAAATGGTCTCACTGGCAAAGTACTATTTTATTTTTACAAAGTAATTAAAGTCTTTGTGACATACTTATGAAATACAAGATGCTTTTGAGTGTAAGAAATTTTCAATTATATTGTAATATTTTGCTTAAATTTCTATATATATACCCACTATGTTTCCAATTCTTTACAGAAAATAATTATAATTATATAACATATAACATAGTACTAAATATACTATAGTATTAAAATTATAGGTGTTTATTCCAATTAATATATATTGGAATCTCAGAATCGTAATTTGTGGACTTTTTGACCTTGAACATTTTATAATGTATAGAAATATCGAATCACTTTTTTGTGCACCAGGAACTAACATAGGGTTGTAGGTCAAATATATTGCAAAAACAAACAAACAAACAAACTCATAGAAAAAGAGGTCAGATTTGTGGTTACCAGAAGTGGGATATGGGGAGAGGGGATTGGATAAAGGCAACCAAAAGGTACAAACTCCCAGTTATAAGGTAATTAAGTGCTAGGGATATAATGTACAACATAATAAATACAATTAACAGTGCTGTATGCTACTTATGAGAGTCATTAAGAGAGTAAATCCTAAGAGTTCTCATCACAAGGAAAAATATTTGTTTCTATTTCTTTAATTTTGTATCTATATGGGATGGTAGAAGTTCACTAAACTTATTGTGGTAATCGTTTCATGATGTATGTAAGTCAAATCATTGTGTTGTACACCTTAAACTTATACAGTGCTGTATGTCAATTATATTGCAGTAAAGATGGAAGAAAAAATACAAAAGAATAAATGCTTAAACTTTATACATCTCAATTTTCTTCTATGTAGACTAGTAAAAAACATGCTTACTTACAGGATTGTTGTGAGGATTAGAAAGAAAAGACATCTAAAAATTTAGCACAGCAACAGGTATGTAATAGTAATTAATTTTTTATTAAATTTAACAATGTCTCAGTTTATAAGATTATAAGCAACATCACTTAGTTTATAAATAATACAGTAAGTCCCCTATATACAAACAAGTTCCATTCTGAGAGCACATTCATAAGTCCAATTTGTTCGTAAGTCCAACAAAGTTAGCCTAGGTACCCAACTAACACAATTAGCTATATAGTACTGTACTGTAATAGGTTTATAATACTTCTCACACAAACAATATTGATACATAAAAAACAAACACAAAAAATAAAGAAAACATTTTTAATCTTATAGTATAGCACCTTGAAAAGTACAGTAGTACAGAATAACAGCTGGCATACAGGGGCTGGTATCGAGTGAACAGGCAAGAAGAGTTACTGACTGGAGGAGGGAGAGGAGGTGGGAGATGGTAGAGCTGAAGGATCGTCAGCAATAGGAGATGGAGGGCAAGCTGCAATTTCACTCACACCTGATGCTGATGGCACAGGTTCTGGTTCCTTGCTGGAACAAGATGCACTGTTCGCATCTTTGAAAGCTCGCAACTTGAAGGTTCGTATATAGGGGACTTACTGTACATCCAACCCTCTTTTTTCTTATAATTTATCTGTTTCAGAAGCTGGACTATGTTGATTGCATGTTCATGGTCTAGTTGAACATGGCCCTTTTTCACTTTACTTCCTGCAAAATGGCTGCTGGATCCAGAGACCTAGATCCCTGTGGCATGATTACACATGATGTTTGGCAAGATCTATAGAAAGCCTATACTGCTTGGTTGTCTCTCTTTTTGTGACATAGTAGAAACTGATTGTAATGCCTATATCTATTAATTAATTGGAGGTTAAAAAATGATGGTATTTTAATTCTATAAGTTCTTTTTTTTTTATAATTACTGGGGCTATTATAGAGATATATCCCCAAATCAATTATTTGGTGATCCAGTGGCAAAGTTCATATGGAATAAGCAAAAAAAGTTTGACTCTTTCACTTCATGAATCAGTTCATATCATACTCTAAAGCAGACCAGTTCTTTTTCAGATGAAATTATGAAGACATGGTTTTACATATATTTGATGGGTTTAAGTCACTTGCAATTGTTATCATCATTGAAGCTCAAATTGTCTTATTTTCAGCTGGTGGAAGGCTCTTGAAGTTGACACTTGAGTCCTTGGCATAATCCTAGTAAGTCACTGCTACCTGGTATGTTAAGATGAGGCTCATATTGAACACTTTCTGCCTCAGACTTGGAATTAGCCATTTTTCCGGGAAACTTTTATTTTAGTGATTAATACAATTTCAAGACATTTGAACTGGATGCTAGAGAAATTTAATGTTACCGCATTGGTCACTGGTCATTATTTCTAGGTCTTTTCAGTGGAACAAGCAAGCAAGGATATATATATTCACACACACACACACATATACATATATATAAATTTTTATTTAAAATTTTAAGTTCAAAATATTTATATTTATATATAGTAGTCAAAGTACCACATGAGATTATATTGATATTTCTAATTCAAAAATCAAAACTAGGTGTTTGGAAGACTTGCTGGCAAGATGGCAGAGTAGAAGGACGTGAGCTCACCCCTTCTTACAAAAACACCAAAATCACAACTAACTGTTGAACAATCATTGGAAAAAAAAACTGTGGAACCTACCAAAAAAGGTACCCTACACCCAAAGGCAAAGAAGAAGCCACAGTGAGATGGTAGGAGGGGCACAATCATGATAAAATCAAATCCCACACATGCCAGGTTGGCGAGCCACAATCCGGAAAATAATTATACCACAGAAGTTCTCCCACAGGAGTGAAAGTCCTGAGCCCCACATCAGTCTTCCCAGCCTGGGGGCCTGGGAACAGGAGGAGGAGCCCCCAGAGAATCTGGCTTTGAAGGCCAGTGGATTTTGATCACAGTAATTCCACAGGACTGGGGAAAACAGAAACTCTACTCTTGGAGGGTGCACACAAGGTCTAGTGCACACTGGGACCCAGGGAAAACAGCAGTGACCTCATAAGAGACTGGGCCAGATCTACCTGCTAGTATTAGAGGGTCTCCAGTGGAGGTGGGGACGGCTGTGGCTCACTGTGCAGACAAAGACATTGGCAGCGGCAGCTCTGGCAAGTACTCATTGGCATGAGCCCTCCTGGAGGTCGTCATTTTCCCCCCAAGACCTAGCCCAACCCAGCAGCCTTTAGGCTCCAGTGCTGGGATGCCTCAGGCTAAACAACCAACAGGGCGGGAACATAGTCCAACCCATCAGCAGGCTGGCTGCTTAAAGTCTTCATGAGCATGACCCTGCCCACCAGAGGGACAAGACCTAGCTCCATCCACCAGAGGGTAGGAACAAGGCCCTCCCACCAAGAAGCCTGCACAAGCCTCTTAGACTGGCCTCATCCACCAGAGGGCAGGCAGCAGAAGCAAGAAGAAATAGAACCCTACAGGCTGTGGAATGGAAACTGCAATCACTGAAAGTTAGACAGGATGAGACAGAAGAGGAATATTTCCCAGATAAAGGAACAAGATAAAATCCCAGAAGAACAACTAAGTGAAGTGGAGATAGGCAACCTACAGGACAAAGAATTCAGAGTAATGATAGTGAAGATGATCCAAGACCTTGCTAAAAGAATGGAGGCACAGATTGAGAAGATAAAAGAAACCTAGAAGATCTAGAAGAACTAAAGAACAAACAAACAGAGATGAACCATACAATAACTGTAATAAAAAATACACTAGAAGGAATCAATAGCAGAGTAACTGAGGCAGAAGAACAGATAAGTGACCTGGAAGACAGAAGCTGGGAAATCACTGCCTTGGAACAGAATAAAGAAAAAAGAATGAAAAGAAATAAAGACAGGCTAAGAGACCTCTGGGACAATATTAAATGTACCAACATTTGCATTATAGGGGTCCCAGAAGAAGAGAGAGAGAAAGGACCTGAGAAAATATTTGAAGAGATAATAACTGAAAACTACCATAACATGGGAAAGGAAACAGTCACCCAAGTCCAGGAAGCATAGAGTCCCAGGCAGGATAAACCCAAGGACGAACAGACTGAGACACATAGCAATCAAATAGACAAAAATTTAAGACAAAGAAAAAATATTAATCAATGAGAGAAAAGCAAAAAATAACATTCAAGGGAACTCCCATAAGGTTATCAGCTGATGTCTCAGCAGAAACTCTGCAGGCCAGAAGGGAGTGGCACAATATATTTAAAATGATGAAAGGGAAGAACGTATAACCAAGAATACTCTACCCAACAAGGGTCTCATTCAGGTTCCAAGGAGAAATCAAAACTTTACAGACAAGAAAAAGCTAACAGAATTCAGCACTACCAGACCAGCTTTGCAACAAATGCTAAAGGAACGTCTCTAAGCAGAAAAGAAATGGTCACAGCTAGAAACAAGAAAATTATGACTGGAAAAGCTCACCAGTAAAGGCAAACATAAAGTAAAGGTAGGAAATCATCCACACACAAATATGATATCAAAACCAACAACTGTGAGAAAAGGAGAGCACAAATACAGGATACTAGAAATGCATTTGTAATGAAAAGACCAACAATTTAAAACAATCATGTTTATATACAGACTTAAAACAATCTTGTTTATATATAGACTATGTCAAATCCTCATGGTAACTGCAAACAGAAAATCTACAATAGATACACACACACAAAAAGAAAAAGGAATCAAACATAACACTGAGGTTAGTCATCAAATCACGAGAGAAGAGAACAAAAGAGGAAGGGAAGAAAAAATACCTACAAAAACAAATCCAAAGCAATTAAGAAAATGGCAATAGGAACATACATATCAATAATTAACTTAAATGTAAATGGATTAAATGCTCCAACCAAAAGACAGACTGGCTGAATAGGTACAAAAACAAGACCCATATATATAATGTCTGCAAGAGACCAACTTCAGATCTAGGGACACATACAGACTGAAAGTGAGGGGGTGAAAAAAGGTATTCCATGCAAATGGAAATCAAAAGAAAGCTGGAGTAGCAATACTCATATCAGAAAAAATAGACTTTAAAATAAAGACTTTTACAAGAGACAAAGAAGGACACTACATAATGATCAAGGGATCAACCTAAGGAGAAGATATAACAATCGTAAACATACATGCAACCAACATAGGAGCACCTCAATATATAAGGCAAATACTACCAGTCATAAAAGGAGAACTAGACAGTTACACAATAATAGTGGGGGACATTAACACCCCATTTGCATCAATGGATATATCATCCAGACAGAACATCAATAAGGAAACACAGGCCTTAAATGACACATTAGACCAGATAGATTTAATTGATATTTATAGAGCATTCCATCCAAAAGCAGAACACAATTTCTTCTCAAGTACACATGGAACATTCTCCAGGATTGACCATGTGCTGCGCCACAAAGCGAGCCTCAGTAAATTTAAGAAAACTGAAATCATATCAGCATCTTTTCCGACCACAACACTGTGAGATTAGAAATCAACTACAAGAAAAAAACTGTAAAAAACACATACATGTGGAAGCTAAACAATATGCTACTAAATGACCAATGGATCACTGAAGAAATCAAAGAGGAAATCAAAAAATACCTAGAGACAAATGAAAATGAAGGCACAACGATCAAAAACCCATAGGACGTGGCAAACCAGTTCTAAGAGGGAAGTTTACAGCAATATAACCTTACTGCAGGAGACAAGAAAAATCTCAAATAAACAACCTAATCTAACACCTAAAGCACCTAGAGAAAGAAGAAAAAACAAACCCAAAGTTAGCAAAGGAAAGAAATCATAATCAGAGCAGAAAGAAATGAAATAACACAAAGAAAACACTAGCAAAGATTAATGAAACTAAAAGCTGGTTCTCGAAAGATAAACAACATTGATAAACCTTTAGCCAACTCATCAAGAAAAAAAAGGGGAGAGGGCTTCAAATCAATAAAGTTACAAATGAAAAAGAAGTTACAGCGGACACCACAGAAATACAAAGGATCAGAAGAGACTACTAAAAGTAACTATATGCCAATAAAATGGAGAACCTGGAAGAAATGGACAAATTCTTAGAAAGGTATAATCTCCCAAGACTGAATCAGGAAGAAATAGAAAATATGAACAGACCAATCACAAGCACTGAACTTGAAACTGTGATTTTAAAACTCCTAACATACAAAAGTCCAGGATCAGATGGCTTCACAGGTAAATTCTATCAAACATTTAGAGAAGTTAACACCTATCCTTCTGAAAGTATTCCAAAAAATTGCAGAGGACGAAATACACCCAAACTCATTCTATGAGGCCACCATCATCCTGATAACAAAGCCAGCCAAAGATACCACAAAAAAAGAAAATTACAGGCCAATGTCACTGATGAACATAGACGCAAAAATTCTCAACAAAATACTAGCAATCCGAATCCAAAAATGCATTCAAAGGATCATGCACCATAATAAAGTGGGGTTTATCCCAGGGATGCAAGGATTCTTCAATACACGCAAATCAATCAGTGTGATACACTGCATCAACAAACTGAAGAATAAAAACCATATGATCATCTCAATAGATGCAGAAAAAGCTTTTGACAAAATTCAACACCCATTAATGATAAAAACTCTCCAGAAAGTGGGCATAGAGGGAACATACATCAACATAATAAGGGTCATAAATGACAAACCCACAGCTAACACCATACTCAATGATGAAAAGCTGAAAGTATTTTCTCTAAGGTCAGGTACCAGACAAGGATGTCCAATCTCACCACTTTTATTCAACATAGTTTTGGAAGTCCTAGCCACAGCAATCAGAAAAGAAACAGAAATAAATGGAAACCAAATCAGAAAAGAAGAACTAAAACTGTCACTGTTTGCAGATTACATGATACTGTACATAGAAAATCCTAAAGATACTATCAGTAAACCTACTAGAGCTCATCAATGAATTCAATAAAGTTGCAGGATACAAAATCAATACACAGAAATCTGTTGCACTTCTATACATGAACAATGAAATATCAGAAAAATAAATTAAAGAAACAATCCCATTTACCATCGCATCAAAAAGAGCAAAGTACCTAGGAATAAACCTACCTAAGGAGACAAAAGACCTGTACTCTGAAAACTAGAAGACACTGATGAAGGAAATTGAAGATGACACTAACAGATGGACAGATAAACCATGTTCTTGGATTGGCAGAATCAATATTGTCAAAATGACTATACTATCCAAGGCAGTCTACAGATTCAATGCAATCCCTATGAAATTACCAATGGCATTTTTCACAGAACTAGAACAAAAAATCTTAAAATTTGTGTGGAGACACAAAAGACACCAAATAGCCAAAGCAATATTGAGAAAGAAAAATGGAGTTGGAGGAATCAGCCTCTATAGTCCCTGACTATACTAGAAAAGCTACAGTCATCAAAACAGTGTGGTACTGGCACAAAAACAGAAATACAGATTAATGGAATGGGATAGAAAGACCAGAAATAAACCCATACACCTATGGTCAATTAATCTATGACAAAGGAGGAAAAACTATACAATGGAGGAAAGAGAGTCTCTTCAACAAATGGTGTTGGGGAAACTGAACAGCTACATGTAAAAAAAAAAATGAAATTAGAACATTCTTTAACACCATACACAAAAATAAACTCAAAATGGATTAAAGACCTAAATGTAACATCAGATACTCTAAAACTCTTAGAGGAAAACATAGGTACAACACTCTTTGACATAAATCACAGAACAATTTTTGACATAAATTGCTGCAATATCTATTTTGAGCTGTCTCCTAGAGTAATGGAAATAAAAACAAAAGTAAACAAATTGGACCTAATTAAACTCAAAAGCTTTTGCACAGCAAAGGAAACCATAAGCAAAATGAAAAAACAACACACAGAATGGGAGAAACTATTTGCAAATGATGCGACCAACAGGGATTAGTCTCCAAAATTTATAAACATCTCATATGGCTCAATATCAAAAAACAAAAAACCCAATCCAAAAATGGGCAGAAGATCTAAATAAGACACTTCTCCTACGAAGACATACAGATAACCAAGAAGCACATGAAAAGATGCTTAACATCACTAATTATTAGAGAAATGCAAATCAAAAACACAATGAGGTATCACCTCACACCAGTCAGAATAGCCATCATCAAAAAATCCACAAACAATAAATGCTGGAGAGGGTGTGGAGAAAAGCAGACCCTCCTACACTGTTGGTGGGAATGTAAACTGGTACAGCCACTATGGAGAACAGTATGGAAGTTCCTTAAAAACTAAAAATAGAGCTACCACATGATCCAGCAATCTCACTCCTGGGCATATGTCATGACCAGAGAAAAACATGGTCCAAAAGGATACATGAACCCCAATGTTCACTGCAGCACTATTTACAATAGCCAGGACATAGAAGCAACCTAAATGTCCATCGACAGATGAATGGATAAAGATGATGTGGTACATATATACAATGGAATACTATTCAGCCATTAAAAAGAACGAAATAATGCCATTTGCAGCAACATGGATGGACCTGGAGATTATCATACTACGTGAAGTAAGTCAGACAGAGAAAGACAAATATCATATGATATCGTTTATATGCAGAATCTAAAAAAAAATGATACAAATGAACTTGTTTACAAAACAGAAACAGACTCACAGACTTAGAGAAGGAACTTATGGTTACCGGGGGGAAGGGTGGGGGGGAGGGATGGTTAGGGAGTTTGGGACTGACATGCACGCACTGCTATATTTAAAATGGATAACCAACAAGGACCTACTGTACAGCACAGGGAACTGTTCAATATTCTGTAATAACCTAAATGGGAAAAGAATTTGAAAAAGAATAGATACATGTATATGTATAACTGAATCACTTTGCTGTACACCTGAAACTAACACAACATTGTTAATCAGCTATGCTCCAATATAAAATTAAAATTAAAAAAAATCAAAACTAGGAAGGCTTTATTTCCCCTTTCAATGCCATTATGTGTCTTTCCTTCCATAACACATATACACAAAGACACACAAAAATAAAAGTTCTCAAAGACACACATAAATGCTTGCTTCTTTAATCCTCCTGTTACACACAGCAGTAGCAGAATGATAACAGTAATACTACCACTAATATGATTATGAAAACATTAAATTCTTTGTATATATACTCTCCCCATTCTTCCCTATTTTTTAATAGTTGTACTATTGCTATTACCAGAGCACATAACTACTGAATACTATACTCACTCTAGGACTCAGCACTGGTTCCTGTGTTGATGCAGCTCCTGTCATTCTGGTTATCAGACTAGGTATCTTTGGTTATCTGAAGTGCATTTTCTAGCCAACATTGAGGAAGTACTCAGGGACAATACTCCCATCCCCATCCTACATGTTAATAGTTTTTCTGTGTCCTTTATACTTGAAAGTCAGCTTTGCTGGATATAAAATCCTTGGTTCACTATCTGTCTTTGGTTTTTGTTAATATGTTTCTCATTTTCTTCTACCATAAAGCATTACTGTGAAAAAGTCTGATGAAAAATTGTGTAGATTTCCTGATGCTTGAAGCATTTTTTTCTTTCTCTGAAAGACCAATAATTTTATTAGAATGCCTTGATGTTGTCACACAGTGAGCTCCATCAACATGTAAATTCAAGTCTTTTATTTCAGGAAAGTGTTTATTTCTGGGAAGTTTACTTGAATTATGGTTTTAGTGATTGGCTTGTTCTGTTTTTCTTTTCTACTCAGGGATTCCTACTGTCCCAATGTTGGCCAGCTTTGACTATCATTTTCTTAGTATCTTTTGATCTGTTTTTCAAGGTCATCTTTAAAGTATGCTTTCATTGTCATCAGAGAATTTATTACAGTTGACCCTTGAAAAACTCAGGGGTTAATCCACTTATAATATATAGTGGGTCCCTCAGAATCCACAGTTTCTCCACATCTGCAGATTCAATCAATCACAGACCAAGTCTTTCTGCAGAATGTACTACTGAAAAATATTCACGTATAACTGGACCCAGGTAGTTCAACCCCGCATTATTCAAGAGCAACTGTACTCTCTTTTTTCCTACTGTTATTTTGTATGGGATTTGACCCAACATTCTCTTGTTTCCCGTTTTTATGAGAAAGTTGTTCTCCTAGACTTTTAAAATGAGAAAGCATTCTAACTTCACAGAACTTCTCTTTTCTGTTTTGTTTTTTTTCTTTCTCTCTCCAACTTTTTTTTTTTTTTTCTTTACTTGCCTGGCTCTACTTCCTTCCAAAACTTTGGTAAATCCTTCTTTTTACTTCATTTCTGATATTCCTGCCTTGTTCAAATTCATTTCATTTATAACATTCTTCCTTTCTTGGAAGGGTATCCTGATAAGTCCATTTTTGAGGCCCATAGGAACCCAACAGTTCCAGGCCCTTTGGTCCTTCTTACCATCAGCCTTTTGCACTCACCTGCTGTTAAAGCCCCCCGGCCTCACTCCATGCTAGTTTCAGCCTTGTGTGCTTTCCACTTAGCTGATGTTCTCCTGTTTTCACATGCATCTGATGCCACAATGTTGATTCCTTCTTTTTCCTTTCACAGAGATGCTGATACTCTATAGGTGTTGTTTCCACCCACCTAAGATTTTGTGCTCATAAGAATACCTTGTCACCCAATTTTTTTTTTGGTAAATGCTGCCCATGTTATTTTTATTAAGTGATTTAATTGTTTTTGTCTCCTTTATACTAGGATATTAGTTTCCTATTGTTGCTATAACAAATGACAACAAGCTCAATGGCTTCAAACAATGCAAAATGATTGTGTTTGAGTTCTGAAGGTCAGAAGGGAAAAATCAATCCCACTGGGCTAAAACCAAGGTGACAGCAGGGCTGTGTTCCTTGTGGGGCCTCTAGGGGAGAATCCATTTCCTCGCCTTTTTCAACTGACAGAGGCTGCCTGCATTCCTTGGCTCAGGGCCACCCTCTCCATCTTCAAAGCCAGCAGTGTACCACCTTCACATCTCACTCTTGACACTCCTGTTTCTCTCCTTCCTTTGTGATTGCATTGCACCCACAGATAATCCAGGTTAATCTCCCATCTCAGCATCCTTAATTTAATCATATCTGCAAAATCTCTTCTGCCATATAGAGTAACATATTCACAGGTTTAGGGGATTAGGACACAGATATCTTTGAGGAAGCCATTATTATTCTGTCGACCACAGTGGGTATTCAGTGAGATTAAAAAACCATGCTGCCACCATCTTCCCAGAATCCTCTCCTGAACTATCATAGTTTTCTCACCATAAATACTGATGTTAGCCTGAAATTCTGAAAGAAGATGAATTTGGATTATTACAATTCTATCATGTTCCCCATAAACAAAAATTTTTGTCTGACTTAGTATATGCTACTTCAGCATATGTTAACCAGAAAACATTTTAAACAAATATAAGAAGAGTGAGATGCTAGATATCCTTGGTGTGTGTGTGTGTGTTTATAAACCCTTGACTATAACTTGGTAAGGTGCCTTACAATAACTAGATATATTTAAATGAAGAATGGTTAAAGTTTGCAAATCGTTAAATCATGACAATAAAAAAATCATTATTTCATCTGCATGTGGGTTATAGACAAGTAGTAACAGAAAAGCCATACCTCCCATATCTGGTCTGAATTAAGGCTCTTCTGAAGAAGGATGTGGAAGTCATTCAGGCTTATACATTCTTTAATTTCTTTTATTAAGGCCTGAGCAAAGTCAATGTAGCTAGAAGGCAATGTACAGCCTTCTAGAAACTACAAAGTGTAACAGCTGGTTCCAATTACTCACTAGAGTGTGACCATATGCACAAATGTTCAGCTTTCTGTTTAAGTTCACAAATTAAAAAGAAAAGAATTCCTTATAAAAATTTGAGAAATGCTGTGGTCTGTGCATACATTTGTTTCTGCTAAGTTTTAACCTGTTAGTTATGGTCAAATGTATGGATAAAACCTTTCAAATAAGACAAAGAGCCTCAGCTGACAGAAGAGAAATCTTTTTAACTTTAAATTAACATGCAATGCATAGTTTTTTAAAAGTTCATTTCCTGGAGCAAACATGTTTCAAGAGACATGGATTCTTAAGATAATCATTTAACAACTAGATCAAGCAACCTTGTATTAAGCATATAGGCAGTATGTAAATCAACGATGCTTCAGTAAAAAAAAACTTTTTTTAATAAAAAGATAAAAATAAAGTTTAAAATTAAACATTAAAAAAAAAGCATATAGGCAGTAGGTAGCTTTTATAACAGCTGAGTAAGACTAATGTGATTTGGCATTTCTGACTCCAGTGACCTTTATGAAATCATAAGTTTTCTCTTAAATACATCATATTGAACTAGAGATAACAAAGACAGATGCTGAATTGACCTTTTTAATAGCAATCTGAGGTTGAAAATCACACTTTTCATATTCTTTACTTGACGTGCCAAGTAGGTTTTTAATACTACAGTTGTCTCAGTTAATTTAAATTCTTAACTCTTTGTTTGAATCAATATGCTTTAGTTCCATTTATATTACTTGCAGGAATGAGTGAAATGTAGCTATCTCGGTTAAAAACACCTTCACTAACATTGAAACTCATTATCTAATATGTATCTTAATAAAATATGCTTTATTTTTCTTAAGTGGGAATATAGCAACTTTCTCAGTTGAGGAACATGCATCAACTCTTTAAGTTAGTGACAAAATGATAATAAAGTGCAGTTTTTGATTAACTAAATGGTATTATGGACAAGTAAAGGAGAAATTATGTGCTGCACTGAAAATAGTATGTCTACCAAATTTAAGAAACAAAGCAATGAGAATAAGAACAGAGAGTATATTTATACAGGTTAGGAATTCCACAATCCCCCTGTCTTATAAGTATTTACTATTTGAACAAATGTGTTTTTCTGAAAAAAAAAATGTATTTAAGTAGGTATTTGAGGGCATAAGTTTGTGGCTACAATTATGTTTTATAGAAATAGCAATAGATGGATACCGTTTAATGTGTCTCCAATGTTAATTATGATTTATTAGTTTGCATAGCCTGGAAAGGGAGAAATGTCAATAATTAGGCTTTCTTTCCAGACATATTTTAGTTACTATTAATTTGGAGGCCAGGAAGTGAAAATAAATTACTGGAAGGCAAATGGATTCCCATTTGTGTGGTTTGGGCTTTCTCCATTTGCACAGTTTGAATCAGCATAATAGAACACATTAACATGCTTACTTTTCATATGAAACTTTGTTAAACTGGATGAAGCATATTCGTCGAAGTCCCACTATCTAAATTTTATTAGAACACTTCACTGACCTTTCGCTATTGGGAAAAGATAAAATTAGTTGTCCAAATGGCACTAACCTGTTCTAGGAATTCTACTGTAAAGAATTTCAACGATCTACTTGCACCATGTTCTAGAATTCTGATGGAACATACTTTTCCAATTTATTTAATATTTAGAGTACTAATTCATTTCGAAGTGTTAGACACAATGCCATTCACAAGGCTGGAAATGTTTTCTGCATATTTCTATGATATATGAAATTTCTGTTTAATTTTCATAACTAAAGGGCAATCTTACTTAAATTTCACATTGTAGCTTATTAACTATCACTTAATCTCTTTGAACTTTATGCTGTTCTAAGCCTAAACAATAACTGGTATTCCTCCAGCTACGTGATTCTATGATCTGTAAAACTCAACGCAACTCTGAAAGCTGAAAAGGCTCTTCAATCATCAACTGAATCTTTCATCATGCAACAGAAGTGTGAACATTAATGATCTATTTAAAATTCACTGTCAGAAAGATTTCAGGTTGACAGAAAAACACCTAATATTTCATTTTGGTATATTTCAGTAATAGATGATGACTTAACTTCAACTCATGTGTCAACCACAATATTGACTATTCTTCTGGGAAGATTATTTCAAATTATAAATCAAAATCCAAATAAACAACAGGGCTTCACTTGAAAATCATAAATAACTATCAAATATCAATGAGTGGCTTAATATACAGATGTCAAAGATTGACAGATGGGGTGGCTTGCACATTTGTTACTGCTATTTTCAAATCTGTCCATGTTTGGGAGTCTCTCAATGTGATCAATAGGCATCTTAATAGGGTGGCCAAGATCTTCAGGAAAGATACTGCTTTTCTTTTTTCACCATGACTATGCTCTTCTACATTCTTTGCTATAAAGTTTTCTATTCCCTATTTGTGATATGTTTCAAATAGAGACCTAAACTACTCATATCCTAAAAAGGAAAAACAAAAATTTTGGAATAGCTGTTGTTGTAAGTCTGCGGCGTATGCGGGAGTGACGATTCCTGTATATTGTCCCTTCCCCTGATCATTAAGGCAAGGCCCCACTTACATTGATTAGAAGAGAACATCTTCAGTTTCTCCACATCTCTGTGCTGCCACTGCATTTAACTACAAGTGGAGGGTATTTATGCTTCCATTCTGAAAAAAATGACTAACTTTGGCAAGAGAACATCTCTGCACTGGAATTATTAAATTGTCCAGTTTGTGCAGCCTCAATCTTCATTACTTCATTCTGATTAACTTTCATCATGTTATGACTGAAAAAATCAAATAGTTATTTGTGTGAGGTAAAATATCAATAGTAGTATAGGAAAAGTAGTGTTATTATAAAATAATATAGCATATAAAACTCATGAAGGAGGATCTCTCTCTCTCAGTCCCTCTCTTTCTCTCTCTGTATCTCTCTAAAAATTATTTAGAAATGAACCAAAAAGAACAGTATGAAGGAAAAACTTAGGAAGCATAGGAAACATTCCATACCTCCACTCCCATATTAGAGATGCATATTGATAGTACGTATCCACTATTGTTAAAATTTAGTTTTACCCAAGTCACCATAATCTGTTTGGGTGCACACTAATGAAATGGACCATTATTCAGGTCAATAAATTCTCTATCTATTCAAGACTGGTTGGTTTGGGATGGTGGAAGAAATTTAGCTAGGCAAGCTTCAGCGTGAGATTCTCAGAGTTAATGCTGGCAGCCTGTGAGCCTTCTTAGAAAGCAACGAGAAGGATAGCTTGGTGCTTCAGTGAACTTCCACAGGGTTTTTTTTTTTTTTCCTAGTATACCTCTGAGAGTATGTATTTGAATCTATTCTGTGCTGTATTAACAGCCCTATTTTCCTTTCCACATTGGGAAATACACATTCTCTGCAGACTACTTATTGGAGGAAAGAGACCTTTGGGATACACCTAAAATAATTATGTATACAGAGAGGAAATGTGGAGGTTTGAAAGGGGAGAGGGAGAAGTTGGAATAAATTCTCATACTAATATTTAGTATTAATAACTCCCCGTATACAAAAGTTGAATGTGGTATTATTAAGCTTCTAGAACAGTTGGTTTTCTGCAACTCTGAGCTCTATTAAGTATTTGGGAGCAGAATCAATAACTATGTTTAAAATTTTCCCGACTGCAAAAAAACTTCTCATTCTAGGAGATTTCTTTCCTCAGGCCAATTCCCCCCAAAAAAGCCACAGCAGCAGAATTTTCAAGGGGATTTTCCCCTAGAATAAAAAATTCATTAATAGGAATTAATTTGCCCCGAGTCAATCCCAGGATAGATTGTTACTTTAATATATAAAAATGCACTTTTTAACTCAACCCAGGATTTTCAGGGTTGGTGAAGTCTAGCCTCAACCAGGGCCCTGAAGGCCTAGGGTTATCTCAGTAATTAAAATACTTCTGAGGAAAAAAGAAGAGGAGATGGGATAATTAAGTTTCTAGCTGAGTCTAAGAACAGAATTAAAAGCACTTAGGCTGGTGTAAGCCATAGCAAACTTGATACTAGAGTTTTCCTCCGTAGACAAATCTATGATCCAGTCTCTTAAACTTAAAGGGAGTGAGACAGGTACAATTCTACACCTGTTAATCTGAAGCGAGTCGTCTTTTCTGTTCATTCTAGTGAAACAGTATTGAGACGGAAAAGGGCAAATGCCATCTGTTCAACATCTGTGCTTTAGAATGCTCTAATTTTATAAATAGAAAAGAGATAATTCCTCTCACCTGGACTCAGTAGCTAAAGTCAAAACTCTTGACTCAGTAATTAAGCAATGGCTTAAAGCTAAACATCTGTGAGCTCCTTTGCATTCTCCTTTTAAAATACATTCCTATTTGCTTTCCTTCTTCCTCTGCCTCCTCCTCCTCCCTCCTCAGTCCACCTTCTTCTTCCTGCACTGATGCTGTTCGCCTCTCCTCTCCCCCTGCCCTCCTTCCTCCTTCTCCTCTCCCCCCACCCTTCTCGGATGCCAAAGGAGAAATGGATACGAAGGAAATGACACAGATATTATAATCGTTTCCAGGTATGGTCCCAAGCATGCCTTGGCTTATGGCAGCTTAACTCTAATCTTTACCTTCATTTTCACATGCCCTCCCTGTCTCTGTATTACTGTGCCCTTTTTCTTATAAGGGCAACAGCCATTGGATTTGGTACCCACCCTAAATCCAGGATGATGTCATCTTCAGATCCTTAACTTAAATCTGCAAAGACCCTATTTCCAAATAAGGTCACATTCACAGATACTGGGGGTTAGGACTTGGACATAGATTTTCTTTTGCATGTCAGTGGGGAGGAACACAGTTCAACACAAAACAGAGAGTAATAACAAAATACAAAAAGATAAGGCTTCTTCTAAGGGCTGTTTGACTAGTTATGTTTTTATTTCCCCCTCATATCTTAAACACCAGTAGCTACATTAAACAGAACCTGCCAGAGAAATGCACTTTATACATACTTCAGCAGCAGGTTCAAGCGGGGAAAAAAAATGGGTAGAGCAGGGAAACAACACCCCCAAAGCTTAGGTGTTCCTCTTAGCCATTGATACAAAAAGTATACACTGACAAATTCTTAGAAATCTCGCAATGTAAAATATACATGGATACATTGTCAGAAATAAACAGTATTTATTCTTTACATATTCCCACCTTAATCTGTAAAGATTTTGAAAGGTCTTACAAAAATAAAGTCATAAATAAGCTTAAATGAAGAAAATTAAAACAAAAATCAGAACATGGGATGTTTGAATATAATTAGAAAGTCAACAAAGGGGAAAAGTATTGTGCTGACAATACACGTTTGGTCTTATTTATGACCATAAACACTATATGCTCATATTTGAATACTGAATTAGCTCTCAGATTTCTAGCAGTAAAAAAAGACAGAATCAGCATAATTTGTTTTCAAACTTCTCAATATATAGAAGAAAATACTATTTTCTCCCATCATGTAGTTATAAAGTGATTAATTAAATGGGAGCTTAATATAGAGAGGCACAGAGTACATTTTCAAAATTTTTTTCTATAGAAAGCAGAAAAATAATTTATTCCAAAAGATGGCAGAAATAAGAAGTTCATCCCAGAAATACACTTTGGTATAATTCTGTTGGGACAGATCTTCCCTCTGAATTTGTTCTCCTGTTGACTGCCCCACTGGAGTCTTATCGTTATAACACTTCTTAAACACTTTGCTGACTCCCATGTTGAAAGCAGGCAGGAGTCATCTTCACATCCACAGGTTCCAAGGAGAGAGTAACACATTTCTCAGAAGAACAGCACTTTTTACCCCAGAGGATTACATAAACGTTTTATGGAGGCAGCACAGTTTAGGTTGAATAGGCACAGAACTCATCAAAGTATAAAAAAAAGATGACAGGAAAAAATACTGCATTGTAGAATAAGACATTCAAATGTGGTGTGATCATTTAAGGCAGCTGGTAGCCAAAAAGGCGAGTCAAGGAAGGCGGTCTGGGTATGGAGACAATTTTGCATCTGGAGGAATTTTCTTCATTACCTCAATCATTGCACACTGGAGAGCACGTCTTCTTCCTGAAAGCCAGTGATGCTTGTGCTACCAGATGGTTGCATTTTTCAGCTGTGGTCCAGAGAGGCTTGAGTTGGGTCAGAACCAAAATCAGCCAAAAGAGAGCAGCAAAGTGAACAGGTCACCAACATGGTAATGATAACGACGTGATAGGGGCCTTAGGGATGAACCAGAATACCAGGAAGCCTTTGAAGCCTCAGAACATGCAACTCATGGTGACGATACCATGAGGCCCTTATACACCATGGTTACCACAGGAGCTGACAGCCCCTATCCCACCGCCTCACTTTGGTTAATTTTTCAAAATTTTAAAAGTGAATACAGCAATAGTGCTCACATGTCAGGTTTTTCCAACGTAAGTTTATAAAGGCAAAAAGGCAGTGTTAAAATCCCACTAAGAGAAAGAAGATGAATCTAAACAAAAGTAAGGTAATTTTTTCAGGCTTAATCCCATTTGATTGAATTGTCTAGAAGAGAATGTGACTTTGAATCTTTCCAACTCATTCATAAATAGCCCTTTCATCTTTTCGGCCTCTGGAGGGTGTTTTCTTGAGGTAGTAGTACTCACCAATGATGGCAGTAAGGTCTACCAGTGTATTAGTTTCCTATTGCTGCTATAACAAATTACCACAAATTCAGATTTATTATCTAATAGATTTGCAAAGGTGGTGGGTTGCTGTAGGTGTGGGTATCTCATTGTTTTAGAAGTCAGGTGGGGTAGGCTAATGCTTCTGCTTAGTCTCACAAGGCCAAAGTCTGGGTGTCAGCAGGGCCATGCCCCCATCCGGAGGTGAGAATCCATTTCCTGGTTTCTGCAGAGAAGCGGCACAATCTAGTTTCATGCAGTTGTAGGACTGTCTGTCTGTATGGTTTGTTCTCTACTTCTGAAGGCCACCACATGTTCCTTGACTCATGGCCTTCCTCTGTCTTCGAAGAAAACAGTGGTGCATAACGCCTTCTCATGTCTCTACTCTCCTGCCTCTCCTGCTTATAAAGGCACACGTGATTACTCTGGGCCCAGCTGATAGCCCAGGATAATCTTCTTAAAGTCAGCTGATTAGCAACCTTAATTCCATATGCAAAGTCCCCTTTGGGTCATGGCAGGTAACGTTCACAGCTGTAACACCAGGGGATGAAGATGATAGGGGCCAAAATCCTGCCTACCACACTAATCTTATACTGTTGGCTTAATGATAGAGCATACGCTTTAGGAACCAGGTGAGCAAAAGATGAGTTTGTAAACTTTCATAGAAACCTGAAAAGCTTAATCTGGTCTCCTTCAAAAGTCTGTGACTAACAGAATACCTAAAAGCAAAGCCAGCATTTCTCTTTCAAGACTTTTTTTCCCTCTTTCTTCCTTCCTTTTTCCCTTTCTTTCTTCCTTCCTTATTATTATTATTTTCGGTTCATGTGAATAATCATTTGAGTTCCTCAAATTTTACTCAGTGGCACATGACTAATACAGTTTTAGCCTGGAAAATGTTTAATGTCATGTTACTAGTCAACCATTACAACCCTAGAAAAGCCTTAATGCTGCTTTCAAGAACAGTCAATTTGGGCAACATGCCTTTCCATACTCCCATCAAACTGAATTAGTTACAATATGATGTATATAAATAAAACTAATAATCTGCTTTATATAAGTTAGAGATCAATTGAGTTTCGGTAAATAGTTGTTAAAAACTGATATGTAAGTTTCAAAATAATCAATATTAAGCTAATGTTTTTGAGAGTATCTATTATTTCATACTGGCTTTTTAGTAAGGCATTAAATTGTTCGGTGTTCTTTGCAAGTATTTTAATGACCACGTAAATCCCTCCAACAATGTTATATTATTTTCTTATCCAGTTCTTTACTCATATCCATTTTATTTAATTAATTAATTTATTTCATTTATTTTTGGCTGCACTGGGTCTTAGTTGCAGCACGCAGGATCTTCATTGCGGCATGCAGACTCAGTTGCAGCATGCATGCGGGATCTAGTTACCCGACTAGGGATTGAACCCAGGCCCCCACTGGACCACCAGTGAAGTCCCTTGTGTCCATTTTAAATTGTTTCTTTTTTATTTTCAAGGGTAGACGATATTAAATTCATTTTCATTTTCCAGCATTGAGTTTTTTCCCCTCTCTTGATATTTTTATTCTTCGCTAGTGCTACATTTGAAGATATGAGATTACTTGCTCCAAGTGGAATTAGAGAGACTTTCTAGTTGTTTCTCAAAAAGGAATCAATCAGTATTATCACTAGTGATGTAGGAGAATCATCAATTTCACTGTATCATACCAATAAACCATTATTTTTTGAAGTTTTGCAAATTTTGAAAAAAAAGTCTTTATTTAAATATGTGAAACCCCATATAGGTTCCTACCCTTTAATATTGTTTTCATGCATCTTTTCTCCCTCTCTCTCTCTCTTTTAAAATCAGGATTCTGAGAACAGAGATAAGAGTAGATGGTTTCCTTGGGGAATTATATATAAATATCTGTCCTAGACTAAAAATAGTTACACTCAAAGGAAGTTGGTCAATTCAGGATTACAAATAACTAAATTAAACAATGTTTGCCACAGCCTGAATTTTTAAAGAACTATTCTTTATTTAAAAGAAAAAGATATGCTTTTCTTTCAAACATTAATCCACACAATGATGTTGGAATGAATGAGATAATGTCTCTAAAAAGTGTTTTGATTTATATGATGGAAATAATCAGATAAAAGCCTGCTATTATTATTTTAAATTTAGCTAAAATAAAATTATTACCTAAAGATTTCTTTGTTCCTCTGCTTGATTTAAGCCTAACAAGCCTAACTTTTTTTCACTTGTTTATTTTTCTCTCAAAAATCATAAAATATCTAAAGAGTAATTTTTGTAATAACAGACAAAAATAAAAATATTGCTTTTCATTAATTCATTCATGTATACAAACTTTTTTCTATGTTTAATATATAAACACAAGTTGCTTTATTAACAACTATAGAATATTAAATGTTTTTGAAGTATATTTAAATTGTCACTCAGTATACTCATCACTCATTTCTATAAAGTCAAGCACGGATGGTTATCCTAGATTTTTTTTAAATTAACTTTTCACTTTAGAATGATTTTAGATGTACAGAAAATTGAAAAGGCAACACAAATAATTCCCATATACTGAACACCCAGTTTCTGCTCTTTTTAACAATTTACATTCATATGGTACATTTATAAGAACTAATAAACCAATATTGATGAATTATTAACTAAAGTCCATACTTCCTTTACATTTATTTAGTTTTTACTTAGTGCCCTTTTTCTGTTCCAAGATCCCATCTAGGATACTACTACACCTATAGTCAACCTTGTCTCCTTAGACGCTACTTGATTGAGATGGCTTCTCAGACTTCTCTTGTTTTTGATAACCTTGACATTTTTAAGGCGTATCAGACAGGCATCTTGTACAATGTTCATCAATTGGTATTTGTCTAATGCTTTTTCTCATGATGAGCCTCGGGTAGAAGACCACAGAGGCAAAGTACCAAAGTAACATCACATCATATCAAGGCTACGTATTATAATACGATGTATCATTACTGATGTTAACCTTGATCACCTGACTGAATTAATGTTTGTCAGTTTTCTCCACTGTAAAGTTATTCCTTTCTTCTTTTCATACTCTACTCATTAGAAGAAAGTCACTATGAGTATCCCACATTTAAGAGGTATTAGGATCTCAATCAAGATGGCAGAGTAGTAGGACATGGAACTCACCTCTTCCCACAAATACATCAAGAATACATCTACAAATGGAAAAGTTCTCACAGAACACCCACTGAACACTAGCAGAAGACCTCAAACACCTGAAAGGACAAGAAAGATCTCCACGTAACCAGGTAGGACAAAAGGAAAAAAAAAAAAAGAGGAAGCAAAAGTGGAAGCAGGATGGGACCTGCACCCCTGGGAGGGAGCTGAAGGAGAGGAGAAGTGTTGCAATCTGGGAAGTGCCCTTACCAGCGGGGATATCGGCTGGGACATAAAAGGAGCTTCAGAGGCTCAGTGGAGAGTGCAACAACCAGTTTGTGGCAGGCAGGGCAAAGAGAGACCTACACGGACGGTCCATGCCACCATCCTGGGTGCTCCAGGCTGAGACGTGCGTATGCTGGTGCGGGCAGGGGCTGGGTGCTCGGACACAGGATTTAGAGGACAGACAGACCCAGGGAGAGGACTGATATTGCCTGTGCCAAGACAGCCTGAAGGGGCTGGAGTGTGGGGCGCCATAGCCAGGAGTGTTCGCTGAAAATGGCCGGGCCGCCATAGAAGCGAAGCATCATTGTTAAGTGGCGTGTGAAGGGAGGGGAGGGACAGCCACTGCAGCCTCTTTCCCTACACGCCAGCCCCAACCTCCACAGGCTCCAGGAGAGGTTTCCACCTGGGAAGGCTCTCATGCCCCGGGTGCTACGTTGGCCGACTCCCACCTGGACAGGCTCACGCACCCTGGCCACTGCCTCGGTGGCTCTTGGAACAGACACTGGCAGGTTGCCCACATGCAGAGGTGGGGTTGAAATCACAGCTGAGGCCCAGGTGCTGTGCAACTTAGGAAGCAGAGCTAAAATCTCTCCCCGTAGCTGTGTCAATCGTGGATTTACACCTCCACCACTGGGTCTGTAAATTCAGCACCTGTGGGACATCCTAACAGACAACAGGTGCTCCTGCAGCAGGGACAGGTCTGGCCTTAGCAGCTGGGGTTTGTGGGCATGCACACCCATTGTCTGGGCTGGGCCAGGGTCTGAGCTGCCTCCATAGTTCCTACAGTGGGTCCAGGTACACACTTACTGCGGTCCTGGGACCTGACCTCACTGGATCTGTGCTGGTGGCCTTGTGAAAACAATGCCTGAGAGACACCAGGGCCAATGGCCAGTATACCCATGATGGAGGTGGGGCCAAAGGCAGTGCCACCAACAGTGTTCTTCGTGAGCCCACACAACAAGTGACAGGTGACAGAACAGAGCACACTCACCAGTGAACAGCTGCAGCAGAGGAATACTCAGTGGCTCTTCTCCCAATGGGAGCATTCCAGTCCTGCCTACCTTGCACCACAGCTCAGAAACGAATCTGGGGGCTTCTACTCCAACAACTAGGGGGCAGACCCTGCTCCTGACAATAAGGTGAAAACCACAGAGCAAACAGGAAGTGCCACTCAATATCCAGTGCAGGCTCTGGCCACCACCACAACAGTCACACCTCCTATCAAGGGGATAATGGCCAGCATACACTGAGGAAAGAGGTGGCAGGCATCCACACTAAAAACAGCCCTCACACCAAAAAATATTAAACCCATGCAGGCTACATAGGAAGTTCTCACATAAACGTAGCCCTCCAAGACCACAGTGGAAAGATAATTGTTTCTCCTAAACTCATAGAGTAAGAGAAATATAAGTCAAATGAAGAAGCAGCGGAAGCACTCCCAGTTAAAAGATCAAGAGAATTCCCCTGAAAGAACAAACAATGAAACAGACCCCTTCAGTCTACTAGACACCGAGTTCAAAAGGAGATAATGAAAATACTGAAGGAATTAAGAAAGGCTATCGACAGAAATGCAGATTATTGTAAAAAGTAACTAGAAACTATTAAGGAGGAGCCAAGAAAAATTAGAGAATTCATTTGAAGAGATGAAAGCTGACCTAAAGGCTATGAATAGCAGAATGAATAATGCAGAAGAACGAAAACGTGAGCTGGAAGATAGAATAATGGAAATCAACCAATTAGAACAGCAGACAGAAACCCAAATGAAAAAACAAATGAAAGCAATAATAAGAGACCTATAGGATAATATAAAGCAAGCCAATCTACACACAACAGGGATCCCAGAAGGAGAAGAAAAAGAAAAGGGGATTGAAAATGTATTTGAAAAAATTATGGCTGAAAATTTCCTAAACCTAAAGAAGGAAACAGATACAGGAAGCATAGAGGGTCCAGAGCAAGATAAACCCAAACAGACCTACACCAAGACATATTATAATAAAAATGGCAAAAGTTAAAGAAAGGATTCTAAAGGCAGCAAGAGAAAAACAAAGAGTTACTTGCAAGGGAACCCCCATAAGGCTATCAGCTGATTTCTCCACAGAAACGTTGCAGGCCAGAAAGGAGTGACAATATATATTCAAAGTCCTAAAAGGGAAAAATCTGCCACCTAGGCTACTCTACCCAGAAAGATTATCATTTAGAATAGAAGGAGAGAAAGAATCTCTCAGACAAGCAAAAACTAAAAGAATACAGCAATACTAAACCTAACCTAAAGGAAATATTGAAAGGTCTTCTCTAAATAGAAAAGAAGTAAGACTCTATAAAAAAGAAAAAGAAAATCACAGCTGGAAAGTAAATCACTTAAGTAAGCCAGTGTACAGATTAAAAAAAAAAAAAATCCCAAAACTTTTGTTAAAGCAATGATAACCAAAATTAACAGCAAAAGGATGAACATGGAGATGCAAAAGAGAACATCAAAAAATAAAATGTGGGGGGGGGTCAGAATAAGAAAATGTAGATTTTTTTTTTTTTGGTTGAATATGTTTGAGCCTATATGACTATCAGTCTAAAGCAAGTAGATGTAGGAAGGGGTTAACATACTCGATAAACAGGGCAACCACAAATCAAAAACATACAATAGATTCACAAAAACCAAAAAGAAGAGAACATAAGCATAATACAAAATAAGAATCATCAAACCACAGAAGGAAAAACAAAAAGAAAAAGAGAGGGACAAAGAAGAAATATAAAATCAATGGGAAACAAGGTTTAAAATGTCAATAAATACATATCTATCAATAATTACCTTAAATGTCAATGGACTAAATACTCCAATCAAAAGACACAGAGTGGCAGACTGGATAAAAAAACAAGAGCCTACAGTATGCTCCCTACAAGAGACTTACCTTAGGGCAAAGGACACATAGATTGAAAGGGAGGGGATGGAAAAAGATATTTCATGCAAATGGAAATGACAAGAAAGTGAGGATCACAATACTCATATCAGACTAAATAGACTTTAAAACAGAGGCTATAAAGAAAGACACTATATAATGATAAAAGGATCAATACAAGGAGAGGATATTACATTTGTCAACATATATGCACCTAATATACGAGCACCTAAATACATAAAACAAATATTGTACTAACAGACATAAAGGGAAAAACTGACAGGAATACAGTAAGAATAGGAGACTTTAACACCCCGCTCACATCAATGGACAGATCTTCAAGACAGAAAATCAGTAAGGCAACAGAGATCCTAAATGATACAATAGAACAGTTAGACTTAACTGATATCTTCAGGACATTACATCCAAGAAATCAGAATACACATTCTTTTCAAGTACAAATGGAACATTCTCTAGGACTGATCACATACTAGGGCAAAAAACATGCCTCAACACATTTAAGAGTATAGAAATTATTTCAATCATCTTTTCTGACCACAACAGCATAAAACTAGAAATCAACCATAGAAAAAGAAATGAGAAAAAACAATTACATGGAGACTGAACAACATGCTACTAAAAAAAGCAATGGGCCGGGCTTCCCTGGTGGCACAGTGGTTGAGAGTCTGCCTGCCTAATGCAGGGGACACGGGTTCGAGCTCTGGTCTGGGAGGATCCCACATGCCACGGAGCAGCTAAGCCCATGAGCCACAACTGCTGAGCCTGCGCATCTGGAGCCTGTGCTCCGCAACGGGAGAGGCCACGATGGTGAGAGGCCCGCACACCGCGATGAAGAGTGGCCCCCGCTCTCCACAACGGGAGAGAGCCCTCGCACAGAGACGAAGACCCAGCACAGCCAAAAATAAATAAATAAATAAATTAATTAAAAAAAAAAAAAAGAAAAAAAGCATTGGGCCAATGATGAAATCAAAGAAGAAATTTAAAAATACCTTGAGGCAAATGACAATGAAAACACAACCATACAAAATCTTGGGATGCAGCAAAAGCAGTTCTTCAAGGGAAGTTCATAGCAATACAGGCCGTCTTTAAGAAACAAGAAAAATCTCAAATAAACTTCCTAACCCACCACCTAAAAGAATTAGAATAAGAACAAACAAAACCTAAAGTCAGCAGAAGGAAGGAGATAATGAAGATCAGAGAGGAAATAAATAAAATAGAGACTAAAAAAAATAGAAAAAAATCAATAAAACCAAGAGCTGGTTCTTTGAAAGGGTAAACAAAATTGACAAACCTCTGGCCAGGCTCACCAAGAAGAAAAGAGAGAAGACCCAAATAAAATAAGAAATGAAAGAGGAGAAATCACAACTGATACAGAAGAAATACAAAAAAACATAAGAGAAAACTATGAACAATTATATGCAAACAAATTTGACAACCTTCAAGAAATGGACAACTTTCTAGAAACATACAGCCCACCAAAACTGAATCAAGAAGAAATAGATAATTTGAGCAGACCAGTCACTATAAATGAAACAGAATCTGTAAAAAAACAAACAAACAAACAAAAAACCTTCCTACAAACAAAAGTCCAGGACCAGATGGCTTCACTGGGGAATTCTATCAAACATACAAAGAAGAACTTATACTGATCCTTGTCAAACTCTTCCAAAAGACTTAAGAGGAAGGAACACTCCCAAAGACATTATATGAAGCCACAATCATCCTGATACCAAAACCACACAAAGACACTACCAAAAAAGAAAATTACAGGCTAATATCTTTGATGAATATAGATGCAAAAATTATCAACAAAATATTAGCAAACCAAATCCAACAACACATAAAAAAGGTCATACACCATGACCAAGTTGGATTCATTCCCAGGGTCACAAGGATAGTTCAACATATGCAAGTCAATCAATGTGATACACCACATCAACTAAAGAAAGGATAAAAACCACATGATCATCTCAATAGATGCAGGAAAAGCATTTGAGAAAATTCAACATCCATTCATGATAAAAACCCTTAAGAAAGTGGGTGTAGGGGGAATATATCTCAACATAATAAAAGCTATTTATGACAAACCCAGGGCCAATGTCACTTCAGCAAGTGGTCTTGGAAAAGTTGGACAGCCACATGTAAATCAATGAGGTTAGAACACACCCTCACAACATACACAAAAATAAACTCAAAATGGCTTAAAGACTTAAACATAAGACATGACCCATAAAACTTCTAGAAGAAAACATAGGCAAAACATTCTCTGATAGGGGGCTTCCCTGGTGGCGCAGTGGTTGAGAGTCTGCCTGCCAATGCAGGGGACACGGGTTCAAGCCCTGGGCTGGGAAGATCCCACATGCCGCGGAGCAACTGGGCCCGTGAGCCACAATTACTGAGCCTGCGCGTCTGGAGCCTGTGCTCTGCGACAAGAGAGGCCGCGACAGTGAGAGGCCTGCACACCGCGATGAAGAGTGGCCCCCGCTTGCCACAACTAGAGAAAGCCCTCGCACAGAAACAAAGACCTAACACAGCCATAAATAAATAAATAAATAAATAAATTTAATACTTGCTACTCTAACTAGCTCCTCTGACATCTCTCTGTATTCACTATAAAAAAAAAAAATTCTCTGATATAAATCGTACCAATGTTTTCTCAGGTCAGTCTCCCAAGGCAATAGAAATAAAAAGAAAAACAAATGGGACCTAATTTAACTTATAAGCTTTTGCACAACAAAGGAAACCATAAACAAAATAAAAAGACAACCCACAAAATGGGAGAAAATATTTGCAAATGATGTGACCGACAAGGGCTTAATTTCCAAAATATACAAACAGCTCACACAACTCAAAAACAAACAAATAAACAACCCAATCAAAAAAATGGGAAGACCTAAATAGACATTTCTCCAAAGAACACATACAAATGGCCAATAGACACATGAAAAGATGCTCAGCATCACTAATTAATAAAGAAATGCAAATCAAAACTACAATGAGTTACCACCTTACAGCAGTCAGAACGACCATCATTAAAATGTCTACAAATAACAAATGCTGGAGAGGGTGTGGAGAAAAGGGAACCTTCTTACATTGTTGGTGGGAATGTAAATTGGTGCAGCCACTATGGAAAATAGTACAGAGGTTCCTCAAAAAACTCGAGTTGCCATATGATCCAGCAATCCCACTCCTGGGCATACACCCAGACAAAACTTTAATTCAAAAAGACACGTGGGGGGCTTCCCTGGTGGTGCAGTGGTTGAGAATCTGCCTGCCAATTCAGGGGACACGGGTTCGAGCCCTGGTCTGGGAAGATCCCACATGCCGCGGAGCAACTGGGCCCGTGAGCCACAATTACTGAGCCTGCATGTCTGGAGCCTGTGCTCCGCAACAAGAGAGGCCGCGATAGTGAGAGGCCCATGCACCGCGATGAAGAGTGGCCCCCACTTGCCACAACTAGAGAAAGCCCTCACGCAGAAACGAAGACCCAACACAGCCATAAATAAAATAAATAAATAAAATTAAAAAAAAAAAAAAAGAAAACGCTCCCTATTAAAAAAAAAAAAAAAAAAAAGACACATGCACCCCTATGTTCACAGCAGCACTCTTTACAGTAGCCAAGATGTGGAAACAACCTAAATTTCCATCAACAGATGAATGGATAAAGAAGATGTGGTGTGTGTATGTATGTATATATACATATACATACATACACACACCATGGAATATTACTCTGCCATAAAAAGGAATGAAGTAATGTCATTTGCAGCAACATGTATGGACCTAGAGATTGTCATACTAAGCAAACTGAGTCTGAAAGAGGCAGACAAATACTATATGATATCGCTTATATGTGGAATCTAAAATGAACGTATCTATGAAACAAAAACAGACTCACAGATATAGAGAACAGACTTGTGGTTGCCAAGGGGCCGTAGGGGTGGGAGAGACTGGGAGTTAGTGATTAGCAGAGGCGAACTATTACATACAGGATGGATAAACAACAAGGTCCTACTGTACAGCACAAGGAACTCAATTCAGTATCCTGTGACAAAGCATAATGGAAAAGAATATAAGAATATATGTATATATACATACATATATTCTTATACATTGTAAATCAACTATACTTCAATAAAATTTTTAAAAAAGCAGTATTAGTTAATGCTCTACCTCTTTGAGAGTAGGCTATCTGCAGAAATTATTTGCAATTCTTTTGCAAGGGAAATTTGTCCCCATTTGTTTCCTTATTCACTTATCTCTTTACATTAGTTTAGATTCATGGATATTTAGTTTATACTTTGGGCAATAATTCAATACCAGTCTCCTTATTTATGGTGCAAACTGTTCTTTGTACATTGAGAAGAATTTCAATTGGCACCTGTGTACCTTTGACATATCCCCCCCATCATTGGGAAGATTTTGTTTGTTTGCTATTTGAGTAATTCCTTACCTTTGGGCACTATGAGATACTCTGAGTCACCTTATATATTCTCTGCCCTAGCTCTAGATTCAGTCATTTCTCCAAGTAGCCCTAGTTCCTTTTATTGAAGGATGATATTGGCACCAAGAGCTGACTGCTAGGCGCCCTGGGGTATTTTTGATATCTAAGTCTGTCCTACAGGCAGAAACTCTTAAGACCATTCGCCCATGTGTATCTTTTTTTTTTTTTTTTTTTTTGGCTGAGTTTGGCTGCACACGGGCTTTCTCTAGTTGCAGCGAGCGGGAGCTACTCTTCATTGCAGTGCGTGGGCTTCTCATTGTGGAGCACGGGCTCTAGGCGTGTGGGCTTCAGTAGTTGTGGTACGCAGGCTCAGTAGTTGTGGCACGCAGGCTCAGTAGTTGTGGCACATGGGCTTAGTTGCTCCACGGCATGTGGGATATTCCCAGACCAGGGATTGAACCCGTGTCCCCTGCATTAGCAGGCGGATTCTTAACCACTGTGCCACCAGGGAAGTCCCGCCCATGTGTATCTTTGACTAAGTCCCAAAAGTGTCCCTCTGATGCATGTTTCCAGCTCTGAGCAAATACAGGACGTCAGTCCACAAGACTGTCATGGTGGTTTTATGATCTCCTGACACTGTCAGTCATGAATATATGTTGGTGCATCAAGTTTATAATGTACCAGTGTTGTCCTCTTCCTTTTATGAACCATAACATGGATTCTAAAATTTTAAAATCATTAGAATGAAGAGCTAAGATGGCTGACTACATATCTCACTCTCTCAGCTATCCCCCTGACACCTCCCTCTGGCGCCAGATACCAGAATGGTCACAACTTCTAGTCCTGGCCAAACCCACAGCAGAATCACTCACGAGGCCACAGTCTACTCCATTTATTTTATTGAGCAAAAATCGATTGAGCATTTACCTTTTTCCCAAACACTATTCTAAGTACATTGAGTACAGTGTTGAACACAACAGAGAAGGGTCCTACCCGCTACGTCATTCTAATGGTAAAGGTAGGCAAAAACCAGTAAACAAAGACACATAAGAGAATTTCAACGAGTGGGAAATATCATTAAAACAATAAAACAATGGTGTATTTTATACGTTCAGGAAAGGTGACATTTGAACTGAGACCTGAGTGACAGGAGGGATTCAACCAAATAAAAATATTACAGATGAGAATTCTAGGAAATAAGCAGGGCAAGTACAAATAAGTAGAGCAAGCTGGACGTATTAAAGGAACAGATTAAAGGCTGGTGGGACCAGCTAGATATAGAAGTGGAAAGAGGCACAAATGGGGCAGTTAAGTAGGAAGGGGCTGATTTCATGTGTGACTTTCAGGAAGCTTAGAATCTATTCTAAAAGTGATTGAACCCCAGTGGATGGTATTAACAGAGGGCTGATCTGACTTGATCTGGTGCTGCCTGGTAAGGAAATTTTAAGAGGAGAAATTTGTAGCCGTTCCAATTTATCTAGCTCTTATGACATGCCCTGTACTATCTTAATGACTTTACATCTCTCTTTTTAGTCATTACTTGACATAACACTATGAGGTAGGTATTAATAATTCCATTTGTATTCTAGGAAATTGAGGCTCAAAGACATTAAGAAATGAAGACCACCTAGCTAGTAAGTAGCAAAGTCAACATTTAAACCCTCCTAAATTAGCAGCTATTCCATAGATGCAAATTTTAAAACTGTATGATTAAGCAAGTTTAGAAGAACTGTCATATATGAAACAAATATTAAAGAAAGGACATACCTAAGGTATGATTTCAAATAATATTAAGGTGATTTGGGCTGGTAATACTCATAATACTTTAATTCTGCCCTCACTCAAAACTATTTTACTCACAAAGACTTTAAGAGGAATATTTGTAGGAGGGAGACAAAAGAACAAATTGTTGTTCACTAGAGTGTTTTCTGAAATCCTAATGAAAAAACTTGGGTAAGCTAGATTGGGCTGTACAAAGTCTGGAACCAAGTATCAGAGTTAATCACACTCTTCAACCTAGAGACGGAGAGTAAGCGTTAAAGTCATTCTCTGATTCCAGTTCTTAGAGCTGCCTACGTTACGGCTTTTTGGGTAAATACTTCGTAGGAGCCTTTCTAGACTTCATAGGAGGAGAAGAGAGGCTAGAGATTATGCCCATTTGCACTCTCCCATTTTCTTTGAAAACTGTACTCAAATAATGTGGTTGAGCCACTATGACGCTCCTTCAGGGCGGAGGTGTTTAATGCTGACTCAGCAGTGGGGCTTGGTTTAAACTTGAACTTCCCATAGAGTTCAGTACACTTTGTAGCCTGATGCTGCACATTAACATATTGAAGACTCCAAGATCCTTGCAGTAAAGACGCTTGTTTAACTTCGTTAACCCTTCCCTATCATTTCAAAAAAAACACATTTTTTTTTAAACGGGAGTATTTTCTTTTCTACATGGCACCTATTAACATGCTATAGGAAGGCAGTGCTGTGTTTCACATTGAGAAATCTTGCCTTGGATCACTGAGTACAAAGTCTACAGTTTTGTTCCTTGAAGTTAAAGGTAATTCAGGTTTAATAATGCCTTCTCCAGCCAGTGCCATCTTTGGACAAAAAGATCCAATGGCTTTGACTTCCCAGAGTAAAGTTATTATTTGTTGATGTTGATTGAGAGATGTGATACATACAGCGTGAACTCTGATTCAACTGCCAGAATTTACTGTCTTGAGTAAGTGCTGGGAAGAAACAGAAGGAGTATGGTCAGTGTCATGTTTCTGTCAAAATCAGGGCCAAAGTGGTTTTTGCTCTGGGATGTGAAGTGACTCCTCAGAGAATGGGGAGAAGCAATCTCACGCCCAGGGAAGATGGAAGGCAGTGAGCTCACCCCAAACTTAGGATGGAGCAAAAGACACCAGTGAAAACAAAATGTGTGACATTTTAGTAAAGTATAAACATTAAGTTACAATAAACTCATAATTCCATGAGGATGATGATTATCTGATGTGGGTTTTTATAGCTTTGTCAACAGAAATGTAATTCTTGAATTTCCCTTGTAGAGCTAGACTACATGGTGCCTTCTGATATTTGTATCTAGAAATATCCTAACTTTAACACAGTAATTTCAAAATAGTAAGTCTCATGTCCTCTTACCTCACATAAACAAAATATTGGTATCCAGAATTTATTTACATTTAAAATATCAAATAAAATAGGGAGTGTTTTTCTGTCTGAGAATGAATAGTTTTTTTATATAAAGAAGAAAGAAGAGTTCAGAGAAGACTGCGGATTTGCACTAAAAGCTCAGACTTTATTTATTTTCCTTTTGGAGGGTCTATTGATATTTTTTTCCAAAATAAAGATAGTAAACTTATAAGTATCTTATTAAAGACAAACACAAAAAATAAAATTTCCCTGAAAAATATTTCTCTGTTCATCCTCTCTCCACCCTCATACCTTATTTCTCCATCCTTCTCTTTGATAACAAAGTATTATGTCAAGCATAACCCTATGACCAAAGTGTATGGCTAAGATCTCTGTTTTGATTATAATTTGCTAACAGTTTATGTCAAAGTACAGGGTAAATGACTTTCAACATTATTATCTGCAGTATTCCTTGCACCGGAGTTTAAGTTTAACATTATTTGTTGACCATTTTGCAAAACACTGTGGCAATTTTTGGCTTATGACATACATTATTCTTGGAATATTATTTGATACTCAATGCAGTACATTTTATTTAGATCTTCTAGATTCAACAAGACTATCTGGAAATGAGGGATCAATATCTCTATTCGCAAAAGTACCATCTTTAAACAAAATGTGCCATATAAATGCCTTCCATAGCATAACTACTATGGTGATTTTGAGTGACATATTGATATATATTTGTTTTCTGTAGTATCCTCTCTCTATACCTACATATCGATGTAGATATATAGATCAACAGGCACCATGTAGCCTAATTCTACAAGGGAAATTCAAGAATTACATTTCTGTTGACAAAGCTATAAAAACCCAACCGCATATTTCTATTTCTATCTGTGTGTAAATATATTTTTTCAGAAAGTAAGTGAATTTAACTTTTGTGATGATTTTTTCAAGAGATAGTTATAGGATAACTAATAAGCAATGACTACATATAAGTATTGTTTGAGATATTGAATGTTAACAAAGAAGCATGTGGTTAAGTGAATTGATCTTTAATGAGACACTTACAAACCTTAAGTGCTATATATGTGAGGGAAAAAAGAGCACTCCGAAATCAAGAATTTTGAATACAGTGGAATACAAAAAATTAAAAATGACGGCAGAAGAGGCAGGAATAACAGTAGCAATAGGTTTATAAAAGAAGACAGAAGTCATTTTTATTTATACTCCCATGTAAATATTTGAGAACTTTCCACATTAAAATGAGGTTCCAGGATGGGTCAAAGAAAAATAACCAAATGTTGCAGAATGTAATTGAAATAGCATATCTTTCTATATTAGGAAATGGTCTTGAACACATGCTTATATTAAGAAGTCGACTGTGATTTGGAGTTTACATTAGTTGTACAACCAGAAAGTTGTGGAATTTGCAAGCTGCAAAGCTATGAAAAAGCTGAGTGCAATAATGAGCTATAAAGCACGCTGTGTGAGAAAAGAAACAGACCCTAAACCCTTGCAGCTTTGCTCCTTTGGGATAAGCCTTGAGCTAACACAATGAAACCATGTCTGTGGAGGTCTGTTAATTTTTCTATACTCCATGGACACAATTTTTTCCCTTTCTCTAGCCAGTCATTTTATAAACCCATGTTATTTGTCACAAAAGGGAACAGATAAGGGAAATTATATAAACCTAGAATAATGATGTATCAGCAATAGTATTATTTTGTACAAAGGGCATAACCATATTATCTTTCTGTTATACATTATCCTCTGTCTACAAAGAATATCAGGATAGATTCTGGAAAAATATTGCTGATATTTGAAATTCTAAATATAAACTTTTTTTTTAACTTTTTTATAATATGGTATTTGGTCTCCCATTTCATATTTTACAAAGAGTTTTGGTTTTTGTTGTTGCTTCTCATAATAAGAATATAAGAAATCTTATAAAGGAATTCTTGGTTTAATATCATTTGTGTATTAAAAGTACACATGCATTGGGTGTGTTTCATCACTGTACTGTATGTTCTAGGATTAAATCAAACAGCACTGTCTCCTTCCCCACACCTTGGAAAACAACACTAAAAAAGCACTAATTCATTCACCTGATAGTTATTAATTAGGTCCCTCCAATTCCAGAGACTGAACTGGTTTCTGATTATTTAGTAATAAACCTAGGCTGGCATAGACCTTGTCTTCCAAGACCTTACAGTCTAATTGATAAGAAAGATATTTAAACAAAACAAAACCTATAAACAGAGCCATAATGTAAAATAGTTGAAAATACAGCAAAAGAAGGACTTGGATGGTATGTGATAAAGTAAGACAGAATATTTTGATATGTAGCTGTTCTCTTTATGTACAATATGCTTCATTAAATCTGGATAAGCACAAACCCAGTTATAGTGTGACAATATTACAAATACTTAGGAAGATAACATATTCCATGCACCTCTTGACTGTTTCAAATTAAGGCTTTTGAAATATTAAAGATGATCAAATATTAATATCATGTTGGCATCTATTCTGAAGTTTCTAAGGGTACAGCTTTACCGCACATGCTTACTTAGGAATCTAAACTTCATGCAACGGCAGAGAATTGCATCGACTTCCTGTTCGTATTCAAACACAATTAAGGTGTTGCTTGCAGTCTGTGAAGCTTTATTGCCTGAGTCTTCCTTACCTGAGGGACCACTTATCTGCTTTCCACAAAGCAAACTTCGGAGCAGTTATGCTGACAGCTCTCTGCCTCAGTTCTGAGAGGCTGATAAGGCAGCACCACTCCTGGCAAACTGCTTGAACACTGGTGTCCCTGTTACTGCCATTATGACCCGATCCATATTCGCAAGTGTAAGAAGACATAGCCATGTCTTCCTTGTTTACACTTGGAAGCAAAGAAAGAAATTTTCATTCAGTTTTATCTTTGATAAATAGCATCTCACCTATCTCTCAGCATTGACATAATAAGTATATGCAATATTATTTGTTAAAATATATTGTTTACATAATTTGAGAAGCTTCAAATTAAATAGTTATTTCCAAAAAAGACCTCAAAACAAAGTACTATGGAAATTTGCCAATGATCAAGTCATAGCAGTCCTAGAAAATAAATGGGTAAATGCTAACCATCATCTCAGAAATCATAATTTACTAAGAAGGTGCTCTGAGTAACATCTAAAAATAAACTAATATAAGTAGTATAAGTAACTAATGAAAAGATAACTCTTTTACATATTTTTAAATACCTAAAAATACTGATACTAACCAAACTCTTATTGTTCTAATGAATCTGAAAAATTGAACAGGGAATTCTAAAGTATTTAATTCTAAAGGGAATTAAATACTTTAAATACTATATTATTCGATAAAATTGCCTCAAACATTTCATGTCAAGTCCACGAACAAGAAGGAAATCAATACATTTTTAAAGTAATATAGAAATTGGTATAGGTGTGTTTTATTCTTCTAATTATGTGATTTGTTTCTATTAAGTCACTATGTCTTTCTGTGTTTCTGTTTATCACAAACAAAGTGATGGGAATACACAACACTACTTTAAACTTCAATCATGTTACTTTAATTAAAAAATACACTATATAAGTTGTCCAAAATGAACAGCAAAAAATATTATTTCTATGTCCTTTCAAATACTGAGAAACTGTGTAGTGTGGTACCCATGTATATTGCAACGTTCCAATGGACTGGTTTAATTAAGTTTCTTCTCTACAGTTTTGATGACTCTCAGGATGCTAATTGATGATTATCATCATTGCCCACTTTCTAGAACTCACATTAGTGTAGTGCATACTACACTAGGCTGTTCTTTTCTTTCGCTTAAGTAAATATCAATTTAAAAGTGGAGTAACTAAAGTTTCAGGACGACAGAAAAAAATGTCAATTTTGGTTTTGTAGGAAGATTTACCTCTATACTTAATTACTTCCACCATCTACGCTAGCTCTCTAGAACACAATCAATTTATTTAACATCCATGGTTATTGCTTTCAGTACAGTGAAGCATGACAGAGTGAAATGAAATGCTAGGAACAAAATGTAAAGGAGGTCAGACAAATAAAGAATATAAACGATAGGTGGCCACGCATAGAAGTTGTGTAATGATATTTGTATTTTAGGATTGCTGCCTCAATACACATAAAAATTATGAACTCTCATTTTCAACTTGCTTATCTGTTTAGAATGCAGCTTAAGAAGCAGACAAGTAGAGGGGACTCCCCTGGTGGCTGAGTGGTAAAGAATCCACCTTACAATGCAGGGGACGCGTGTTCGATCCCTAGTCAGGGAACTAAGATCCCACGTGCAGCGGGGCTACTATGCCTGCGCACCACAACTACTGAGCTTGCGCGCCTCAACTAGAGCCCCTGTGCCGCAAACTACAGAGCCCACGTGCTCTGGAACCCGTGCCCTACAACTACAGAGCCCATGCGCCCTGGAGCCTGTGCACCACAACTAGAGAGAAGCCTGCGTGCCACAACAAAAGATCCTGCATGCCTCAAAGCGGATCCTGCATGCCGCAACTAAGACCCAACACAGCCAAAAATAAATAAATAACAAATAAATCTTAAAAAAAAAAAAAAGAGAAGTAGACAAGTAGAAATTTTTTGCCAAAGGGAAAATAATTCTATTACTGAGAGGTTGGATATATGGCATCATAACCGCTGCTTGAAAGTTGGAGGAGAGCTATAGTGTCTTCTGCTCTTCTCTGTGCCAATAGGTTAGTTCGGTTCAAGAGGTTGGCAGGAATCATATCACATAAAGCATGGTTCATCAGAATTAGATTGTGAAAATTAAGGGGAGCCATCCCAGGATTGTATGTACTGAAAAGATATCCTAACACTTTAGGAAGGTCGATCTGTTTGCTAGAAGATTAATTTTAAGAGAGCCAAAAGGGGAACAACCTGTTGGGTGGTGGTCACAACTATTGAGATTTTAAAAAATGATGATGAATTGAACTAAAATAATGATAATAACATAAACATACACTGTGAATGTTGCTCTTTCAATCTTCATTTTACTGATGTGGAAGCTGAGGTACAGTGGAGTTAAATAACTTACCCAGAGCTACACAGCTAGCAGGAAGTAGAGCCAGGATTTACACATAGGGAGTCTCTATAATATACTGTTTGTAAGACTGGAGATAGTGATAAATCGTAGATTCAAGTGAGATTTGTAGGTAGGACTGATAGAAATTGGTCACTAAAAGGATGTAATAAGTGAGGGAAAACCAGAGGCTAGATGTATAGATCTGGGAATCATCAGCATCTATTGTGCAACTAACGCTATGGAAGAGGAAGAGGGAACGTGTGTAGATGAGGAAAACACTACATCTAAAAATGACACCCTAGGAACCCCCTAGATTTAAAGGTATGTGGGAAGAAAAGGAGCCTATCATGGTGATTAATGCAGAAACAATTTTGTCATAGGTATCAAGGGGGGATGAGATTTCAAGGAGGGTGCTGTCAAGAGAACCAAATTCTAGAGAAAGTATAATAAATACACAGTGAAAGCTGCCCATTGCTTTTTGATTTAATAATAGGAGGTCATCGGTGACCAGGGAAAGATTGATTTCTAGGTGGTAGAGACATGATCTAATTAAGTCTTAATTAGATCTAGCATAGACTTGACTCTGAACCTGATGATGTATATCTTGGAGAGTAGTAGGCTTGGAAAGGATACACATTTTGAGTATATGCTAAAAATAGGCATTGCCTAAGAAAGAACACTAAGAGATTTACTGGGAGAAAGAGAGAATGAAATATCAAGAGAGAGAAGGAAAGGGTATATTAAGTGATATTTTGAAAAAGAAGGTAGAAATAGATCTAAAAAGTAGAAAATAACTGCTAAAGGATAATACACTGAAGGATCCAAAGGAACCATGACACTAGAATTATTTGAGAAACTTGTATGGCCCAAATTTATACCATATGGGATTGGTCACACTGTGTCTCTTCTCCCAGAGATTTATCACTTTTGAAAAATAAGTTCCTTTCCTTTTCAGTCTTTGTAATCTGTCACTTTGATGTCTCCACACAAGGTCTGTACCGACAGATATTTTTATGCAGAAAATAGCACTCATTTCCCTTTCTGTATATGTGTGTGAATGCGTGTGATTATAAGAAAAAGATTTGAATCATGAAAGTTAGGGTGAGGCCCTGCATTTTTTTTTTTTTTTTTTTTTACACATCCTTTAAAAATAATAATTACTTGAAGTCTGTTTCCAGAGTTATAATGGTTTGAGCCACACCGTTTTCTAAATGCTCAAATTTGGTATGCAGCTTTATGACAGGAAGTTGGCCTTCAGAGCAGGAATGTATGTAAACAAAGAAATGTGGCTCACAGGAAGGTTTAGTTAAACCAAATCCCAGAGGCTGCTCCCACTCTGAGCTTCTTTCTGTATCTTGATTATTTGCAGATGCTTCACATGAAGCTAGAGATGAAACCCAAGAGTTAAGCTCCCTGAAACTCCCAAAGCTGTTCACGGTCAGCTTGGAGCGTCAACCAGCTAAACCAAACAATGAGAAGGAAGTAAGAAATTTAATGCCATCCTGCTTCAAGATCAATGAAGTACTTTTTCCTCCCTTGGGAATCAAACCTCAACCCTGAACTTTGAAAAGAGAGACACAAAAAGTCAAATAATACAACTGCCTGGAATCATCACTCCAAACACGAAGGGTTAAATGTTATAGTTGTTTGGCCCTTCGACATGATTATAAGATCACACACCTGCTGAGGTTCAAATGCTATTGTCTTGCCAGAAGTGCATAGCTCTGCCTCCTTTCTTGGCTGTAAAAATGCTAAGAGGCCAAGGGCTACAAATCGTTTTATATAAAGTCATGGAAACTTTATAGAATAAAATAGATGAAGAAGAAAAAAAAAGAAGACATTTTTGTCCGTCTTAGAAAGTCTGTCTGCATGAGTGAAAGCAAAAAATTTCCTGATTCCTGCCATGCTGTCTAATACAAAGATGTAACCCCATTCTTCTGGAAACTAGGGGCTGCTTTCTTTTCCCCAAGCTAAGCAATTAGGGGAAGTGGCAAGAAGGTAAAACTGGTGTTATGTTCTTGGAAATCTGCTGGGTGTCATGCTTTGTGCGAATGGAACAGTAGAGAAATGAGCTGAGACAGGCCTGGCAGAGGGGGTCAAGGTCAGGGACCACCACACTGCTGCCCCAGCAGCTCCCACTTCCCAAGGAATATGGGAGATGGATCCTGCAGGTGCCCAGAGGCCCTAGAATTAATCCTCAAACAGATACAGTTGGGCTGGGTGGTTTTGCTGAGATCACTACAGAGAGGCTTGCAGCTTGAGACCACCTACCTCCTGGGGCTCTGCTGGAGAGCATAGTAAACTCTCAAGGAACTGCCAGTTCCTAAGGGCGCTGCCCAGAAGTGAGCTACCAGGACTTCCCCGGCTGTCCAGTGATTAAGACTCCGTGCTTCAAAGCAGGGGGCGCTGGTTCAATCTCTGGTCAGGGAACTAAGATCTCACATGTCATGCAGCCAAAAAAAATACAATAAAAATAAATTTTAAAGAATTTTAAAAAAGAATGTTGTTATTAAAAAAAAAAAACAAAACTCTCCACAACTCTCCACATTGAGGCTCTGGATAAAGTGCTAGAATAGTGGGCATGGGTAGCAAGTGGGGAGGCAGGCGGGAGGGTTGCAGCTGTCAAGTGAGAAAGGATCTGTGTTTGCTTTCTCCTGTTCCACTCACCAGTACCTGAGAAGCTGACATCACGAAACGTGCATAAGAAGTATGAGAGCCGCATGAAACCCACCTCATGTGGTAGCTATTAGAACTTCAGCTCTTACGGGGGAAAGGAAAGGATTTTTTAGAATATGATATGAACTTTTAAAATAAACAAGGATGAGTTGTATAGACCAAGAAGAGACTGAATAAACTGAAAGTGGCTGAAAAACAATGAAATTGGGCCAAATAATTATTAACAAATGTGGCTTTTAGCCAGTGAGAATATGAGCTTCAAGTTTGCAGAAATGTGGGCAAGTCACTGAAAGAAAATAAAATTGTTGCACATTTACAACTTGGTCAGATGAGGTTGCTCAATAAACTCATTACATATGACAGCTCAGTTCTGGAGTGAATATATTAGACAAATTATTATGTACTCTCATTTTTGTGTTTCCTGTTTGTTGACATTGAAAATAGTGAGTTCTTTATTCACAGGTAGGTAGCGCATTTCTATGTCTGGATATTTCCTGAATCTTTTGAGAAAAAAAAAATATGGGTGTTATGTTTTTAAAGAAAAACCTGTTGCCTTTCTCACTGTTAACACAGTCAAAAGCCCCAAAGCCTTTGGGTTTGTTGACAGTTATGACCTCACACTCTGCTAATTCTACCACTTACAAATTTATTTTTATTTCCACGTGCACTTGCCTAGTACACACACACACACACACAGACACAGACTCTCTCATCTCACAGATGCACACTGGTCTAATTCTAGCTCTATTGCATACTGACATGGTCCTTCTATTGCAGTGGGAGGGAGAAATGTACATGGCATCATGTCACCTGACTACAGTAAGCAGTGGTCTGGCCTGCCTTCAGGTGCCCTTTTTCTATGGGCACCGACCTCAAGAAGCTTGGCAGTTACGACTTTCTCATTGAGACGAGGTCTTTCTCTATCTGAGCTTAGTTTTATAAAATTAGGTATGGTTTTCACCCTTAGGAGAATTTTTTTAAACAAACAGAACATTTAAGAGTGCACACTGACCAATCGAATCTGGGGCTAGAGCCTGGGTTTGGAGAGAATGCTCATATACTGATCAGTGTCTCCAGAATTCCTCTGGGGAAAATCAAAGCAGTGGCTAGGGATAGAGTCATGCCAACAAGGCTTCACCTCAAATGTTTGATTTGGTTCACAAGATTAAAATGTCAAAATAGCATTTATTATTTCCATTCCTTTCCTAAAAGAAATAATATTTCACTTCTACTATGCTTTAGGTTTCATTGTTCCTGTAATTATCTAAAAATATATTTTACTTTTTCCATGTGATAGATAGGAAATATCTAATTTTACTAATGCCAAAATGTTCTCTTTTTGGTAATGTATAAATGTTCTTTTTTTTCCTTAATTTGATTTGTTGAAAGTAAGTTTTCATTAGTAAGCATGTCATAATAATGTAGACTTTTATTATGAGTATCTCCATCTCCTCTAGCAAAGCTATGCATAGCATAGGAGACTTGCTAGGCTTCGAGAATAGTAAGACTGCACACAGGGTTCTGGGGGGAAATGCAAATTATACAAAAAAGGTGAAATATGAAAAAAAGGTGAATTATTATGTTCATGTGAAAAAGAGCTAATGAGACTGAACAGAACCACTGAATTAACATCCTATGTTGTTGAGACTGAAGCCTAGGGAGAAATTACTTTCGTGGGTCATCCAGTTAGAACCAAATTAGATTCTCCTATTTTTCTTCCCCCCCCTGACTTAACCATCAAGTCATCTCTTCTACTGCTTTTTCCTGGTTTTGGATATTTAATGAAGAGTAGGAGGCATTCTGAGAAGAGAAAATAGCTGTATGATGCTACAGATACAGACATGGAGAAGAGGGAAGTAATTATAAATTAGTTACCTCAGTGGGAGAGCATTCATACTGAGGCACCCTGGGAAAAGCACCTGGAGAAACAGGTGTAAATTCTAAGTGTCTCTCTCTAAATATGACTTACAGACTGGAGTCGTGAATTCTTGAAAAACGTTTTTCTTTGGAGTCAGAAATTTGGCACTAGGCATTCTAAGCCTTGAGGCTGGAGCTTCATTGAACAGCGAGGGCTGGAAATGCTATTTGGGTCAACAGCATAGAGGAAATATTTAGAGCTATGAAAATTTATGAATTCTCCGAAGGAGTGAACTTAAAAGGTCATTGGTAAATACAGAATCATGGAGAAACTTAGACATATGGGCCAGTAGGAAGAAGAGAAGAAATCAAAAGAGATAGCATAGGAAAAAAACTGTAAACGTTGAAATGGAATTCAGTTTTGTGCAGTATCAGACTAACATATAAAGAGACAATTTCAGGGAAGAAGCCATCTATTAAGTAGAAAATAATGAAGAATTAAAATAGACATTTGGATTTTGTGGGGAAAAAAATGTCTGTGAGTTTCCAGACTATTTTTAGTAAACAACAGCTTTTCAATTGCTTTAAAGACTTGAATAAATAAAAGAATAAATGAATAATTTAACAGATATTTATGGAGCAACTACTACATGCTAGGCATATTCTATTGATGTTTTCATGTTATTTATGACCAACACCTTAGAACACCACTTCAGCCTTAACTTTTTCCAGCATGTTTATCTCTAGTAAGTATAAACACTCTCCTTCAAATTATTCAGTAATGCCATGATCTCTTTGGATTATTTGGTGCAGGAAACCCTTAGACAAAAAGATCTTACGAGATTTCTATCTTTAGGACTGTATTTTGGCTCCAGTTGGAAAAAATACTTAAGGATCTTTATGAAATTCCTGTTAACTAGTTGGAAGAACAATTATTGTGGCTTACAGATGAGAAGGTTTTCATTTTATTTCATATTTTATTTCATTTTATAGTAAGAGTTTCAGAATAAGGACCTTTGCTGTACGTCTCCTGTAATTTCCTATTTGGTTTGGTAAGATATGACAGGCTAGTAGGATAAGTAGCAAGAATATCCCTTTAACCCCTGGAGCAAATAACTCTATGCAATGGATGCTTCTTAACCTCTAGGTCAGTGTTCTCAAGAGACACCAAAATTCTTTCGGAAAGGAAAGGATAAGACACAGTTTGAGATCATAGGGAAAGGAGAATTTCAATATATCTAAAGTTATTTTACTAAAATTTTCTTCTGATCCAGCTTTTAAGAGACTTAGGCCAGGTCCCTATGCCAAGGGATGTTCATTCATTGTTTAGTCATTCCATCAATATTTATTAAGCAACTATTAGGTGCTGGGTAACGGGGCTAAAGCAAGGAACAAGAGAGGCAAGGATTTTTTTCGTGTATGTGTGGCTCTTATTTTCTAATATATAGTTATATAATAAATAACTAAACAGTTTTGGGTATTTTGAAGTAGAGTGAAGAAAAATAAAGAAAGCTACGGAGAAAAAAGCAAAGTATATATATGGGGGATGGGGCTAGGTAATGGCTTATTATACACACTGAAGCAGTGATATTAGAGCCTGGACCTCAATGACATGAAAAAGTGAGTAATGCAACTATCTGAAGGAAAGAAGTTCCACAGCAAAGAAATACAAAAGCACTGCCCTACAAGAGGATGAACTAGGGGCATGTTTGAGAAACAAGAGATGGGGTGGGGAGGTTGTGGTAGAAATACAGCTGGAGAGGTACTATTTTTAAGTAATCAAATCATTAGGGCTTGGTCGTGAATTGGGCTTTTATTCTAAGGGAGATGGGAAGACACACTAGGGTTTTGCATAAGGAAGGGATACTATCCGATTTTATTTTTTAAATATCACAGAGCTACTTTGTGTAAAGTAAATTAAAGTGGGACAGGAGGGAAAGGAGAGGAATCAATTAAAGAGGCTGTTACAGATGTACAGGAGACAGAAAAGTGGACTAAGATGGCAGCTATAAAGGACATAAGTGGTCCAAGTCAAGCTGTGCAATATATCAGTAGCAAGTTGAGAGTGCAAGCCATTTTTTTTTTTTTTTTTTCTTGAGCAGATTTTATGACAAATAGGAGAGTAGTTCTCCTAACTTTGGCATGGTGGTGATTGGACCAATGCAAAAAAAATAGCTAAAAAAAAAAAAAAAAAGAGCTATAATCATGTGAGCATGAGTTAACAGAAGGAAAACCAGTTATATAAAAGTAAAACACAGTTTCCTTACTTTAATACTAATCAGATAAAAATAATAGGAATTCAGATGATGAAAGAACAACACTAGAATCCAGTACTACCAAAATTTTGGATTTTACAGACCTTAAAAAGAATGACTAATATTGTGATGTCCTCTTTTACTTCATCAACTAAGCATATTTTAAAAACAATAGCAGAATAAACAAAACTAAAAGACAACCCACAGAATGGGAGAAAATATTTGCAAATGAAGCAACCGACAAGGGATTAATCTACAAAATACACAAACAGTTCATGCAGCTCAATATCAGAAAAACAAACAACCCAATCAAAAAATGGGCAGAAGATCTAAATAGACATTTCTCCAAAGAAGACATACGGATGGCCAAGAGGCTCATGAAAAGATGCTCAACATTGCTAATTATTAGAGAAATGCAAATCAAAACTACAATGAGGTATCACCTCACACCAGTCAGAATGGCCATGATCAAAAAATCTACAAACAAATGCTGGAGAGGGTGTGGAGAAAAGGGAACCCTCCTGCACTGTTAGTGGGAATGTAAATTGGTACAGCCACCATGGAGAATAGTATGGAGGTTCCTTAAAAAACTAAAAATAGAACTACCACATGATCCAGCAATCCCACTCCTGGGCATATCTGGAGAAAACCATAATTCAAAAAGATACATGCACTCTGGTGTTCATTGCAGCACTATTTACAGTAGCCAGGACATAGAAGCAACCTAAATGTCCATCAACAGAGGAATGGATAAAGAAGATGTGGTACATACATACAATGGAATATTACTCAGTCATAAAAAAGAGTGAAATAACGCCATTTGCGGCAACATGGATGGACCTGGAGGTTATCATACTAAGTGAAGTAAGTCAGAGAAAGACAATATCACGATATCACTTATATGCAGAATCTAAAAAAAATGATACAAATGAACCTATTTACAAAACAGAAATAGAGTCACAGATGTAGAAAACAAACTTATGGTTACCAAGGGGGAAAGGTGGGGGAGGGATAAATTGGGAGATTGGAATTGACATATACCCACTGCTATATATAAAATAGGTAACTAATAAGAACCTATTGAACAGCACAAGGAACTCTACTCAATACCCTGTAATCACCTATATGGGAACAGAATCTAAAAGAGAGTGGATATATGTATATGTATAACTGATTCACTTTGCTGTACAGCAGAAACTAACAGCACTGTAGATCAACTATACTCCAATAAAAATTAATTTAAAAAATAAAAATAGTGGAAATAACATCTCTTCTAATGCTCATTTATTTAATCACATTTTTTACCTTTATTATAAACGTGATCCATTATCTTTATTTTTCTTGCTATTCAATGAAAAAATGAAATTTTTTTTCATTGACAAAATTTTACTGACAAATGAAAGCTTCATGATCAGGCCCCCAACACTAGCCATCTTCTAAAGACTGACAACAAACTTCAAGATTACTTTGTATAATATTAATTTTGGAGTCACTTTAGTACTTGTGGAGTAACTCAGTTGTTTTTATACCAGTTTTATACCAAAATTAGGATTGCCAGATAAAATACAAGACATCTAGTTAAATTTCAATTTCAGACAAACAATAAATAATTTTTTAGTGTGTTTCAAATATTTCATAGGACATACTTACAGTAAAAAGTTATTTGTAATTTACCTGAAATTGAAATGTAACTGAATGTTCTACATTTTTGTTTGCCAAATCTGTCAACCCTGACCCAAATCCCTTCAGGAAGTTTCTAGGTACATTTTCCTTTGTAGTTTACACTGAAGTACCTAAAAATAGGTCAGTATAGATACATTTAAAATGTATCTATTCTGTCACCAAGAATACTGGTACATTATCATTTTCAGACTCCTAAAAAGAGCATTTTTTAGTTAATATACCAATCTCGGTTTCCTTATAAGCATTTTCTATTTAGTTATGAAAATAATGCAGTCTATCTACTGAAGTGGAAACAACTTCTAATCGCTGTCAGTGAAAGGTGTAGTATTTATGATATTGATGCATATGTACCGATTCATCTGAAGCCTGTAAGTCAAGTGCTTAAAGGAAAAGCATCCTTAATTCCTTTTTTAAGGGAATTTATTACCTTCAATAGTTTGACCAAGCTTGTAAATGCAATAATACATTCTCTTTCTTCTTGGATTCTGTGTACATATTATACACTCCCTGCAAGGCATGGAGTGACTAGATGAATGTTTGAAAATAATTGGGATGAAGTGAGTTTTCCTCACTTGTGTACACATGATTGTCCTGCTACTGCCCTTGGTATTGCTTTGACGATTTTGCTTCCTTCCATTAAATGCTAATACAATGCATCATTTGGTCGTATTTCTAGCTAATGGATAGCAAGAGACTTATGATTCTTATAAAGAAATGTTTCTAATCCAAACCCACATACTTTTTTTAATGTCTGAATCTGTTTGCTATTTTTTAATAGAATCTTGGATGAATTTTATACAGAGGCAATCTATACCTCCATTGAAGCTTTTCAAAGTGCTTTTTGTTTGTCTGTTTTGGTAGGAAAGAAGAAAGACCATTCTTTAAATTATACTTATCAATCTGAAATAGGCAGTGAGTCTGGAAGTCTTTGAAAAGACGGAGACACAGAGTAAGGGAAAAGAGAGAGACCTTGTTTCCTTGTAATTTGCAGATGTAATTATCCTGAATATGGAGGAGCAAGCTGAAGCAGCTGGCATGGATTTTGACCACATTTAAATTGTTTATAAGCAACCCTCTCCAATAAACACGGGTGTTCCAGATGCAAGGGGAGATTGTGGTATTTGAAATCTGAGAAAGAAAAAAAAACGGGTATACTTGGAGAGTATGTGGTAGGATACAAGGCCATTTATAAACAGAATGAACACCAGGCAAGTCAAGGCTAGGCCTCTTGAACAAGCACTGAATATCTGCACCACTTTCAAGATGTAGAAATCTTATTTGAAACTCATTAAAAGGAACTGTAGAGAGAAAAGGCCCAGATACAGCAACTTAAAAAGAAAACAGTAATATACACTTCCAATATTCTTATTCAGGATTGCATTAAGGCAGTGAAGGATGTTTATGCAAGTAACGAGCCCTAGAATTTCAACACCGACAAGAAAAATTTATACTTCTAATCCCCCCCGAAAAAATGGCTTTTGATGCGAAAGGTAAAGATTGTAATTTGTAGCTTAATAGTACAGAGAGATTGAATATGTTTCTATACCATCTCTGCCATTTGAGGAGCTTCTGATTTTTCAGTTCAGATTCTCCTGAATAAACAGAAGACTGTGAGGAGAGAAAATGTACCATGAGGCAAGATTGTGCAGTAGAGGGGACCACACTGGGGCTTGCAGGCACTCATTAATGTGTATATTGGATACATGTGTTGAATGTCCCGTCCAGACAAGACACATCCGCAGACGCTGGCGATATCACACGGGTGTCACAATGTCCTACCTGCCTCCCTGGAGCTCCTCATCTCAGGGCCGGACAGAAGTGGGTCTAGTTCACTGACTGTGTGACCTTGTGCAACTTCAATTTACTCAACTTCAGCCTCAGTTTCTCCCTGTAAAAACAACAAGAACAAAATAGATACACAGCCTTTACCTCAGGTAATGTTTTTTTCAGTTTTCAAACATCAACTCTGTTAGGATTATACTTTTCATTCAATCAAATTCAGTTTTTTGTGAGGACCTTTGACAAATGTATACAGTCGTATAAGCACCAGCATGAGTGTGATTTAGAACATTTGCATCACTCTAGAAAATTCCCTTGGGCCACCTGGCAGTCACTCCTGCCCTGAAGACCAGCCCCTGACAAACTCAGATCTGCCTCCTGTGTCCTGTCACTATAGTTTTAACTTTTAAGATTTCATGAATAAAAGCAATCATACATCACATCCTCTTCTGTATCTGGCTTCCTTCACTCAGTAGAATGCTTTTAGAATTTACCCTCGTTTTGTGTATCAGTATTATTTCATCGTATGGACCTTATGTGTTGTTTAGATAATTAAGTAAGAGAGTTTATGGTAGAGGCTGGTGAGCATTTCCTGATTTACAGAAATTGTTGAATGTGTGGCAACTATTATTAAATGATTCTCTGACTCAGACATTATTTTCTGTCGAGATTTAAGGAATAATAGTACATTTAAGAAGTAATATTTTTGGCTAATGTCCACAGGCTCCAGTTATAAATATAATAAGAAATTGGAGAATTTAGACATTCTCTGGAAAAACTGAAGCTGCCTTTGATTCAATTAGCGAACATGTTCTTTAGATTGATTCATCAAGTTACATTGTCTCAATTCTATTTTCACTCTGTATGTGTAGATAAGGCCACGCTTAGAAACATAATCTCCAAGGGTCAGTCTTTATTGTCACAGACGTGACAAGTCATGTCATCGCACCTCTAGCAATCACAGTCTCTTAATGGCATCATAAAACCTGACACACCATTTTTTTTTTCCTTCAGGAGAGAAAATTAGGAAGTTCAATTTCAATATAGAAAAGGCGCTCAGAAAAGTGATCACAGATAAATCTCGAAGCTATTTTCAGAAAGAGGTTTCATTTCCTATGTCTTGTACACTAAAAGTATGTCTCTGAAATTAACTCATTTTTTATGTGTGATCACCATCCAAACCATGTTATAATTTCTACAATCCTCAAGTTACAGTCTATTTGATGCCTGGAATTAGAAGGCTAAATTTGGGAGGTAGCTTGACCTATAATACTTTACTAATTCAAAAGAGAACTGTATGCTAGCTCAGAACTTGAAATCTGAATTTGACTTTTGCTTCTGAGAACTGGTGATCAGGATTTGCAGTTTGCAACTTCAACCAATCCAGGATTCATTACTGAGATCAGCAGACTGCCTACAAATGCAACCCTAGGCTGCTTGCTACTTACACTTAAATATAACTTAGCTGTAAACAGCTTAACTAGAACTTGTGGAAATGCCATCACTTTGCATACGTAAAAAATTTACTCCATCATATATTGTATTTATGCCTAAAATATTATTTGGCAGGTTAGTTTTACTATTACTATGTTATTGATGGTCAGAAGTTTTAAACCCAAATTTTGATTTTTTTTCAACCCTTTGTACACTACTGCTTGATTGAAGACAGTTAGTCATTATTGCGTACCAACTGCAGCGTTCCTGGAGGGGCTGCATCAATGCACCCAGGTCCTCTTTTAATCACGTACTCCTCAGTGTAAAAAGGAAAAGAGGGATATCAGTAGGCTGAGGAAGGGCTGGCATTTGTACCAAGGAAGGGTGGAGCCAGTGTTCACCTGTATTTCAGTTCAGATCCATTTCACCTATTTGAAAAGCTACTGTTAATGAATTTGCTTGTAACTATGATTCAAATGCAATAAAATCTTCCTACTCTTCAACACCAGGGTGAGGAAATGCCAGGAAAATTTCATTGTTGACACTATCTTCAGGAACCAATGAGGACTTGGTGGTGGTGGTGGTATTTTTTTCATACACTCTTTTTTTTTTTTTTTTAATTTCTTTTTGGCTCAGCTTGAGGATGATGAAGGCAAGCTGTGAATTGTGAACTCCAGAAGGGCAGAGGTGGGGACAAAAGAGAGACAGAGACATGGCTCTTGTCTCTATAACACAAACTATCCACATAAAGTAAAGCTCTTCGAGATGGTGCACCGGAATGCATTTAATTAACAAAATAGCCTGTCTTTCCATTTCCAAAGAAATTTTTAATGAAAACATACTGTATTTTTGTCATCACCATATTTCTTGCAATAAGACTTCACATCTTTGTTTCCTTGTCTTTTTTCTGTCTCACACAGGATACATTTCTTGGGGAATTTCTACAACCAGTGGTCTGAAAACATGTTCTTTTTTTTTTATTACTGTGACTGAGACAAAAATATATTTTACATTTGCAACCACATGTACACATTTCTACTTAAATAGTTATAAATATAAAGTTATACTGTAACTTAAATAAAAGTTAAACAAAACTTGTATAAAACTTTACTTACCCTTACCATGAGTGATACACCCTATTTTTCAGTCTATTCTATTGTATAAAAAATGTCTTCATGATCTACCATATTGGTCTCACTACCCACTGATGGCTTGCAAACCACATATTGGAAAACTGGTATAAATATGTTTGTATCCTGCAATGGCTTGGTAGGATCTATGTATGTCTGCAAAAAGTTGAATTTAGACTTTTTAAATATAGTCTCCCTGTAGTATAAAACACTGTTCTTAAGAAGAAAGAAAAAATTGTTAATTTTGATTAATTTTTATTGTATTCAATAAATTTTTGCATCTAAACTGTTTCTTATACAAAGTATCATTAGTGTAGGAATCAGGAGGCCTGGTTTCTAGTTTTTGCCCTTCTGCTAATTAGCAATATGTCCTTGGGCACTTATTTCACCTAAAGGAGCCTCAAGAATACAAGAATTCTCTCTTTCTCTCTGTATGTATATAAATATAATATATATATGCACGTGTATGGGTGTATCTTTGTTTTGTTTTTTTTACCATGCGTTTATGTTTATGTTTTTAATAATATAAAGAAAAATGAATAAACTTAACTGGATTGCTTCTGAACTTCTGTTTAGGTTAAAAAATAAGCATTCTGTTATTTGCCATCAGTAAGTTATAACCATGTAATTACTTCTCTAGTAGAGGTAACAAGATTGCCCAGCTCCATGGCCTTTTTCTTGACTGGTTCTCCTGAGAAATTTGGATCTCATATTTTTTAAGATAACCAATTAGAGCTACTTTGTGGTACAGGTGATGGTGAGAAAATATGCAAGACTTGTAATAATCTAACACACAATCTCTGCTAATGACTAGCTGGTAATCCCTAACCCTAAATCTAACTTTATTTTTTAACTCCTTTTTTTTCTTTCCCAAAAGCAACCCATGTTTCTATTTCTTATATGAGGTCTAAGACTTCTCTATATGGAACAGTGAAATGTGAACTATTCACCACAATGCTTTCCTCTGCTGTATTCATTTTTCAAGAACAATTACTGGCTAAGAGATACTAAAATGTGATGCACCCTTAATAATAACTTAAACACACTGGTAAAACTCAATTGTATGTTCTTTTCTGTCCTTTTCAACAAGGGTGATATTTAATTAAATGTAATGTAAAGCCACATAAACAAAAAACCTTTCTTGTTATTACAAACTCTTCATTTAACATTTTTTTCTTCTAGAAATTTTGATATAAAGCGTTCAGATTTTCGTATGAATTATACTCTAGACGTGCTAAGTAAGATGTCTCTATTAAATTTGTGGATCCCTATTCAAGACATAAATTTATTGTTTGACCACTGCAGCATACACATACAGTGATACAAGCTTCATGTTTCTGTGCTTGTATTTAAACCAGCTTTAGACATCAAAGATTTGCATTATATTGATGTGAATTGAACGATAGGGCCGAAGAATAGCCTTTTGTAGGGGGATATGGAGCTTAAAAGAAATAGCTAAGCGGTCATGCTTCACCCTTTCAAACAGCATATTTCATATTCAGTACCACAAGATGGTCTTTCTCTGAACAGCCTTCATTTCATGTGTCTGTTGGGGTGAGATAGCCTGTCTCAATGCAGGCTGGTTAAGTACTTGAGAACTGAAAGTTTCTGAATATACATAATCAGACCTCTCAGTCTGCAAGGGTAGATAAATTACAGTTTAATTGGAGATGTATACTGAATATTTGTTCATGTAAATATTTGCATTGAGGGTAAAGTTTTGAAATACTGTCTCTATAGCATTAGTTACATAAAAACTGTGTGACATTCGGGGTGGATGACCAACAGGGACTTACTGTGTATCTCAGGGAAACCTGTTCAATGTTATGTAGCGACCTAGATGGGAAGGGAATTTGAAGGAGAATGGATATATGTGTATGTATGGCTGAGTCACTTTGCTGTACACCTGAAACTATCACAACATTGTTAGTCAATTATACTCCAGTATAAAATAAAAAGTGAAAAAGAAAAAAAACAAAGCTGTGTGACAAATATGGAGTCCTAAAGAATAGGAGAAAATTTAGGAATCTGCATGTGGATTTCATGGGTCTCAGAAGAGGTATGCTTCTCTATCACACTATAAAAAGTACTTCTGGTGGCCAAAAGGTACAAACTTCCAGTTATAAAATAAATAAGTCCTGGGGATATAATGTACGGCATGGTGACTATTATTAGTAATAGTGTACTGCATATTTGAAAGTTTCTAAGAGAGTAAATCTTAAGAGTTCTCATCACAAGAAAGAAATGTATAACTATGTGAGGTGATGGATATTGACTATATTATTGTGATCATTTTTCAATACATACAAATATCTAGTTATTATAGTGTACAATTGAAACTAATACATCATTATATGTCAACTATATCTCAGTATAAATAAATACATAAATAAATAAATAAATAAATAAAATTACTCTAGTCACTTGTAAATGTTCTATATGCCACATTTAGTTATGCACTTTCACTTGTAAAACTATAAAACTCAATAGTAAAAAGAATAACTAAAAAATACATAATATGTACTCAGCATTAAACTAGCTTTTTGGCTAAGGGGATATTTAGGACCTAAAGTTGATTTTAGTCATGAATTGTCACCCTGAGAGGTGATTCTGTCAGAAGTGAAGGGTGATGTGGGAATTGAGAAGTTGTGGGGAGAATTCTAGATTGAGCTACTCTAACTTTATGTAAACACATCCCAGAATCTGCTTAACTACCTTATTCCTGCCAAAGATTTCTTTCAGGTGAGAAACGTATCAACAAAATATAATAACATTTGAGACTCCATGAGTCTAATGTGAAGCAAGAGAAATTATCAATATAGATTAAAACCTTCAAAGATTAAAAAATCTTAATTGTATGTTTTCATTTATGACTATCAATTATAATAAAATAACAGTAATTAGCTATCAAACTGACTAGAGCTAATTAGATCATTTTTATGTGTAAGTATGTATGTTATGTATCAGGATCATTAAAGAAAACAGAAATCACACTAGGTAATTCAAATAGAAAGATATTTAAAATAAGGGTTTGAGATAAGGGAAAAAATTTTTAAAAATAAAAAAGATCAGTGAAACCAAGAGCTGGTTTTTTGAAAAGACAAACAAAATTGATAAACTCTAGCCACGTTCACCAAGAATAAAAGAGAAAGGACCCAAAGAAACAAAATAGAAAATGAGGAGAAATAACAACCGATACCACCCAGATATAAAAAGTCATGAGAATACCATGAACAGTTACATGCCAACAAATCGGATGACCTAGAAAAAATGGACAAATTTCTAGAAATATACAGCCTGCCAAGACTGAGGCAAGAAGAAACAGACAACTTGAACAGACAGATCACTGAAAGTGAAATTGACATCATTAAAAAAAAAACAAAAAAAAAACAAAAAAAAAAACCTCCCAGCAAACAAAGGTCCTGACCAGAGGGCTTCACAGGAGAATTCTATCAAACATATAAAGGAGAACTAACACCTTCTCTTCTCAAACTATTCCAGAAATTTGAAGAGGAGGGAACAATCCCAAAGTCATTCTACGAGGCCACCATCACCATGATACTAAAACCAGACAAAGAGATCACAACAAAAGAAAATTATAGGCTGATATCTTTCATGAATATAGATGCAAAAATCCTCAACAGAATATTATGAAACCAAATCCAAAAATACATAAAAAGCATGCTATACCATGATCAAGTTGGAATAATTCCCTGGTCAAAAGTATGGTTCAACATTCGCAAATCAATCAATGTGAAACACCACATTAACAAAAGGAAGGATAAAAATTACATGATCATCTCAATAGATACAGAAAAAGCATTTGACGAAATTCATCATCCATTCATGATTAAAAACTCTCACCAAACTGGATATACGGGGAACATATCTCAACATAATAAAAGCCATTTATGACAAACCCACAGCTAACATAACATTCAACAGTGAAAAGCTGAAAGCCTTCCTGCTAAATTAAGGAACAAGACAAGGATGCCCACTCTCACAACTTCTATTAATGTAGCCCTAGCCACAGCAATCAGATAAGAAATATATGGTATCCAAATTTGGATGTGAAGAGGTACAACTGTCACTATTTGCAGATGACAGGATACTCTATATAGAGAATCCTGAAGTCTCCACCCAATTAGAACCATTAGAAATAATAAATGAATTCAGCAAGGTTGCAGGATACAAGATTAATATATAGAAATCTGTTGTATTTCTATACATTAATAACAAAATTTCAGAAAGAAAATTTTTAAAACTCCCATTTAAAATCACATAAAAAATACCTAGGAATAAACTCAACCAACCATAAACTTAACCATGTCTTAACATGACATTTTCCATAGAACTAGAACAAACAATCCCAAAATTTATAAGGAACCACAAACGACGCTGAATTGCCAAAGCAATCCTGAGAAAAAAGAACAAAGTTGGAGGCATACTCTTCCCAGACTTCAGACTATACTACAAAGCTACAGTAATCAAAACAGCAGTGTGGTTTTGGCACAAAAACAGACACATAGATCAATGGAACAGAATAGAGAGCCCAGAAATAAACTCACATACCTATGGTCATTTAACCTATGACAAAGGAGGCAAGAATATACAATGGGGAAAAGACAGTCTCTTCAACACGTGGTGCTGGGAAAACTGGACAGCCACATGTAAAACAATGAGATTAGAACACTCCCTCACACTATATACAAAAATAAACTCAAAATGGTTTAAAGACCTAACTTTAACACCTGAAACCATAAAACTCCTAGAAGAGAACACTGGCAGAACACTCTAACATAAATCACAGCAATATTTTCTTGGATCAGTCTCCTATGGCAAAAGAAATAAAAGCAAAAATAAACAAATGGGACCTAATTAAACTTGAAAGCTTTTGCACAGGAAAGAAAATCATCAACAAAACAAGAAGACAACCTATGGAATGGTAGAAAATATTTGCTAATAATGCACTTGACAGCTCATACAACTCAAAGTCAAGAGAACAAAGAACCCAGTCAAAAAATGGGAAGACCTGAATAGATATTTCTCCAAAGAAGACATACAGATGGCCAATAGGCACATGGAGATGCTCAACATCACTAATTGCTAAAGAAATGCAAATCAAAACCACAATGAAATATCACCTGCCATCTGTCAGAATGGCTATCATCAAAAAGTCTACAAATAAGTAATGTTGGAGAGGACGTAGGGAAAAGGGAACCCTCATACACTGCTGATTGGAATGTAAATTGGTGCAGTCACTATGGAAAACATTATGGAGGTTCCTCAAAACTAAAAACAGAACTACCATATGATCCAGCAATTCCACTTCTGAGTATATATCTGGAAAAAAATGAAAACACTAACTTGGAAAGATACATGCACCCCAATGTTCACAGCAGCATTATTTACCAAGACATGGAAGCAACCCATTTGCCCACCAATAGACAACTGGATTAAGAAGATGTGAGATACATATACACAATGGAATATTATTCAGCCATAAAAAATGAAATACTGCCATTTGCAGTGACATGGATGGACCTAGAGAATATTATGCTTAGTGAAATACGTCAGACAGAGAAAGAGAAATACTGAATGATATCACTTACATGTGGAATCCAAGAAAATAATATAAATGAATGCATATGCAAAACAGAAACAGACTCACAGATATAGAAAACAAACCTGTGGTTATCAAAGGGGAGAGGTAAAGGGGGAGAAACAAACTGGGGTATGGGATTAACAAATACAAACTACTATATATAAAATAGATAAGCAACAAAGATACTGTATAGCATGGGGAATTATACCCATTATCTTGGAATAACCTATAATAGAGTATAGTCTGCCAAAATACTGAATCACAATGCTGTACACCTGAAACTAACGCAATATTGTAAATCACCTATACTTCAATTAAAAATAAATAAAAATGAATAGGTAATAAAGCAAAATAAATAAATAAATAATACAAGGGTTTGGAAGCTTAGAAAAAATCATTGAAAGGCTTGAGAGAGTTACAGTTAAGATGTAGGTGGATGTCATTAGGTTTTAGTTTTGGTGCCTCAGTTTTGCTCCTGAGAGTCAAAAACTTGTTGCTCCCACTTTGAGTTATAAAACTGTATGACACAGGTGTCAATGACACAACTGATCAGTAACCTCAAGGCTGGGTATTTATAGGGAAGCATAGTCTAGCTGGCCACAACAAAACCTTCCATCTGCCAAAGTCCATGGGCCCACAGCCCTCTGGAGCTAGAACAAATGCCACAAGGTGGCAGCATGGTTGGTATTTTGGGCTTGGTATTGGGGAAAGAAGCCAAAAAACTATGCCTAGAAATATACTAGAAGAAAATTCACTAAAATATTAACAGTATCTTACCTATGTTATGATAGTAAATGAGATTTTGGTCTTCAATGTATGTTGATTTTTTTAAATTACATGGGATTATTGTAGCAATTCCATTTCTACTGATATTAGTTTCTTATCACTGCATAATAAATCACCACAAACTGAATGGCTTACAACAACCCATTTATTATCCTAGAGTTTTTTGAATCAGAAATCTGGGCACAGCTTAGCTGGGTCCTCTACTAAGGGTCTTACAAGACTGCAATCCAGGTGTCATCCAGGACTGGGGTCTCATCTGGAGGCCTGACTAGGCAAAAAACCCATTTCTAAGCTCATCGGACTGCTGGCTGAATTAAATTTTTTGTAGTTATAAAACTCATGGGGGCTTGCTTCTTTAAGGCTTCTCTGAACTCAGGGAAAACCTAATCCTGGTTTTAAATGTCTTACCTGATTATGTCAGGCCCTCCCAGGATAATCTGTCTTTTATTAACTCAAAGTCAACTGATTCAAGTCCTTAATTATATCCTTTAGCTTTTGCCTATATGGAGAAAGTAACATAATCTTGGGAGTGATATCCCATCACATTCACAGGTCCTGCCAACACTCAAGGACAGGAGATTACACAAGAGCTTAGGTCACTGTAAATTATTTTAGAATTCTGCCTACCATAATTGTTAAAACAGATGTATTGGGAATTTTATGCTTCATGCTACAGGACACAACCTTTCAGGGTGTTCTTTAGCTGGCTCCAACAGAGTATTAGGATAGTAAATTTCTGAGGCGGGAAGGGAGTGGTCGTGAGAAGTATTATTTTTCTCCACAGCAGAGTGAATTGGTACAATTTAATTCTGGAATCTTAGATTACATCATTCCAGAAATAGAATTTGCAGTAGGATGCACCTTGACATTCCTTAACATTAAAAAAAAAAAAAAAAACAGAACCAGATTATGGATTGTACAATGTCATAGTTAATTAGAAGTGTAGCCACAATCAGAACCTTGGTTTCTTGACTCTCTAATCCAGTAGCATTTTTCATAATACCACCCTATTGAGGCCACGAGATTATAACAGGCACATTTGTTTATTAGAATTACAACTGTTTTCCAATTTCAATATAAGAAAGATATGACTCCAATCTTGTGCCTCGTTTATTGTTTTAACTGTACATATTTTTAACTGAGGCCTTGAGATTGCTCTATTTGTGTTATACCCAAATAATGGGTATTTACAGCACAGTGATACAAAGAAAAACAGTACCAAAAAAGAGATGCACTAGCTCCCAGATCTTCCCCTTATATTTCCATGGCCTGCTCTCTCATCTCCTTTAGGCCTTTAGCCAATGTGACTTTATTTGAAATGAAAACACTCTCCCAATTCTTCCAATCTCCCTTGCTCCAAAGTACTGATCACCACCTTGTTAGCTTATTGTGTATATCAACCCAGTAGACTGTAGGCTGCATGATGGCCGGGAAATTTTGTCTGATGTGTCCACTGTTGTACCTTTGGTACCCACAATAGTAACTGGATATGTGTGGAATGAAAAAAATGAAAGAATGAGTTAATTAATATTTAGTTGTAAGAGATCAGGCTTATCCTGCGAAGCAACACAGCCAAGAAAATGCATGGAAAATATGGATAACCACCCGAGTAAACCTGGGAAGTTTTTATTATAAAAATACTGGAAAAGTTTAAGTGGTAATAACATTCCGGTGGCCTAGGACTTTAGACTCACTGCTTTAGATAACATAAAGCTATGACACTGGCTCATCTGTCATGAGCAGTTTAGAATACCAAACAGTAAGGCCCTTGATCAAACAAGTAACCTCCAACTCTGCTATTCAGGTCCTGGGAAATATCTACCAGAGATATATCATTGTTACAGCATGATATCTTAAGGAGACATACTAGCTACTTACTGCTCGAGTATTTTATATGCATTTTATATACGTAACTGCCCAGAAAATTGCATCAGCTCTTTAGATGCCCACAGAATTACGTTTATTTAGTGCAATCCAGGCTTAGAGCTTTACTTTTCCAAAAGGCAATGTAAGAACTAGCCCTATAGCTTCTACATCTATTTTGGGGTTGGTTGGTTTATTTTTTTGAGAAACTGACATAGAATCTTAAATGTTATTCAGTACCTCCTATATAATGCTTAGCCTAACTTTTCTTTGAATTTAGTAATTAGCAATAAAATAAGAAAACAACACACACAGACACCAGGTTTCACAGAAGAACTGATATACTTTATTCCTCCTGAGTTACATGATAAATAGCAACTTTTCGTCTTTGCTTTGGCTGCCAGGATGTTTAGAACTATTGTTATGTTCTTAGACATGACCTGTTGCCCTGGTTCACCTAGGATTCTTGGGTGTCTCAGGACACAGGCCTTTCAGCACTAAAACTGGACAGTTTCAGGCTAACCAGGAAGGCTGGTCACCCTACATTTGATTATAAAAGAAATACATGCTTGTCTTTAAAACTTTAAAAGTTATAAATTTTAAAAAACTGCATTTATTCAATAAATATATTTTACTTGTATATTTATAAATTTATAAAGTTTATAAAAAAGTAAAGTAGAGGGGAGACTTTCAAGATGGCAGAGGAGTAAGATGTGGAGATCACCTTCCTCCCCACAGATACATCAGAAATACAACTACATGTGGAACAACTCCTACAGAACACCTACTGAACGCTGGCAGAAGACCTCAGACTTCCCAAAAGGCAAGAAACTCCCCACATACCTGGGTAGGGCAAAAGAAAAAATAAAAAACAGAGACAAAAGAATAGGGATGGGACCTGCACCAGTGGGAGGGAGCTGTGAAGGAGGAAAGGTTTCCACACACTAGGAAGCCCCTTCGTGGGCGGAGACTGCATGTGGCAGAGGGGGGAAGCTTCGGAGCCACGGAGGAGAGCGCAGCCACAGGGGTGCAGAGGGCAGAGCGGAGAGATTCCCGCACAGAGGCTCGGCGCCGAGCAGCACTCACCAGCCCGAGAGGCTTGTCTGCTCAGCCGCCAGGGTGGGCGGGGGCTGGGAGCTGAGGCTCGGGCTTCGGTCGGATCGCAGGGCGGGGACTGGGGTTGGTGGCATGAACACAGCCTGAAGGGGGCTAGTGCACCACAGCTGGCCAGGAGGGAGTCCGGGAAAAAGTCTGGACCTGCCTAAGAGGCAAGAGACCATTGTTTCAGGGTGCGCGAGGAGAGGGGATTCAGAGCACAGCCTAAACGAGCTCTAGAGACGGGCACGAGCCGCGGCTATCAGCGCGGGCAACAGAGACGGGCATGAAACGCTAAGGCTGCTGCTGCAGCCACCAAGAAGCCTGAGTGCAAGCACAGGTCACTCTCCACACCACCCCTCCCGGGAGCCGGTGCAGCCTGCCACTAACAGGGTCCCATGATCCAGGGACAACTTCCCCAGGAGAACTCACGGCGCGCCTCGGGCTGGTGCAACATCACGCCGGCCTCTGCTGCCACAGGCTCGCCCCGCATCCGTACCCCTCCCTCCCCCCGGCCTGAGTGAGCCAGATCCCCTGAATCAGCTGTTCCTTTAACCCCGTCCTGTCTGAGCAAAGAACAGACGCCCTCAGGTGACCTACACACAGGGGCAGGGCCAAATCCAACGCTGAACCCCGGGAGCTGTGCAAACAAAGACAAGAAAGGGAAATCTCCCCCAGAAGCTTCCAGAGCAGCAGATCAAAGCTCCACAATCAACTTGATGGACCCTGCATCTGTGGAATACCTGAATAGACAACGAATCATCCAAAACTTGAGGCAGTGGACTTTGAGATCAACAATATATATATTTTTTCCTTTTTCCCTTTTTGCGTGTGTGGATGTGTATGCTTCTGTGTATGATTTTGCCTGTATAGCTTTGCTTTTACCATTTGTCCTAGGGTTCTGTCTGTCCTTTTTTTTTTTTTTTTTTTTTTTAATATACTTTTTAGCACTTGTTATCACTGGTGGATTTGATTTTTGGTTTGGTTGCTCTCTTCTTTTTTTTCTTTTTTGTTTTTTACTACTTTTTAATTTTTATTTTTAATAATTACTTTTCACTTTTTATTTTAATAACTTTTTCTTTTCTTTCTTTCTTTTTCTCTCCCTTTTTTCCTGAGCCGTGTGACTAAGAGTCTTGGTGCTCTGGCCGGGTGTGAGGCCTGTGCCTCTGAGGTGGGAGGGCTGAGTTCAGGACGTTGGCCCACCAGAGACCGCACGGCTCCACATAATATCAAACAGCGAAAGCTCTCCCAGAGATTTCCATCTCAATGCTAAGACGCAGCTCCACTCAATGACCAGCAAGCTAATGGGCTGGACACCCTATGCCAAACAACTAGCAAGACAGGAACACAACCCCATCCATTAGCAGAGAGGCTGCCTAAAATCATAATAAGGTCACAGACACCCCAAAACACACCACCGGACGCGGTCCTGCCCACCAGAAAGACAAGATCCAGCTATGTCCACCAGAACACAGGCACTAATCCCCTCCACCAGGAAGCCTACATAACCCACTGAACCAAACTCACCCACTGGGGGCAGACACCAAAAACAACGGGAACTACGAACCTGCAGCCTGCGAAAAGGAGACCCCAAACACAGTAAGTGAAGCAAAGTGAGAAGACAGAGAAACACACAGCAGATGAAGGAGTAAGGTGAAAGCCCACAAGACCAAACAAATGAAGAGCAAATAGGGAGACTACCTGAAAAAGAATTCAGAGTAATGATAGTAAAGATGATCCAAAATCTTGGAAATAGAATGGAGAAAATTCAAGAAACGTTTAACAAGGACCTAGAAGAACTAAAGAGCAAACAAAATGATGAACAACAAAATAAATGAAATTAAAAATTCTCTAGAAGGAATCAAGTGCAGAATAACTGAGGCAGAAGAACGGATAAGTGACCTGGAAGATAAAATAGTGGAAATAACTACCGCAGAGCAGAATAAATAAAAAAGAATGAAAAGAATTGAGGACAGTCTCAGAGACCTCTGGGTCAACATTAAATGCACCAACATTCAAATTTTAGGGGTTCCAGAAGAAGAAGAGAAAAAGAAAGGGACTGCAAAAATATTTGAAGAGATTATAGTTGAAAACTTCCCTAATATGGGAAAGGAAAGAGTCAGTCAAATCCAGGAAGCGCAGAGAGTCCCATACAGGATAAATCCAAGGAGAAACACGCCAAGACATATATTAATCAAACTATCAAAAATTAAACACAAAGAAAAAATATTAAAAGCAGCAAGGGAAAAACAACAAATAACATACAAGAGAATCCCCACAAGGTTAATAGCTGATCTTTCAGCAGAAACTCTGCAAGCCAGAAGGGAGTGGCAGGACATATGTAAAGTGATGAAAGGGAAAAACCTACAACCAAGATTTCTCTATCCAGCAAGGATCTCATTCAGATTCAACGGAGAAATTAAAACCTTTACAGACAAGCAAAAGCTAAAAGAATTCAGCACCACCAAACCAGCTTTACAACAAATGCTAAAGGAACTTCTCTAGGCAAGAAACACAAGAGAAGGAAAACACCTACAACAACAAACCCAAAACAATTAAGAAAATGGTAATAGGAACATACATACTGATCATTACCTTAAATGTAAATGGATTAAATGCTCCAACCAGAAGACATAGACTGGCTGAATGGATATAAAAACAAGACCCATATATATGCTGTCTACAAGAGGCCCACTTCAGACTTAGGGACACATACAGACTGAAAGTGAGGGGATGGAAAAAGATATTCCATGCAAATGGAAATCAAAAGAAAGCTGGAGGAGCAATTCTCATATCAGAGAAAATAGACTTTAAAATAAAGACTATTACAAGAGACAAAGAAGGACACTACATAATGATCAAGAGATCAATCCAGATAAATTGGAGTACATCAAAATTTAAAACATTTGTGTATTCAAATAACACTATCAAGAGAGTGAAAGGGAGGGCTTCCCTGGTGGCGCAGTGGTTGAGAATCTGCCTGCCAATGCAGGGGACGCGGGTTCGAGCCCTGGTCTGGGAAGATCCCACATGCCGCAGAGCAACTCGGCCCGTGAGCCACAATTACTGAGCCTGCGCGTCTGGAGCCTGTGCTCCGCAACAAGAGAGGCCGCGATAGTGAGAGGCCCGCGCACCGCGATGAAGAGTGGTCCCCGCTTGCCACAACTAGAGAAAGCCCTCGCACAGAAACGAAGACCCAACAAAGCCATACATACATACATACATAAATAAAAAGAATGTAAGCAGAGAAGAATAGCATTAAAATAAATAAATAAATAAATAAATAAATAAATAAAATTAAAAAAAAAAAGAGAGAAAGGGAAACCCATGGAATGGGAGAAAATATTTGCAAATTACGTATCTAATTAGGGGGTAACATCTAGAATATATAAAGAACTCCTACTATTTAACAACAAAAGAAATAAACAACTAGATTTAAACATGCACAAAGGAATTGAATAGACAATTCTCCAAAGAAGATATACGAATGGCCAATAAGCACATGAAAAAAATATTCAAATCACTAATCATTAGAGCAATGCAAATCAAAACCACAGTGACATATCATTTCATAACCACTGGGATAGCTATTATCAAAAACCAGAAAATAAGTGTTGGCAAGCATGTGGAGAAACTAGAACCTCTGGCATTGCTGGTGTGAATATAAAATGGTGTGCACTATGGAAACTGGTATAACAGTTCCTAGAAAAAAATTAAACATAAAATTACCATTTAATCCAGCAATTCCATTTCTGGGTATATACCCCACAGATTTAAAAGCAGGATCTCGGAGAGATATTTGTATACTCATGTTCATAGCAGTATTATTCACAATAGCCAAAAGGTGAAAGCAATCCAAGTGTCCAATGAAGGATGAGTGGATAAACAAAATGTATTATATACATACATTGGAATATTATTGAACCTTAAAAAGGAAGAAAATTCTGACACATGACACAACACAGTGAAACTTGAAGATATTCTAAGTGAGATAAACCAGTCACAGTAGGACAACTACTATATGATTCCATTAACTACTTGGGTAGTCAAACTCATAGAGACAGAAAGTAGAATGATGGTTGCCAGGGGCTGGAGGGAAGGAGGAATGGGGTGATATTGTTTAATGAGTATGGAGTTTCAGTTGGGGAAGATGAAAAAGTTCTGGCAATGGATGGTGGTGATGGGTACACAATAATGTGAAGTAGCTTTTTGTACTTGATGCTATAGAACTGTACAGTTAAAAATGGTCAAGATGGTAAACTTTATGTTACGTATATTTTACCACAATAAAAAAAATGAAAAAGAAAAAATAAAAAGAGATCAATCCAAGAAGAAGATATAACAATTGTAAATATTTATGCACACAACATAGGAGCACCTCAATACATAAGGCAAATGCTAACAGCTATAAAAGGGGAAATTGACAGTAACACCATCATAGTAGGGGATTTTAACACCCCACTTTCACCAGTGAACAGATCATCCAAAATGAAAATGAATAAGGGAACACAAGCTTTAAATGATACATTAAACAAGATGGACTTAATTGATATTTATAGGACATTTCCTCCAAAAACAGCAGATTACACTTTCTCCTCAAGTGCTCATGGAACATTCTCCAGGATAGATCATATCTTGGGTCACAAATCAAGCCTTGGTAAATTTAAGAAAATTGAAATCGTATCAAGTATCTTTTCCGACCACAATGCTATGAGACTAGATATCAATTACAGGAAAAAATGTGTAAAAAATACAAACACATGGGGGCTAAACAATACACTACTTAATAACCAAGAGATCACTGAAGAAACCAAAGAGGAAATAAAAAAATACCTTGAAACAAATGACAATGAAACCACGATGACCCAAAACCTATGGGATGCAGCAAAAGCGGCTCTAAGGGGAAGATTATAGCAATACAAACTTACCTTAAGAAACAAGAAACATCTCAAATAAACAACCTAACCTTACACCTAAAGCAATTAGAGAAAGAAGAACAAAAAACCCCAAAGTTAGCAGAAGGAAAGAAATCATAAAGATCAGATCAGAAATAAATTTTAAAAAATGAAGGAAACAATAGCAAAGATCAATAAAACTAAAAGCTAGTTTTTTGAGAAGATAAACAAAATTGTTAAAGCATTAGCCAGACTCATCAAGAAAAAAAAGGGAGAAGACTCAGATCAACAGAATTAGAAATGAAAACGGAGAGTTAACAACTGACACTGCAGAAATACAAAGGATCATGAGAGATTACTACAAGCAACTATATGCCAATAAAATGGACAACCTGGAAGAAATGGACAAATTCTTGGAAAAGCACAACCTTCCGAGACTGAACCAGGAAGAAATAGAAAATATAAACAGACCAATCACAGCACTGAAACTGAGACTGTGATTAAAAATCTTCCAACAAACAAAAGCCCAGGACCAGACGGCTTCACAGACAAATTCTATCAAACATTTAGAGAAGAGTTAACACCTATACTTCTCAAACTCTTCCAAAATCTTTTGCACAGCAAAGGAAACCATAAACAAGATGAAAAGACAACCCTCAGAATGGGAGAAAATATTTGCAAATGAAGCAACTGACAAAGGATTAACCTCCAAAGTTTACAAGCAGCTCATGCAACTCAATATCAAAAAACCAAACAACCCAATCCAAAAATGGGCAGAAGACCTAAATAGACATTTCTCCAAAGAAGATATACAGATTGCCAACAAGCACATGAAAGGATGCTCAACATCACTAGTCATTAGAGAAATGCAAGTCAAAACTACAATGAGGTATCACCTCACATCGGTCAGAATGGCCGTCATCAAAAAATCTACAAACAATAAATGCTAGACAGGGTGTGGAGAAAAGGGAACCCTCTTGCACTGTTGGTGGGAATGTAAATTGATACAGCCACTATGGAGAACAGTATGGAGGTTCCTTACAAAACAATAGAACTACCATACGACCCAGCAATCCCACTACGGGGCATACACCCTGAGAAAACCATAATTCAAAAAGACTCATATACCACAATGTTCATTGCAGCTCTATTTACAACAGCCAGGACATGGAAGCAACCTAAGTGTCCATCGACAGATGAATGGATAAAGAAAATGTGGCACATATATACAGTGGAATGTTAGCCATAAAAAGAAACGAAATTGAGTTATTTGTAGTGAGGTGGATGGACTTGGAGACTGTCATACAGAGTGAAGTAAGTCAGAAAAAAAAAAACAAATACCGTATGCTAACACATATATAAGGAATCTAAAAAAAAAAAATGCTTCTGAAAAACCTAGGGGCAGGACAGGAATAAAGATGCAGACATAGCGAATGGACGTGAGGACACGGGAAGGGGGAAGGGTAAGCTGGGACGAAGTGAGAGAGTGGCATGGACATATATACACTACTAAATGTAAAATAGATAGCTAATGGGAAGCAGCCACATAGCACAGGGAGATCAGCTCGGTGCTTTGTGACCACCTAGAGGGGTGGGATAGGGAGGGTGGGAGGGAGGCTCAAGAGGGAGGGGATATGGGGATATATGTATGCATATAGCTGATTCACTTTGTTGTACAACAGAAACTAACACAGCACTGTGAAGCAATTATACTCCAATAAAGATGTTTTTTAAAAAAAAAAGTAAAGTACGTTGTAGGCACTCAGTCTAAAAGGGAAATTCTATTTGGCTAGTTGGATTAAGGAACCAGAACTAAGGGTGAGAAAGTGACTAAAGGAAAGGGTTTGAAAGTCACTGATAAGGAGAAACAGCTAAAGAACAGATGGTCCCTTTACGTGCCCTGTTGAGAGAAGCAAGAGACATATAATAAGTGGTAGGAAAAAAAGAAAATAGAGAACACAGGAAGAGAGCTTCATCTTTTATTATTAGCTACAGCTCTTGTATTTTGTTTAAAAGTCTTCTTATCAAGATTCGATGTTCCTTGATAATTTCTTTATTGATTTTCACATTTTTAAACGGAGACTTCCTGTCTTTAAAGAGTGTTAAAAATTAGTGGATTAGGTAGGTGCTAATTAAGGAGCAATGTCTATACTAAGATAGCAATCTAAGAAGTTTCGGCGGAAATACTGTCACTGGAAAGTGACAAAGCTCTGAGTGGCGATGTTTGGGTTGGAAATGATGCAAAAAGAATTCCAGCCACTGCCACATATTGCAAAGCACTCCCTGGTGTCCCTGAATCACCACTTTCTCAGCCTGTCCTGAGCCAACATATTGTTTTTCTGTCCAAGTAATTTTCAGTAACACCCACAGAATCCCCAGCAGTGACTGCATTGAACATAACACCTGGCAAAAATTCAACTTAATGTGAGCAAAATGGCATCACAGAATTTATGCTCCTGAATGAAAATCTCCCTCCACATTCTGAAAGAGAGGAAAGGAAATGAACAAGCTCATGGTTATGAAATTAAGCAGTCTTTAGCCACTAATTCCAAGACAAAATAAATAAATAAAACATGCGTATTTTATAACCTTGTTCCAGCACCACTAAGGAAAGCAAAATTATACAATTCTACCCAGAGAGCATCTGCGTGATAGCAGCAGTTTAATAATTAAAACCAAGTCCTTTTCAGAGCAGCTTGTTCCATCAGATTCAAGACACATTCAAGGGGTCTTTCTTATGTTCCAGGGACTATGCTGGTTCCATTCACTTAAACCATTATTTCCATCAGAGAAATTTCACCAACTATAGATGACTTGTAAATTTTTTAATTCACTTTGGATCATACCATCATTTTACACTAAGTTTACCATAAATGTATCATTTCTGACAACGCAGATATAAGAGAATGAAAACTGTAAAAGTTGCCAAAACATTTGCACTGTTTTGCTCAGATTTTAATTTATTTAATTTATTTATTTTTGGCTCTCTTGGGTCCTCGTTGCTGCACGCGGCCTTTCTCTAGTTGCGGCGAGCGGGGGTTACTCTTCATTGTGGTGCGCGGGCTTCTCATTGCAGTGGCTTCTCTAGTTTTGGAGCACGGGCTCTAGGCATGCGGGCTTCAGTAGTTGTGGCGCACGGGCTTCAGTAGTTGTGGCACAGGGGCTCTAGAGCGTAGGCTCAGTAGTTGTGGCGCACGGGCTTAGTTGCTCCGCGGCATGTGGGATCTTCCCGGACTAGGGCTCGAACCCGTGTCTGCTGCACTGGCAGGTGGATTCTTAACCACTGCGCCACCTCAGTGGCGCCCCTGAGGAGAGCCCCTCAGATTTTTAAAATTCAATTATTTGCTCTGTCACATGAAAATTGGTCACCTAGCTGTAGATTTTTCATGCACAAGACTTAATACCCACAAATCCCATTACTAAATAACAGGATCTACAAGGCCTCATTTGAAAATGTGCCCCCCTTTGGTTTGAGCTGAATTTTGTCATGTGTGCTGTTGAATAAATAGCCCCACTGTTGGCTCCATATCCACAAGCTGACATCCCAGTCTTGGCTCTGGTATAATGTTTTTTGTTTTGTTTTGTTTGGAGGTAGAGTCCTTAATCACACTAGAAGCTATTTTAACCCCCTGGCCAATAAGACAGCTTGCTCTTGGTAGGGCCGTTCTTGCCGGACCCCACTGCTTTATGAGTAACGGTTTTTCATGACATTGATGAGAGGACATGATCCTCTCAACATAGTTCCTTTTCGTCCAACAGTTGGTGCTGTTTTTCTGTTCCACACACAAGTCTAGAACACACAGGAGAGTGTTCAAATAGTTGCAGAAAAGAAAACTTTTTCTCCATACATTTTTACTTAAGATATTGTTTTATTTACTTTGTACTCTGTGAAAGCAACTCTCTCCAGTATCAACCTGCTTTTCCACTTCTTATGCTAGGATGGAAAAAAACACTTTAAAAATGTACAAGCTGCACTCACATCGCTCTAAAGTTTCATGTCCAGTTCTGGGTATTAATAAAGCATAGTGGTCAAAAAAGTGACCTATATCATTAGCTGACCCTGGTTTTGAAACCTGACTTTTTCTTGTATTACCTAGTGACTTCTGGAAAGTGACTCAGACTCTCTATATAGGAGTTTACCCATCTGTAAAGTGTACATAATAATAAATATCTACCTCTTAACATGTTTGGGGAAGTTAAGGAAATAATGCCAGTATGCATTAGTAGTATATCAGTCACATAACTGCTGGTTATCATTATTGTTATTAGAAGACATTATAAAAGTAGGTAAAAATAGATCTTTATATATCTAGAAAATTAAGATAACAGTCCACACCTTTAATAAATATATAAGTTCTATGGTAAAATTGTACATTTTTAAAAAGAAAGTAACAGAAAAACACACATGCAAAAAAATGTAGAGTTCCACATTAATAAAAGTGTTTTAATTCCAGCAAATCTTTTCTTAAAACATCTGCTGATACTATTTCTGTGAATTCTCTCAAAACAGCGTAATAACCAATACTTACCCAAATCGTTGATCATGAAGCAAGTTATTGAAGGACATATTGTTCAGAGAGACCTATTTCAGCATTTGCCCCAGGGCACGCATGGATATATACTTAAGGGCTCTTCATAAAACTAACATTTTGAAAGATAAGAAAGCAACTCCTCCCTGTAGCTCAAATTGTACCCACCAGGAATGAAATAGAATTCTTAGAGGCACAGGAAAACACCTGCAAAGATTATGACACCTAAGACACTATTCTGTTTGTTCTCTGATAATGTAAAACCAAAAAAAAAAAAAAGAAAAACCAAATCACACCATTTTCAAGGAACTCTGACACCACATATGAAAGTAATTGGTATTGCCCACCAATTCTGGCAGGCTAGACCCATGGTGGCTTTTGATGAAGAGTGACAGAATAGTTTCTAAGATACCCACAACAACTACAGTAGTGTTTTCAAAGAGCTTACATCCACAGCCACTGAAGTTATACAAAATAAGCCCACATGGAAATTTCATGGCCACTTGTTTTTTTTTTTTTAAAAAAAAAAGGTGATATGAATATTTTCTACTAAAGAGAGACCCCGTCAGACTCTTTCCTGCCCATTTTGAGGGGGAGGTACTATCTAGGGTGTAAAAGTGGTTATGAGGCAGGTACACAGGTTTGCCATATAAGATGCAGAAAAAAAACCAATCAAGCAAGAACACCCACCTTCATTCTGTACTTTTACTATTTGAAAACACAGCCACCACTTCGCTTCCAGCACGCAACATCAGTGTTGTTTTTTTTTTTCCTTTTCCTTCCAATTCCAGAAAGAACTTTGTGCCAACAACCTTCTGCAAACAGGGCCTGGGTAAATTCTTTGGGAAGCCCCAAAGCCCCGGCCAGAAGAAAGCATGGTTGCTTAGCTCAGTATCCCTACTCGTGCTCGTTTGCTATCTCCCTCCCAAACAGAGGGACGTGCAAGTGGGAAGATGACCAGAGCTGGGCCCTGGGCAACAAATTATATAGGGGAGTTGTTAAGATCAGTGAGAGGTCTGAAAAAAGATGTGGAGTAGGAAGGTTTCAGAGAAGACGGACATGAGCACTGAAGAGGGAATGGAGGACTTCAGGTTTCGAACAATTCTGGAACTAGCAAAGTGCCCGCAATTAGTGGGTTCAGGTGTAATTCCATGTGATTAATGTCAGGCTTTCGCTTGTAATGGGATTATTTGGAAGCAATCAGGAATAATAGATGTGAGGCCATTTCATAAAAATTCAAGCACAATATGAATGTTAAGTTTTAGTTGTAAGTGGTTATAGCTATTTTATCAAATGAAAGGCCTGGGGACATGGAAGAGATTTAAATTAATAGGATATTAATTAATCCGTAGTTCACTCATTTTTAAATTCTTTTCTCGTAAAAAAAAAAGGAGAGGGTAGTATAGGTATGAAAAAAAATCCATTTGCCCAAATCCACATACCTCTTCATCTTCTAAATAGCACAGCAACTGCCTCAGTACCTTTTCAAGTCTTACAAACTACATTACCACACTTGCCTGAAGATTCCTCAAACCAATGGCAACTGAGTTTTTGCACAGGGGTTATAAGACCCAACAGACTTACCTGGCTGATAAGCCCTTCAACTGCGTGGTCTGGAGTCAGACGATTCGATTCTCAGAGCCTTTTCTCGTCAGCCAGAGATGACGCTGGCGTAATAACTTGCATCAGGGCCCCGGATCCTTCATCTGTCCTTTTATAGGTGCCCTTTGCCACGTGACTTTGTAGCTCCTCCTTCTAGAAAGATACAGTATATTTTCTTTCCTCTGACTTTGGCCATGTGACTTGCTTTGGCAAATAGAAGATGGCAGAAATGACGGTGTAGCAGCTCACTACCTACGCCGCCTCAAGACGCCCTGCAACTTTCAAGTTGCTTTCCTAATCCTCTGCCGTTGTCACGAGAAGGACTCGCCCTAAATATCCAGCTCATTGAAGGAAGATGACAGACATGTGGGGAAGAACGGCCCCAGATGAGCCCAGTTTAGGTTACCCAGCCCCCAGGTGCATGAGCTAAACCAATTCTTATCTTGTGTGCTGCTGAGAACTTGTGGTTGTGCGTTACGCAGGTTTATTGAAGCAATTGTTAATTGATACGCTGACCCTCCAAAGTTAATCACTTCTGCTGGCATCATGGGAGTGAGGTCAGCGCCAAACCCTTCAGGCCCCCTTCCACTTGGTCTCTTTTTCATTCGTCTCTCTATTCGCTCCACACAGCATCGACAGACACTCCCCTAATCAATCTGCAGTCCCTTTTTTAAGCCATAGTTAAAAGAAATTAAAGAAAAAGAATGGAAAATCCATGCATGGGAATATGCAACACTTCTTGCACAATCCCTTACACCCAAAGGTTTAAATCCAGCATTTAAGATGATCCGAATGTATAGCCACTAAAACAAAACAAAGCAGAGACTTAAAATCTGCCATTGCATTAGCAATCACACCTCTTGGGATGATACGAATTAGGATGGGTTAAGAGTGACTCAGCTGTAGAGACACAGATGTAGAGAACAAACATATGGACACCAAGGGGGGAAAGCGGGGGTGGGATGAATTGGCAGACTGGGATTGACACATAGACACTGATGTGTGTAAAATCGATAACTAATGAGAACCCGCTGTATAGCACAGGGAACTCAGTGCTCTGTGGTGATCTAAATGGGAAGAAAATCCAAAAAAGAGGGGATATATATATATACATACAGCTGATTCACTTCTCTGTACAGCAGAAACTAACACAACATTGTAAAGCAACTATACCCCAATTTAACAAAAAAGAGTGACTCAGCTACGCTCTTGGATGAGCACAGAGATACCTTTGGAACCAGGCAAAAGCAGGTTCCTGAAGCTAGGCACCAACTAACTGTGTACACTTGGGAAGCTAAGTAAATTTTGCAAGCATCTCTGTCTTTCTTTGCCAAAATGTGGATAATAATCTATTTCCTCAGTTTATTAAGAGGGACAAATGAGAAAAACATATTGGAGGCATTTATTGGAGTTATCGGCAGCCTCCCTTTTCTAACCAAAGATATGTATCCCGTAGTATCCTTACTATACTCTCCTTATTTTTGTTTAAACAAGTGATATTGTATTTCATGGTCCTTGCTACTACTAAACAGTAAGACATATTATTATGTCAAATGGAACTGCGTGAAACTCAGCTGAAGAAGCCCAGGGCACATACAATTTTTTCCCCCTTATTCTACAAATCCATGCTCAAAGAATAAACCCCTTGTGCTTTTACTTTGATTTGGGATTCAAACAAACCTGAAAATTCAAAACAACACTCAGAGAAGCCTATCAAGTTTTTTTTGTTTTTTTTCTAGTTGTGACTTTATCTCCTGTATTCCTTCCCTAAGCTCATAGGGATGGCTGAGAAGTTGATACTGCTTTTCTTAACCATCATCACCTGAAAAGTTCACGATCCTCAATTAGCCTTTGGATCCAAGGACAGCCTTGATTCCCACAAAATCAAAATTGGTAAGATTACTGGATACCCACTGTGCACAAACAAAAATTATGTTAACTTGATCGTATAAAAATTAATAAACACTAGTGTATTTTTTAAAAACATGAGTATAACGTTGCTTGTTCTAGTAGTTTAAAAGTGGAGCAAAAGAAATGGGTTACTTTTTTCCATTAGAGCCTTTCCTAATAAGCTAACAAACCTGAATAAATGTATTTCAAGATTTTCTCTGCTACCTAATCCCCTCCCACAGATGCTTTCAGACACTAAAGAAATTTTCGAAGATTAACCTGGAAAAAGATGTCTTTTTAGAAAAGAATAAACAAAAGGAAAAAAAAAAAAAACATGTGAAATTTCCCAGAAAAGCTCTGTCTAATTTACAGTAATGGGTATGCAGGTCATATGGAAAATTAAACACCAAAATCTAAATTTTCAGGGCAAGAGAATTTATGCACACAAATCCTATTACCAGCTAATGGGATTTGTGGGGATCCCCAGTGACCTATTTAGAAAATTTACCCCCTGCTGTTCAAGATGAATATACCATGAGAGCTAAACCAGAATACACAGTCCTACCGTTGGCTTTATCCCCAGTCTGTCAGGTGATCCCTCTTCGATTTTTAAAAAATGCTGGCAACCATATCAGTTCGCATATCTGACTGACACTGCAAAATGACATCTATATTTTCTATCTTAAGTTCTCCAAAACTTGTTTCAAATAATTTATAAAGTCTTCTTCCTTCCTTTCTCCTTTCCTCTCCCCTCCCCTCCTCCTCCTCCTCCTTTTCTTCCTCCCTGTCTTCCTATTCTCTTCTCCTCCTCCTCCTTATTCTTAAATGTAGAAAAGAAACAAAGCAAGCATCAAAGCATTAATATTCTCTTTCTGTCTGTACTTGGCTGAAGAGATTGAGGCTCGTGTCACCACTGAAACACTTATCACCACTGTGGTTTCAGAACTCTCTCTGTGATACACACATACACACATTTTTGGAGAACGATTCATATCAGGACTATCAGGTGCTGAGAAAACCAAATCACTGGAGTGACCAAACATGTGGAAAAGTTTGGTGGTGGTGAGATTGTATTTCTCTCTGTATAATGCTCCTTTGGCAAAACACCTATTTTCTCTGGGACATGGGTTCTCACTACTCTCATGCAGTCCTCTGACTGGATATAAGATCACTCTCCAGATGGCATTGCCCCCTCCTTCAAAAGGGCATGTTTCTACTTACCAGCCAATGAAACATCTATTTCCTCAAAGTAAAAATCTCAAATTCTTTTTTGGAACATGCCATCTGAAAACAAACATATAAAACCAAATCAAACTAAAGCACAACTGAATTATTCATCCTTAAACATATGAATTTTAAGAATGTTTTTATATCTAAAGGATTAAACTGTTTGATAATGATGAAATACCAGACAACATCTAAGAATTATCAGGTAAGAAAAGAGTTTGGACATGAAATTCTTGGCATTACTCAGATCACCATACGTAATCTCACAGAGACACTCATAAATTAAAGATGGGTAAATCTTAAAGTAATTCAAAATTGGATTTATGCGAAGCCAGAATAATGATATACAATAAAATAAGATTCTTTATATAAGCTCTTTCTTACTTAACACCAAAAGGTTAGATTACTTATTTTTCAGTACCTGGGCCTTTTAAAACATGTGGAAATCACAAGTTGTTTGGATATATACAGTTTATTATTGCATTCTTAGTTTATTTATTTCATGTAGAAGTTGACTTTTCCTCCAAAATTTCAGAACGTCCTAGCAGATGTATTCTGTACACAATCATCGACTGTTTCACTGTCTATTGATTTGTGTATATCCATGACCTCTTGGCATCATTCTTTTAACTCTCAGTATTGCTGAGAGTTATTAGACTTATCGGTCATTAGACTCAATTTTAACTTTTGAGTTTCTTTTTTGAGCATTTTGTAAGGGTTGATATTTCATGAATCTTATTCTTTCTTAAAGATTTCCAAAGTTCAAACATAAAATTGTTAACAGAATAAAACTCATTCTATTTTGTAATTACCATAAGCATTCATGAATCACTTTTATTTTTTAAAAAGATATACTATGTGAAATTAATGATCTATTTTTTCATGTCTTGAAATATTTTTGTATTTCGTAATTCTAGAAATTATTTCATCTCTACTCTTCATTACACATCAATTTTTCTCAACTATCCAAAAACTCCCCAAATAATAAGAATCAAGAAGAATGATGAAATATTTAGAAGGACAATACAAAAGTGAAATAAATTATTCTTCAGCTCTCTTACTGTATTGTCCAAAGTAATGCATCATTTTTCAAGAAGGCATAAAGGAAATCTGCCTGTCATTATTTTTTGTAATCTGCTTTTAGCTTTCACTGAACACAGTAAAATCTCCGAATTTTTTTTCTGCCTATCTGAGCAAAGAGGAGGAAATTGACAGAGAAAGACATTTCACAATCATTAGACAAATCAGAAGGTGAATGCAAAGAGAAAGAGAACAGCTCTCTGTACTACTACATCCTGGGGAAACTGGTCATGTAAGCAAAATCTCAGACTATAGGTCTTCAGATTGATGATACCTTACAAGAATTTTTCAAACTCAAAATTGATAAGGAAACAATACACTTCTAAGGACAAAAGGTAATATGGTTTTCTCATCCAGTTAGCCAATCAACAGGAAGAAGGACTTCATAACATAAAAATTTTGACAAAAACCTAGACCATCACATTTTGTTGGAAGGATATATGACTGTATTATTTCATATTTTATGAAGCAACATGCTAAAACTTACTTGATAAAAACAGTAAATGTCTTGATACTACTGTTAATATTTGATAGTTTTGTATAACAAAATTGATTAAAATATTAATAAAAATTAAGTAAATTTAACTTTTAATTTAAAAATTCTACAGATTACTTATAAAATGATTTAAAATATTTTGAAAATTAAATTCAAAGTGTTCATTAGGCCCAGGGAGTAAATAGTTATGATTATTTTTCCTGGCAAATTGAGGGCGAAGCTGCATATATTCTAAATGAGAGAGCTTGTGTGTTCTAAATGAAAGCATTTTAGCAAATCTAATAAAACTATACTTCCTCATCTTGACTTCTAACGTTGGCAAAAGAAAGGGCTCACAGACTGATCACTGCTACTCCTGGACCTCCAGGATATGAAAAACTGTAGAGCAAGGAGCCAAAATGAGAGGACAAAGGTCCTGGAGTGACCTAAATTTTCTCTGAATGTATTTGCGTGCGCATACTATTTTCCTTATTTATTTCAAATGGAACATACTGCTGTTGAGTTTGGCATTTGAAAGATCAGCGCCACTGATCAAATTACCAACTAGGTTGGTTTGAGAATGCTTCTTCAAAACGTTTGGATCCAACTCCCCAGTTCATCCCAGGCAGCACCATCAACACTCATGGCAGCAAGAGGGTACTATAAAAGGATCCTTTGTTGTTTTATGAGCAAATGCCAAGCCAAAATTCCCATTGTGCACCTACATAACCAATTATCAAGATCACCATGTCAATTCAACTACAGTGCACATATGTTTTTCCTTATTTGCAGACCTGTAATTACTTGCATTTAGCTCATACTACTTATCTTAGAAAACAGCCATAAAAAATTTTATTGGCTGTACACATATGAGTAGGCCTCATTTATGCTGTTGAATAAAATCTATCAATCCAATTAAATTAACCTGCAAGCTATGCTGAGTGGCAGAGGTCTCAATATACTGGTTCTTTTGATTATGTGGTAACAAAACACGTCCATCAGGTCCCAGGTCCCACTCATGTGTGTCAAGGACATTCAGCCATACGGATTGTTCAGTTAAATCTCAGCTGCTTGGTCTCTATTCATTAAACTCTCCCAACTGTGAACCATTAGTAGCAAGAATCAATCCAAAGTTTGGGGCAACACTGCCTCCAGCCTGGCCCAATCTCTTAGTTCCTATTGTAAAATTCTAGCCTTATCCTTCGCGTAGCCCAAAAAATAAGCTTCTTAATACTCACGGCTATTAGTATTCCACAGTTCTATCTTAAGAGAGGGAAACTAAGAGTCTAGCCTTAAATTCATGTTCTTTACTTCTCCCCATTTCTCTCAATTACTTGTGTAAATCATAATAGCATTTTCAATTTATTTGTATTAAGACTATTTGTAGAGCAATTTTAGGTTCACAGCAAAATTGAGGGGAAGACACAGAGATTTCCCACATAGCCCCTTACCCCACACATGGACAGCCTCCCCTATTATCAATAACCCCTACCAGAGTGGTACCTTTATACAATTGATGAACTTACCCTGACACATCATAATCAACCAAAGTCCATGGCCTACATTACTGTTCACTCTTGCCATTGTATATTCTATGGGTTTGGACACATGTATAATGACTTATATCCATTATTATGGTATTGTACAGAGTATTTTCACTGCCTAAAAAATCCTCTGTGCTCCACCTATTCATCCCTCCCCCTACCTGATCCCTCACAAACACTGGTTTTTTTACTGTCTTCCTAGATTTGCCTTTTCCAGAATGTCATATAATTGGAGCATACTCTACATAGCCTTTTCATATTGGCTTCTTTCACTTAGTAGTAATATACATTTGTTTCCTTTATGACTTTTTATCACTTAATAGCTCATTTCTTTTCAATGTTGAATAATAGTCCACTGTCGGGATATACCACAGTTTTCTTTTCCATTCACCTCCTGAAGGACATCTTGGTTGCTTCCAAGTTTTATGAACAAGGAATTATGAACAGGCTGCTATAAACATCATGTACAGGTTTGTGTAGTTTTAAGTTGTGAACTCCTTTGGGTAAATACCAAGGAGTGCGATTGCTGGATCATATGATAAGAATGTTTGGTTTTCTAAGAAGTCACCAAACTGTCTTCCGGAGTGGCTGTACCATTTTAGATTCCCACCAGAAATGAATGAGAGTCCTTGTTGCTCCACATCTTCACCAGCACTTGGTGTTGCCAGTGTTCCAGGTTTTGGCCATTCTAATAGGTGTATAGTGGTATCTCAGTGTTGTTTTAATTTGCATATCCCTGATGACATATGATATAGAGCATCTTTTCATATGCTGACTTGCCATCCGTATATCTTCTTTGGTGCGATGCCTGTTAAAGTCTTTGGTCCATTTTTTAATTAGGTTGTTTGTTTTCTTATTGTTGAGTTGTAAGGGTTCTTTGTATATTTTGGAAAACAGTCCTTGATCAGATGTGTCTTTTGCAAATTCTTTTCCTAGTCTGTGGTTTGTTTTCTCATTCTCCTGATACTAATTGGATTTAAATTTTTATTCTCCAATGGACCTGCTATAAGAGAAGGAATGTATAGCATAAAACTCATAAACAGGGCTTCCCTGGTGGCGCAGTGGTTGAGAATCTGCCTGCCAATGCAGGGGACACGGGTTCGAGCCCTGGTCTGGGAAGATCCCACATGCCGCGGAGCAGCTGGGCCCGTGAGCCACAAGTACTGAACCTGCGCGTCTGGAGCCTGTGCTCCGCAACAAGAGAGGCCGCGACAGTGAGGGGCCCGCGCACCGTGATGAGGAGTGGCCCCCGCTTGTCACAACTAGAGAAAGCCCTCACACAGAAACGAAGACCCAACACAGCCATAAAAATAAATTAATTAATTAATTAAAAAACAACAACAACTCATAAACAGGTTTATGTACTATAGAAAACAGTATAGATGAACTTGATTTCTCTGGTTAAAGAAAGATTTTACAGAACCTACTATGCATCAGGTTCTATGCTAGTCTCCTGGAAGAGTTGGAAAAAAAAATAAAACCAAAAATCTAAACAATATGTTGTGTCACAACAGAAGTTTATATCAGACTTTAACATTCTATGGAATCAGGAAGGAGAAAGCATCAAGCTTCCATGGGAGTATAGGGAAAGATTCACAGGGAGGGTGATGATTATTACAAGAATAATATTCTTCCAACTATGTGTCTATCAAATTGATTGATTTGCTATTTCTCCAAGTGATAGTGGACATTCTCTCTCGTTGGGCTCTTAGTATCTCCCTTTGTTTTTAGACCAGAGCTGCCTTCTGTGAAGTCATTCTAATAATTCTCTAGTCTCTTGGAACAAAACTTTTATTTCTTTGCAAGACTCCTCCACGTAGCCTCATACGCCCTTCCTAGGAAAAAACGCCTGTAATTTTGGAGTCTTTCCTGACTAAACTGCTTATTGAGTTAATTAAATATAATTGTTAGTCCCCTACAACTCTCTGCCCCTTGAATAAATCCACATCCCACTTCATTCCCACTTCCTTGTAACGGCCTCTTTTCATCTGTGGCTTCATCCTTTCCAGCAGCTTCTGCTGATTTATCATTCTAAATCCATTTTTAATTTTATAACTTTTACAACATGAAAGCATAATCCTCAATAAAGCCGGGTGGGAGACAATTACTGTTTGTAAATGCTTTAGGTTTCATCCAAATAGCTCTGTTATTTTTTAAATTTCCATACTCTTGATAGGCAAGTTGAATGCATGTTGAATTCACAAGCATTTGTATGTGTGTGTGTTTCAGTTTTCAAAGATCTGTGAATGCCATATGTAGAGAAGAAATCACACAAAGGCAAGCTAATTAGTAAAAAACAGCCTAGAGGAAACAAACCTGGAATTAATGGTGACTGCCAACCTAAGAAGGCAAATGTCATTCTACAGTAAAATCCCAGAACATTCCTTTCTTCATCTGAGGGTCTTAGGATCAGAGGAACAAATGCTGCAAAGGTAAATAAAAACCCACATAGCCACAGTAAATGTTGTTTGTGTAGATCAGACCCAAATAATCATGTTGGTTCAGAGCAGAGCTTTTTAATCGGAGACCTTTTGTGCCCAACTGAAGATGTCTTAATGAGACAGAACCACAAAAGGGAAGGTATATTAACACAAAGCTTGTTTATAAGTCAGCTGGAAATCATTATTTTCGTAGGAAGCATTCCAAATTTTGTTATTTTCTACTAGTACTAGAACTAACTGCTGAGTATTTTACAAATAGAAAATAAGAATAAGTTAATGAACTGCAATAACACAGAGTTGTTTTTTGGAAACTTTACCAAAAACACTCAAACAAAACCACTCATACATGTGAATAAGCAAAAATGTATTCTTTTTTTTTCCACATATGCTTTCTTGTTATTGAGTTACAAGATATAAGATGAGCAGCTCCCTTTCACTAGTGGAAGTCCAAAGATCATTCATCTTGTCAAAGTTCATCTTTGGGTAGATTTTGGTCTTTCCTCTTTAATACAGAGAAAGATTCAAAATCAATTTCATGAGACAAATTAACTATATAGCTTTATCCCAGTTACTATTCAAGAAAGCTTGTTCCAGTGTGGCTTCATTTGAATAAACAGTCTATTCAATAAATTTGACCTTATTTACTGAGTCTTAGGAAAAAAAGAGAAAGAATCTGGGAGCTAACGGGAGCCACTATAAAGATTTTTGTCCTTCCCACTCTCTTTGCCATTCTCAGCTTGAAGTGTATTTCATTAAAGTTTTCTTTTTTAGTACTTTTTCTGCAGTTTTCTATAACGGGAAAATCATTTGACTAATGGAAAAGTTTTATTTTTTTTACCTCAAGGTCCAACTGAAACAAATTTGGAACTAGAATATCTTTGAGAGAGGAAGGGTTAGAAAACTCTGAAATTGTTCGTTGTGTTAACCCAAGGGTACATGATTGCAAAGAGTTTATTTTGGAGCGTGTAATTCCTAATAACTTAGGTTGGGAAGTAGAAGTGAGGAGCGTAGGGTCTTCTTTGACTGTACAAGCAGGGTCAATTTATTTAAATTAAAACAGACATTGGCTTTGTAGTTTCTGGGCCAACATATATTATATATATTATATATATTATAAATGTTGTATAATGTAATATTAAATAAATACATATTATATATATATAATATTCAGTGGTAACAAGGAACAATATAGCATATTATTCTTGGAAACATCTGCTTTTGAATGGACCAAAACAACTCTTCTGAGCTGCTTTTTAAATCTAGTTAATCCTCTGAAGCTATGTACTGAGATAGCATAGTTAATTTCCTTTTGTATCTTGTATGTTTTTCTATTACTTAGCATTAAATATGATCTGTTTTAAGAATTGTTCATGTATATCTTATACAACTATCACACCAAATGAACCATTGTAGTAGTAAGATATAATGCCATATACATTTTGCATATTCAGTCTAGCATAATGAATGTCCTTTGATGTCAAGGTGTTTAAGAACTGAGATGAGGTGGCTCTAGATTTTAAAAAGTCATGTCAGGGTTGGGTAGAGACTTTCTAATAAAAAGAAAACTAAACTACTACCCCTCAAAAACACCACTTCCCATGACTGTTCATTGACAATGTACCTGGTCACCCAAGAGTTCTGATGGAGATGTACAATGAGATTAATGTTGTTTCCGTACTTACTAACACATTATCCATTCTGTAGCCCATGAATCAAGGAGTAATTTCAGGTCTTGTTATTCAAGAAATACATTTCATAAGGCTGTAGCTGCCATAGATAGTAATTACCCTGATAGATCTGGGCAAAATAAATGGAAAACCTCAGAAGAGGATTCATCATTCTAGATGCCATTAAGAACATTTGTGACTCATGGGAAGAGGTCAAAATATCAACATTACAGGGGTTTGGAAGAAGTTGATTCCAACCCTCATGGATGACTTTGAGGGGTTCAAGACTTCAGTGGAGGAGGTAACTGCAGATGTGGTGGAAATAGCAAGAGAGCTAGAATTGGAAGTGGAGCCTGAAGATGTTCCTGAATCACGGCAAATCTCATGATAAAAATTTCACAGATGATGAGTTGCTTCTCATGGATGAGCACAGAGAGTGGTTTGTTGAGATGGAATCTACTCCTGGTGAAGAAGCTGTGAAGATTGCTGAAATAACATCAAAGGATCTAGAATATTATATAAACTTAGCTGATAAAGCAGCAGCAGGGTTTGAGAGGACCGACTTCAATTTTGAAAGTTATGTGGGTAAAATGCTATCAAACAGCATTACATGCTACAGAGAAATTTTTTGTGAACAGAAGAGTCAATCAATGCAGTAAATTCAATTGTTGTTTCGCTTTAAGAAATTCCCACAGCCACCCCCACCTTCAGCAATCACCACCCTGATCAGTCAGCAGCTGTCGACATTGAGGGAAGATTCTCCACCAACAAACGGATTAGGACTTGCTGAAGGGCCAGATGATGGTAGCATTTTTTAACAATAAAAGTATTTTTAAAAAAACAACAAAAAAAACACCACTTCCTTTGATAAACTTTGAAGGCTTACTTTGCTTAGTTTTTTTTTTTTTTTTAATAAATTTATTTATTCTTTTATTATTTATTTTTGGCTGTGTTGGGTCTTCGTTGCTGTGCGCGGGCTTTCTCTAGTTGCGGTGAGCGGGGGCTACTCTTCGTTGTAGTGCACGGGCTTCTCATTGTGGTGGCTTCTCTGGTTGTGGAGCACAGGCTCTAGGCGCATGGGCTTCAGTAGTTGCGGCACACAGGCTCAGCAGTTGTGGCTCACGGGCTCTAGAGCACACGCTCAGTAGTTGTGGCACACAGGCTTAGTTGCTCCGTGACATGTGGGATCTTCCCGGACCAGGGATCGAACCCATGTCCCCTGCATTGGCAGGCGGATTCTCAACTACTGCACCACAAGGGAAGCCCTGCTTAGTTGTTTTGAATGTATCATAGAACAAATACTGTCTTGATTATATGATGCCATAACTTTTGGGCAATTATTTTCATTATTTATTGGAATCATAATGTAAATAACTTGGTAAATTGATATTCAAGAAACAGCACATTATAGCTCAAAAAAAGTAAAATTGAAAATGGTTAAAACTTCTTAGCAACAATGAAATACAGTAAAGGAGATTTATAATTTTTTAAACACATACCATTTGGGATGTATTTGAGACAATATGATTTTTAAATGCTTTATTTTTCCCCTACTTAATAGACCCTTCTTTTCCCCAAAGAATCCAATTATTTACTATGCTAAAAAGCTGAAAAACCAAAAGATAAGATAAAATCAAAATCAGCTGAACTAACTCTGGTTTAATTCGTTATTTCTCCCATTCCCTTAAATGAAGATGCCTACAGAAATAGTAACATTTTCATAAGAAACTAGAGACCCCAAAATGAAACCATATGTCCTGTTGAGCTTATTTCCTTAAGCTCAGGAAATACCAATTATCTTCATTGTTGTTTTTTTTCTTTTAACTCCTAAAAATGTAGACATGGTTTTGAATTCCAGTTTGGCAACTATATGCAATTCCCCATCAATGTCACTCACTTCTGTGCCTTTTATCTTTTTTTTTTTAAGTTATGTTTGATGTTTTCTCAAATAATTGTTTTCTGAATGAAAGGAAAAAACTGTGATTTTAGTTCACAGTTTAGTTTTGAATCTTTCTTCACATACTCAAACCAACTCCGAGCAGGATTGGAAATACCTTCTGTTCTCTGCTAAAACTGAATTTTATGGCTGCTGAAGACTGATCTCATTTTCAATTTTACAAGTACTTTACGGACTGGAATGTGCTATTGCTTGAATATCAATTTACCATAAGTTATTTACATGGAAATTTTAATAAATAATGAGAATAATGAGAATTAAAGAAATGTGTCATTTTGCTGCCTCTCATTGGGTGATATCTTTAAAATCCTCTTTTCTGCTAAAATTTCCTGGCTAGTATTTCTAAATTTACCCAGGAATGACCTATCTCTACCTTTTTAAAATTTTCTGGGCCATAACTATTAATTCATCCAGTAAATATTTATTAACTAAACTATGGGATGAGAAACATGGTTGTAGAGCATCTCTATGCAGGCTTTCTATCTTGGGCACTAGTGTTATTTGACAGTGAAGGGCTTCTTCATCTTTTTTTTCTTTTCTCATTTTCTCTGTTTCACATAAAGCAACAGGTGGTGAGTGGCATACTAGTAGAATTCCTTCTGCCAGCTACTCTTCTCCTGTTACTATTAGTGTTTTTCACTATTTAGTTTTCAAACATTTCGAAGTTTTGTTTGTATGTTTGAAATCAATTGTTTAACAATTCGGAAACAACTAAAGCTAATGGCAGTTCCTAATATTGGTCATTTTGTTTGTCTTGCTTTGTGTAGATAAAGCTTAGAGAAAAGAACTGAGATCTTTAATTTCTAGAGTCAAGTGTTTATGTCTAAGAACTATAATTGCAGAAGCGGTAGATATTTACAAAAATGGCAAAATCTTACTATGTCCTGAGAGCTTAACCTGGTAACTGTCAGGTTAGGAGCCTCAAAATATGGCCAGACAGAAATGTGGGTTGAACTCCATTTGCAGATAGGGTCCTACCAAACTGCTGCCAGCCCTCAGGGGAATCACAATGGCCATTAGAAGGGACATTTGAATCAGATAAGATTATTTTAAAAGTGCACTTAAAAACAAGGGCTTCCAAATCAAACAAACAGAATGGGACACCTATTTTAATTGGTACACGGTAGCCTCCAAAAGACTTCAAAATTCCAAAATAGCTTCATTGAAAGATTCGTTGTAAAAGGCTAATAAGAAAATTAAAGATATAAGACGCACCTAAAGCAAAAGACTATACGACGAACATAGCTCCAATTGTGTCCTTCCTTCCTTTACTTGTGCACTCTTTCTAGTAATCCTCTGTCCGAATTGGTTTTTTTCACTCTAAAAAGACTACATGACCATAAGCAAAATACGAAGTTAATGGCCTTACAGATACCCCCATATCTTCCTTCAAGGGAGGACCCCCATATGACCCTCTCCCAAAGCTGAGGACACTTTGAGGGATTTTTTTTCTGGTAAACTGCTATGTTATTCCACTTAACAGCCAAGGGGAAACTAAAATTAAAAGCAAAATTCCTACCAAAGTCAGCTCTCCCAGATCTCTGTTGGTAGTACCCAGTGGAGATAGGAAAATAAAATATCTTTTGCACCCCCTTTGGGGACATCTCTTAAGTCCAAGGAATCGTTCAGTATTGCCAGAAATATTTACTGGTTGTCCAGCTAAAAAATTGACAAGATATTTAAAAGGATTTTTTATTAGGTAGCTCTATGGTCAAGTGTTGGTCAGAGATTGGAAGCTGATATTTAGAGCCCAAGAGAAATATTTTTCAAGCCTTCTCCCTTAAGCAAATTGAAGATAATGTAGTTGGATGGTAGATCAACCTATGACTTTCTTTGACTTCGTTGATTTTGATTGGTTTGGGTCTTGGGGACAATGGCTCTGAAGTGCCCTCCAAACACTGGGAGTTATTCTTCTCATTATAATCAGAATAATCTCCCTGGTGCACTGTATTCTCTCAAAAGCTTTAAATGTGTGTTTGCAGCCGCTAAGCATTAAGCAAATGATCTCTGTAAGACTGGAACTTCAGAAGAGGAATGAAGAGAACCTGTGAATATCATCGGAATTAAGCAAAAACATCATGACTTGCGGATTCCACACAAGGGATCAACAAAGCTTTGAGAATTAGAGTGGTAGCTAAGAATGGCACTGATGCCTTCAACTCTGATCACATCTCTCAGTTAACCTGAGAGTCTGATCACAAAAGTGGGGAATTGGAAAAAAAATAAAAACACCAGGCCCGAAATGGCGTCACTTGTGCTAAGCTCCACGTCAGTAAAACAAGACTTAATACCTAACTTAATTGCAGTTACAATCTCCCCCAGGAATGTAATCTTAATTGGTCAGTCTGGAATTTTCCGGTCAGCACCAATGAGGTAATCTGCCACGTAGCTCCCTTCCATTCCCCATAGGTACTTTACCTAAGCCTGGAACAATCCACTCTTTTCCCCTTTCTGCCTATCAAAGCCTTCCATTCTGTATAGCTCCTTGAAGCTCCTCTCTACTTCCTAGGTGGGATACCGCCCAATTCATGAATTGTTCAAAAAAGCCAATTAGATCTTTAAAATTTACCTGGTTGAATTTTTGTGAGCTTCATTTTTCTTTTGGTGATATATGATATATATGGTGATAATGATATTTGCCCTACCTTCCTCAGGGTTTTTTTTGAGGATCTGATAAACTAATGTGGGTAAAATCACTTTGTAACATGTAAAGTGTCATAAAAATATAATCTATTATTATAAAGTATTCATATAGTGAGAATTCTGTAATATTTGATTTCTAGATAATGTGTTCATTTCTTACAGTTTCACTTGGAAAGAGTATACTTTTTAAAAATACAATTGTGTCAAACAGAAGAAAGCAAAGTGACATTTAGTAATAAGCAGAACTGGGAAAATAATACAGTCTCCTAGCTTCCTAAAGAAACATATCTTGTGTGTTAAATTTAAGAATGAATGAGTTGGAGTTTATAGTTATCCTTCACTAGAACTCCAACTGAATAGACTAGAAAAAGGAACAACTGCTATCTGTAAACCTGTTTTTCAGATTTCTGTTTCACAAAGCAGATCTGAACCCCTTGCTCCTAATGGGGAAAGAAAAAGAAAAATCTTCCAAACCATCAGTCCCTGAGAGCTGTGTAAAATGAAATGGAGGTGGGAGGACAAAACCTTTCAGGATCAAGCAGAGGCCACGTAAACAGATGTGGCTGCAGTGAATAGAAAAGGGTGAATAGTTGCTTTGTTGCTTGCTTTCTGTTTGTATCACAGAGGGTCTTCTCTATACAAATCTTTCTGGCAGATGATGTCCCACATAACTCTTACTGCCTGCAGAAACATACAGAACCTGATCTTAGCTAAACACAGGCACCCTCAGCTCTTGGCTCTGTTTATTTTAACGAATGTTTATTTTAATGAATGTTTCGCATAAGACCAAACATTTATGGTAATTGTGAAAGAGAATTTATGAAGAACATAAATGAAAAGCCCATATAATTTTGCTTTTGAATCTACTGGAAGATAAACATCAGTCTCGGACTACACTGAACAAAGAAAACCACTATATACGAGTTTTTAAAACCTGCATTTATAATTGACAGGCATTAAATGACTTTATAGCTAAAGAGAGAAGGAAGGTATGTTCATAGTAAAACTATTTATGAAAAGAAGCTCTGTTATGAGGGTGTATTATGAACAATGCGTTGGGATGAGCAATGTAAACTTCACTCTATTTTTAAAGATTTTGGTGGAATAGTACGTGGCGGTGTTGAGGTACTCTACACATGCCCACTGATTTACTTCATGAGGAACTCTTATCTTTGCCTACTTGTGAAAGGTCAGACACCAGAATGCGGAAGCTTGCCGAGGCTCCTTTAGATAACCCGAGGGGCGTGGCATACTGTGATCTAGGATGCCTTGTAGGGTGGGTGGCCAGTGGTTGAGAGAGGTGAGAGATGCCTGTTCTACCTTTTATTATACTCTTATTTTCATCAAATAAAATCAACACCAGCCTCGAAGGCCAGCAATAGCCTACAGCAATAAAGCATAAAATGTTCCTTCATAAATGTATACGGTCATATTCAACTCTTCCCCTGTAGTAGAGTTTTTTTTCATAGGGAACAGAATAAATGAGTCTCCTGAAAGCTGGTGGATTTACAGCTTGAATTTACTATTCTTCTTCTAGCATGGTGTTAACTTCACTAATAAAAATGTTGTGTCTGCTTTGCAGAAATTCTCCACTGAAACAAATCATGCAGATCCAGGCACAGGAGAAGGATGCAAGTTCAAGAAGAACAAGAAAGAGGGAAGAAGGGAAACACTGAGAATGTGCCTTTTTTTCTTGAATGACATACTAAACAATAGTAAATAATAAAAGGCATAATCTTAGAAACTGCAGTTAAGCTGTTATAATCAGAATTCTCTCTTCAATGCCTGTATCCTCGTGTATTATCCAGATACTGTTCTTTCATGAGTTACTTAATTCATGTCAGTGTGTAGAATGATTCTTCACGAGAAAGGAAAAAAAGGATGTGGTTTTCTTGAAATGTATCTGATTTCCCCTTCCATGTTTAAACACATGTGTTGCTTGATATACTTTCTAGAGATATTTCAAAGTGTGTAAATAAGAGGACTTGCTTTAATTCTCTGATTTCTTGTACTGCCCCACATTCCGACTTTGTCATTAATAAACAAGTATGTTTTGGGCACAGAATTAAAAAAATAAAACAGAGGGAGGGAAAGGAGGGGAAAAGGACACACTGAAAGAAAGAATTTAAATTTGAGGCCCAGGGAGCTCCCTCTTTCTCTGTCTACACGGAGTCAGCAGTGTCAGCGTCCCTTTGGTCCTACCCGACAGGGCTGGAGGCTCTTCTACACATGACCGTGTCCCATGCATTCATGGCCCGCTCTGACACCACAGCCCCTTTTGTTTGGAGTCAGGTCGTCACTATCCGTGCTCTCAGCTGCCATATGGTGCAGTGGAGACCCAAGTACAAAGACAGAAAGAGGAATGGAAAAAAGAACATCAAGAGCCAGCAGATGAAACTGATTTACGGCCAGTGTTGAAGGGGCAAGTAGGCAAGCTGGGGCTCGGAAGAGAGAGGGGAAAGGGGGGCCGCGGAGGGGGCATGCGGAGCGCATGATCTTGGAATATGAAACTTCTCACAGATAAGCAACCAGGCTATTTCCTGTGAGACGTGGGCTCTGATTATTCTCCAAATATGGCGTGAAAAACAGAAAATGTCCACTATGGTTGTGTATCTTTTGTTATCAGTCTTAAAATTATTTCTGTTACTCCTCGTGGTCAGGACTTATTTTTTTTATCATAATGATATAGTTAACAAAACAAATATGTTGTGTTTTTATGCATACTCTCACATACCTGTGCTGTGGTAATTTTTAATATTGTGTAAAGTCGATCTCTTCGTAAGAAAATTGTAATGTACGTGTGTTTTCTTCCCCTTAGTCAGTAGATGTCCTCCCAAATAATTCTCTGAACATCATATTCTATTTTGAGGACATCTAGAGAGCCTACTGTTTCAGGAGGCTACGGCCAACCTACTGTGACACAATTCATACTTTATTAAAGCACATGAACACTGCCAAATTATAGGCTTGTGTATCAAGACTTTGAGGTTTTTAAAGTCAAGGTGGCCAGAATACATAATGCTAATGTATTTTGGCACCTCGAAAAAATATTTTATGCTAATTTGTGTGAAACATTTGATTTTCCCACCATCTATTTTCTGTATAATACAATGTACTGCCATATTTATCATGTTTCATAATCCAACGAGGCAGAAGTATAGCTCTCTGCCCTAAGAATAGCTTGATAATTTTGATCATTTTCTTCAATGAGTAAGTAGTGCAGCAAATAGTGCAGCTGCCCAATATTTCATATTTGACTCTGACCTCATAATGTTTGATAAAATAAAATAATGTATGAAAATATTACTACTTCACACGTCAAGGAGTACTTAAGTATCCACAAATTTCAGGGTGATATAAGTTATCAAGAGTTTATCTCAGATATAATGATGCCACCTATTAGAAAGAGTAAAGGCTGCTTGAAATTCTGTCTTTAGCTTGAAGTCCAGTACAGCACATTCTGTTAGTTTTGCCGCTGCACTTTGACAGTTACCTCTCAGTACGTGTTGCTGGTGTTTCCTAATCTATCTCTTAAAGTTGGAGTGAGCGAGCTGCTCAAATTTGGGGTTTCTTTTCATCTCTCTCTCTCTCTCTCTCTCTCTCTCTCTCTCTCCACTTACTCCCTTGGGGATCTTATCTAATCTCATGCCTTTAAACACCATCCATATGATGGCAGCACCCACATTCACGTCTCCTAAACTCCATCTGCATATTTCTAGCTGCATCTCAGCAGTCTTGGGTTCGTCTGATAGGCATCTCAAACTTAATGTGTCCAAAACTAAACTCCTGATCTGCACCCACTAAACATGCTTCTCCCACGGGTTTCCCAATCTTAATTAACGACCATTCTATCATGCTAGACCCTCAGGCCAAAATTCTTGAAATCATCATGGACTGGGCTCCTTCTCTCACACCACACATCTAGTACAGTGGCAATCCTTGTTGATTTTATCTTCAAAATACATTCAGAATCCAACCACTTCTCACCAGTTCCATGGCTACCATTTTGGTCCAAGCCATCAGTGTTTCTCTACTGAATTTTTGTGATGATCTCCTTATTTGTTTTTCTGGTTTCATTCTTGTCCTTACACTATATTCTCAACAGAGCAGTCAGGGTAAACCTTGTATACTTTTTTATGTTGTATCTTTTCCTTCTATGTACAAAAACCTGTGAACAATCTGCCTACCCATTACCTCTTTAATCTTGTCACAGTCATACTGGCTTCCTTCCTGCTTGCAAACGCACTAATTACACTCCTGCCTTTGTACCAGCTGTTCTGTCTTTCTAGAACGCTCTTTCCTCAGATTTCCTCACTTCATTCAAGTTTCTGCTTACCTGTCATCTTCTCGGTGAGAGCTTCCCTAACTCTCCATTTAACATTTTAACCCTCCTCCCAGCACACATCATCCCCATTCCTTGTTATATTTTTTCCCACAGAACGTTTCACTTTCTAACTTCCAAAAGAAAAATTTCTTCCTGTGAGAGTAGCAGCATGAGGCACTGGAGTCATAGAAAATATATCAGGTATGTCTTCTTGTGAAGCCTAAATCATAGTTACCATGTCTAGTTACTATCAGAAATAGACCTAGAGAGAAATAGTGGTTTTATTTTTTCTACCTTATATGATTCACCAAAATATATTTTACAATTGTTTATTTTTTTTTCTCAGCCATTTCCAAAAAATGAAGAATTGATGTATGTTAGATGCCAGGACCTACTCTTCAGTTCCCCACACTGAACTGACTTTAAGATACAAGAAAACTGCCAATAAAAGAGAAATTAAAATTAATATTCTATAAAGAGAAAAGTAACTGATAGAAAACTAAAAGCAGCATCCTAAATTAGCCTAGATATTATCCCTCAAAACAGGTAAATTAAATGAAAAACTTAGGGAAAAACATATGCATTGCCATAGTAACCAAAACATTTGGTATGTTCTGTACATTTAGTAAATGGTGAGGAGAAAATACTCTTCCGTTTAGAAGTAGATAAAGGTTCTAACTAGCCTGTTTTTTGTGCTCACTTTTCTTCTATTGCTGCTACTGTGTAACACAAGAACTTGCTGAAGATGGGTTCTCTGGTGAAAAAGTACACAGAACATGGAAAGAAGGTCATTTGAATTCATATAACCAAACTAAAACCTCAGAAGTTATTTTTACACAGAAGAGCCTGGGACCTGGAGTCGTCAGCACTGGTTAATATCCCAGCTCAAATGTGTAGTTGCCTCAGTAGCTTAGTCAAGATACTTAAACACCCTGAGCCTATTGCCTCATCTGTTATATATGAATGATAGCTACCTCAAACCATTGTGGTGATGATGATAATAAATGCCTCTAAGACACATTCTGGCACATGTAAAGTACTCACAGAAAGTGCACGTATTATCAGTGTTAATATAATGAAGTATTGAACGATATATAAAAGTTAGAGGTATGGAAATCACTTTCAATCATGTTTCTCCTTTTAAAATTTAGAACTTCATGATATTTCAATTTAATTTTACATAACCTGCTCTTTATGGTTTTCACTAGAGCAATAAAAAAAACAGAGAGAAACCCTGATTAGTGATGGGGACACCTGGTACCTTGATCATCACTATCTGTTTCTTCTCAAATGAATCTCAAAATATACAGAATCCCTACTTGATAGCATATAAAGAGAATTTCCTGAGCTCAACCTAAGGCTTGCCTAATATCCACAACTTGATTTCTTAAATTTTTCGAAAACGAGGATAACTTATTTCAAGGGAATCAGCATGAACTTGCTGTTGAACTCAGAAACTTTGGGGAGCTTCAGTCCATGACATGTTGAGGGAGGGTGTGGTTATAAAATGAGTGCTTATTTTGTGCTTTTGTCAGCTCAGGCTGCCCTAACAAAACACCACAGGCTGGGTGGCTTAGATAACAGACACCTCTTTCTCACAGTTCTGGAGGCTAGGAAGTCCAAGATTGAGGTGCCTGCACATTCAGTTCTCTGTGAGGGCCCTTTTCCTGGCTTGCAGGCAGTAATCTCCTCCCTGTGTCCTCACATGGCAGAGAGAGAGAAAGAGAGAGAGCTCTGATGTCTTCCTCTTCTTATAAGGGCACTAACCTCATCATGGGGGCCCCACCCTCATGACCTCATCCTAATCTGAATACTCTCAAAGCTCCACCTCCAAATACCATCACATTGTAGGCTAGGGCTTCAACATAGCAATTTGGGGGACACATACATTAAGTCCACAGCACACTGCCAAGCAGCAGATGATCTGTAGTGAATTTATGAAACTGGTAGAAAGTATTACTGATTAAAATAGTGATGCTGATTTCAGAGTACAGACTCTGTTCTTAGACGGTTCCTTTCTTTGCATGTCTACTCTTTATACTTGTAGTTATCACCTAGATTTTGCTTAATTTATACACTCTTTTTATCTGCTGTGGAACTATTCTAGGCTCTGCTGCAGTTTTTTGGCACTCTAAAGCCTTACCACGTTATTTGAAGCAGTACAGTGCCAACTTTTACACTGTCCTCCCCTCTTTCTTCTTGAGATGGTTTCCATTTAGTTCACTGTCTAAGCAGCCATGATCTAAAATGGGCAAATCAGTACTATATGTCAAAGATGGCAGATGGGCTAAGTCTCAAGGTTTTCTGGTTGGGCAAACTCTCCCCAGTGTCATATGACATGTACTAAGCTCTGTGTGCAAGATATTAAGCTCAGCATTTTTACTGACCTTCCCTCATTTAACATTTGTGTTACCCTGTATGAAATATATTGCCATCCTCATTTTTCAGCCACTGAAATTGAGATCTACAGTGATTAAAATACCTTGTCTCAAATCACACACCTAGTATAAAAAGAGATCCAGCATTGAATACATATCTTGTGACTTCAAGTCCAGGTAATTCCATTACAATAAGTTTACTATCAAACAGGACCCATAGGTGATACAAATCCTATTTCGTATCGACAAAATCAGATCTCTCTGTCATTTGGAGAGGTGGATGGTACCAGTATATTACAGGACTTAAATTTGAAGCTTTTGTTTTCTTTCTGTGAACTGTCCTCCCACAGTGCATTCTAGACTTCTTGGCTTACTAAATATTCATTTCCATCAGTACATTCCCACATAATGCACTGTCTGAAAAACAATGCAACAATAAACTGATATATAACATTAAGAGTTTGAGCTTTGACCATCTTTAATTTCACCTATCATTCATCATAATCCAAAGAAAGGCCACTTGAGTTAGTAAGTCTTAAAATATAAGAAAGGCTTTTCTAGTGAGGATGTGATGTTACTATACAATTTACTGGAGGGAAATGCCCTCCCAACTTCATCTTGGCCCACAGGAACTCTATCTCTGTCTGTTCTGTGTTTGTGTGAAAAATCTACCTCTTATTTCTCAGCTGTTACTGGGGTCATCACAATTAGCCCTTCTGCAGTTCTTGAGTATATCCTTCATTAAGAAATGAATGAGTGGCAAGTGAGAAATGGAGCAAAGAAGTTATATGGAGAAAAAAGTAGCAGAGGAGAGGGGCTTGGTACGCAACAAAGAACCATGGCTCGGACAGAGAATCCTCTCTGGTTCAAATCCTAGGTCTGGCATTCATTAGCAGCAGGACTTTGGGCCTCTTTGAAATTAATTTCCCTTATGTTCAACACAGGTAACTTAATAGCATCTACCTCAAAGGATTTTTACGAAGCACAAGTTATACAGCTTGTGTGACTATGTGATTGAACTATAACAGGTACTCAATAATTATTAATTTCTTTTCTTCATATGTGTTTATTTATTTTCCCAATTAGGGTACAAATTCCTTTAGACCAAGGTCTCCATTTTAGCATTCTTTATCAAACAAAGCTTAGCATGGTATTTGTAATATAATAGTCACTCAGTAAGTGAAACTACAGAAAGAAAAAGAGAAGAAAAAGACGGTTAGAAAGGAAATGAAAATCAACATATTAGGGTATCTTCAATAAATTGCTCTGGAATTTCTCACTTTCTGAGCAGTACTTTTCTTAGTTGAGGTATAGAACAGCTTAAGTGTAAACTTTTCAATCAATAAGATTTTTTTCATAACTTGCCCAATAATGGGTCCGGTTCAGACTTGTTTTCAAACTGTGTATTTTATTTTTAAATTTATCTAAAACCAAAAATGAGCCCATTTGTGCTATTTGTTGAGAGACAAGGATTCCCATACTACATCATGAATCGGTCTCTCTATCTCACACACACACATACACACAGCTCAAACTTTCAAAGTGTTGATTAATTCATTCTTCACAAAAATATAATCTGAAACTCAAGCCTTATTGGGGAGACTCACAAATTAACTGAGGTGAAATAATTGTATTCCTTTTCTTCTGTTTTTCTAAGAGGACTGACATCGGCTGTGATGAGGAAATATGACCTCCTACGTGTGTTTTCCATGAGGAATATGTTCGTTGCACAGCCACTGAGTTAAAAGCAAGCTTCATTCCCTGATGCACAAAGGTAATTTGGAAAATGAGCCAGGAGTCAGGAGTGCTATTTCTCAGTCTGCTTTAACCAGTGACAGACTGTTTTTATACCAACTGTAGAGATATTCAGGTGAGACAGATACCCCAGAGAATACTGGAGAAACACTTACTTTCACATGGGTATTACGTTATGCTCACTAACATATTCTAATAACATAATTCCTATTTCAAATGTAAACAACTTTTAGACTATTTGGTAGAGTGCCTGAGACTAATCCTTCTTTTACCCTCCAGATTTCTCATATGAGGACACCCACTGAAATCTGTCCTTCACTGTTCTTGAATCCAATTAAGGTAATGCTGTCTCTGCTTGGCATTCTGATGAAATCACTGAGGTACCACTTTCTCTGACCAATACCCAGATATCTTAATGAGGTCAATGTCACTACTTGTCTAATTAACTTTTATTTTCTGGAATTCACACTCTGGGAGTCTCCACTGGAATATTGATGGGGTTCAGGACATACTACCCCCAAATCTGGCACCTTGGCATGAATAATATTTTAAGCTGAAGCAAAGTGAGAAACAGCAAATGCTGGAAAGGCTCTCTGACCTCCTCCCATGAGGCAGGTCATTAGACCCTCATGTGAGGGGTGCCCTCCCTATACCCAGAGGAAAGGAGCATCCTTAACTCGGAAGACAGGGACACTGAAAGGAATCTAAACCAATAGACTTTCTAGGTTTCCCCCAGTTTACTACAACTAGCTCATACCTTTTGTCCCATCACATTTTCCCACAGCCTTTCACTCTTCATCAAACCTAGCATAAAATTGTTCAGGTTTAACTATTTCTTCAGAGCTCTATTTCCTTATGAGGGCCCCTGTGTTAGGCAAAATTTATATTAAATAAGTCCGTATGCGTTTCTATTGTTAATTTGTCTTTTGTTACAGAGACCTAGCTAAGAACCTAGAAAGACAGGAGGAAAAAGATATTTTTCCTCCCATACAATGTCTTATTGAAAGAAAGTGCTGTTATTAAATAGCGTACAGTAAAAATTATCTCTGTATATGAGCTTCCCTGGTGGCTCAGTGGTTAAGAATCCGCCTGCCAATGCAGGGGACACGGGTTCGAGGCCTGGTCTGGGAGGATTCCACATGCCGCGGAGCAACTAGGCCCGTGCGCCACAACTACTGGGCCTGTGTGCCACAACTACTGAAGCCCACGCGCCTAAAGCTCGTGCTCTGCAACAAGAGAAGCCACCACAATGAGAAGCCTGAGCGCCATAACGAAGAGTAGCCTCCGGTCACCACAACTAGAGAAAGCCCGGGCACAGCAATGAAGACCCAACGTGGCCAAAAATAAATAAATAAATAAATTTAAAAATATATATATATCTCTGTATAACTCCATAGTTGAGGAAATTGGAGACTTTATACAGTTCTTTTTTTTTTTTTTTTTTTTATTTTTATTTTTGGCTGTGTTGGGTCTTTGTTTCTGTGCGAGGGCTTTCTCTAGTTGCGGCAAGTGGGGGCCACTCTTCATTACGGTGCACGGGCCTCTCACTGTCGTGGCCTCTCTTGTTGTGGAGCACAGGCTCCAGACGCGCAGGCTCAGTAGTTGTGGTGCACGGGCCCAGTTGCTCCGTGGCATGTGGGATCTTCCCAGACCAGGGCTCGAACCTGTGTCCCCTGCACTGGCAGGCAGATTCTCAACCACTGCGCCACCAGGGAAGCCCCATATACAGTTCTTTTAATGAATGTATTTTGAAATGATAAATTAATGGTCAGCATTTCAAAGAGAATGAATAAAGTTATGCTTTGGAAAAAAACTTTTTTACTGTATCTTATCTTTATTTGTATATTCTCCTTTCTAGAAGCTCTCTGAGTATTCTGATTCAAGGCCCAGGGGGGATGCAATTTATTAACCATAGCTCTTTGAGTCTTGGATTACTCAAAATTGTTCTTAAAATTCTTGAGCAATTTAGTGTTTGGAAAAGAAACCTCTAGCCTTAAAGATACTACCACTGAATATGAAAATCTAGACTCTATTGCTAACCATGAGAAGAGGAAAATGTCCTCTGGGTGTTTGAATAATTTTAGTTGTCTAGCATTTATTCCCTCTGATTATGTATTTTTAGAGCAGACTTTTTAAAAAGCTTAAATTTAAAGGAAGGAACAAACATTTTCTTTTAGAAGAATGTTAATAATCCCTTGGGTAGGTACTTTTCTTCTTGAACACAGAGATAGGCATTTCTACATTATACATTTGACATAGTTATATGTCAAGTGCCTGAAATTTCAACATATTTTATCTAATGGGTAAAATCAGCCACACTAAGGAAATGTAAAAGTGAAGGTACTTTTGCATGATAAAAGTCACATTAAGGGTTTGTGCAACTTTTGCAAGCATTTTCACTCTTAAGTTCATATAGTGAGACTTAAATGAGGCTAATACAAAAGGGGCATTTCTCATCCTCCCTCCCCTTTTTTTCCAAAAGACTTTTCAGTTTTGAATATGTCTAATATCATCGTACTCAAGCTACTCGTTAAGGGTGGTTCTGCCTTGGTTTACCTGCTAGTGATTCACTGGTTTATGGCAGATGCAAAAAATACTGTTAGAAATCAAACACCTATTTCATCAATTGACCTTAACACTAAGATGATCACAGCTAAATGCCTGACACGTGATTTTCATCACTGAAAAGGAAGCGATAGTATACGTTTGAGTACACGTACTATGGTATGAACATGTACTTTTCAATTTCATCTTTAAGGCACTGAAGCTAAGCTGAACTCTGGATTAGCATGTTTGAGGTTTTAATGATTGAGAGATTTTTTTTTATGCCTACTAGCCACAAATTATTTTTCTACTAGACACTGGGATATGAAACAGACCAACTTCTTTAGATAACTGAAATTATTAAGTCACTTAGGTTCCTCCCAGTTCAACCCAAGCAGCAGCCATTCCTGACTAACAACTTCCTCTCCACCTCCTCCCAGCAACTCTAAACCAGACAGATTTTTAAAACATAAACCAATGCTTTAGGATAAAATTTGTTTCTCATATAATATAAATCTTCCAGAAATGCTGGGCATAGTGGTTCATGAGAAGGGGAATTGTTTTTTATTGGCCTATAGCGTTTAATGTTAAAACTGAAGCAAGAGCAATTATATTCTTCATAAAACTACAATTTAGTGACTTCTGACCTCTTTCCCATCCGGTCCCCAAATATTCCTCATTCCAATAGTAATAGCTTAGGGAAATAAAAAAAGACCCACATTTACAAGAATTTAGCTTCTGGCAAGCATCATTTTAAAGAATTCACTTCCTGGCTTATGGTTTACATGACCTGTCTGTCTTCTCTTGCTTTTTTCTTTCCCTCCACCCTTCCCCCTCTCCTCCTCAGGGCAAGCTGAGTTTTAACTATTGCATTCACTGCTGCTTCCTGCCTCTTTTGCTTTCTGTTTTTCACATCCATGGGAATGGAATCTGCTCAGAACCATCAGACCAATATCCCCACCTATCACCACTGTTCATGCTACACCAGCCACCATTGGCTAGAGAAGTATTAGCATAATTAATTCAGAAATAAAAATACCTCATAAACTATTAGCTGAGTTAACTTCTATAACGTGTCTTCGGGTATTCTTGTTTTTTTAAAGCTGTTATTCCAAAGAAAAACTTGATGATGAATGTTAGGATCTAATTTTCTTTGGGGGCACAAAATATGTAATCTTATGCGTAATTAAGGAATGAGTTTATCTTATTATTTTTAATACCAGTTTGTATTTCTTGTATTTCATTATTTTTTATAACCCTCCCAAAAAACAATTCTCACTCAGAAGTCGTATGTATGAAGAATCAAATTTCCATTATTTGTTCTATCAGGAAATGGGTGAATCAATCTTGAGGCAAAAATTAAGGGAAAAATTTAAGTTATTGCAGTTAAACCTCAGTTTGTAAAATCAATGCATCCTCGAAATATTAGGAACAACACACAAGAGAATTATACTGGTAAATGTGGAAAAGGTTTTCATTTGTCTTATGTTTAGGTAAATAGGATTTCTAGGTAATTTCTGAAGCTTGAGAAAGTTTCCAATTAAAAATAAAATTACATACCTACTTAAAGAAATAGTTCAAAAGGAAAAGAGCAACAACAATTTAGCCTTACAACTATATTCATTATGGTTTTATTTTATCTACTTTTTTTTTTTAAGTTAGAATTCAAAAACATCTGTTTCCAATACAGTGGGAGAGAGTACAATTAACTTTCTTTTTTTTTTTTAAGTGAAAGGAAGTTAACTGTTTCCTTATCCTAGTTTTGTTCATAGGATCATCCTCTTCTCTTGATCTGTTTCTTATTACCTATATATTCTTGTTTCTAGTTCTGCTACTATGGAGCTATCCTAACATTTTTCTGTTCAAATTCCAGAGAACGAATATATAACTAACAGCATATCGCCACTTTCCCTCTTAGGGATAGTTTTCTGTGTCAGACAGGACCAGCTTTGCTGACCTGTGGTTCTCTCTCTCGTAAAATCAGTGGTCACCTCTTCAAGGGTTGCCCTGGGCTCTCCTTCTTCAGTGGGTGTTTCCAGCAGTGCAGTTTCCCTTAGAAGAGTTGGGTAGACGTAACAAGTGCTGAAATCCACATCTTAGTGGAGAAAATGTGGAGGTAACTATGTAGTAATCCATTTGTAATAATACGACATCATTTATTTATCCTCTGATGTAACTATTGCAAAAAGTATGGCAATTGAATTAGAATTCTTAGGTCATAAGGCATGTAAGTTTTAGTTTCTATAGATATTATATACTTCCTTTCAAAAGTAGTTATAAAAATGTAACAGGAGGGCTTCCCTGGTGGTGCAGTGGTTGAGAATCTGCCTGCCAATGCAGGGGACACGGGTTCGAGCCCTGGTCTGGGAAGATCCCACATGCCGCGGAGCAACTAGGCCCGTGAGCCACAATTACTGAGCCTGCGCGTCTGGAGCCTGTGCTCCGCAACAAGAGGGGCCGCGACAGTGAAAGGCCCGCGCACCGCGCTGAAGAGTGGCCCCCGCTTGCCACAACTAGAGAAAGCCCTCGCATAGAAACGAAGACCCAACACAGCCCCAAAAATTAAATAAATAAATAAATAAATAAGTCAGATACCAGAGACTGAAATCTTCAGCCTTGCCTAAGGGAACACCTCGATCTTTATTGTGTTGTTTTGTACAGGGCATTCTCTGTACTAGTTTGTTGTGGTTATAAAGCAATTAGCAAAACAGCTTACATTTGTATTTATTTTCTATTCCATACCTCTCTGCCCCATGTTTTTTCTCTTCAAAATCCAGTCCTTTAAAGAAATAAATGTGTTGGAGAAAAAAAAAAAAAAAAGTAACAGGAGATTTCCCAAATGCTTGCTATCTTTTAAAAATCTTTTCGTATAATGATCAACCATTCTTATTTTAGTCTTCTGTGAATTACCTAATCATATTCTTTGAAACATTTTCTACTGAATCGCTGGCTCTTTCATGCTGAATTATATATTTTTTAATATATCTGTGTTATAATATAGTCTCTCGGTCTATGGTCTTACCCTGTTTATACTGTCATTTGTCACAGTAAAGTTTTAATATTAACATGGTCATACTATAATACAGTATAGTCATATATTCATAATAAAGTTACCCTTTTTGTTTTATTTTTGTTGTTCTTATGTGTTAACATCATTGTTCTTTATCTTGATAGCATAAAGATATTTATATACTTTTTAAGAAAGATTTATTTTTAATTCATCTTGAATTTATATTTTTAAAAACAGATTTTGTTACTCCTCTTGAATATACTGTAATTTTGTGGCTTCAATATTTTGTTTTTTATTATTTCTGGAAATTTTTCAACTATTACCTCTCCAAGTGTTGCTCTGTCTTTATTCCCTATTCTCCATCCTCAGTCTCCTATTAAAAATACACTGGCCTTCCATTCTATTCCCTACATCTCTTCTGTTTTGTAGTTCTCATCTCTTTATCTCTTTTTGCAGCTTCTAGATAGCTTACTCAGATCTATATTTAAGTTCAACAACATTCTTTTCCTGTGTTCCTAATCAGCTGTTTGGCCTGTCTAAAGAGTGTGTTCATTTGTACATTTTCATTTCTAAACAATTTATTTGGTCCTTTTTTCTCTTGTTAATCTGCCTCTTTTTCATTCAAAGCATTTTGCATTATCATTTAACTTCCTTCTTGTAGCACCTTAACAATTATACATTATAAAGTATCATATATATTGTTCTATTAGCTCAAATTCTTAGAGAGTTCATCTTGTTACTGTGTCTGTTGAATCCACTTCATGGTATAGTACCTCTTCTGTGGTTCAAAATTTTTACAGAGATAGCACCTCAAAGGATTTCCCCTTTTCTCCTGGCAATCACTATTGCTCTGGGTGGTGGAAGTGTCCTCTTAGAGACACTGTGGGTGTTTTGTTTTGTTTTTTTTGCTACTAAGCAGCTCAGAATGACCTCTCCTAGATAACTTTTTATGGTTATTCTTTGAGGTTGAGTTTTGACGTCATGCAATACTGAGACAGGAGGGAAGGGGGCAGAGCACAACCTTTAAAAAAATGACAGAGCCATTGAGGATACGACAAAAACTGGTTAGAACCTACTAGGCCCAGGATGATGAAAGATTCGACTTCCATTTGACCTTGAGCCTAATTATACACCCACTGTAATACATTAGCATGCTAAGTGACATACCCACAGACGCATGACAGGCAGACCATAAAAGGCCAAAAAGTGGGCAGTGACCCAACTGCTGGAAGTCCCCACCCTTTATCCAAGATTGAGTATTCCTCCCACTTGTTAGCTTATGAAATTACCCAGCACATAAAAACTAACCACCCTGCACCCTGGGGCCTCTCGTCTTCTGAGATGGTCCACAGTCTGCCTATGGAGTGTGTATCTCTCTAAATAAACCTGCTTCCACTTTACTGTGGCTGTTCTTGAATTCTTTCCTGAGTGAAGCCAGGGACCTTCACTTGGCGGCTGTCCCAGGAACTTGCCCAAGACTTGGGACAAGACCATTCTCGCACACCCTGTTCTCCTGCAACAATACTGTCATTTTAGACCTACACCCATACAAAAGCTTTGGTTTTCATTTTTACAGGAGAATTTTTTCTATATGGAGCCATGCGTAGAAACAGCCTGCTCTTTTGTGGGTCAGTGGGTATTTTTTTCTTGTCCTTTGTTCAAGGAGGCTACATTCATTCCAGCATACTGGCTTTTTGCATGGGTCTCAGTTCCAGTTCCAGGCTTCCTCTACTGTTTTGGACCCAAAAGCTGCAGCCCTTATGGTTAGAGGCCTTATCAGATCAGATAATCTTTGGGTTATTGTGGGTTTTATCACTTGTTTAGTAGTTCCTTCTTTCTTGTTTAGTAGTAGTTCCTTCTTTGTCACCTCTGGTCATTTTTTCTTTCTTTAGAACTTCCCTCTTCCCTCTTCTCTTCTCTTCTTTTCCCTTTCTCCCCCCCCAACCCCCCGCCCCCCACCACCAATGCCCCCACCACCATTTTGTTCAGATTTTCTCTTATTGAAGGGAGGTCTTAGGACACAGGACAATAAATTACCAGGTATCCCTTAACTCATTTTGACCGGACCATTTCAATACAATCCCAACATTTATTCTTGTTTCCAGTCTGCCTTCTCCAATCCATAGCATAAACTGATTCAAATTTTCTCTTCGTGACCAATCTTCTTACCACACCAAACACCCTAAACTTATCTTTGTTATTTTTTCTGATCTCATTTGTGAGGCCAAACTTACGATGGGAAGCTACCTACAGAAAGTAGGTATTCTCTGTATTTTTTTAAAATTTCTCTTTAAGATTTTTTTTTTTGATGTGGACCATTTTTAAAGTCTTTATTGAATTTGTTACAATATTGCTTCTGTTTTATGTTTTGGTTTTTTGGCTGCGAGGCATGTGGGATTTTAGCTCCCCGACCAGGGATCAAACCCACACCCGCTGCATTGGAAGGCGAAGTCTTAACCACTGGAGTGCCAGGGAAGTCTCTCTCTGTATTTTTAAATACAGAGAATGTTGCATTCCTTAACTATGAAAATAATCATTAAGAGGGCAATGCATTAAGTAGCCATAATAAAAAGAAGGATAATTTATAATTGTAACAGTTGAGATTCTAAACAAAGTAATGATTAGCAATTACTGCCTCTTTGAAGACTGTACTTAAATTTTATTAACTCTCAGGCAACTATTTGGAAGTATCTTATTGGTGACATAGCAGGTCTTGTTTCTAAATCCTTAGAAAGCGATAGATTTATGTTTTTATTATCTATTCTAAAAAAAAAGAAATGACCTACCTTATCTAAAATACTTTGGTTTGTTGTGTATGGGGTTGGTTGATCTTTGGCAACACACAACTCATGTTTTCTGATGTTTTTTCCTTCCATCCAAGTTTAAATTAAGTTGCATTTCCTGAAAGTACACACAACCTTGTTAGAAGAAATGAAGTCTGGTTGCATTCTCAACTGAGAAAATCAGCCTTATGTGGAAAATGCTCACTGGTAACGTAGTCAATGAGACATTTATATTCATTAAAATGAAAATAAGCCTCCTTGACGTAGGCTGTTTCATTTAGACTGTGCTTCTCCAGAGCTGTAGCTCTCTTTCAAGGATATTTCATCATTCTACACAGTAGTTTGTATTCTTAGGACTTATTCATGACTTATCTAGAGAGTTGTACAGTTTTATTCATGAAATTTTTAAACAACGGGGTGGTACATGTATGGTAGTAAAGTCCTTCTGATTTGTGAATGTAATATTTACAACAATCTTAAGAGTCAGGTATAGCTTTTAGCATCATTTTACAGATAAAGAAACTGGCCCAAGATCACATGGCTGTTAAGTGATACAGCCAGGATTTGACCCAGACGCTTTGCCTGTTGATAACTTGCACTTGACAATTGTGTTATATATACTATTTACTGGTTCCAACTGGTCATCCATCATGTGAGCAAACTGCAACTGTTCTATTGAACTAAATAATTTTGTCTCCAATTTGGATACGGTCTAGTCTTTTCAAAATATTTCTGATGAACAACTTACTGGTATGACTAATTGCATCTTTGTTATAGAATTATTTTACTATTATTTATTATTTCTAGAGAAGCACTGAAAAAAATATCTGTTACCTAAGTAATCTCTTTATTTGGGAAAATAAGTTTGGCATTGCCCTTAAATTCTGACACCAGAGCAAAACTGATTAGAATACTCAGAAATGAATCCATGAATGCAATTAAAAGAGAAAAGAGATGGTTAACTGTATTAATGCACATTCCTCTTTATAACCTGCAGATGGCCACAAGTAATTGAAGAAATAACTTTTATCTCCCCAACTGATGAAATGTACTCACCACTCATTGTTCTTCTTGCTGCAATGCTTAAGGGCTTTTTATTTAACTGACTGTAGATGTTGGGAACTGATGAACCAGTATGAGAAACTCTGCCAGCTAAATGGAAGGAAACATGTTTTCATAAACTTTGTATTCTAATACTGAGTTTCATCATACAAATAACAGTCGCTATGCCAAATCTATGTATTTAAAATTACCAACTCTAATGTTTAAAGACATGTTTGTCATTATCATATAACTAAATTTACATGAAGTACGATTTAAATCCCCTAAGGAAACATTTCAAAATGTGGTATGCATTAGGGTTCTTTCATTTCTCAAAAGGTGATTGGAAGAACGAGGTCTAGAAAAATGGTGTGCTTGGCAATTCTTTGAGTTTCACACTCCCATCACCCATTTTTGCATTTAAACAGATCATTTACTGGCAGCAGATGGGTGATAGGATAAAAGTTTTCAATATGGTGTGGTGGGCATATATATTTCCAGACACAACATGACAGAGTACAAAGCAGAGTTCTTTAATGTGATTAACAAAGAGCCATGGAATCTGCTATCAATCTTCCTTGTTACTGTCATAGCACTTCCCAGGACTGTTAGAGAAACTTTACAATAGCTGAATGCATGTTACACATACAGATGGGGAAGTGCCTCAGGCAGTTTGGCAAAATTTGCTAGGAGTCCATTTTTTGAATTTCTGCCTTCTGAGTCAGCATTTCATCTGAGTCTGACATTTCCATCACAGAAGTCCTCTTACCTTAATGTTGACACTGCTGTATCATTTCATAACCATATTTGTTGCATTTGAAAATTTTTATTAGCAACAATATGCTTCACTGAGACTAACACTAAATGACAAGATGCAAGTTTATTTTAATCTATTTGGGGGCACATTTTCCCCCCTGTGGTCTAGGGAAATCCTTTTCTCAATTTCAATTTTTCTAATTGTAGAAAAAAAATTAAGGATATGTCTATCATGAGAGTTTTTTGTGAACAACGTTCTAATTGATGTAGTATTTCAGTAAAGCAGTGTAACAATTCATACGAGCTACTAGTTGCAGACTCTTATTAATTATAAAAGACAAAAGATATAGGAGCACCATTCAAAGTAGTGCCAATGAGAGGTCTGTTTGCTTATTTATTTTTAACTCAATCTTTACTAAAAATGCTTGGCTTTATAACCTATTAATCTCTGGTTCTAATCAGAACCATGATATTAAAGGGATGATTTTAAATGGCTAATATTTCCTGAAGAAAGTCTTATAATACTGTTGAATGGATTTTCTACACCCGTCAACTATGGAGGATTTCCCTTAGGCTTGCATTACTGCTAGACTAGGGTCCTATTCAACCCATCATGATTCCTAGTTCCAATTTGGAATACAAAGATGATGAGATTAAGAGCCTGGGTGAAGGGTCTGGTGTTCATTGAGAGAGATGGAAAATGAAAAAAAGTGAGTGACAACCAAGGTACATTTTTAAGTGAAACAGGAAGTTGAAGGATAATCATTTAACATTAATCATAAATACAGAGTAGGAGAATAGAATAATTTCAAAATGTGTATGGGAGCTTAGGCTAAACTTAAGGAGACTTGAAAAAGAAAATATTGAAAAAGAAAATATTGAAATTGGGAAATCCCAGTTTTCTCAGCAGTGATGCAGACCTACCTGAGATTTGGTAGCTTGGATTTGTAGTGTATCCAATCAACCTCTTTTATTAGCTTTCTCCAACAGTATTCAGAGATCAGGAAGAGGGTTGGGGGATTAAATGGCAGTTATGACAGAAAGTCAAGACCATGGAGATTCTGGAGTCAAGCAGAAGTATGGAAGGAGGTCAAGTCTCTGGGATGTTGACTGACTGAGGATAAAATTCAACTTATGAGAAAATGACAGACCTCAGAATAGTAAGTAGAGATCAGGTAAGGAAGTTCTAGAAATCTTGATATCAAAAGAAGGAGAGATTGGAATAACGATGACACCAAAATGTGTGGCCTGTATACCATAAATATTATATCATTATCAAAATGTATAGACACTGAGAAATCAAGGAATTATAAGGACAGGTTATGAGGTCACTATATTTAAAAAAGGTTGGATCTTTATTTTTAAATGTTATACATATTTACAAAGTTTCAGGCCTAATTATCAAGTACATGCTTGAATATTAATTTCACTCAAAGGATATTTTAAGGGCACAAAATTATTCTCAGACATCTTTTTTTTTTTTAATCCAAGGCAGAAACCAGCCTGATTCATTTCCTAATAGAGGAGAGAGTCTTCCCAAATTAGGAGACATTAGGTGTATAAAGATTACTTTCCTCTTTACAAAGGAAGGGACAAGTTCAGACACTTTGTATGCTTTTCGAAAATAATAAAGTCACTCCTCCCTTTAATACATCTTTTACGTATCTTGTTGCCTTCCCAAAAATGTTGGCTGTTATGTTTGCTTTTTATATTCATTAATAACCATTTGCAAAGTAATTCACTTTCTCTTCATCTATCTTTTTTCTTCTTCTTCTTTTTGCTCTGACACTTTAATCCTGCTGACATCTTTCAACACATAATGAAAACCAGCTCTGCCTTTTTCTGGTTTCCTCATTTCTGAGTACTATGGCAACGGATGTTAGTTGACTTAGTAAAACTTGAAAATGTCACATTGCTCTTCATTCTTTGATGAATGCACACTCATGAATACAGCTCAATGCAAAAGCAATTAAAGGCAGTCTTAAAAAGCACCATAACCAAAGTCACCCTCAGATGATGTTCCCCAGGTGTTGCATTCAGAGCAAAACATGGCAAGCCATTCCTGGTATTAAAAGGACAAGTCTTTTTGTCTCTGAGAATGATTAGCAACCACTTTAGAAACATTTTTTTATGAAACACAATGATCTCTGTAAATAAATCTTAATTCCAAATCACGGAATTCACTCAGAATATATTATTTCCTCCAAAACCAATGAAATCCATTAAAAACACATAATGAAGAAGAAACAAATAGACAAATTATTTAACACACACATAAATTACAACTTAAACCTCATTTCAGTGACACATATAAAACACACACAAACATACACACACATACACATTTTAACTTACCTAATTTTAACAAGAAGTTGCAAAACAAAAACATTTAAGAATGGTTTGCTGTATAATGGCAAATATTTGCTCATCAAACAGAGACTGACTCTATCTTTATTTAATAATCTACACCAAATTGGCTATATAGAATTACAATAATAAGAGTAATATTGTATATTTGTTCTTTTCAAGTTTAAATGAAAAATAATTCATTACACTTATGAGTATATGCTTTGTCATTACCTATATACATTGTCTGGTATTGCTATGATTTTTATTGCTGATTCTATATTAAATCACATGTAGAATCTCATATTTTTACAGGGTGCTATTAATGAATTATATTCACTTACCGTATTACTTCATTTCTTCATTTCCATTCCAATTATCTCAACATCTATGCCATGTATAAGTGGCATATTTTATTATTTATATTTTACAGTTGAGGAAACCAAGATTTGAAAGCTTAACATTTGAAATCACAGAGTTTTGAAGTGAGAAAACTAAAATGTTACCTCAGTCTCTGACTTTATATTCGGGGCTCTTTTCTTGTTATCTTAACATCTTTTATGTATATGCCTTAATTAAATACATCTTCCAAATAGTCTATATTCCTTGGGAATATTGAAGCTGTTAAAAAAGAATTTTCTAAAGCAGCCAGCAATGAAGAAAATCAGTGAATTCCAGCCATAACGTTTTGTGACATGTTCCTGGGTTATCAGCACAGAGACATCTTTGAAGTCTGTAAAAATGCCATATCTGAAAGAAGCAGAAGCAAAGCAATGATAAACATACCCAAGGCTTGCTCACAATCATTAATTAATTAATCCTGTTTCATTGAAAGGCACAATAAAATGTGTAATAAAGTTAAAGTTTGGGGGGAAAGCAACATTTGTACATAAATAGTTTGAATGTATCAAAGAATGCTATTCTATTTAAAGCCAGCATTTAGAGTACCTACACTAGGGAGCTCCAAGAAAATTTCCTTGCGGCAATTCCCTGTGGTCTAAGAACAGACAACAGGCTTAAAGTGAGTCTATCACAGAAGCTAGAAACTTAGAACTTAGGGCAGCTTTAAAATGCAATCATTCTCTGCAGGAAAAGGTCATAAATGAGGTTCGTGCAAGTGAAGCTTAAAATAAACAGTCTGAGCTTCCAAATGGGATGCATCTTGGCCACATGGTCATACGGGGGACCTACCCGGAAGCTCATTAAAAAGAGTGCCAAGACTCACTCAAGAAGCAGTAATGGTGAAGGGCTTAAGAGTGTGAACTCTGAAATAGGACAGATTGGGTTCAAAGCTCAGCTCTCCCAATTTCTATCATGTAAATTTAGTAAAATGTCTTCACCTCTCAGGTCCTAGTTCCCCCAGATGTAAGGTAGGAATGATAATAGTAACTGATTTCAGGGGATGTTGTGGGAAATGCATGTGCTATAAGAGTAAAAGTAAATAGATCATTTACTTGGGCCCCATCAATAAAATATTTTCAGGCTGTATAACACTCTGGGATTAGTCAGATTAGTAGAGCAGCTGTCAACAGTTGCTATTCCTTAGTAACTCACCACCAGCCTTCAAGGTAACATAGAAAACCATCTATTAGATTGCACTGAATGAGTTTCAAAAGTATAGCAATTTTAGAAAATATAAAGATTAAAAGGAATTTGAGCATACAGAACTAAATGCAAATGGCTAAAATATCATAATCAAGATTTAAAAACAGACAATATCAAGAAGGAGAATTTGAAACAAGTAAGACCTCGAAATGTGAGCACCTTTAATATAGAAAATCCATGATAAGTCAGTTAAAATAAAAATAAATTCAAGATATGAACAAGTGTTTCATAAAATCTAGAATACAAATAAGCAAAAAGATAGAAAAATAGTCTCAACCTAATTATGAACCAAAGGTAAACATTAAAGTTACTATAAGAAAGCATTATTTATAATGACATGCACTTTCTAAATGTCAATATGGTAAAATAGATCAAAAGCCTAAAAACATGCATACCATTTTACCAGGTTTTATATTGTTAAAGTTTACAGTTAGAAAATTAACAGCTGTACAATGTTCTTTACTCTATCATTTGAAGAAAAAACAGAAACAAAATAAGAGTACTTCAAGATAGGATTAGTTAAATACACAGAAAAAATAAATATTCATGCAATAAAGTACGCTACCCTTTAAAATAATGATGTGTATCTGTTTTTATTAGCATGAAAAAATGCATGATTCAGCATTAACTATACAAAGCAGGTTATACAACTGTGTAATATCTCATTTTTCTTCAAAACACACAGAAAGAGGAATGAGGCAATAGACATATAGAAAGGAAAGAGAGAGGGAAAGACAGCAAGAAAAAGGAAAAGAGACAGAGAAAGCACGTAAACAGACACCAAAATTAAAATGAGTAGATACACATGATGTATGCTTTCTTCATTATACTTTTCTTGTTTTCAACACTTTTAACAGGAACATATATTTAGTTGAAAATAAAAACACTTCCATTAAATAAGGATAAAAAATATTTTGGCAATAGCCTTTCTGGATAAAATAATCTTCTAGGTTGGAACATAGTGGCTCTACTCCAAACCAAAGAATCTTAATATGATAGCTGAAAAGTAACAAAATAGTTTCACTGTCTTTCAGCTATGAGGCAGTGATCCTTTAAACCACAATATAAAATGGCTCATCTTCTGGGAATGTTACTTTGCTCAAAGATTTTTGAGAAAAAAAGTGAATTTTTGCACTGTTAAAATATTTTTGTAATATAGGAGCATTTTGTGTCAAAAAATATGTACACTTCTGGATTTTTCCGAGGTGTTCATTAGCATGACTTTAAAAAACCCAGTGGGTGGGTACTCTTCTTTGAAAAATTCATATTTTTAGACATATTGATAATGAAAATGAAATCATTTTAAATGCCTGCTTTTTCACATGCATGCAGGCGTGCATAGGTAAATATATATTGGTAGGCCAAGTTTTTAAGTAGATTTGAAAGATCAGTTTTTCTCATGAAAAGACAAGTAGAAACAAAACCAAATATGTTTTTAAAAAACTGGCTTAACATAAATGAAATCGTTTTAATGGAAGAGAGTCTCAAAAAATTATTACATTTAGTGGATTTCATTTTCAGAGCTAAACTATTCTTGCAAGTAGCAGCTAACTGCAGAAAATTCAGTCGGAGAGACAGATAAAGAAAGTTGATTCTAGGCAGAGGAATTATTTGAGAGGCTTAGTTCATTTACATATTTAGAAAATATACAATTATTAGTGATCTTTACCCACAGAGAAAGTGTTTTGACAAGTATTTCCCTGAAATGAAATAAATGGAGTGACTAGTGGATCAGAGAGTATTTCCTTGTGCTGTATAACCAATCAATTTTCAGCATACTACTTCCTCTGAATGACTCTTCCACTTCAAAGATCACTTGTTAGGTTTTAGCCATTTAAAAGCTGTTATAAATATATTAGTATACAAATGGTACACCAATGTTGATGTTAGGATCTAGTATTTCAAGTTGGTCCCTTTTACTTGCAGACTGTTACATAACTAATTTATAATCAGGAATAATATTAAATTGTTTTTGTTAACCTGAGGATTAGTACGAGGTTCTTTTGATAGGGTTTTTCTTTTTTGTTCTCTGACACCTTGTTCCTTTCTATCTAAAGTTAAGTATAGCAAGTAAAGTCACTTAATAAGTGTAAGCCCTAAACCATTCTTGCAAATAGCAAATACTACTCACTCCACATACTTTTTTTTTGCCTTTTCCTAGATTTATCATTTCTCTACCACTTGACTTTAAAATCAAAAGATCTAACAATCTGTGAGACTTTAGGCAAGTCATTTAATGTTAGGCATCTCTATCAGTAAAAGAGGACTAAGTATGGCCAGATTACAGAGTCCTTAGAGGAATTAAATTGAATAATGTACTTGAAAATACTTTCTAAATTGTAAAGGTCACACAAGTTGGCAGTATCATGTATTTCCTACCTGTACAGTTTCTTTTCATTCCATAATACAAGCATTATTTTCATAGACTTTTACATTTTTGTGGTGTAACACCTGTACACTAAAAGCTATTCAACATTTCACTCACATATGAGTCTGCAGACAGGATATGACATTTCATTCAGAAGTAATGAATGAAACGATGCCATCGGGTCCATTTCTGATTTTTCACTTTAGCAAGTTGCTTATTAGAAGAATGATTTCACATGAAAAATGGCTGGACTTTTATCAGTTATTCTCCCACAAAGAATATTTTAAAAGCAGTCCTTTAAAAAATTATGTGGGTTACTTATAACTTCCCGTATTCCTTGCATCTTAAATGGCAACACATTATATGATATTTTATAACCCCTGTAATTTCCAGTATCAGTCTGCAAGTCTGCATTTCTTTCTTTGTTGACTCATATATTTGCAAATTATTTATTCATCCCAAGATACACCAATGCAGTTGAAAGAAAAGAATCATGTCAAGGCTGAGCATGAGTAAAAGTGACTCAGTAAAAGGCACATAAATCTCTCCTTTTTCTCTCCATGTCTGAAATTAGAGTAGTACCAAAGTTTTAGAATAATTTTTAAAAATACTGAAAGATGATTTCTGTGAATAAGGGTCCACTTTCTTTTATACCTTGCTGATGTTAATTTCACTTCCGCCTCTACTCCAGGCAATGTTTAATTGTGTTGTAAATAAATGTATTCATCATTTTTTGAGAATTCCCATGGAAGATGGGATTTTTCTCGTTTGGATTTTTATTTGTTTTTATAAATTTAGTATTTCACATGGATTATTGTTTCTATAAACTTCCCTAGCCTTTATCTTGTTTGTGTCTTCCTAGAATGACTGGTTTCATTTGATTATTTTAACTTACTATCTGTGCTATTGAAGGTCACCATCCTCAGACTTACTTCCTTGAGAACTTTCCAGTTTCACATTCTGTGTTTATAAGGCTATAATTGACTTTCTAAAATTATCTAATATTACTAGGAAAACACTCAGTTACAGAGTGTTCAAGGAATACTGGGTCTGAGGATTGTTTCTGTGCATAAGGTATTCTTTGGCAGTAAGAATCTGTCAGCACCCTGACATTGAACTGACTCTAGAACACAAATGAATTGGTCTAACTTGCTATTTATTGTCTTCATAAAAGAGAGCTATATATTTCCTATCAAATACACTAACCTGTATTTGACTATGCTTAGCACTGAGATGACCTCCCTGCATGAAGCTAACATAATTTTCCTGTCACATATGCAGTCTAAGTGTTAATATATGCATGCCTAAATCAAGTCCATTTTCTAATTTGTAACAAACTGCAAATACATAAGTGAGCAGAGCAAAATAAAAACACGTAATTTTAGGATACTAGCTAACTTAATAAACATTAAGGGTCACAACATACATCATAAGCTTTCTTTGTGGGAATCACAAAAATAAAGGCTTGAAAGATGGTAAATTTCACATGGATTCCAAAATTAGTAAATGTCGGACAGCACAAAGAAGGAGCTCATCAGATTCAATCTAACAGTTATTAAGCAACAACCATGCACAAGACATTGAACAAGAAAATAAAATGAATATAAAGATAAAAAAGAGACTGCTTTTGTTCCTAAGAAAGTTATGGGGAGATACAGAGGTGCATCAATACGTTGGACTGAACATGGTATCATAATGAAATCTAATGTAGAGGAACAAAACAAATGCAATGAATTCAGGGAAAGGGAAAAAATTAATTATGACCTAGAGAATCAGGAGATGGGCGCTCGGATAAGATGCCCATGGGCAGAGATGGAAGAGATATGCTTTTTAGAGACAGTGGTGTGTGCACAAGAACAGAACTGACAATGTACAGTGTGCATTAAAGAACGATGAGACATCATGAGTGCCTTAGAAAATAGTATTTGAAGGACAGGAGGCTCAGATCAGATTACAAGGAAAAACTTAAATAATACTCAACAATAATATATGAATTTCTACACATAATATGCATTCAAAAGTTTTGGAACAGAAAAGTTAACGGTCAGAATTATGCTTCAAAAATGCCATTCTGGGGTCCTACAGGTGGGCTGAATGAAACAGTGTGGAAAAGAAACGTATTTAAGGGACGATTGGAATAATCTAACTGAAATAATGACAACTTAAATTTACAAAAACAGAAGTTATATTGTAGTCAAAGAATTGATTGATCAGCTGATTTTAAATTGGGAAAGAAGAAGAGGAAATGTTTAAAAGTGACTCTAGAATTTCAAGGCTTAAGGACCATATTGGGCAATTAAGAATTCATGGAACATAACAAGAAAAAACAGCTTTCGCTGAAATTGTTAGTTACCATCTTCTTCTTTCTACTAAAGGCTGAAACTATTAATGCCCCTTCAGTCTCAGTATGGTCATACTACATTACTCCTGGACCAATCCTTACTGTGATGTATTCGCAAGTAGCCACATTCTCTAATCTTTACCAATATCGTCAATGATAGCATTGTCACCCTCATAGACTCAGGAAACACAGTCTTAGGAATAAATGGTAGTCTCCCATTCTGCTTCTTGAGTTTCGTTTGATGCCATTTACTCCAAGTATATAATGCCCCCCCAAAATGCCCATTTTAAAAATCATTAGTCACCACTACCCTTGTCCGGGCTTCTATTTTTTTTTTGCCCTTGTCCTAGTCTGTCTAGAATTTGTATTTATTATCAGAAATCCTATGTAGAGTCTTGAACTCAACTTCAGCACCTCGGTGCCATAATACTGTCTTTTCTTACCTCTTATTCTTCTAAAAAATGACTTTTTATCCTATGTTGAATACTATTGACTTTTTCTCATCCCAGTCTCTGAGATTTGCTTACTTTTTTCTAGGTGCTCAATCTGACCTGTTTTGTTATAGATGTCTTTAAAAATAGAAAAATAATAAACAGAGAGATATAAACTATAAATTTTGAATTTGTGTGGCTAGTTTACTTTTCTGGAGTTAGTCTAAGTATCTGTCAGTACCTTACCCATCTTTGTGTGTGGCTATTGTTCTAGGTGCTACATAAAACCTTTTTCCTCCCAGGTACCAGAATATGTCTTGAGATTTTATAGGTATCATAGGAAGGATGGTGACTTAATTCGGGGGTATACTGATCCAAAGTAGAGGTAGAACAGTCATAGAGCAATGCCCAACAGGAAGCTGGATTAATGGCAAGACAGCAATAACTTGAATATTATAAACAAGTCCATTGTTAATGGGCTTAGGTTTCAAGATGTCAAAATTGCCCCATTCATTTAACTCCTTAGCCACCACTGAACTGATTGTACAGGAATTTTTTAAAAAGTCTTAAAGGTCAATAATATTGGGAGAGAATACAACAGAATATAGGATATTTTGAAAAATACATAGCAGATGAAAGACTGTTTTACAGCCAAAAGTGTGAATGAAGAAGTGATGGCGAAATATTTGGAAGTTAGTATAAGAAAGAGATTTCTCTTCTGAATGACGCACAGAATTCATGTCACAAAATTTCTAGTCTAAGGCCAGAATATTGGAATTTAACTTCTGACAACACAAAATAGAATTTAGGCTTAGAATTTAGGCTTGTGAGGGAGTAATGCTGAGGAGCAAGCCTATGACAAAAGGGATTAACTGGAGGTCCATATATGCCATATAAATTAATGGGAATTGCCAGAGAGATTACATATGTCCAAAATAAGATAAAAGACTTAAATGAATAATTCAGGAAGTCTAACATCCAAGTAATTGAAACTTCCAGAAAGAGAGACCAGAGTAAACAGAGGAAGGGAAATTATCAAAGACACAATACAGGAAATTTCCCCAAAATTGAAGAGCATTAGTCTACATAATAAAAGAGCCCATGGGGTGCTTGGAAAAACATGGAATTATCAGTGTTATGGCACAGCTTTCAAATTTGTCTAGGATAAAAGGAAGAGGAATAAGCAATAAATAAATATTTTAAAATCTTCCAAAGATTATTAAAATAGAGCACAAATAAAAGAATAAGAAAGAATGACATTGAGCTTCTCAATAATAATATCATACCCCAAAGGACAATAAAATTACAATGAAAGGACAATTTATATTAATGACTGAAATATGACTTCCAACCTAGAATTCCATAAGATAGCAAAACTTTTAAACTATGTAAGGACAGAATAGATTTTTCATATACACAGTGACTAAGAAAATTTAATATCTTTGACTAGGGACCTAGTTGAGAAAGGCTTCTCATATTCCAAAGAGGAAGCCAGCTTGATTTCATCTACGGACCTAATCAATGGCTTCCCTGCAGCCATTCCCTTTGGTGATATCCTCTCAAGAAGAGTCTTCACTTTGTCATGTGACCTGTTTTGACCAGTGGGATAACAGTAAACTTGATGAAAGCAGGGATTTGAAAGAGTGCTTGCACATTAGCTTCCCTTTGGGTTCTATAAATTGCCCTGAGACCATGTCAAGAGAACAGGGTTAGTCTGCTGGAGAACTGTGAGAGACTTGTGTATGTGGGAAATCTGTGAAGGGTAGTTGAGTCAACCATACTAGCTGAGACCCTACTAGACCAGCATGCCCCAAGCTGACCTAGACAACTAAACATAAATATATGAGTGAGCTCAGCCAAGATCAGCCAAGTCCCACCCAGTCAGCAGACCCCCCACCCCTCCCCGCCTTAAGAAAAATTTCAATAAGTATCTTTTGGATTTTTATTTTAAACCACTAAACCACTAAATATATATAACAAAGATATGGCCAACTAACAGAAATAAAATCTAAAATGGGTTAATTTGGGCAGAGTAGGACTGAGGGGTGCAGTGTATATGCTTTCTCTCACTACAGCCTTTTAGTAGCAAATAATTTTTTTAAATAACAAGCATGTTTTAAATTTTTTAAAATGATGACTAATAGGGCTCTACATAAATAGTCCTGTGCCAAAGGAGTTTCAGTGTTTATGTTGTTGCTGTTTTGTTTGATTTGAATGAGAGAGAAAAAGTAAAAATCGAGGAATACACTTGGGTTGGGGGAATATGAATGCTGTCTTCTAGCCTGAAAACATGAAGATCTAGAATAATAAGTAGCTGACAAGAACCTAGAAATCTTAGGAATAGAGATAGGTTTCTGTTGAGGCAAGACTGAAATTCATGTAGTTTGTTTTCTAAGGAACAGAGCTTACTGGGGAGCACAGACCATTGTAAGTAAAGGAGTTTTGGAGGCAGAAGTTGACAGTAAGGGACTGTATTTTTGCCTTTGATTGAGAAACTAGGCATAAAAGGTACAGACCAACTTAAAAACTTTGAATACATCTCTGTTTAAAATATTTTTTGGTGTGAGAATTGCTTAAAAACCCCAGGTTTTTTCTGGGCCTGGACTTCTGTGGAAATTTAATAAAGAGTTCACATGCAAATGTAAAATGCAGCTCAGACTCTAATTTCAGTATCCCATCTACGGAAATACCTGATTCTAAATTAATAAGCTGGTGTTTGTACAAGAATGCATGGATTACAGCTGTTAGCCAAGGAAATACTTCTGTCAAGATAGTGAAAATAGAAGCTTTTCCTTTATCTGAGGAGTATGCGGGACGAAAATACATGACCGGAAATTCCAACGTATCATTTAAAAAGACAGTTAGGTTTCAAAGTCTCATTTAACTAGAGGACAAAACTTTTAAATATAGTGTGATATAAATGTGCCCAAGTAATCACTGTGCTTTGATGGAGCAAAGGTTATCATTCAAAGTAAACCCGTTTCTTCTTCTGTATGGAACAGACATTGCAAGAGATAAATAAGCTAACAACACAGTCATTAAGCGAGGATAAAAATGCTCAGTGATTCTGTATTTAACAAGAATATATTAATAATAACTTCAAGTGTATCAGCCCCCCCCCCATAATCTCCTTCGGTCTCCCTCAAGCACACAAAGAAGCTTTCCAACTCAGTAAGCACAGAAACATACAAGATCAAGACAAATCAACTAATCTCTGCTGTCCATATTCCCACCCTAAGTACCCACATAGACATTGTTGAATAAAGAGTGATTTCTCTGCTAATCCCCACCCGTTTCCAATCACACTGGGAGCCTCAGACCCCTGTATGCATGTATGTATCTATGTATTAAAAACCACTAGTAATCTCTCTCATCTTTAATTTACCCAAATATGATAGTTCAAATAACTCAAATTGATCTTATATAAATTCTTAAAATAGCCAATGTTCTTCAACAAATAACACTTTGACAATATGGTATCATCTAGTTAAATAAAGAGAAATTTAAAGCAATGTGAATGATTGCACTGCTTTGTAATATATATCTGCTAACTTGTGATTTCCTATGAGAGCAAGATAAAGAACCAGCAAGATTTATTTTCTTAGGTGGATGTTTAATGAGATCCTTCCTCCTGCAAGTTGCAGTGGATGCTACAGACTGAATTCAACTAATATGTGTATTATCTAGTACTGAAAGAAAATAAAAGATGATCTCTAGTGCTACATACATTAAAGGCAGAATTGAAAATATTCTTTTGTTGTGAGAATGTTGAAAATGGTGCCCATAAGAACTCAGGCTGAAAGTCACCAGAAGTCAGGTTCAAATATATATGAAAATGCAGAACCAATAATTTCTGTTAATGAGATTGGAAAACCAGGGCTCATTTAGGTTGACAATTATTCATGGATGTGGAATATGGAAGAGAGAAGGTAGTCTATTATCTAATCACATGACCTGAGTAGAGTTAAGAAGTAACAGGTGACCTGGGACACTTCTCAAACCATCAAAACTCAAGTAAGAAGTATATAAATTTTAATATAAAATATAAGAGTGAAAAATTGTGATGTCCTATTTTTGCTTCTGAGATCAGAATAATACACCAATCTCAATTTTGCTTAACATATATTTGAACTTAACATGAATGAGAAGTTTCAATAATGACTATGCTGGGAATTTTTGTTTTTGCCTAATTACATGCATGGCCGTAAAGCATAAGTGAATCATTATCACATGATCATGTAAAGGACTTCCTGAAGATCCTTGTTTTCTTGTATATTTATTTTCCTGGATATAATCACCATTGTTGGATAGTTCAAGCTCTGGATTTCCACACTTTAAAATGCTCAAGAGCTGCTGATATACTGTTGTTTAATCACAACCTATTTCTAAATGACCTCATAAAAGAATTGACCAAAGAGAACCCTAGTAAGACATGGCTTAATAATTTTAGGTAAAACTTGGACTTGGTTGCCCTTCTTAATCATAATGGCAAAATGCTCAGATTTTCTTTTCAAGGACTAGTTAAAATATTTTTTAAATTGGCAAGGGTGGAAGAGGGAACCGCCATTGTGCTTGGCTTTGTGAGTGTGTGTGCATGTGTATGTGGGGAGAGGTTGTCAAATGAGAACACGGGAAGCGAAACTGAGCTTTTGTCTTACAATATACTCTTACCCTAAAAGAGGAGCATTTTTGCACCAAAAGTAACAAAACATATATACTGTATAAGAGTATATGAGAATATATATTTATATGTATACATACATAGAGTATATTTAGTAATTTCAACGAATACATGTAACTTAATTTTAAATGCCCCATATTGTTCTTATTTTTCTAATTTCACCATAGACCAGTGAATACCTGGTCTACACAGTGATGAAGAAGCAAATGCAGGTAAATGACCATGTTTGCACTAGTCTTATCACCACTGACACAGAGTAATAGCCCCATTGGCAAATGACTATACCCTGAGTAGATACTACAGTTCCATCAAAGAGTGATACTGTCACATTGCACAGGTAGAACTTGTCACCAATTAGTCTGATATGTGGATATATTACATATATGATATTATTTTGAAAAAAAGGAAAAAGAAAAACCTTGTACGGTCTGATATGATAATGAGAATGAAGTAGTGAAGGATGATTATGATGGGAGAAGTGGCAGAAATATCACACAAGGAATACTCAAAAGCATTGGTTTATACTCTAAAGCACTAGTCTTTAACACACTATTTAAAAATACATCCAAAGAGGCCCTTATCTCTGAGAATGCTATCTTAATTTCTATTAGGAATTCCAGACTTGCTATCCTCTGTTTTTCACATATTGAGATCAAAAGTCTGGGAACTGAGTGAACTACCAAACATCTATGTTCTCATAGAGTTCAATGACAGAAGAGGAATTCTGCCATTTCCTCTCAGCTTGAACAACTTAGGGTCAAAGGAAAAAGCTAAAGGAACTAATTTATATGAGATTATTTCATTAAAAAGTCTAACTTGTCCACAGTTGAACACTGACAATTTTTAAAATGATTAAATCCTGATTAAAATGTGGGGCTTCTCATGTGTGCATGAATGTATCCCTCTTCTTCCTTATCTAGATTTATTTGCTATTTTCAATCATGGGTTATGGATGGAGAGATTTTAAAATATTGTATCATTTGTTTCTTTTTATCAAAGGGGATGTATTCACCAAGACATTTCCCTAGGAGGAGAAAAATTAGCGAGCCCATATGAGAGAGGGAAGAGTCTACAAAGGAGCATTTTAATCATTCATCAGAAATTGGAAACCGTTCTTTCTCTTGCAGTCTTAGGATGTATCATTTTCTAGGCTTAATTAATTAAGTTTTCTCTACCAAAAAAAAGATAAAATTGACAACACAAGAATCTGTAGAAAACTAGTCAGATTTTTTTCTCTGAATTGCTTTTTTTCTATCTTGCTCTCAAAATATATTCCTCCTGCCTTAGTTGACTCTTAATGGAGAGCATGGAGCACAATATGTTTTCACAATAGCAGTGTTTACAGAATAAATTGCTCCATTTCTGCAGCTGGAAATAAGAGTTCAGATTCTAAATGACAGGAAACGTATAAAGTGAAGGCACTTTTAAAAATTCAGCATTTTTTAAAATATATATTCAGTAATCTCATGATTTTTTCTCATTTTCCCTACTAATCCCTTTCAACTCTACATATTTTTAAATACTCCAATAGACCAATTAAGAATATATAAAGACAGGTATAGATATGTGCATTTAGACAAAATAGCTGATAAAGTGATACGTATTTAAATTATGAGATAGCATAATCAGGATAGTACCCAAGGAACCTCAAAAATACTTTCAGCAGTAAAAGTATTTTATATTAATATCACTGCTTAGAAACCAGAAGCCAGTGAAGTCAAAATGATTAGCACTGTTAGTATAAAATTGTCAATGTAAGCTATTTACCATATATCAAGTATTGTAAATAGATTTAAGGTAATGCAATAACTAATGTGGCTGCCTAGAGTTAAAATGGGATGTGAAGCTGTCCTCTTTTTTTTTTAATTAATGAGCATTAAGATTGATAAGGAATACTTGCTATAACAGAGAATAGCACTTCTGCTTCAGATTTGTCATTCCTAATATAAAGTTCAGTTTAGAATGATTTATTATATAGAGAGTAAGCTATCTATGATCAGTTTCTATTAAAAAGGTTTCTGTATTTACCACAATATTTATTTTCAATGGCTTCCTTTCACTGGTGATTTTCTCTGTGCCTTCAAATATTTGTTGATTCAACTCAAGGAAAAACTTCATTCACCTGAATCTATAGCCCCGTCTTCGAACTTCTGTCTCCATCTTAACCATTCTCTGCAGCTCTCCATCAGGTACATCTAATGTAACTTTTCTTTGACATCATGAAGACTCTACATATTCACTGCCATGTTTATCCCCTTCCCAACCTTGTATGAAATTCATCCTTTTTCCTACATAGCTTAGATGCTAAGAGCTCTCATTTCAAACATGATTATGCCACAAGAACAGAGATTATCAGGAAAGTCAGCTGCCTTCCCCATGATTCTGTCCCTTCCCCCAATTTCGATATTTTGTTCCTTTATATACATCCTTACTTACATCTTGCTCTTCTGACCCAGAAGAGAACACATCTGTCTTATTCTTCACAGCCTGTTTCCTGACTATGTTTCAAATGCCATCCCCTCCCACTTCTCCATGACCGTGTCCTATAAATTTCCCCACTCTTCCTTGTCTCCATCTCTACCAATATATTGCCCTCAGCAAATAAACACTCTTAATCGACTCTCTCTTAAAAATCACAGCAACAACCACAGAAGTAGCTCCCTAGACTATAAATTTCACTCTAGTTATAAGCCTCTCTCTCTCCTTTTTCAGGCAAACTTTTCCAAAGTAGAGTTCACATTCTCCGATTCACAAAAGAGGCAGTACATCCCAGGGTCTGACAATAATGAGCCCTGAAGTCGGTGTAGGCTGGAATCCTGTGTGACTTATTCCTTGCGATGTAACATTGGGCAAGTTATTTAAACTGTCATTGAAATTTTCTGTATCCATAAAAAGAGATAATATATGCTCAATATGGGTATGTGAGGACTAAATTATTTAAATTATGCAAGGAATTTAGTATACAAGAGTGATAGCTTTTGTATTGTCCAGTTGATTCTTCTGTATCTTTTCCCACACCTTTTGTCCACTCCCAGTAGTACCTTAAGTCTTAAGACTTTCATCATTTCTCACCTAGATTACTCAACAACTTCTTAATTTGTTTTATTGCCTATTACCAACTTGCTCTACCCCATTTTTGTCACCCAACTACAAGAGTGCTTATTATTTTCACAGGAAATCTTCCCTTGTTACTGCCTGGTCAACACTTTTAAAGGATTCTCATTACCAAGCAGTGTTCCAAAAAGTTTTATCTAATTATTTGCATTAGAATCACCTGGGATGTTGGCTAAAAATGAGTATGTCAAAGCCCTACCTTCTGAATCAGAAGCTTTAGACGATTATATACCATTGCATTGTAGGCAGTGCATTCCCATTTATTTTGCATTAAATATAAGGCCTATAATAATTGCACATGATCCTGCATCATACTGAACTTTTATTGAATTTTCCCAGACATGGACCATTTTCTCATATTGTATTGCCTTTGTATATGACTCTCCAGAAACCTGGAATATTTCCACATTAATTAATTCTTCAAGACTCCCCTGCTTCAAGAAGTTTCCATTGACTATCAACTTCCATCTCTCCTCCCTCACGCTTATATGGGTTTAATGCCCTTACTGCCACTTATGTTTATACTATCTATCATTATACGTACCTCACTTTAATGTCTTTCCCATCAAATTGTAATTTTCTTCAAGAAAGAAAAAGTCTTTTATCTCTGCATCCTAAGCACTTAGCACATTGTATTGTTCATAATAAGGACTGTACATTGTCTTGTCTCTCCATCATTAACCTACTTATCTATCCATCTACTTATTTATCTATGTATTTATTTATTTGTAAATACATTTATTTCTTTATCTGTTCATGGATTTATTACAGCAAGCATCAATTAGTTCATTCAATTACATAAAATATAAAATAAATTTATCAGCTATGTAAAGGGAATAAACAAAGAAAGTGAGACAACTTTATCATAGAAGAAAATGGATATCCAAACCTACCCTAATGACTTATACACCTATCTACATTACGACAAATGAGATTTGTCCTTTACACAATAGCCATTGTCCATTAAAAAGTCAACATCATCAAATTGCTCAGTGAGAATTCTCCTGGAGTTCAGAAATACTGAAATTAATAAAGAACACCGTCTTCAATAACATTGTTGCTAAGCCTATGCTATGCTTTAACAGAACCCCAGCTATTTATATTACACAGCAGTTAGATAGAGCCATCTGACTGAGTTCTGTCCAAAGTAATATGGAAAGAAGTAAGGTTTATCTAATCTAGGTATGGCCTCTAACATACTTTTCATGAGACCTCCCATGCTCTCCCCCCTCCCTCTTCTCTAGTCCAGATGGGGGGCATCCAGTGGGGGGGGCTCTGAGGCTCTCACAGTGAGAAAGCCACTGGATAGAATGACCTAGAGTCTCTCAATAACCAAATAGAAGGCTGCCCAACTAGACTGAGATGGAAGACATAAGTAAGCTTCTATTGTGTTCAGTAACCAAAAATTGTTTTGTTTTGTTTTTAATTTTATAACAATTAGCCAATTTTAGCTCAAAAAAATTGTCACGGTTGATCCCTCAATGAGCTAGTTCCTCAGGATTTTTGTTTTCATAATTATTTTAGCCATAAGATAATGGCCCCCCAAAAACGCATTTTTTTCTTAAGTACAAATACAATTACTAGGTACACAGATTTCTGGTGATCTGGTGCAATCTAAGAATATACTTTAAATGTATGGATGACTTCATGGACTGACTATATATTTTTAAAGTAATCCTCACTCGATATTATGTTTCTTATCCTGGCTTTTGATAAATAGTCTAGAACTGTGAAGTAGTGGGTGCTTCTTAAGTTTAAATAAAAGAGTGAATTAATTTAATACATCTCAATTATTTCCCCTGTGGCTCTAGTTAAGAGAATAAAGAAAAAAATTATGGAGAATAGAATAGAGGTCAAAACTTCCATATATGAAGACAAAGCACCTACTTTAAACTGATTTAAGAACAGAATTTCAGGAATCGTTTTTCTATTTAAAGCTCTAGCATTAATCTTTCTGCTAATGCTAATTCTTTTTTTTTTTTTTTTTTTGGCTGTGTTGGGTCTTCATTGTTGCACGCCGGCTTTTTCTAGTTGTGGTGAGCGGGGGCTACTCTTTGTTGCGGTGCATGGGCTTCTCATTGCGGTGGCTTCTCTTGTTGCAGAGCATGGGCTCTAGGCTGGCATCCTTCACTAGTTGCAGCACGCAGGCTCAGTAGTTGTGGCACATGGGCCCTAGAGTGCGTGGGCTTCAGCAGTTGCGGCATGTGGGCTCAGTAGTTGCGGAGTGCGGACTCTAGGGTGCACAGGCTTCAGTAGTTGTGGTGTGCGGGCTCAGTAGTTGTGGCTTGCGGGCTCTAGAGCACAGGCTCAGTAGTTGTGGTGCACGGGCTTAGTTGCTCCATGGCATGTGGGATCTTCCTGGACCAGGGATTGAACCCATGTCCCCTGCATTGGCAGGCGGATTCTTAACCACTGCGCCACCAGGGAACTCCCTCTGCTAATTCTAATTCCAAGTATATCCTTGGTGTAAGCTCTGAAATGCCCTGAGGATATAGAGTGACATTAAATGCAAATCTAGCTGGTGACTGGTGAAAATCAGGTTTCTCTTACACTAGTAATCCTAACAGTATTATAGATATTTAAATATTGGTTAAAAATCATAGAAACAGCAATATCTTTATGTTACCTTTGTCTAAGATAGTTTTACAAGGTGATTTGTATGTTTTCAAAGATACTGGTTAACTGAAAACAAATATAGAGACACACTTCTCAAATATTCAATGTAAATGGGTACAAATCACAACTGAAGTCACCGATAGGTAATTCTTTCAAGGATCAGTGATTGAGCTCAATATGGATGGGTATGGACGAAATTTTATATTCTTATTCAAAGCATTTTCACCACATCCATCACGTCTTTGACCAAAGTTAATGCTGTAATTCTCTCACAATTCTGATTTTCTCATGATATTTTGAGCACTTCTGGCTTACGGTTAATAATCTGGAGTGTGTGATAAGAAATTCTTCCCAGTGTTTTCCCCCTATTTTCCAGCCAAGGAAGGGTGTAGGCATGTGAAAATAAAAACTAATGGGGAAATGAATGCTAATAAATATTTGCTATGTTTTGAGTAAAGAACTGGGTCAATTTTCAGGTCATTTTATGTAAATCTCTCCTTATATTTGAAAAATTCAACCGCAAGAAAGGGTATGGAATTACAATATAAAATGCAAGTTTACATGACAGGACCTGAGATTCTAGCATCATCTTCATCTACCAAAATGAAAAAAAAAATAGCTTTTTTTCTGTTAAAAAAACGTTATAGCTTCAATTACTGAACTAGGTCGTATTTAAGTTGTGTATATAAAGTTGCGAAAGTAGTTTCCATAAACCATGCATAGAAAGCAGTCTTTTTACCTTAGTCTCACTGCCCTTGACTAAGGGAATAAAAACACAGCTACAAGTCATCCTACCTTTTGTCCATTTTAAGTACCAGGTATGGTCATTACTTTACCAGCCTTTCTCTCATTTGCTTGCATCTCAGCCTCCATTTCATTAAGCTGTCAGTGTCAGGCTGAAAGGAACTTTTCCTTATCTGAGCTGATAGATAGCAGTGAAGCTTGTTCCCTTGTGTCTGCATCTTTCAGTGAAAAAGCAAGATTGGGAAACAGATTTATAACAATACATGGATGCACTGAATTAGAAAAGACAGTTTCAGAGCAATGACATGCTTTTTTTCTCCTCTGGTGCACACTCCACTGAGATATGTCAAAAACACTGTATTAAAGCTTTACACGTTTTGAAACCTTTTCCAACCTCTTTCTTTTGTTTTTGTTGCTGACGTTCTTTTCACTTTTCCTTGTGTTGTTTTGTTTATATTTCCTCTGAATTAGGAACACCCTTTCTAGATTGCTATATTGGGAAGAGGGTTATAAGTGATAGTTTCCCCTCTTACCTTCTGTGCCTAATTGTTAAAAGGGTATCAGCAACTACATTTCTTAAAGAAAAACCTTACAAAAAAAGTAAATCTGTCACATCAGCAGAGCAGCCCACATCCATCAATGAAGGATGAAGTTCTCCCCATTTATCATAAAGAGCCACTGCTGGAATAAAGATGCTTTGAAAGTCATTTCTGAGGTGAACTTATTCCCTTACTTAAAGGAAATGAAAATAAATTCCGTAGCTTTATTTTAAGTTTTTAATCATTTAAAAAAATTTTATTTATTTATTTATTTGGCTGCGTCGGGTCTTAGTTGCAGCACGCAGGATCTTTGTTGCCACGTGCGGGATCTCTACTTGCGGCATGCAAACTCTTAATTGAGGCATGTGGGATCTAGTTCCCTGACCAGGGATTGAACCTGGGCACCCTGCATTGGGAGTGTGGAGTCTGACCCACTGGACCACCAGGGAAGTTCCAAGTTTTTAATCTTTATAGCCAGTATAAGGAAATAATGTGACTCATGACAAAATTGTATGTAACGTTACCTGAGTCCACAAGTTCTGTCCATGTATCAGGGTTATTCAATCCTTATATGTAATTAATGAGACAATAAGTGCTATATGTTCAGATTTTATTTACAGACACTGTATTTTCCTAAGCAAGATCAAACTAGGTAATAAGTTTGTATGTGTTGTCTGGGAATTTTCCTGAGTCCAGTATTCCCTCTAATATATGGACCTTTTCTATCAAATCCCAGAAACACAGTGCATGCAGACTGTTTTTCCACTCGCACTATGGAGCACTGTTAAATTGAAAGGGAGCACAGAGAGTTACAGCATTCAGATGGCTGTTCGGTTGATAATGGACCTCCTGTAATATTCATTGTAGACCCGATGCATATTGAAATAATGCAACAACTGTCATGAAATTCACCACTCCTAACTCTCTGTTACTCCTCTGAACTCAAGCACATTCATTCTGAAACACTTATGAGAAGTCCACTATGTTTAGGAATGTGGTAGGTGCCAGGAATACACCAGTCAACAACACAGAGCTTACCCTACCTTGAGGAACCTTACGGTGGTCTAATTTGAGATGAAAAGTATATGTAGGTTATTACAAAATAATGTGACTTTAATGTGATAATGATATGTATAGATAGATATGAGAATATATATGAAAATGCATTTTGCGCTGGGATTTCTGGGAAGCTTTCTGGGAGAAAATGATGGATAACCTGATTGCTAAGCAATGAGTAAGAATTAGGAAAGTGAAAAGATAACACAAAAAAGAACCAAAAACATGACTGAAACTCAAATCTAACATAACTGTTGTGTAACTGTGCTAAGTACAACGCTTCCACATTTATTCTTCTAACAGTCTTACACAGTAAGAACACTTAGATCCTGATTATAGGTAAGAAAACTAAGGCTCAGAGATATAAACAGAGTATTTATGGTCACACAGCTAATAAGTGGAATATCCATCTGATGAAGACATTTCTCCTCCATTGGATTGTAATTTCCAGGAATGACAGAACCACCATACACAGTGTGCACTCAATTTTTGATTGTTAAAATTAATGAATGTGTGAATGATTCCAATGTCATCCACTTATTTTTATAGTATGTTTTTATTTTACTAGGCAGAGAAAACAGTTTGTATAAATGCCTGGAGGCCAGGTAAAATATGATTGATGCTTTTAGAGATCTGAAAGTGCACTAGCCTAACCAAAACTTTTATTTCTAATTTAAAAATTCCCAAATGTAATACAACACTTTGTTTTCTCTAAAATTTTATCTGCATGGCATGGTAAGATAGCAGCCTGTTACATATTATTAGATGTCTCCCTGTAAATGTGATTTAAAAAGTAAAAAGTTAGATTTGAGTTTCAGGGGAGACATTTACTTGACGTGCGGTCATGGAGAAATAAAAATATGAACGTTTTCCCATGTGTAAAATGCCATAAAAATGATACCTTTCCACCAGCTTATTGTAAGGTTTAAATTGAACTGCCTATATATGGTATCTATCACAGTACCTGTGACACTGAGTACTCAGTAAATGTTAGTATCCTTTCCCTTGCCCAATTTTTTAATTGAATGTATTACTTTTTGTGAGTTGCTACTATTTTGTTATATCAATCTGAAAATCAGGTTTTTCTCACCTATACAATCGTTAATATAAAGCCTAATTTTTTGGTGGTAGAAAATACATTATAAAGAATCATTCTTTATAGTACGTTCAATTTAACATTAACATTGTTACCTAATCATTTATTTATTTGTGATTTATTTGAAGGGAAGCTCCAAATGTTAGTTCATGTTTCTTTGGAAAACAAAGACCACAAATGACAAACTATACAGCCTCTGTGTGCCATTTACTCAACAACTATATGTCATGCCTAATTTGTACAGGGCACTATACAAGGTGCCCCAAGGCATAAAACTAGGAGTGAGCCTATAGCCTATCAGGGGTCCATGATAACTAGGGTAGTGTTCGAAAGAAACGATAAGGGAAGGAAGGGAAAGATACTCTGGAATTTATAACAATATTATTTAAATACTGACTCGCTGTGGTTGGTTTGAGAGAGTAAGAAATTAAATATGACTGAGGTTTTACACTTGAGACTATAAGAATGGGGGGATCATTAGTGGAGAGAGGGAATTGAGAGGATGAAAGATTTTAGGGAGAATGCTCAACTTACTTCTGTTCACCTTGGACTATCCATATGGGATAAGTGATGTACACTGCACCGAAACCCATCTGGAGTTTGATCTAGAAATGAGAATTTCAAAGCTGCTTGCAAACTGACTAAATGGCAAAAGGAATTCCCAGGGAAGAAAACAGATAATTGATTAATAGCTAGCTAGATGATAGGCAGGTAAATAAATTTTTAAAAGCCAAAGATAGAACCTAAACTGGAGGAATATTTGTACTTTGAAGGAAGAAGCCTAAAGGGAAGACAGCAAAGGAAAAAGTGAAGGGTTAATAAAGAAAAAAAAAAAAAAAAAAGAAAGAAAGAGCGAGAGGTAGGAGGGAGGGAGGAAGAAAGGGAGAGAGAAGAGATGAGAAGGGTCAAAAAGAAAGGATTGTTATTAGAGTTTAATTTAAGGTGGTAGAAAATTCTAAGTTAAAAACTAAAAAGGGACCACTGGATTTGGCAAATATATTTTTGTTCATTATATCGTACTCAATTTTTCCTGCTTACCTAGAACTATTTAAATTATTAAACATACCAGCATAAGGGAGATTCAGAGACATTTGCAAATGGCAAAGAGTAAATAATCTTCTTTATTAGAGGTTTTTTGGCTTGTTTATTTCACATCTCCTAACTAGAGAGAGATTATTAGAGAAGATCCTACTTACTCTCATTGATCTGACTTTTGAAAACTTAGAAAAAACTTTAGAGAATATGTAGAACAGTAAGTTTTTGGTAGTATGAATTCACTGACATTTTTATATTAATTTATTATGGATCAAATCATATTTTTATTACAATATTTTTTCAATTTCGTATTTTAAGATACAGTAGAAAGAAAGAGTAGTAAGACAGCACAAAATCAGGAGAAACTCTCTTAGTTAAAACTATAATGTTAGTCATTGTTAAAACTTTTAATACATCTCCTCATAATTAAATCTGCTAGCCAAGGTAAGCTTTTTTCCTCTTGCTGTTGTAAAGAATCAAGGTTTATGTAAACTTGATCAGTGATCACAAATTATCTCATTCAATTCTATTACTTTGGTTGCTTAGCAAGATTTTTCTTCCCATGAAATTAAGTTTTTCAAATTTTCCAAAGGTTTCCCCAAAATTCTTTCTTTCAGGAAATTATTGTTTTTAATTTGTTGCTCCTGCACTATTAATGCTTGAGGACTAATTCAGATAAGCAGTTTAGAAGAATAGATTTTTTTAGCTAAGTATTTTTGAAAATTATGGTTTATTTTAACTATAATCCTTTGGTTTATATGGAAACTTCCATTGGTATGAATTATGATAATTCCAGTTGTTCTCACTGCTAAATTATCAGAATTCTTAAAAAAAATTGTTTCAGCTAATGTTGGCAAACTAAGAATTGACGTCTTCTACAATCCAGAATACATACACAGGCGACTGATATATTTAAAATGAAGAAATGTACCTTTAGTATTAGGGATGTTTGTTTATTCTATGCAAACATCAGAGGCAATATACACATAACCACCACAGCCTATATAAATTAAAAATAGCAATGGCTGCAATGGTTTGATGAAGAACCGAATGCATTGTTCTTTCATCTCTCGTTTAGTATCACTGAGTAAGTAACGGAGCATAACTAGTTGATATACTTCCTTGTCTCATGGCTAAGTTCAATCCAAGTTGAACAGATTTCCTAGAGGCTGAACCAGTTTTGTCACCATCCAGGCTTAAAAGGTAGGCCAGATTGACCTGGATCTACCTTTCTAGGATGTGTAAACCCAGATCTGCTTATTCTGGATGTCTTAGAATGGCTGGCACGTTTCCCTCAGTAAGTCACTGAAAGGACACTATGTCACTTCATGGCCATTAAGTACTCTTTCTTCTTTTCTGAGCTTTAATTTTGGGGAGTCATGCCTCTTCTTCCACTCCATGTGGTTCTCCTAGGATTAGAACACAAGGATATACCTACTTTGCCTACTACTGAGGTGGGTTTATATCCTGAGGTGGGGCAAAAAAATAATTTGAGAAGACTTATATGTACCCTGTGAGAGAGAGAGAGAGCTCCTTTATTTACCCTGAGATCAGTAACTATGAGCTTGGATTGGCTAGTGAACATATTGATACCAATTATAGAGATACTGTCTGAAAATGAAGCCAACAGAGAACATAAAGAGAGACTGAGAGAGAGAGAGAGAGAGAGGCGGGGTGGCGGGGGGAGAGAAAAGGTAGCCAATAGTGTTTAAACCTCAGATTCTAGCTTAAGCATCATCCCTTGGCTTTCTCAGATACAAGAACTAAGAAATTACTTTTTAGTCTAAAGTACTTGGAGTTGAATATACAAAACTTGCAGTTGAAAAACTCCTGCCTTATTTCAAGCATATTAGATTTAGTTTGAATTTTTCTTAGAAACCTTGTTGTGTAAGAAGAAAAGGGAACATGATACTGAGCCATTATTCTGAAAATCCTCTGAAAGTCCAGAATGAGTACCATTTGGTAGGTATTCATTTACTCGCTGACTTTTTACTGAGTGTCTATTTTGTGCCAGGCATTGTTCTAGGAAATATAAGTATGGTTATGCCCTAGATAAAGATTCTTAAACCTCTAGTGTGGAGTGGTACACATTAAACACATACATAAATAACTTCAAGTAGTAATAAATGCTACAAAGAAAAAAACAACAGCTAATGGGCTATTAAGGGAAGGATAGTTAGGGAAAGCTTCTTTAAACAGAATCTTGAATGATGAGGCAGCTTAACACACCATGAGCAGGGATGACACAAAAATGTCATGAGCTGTCTTGTTCAAAACACTTAAAGAAGGCCAGTACATAGAGAAGCAGTGAGTGAGGGGGAGAGCAGTCCGGGGTGATGTCAAGTGCTAGGGTCCTGTTGGCCAACCTAATGAGTGTGTATTTATTCTCATTTTAAAGGAAAATAGTTGGAACATTTTAAATAATACAGTGTTATGATATGTATTTTTTAATTACTACGAACTGTTCTGTGGAGAGTATATCAAGAGAGAAAGGGTGAAGCAAGAAGACCAATGAGAACACTGTGTTGCAGCATGGGAGATAAAAACAGTACATGGACTAAGGTAGCAATGGATATAATAATAAGTGATGGGCTTAACTATGTATTTTGGAAAATAAAACTGACCAGTGGTTGGGGGGTGCTGGGAGAGGGGGTGGTCCATAACAAGAGAAAGATCAGGGATGAAACTTACATGCTAAGAGGAAGGAGAAGATTGTATCCCTCGACTGCCCTTGTATTCCCAGGATTAGAGATTCTTCTGGCTTACAAAAAGAAATAGCCATAGTGGTTTAAGTTTTGCTCTGAATTCAGAAATGGCTGATTTCAATTCCTAACTCTACCATTTCTTAGATTTGTGACTCTTTATTCATTCATTCAACACTCAGGCATACATTTGTTTCTGTTGGCAGGCTAAGCGTTGGAGAGGCAAAACTGACAAAGACAGATCTTCTTTTAAATCCTAGCAGAGAGGCAGGCAAATGCCAAGTAAACAAATACATAGATAAAATAGTTAGACATCATAGATAAGTGCTATACAGGAAATAAAGAAGGAGTAGAAGAAACTGGCTTTAGATAACATGGTAACCACAAAAGGCCTCTCAGATGAGGTAATATCTATGATGAGATCCCACTGTTCGGAGGAAACAAATCAAGCAGAGATTGAGGGAAGAATGGTCAAGGAGTAGGATACCCTACAAAAAGGCCTTGTGGCTTCAGTTTCTTCATCTGTTAGAGAAGGATGATAATCTTTGTACACATTTTTGAAAATTAAATAATAGAAAGCATAGGCAGGACTCAGTACAGTTCTGGAGGTGCAGTAAACATTAAATAAAGGATATAAAACTCTCCTAATTAATAGAATTGTTAAAATAGGAAGTTAGTATTGCATTGGTGTTGTGAGCACCGGTTTGATTTTAGACCAGTGGATTTTATGAAGTACACATCTTCCATACACAAGCTTTATCATCTTAGGCAAACTGTTTTTTAAGATCATAGAATATCAGAATGGGATCAGTCCTGGGAGAACAGCCTCCCGGGCAGGTTAGACAAGGACAGAGACAATCTGGAGAACCAAAAGAAAACAAGCAGCACAAGGTCATTATGTCACCTCTACAGATGAAGGGGCTGTGGTGAGAGAGTTCGCGTAATTACTGAGTCCTAGAGGCAGAATCTGAATCCAAAGACTACAACAGATAACCTCTCATTGCCTGTTTATCTTGACAAGTTAAATTCTCCTTTAAAGCTGAGAACTATACAGATGACCCCGTATCCATTTAGGAAACTTAGAAAGTTTTTCCATGCTTTAAGACAGAAGTTCACAACCCGGGACAGGGGCTCAGAGGGGTCTCCCAGGGGACATTTGGCAATATGTAAAGACATATTTAGTTGTCACGGTGAGGGTGAGGAGGGGAAGGGTTGCCATTGGCATCTAGTGAGTAGAGGTCAGGGATACTGCTAAACATCCTACAATACTCAGGACAGCTCCCTGCAACAAAGAACTATCCTGCTCGATATGTCACTAGTGCTGAGGTTAAGAACTCCAGGGTTAAGATAATTAAGAGGTACGTATTCTATTAATTATGGAAGAGGTGGTATATAAAACAACAACAAAATTATAAGTATACTCAAGGGGGTGAGATAAAAGGATTTGGGAAGGACCTACTGTATAGCTCAGGGAACTATACTCAATATCTTGTAATAATCTATAATGGAAAAGAATCTGAAAATGAATATATATATATATGTATAACTGAATCACTTCACTGTACACTTGGAACTAACACAACATTGTAAATTAACTATACTTCAATTAAAAAAAAAAAAGATCCAGGAATATACAGAAAGTAATTTCCTAAACCACAATAGATAAGAGTTTTTTTGCTTTCTCTGGAAACTGTAATCTATAAGAATGGCATGAGGGATGGCCTCTATAAATAACTGCTTTTTGATGTAACTCACCCTTGGAAATACGATATTGCTTTTTAGAAGTTGCAATATGGAGGAAGGAAATACGTTTTAAGACCTAGATATTTTGCAAGCTCACAGTTTTTACGTATAATTTTTGTAGTATGTGATGACAAGTAAATGAAAGATCAATGAGTTCTCTTTCAGGAATGAAGCGTAAAAATTCAGAAGGCGTATATTAAATCTTATTGATATACCTGCTTCTGATGAGGAATTTGAAAAATTTAATAAGTCAAAATCTTGTTTCCATCCGGCAGCGGCTCTTTGTCAGTTTTGTGTGTGTGTGTGTGTGTGTGTGTTTTGTTTTTTGCTTTAGCCATCCAGTAATTGAAAATTCTATACCTTTACATTTTGGAAGGACATCCTTTGGTGTGATCCATCTATTTCAAACATCGTGGGCTAGTAAGAGGACAAGAGATGGGCAACAACAGTTGACTGACCCCACTAAATCTGTGACTCATAAGAATCTATTCGGGTGCCTGACAGAAAGGAGGAAGAGCCCCATTTAAAATGGACATCTTCTCAAGTTGAACTGCGGCATGGTTAAGACCATGAGCTCTGGAGCCAGAATTTCTGGATTCAAATCCAAGCACAACCTTTTACTCTCTGCTTGCCTTTGAGCAAGTTACTTAATAAGAATTCTACCTCATTCTCTTGAACATTAAAATGGGCGTTAATAATAGTACTTGCTTCATAAAGGTTTGGTAAGGAACAAATCATATAATATGCGTAAAGTTACTAGCAGAAGGTCTAATATATTTCCACATGTGTTATCTTTACATGGAAGTGGGTGATCAGCCAATGAAAAACAAGAGTATTTCAATTTATTCCATTGTAAGACCACATACCCCAAACATAGCTCCACATATGGATGAATCCAAATTATAGCTATTGAGTACATTATTTTAAGAATAGCTAAACAGAATCCGTTGAGATTTCACAACATATTTATCAGCAGTGCAAACAGAAATCTTTTCTAACACATGGAACAAAAATAATACCATTAAATGATACTTGTTCTGGGATTTATATAAAAGTTACCTCCAGGACCTAAGGTAATGTGGTCTCAACTTATCTGAAATACAGGGCCCTTAAGAAGAATGATGGATCAGGTAAAAAAGAACAATGGCAAACTCTAACACAGGCCTCTCCTCTGGAGGCTTTCCTTACGTGCCCTGTGAGGGGTTCTTCGTCCTCTGAATAGATGACATGAATTTGCTAAGTAACAAAGAGATGCTTTTTGGAAAGGGATGGGACCTTTCTCAATCACAGGGGGATAGATTATGCTTTGCACTGTGGAGAAAAAAGCTGTGGGAGAATTAGATCCTGGGACTAAGCCAAGAATCACCTGGGATGGAGAGGGTCAGGCTCTCTTGTCTGTTCTTGAGTTGGGAAGCGATCTCATGTTATTCCTAGCTGAGTTGGGGGAATTGAATATTTAGTGATTCAAGTGCTGATAATTAGCTCTGTCTTACTCTCTCTGCCTTTGGAGAAGAACATGGAAAGTCTGTGAGCCTCTCACACCAGATCAGGCATCTCCTTTTCATGGCACAGTTGGAAAAGAGGAGAGAATTCATTATCTTCCTTTTGAAAGAGGTAATACTCCTTGGGCCCATTACAGAGCATTGGCTCTTTGGTCTTAGTTTTACCATAATGGGAAAATAAAGTCTTACCTAAAACTGAAAGACAAGAAAAGGGGTTAGCAACAGGAGCAATAAGAGATTAGCAGAAAAGGCAGAGAATTGAATTCTGAGAGGGAAGAAGGTGTCAGCAAGTGTAGGAGCTGTGTAGCCAGTTTGTTGGAGTGAGAGCATAGACTCAAGCAAAGAGACTACTGGATACAGTACAACAGGCTGTGCGATTTAGTTTAGTGGCTACCCGGTGTTCAGACGCATATCTAGAATTAGTGCAAAGCGTTCTGACAACAGCACAGTAATGAAACTAGTGCCATTATAATGAGTGTTATTTCTCTTTTGGTTTTCTCTGAAATAGAAGGAAAACAGGAATGAGCAGTGACTCTGTGATGAATATAGAACATCACAAAATCACTTCCCATCTGCTAGCTAAATAGACAAATAACCATAAATCTTTTAAATGATAAAAACAAGAAAATGTAGTACATACATCAACAAAAATCTTTGACATCTCCTACCAGAAACCCAAGTCGAGGTATTTGTTTAATTTTTAATGTGCTGGGTTTTTTTTTTACAGTGAAATTAATGTTAAGTTAACATTAAAAAAAAGAAAAATACTATTGATCAATGGAGAATTTCAAGTTTTATTCTAATTGTGATACTCTCTAGGAGAGATGCTTTTTGATTGACAAAGGTGTTTTTAGTTCATGGTTATACTGACAATTGTAAATAATATTACTATTTTTTAAATGAAATACATTAAAAGTTTTATATTATCTCTTTTCTTATGCACTGTATTTTTAAGTCAGATTTATTGAGGTTTAATTTACATAACTTTCACCCTTTTAAGTACGTAGTTTTATAAGTTTTAAATATAGAGTTGTGTTTCATGAACATTTTAATACTGGTTTCTAGAGTCTTTGGTGAGAAAATTGTCAATAAAAGACAAGATCCTAAATTTCCAACTTTTAAAATTGATTCTGAAGCTTGCTTAAAAATACTTAAGAGAAATTCAAAATCGAACCTTTGAAAGACTGCATATACATATGCAGTTCTCTCATAGAACTGGGGTGAGAGAAAATACATGTGTACACACTAATATTAAAAAATCTTTTAGTGGTACCATAAGCATAATGCTTACAAAATAATCACTAATTATTATATTTTGACTTTAAGGCTACACAGTTTTTAATCTTTGCTACCACAGTGTATATTATTAAACATTTTTATAATATGACAAGAATTTAGTGCCTTAATTGAATACACATTGCCCTAAGGAAATTGTATCTTGTTTTAACAAAATATTGGTTAATTATTTTCCCAATATACTTTAAGTAGATATGTTAAATATTCAGTGCATGTGTGTATAACTTAAAAATATCTTTCATAGCTTAATGGTTTTAAGAAAAGGACACATATTCTTTATTAAGATCCACAAACGATAAAATTGATAAAATTTTCAAATGTTTTAGGTTGGCTGCACAAGAAAATAATGATAATGATATGATGTTAGAATAATGTTATATATTATGGCAAACTAATAACCTCCAGGGTGCTCAACTTCCATGAAATTCATTTCATATCTCATCTATTATGGAGGATCTGTGAAAAATAGTTTACTATTCCCCTTCTGAGATATTTGGCAAGGCAGGGCTGGCTCATGAAAGCAAAGAAATTAGATATTGTCATTTTCAAAGGGTAAAGTATGTGAAAGCTGTTTTCTAATTCAAGAAATGTCTGTGTGATAAAAATCCCTCCATGCAAATAACATGGGAGGAACAAAACCCAGTCATTTTTCTCAGCTTTCAAACTAGATATATTCCTTTCATTTTAAGTAGTACACGTCTCAGAGAGCTGTATCTACATACACACAACCAGCTATAGATGCTCACATAGGTGATGTTTACTTCTTGAAAGCATCTACCCTTGGAGTTGTGTAGCCTTCTTCAGAGAAAGGTTTTGAGCCTTCCACATTTAGGAATTATCATCAGAATTTTAAGACTATGTTGTATCCAAAGTTCTAGTTGGGTAATGATGAAATCCACATAGAACAAAGAAATTGTTTAAATGTTGTCATCTTACTTTCATATTTTCATTTGATTCCCACTGCCTATCATCAGAACTTATTTATGGCTAAAGGCCCTCTGTGAAACCCTGAAATGGTGTGTAAAATATTACCTGAAGTGCATATGTGCATGAGAAGCAAAAGCTTTCATTGCATCAGCAATGGCAAGGAGTTTTTAACCAATATAATACAAATGCCTTTTAACAGGGCCTTCAGAAGTGTTTAAGACCTTCCATATTTTCTTTCTGGCCTGCACTGCCAGTTTTATCCCCTACAAAAGGCACCTTCCCTGGAACTTGCCCTCTCTCGTAATATTCTTGGGCTCCTGCTGATTTTCTTTTGCTTCATCTTCACCTGCATGAATTCTCCACAATGCTCGGGCTCCAGTTTATCTATGGTCTCATCCATTAGTCTGTGACATTCCTAAGAATTAAACCTCTGCGCTCCTACAGCTGCATTTCCCAGCAACGGTCTGACTCAATACTATGTTTTGTGTTCTTCTCTTATGTACATCTCATTCCCCTTGCTCTAGTGAATGTCTACGAAGCCTTGTTTATTTTGTGTCTCCAAAGTCTAGTCCAAGCCTTGCACAGAGTGAGGCACATGTATTGACAGAAATCAAATTGAATTCCCAGTTATTTCAAACCATCCACTCTCCATGCATTCCATGAAGAAGTAAGCAGAGGAAGAGAAGTAAGAACCATCTAATCTGAGCAATCCTTATTTACTAAGCTTTCTGAATTATTTGTGTCTTCATCCAGAAACTTCTTTTTTTTTTTTTTCCTTCTGCCATTTTCTCTTTTAGGCAGTAGTATAGGAAAGCACTTTTTTTGGAATTCCATTATTTTTTCCTATCTTCTAATATCATTTATGGAACAACATAATAACAATTCATGGAAATGTAACATTTGGCAACTTTTTCATTCCTTGAATTCAAAATGTAACTACAAGATTGAACATGCCATAGTTTGGTTTTGTAGATTTTCTTTCAGAATCTCAGCAGATGTGAAAATGCAAAGAAAACAATACAGAAATTCTCACCCATTTGTTACTTTCCTGTCACTTTCACGACCATTGTGACACAAAAGGTCTTCTTTCCAACTATGTATTTCTTTATGTGTTATCTCTGTATTTCTGGGCTTTTCTTTCTCCACAGATTTCAAGACTATATCCTGCCAAAGCTACAGACTCCTACTAAGTCTCCTCACAGCGCACGTCTCCCAGAACAGTTCTTTCCCCATCTCATCATTTTATGCTGTGGCCATCCTCCTCCACATGCTCTGCCGCTTCTCACGTCCTTCCCATCTTCCTCTCTCTTCACTGTATTCCCCTCCCATATCTGACAGGGAAATAGCCTCATATATTTCCTAGGATGGTCCCCGAACTTCCTGGGCAATAACTATCACCGGCATCTTCCTTAAAGTTGTTGATTCTTTCACAGATTCCTGGAGCCTAGAACCCTAATTTTCCTGTGACTCATGCACATCTGATTAGGAGATAATTTTTTTTCTTTTTTTTTTAACAGATCTTTATTGGAGTATAATTGCTTCACAATACCGTGTTCGTCTCTGTTGCACAACAAAGTGAATCAGCCATATGCATACACATGTCCCCATATCCCCTCCCTCTTGAGCCTCCCTCCCATCCTCCCTATCCCACCCCTCTAGGTCATCGCAAAGCACCAAGCCGACCTCCCTGTGCTATGCGGCTGCTTCCCACTAGCTATCTATTTTACATTCGGTAGTCTATATATGTCCATGTTACTCTCATTTTGCCCCAGCTTCCCCCTCCCACCCCAAGTCCCTCAAGTCCATTCTCTATGTCTACCTCTTTATTCCTGCCCTGCAACTAGGTTCATGAGTACCATTTATTTATTTATTAGATTACATATATATATGCATTAGCACACAGTAGTTGTTTTTCTCTTTCTGACTTACTTCACTCTGTATGACAGACTCTAGGTCCATCCACCTCACTACAAATAACTCAGTTTCATTTCTTTCTATGGCTGAGTAATATTCCATTGTATCTATGTGCCACATCTTCTTTATCCATTCATCTGTCGATGGACACTTAAGTTGGTTCCATGTCCTGGCTACTGTAAACAGTGCTGCAATGAACATTGTAGTACATGTCTCTTTTTGAATTATGGTTTTCTCAAGGTATATGCCCAGTACTGGGATTGCTGGGTCATATGGTAGTTCTATTTTTAGTTTTTTAAGGAACCTCCATACTGTTTTCCATAGTGGTTGTATCAACTTACATTCCCACCAACAGTGCAGGAGGGTTTGCTTTTCACCACACCCTCTCCAGCATTTATTTTTGTAGATTTTCTGATGATGGCCATTCTGACCGGCATGAAGTGATACCTCATTGTAGTTTTGATTTGCATTTCTCTAATAATTAGTGATGTTGAGCATCTTTTCATGTGCCTCTCAGCCATCTATATGTCTTCTAGGTGATAATCTTGATATTCTCTTTGAATCGCTAAATATCTTCTTTGAGGCTTACTTAATTTGACTATACTGTAAGTTGTTATATTATTGTCTCTCTTTATTGTTTCTATCTACAAATACTCCAATCCCTCCCCATCATTCACTGAAATCTTTGGTACCTTGTACCTTTGATTCTTTTCTAACCAAACTCCTTCCATTGCTACACACAATTTTTCATCTCTATGGATGTACTCCCAATACTAACTTCAAAGTGTCTTGACTTTCTTTAATATCTACTCTACTTTAATCACCAGTCCCTTCTAACTCAAAGATAGTATGAGTCTTGGAACCAGAAACCTACCATAAAATATCAATAAGATCTTGGCTATTTCACTAACCCTTCACATTTATTAAATGGGATATAGATACTTGCTCTGCCCAACTCTTCATACTTATGAAAGAATCAAAACATATAACATATGTGAAAATGCCTTGTACACCAAAAATCTTCGTAAATATGAAGTAATATGACCTTGAAAACCATCCTTCAGTCTGGCGTTCATGATTATGGAAGTATATGATATGATTTCAGATGGTCCATGGAGGAACTTACAGTTTTATTTCAATGATCATGTGATTTATTGGGTGAATTTACAACCTACACATACCTTTAATTCAAACTAGAGATCTAAAATGAAAACAGTGGTGCACCAGTATTGTAATGGCACTGCCTGGGAGCATTTGGCAGACTCAAGAATTCTGAAAATCAAAATTTTGAACTACAAAATCACCTTGACAATCTTCTCTCATCTGAGAAAGCAAACACAGCCTTTCTCTGGAAAAATATAGCAATATCTCAAAATCCATATTTAATTGTCATTTGGCTAGTTATCAAATCCAAATCAACACAGTTAGGAGTGAGATTAATACAGAGTAAGGGGAGTAAAGGGGGTGGTTATTCTAAAAAATATATAGAAATTTGCTTATGTTTTCAAAAATATGGTGAAAACATGTTTATTCTTTCATTCATTTACTTAAAATATTTTCAGCATTTATCGTGAGTTGGGCATGATATTAATTGCTGGAGACAAAATGATATGCATAACCATTCCTAATCACTGCCCTCTTGAAAGTCAGACACTAATGGAAGAGAAGTTAGTCAAATAGTCTCAAAAATGAATGAAAAAATCACTAATTTGACAAAAGCTAACTAGGAAAACCTATAAATAGGGCAATTTGACATGATCAGAGAGATTAGAGAAGACTTCTTTTAAAAAGTAATGCTCCAACTAAGGTGTAAAGAATGATCATTAACTAGACATAGAAAGGGGAAAAGAATATCCAGGTAGAAGTAATGATAATTGCAAAGGCCATGTGATGGGGAATCACGAAAAGTACACAGAATTGAATGACATTTCCCTGCAAAAGAGAGTGAGATGCAGCATAATGAGGGAAGAAGGTAGAAGGCTAATTAAGGCACGGACTATGCAAGGTCTTATAAAAGTCCATGATGGAGGGACATTGATGTAATCATCATCTTATTTTTTTATATCAAAATAATGTATTGTTTTCATTAGGTATACAAATTTTTTTAATATATAAGTAATTTCATTTTCCAAATTTGGTTACTTCTACCACTGTTTGTAGTAAAAATATACATTTTCCTTTTTTAAAAATTTTAAAGAAAATATTGAGTCAGTTTGCAGAAAATATAATTTTGTAAATAATAACAGGTGGTGCTCAGATATGGTAAAAACCATATAGGTGTTACATGAATGACTAAAAAGTTTGTGAAACACTACTTTAGTCTAATATCTGAATTTTTTTAAGGGAAGAATTGAGCTTTACAGAGATTGCTCAAAATGAAGTTTGGAATTTTTATTAGAATCAATGAAATTTGTTGCCGGAAAATGAAACAAATAATAGCAGTAACGCTGACACCATTTTAAAATATTTTGAAATCATTTGTAAATAGAACTTCTATAGTTCCAGAAACTTTGTTTATCTTATGACATATGAGATATGGGACCAGCTATTGATCCCTTTGTGTTCTTAGAGACACTTTGTTGCATAACATATACTTTCCTATGAAAATATTTGAATGAGTTCTAAGCTGAGGATCCTGGCTTATGACAAACCTGAAGAGCGAGTTTGATCCTTATGCATGCTACTTCTCGTGCGGGTAGAGGAGAGCATTCACAGACATCTAGACTCTTCTTTACAGCATCAGTGGTTTGGGATAGAATTTTTCAGGCTCACTAGAGGTCACCCAAGTAAAGGAAGGAACAGTATTAAGAAGAGTTTCCTCAAAATTAAACCCTCTCCACTCTTGGAAGCTTGTCCTTCAAATCTGAAAGATAAGCCATCGACCCTCATTAATGCCATTTCAGAATTGGAAACATTTCTAAACCAACCGATGGGCCTTTCTCATTGTTTTTACTAACATGGTGGCCCAGCTCAGAGCCCAAGTGTGTAAGGCTGAGGAGTTGGAGCATTTCTAAGAACATGTGGTGTAAATGTTTTAAATATCCTCTAATTCTAAGGCATATTTTATTTAAATTAATATTTATTTTTGAATAGTTATTATGAATATAAGGTTCAAAATTCAAAAGGCACACACAGAAGTTCATACCAGTGATTCACCAAGTCTCTTTTGCATCTTTCATCTACCAATAGGTTACCCCCCAAAAGAGTCAAGCCCTATTACCAGTTACTTGTTGATGTTAACAGAGATATTCAATATATACACATATGTAATAAAACACTATTAAGCAAATGATAGCACACCAAAAATAAATAAATAAATAAGCCATCTCCTCCATGCCTTCTCAGTCTCCTTCTACATTGTACTCTCTAATAATTTATTTCAGAAACTTCAATGTAAATAATTCATCCCAGTTTAACTGTGGTATCGGTTGCTAAGTGCTGACTAGGTGTCAGGAACTGTGGTTAAAGTCTACAAATTCATTATCTCACTTAATACTCAGAGCAAGACTATGAGGTTGGGATTTTATCTTCCCTATTTTAAGATGGGAAAATTGAGAATCACTGAGTATCAGTAATTTGGCCAAGTCTGCATGACTAGTAAGTGCCAGAGCCAACACTGGGAATAAAATCTAACTACCCTTAGTATTTGTGTTCTTCACTACCGTGAGACGCTTCTCTCTTTCTCTCTCTCTCTCGCTCTCTCTCTCACACACACACATTTCCACAAACTCATATACACACATACATACATAAACATGTATAGAAATACTCATTCAGGCATTTATAAAATTATAAATATCTGGAAATAATATAAATCAATGTCATAAATTCACGACCTTGGTGATTAAATGCAAAACATAAAGAAGGCGCTTAATTGAAAATGAATGTGCTTCAGCTCTCATTTGCCATTTCACTCTCTTGTATTCCAGTTACTCTGGGGTCTATTTCCCACATATTAATTACACAACATTATATGTTTGTATGTCTACCGACCAAAACACAAATATGGGCACCAACAGCCTAGAGATTCCTTGTTAGCATATAAATCAATAAAAGATTATAAATTCCTGGTACTTGTAGACTGTATGTCAGATTCAGGAAGGACATTTGCCAGAAAGCCACAATGCTTGGAACTATTTCTGAATTACTGGCACTGGATATTGCCATATCGATTTATTGATGAAAACAACAACAATAATCTGCAGGCCTAAGTGGCATCTGAAATAAGTCAGTGATTTTTGGTGCTATTAATTGTGTAAGTAGAATTTTTAATATAAAATTATTACCATGCATTGAATTATCTTTTGGGGTACTTCTTAGAAAAGCTCTAAGGGTCGAACTGAAACTTTTTACTGAATTTTTTTTTTTCATGAGGGCTCTTTAATCAAACATAGCCACAATACCATTATTACATGTTAAAAAAATAACTCCTTAATATTATAAAAACTTCCCAATTGTTTTATTTTTTTAAAGTTTACTTTGTCCTTGAAATGTGAATAAAAAGAAGGGCCATATTTTATAATTAAATAAAATGTCTTTCAATGTAGAGTTTACCACTTCATCTCTCTAATTTTTCTTAAATTTTTGTTGAAGTTCTAGGTTATTTTTTCTGTAGAGCTTTGGGGTTTGCTGATTGCATCCCAGTAGTGTCTTTAGCATGATTTTCTTTCTCTGTATCTCCTGTAATTTGTGAATCTGGAGAATTGATCAGATTTTTAAAGTGTTGCTGATGGTCTACTTTCTAAGTGGTGGTGTATATATCCATCAGGAGGCCCAGCATGTCTATGGTTGCCTTTTTGTGATATTACCAGTCACTGATAATCATTGCCTACACCCTTTATTTAATTACAGATTGAAAAATGATGATATTCTAATTTTAACATTCCTCTTATTTTATCTGATAGAATTGTTCCTAAAAGGAGGAACGACCCCATAACAACTCTGCTTAACTAGAAGTAGAGGCTATTTAGAAAAGGCAGAGTAAGTCCCAATTCTTTCCCTCTATTTACAAGATATTTGGCTTTTTAGCATCTTTAAAAAGTAACCAATAAAATTTTTTATTATCATTGTGAATTCATGGATTTAAACAATTTTTATGTATTTTAATACATTGTCATTATTATCCTTAATGAGGCTAAAATGATTCCATATTTAGCTATAGTCAGAGTCTGTTCAAGTTTGCTCCTGAGTCCTAAAGACATTATCCTTCTAGGCTCTGCCAACATTTTTCTGTTACGACAAGATGTCCAGGCTCATCTTACACATTTCCTGTCCCAGAGTGAGAAGCAACCATTTCTCCAAAGAACCCTAGATCCTTTCAGTGGAAAATGGTATTGAGAGACCACAGTTAGTGCACTAAAGGAACTCATTCTTATTGGTCATTGATTCTAGGTCTTTTCATTTGCAAGATATAGGAAATATACGTATGAATTAGTATGTGTTTTTTAAAATAAAATACACACGTATGTTCCTTTCATGTTATTTTTCATTTTAAAAAGTTGCTTCTCTTTTACAATTATACAATATATTTACATTATTCCAAAGTTCAATATATAAGTAGGATATATACAAAGAAATTCACCTTTTCAGCTATAACCCATTCTATCCCTCCTCCATTGATAAGCTTTTTAAATTTGGGGGGATAATACCTCTGATGTTTCACAAAGTAAACCCACACACATTAGGGCATCCAAACTTTCTTAGATAACCTGCAGCATAGTCTGCATAATTTTCTCCATATCCTGATGGTCACTGCATAGAATGGCTACTCATTCCAGCTGCACAGTTTTACACAGTAGGTGTTTTTTTAAAGTTTACTCAAGCAGTACACTATTGATAGGTGCTTGAGTTATTGCCAGTTTAAAATTATTTTTATTTTTATTTTTTTACGACTATAAATAGTGCTTCAATGAAGAGTCTAAATAATTTATTTGGTGGTATTGCCATTCAATTACTTGTTTTTATAACAATCATTTTAAGGTAGGTAATTACTCTATTTAATAAAGAAAGATGACTATTGATCAGAAAATGAAGTGCTAAGAAAATAATTTTAATCGATTGACCAATTGATTGATCTGGTCAAATAACTGTAATGCATACTGATGAAAGAAATTAAGACAGAAAGAGGGTAATGTCTCTTCACATTTAATCTGCCTGGAGGTCAAATTTCAAATCAGTGGCAAAGCCTATGACAAATCAGACTACCCTGGGCATGGCGTCCATCAGAAATCTGCCGTAGTCAGACTCTTAACCTATAATTCTCTGATATCAGGCCTCTGCTTTCATTGTGTTCATCTGTTTTTCTTTTTTTAACTCTTGTCCCTTGCCCTTTTCAGTCAACTGTCCTCCATAATACACCATTAAAGAGAAAAATTAATGTTTAATACTTTCAGTACTTGAGCTATAGAGTTAGGTATCATTTTCACATTACTCAAGTAACTTGGCAAATGTTTAAGGTATTAAATAGTTTTCCAGGCACTCCCCCATAGTGATGGGAAAAAAGAAATCTCTTTCACTCTTTAAAACTCTACCTTCTGCCATCCCTATTCACCTGGCCCAGCCTAGGTAGCCCATCTCCCTTACAAGGATGGCCTAATCCAGTTTCCTCAGAAAACTACTGTGCTTAAATTCATGTTTCTCTGGGCCACCTGGCTTCCCAATTTGCCTCTGAGAGTTCTTGTTGTTTCCCCTTCCCAACATTTTAAATTATTTAAAGTGTAACATTTGTATTGTAACACATCCATCACCATTTCTCTTCAGGATTGCCTCTGAATTGACAGTTCATTTTTCAGGGAGAGTGAAGGTGATTTTTAAGCCAGAATCAAGGATCTGATTTTCATACTGTTAGAATGGCTGCCTGGAGAGATGTGACATCATAGATGAATGTCTGAGTCCTGGCTTTTCCTTGGTCAAGAAGCAACTCATTATTTCTAGAGAATCACAAAAGGCAGGATTTGTTTCCAATTTCATGTCCTTTTCTTAAGGTGGAGCAGCAAGTAGCTACTGTTTAATGCTGGTGTTTTGTTAATTTTTCTCCTTCCAAGATACAATTATTTATACATAATTTGTACTCTTACATGAACCATTAGAAGATAAAGGATTGTAAGATAGAACAAGTTTAACAGAAGTGCTTCTATTCACCATGTCCTTGTCTCCCTCCATTCCTCCACTGCTCACCCTTCCTTCCTGCTCTCCTGCAGATGGTCACGCCCCTTCCCCTACTATTTCCTCACCATGACCAGTGTCCTATAGGTGCCTCTTCCATTATTATACTCAAATCTGAAAAAAGATATAAATCACACCAATTTTGCATCGAATCAGAAGTCAGTTTGTTTGTTTCAATATTTTATGAATAATATGGACATAATCTTCATAGTCAAATTGATCATTTTTAGAAAGAGTTGACTGAAATGATTCTAAACCTTGATTGCATAGAATAATCACCTGGGGAAATTTTCAAAATACCCAGGAAGCAAGACAGATCAATTAAGTCAGAATCTCTAGGGGTGAGATCCACCCAACAGTAGTTTGTAAAGCTCTTCCAGTGATTCCAGTGTCCAATCAAGGGCAAACAATTGAAAAAATGCTTTTCTCTAAGGCTCATACATTTGCAATTGAGAATCACTACTTAGTAACCAAGCCTTGGCTAATAAGGAAGGTTGTCACAACACTGAGCAAAAAAAGTTTTGCAAATCAATGTTACCAGTCTGTAAAACAATCATTCATCAAAAACCTCATTAACCAATCTATTATTTATAATTTAAAAATAGCTAAAGTAAAATACTATTTTGACAAATAAAATATAAACTGTCTCTATATTGTAATTTTTTGGAAAAAGAGTTAAGTGCTAATATTTAAACCACTTATTCAAGACACAGAATAAAACCCTAGGAATATTATTCAGCTTGTCCATGGAACTTGATTAGTGTAGCATTCATAATAGTTATCCACCAAATCTATTTAGACTCTGATATTCCATTTTATAGCGTTTTACTTTTATCCACATACAAACTTCCTTGATGGAAATTGCCCATATGCCATACAATTCATGGTTGACTGATTTCACATTTGCTTAACAGCCTTATTCCATGATTTAAGGGGACATTTGTAAGAGCAAAACAGTCAAAAATATCTTAATAACATGATGGTTTTCAAAGGGCACTCAAGGGCGAAATGTGAATATGCCATTTCAACACTGATTAGTAACATGAATATAAGGCAGATATTCCATCTAAGACTAAATTCAGCACATCAACTTTGTTTGTGACATACACAGATTATTCCTAAGTGAATGAAAGATTTTATTTTTTATAAGGAAAGTGATTTTTTTCTCACACATGAAGAGTAAGGTAACATTTGCTTATAGATGTGTGTTAGAGTTTGAAAATTCAGGTTACTTTCAATTCCCATTATGAAAATATTAAAAGTAGTATATTTTTAATTTCTAAGAGGTAATACCAGCTGCTTCATTATGCAGCATTGTATCTGTTCAGGGATTTAACTCATGTGCCTGGGAGCATATGCTTTTTAGAAAACATTTTAGTAAACATTTGGATGTTGTCAGACTTACAACTCCGGAGAGAATGTGCACTCTATTATTTTAATTATGTTTTAGCATGTGGCTGTATGCCATTATATTTCCTTTAAGAGTTATATTGATATATGACTATTATATATAAGTAAATAATGAAAGTATATAAGTATACACACATATCTATATGTATACATATACACTCATATTAGAATCCTTAGAGAAAATACAGCAAATATGTTTGCTATAATGGTTATATGCAATTCTTATTTCCTTTAGCATAATAGCGATTTAACCAACTACTGAAATTGACTTAATATCCTGGCTTATAGGTTTATTTTAGTTACAATAAAATGATATCTGAAACATCACTAATATGATTCACAAAGAGAAGATACGATTTGTTGCTTTTGAAGATCTAATTGTGTTAATAACGTATATGCTGGTGTGCTGTTATTTTTAACAATATTCCATACTACAGACTTGTGTAATACTTTAAATAGAATTTAAGTACTAGTTGGCATGTATTCAGTTTCTATGAAGTTCACATTTTCTGCAATGTACTAACAAGCAGAAATACTGTTAAAATCTCATTTATGTTATGGACATGGGTAAGCATGACAAGCAAGGCTGGGTTAAATATGTGACAGCACAAGGCCTTGAGAGGAGAAAATCTGTAAACAAAACTTCTTACTGGAACAGAACAAATGCTAGGAGTCTCAACCAGAGCGTTGAATGAAGAGTCGATAGAGTGCGCAGAACATCAGAGGGTCTGGCAGCAAACTACAAACTATCACTCCCTGAGCACACTTGGACGCATAGCATGAGATCATTGGTAACAATGCTGAGCTACTCTCAGGGGTAGGTGGTAGAAACAGTGAGGGTTCCAGGGGAGACTCCCAAAGGAATATCAGCATCACCGAATTTCACCAGCTGATAAAAGGCAACAGCCAAAAATGTTTGGAGCAGGATTGAGTAATGTGGATTTGGAACGGCAGGAGAATAAAACCAGCAAACCCAAGGAAGATCTGAAGGTCAACTATTATAATTGGGACAGTAGGTGAGAATGACACATCAGGTATAAGGAAGAAGTCTAATTAGAGCCAGGGACCAGGCTTGGGGTCAGACTCAATGAAGCATCAATCATTGGTGAGCACCATTGTTCATACATCCTTCCTGACTCAGGACAAGATTGGTTCCTGGTACACTGGGGCAGAGCTCTGGGGGTACAACAGGTGGGATTCAAGTGGTCTGGGATTAGAAAGACTAGAGATACAAAGGTTGTGAACCAAATTGCATTTCATATGGGTACCAGAATTCAAATGGCAAATGGCAAATGGCAAATGTCAAATGACAAATGTCATTCCTATGGATGCAACTTTTAAAACAACCTGCAACCATGCTTCTGAAAAGTAAAGAGCACTCAGGATTTGGGTCTACAGCCTTACTGTGAGAGCCTATATGGGCACTGTATGTACCAGAGATGTTTATATTAGATCCCTAGCATGCAGAAATAACTTCAAGCATCTTATTCTAAGCTGTCAAGAAATTCTAGGTGCATAAAGTTTCTTAATGAAGTGTTATCCCTTATACCTAGATAAGATATGAGAAACTCAGATACTTTCATTTTGTGTAAACAGTCTGGGGGCAATGCATTTTCTGCAATTCCACTACACATTACCTATCTTCCAAACATGAGTTATTACAAACAATAAGCATTAGAATACCTAAAGTTTTTTTCTCCATTCACATGATGGTGAGTTTGAATTATATCACATCCCAAATATTTATTTAATTTTCTCCTGTGTTTTACTTGTGAAGATGTGCATTTTGAAGGGCAGTATAAGATGACATATAAAGTTATGTAATTTAAATTTATAATAAATTTATACTTAAAAAAAGTATCTTTATTCTTAATGCCAAATTTAAAAAATATACATGTATTAATGAAGTTGTATGTTTTGATTTCTGGAATACAAAGGAAAAGCAGTATACTCAGGCTCAATAAGATTGTTTCCCATCTCTAAAAAAATGTAAAGCTCAATAATCGCAAAATTTTTCAATAGTGCTATCACAAATATTACAATTTTTTTCCTCAACTGTAGTCATTGGAGGAAAGTTTTGCTTATTTGCAGAAAAATAGTTTTGTAAACTTTGTCTTTCACAACTTAATTTTTTCATAAAAGTACAAATAAGACTTCACAGCTGTCACCACATAACACGGATTTCCCAGCTTTTAACAGCCTAATCATTCTTTTGTTGTTTCAAACAAAGAAGCTTTATTCCATTTGAGCCAGATTGTTTTAAATGCTTCTTTTTCAAAATTAAGTTTTACCTTTAAGAGAAGGTGTAGTTTTTATATCACTTAGTAACAAGGAAGGAGGTTTTCTTTTAACCTCTTTGTAGTCTACCTATCAATAAATGACAGACTTCTGCTATTTAATCTAGAAAAAAAGCCATCTATTATCACCTCAATCTGGCCCAAGATGAACTTGTTAATAACTGCAGTTTATGAATATTTATCATGAGACAAAGTGGTTAAAGAGACAGTACAGCTTTAATTTTCAGGTAGCATTTCTGATAGCCCTGCAACTTAACACTGATTAATCAGACTGACCGAGGCTTTAGAAATACAGGCTTGCCTGAATTTGTCATATCTTCTGTGAATCTTTTGTTCCTTGCATTTCAAAATGCTCTGATCTCTAGTGAAAATTACTCAAAACCCTTTCTGGGACAGATTTATTCTTGACCAAAGCTTCTGCAGGATGCAAAATTGGAGCTGGAATCAATGAGGACAGCTGAAATAACGATCGTTAACTGATCATAGTTTCTTAACTGAAAATACAAGGAGACCGAACATAGGCCTTTGAAATATGACACCGTCTTGAAAGATGTGGCATGCTATTATAAAGTAAAATAAAATTCCACATTCCAGAGCCTCAGTTCCTTCCAGGTGCTAGTTTGGGCCCTTAGCCATTCTTCAGCTTCTTCTCGCTCCTTCCTAGTGCTTTCCACTGTGTGATCTATTTTCCTGAGAAAACTTTCCACGAGATCTCTTGAAAGCCTGAGAACTCTTAAGTTCAGATGAATGATAATGAGCACTGTCAAAGAGGCAGTAAAATTGAGTCCTTGGTCCTGGCTGCTGAGCGGGAAAGCCACAGGAGTTAATTGTGTGAATGGTAATGAGACCAGGGAAGCAGCAGATGCTCGCGTGCCTTTACAATCCAAATCCCACCAACAAATTCCTCCCACAGAAACTGTGAGGGACATCTTGGCACCCTGGAGATGGAGCTAGACCCAGCCATAGCCTCATGCCACCTGCTAGACCTATTGTTTAAAAAAAATTTAAAAAAACCTCTTACAATAACAAAGTTGTTTGCTCTCTTTTGCAATGACTTTATGGCACCAGTTTTACCACAGTAGAGGAATGGAAGGAAAAGAAACATCTGATTCTTTACAGAGAAACATTTGCACCCAAAACAGTTGACTTACATGGAAAGACTGATGTTTGTTATATGATGCCTTACTCTTCTGATAAACCATGCCTGCCTTTTCCTCTTGTAAGTCCCCCCAGGCTGTTTATTCTATAGCAGATTTACAAGGCTACATGGTTTTTCATGACATGAAGAGAAAGGGCCATGTTTGTCCCTACAGAAAAATCAAAAGAGAAAAAGGATGCAGGATGTAGAATTGTTACCAATAATATTCATTTCTAAATAAAAAGTAAAAATCTTTCTAAATAAAAATAAAAACTCTTGATCTTTTGAATGGTCTTAGCCAGAATGCCCTGTGAATCATCAGTTTTTATCAAGTTAGAATTTTACTGATGATGCAGTAATTGTATTTTTTTAAATGTCTAAGACTGGGAAGTCCAGAATGCCCTACCTTAGAAAAATGAATGATCAGAATAGAGACAAGCAAAATTAGAAGAGACCCTCACATACTGGGCATTTAGGTTTGTGGAGCAGTGTTTTCCATATGGCAGTTTAGGGTTCTCCCTGAGGACAGTAAAATGGTATGAAACTGTGAGAAATTCTATTATACATTAGCTACCTTTACTTTTGAGGACGTTTTCATAAATCTTGGTATTATATTCCTTGTAGAAAAAAGGGGGTCTATTTCTAGTACTGGAAAATAGGGTTAGTTTCAATGGCGACTGCAGACATGGTAGATTTGTCATGTTTATCCTGCCCTAGAAGAGAGGCTCAGGTGTCTCTATCCGGGTTAAATAAAAGCTGCTTCACTTCTCACTTTTTGTTCAGCTGGTTGACCCTCATTATTATAAAAGTAATTAGTTAGGCTGGAATTTCTGAATCCATTGTAGACAGCCTTTGATGATCTTGCATTAGTCATACAGATTTGAGTTAGAAATATCTGTATGCTTTGTTAAGTTGATTTCATTGTTACCAGTGCAGGTTTTGGATTGTATAAGCTCTATGGTGCTAGATTTTTCTGTTTGTAAAGATCCGAGATTCTATAGTAAATAAAAAATTGTGTTCTTTTCATAATAATAAAATATGTGCTTCTGATTTACTGAGAAGTCAGAGATGGAAGCATGTGGGAGTAATATGTAAATGCCAAGCAAGCTGTTTATACTGGGATCTGCTCCTGCATAATAATCATAATCCAATGCTAGCAGAAACCTTTTGAATTTAAAACACTGTAGAGTTCCAGCAAAACAGAAAGAACCACAGCAAATGTTGTAATTGCTGATTATTTCTGAAAAAATCTCAAATATGTTTACATTTTTTTTTTTTTTTTGGCAAAGTGGGGATTTCTATTAAGTTTAATATTATCCAGCAAAATCATTCTAAAACAATTTCACCGTGCTTTGGTGACCTGCTCTGCATAAAAATGCAGGGGGAGGGTTGGGTATTGAGATTTGCTTTTCTGTATTTCTATTACTGGAAGAACACATTAAAACAGAAATGCACAGCCATTTTGTCTAAGAAAAGTTGTATTGGGAGTTGTGGAAAAAGTGAATTTTATTTTATTATTTAAATTAATGTTAGAAATTCAGACCTTCTGTGCAGACTTAATGATGTGCAGTCTATATATGTGTCTTAAAATTTAAAGAAAGGTTTTTATTGTTCTTATTTATTTAGATGGTTAAGTTCAATACTTTTGGCTGAGAAAGATAAAGCACATTTTCTTGACTTAGATGATGTTACTTTCTTTGCCAGGAATGTTAGTGTCTTTCATATAGGCTCACAACAGAAAGCAGAGTTTCTAGAAAAGTTTGTCAAAATAAATAATATACTCTTGAGTACTCAATGTAAGCAGGATATCCAGGCGCAGTTTTATGTCTTCCTCCTGAATTTAGGATTCTACCCTTTACACAAGAAAATATTTGCGGAGAGTGACTTATCACTGGGAAGACTGGTGATGTTATGACCAATGATGCAACATCAAAGAGTCCTTGCGTGGGAAGTGGGTTCCTTTGATCTCAGGTCAGTTTCTCTTGTACCACATTATGCTCCTCCCTTGTGTCAGTCCCCTGGTTGGCTTTTGCTCAAGCACTGGAATGTTTCTGATTATAACATAAACAAGAATCTGAATGGCCACTCTCCTTTTCTCAGTTTCCCAGACTTTCTAGTTTCATGTTTTAATCTACAAATGATTGAATTGTGTTCCCTTCTAGATGAGCCTGGTTTCAGAGAAACCAGGATACCTGGGATATTTAGAGTCAGCAGAATATTACCTCTACCTTTCTTTACCTCCTCCATTTTTCCCAGCTTTGCCTAAGAATCACTTCAATTAATCTTGCAGCATTAATAATTTTCAAGGATACCATCCAAAGGACAAAACAGTGATGATTTTTTCATTATTGCAAGGATTACAATATTTTTCCATGAGATAATTCACTTTGATGGGTACTGATATCTTTCCCCACAGCTTCACTATTTCAAAAAAAAAGGAAGAATTCAAAAATGGGACAGCCTTTTTCATTTAACATCTAAGAAACAAGTAATTATTACTATATCAGAAGTAGATTTTGGATGCAGATACAAACATACAAATTCAATATCAACAATGTATTAGCTGTGTAAAAACTTACTTAAACTTTGTCTTAGTTTCTTTATCATAAAATGGTTCTAGGATTAATGTGACAGACAATACCTGCTCTCCACTCAACAACAACTCCCTCCTCCACTCTGTTAACTGAATCCCAATATTTTAGCACTTTATATAAACTGAAGGAGCTATTCCTGGACCCCAGGGCTAAAACATTGTTAGTCTAGGCCAATCATGACAATTCTCCTCTCCTTGCTAGAGATTCAAGAATCATCATGGGACACAAATCTGAAAAGAGCTTTAAGAGGATATCACTGGAAGGCTCCTAGAATATATTTTCTTCCTTGATGAAAAAAACTCTACCTTTTTGTAACTCTATATTCAGCTGAGTGGGAAGACATTTCCTAGAATTGTAACAGCCATCTTGGGAAGGTGAAGGAACCCACGTTAAGAAGGATAAGGCAGCACATTCAAGATAAAAGAGTAGAAAGATAGGAGAAACATGGTTCAATGATGGCATTACTGAGCTGCTTAATTATTCAATGTCAGAAGTGTCCTATCTCTGTATATCTTGTGTTTTGAGATAATCAACTCCTTCCTGTTGACACTTTGCTTGGGTTCTATTACTTGTATCCCACATGTTTCTAGCAATTATAAACATTTCATTATTAAGATTACAGTAACAATTAAATGAGGAAATGTATATAAAGCACTTGGTACATAATAGTGGTCAATAACTATTACCATTATTTTTATTGTGTTCCAAGACCTTGACATTTAATTGCTATGTGAGATATGACTATTTTAGATGGTATTTTTTATGACTAACTCATTCTAATTGTAAACTCTTAAATCTGCCCTCTTAATTACATTTTGGAGTAGATATTTTCTAAAATGTTTTACTGTTTTTAGGCAGATCTTTTTAAGATGCTTTACTGTTTAAAAGAGAATCTTCTTTGGAAATTAAATTCCTGTGGATAAAGAATATTGACTATAATTGGCTAATTTATTATAATTAACTTATCCAAATTCAAAATAAATGCTAGATGATAATAAAGAGGCACCATGTTGTCACAAATGGTAGCCTGCTTGCTATGTGCCTTATAGAAACTAGGCATTATATTCAATGAAAGCCTAGCAAATTTCCTCAGTTTTGTTCCAACTGAAACACTTTCTGTATAACTGACATACATTCAGACATTTATTATGTAAAAAGTATGTACAAACTGTTCATTTCTTTTATAGGTTATAAAGGAATCAGAAGTACACACATTTCCAGGGACCACCTATATAGCTAGGTATCTGCTACATGTTCTAAATTTATTAATCATTGGCTTTCTTTATTTTATGAAATTCTAATTATTCTTGACAAACAGTGCTATTTGACAATACCTTGAACTTTGCCTTTTCCTTGTGAAATTAAGCATCCCTCAATTTGATAACATTGCTCTTGCTGCACTACAGATCCTAGATCGCTCCTTCTAAAAGTGATTCAACTGGTGGATGGTAATTGTGACATGAATAATTTCTCACAAATTCTAAGTGAACAAAAATCTGGACATTGGAGCTGCAATTAAGCTAGTCATACTTACTAAGTTTTTTATAATTTTGATGGTAATAGATATTATTTTATAATTTTGATGGTAATAGATACTACATTAAAACCTCCTTTCAAAAAGCTTTACATATCCTAAAATAGCATGGATTTGATTTTCATTATTTAAGAGCATGTTAATACTTCTAAGTCATTTTAGTTCTCCTTTATACTCCTAGAAACGTTTTCTTAAGAGTAAACATCAGTCTATGTATAGTGGGATGTTCTTAGTTGGAAAAAATATGGTTGGATGAATTAGATATTTATTAGGAACACTCAGAAGTATTACATGTGCAATGGATTGTAATATGAACACAAAAGATTTAAGCACTGGCAATAAACTTTTTGTCTCACTTCAATTTCTTTATCTTGAGCTAGAAATAGCGAAGGATAAATAAACAGTGTGCTGAAGATTTGCTTTCCCATACCGCTGAGTAATGAAGGAAGATTGGCATGAAGAAAACAGAAAGCAAATGTGCCATTTATATACACTTGACAGATGCAAAATACTCAATCAGAGATTCCTAACCATATACATATGTACAAATATACATATATGTATTGACATTGGAAATATTTCTGTCTTCAGAAATAGCTCTTCAAAAAGAATGAGATCTCTTTTTTTTGAAAAGTATTTCCCTCCCAAATGAAAAGTGTACTGTCTAAATAGATGAGGAAGGGAGTAACTGGTATAAAACACTGGATCCAGAGAGAAGCTCAATTCCCTCTTTTTCTATGAATTTAACTGAACAGACAAGTTTTCTTATATCCCTTCTACTTATATTCTTGAATAAACGGAATCTCAGCCTTGGCCCTTTCTATGGTAATCTTCACCACATGCCAATTGTCTAAACTCCCTGGAGGAGCAAAATCTCGCAGCACATAGGATGTGAGTACCATTATGTCAGGGTTTTGACCACTTCAGACAATAGATTACTCTTCGTAGAACTGCGTCGCAAACTTTTAATGTGCACAGGAATCAGCCTAGGATCTTATTAAAATGCAGAATCTGTTTGAGTAGGTCTGGGGTGCTGACTGAGATTCTGCCTTTCTAACACACTTCCAGATAATGCCCAGGCTGCTGCTCTATGGACCATACACTGTACAGTAATACTTTAAACTAAGAACTCGGACTCAACTGACTTAAGGGCTTGCCCTCCCCCTGAGGCCCTCAAATCTTCTCAGCAGCAACTTTTGGAACATAATTTGTAGGCTTAGTTTCTGCCTCAGGGTACTGTCCTGATGAGAAGGAAATTTAAGAGACTCATAACCAACTTTGCTGCCATCTAGTTTAACTCTCAAATTTTGACTAGGCTCCCAGTATATGCCCATTTTCAGAATACTGGATCTTAGGTACCTGTCTTGTTCTCTCTGTGTTAATATCGAATTTCATAACCTGTCTGGCTCAGAAGGCTTGAAGTCCTAAAATGAATGGCAGCTTACCTATATACCTAGCATCTGGACTCAGCTGATCGCCTGTCCCCAGCCCTTAAGTCACCTGCTGGAACTTGGCACTCTACCTTTGGCAGGACATCCCAATACTGATTGCCCACTCAGACAAAATTGGCCTAGCAGCTGTCACTGCATTTCATAGACTCCACCTCTTCCTGGCCTCCCACCGATGCTGTGACTGCACAGCTATGACTCCAGGTGTGTGGCCCTCCTGTGGGCATTTATCCCATTGTTTTGATCAGAATTCTCCTAAAATCTATTTCTGTTCTACAAGCCTCAGGATACTGTGGGATCCATTCTCATTTCCCAACCCTAGATCTTATGTTGATAACTTTGTCCCAATAAAGAATTCATACTGTTTAGCGATTTTATATAGCATATTCTTGAATAGATTAGTAAATGGAATACAGGGAGATCAACATGAAGAGATGTAATATGCCTGATAAAAGGCCTAATAGTGTTTTTTTAATTTTAATTTTTTAATTAAAGTATAGTTGATTTACAGTGTTTCTGGTATCCAATAGTACTTTTTAAATTAAAATCTTATTTGAGAATTTTTATCTTCCCTTGTCATTGACAAGATATCATATCAAATTACATCCTGCTGTCCTAGCAGTATTCTGTGACATGACATTAAAAAAAGACACTTCTTATCACAAATGATTTGATAACAGGCAATACTAGATGTGTATCCTACCAAATATACAAGATAATTAAGCACCTGATAGACTTCTTTTAACTGTATTAGACACGCTTCTATGGTTTAGGGTCTGGAGGTATACTTAAGTATATTTAATGGATCTTGTGGAATTTTATTCAGTGAACCAGTACGTTTTCAAGATCACCATAGATCAGTACTACTAGTTTTGTCAATTATGGTTCACAAGTGACCTTCATAAATCAAAAATGCAGAGAGCTTCATCTTTCTAGCATAAAATTATACAAGCATTTAAACCAAAAGCTTGCAAAGGAACAAGGACTGTGGTTATAATTTACGTTTGTTTTTTTTCTCTCTTGAATGGATGTTAGGAAGAAAACAGACACACAGAGGCTAAGAAAAGGAAACTAACCTTTGTTGTATGTTTACTCTGGGCCAGCCTCTACAGAAAGCAATTTTTAAATTCTTACAAGAATTCTTTAGAGTAAATAATGATTATTCCCATAGAATTCGACAGACTCAGAGAAGATAAATAATTTGTTCAGGATTACACAGCTACCAACTGGTGGTACCTGCATTTGTACATGTGTTGGGCTCTGTAAAAAGTCAAGTGTTTTTTTTTTTTTATCTTAAACAGTTCCAGAGTACTGAGATTTCTTAACTTTACCAACTTTTGTCTGGTAAAGCTCTTGGTCTTATCTAATTTCCCAAGATATATGGTAGAGTAATTATTTAGGCTTGTTGCAGCCATTCAATGTCAAGCGAGACCATGAGCTCCTCCTACAAGACATTTCACAACAAATGCTATGAGAAAGGTTATGATGGTATGCCAATCTGCAAGAAGATTCTGAGATCCCATATTAGTACAAATTAATAGCTAAGAATTTTAAAACAAAATTCACATCTGCTTGTAAGAAATTTTAGTGACTGTAATTTTGTATTCTGGTACCAAAAATGTCACTATCCTTCATGTAGTAGAGAGATACACAAGCTTTACAACTGAGTCTTACATTTCCTTTCCTGCTCAGTAGAAAAGAAAACATTAAAAATGTAGAACTATAAAGCTTCGTTTTCTTTAAAACAAAAGCAATCACAATAAATGGCACAATAAAAGTGTTATTAGAGGTGACAGGATATATTGCATATGGCAGCTGGCATCTTTTCTCTAAGTTTAGCAATTTTCAGCCAACTGGGGCTGACGTGGTAAAAGGAGATTCGTGAATAAAATATGCACAACAGGAAGGAAGCAGCTGAGATTCTCCTCCAGGAGCTCATCACCTAGAGTGCCATAGTCCTCAAGAGGAGAAGCCACCTCCTTTCTGATCAACAAAGGCTGCCATATCAAAGGTGGACAGACTTTAAGGAACATACTATCACTGCTTCTTCAGTAAGATGTCTAAGAAGTTGTTTTAGAGGGTCTACCACTTCTTCATGACTTTGAAAATTCCAGAAGAAGAAAGTTCAATCCAATCATCGTTAGATAACAACTAACAAGTTTATCCTTTTTTTCTCCCCGATACAAACCCTTTCACAAACACCAAGTGATATGGAAGACAGTTTTTTTTAGTATTTTCTATTCAGAGTTACCAAATAAGGACATTTTGAATTGCTGAAACTAATCAAAAGTTCGAAGGAAAGATTTAGTTTCTATTCTGTACTTTTTGAAAACAAGTTTGAAAAACAGAGTAGTATATATTAAGGAGAAATCAAGAGCAAAATACTATCATGTAGGCATATATAATTCCTCAGGGAGAGACTGGCCAGCTGAAAATGAAGCAATATTTGGTAAGGATGACAGAGCAAGCAAGAAAAGCCCTTCTGCATGAAAGGATTCAAAGTTCTTTAATGATTTCCTCATGGAAACACATTCTTTATGAGTTTATATTAATTTACAACCTATTTTAAATATTTCAGTAAGTTACTTCTGAAGCTCTTTTTCACAATAATTAATTCTGTTCAAGCTCACTGTCAGAAATAAATGAAAGATTTTAAAGATATTTTTACTTTTTAAAGCATAGGGAAAGATGTCTTTCACATTAAAGTAATCAAATCCATTGCTCTTGGGGTTTTGGGGGGTAGACTTACCAAATCCACAAAGAAAACTCTCCTAGAACTAATGGAATTAGATTACCTTTGAATTCTCACCCCTATTTCGAATAGTCACTAATTCCTTTCTTTGCTCTTTTGGTGTTTGCAGAGGGGTTCACTAAAGCCTGAATCGATATAATTATTGGCTCAGATCGTGAGAGATCTATGCCGGATGGCTATGGGTTTCTAAAATCCCAGTTGCTTGTGGTAGTTTTCCTAGTTTGCCTATAGGGTTTGGGGATCAGCAATTTGAAAGGGCTACAAACTTGTGAAACAGTTTATTCATGGGGGCAGAATGCTCATCAGCGTGACCCAGTACTAAATACATACATTATAGGCATTTCTATTCTGCACAATTTGCCACACAGCACTAGTTTCTGGGGGTGGGGCGGGGGGGAGACAATGGCTTATAAAATGCTTTTGAATGCCTAAAAAAGAAGGAGAGGTCACACTACGAGTCCGACTCCTCTGCTTTCTTTTTTGGAAAGAACCTTCTTAGTTACTTTAGCTGAGCTCTGCTGAGAGTAAGCAAAGTGGAAAAATCAGAAAATTACTTTTTTTTATATGTTTCTGGGGGCAAAAGAGAGAGTGGGAGAAAATAAATGGAAAAAAAGTGACAGTGAGATTATGTGAAAGAGCAAATATGCAAGTGGATGAAGACAGCTGAGGAATAATGCAAGAGGTATGAAAAAAAGCAGCCAGAAAAGAGCCATGATGATAAACTTAAAGGGAACTGCAGAGCAGAAAGAACATCATAAATAATCATATTTTCAAATAAGAATAACGTATCAGTTTCTGTGACCTGGATAGAGCACAAACCTCCCATGATATTTCCTTAGCATTTTGATGCACACAAAATGCAATTTTCAGCTCAGGCATTTTATTCTTCAATGTAAACAAGCTTTGGGTTTTTAAAATACATATCCTAAAAGTGTTTTCATACATAATACATATATCATAAAAATTTGACTTGCAAACTACTGAGTCCATGTCCCCCCAAGTATTCATTGTGAAGACTCACCACGTATAGAGATAGTACCTTATGGTAGAAATTGACATGCTAAAGCATGAAATGTCTTTTACCAAAGGTAAATAGGATTTTTTGAAGTACAGGACAAAGAAACATCATAGCCAATTTTGCCCAAACTCTAGGAGGGAAGTGTTACGAGGTAGAACTATATTGTTAATTAGTTTCAAATGCTTTGGTGTTCCTTTAAATCTTGCTAATTAAGAGAAATCAAGAGTGGAAAATAGCCCCTTTCTTATCTTCAAGGAATAAAGATGAAAGAAAAACAGAAAATGAAACCTCTTTTCTTGTTCTGTTCTTTAAAACAGAGCCCCAAGAAAATCTTGTGCTCACAGAAGGAGAAAGCCCCAAGTATTTACAGAGGGGGAGGGGAAGGAGGCGGGCTAAGAAGCATAATTAGAAGCAAGTTTTCACATTTGATTAAATTCCTCCACCAACAAAATGCACTTAGAGGTATTTTAAGTTAAACCAGTACTTAAGGGCCATGAAAAGCAAGATGATTGCATGTTTGTGGAAGAAGAAAGGGCAATTAAGAAAACCAGGCCAATTTAAAATGCCATATAAATAAAGGCGACCAGAAGTTGATTTAAAGTTTGTCTTCTGTAATTTGTCTCTCCTTTGTCGTGGCACGCTCAGAGAAAGTGAACGCGGGGGACGGAGGGGAGCAGGGGAGGGGAGGGGAGAGGTGGATGGAGGGGAGCAGGGGAGGGGAGGGGTGGAGGGGAGCAGGGGATGGGAGGGGCGGAGGGATGGAGGGGAGCAAGGGAGGGGAGGGGCGGAGGGAGGGAGCCTGTCGGATCCTCCTCCTCCGTCTCGCTCCTTCTCCCTCCCTCTCCCACCCTCCACTCCCGTCCGCCCTGCCTTCGCTTTGCGGACTCCCTCGGCTTCTGATTTGGAAGGACGCTGATTGGCTGGAAGCGATTCAACGCACGCGGGGCAAGAGAGCTTTGTCTGAGTTGAAGTGAAGTTGTACAGATTTTAGACCGGAGTCAGCAATCACGGGCGTTTGGTCTCTGCAGCCGAGCGGAGAAAAGGAGAAAGAATCGCTGGGAAAAGAGCCACTGCAGACTCCGCCGGCGCCCTGCGATAGATGCACGCCGACTACACAAGGGGGGAAACGCGGACGTGACACTCTTTCGCCTGCCAAGAGGACAAACGGCCGCACAAATGCAAGGACTGGACTCCATGCCGATATTATCTGGGAGTCGTGACACGGTGTGTATAAGACAAAAGTTTGCGAGCTGTTAATTGCTGTGCTGTGTTATTGAGAGACGCTTTCAAGTTTCGAGTACCAAATGTAGCCTAGCTTTAAGTTGCCGAAGGAAGTTGAGGGAATTGCTTTGCTGTTTTAACTGGCTCTGTGAGAGGAAATCTCATAAAACTGACCGAGGTACCAAATGAATGCTAAAATGCACTTTAGATTTGTTTTTGCACTCCTGGTGGTATCTTTCAACTCCGAGGTACTGGGCAAGAATTTGAAATACAGGATTTATGAGGAGCAGAGGGTTGGATCGGTAATTGCAAGATTATCAGAGGATGTGGCTGATATTTTAGTTAAGCTACCTAATCCTTCTACTGTTCGCTTCCGAGCCATGCAGAGGGGCAATTCTCCTCTACTCGTGGTCAACGAGGATAGCGGGGAAATCAGCATAGGGGCAAAAATTGACCGCGAACAACTATGCCAGAAAAACTTGAACTGTTCCATAGAGTTTGATGTGATCACTCTACCCACTGAGCATCTGCAGCTTTTCCATATTGAAGTTGAAGTGCTGGATATTAATGACAATTCTCCCCAGTTTTCAAGACCTCTCATACCGATTGAGATATCAGAGAGTGCAGCAGTTGGGACTCGTATCCCTCTGGACAGTGCATTTGATCCGGATGTTGGGGAAAATTCCCTCCACACGTACTCTCTCTCTGCCAATGATTTTTTTAATATCGAGGTTCGGACTAGGACTGATGGAGCTAAGTATGCAGAACTCATAGTGGTCAGAGAGCTGGATCGGGAGCTGAAGTCAAGCTATGAGCTCCAGCTCACCGCCTCGGACATGGGGGTGCCTCAGAGGTCTGGCTCATCCATACTAAAAATCAGCATTTCCGACTCTAATGACAACAGCCCCGCTTTTGAGCAGCAGTCTTATATAATACAGCTCTTAGAAAACTCCCCCATTGGCACTTTGCTGCTAGATCTGAATGCCACTGATCCAGATGAGGGCGCTAATGGGAAAATCGTCTATTCCTTCAGCAGTCATGTGTCTCCCAAAATTATAGAGACTTTTAAGATTGATTCAGAAAGAGGACATTTGACTCTTTTCAAGCAAGTGGATTATGAAATCACCAAATCCTATGAGATTGATGTTCAGGCTCAGGATTTGGGTCCAAATTCAATCCCAGCTCACTGCAAAATTATAATTAAGGTTGTGGATGTTAATGACAATAAACCTGAAATTAACATAAACCTCATGTCCCCTGGAAAAGAAGAAATATCTTATATCTTTGAAGGGGATCCTATTGACACATTTGTTGCCTTGGTCAGGGTTCAGGACAAGGATTCTGGGCTGAACGGAGAAATAGTTTGTAGGCTTCACGGACATGGTCACTTTAAACTTCAGAAGACTTACGAAAACAATTATTTAATCTTGACAAATGCCACGCTGGATAGAGAAAAGAGGTCTGAATACAGTTTGACTGTAATCGCTGAGGACAAGGGGACACCCAGTCTCTCAACAGTAAAACATTTTACTGTTCAAATCAATGATGTAAATGACAATCCACCCCACTTCCAGAGAAGTCGATACGAATTTGCAATCTCAGAGAATAACTCGCCAGGGGCATATATCACCACTGTCACAGCCACAGATCCTGATCTTGGAGAAAATGGGCAAGTCACATATACCATGTTGGAGAGTTTTATCCTGGGGAGTTCCATAACTACATATGTAACCATTGACCCGTCTAATGGAGCCATCTATGCCCTCAGAATCTTTGATCATGAGGAAGTGAGTCAGATCACTTTCGTGGTAGAAGCCAGAGATGGTGGAAGTCCAAAGCAACTCGTAAGCAATACCACAGTTGTACTCACCATCATTGATGAAAATGACAACATCCCTGTGGTTATAGGACCGGCACTGCGCAATAATACCGCAGAAATCTCCATCCCCAAAGGGGCTGAAAGCGGCTTTCATGTCACAAGAATAAGGGCAATGGACAGAGACTCTGGTGTGAATGCTGAACTCAGCTGCTCCATAGTAGCAGGTAACGAGGAGAATATCTTCGTAATTGATCCACGATCATGTGACATCCATACCAACGTCAGCATGGAATCTGTTCCCTACACAGAATGGGAGCTCTCAGTTGTCATCCAGGACAAAGGCAATCCTCAGCTGCATACCAAAGTCCTTCTGAAGTGTATGATCTTTGAATATGCAGAGTCAGTGACAAGTACAGCCATGACCTCAGTAAGCCAGGCATCCTTGGATGTCTCCATGATTATAATTATTTCCTTAGGAGCAATTTGTGCAGTGTTGTTGGTTATTATGGTGCTGTTTGCAACTAGGTGTAACCGAGAAAAGAAAGACACTAGATCCTACAACTGCAGGGTAGCGGAATCAACTTACCAGCATCACCCAAAAAGACCCTCCAGGCAGATCCACAAAGGGGACATCACATTGGTGCCTACCGTAAACGGCACTCTGCCCATCAGATCTCATCACAGACCGTCTCCTTCTTCATCTCCTACCTTAGAAAGAGGGCAAATGGGCAGCCGGCAGAGTCACAACAGTCACCAGTCCCTCAACAGTTTGGTGACAATCTCATCGAACCACGTGCCAGAGAATTTCTCATTAGAACTCACCCATGCCACCCCTGCTGTTGAGGTAAGATCATACCCTCCACCTATTCACTGACAAAGTCAGCTGTTAGTGATCAGAAGTTGTGTATGTGTTAGTTCTTAAACGTTTCCATTACTAAGTAACAATACTAACAATATGCAAATTAAATAGGATACCAGTTACATTATGTAGGTATAGCAAGTATACACACCTTTTGCATACTGTCTTAAGGTTTTCATAAAGAATTTACTTGCATGTACCATGTGTAATATTGAAAAGTAAATGTGAAGCTAGCAAAGGACTATCTAATTAGAGTCCCCTTATCCTCAGATTATGATACTTCAAGCTAGAAATAAACAGGCTTGCTTTACTCTCAATAGTTGTGGTCTCTAAGAAAAATTAAAAACTGGGGTCTCCAGAATCCCATCTCAGTGCATGTGTATTTGTTCAGCTTTTGAAATGTTTCTGACATTATTTTAACTACATGTGTTAGAATGTATTTTACAGCATTTTCCATGTATTTTTATAACTGATCACTTTAATCTGCACTATAAGATAGAGGGAATCAATCAGTTTTCTATAAAGGAATCCTCTTTCAAAAAGAGAATGGCATCTGTATGAGCGCATCCAAATTTCTCTGGGATGCACTTCAGTTCTGTTTGGTGGCTGGCTGCATGTTCCTTCAGAGTCCAGCATATGTAAATCTTTAAAACGGAGGTAGTATGTTCAGTTAATTAGCATGAAATAGTGAGTAACTGTATTTGCTTGCTTAAAGCTTTTGAGTATTGGGGGATTTGTTTCCAGGAATCAGTACTGTCTGTTTGGTTTCCAGCAGGTCTCCCAGCTTCTTTCAATGCTTCACCAGGGACAATATCAACCAAGGCCAAGTTTTCGAGGAAACAAATATTCCAGGAGCTATAGGTATGAATTACCCTCGTGCTACCTATTAAGTCTCAGATAACACGAACGCTGAAGACTAAAAACTATACTTTCTCTGATTTCTCTTTCTAGATATGCCCTTCAAGACATGGACAAATTTAGCTTGAAAGACAGTGGCCGTGGTGACAGTGAAGCAGGAGACAGTGATTATGATTTGGGGCGAGATTCTCCAATAGACAGGTTGCTGGGCGAAGGATTCAGCGACCTGTTTCTTACAGATGGAAGAATTCCAGCAGGTAAGAGCGTGGCGATAGATAAATCCTTATTTTCAGATCGACTACACCAGTGAAGTGAGCAATTTCTCCCATGCTTTTACTTCTTCTTTGTTCTTTGCACTAAAGTATCTGTAATACACACACCATTAGCAGTGAACATAGACTGAAACAATTTTAAATTGTTTAATTAAAATTCATAGTAAACAGTTGGTAGAGAAAGGGAATAAGCAGGAGAGCTTAAGAGGACAAGACGGAAGGAGTGGGGAGAGGAGGAGAGAAATGACCCCACTCCCCTCCTCTCTCTACCCCATCTACTACTGTCATAGAACACTCTTGAGCAACTCTGTAAAATTACTGGGTGGTTGTTTTTATTCAGAGAGCCTGTTTTGGTGCCTAGTGGTGAACTGGACTATAATTTGGAGGACACATTTCCTGTGATGGGAACCAACTCGCATAATCAGAGATTAAAATACACCAGGGAATGGTACACTTTAATCACTAAAAATAGGAGAAAGAATGCATCTTTGTAGGTGGTAGGCATGGAATAATGTTGCCACCTTTCATTTTATGTGTCCACTGTAAATGGAAGAGAAGCAGGAGTCCAAGAGGGGAATTTATAACTACACAGCTAGATGGAGGAGACCCTATTAAGTTACGAGCTATATTTTCCTTAGACTCCCTTCTCTCCAATCCTGCAGTAGAAACTCTCAGATCCCGCTGAGTAAATACTGGCTGCATCACTGTAGCAACCCTGTTACTAAGGAGTGTAATAATATATCAACCCTTAGGAACATATTCCTTTGGCTACTTATGTTTCTAAATTCCACGAAATGTTGATCAAATAACTGCCACCTGACAAATGAATAAGTGAAGTGATAAATGAAAGAAAGGCAGAACAAAACTATATTACCTTGCTGAGTCCATGGAACAACTGTTTTCTAAGTACAGATAAATAAGAGAGTTTAGGAAATAGACATGGGAGAGCTTCAGAGAGCCAGAGAAATTCAGTGGAAATCAGTACATAGGAACTCTATCTCTCGTAAACTGAAGTGGTAGTGGCGGCAGTAGCTGCAGCAGTATTAATATTAGTCCTAGCGGTCGCAGCAGTGGTTACCAGCGACGCCCTAGTACTTACTCTGGGCCCATGAGGAATTCTATACCTGAACAACTTCTTGCAACACTTTGACACAGGAATTAATGGTGGCGGTAATAACAGTAGTGTTCGTATTTTTTTTTTAGATTTGAAAACTGAAGCTTATAAAGGTTAAAAAAAAGTATCCAAAATCAAGCAATTTGTACATGATAGAGGTGAGATTTGAACCTGTCCCTCTACTCATTAAACACTAATCTATCAAGAATAATATAAAGTAACAGGTTTTTATTTTTTGTAATATGTTGAATGTCATATTTGTTCTTACATTCTAAAGTCTTACAGTACTACTGTCTGTAACCTATTAAATGCTGCTTATTTAATTATGCTATTACCGTAATAGATACTGCATTTCTGGCAGGATGAATGTATGGGAAGGACTTCTAGTGGCATTAAGGGCTACAATCAATGTACGCTGAGAGCCGAGATACTTAGAGTCACCCATGGTGTCTTTTTCTTTTTCTTTTTTTAATGCATAGACTCCCTAGACCCATTTAAAGAGAAATCCTTGAAAACCTAGTGGAATATATATGGCCTAAGACAACTTGCTCAAAGAGAAACAGTTTTATTCTTCTTACCCATGAAATGAAAGAGCGGGCTGAATTTCTATGATTCTGTGATCCTGATGGAACTCTAATTTTGAATATTGATCCCTAATTTTGAATAAGATGATTTCCCAAATTACATTATTTCATAAAACAGAAAAGTAACATCATGGGTATAATATCAATTATCTCATTATATATGTTATTTTTTCACTTGTAGAAAAGTCGACTCATTGACACAATTCTATCAGTATAGTTAAAAGGAGAATAACTGCTCCTACTTAGATAACCTTGCCATTTCTGAGCCTAAATTATACCTAAAGTCCTTTTTTAATTCTGAAATTATATAATTCAATAGCTAATCATGGTCTAATTTTTTTAAAAAAGGTCACGATGCCTCTTTCACTCTATCCTATATTTTCAAAGTTACCACCACCAGCTATGTTCATGGCAGGAGAGTTACCTAATGCTTGAATTAAAGTAATTAAAGTAAATGTTAAAGAATAAAGACATCTGGGAAACAACAGGTGGACACTGATAAACTCTAGATAATAGTGAGTCTTATTTAGTGAGTAACTTGAGTCTCCTCCTAAGTTACATTTCTTTTCAAAGTTAGAGGCTCACCTTTATATTATCACCAACACCAGTGAATGTATAGACAATTCTTTACAAAACAATTCCATATTTACACAATCATACTTAATCTGGGTGTGTGGTGGGAGAGCTGGGGTATGGCATCGTACTGCAATAGACTGTATCAGAGTACATACACTTCTGCCTGACTAGCAACCTGTCTCTATGTGGGGTGTTGCAGAAAGTATTCTAGAGGCATAGAGCACCAGGAAATCACCAATGAGCCATAAAATATCTTAAGCTTTATGCATGGTTGGCTATTAGAAATGTGCATAATCAAATATCTGTACAAAGATAACCATCCCTTAATTATGACCATCATTCGGATGATACATCACCCATATTCTGGCTTATTCTTCACCCTGGCAGCTTCTGCTGGCACATTAGGGTGTAAAATTTGTGCTTTGTAAACTTTATATTCCCAGGAAATAGCCCAAGTAGAAAAAAAAAAAAAAAAAGTCCACATCTGAATGCCATTAACAGAAATCAGCACAGTTTTTCTAAAGCATGAATATTTTTAGAACTTCAGTGTATTATTCCAACAATGTTTTTTCTGCATTAGACTGTGATCAAATATAGATTATGTTATGTTGCTTTGCCTGCCAAACAGGGTCATTTCTGGTCATTCATTCTATTAATTCCCACAGGAGGATCCTGCATTCTGAGCAGTAAAGTCAGCACGCATTTTTGTCTGTTGGCTCATGTTTGTCAACATACTTTCTTCCTTACTCAGTCAACTTTGAACCACAACACTACATATATGCTTGCAAAATCTCGCTTTTCCCAAAGTGTTAGCTACACCAGGATGTTCTTGTGATACCCCTCCTTGATTGGGCACATTCCATTTTTTTATCATTGTATCATCTGTGATTACTTAATTCAAACATTTGTCTTTAATTCCATGTCCTCAGCATTCTCATGGCTGGTATCCTACTTCTGGCCTTTCTTCCATGGCTGGTTTTCTGTACCAGCACATGAATTGATATTCACTCTCCAGTAGCTTCTTTCTTTGTCAAATCTTTCTTTCATACAGCTTGAACAACTTTTTCAGAACATTTTAATTTATACTTTTTGTTTCAAAAGCAATAATTGACTTTTGTTGCCTGGCAACACCTAATTCAGCTATTTATCTTGGCATTCCAAGGCCAATGAAATCCACTCCTAGCTTATTAACTTTCAATTTTTTTTTTTTTTGTATCTTTTGCAATAGGCAGAGCCATCTCTTCCCGTAACACACCAATCCTTTGCTCATGTCACCTTTCTACCTGAAAAAGTGGCTTCTCTTCACTTTGTCTTCTATTCATCTCTCAAAGTTTGTTTCAAGTTGCTCTTTCTTTAACTACTTCAGCATCCACCTCTACTCTTTTCTTTTTTTAAATTTTATTTTTACTGAAGTAGAGTTGCTGTACAATATTATATAAGTTATAGATGTACAATATAGTGATTCACAATTTTTAAAGGTTATACTCCATTTACAGTTATTATAGAACATTGGCTATATTCCCTGTGCTGTACAATATATCCTTGTAGCTTATTTATTTTATACCTAATAGTTTGTACTGCTTAATCCCTTACCCCTATCTTGCCCCTCCCCACTTCCGTCTCTCCACTGTTAACTAGCTTGTTCTCTACATCCGTGAGTCTGCTTCTTTTTTGTTATATTCACTAGTTTGTTGTAGTTTTTTAGATTCCACGTATAAGTGACATTGTACAGTATTTTTTTTCTTTTTTTAACATGCCCTCATCATCGTACAGTTTGGCACTTTAACTGGGCATTTATGAACTCATTTGTAACACTTGATTATTCTTATACCAGAAGCCATTTGAGGGCAGGAAGCTATCATAGCACTTTACATATGGCAGGCTCTTAATAGATAATTGATTGATCACTCAATGACTAATGGCTTGATAGATGTTAGGCATATGTTTTTCTTCTTATGTCCCATGCTTGCTTCCTGCCCTACCTAAAAGGTCTAGCACAGGGGCAAAATTGGCCATCATGCTGTGGGAAAAAAGAGTTCTCTGTTTCCCCATGACTTTCCCTTTCCAGAGGAAATTTAACCACCTGACAGAGCTTTCAAGGAGCGACAGGAAGGTTGGCCACTTGCACCACTAGCCAACAAGTTCTGATTCATTGGATACGGTGTGGAACATCTGTGGCTCTAAGTTACATGTACACTGAGGATGATTTCGAACAGTTGAGTCTCAGGAAAAAGGTTGAAAATATCAATGAAATTAAGAAATGCCCTCTTCTGTGTCACTGCTCTTCCATCTCTATTATTTTGGCCCTCCTCCTCTCCATTAGTCTTTATTCATCAATTTTTCATATTTTTTGAATTTTAAAAATTTATTTTTTTATTACTAAAGCCCCATTTATTTACTGTGAAGTTATAAAATAGCATTCCCTGTCTAAAAACTCCTATGACCAAATTTATTTTTAATATGAACTGTTGTTTGAATCACCCAGATGGTACTGATGGTTATTTTCATTATGTTTGTTTCTCTAGAAAGCTGATCATGCTCGGGATTCTTAGAAGCTTGTGTAATTTTTCCCTTTTCCCCCTGTCATTAAACATTAAAACAAAACAAAGCCAATCAAACAATTAAGTCCTTCCCACAGAATTAAAGACCAGAAAACAAATGAAGAGGTGTCACCAGGTCTGTTCCCCTTCCTTCTAAAAGGATGTGAGTAAGACAATATAGACAGGCCTCCTTTCCATTTTCAGAGACTCAGGGAATTAGGAAAAAAAATTCATTACCACTTTGATAGTTATTTCAGTACTTAGAAAACCTCACTGCTATGAAGGTATTCCAGTTACTTTCAACACATTTTGGTTTGTCCACATTTAAATGATGAACAACGATAGTTGGTAAATATTTCCAAATAGTAATAATGCATTAACTCAGCACATCTAAACACCTTTTTATTCTTGCTTATTTAAATGTAACCCTTCTTCATAGCAAAACGACACAAGGATTCTCAATAGTGCTGTCTTTCTCTCATGCCATTGTGATTCCCATGGGATTGGCATTCACACTATCCAGCATCTTCCCTACTTTGAATTTCTAGCCTTCCTAGCAAGCAGACGTTTCTTCTCACAGTTCTTGCTCTCATTTTTGTCCCTCAACTTACCCCTTCTCTATTAAAAATTGAGGCCCAGAATGGATGAGGTATAAGGACAGAGTTATCTTCAAGGCTCAAATGATGAAAAGCAGTGACTTCCACACCTTTGAACAAAGTCCTTTACTTCTCCTTTTCTGAAAGGCAACATTTATTCTTCACTTTTCTTTTTTGTGCATAAATCTTTTCCAAAATTTTGTTTTAAGGCATAAGAACACTAAATACGGGATCTACCCTGCTAACAAAAGTTTTAACCGTACAATACAGTATCATTAACTGTAGGTACAGTGTTGTACAGCAGAGCTCTTGAACTTAATCTTGCTTAACTGAAAATTTATGCCTGTTAATCAGCAATTCCCCATTTCCCCCTCTCCCTAATTCCTGTTAACCACCATTTCACTCCTGGATTCTATGAATTTGACCATTTTAGATGCCTCATATACAGGGAATCATGCAGTTATGTGTCCTCCTGTGACTAGCTTATTTCTTATTTCGCTAAGCTTAATGTCCTCAAGATTCATCCACATTATCACATATTAGAGAGTTTTCTTCTTTTTTAAAGTGGAATAATATTCCATTGTATGCGTATACTACATTTCCATTAAACATTCAGTGGACATTTAGGTTGTTTTCACATCTTGGTTATTGTGAACAGTGCTGTAGTGAACAGAAGAATGCTAATATCTCTTCGAGATCCTGATTTCAACTCTTTTGGATAAATATCCAAAGATGGGATTACTGGCTCATACAGTAGTTCTCTTTTTTAATTTTTTGAGTAACCTCCATATTATTTTCCATAGCGGTTGCACCATTTTACATTCCCCACAACAGTGTACAAGGGTTCCAAGTTTTCCTCACTCCCCCTCACTTGTTATTGTTTGGGTTTTTTGGTTTGTGTTTTATTACAGCCATCCTGTAATAAAACTGGTTTGAGGTGATTTCTTATTGTGCTTTTTGATTTGCATTTCCCTGATGATTAGAAAATATGTAGCTAATGCCCACTCTATGCAGACACTTCAGACCTTTCCCAGGTGCTGGGGGTACAACAATAAGCACACTGGACAACTAGCTTCCCCTGACCAGGGATTTGGCATTGGTCAAGAGTCAGCCTTTTTTTAGCAATAACTTGGGAGGAAGAGAAATCTTTCTTAAGCAGCCAGATCTACAGAATTAGCTCTGAATATGTTAGTATGGCTGATATCAATCCAATTTTCATTCAAATCTAAGATAATTACTTTGCATTTTCTGAATTCTGTCATTTGCTCTAAAATGAAATCATGATATTGAAGAGACCTAAGCTGTCACTGAAAAAGATGGATGGTTTGTGGAGTATATTTTACATCTTCACATTTCTTGGTTGTTCCGTAGTTTAGTTATCACATTTGCCAAATTGAGAGTTTTGCCCTCTTCATTTTTCTGCTTTTCTCATATCATCGATTATTTTCTATGAGTGTAACCACTCACATTCCAACAGTGCATCATAACATCTGGAAGAACTAACCAATGGTTTTTCATATTCTTCTTCTTTTGTTGACTTTTCCAACTCTTTGAATTTCAAACCTCTAAAAGGCTTCTTAACAGGGTAACTGCAGATGCCTGGTATTTGAGGATAATTTGCACTGCTGTTTTAAGGAACAAGTTGATAAATAATCCAGAATACTTTTAAGAGAGATTGATAAGTATAATTACCTGATAGCTTATTATATTCTCAATGCCTCCATTAAAAGTAAAGTAGGTCAGATAGACCTCAATATCTAGAAGGTACTCAGTGGTATTACTCAAGGTTTATCTGGTGGCATTCTAAAGTTATGGATTTTCCCTTACAGCTCTGGGTTGTTATAGAGTTTATGTTCAGCAAATATTTCATCACCCACACCTTAGCTCTTTTCCAAACTTCTTCATTAGTAAGTTGTCAATCCATCTTCTCATTACGTGAGTAGCAGACGATATCCCTGAGAAGTACATGAGTCATAAGCCTCCTTTGCTTATCTGATAGACAAAAATATATATATATACCAGGTCCATAAAACCAGGAGTCAAATCAGAACTGTAACTGTAGTCCACCTCACATGTATACTAATGGGTTAGTATCATGGTCGTAGTTTAAAATTGTCTTATTCTATGTTTAAAAAAATAAAATGATAATTTTTTCTATTATTTTGAGTCACACGAAGTATAACGAATCCCCACTGCTTTCCTTGAGTGCAGCTATGCGGCTGTGCACGGAAGAGTGCAGGGTCCTGGGACACTCTGACCAGTGCTGGATGCCAGCTCTGCCCTCACCTTCCTCTGATTATAGGAGTAACATGTTCATTCCGGGGGAAGAATTCCCAGCACAGCCCCAGCAGCAACATCCGCATCCGAGTCTTGAGGATGACACCCAGCCGGTAGATGCTGGTGAGAAGAAGAAGAGTTTTTCCACTTTTGGGAAGGACTCCCCAAACGATGAGGACTCTGGGGATACCAGCACGTCCTCTCTGCTCTCGGAAATGAGCAATGTGTTCCAGCGCCTCTTACCCCCTTCCCTGGACACCTATTCTGAGTGCAGTGAGATGGATCGATCCAACTCTCTGGAACGCCGGAAGGGACCTTTGTCAGCCAAGACTGTGGGTTACCCACAAGGGGTGGCGGCCTGGGCGGCCAGTACGCATTTTCAAAACCCCACCACCAACTCTGGCCCCCCACTTGGAACTCACTCCAGTGTGCAGCCTTCTTCAAAATGGTTGCCGGCCATGGAGGAGATCCCTGAAAATTATGAAGAGGATGATTTTGACAATGTGCTCAACCACCTCAATGATGGCAAACACGAACTCATGGATGCCAGTGAGCTAGTGGCTGAGATTAACAAACTGCTTCAAGATGTCCGCCAGAGCTAGGAAATGACAGCAAAGCATTTTTGTTTCCATATATGTGGAAATAGGGGACAGCGAAAACCCTGAAAGAACTGGCATTGCCACGTAGTTGCATTTATCATAAATGTGTCTGTGTATATTGAATATTAAATACTGTATTTTCGTATGTACACAATGCAAGTGTGATTATTTTAATCTGTATTTTAAAAATACATTTGTACCTTATATTTATGTGTAATTTAACAGACAAATTTTATTTTTTTACTCCCATGATAAACATGTGTCTCCTAATCATGTAGAAACTAGCCACTGTTCAAATCTGATATAATATGCAACCACAAAGTATAAAGGCACTGCTTAGATTAGTTATGTTGGGGAAGAAACTGTTAGGCTGTAGGAACAATCCCACTAAAGCATTATTCAATTCTTAGTTCCATTAAGTGATCCAGCTTCTATTTTCTTTAACTTTTTTAAAAAAGTAAGCATCAAGAAAAATGTTTAACTCTTTTATTATTATCGTTATTATTTTTACTGGTCTCTGCTAGTTCTGAGAGTTGGACTCTTACAGTAAAATTGAAACATGAGGTGAAATTTTATTTCAGGACTGGGAAGTATCTTTCACAGACAATGATGTAAAAAAACAGGACTAGAATCGGTTTTCTAACTCCCAGGCTCCTACTATTCCAGGACATCACACTGGCTTGTTCTTGAGAATATTTCTGCTAAAGTATTATCATCTATTCATAATCAAGGTAAACAATGAATTTTATTCCATCCTTGTAATATGAGAGGTGCCCCAAGGAAATGGAATCTGCCTTTTAAATGGATAACAGTGTGTATTTTAACAGCATAAAGTATTAATGGACAAAGACAATTATGTTGGTGTCCCTCCTAGGGTAGTAAATACAATTGATTTATCCTGAAGCTCTTCTATTTGAATCTTCCCCTCTCCTCTCACAATACTTGAACATGTTTATTTTTTGTAATGTTTTTCGCTATAACTCTTCACTCTTAGCTTTGTCTCTAGTGCATGATCTCATATTTTTGCTTTTATTTTTAGTATAAGAACATTTATAAAATTACAGTTTCTGTTATTGCAATTCTGTTTTATTTGTTGTGTGACAAACGGCAAATTCTTTATTTATTGTGCTGTTATCTCTCTGTGTGGAATGCCTTGGAAAGGGAGATCGTTGTTATTATGACTGTTCTCATTTATGACCTAGCTTCTATTAATGTTATTTCTATGAATACACTATCTTGATTGTACTCTCCAGAAAATTTTACTGTCAATGAAAATAAAAGGAAAATTGAAGTAAAGCTAAAGAACTGTCCATACATCAGAGTCCTGTTCCTACATATATGTTCAAAAGTTTTGCATCAAGCATACCCCTCATGAGAGGGTAATTCAGAGTTGTGTTTTGAATAGTAGAGAGGGAATATTCAACTGGCTTGGAAACAAGAAAAACCACAATGGAAAAGGAATGAATTTGAGATCTGTAATGGAAATGAAAGCAGTCTACCAAATTTCCAGTAGATTAAAGAATTGAAATGCATTTGAAGTATAAAGAAAAAGGAATAATCAATAGTAACCACTTGAACATTTCTCAAATTATTTCTCAGAACATTTTGTGCTAAGTTGTGTCAGGAAAAAAAGTGTACCCTTGCACTGTTTCCAAGAGGTGAAAATATTATCTTCTTTGGTTTACTAGTAGGGAAATGAAATACTAGGAAAGTTACATAACCTTAAAATGGAGGAAACTCAGATATTTTAATTCTCAACTGAGTACCACATCAAATAGATGTGTTATGTCTTTCAAAAGGCACATTTTCCTTTGTAGAAGGGATTACAATTACAAGTGAAATTTCAGTTTATTTTTCAGTAGATTACACACACAAATGCTAACCACATTGAAATACATTTTGCTTTTCAACTTCACTTCCTTTCAGTACATATTATCATTAAGAAAAAGACTTTCATAACTTCACTGTTCTTAATTTAAAGCACCAACAGTAATTTAGGAAGCAAAGCTGGAAATCAATGTTCGAATGATGTAAAGTAAATAAAAGGCAACATTGTATGAAACAGAAGACCTTTGTACATTGTCTGTACAGGAAGCATTCCGTGTCTCAGGCTCCTTGTTTCTCCAGCCTCCCCGCTCTTCTTACTTCCCATGCCCCAGGTTAAGGGATATTAGGGCAAGCTTTTCACTTTTCACTCTTGTTCTTTTCACAGGTACTATTATCTCAGTGAAGGCTGGAGTGTCTGATGCCATGATAGCAACCTAACTTCTCATCAAATTTATATTTCCTCTTCTTTGATACCATGCCCTTCCTCAGATTGAAACAACCAAAAAGCACTTCAGTCAAGGATATCCCTTCCTCCATTTGGCCCCAATGGATTCCCTTAAATGTTCTTCAGTGATAATCATCCATTAAGGGAAACATCTTCCAATAATGTAATTTGACACTGAATCTGTTGCTTAACATATTTTCCTTTTAAATGCTCATAGGATGATTAGAATTGGCTTTCTTCAGACTCTTATAAGTTACTATATTAACACGGTTATTCATTTATCATTTCTTTCTTTCTTGGTATTTGGCAGATGGGGCTTATAACTTTGTTAAGCATTTAAATTCTTGTTCCTCCTGTCACACATATATCAAATTTACCACTTACCGATACATAACTGTTAAGGCAAAAGATGGGTAAGTTACTGTCTTATTGGAGTCACTGAAGAAGTGTCATTTGTGAAAATCAGCTTAGCTTCCTTGTTTCATCCATTTGATACCAGCTAATGTCAGAAAATATTCAAAACTGAGTTTGAATTACTGACACATTAAAATTCAAAGAATAGTGACTCTATGTAAAATTTAGTTGTCTGGGTGAAAAACAGATTGTCTGACATAGCAACCTGCAATCCTGCATGAACTCACAGAACTGATCCAAGACAATTCAGGCAATTTGCCGAACTATCAAAAAGTTTTGATGTTTCTGTTCCAATTCAGTATATCTTGATTAAACATCATCACAGTATCAAAGATAAAAGGATACACTGAATAGGCAATAAATGTTGCTATATAAAATTAAAGCCAAACCATATGAAAGTCTTAAAGATTTGTGTTGAGTTTTAAAAAGGAAAAAAAAATGCGGGAATTTTTTTTTAAAGCCAGCATGTTGACTTCCTTAATTGCAGGTTAAATTCATAAAACAAAGCTATCATATATTTATAAACTGCCTTATATATTGTGAAAGTGTAAGATGCCAAACTGACTGTAATCATTTTTAATATGTTAGGATGTCTCTGTGAATGTTAGAAACATTTCTATGTGGTTATATAACATTTTAACTTAATAAATTAAGTATTTGGGGCACTGAAGATTCATCTCATTCAGTTTAGTTTCTATAAGAAGCAGTAAGTCACTTTTTTGAAATCACTGAATAATACCTAAAGTATTACCTTGCAATTGGAAAAAAAACTTTATTGCCCAAATTGTGGCTTCATTCTTCATCTGTGTAACAGGAGTCATAGTCAAGTACATACATTTTGTATAACTGAAATAATAGGACCTTTAATATAATCTAAACCAAAAAATAATTAACAGGTAGGCACTGTATAATAGATCTGAAAATGATAGTCTCTACTTCTCATTAATTTAACTTTTTATTATAAGATAGCTTATACAACTTGTGGAGCTGTTAAAAGAATTTTATGGGGAGCTGGTATTGCAAAAATTGCTACCAGAATTTACTGACTTCCTGACTTCTAAAATTGCAATAACACATCCTACCCTGGCACTTTAAAATAATAGTTTTCTATTTCCTTTTATGACTTCTGCAAGTTGCTCCTAATTCTTGTTTGCTTTTTCAGATTTTATCCCTTCAGTTTATTTATTTTATGGTACTCCTCCTTGATAATTTATCCTACTGTCCACATTTTATAACAATCTTCTTCAAATTTTTGCATGTATATAGCTCTTTATACAGCCACCTAGGTTTTTTATCAATCTTTTCACGTCTTTCCTTTGCTATTAGTATTACAGGGATCATATTTTTGAGATATGAAGCCAATATCTTTTCATTCTCAATAAACCTTGCTCCTCTGATTCACTAGTTTAATAGAAGGGCAAATTTATATAATTAAGAACAAAGGGGTCATTTCATTTGTTCTATGTTTTAAAAGTTTTTGAGTGCTTATAGACATACTAGCACAGAAAATTTGACTTTTACTGAGGGAGGAAATTCTTTTTTCTAAATATAAAACACTTCCCTTTATGTACTAAGGGTTAGGCTGGGAAGGGTGAGCTTGGAGTTTTACTATGAGCCAAAGTTAAGCGCAAGAGAATGAATATTAAGTAAGAAAGGGCCATAACCATAGAAAAGAAAGATAAGTTAGGCAACTGTTGAGAGCATAAAGCCCTAGAGGTGAATAGATTGAGAAGGGTAAAATATCAGGTTTTAGTGTCTTTATTCCCACCTCCAGTGATCTTTAGAAGAAGCTGTACAACAAAGCAATACCTCCGGGGAAGGTGCTCCCCCTTTCCCTGACCCTCCCTGCTCAGGAGTGCAGACATGGAAGGAAGAGGTGCAGGTGTGTATGTATGTCTCTGGGGCAGCACTTCTCCTCCTCTCTGCCTTTGGATGGCCTGCAGGAGATTCAGACTTTCTTCCTTACCCAAAATGGGGGAGAAGCTGATATTATCAACTGCATTACCTTTCAAAGTGCTTTTATCTAAATGAAGGAAACCTTTCCAAAAACCCCAGGTGCATTCTTGTTTTATTAAAAGGTCCATTCTGCAGTTTAAAATAACTAATCACAAAATAGTCTAGGCAGAAGAAGCATAGACTTTTCCTTTGGAAGAAGACCTTTGTGTTAGAGTTTTAGGTTCCAAATAATCTATACAACTTCCAGGAAATCTTGTTACACTGAGATGCAACATCCAAAAATGGAAGTAAGAATATTTCATAAATTCTCACCAGAAAAATATTTTGCCAGTCTCTGCCTTGTGACTCGTATCTCTTCTGCAAACGTATGCCTGGAGGCTGTCAGTGTGGACTTTGTGAACTTCCTCTAGAGATTTTCGGTAATTGCCAGAAGTATAGGCGGCAACTACATGACAAGTCTACATAGCAATAAGCAAAGTGTCACTGAAGGAAAAGTCTACAAAGGACCAACCACTACAAATGACTTATTCCTTCACTGCTTCTTCTCCCGTCCCTTTCTCCTCATTTTCTTCTTGGGTGGCATTTGAGGGGCAAATGAGGGGCAGTATGTAAATCATTCCTTAATTCAACAAATATTTATTGTGCAATTATTGTCAGATAATGGTCCAGGTGTTTGAGATACAGGGTTGAACAAAACAGACAAAAAAGACATGAAGACCACTACACACCTATTAGAACAGCCAAAATCTGGGACACTGACAACCCCAAACGCTGACACGGACACGGAGCAACAGAAACTCTCATGCACCGCTGATGAGAATGCAAAACGGCACAGCCACTTTGGAAGAGTTTGGAGTTTCTTACAAAACTAAACATACTCTTACCATATGATGCAGCAATTGTGCACCTTGGTATTTAAACAAAGAAGCTGAAAGCTTCTGTCCACACAAAAACCTGCACCCGGATGTTTATTGATGTTTTTCGTAACTGTCAAAATTTAGAAGCAACCAAAATGTCCCCCAGTATGTGAATGGAAAAATAAACTGTGGTACATCCAGAAAATGGAATATTATTCAGTGTCAAAAAGAAATGAGCTATCAAGTCATGAAAAGACATGGAGGAACGTTAAATGTACATTATTAAGTGAAAGAAGCCAATCTGAAAAGGCCACGTACAGTATGACTCCAACTATATGACATTCTGAAAAAGACAAATCTATGAAGACAGTAAAAAGATCAGTGGTTGCCAGAGGTCTGGTAGGGGGAATGAATAGGTGGAACACAGAGAATTTTTAGGGCAGTAAAAATATTCTGTATAATACAGATATATATAAATATAATATAATAATATTCTGTAAATATATAATGGTGGATATATGTCATTATACATTTTTTCCAAACCCATAGAATGTACAACACTAAGAGTGAACCCTAATGTAAACCGTGGACTTTGGGTGATTATGATGTGTCAGTGTAGGTTCATCAGTTGGAACAGATGTACCATTCTCATGAGGGATGATGTTAATGGGGGAGGTTCTGCACATGTGGGTTCAGGGGGTATATGGAAAATCTCTGTACCTTTCTCTCAATTTTGCTGTCAACCTAAAACTGCTCTAAACTAATAAATCCTTAAAGAGAGAGAGAGGGGTAAAGAGAGAAGCCCACAGAGAGAAAGCCCCAGACCATAACTGTCATGACGGAACAGACCACACACACCACCAGAGCAGGCAGACACTTCATATCAGGCGTAATTTGCAACAGGACAGAGAAATGATCAGAGGCCCTGCTTTGTTAACCAATACACCCCAAGTGCCTAAAACGGCAGCTGGCCTGTGATAGATGCTCAACAAATATTTGTTGAATGCAGGGATGACTTTATGCTTCTCCTTGAACCTGTATGCTACCCAGGGAGAAAGACTGAAAAAATATTGTATTATTACTATTAAAAAACAGTTATGACCCAAGCATGCTTAAGTTTTAAGCCTCAAGGAACTAAGATAGCAGTAACGAAATAAAATTCAGTGTTTTCTCCTAGCAGCATGAATTGGAAATCAAGAAAAACTGAGACCAAATATGACTGTGTACGTCTATTTCTTTTTCACTTTTTCTAAAGAACATTTTTTTATTTTTTTGGCTGTGCCGGGTCTTAGTTGCGTCACGTGGTATCTTTAGTTGCAGCATGTGAACTCTTAGTTGCAGCATGCATGCGGGATCTAGTTCCCCGACCAGGGATCGAACCCAGGCCCCCTGCATTGGGAGCACAGACTCTCACCCACTGGACTACCAGGGAAGTCCCTTTCTAAGGAACATTTAGATATTTTGGAATATTTTGTCCTTTTCTTTGGGCATTTGTGTCTAGATTGGGTGCTGCAGTTCAAATCTGAAAGCCACCCCTTTCTGGCAATATGGCTTTCAATAAGTTACATGACCAGTGAAAAATTTGGTCTCCACACTTGTACTACAGTGTTAATAAATAGTAATAGCACATTCATGTCAAGTGAAACAAATAATGAACCCTTTAAATTAGAAGAGGAAAACACAAGGGAATTTATAACAGGAACCATCTGTTTTCTTGCGTCATTTTTCTACAGAAGAGCTCATCAGTTTTGGTGCAGATATGGGGAATTAAATAATAAGTTTCTTTGCCATCTGAGGTTTTAGCAGATGGCTTGAAAGGAAAAAAATTAATTTTACTTAAATAAAAGAAACTATGGTTTATAATGCTATCAGTGGGGAAGGCTAACAGGTGTAAAAAATAAACTCAAAATGAATAACTTCTCAAATGTAGCAAAAGTTCCTTTCTTCTCATGTAACAGTCAGTCTAAAGTGAAGGTCATTTGAAGAGCAGCCTCATGAAGACTCTACCATCATTAACCCATCATTTCCAAGGTTACCTTGGAGGGAGGGAGCTCCTTTCCAGACAGACACAAGGGAAATGGTTATGGAGTAGTGCAATTAGGAGACGATTAAGAACCAAGCCTGAAAGTGTCATAAGTCACTTCCACTGATGGCTCATTGGCTAGAAACAGTCACATGACCACAGAGGGAGGCTATGAGAGGCTGCCTGCTGTACTTTGGTCAGCAGCACAGTCTCTACCACACAATCTTTAGGAGCGCCTGCACTCTCAGAATGTCACAACAAGTCATCAGTATAATTTCTCCAGTCATTTGCAGTTCACTGTTGTAATTCTCACACTAGGATCTCAGTACCTTGAACAAAGAAACTGTATGTTTTTAGTTTTGATCCATTTCTGTGTCTCCAGAGACTGGTGTAGTTTTTGACCTGTCGAAGGTACTCAATCTACAAATAATTAAAATCAAGAAAAAAGATAACATTTAAATCCTACACAGTAATCTTTTGTGGCGGGCGGGGGTGCAGGAGGGCAGGAAGTGGGATGGGGAAGGGTTGGTAGATACAGTTATTATCAGAATCAACCCATTTTCCAAAATAAATATGACTACTCTACCCAGATTTTGATAGGTATCAAAAAAGTGCTTCCTGGTTGTGGCGGTAGGTAGAGGTGGGAGTGGAGCCCGCCTGCAAAGCAAAGAGGGAATGCTTTGCGGTAAAGAAAATGTTCTTTATCTCGATTGGGGTTGGTGCGTTACATTTGCCAAAACTCACCGAAATGTACATTTAACATCTGTGCATTTTATTTGTAAATTATATCTCAATAAAATGGAAAAAAAAAACCCATTAAATAATAGCTGAAAAGCAAAACTAGAGAAGAAGATGAGGACTGCTCACTGAATCAAATCAAATCTTCTCTAATTCCGCAGGTAGTCAGTTCAGAGAAAGTCCCCAGCAGAATATTCTATACCATGTCACATTAGCAGTGACTCAGTTCTGTGACCTAGCTGCTAGTCTTCCTGTTACAACTTCAGGTTTCTTAGGGAAGAGAACAGCTAATTAGATCTAATCATCTTAATTTTACACCATCAGCTGTGACAAGAGAAGCAGTACTGAAGAAACCACCATGAACCCTGAAGACCCAACTTCATTTAAGGAGCTTTCCATATTTAGGAAAAACCTTATGGTTTTGTTTAGTTTTAACAGAAACCCAAATTGTAACACAGAAGAGAAATCTGTGTGCATTACCAGGGTACCAATATTGTGAGAAAGTAAATATATCCACCCCCCAACCCCCCGCCGGCAAATATATTGTGAGTGTGCTTGTGTTGGGCTGTACCCCACTGTGCTTGCCCAGTTTAAGACCGAAGAATGGTTTAATGAATGGGGGAGCTTACAAGTCTGAAGCAAGGTCTTGGAGCAGGGAATGGACAGAGAGCAAGAGAACAGCCATCTTGGGTGGCCTGAACATACACTCCACCCCTACATACGCTGCACGACCCTCACAACCTTGGTGCACCCCTCTTCAGCAATATCCCTGGGGTCAGGGGCACTGCAGCCAGACACCACAAATACAACACAGACAGCAGCAGCCAGAGGGCATCAAGAGTAAGACACCCCGGGGGCTTCCCTGGTGGCGCGGTGGTTGAGAGTCTACCTGCCAATGCAGGGAACACGGGTTCGCGCCCTGGTCTGGGAAGATCCCACATGCCACGGAGCGACTAGGCCCGTGAGCCACAACTACTGAGCCTGCGCGTCTGGAGCCTGTGCTCCGCAACAAGAGAGGCCACGATAATGAGAGGCGCGCGCACCGCGATGAAGAGTGGCCCCCGCTCGCCACAACTGGAGAAAGCCCTCGCACAGAAACGAAGACTCAACACAGCCATAAATAAATAAATAAATAAATAAATAAATTTATATAAAAAAAAAAAAAGAGTAAGACACGCAGTATGCTCAGAACAGTCGTTCACCAGGATGTGGGCAAACTTTGGAGCCAAGCGCTTACCCGGTCAAAGAGGGAGTCAATGGCGGCAGCATCCTGTCCAATTATAAGGAAGATAAGGCCACCCCTGGTTTTCATAAACCTAGAGCCACCCCCAAGGGGAAGGGAAGGCCCTGGCTTTAAAGGAAACATTCTGGTGGCCTAGCCAGGAGTCAGCAGTCACAGTACAGGTCTCCACCCCATGTTATGTTGAGTGTCACTAGGGGTGGACCCATTAGGTCTTTCCAAACAAAAAACAGTTAACCCACTAGTTGGACTTGTGTGTCCAGAAGTCACCCTATTCCACTCCACACAGCAGAGCCCAGGGGGACTCATGGGCAGTCGGTTGTACAGTAAGGTTTTACTGATGAGGGTCCTTCTGACGTATTGGCAGGCAGGGCAGGAAGATGGTGAGGGTCTTTTCCCCTTATGGTCTGCCGTCCCCACATAGTCACATTAGCCGGGTCCACTTTTCATGGAGGTCCAGAGGAGGACAGCAATGGCATCTCACTGTAGACCCAGCAACTAGACTCATTTTGCAGTGAGGCCACGGTCGCTTCCCAGTCCTCAAATAGATTTCCTTTACTCAGGCTAGGGATAATGTGCAAAACATCTAACAGACACAACACAGGGGAGATCATGACCATTCAGCAAAATACTAGCAGTACCCGCATTCTGAGATAATACCATACCCACCTGTGGATTTTGTCCCAGTCTGCAACAGAGTTCAGAAAACTCAAGTTTTCAGTAATACAGCAACATGTCGTAAATCACATTACAATGGCCACCTAGTTTTAACCTTGGATTTCTGAACCACAGCTACTCCATTTTGACTTTCAAGTGTATTCCCCTCCTCAATGGCCAAAGTCGATGTACAATGAATACTCGACAGGCCACAAAACAGGACACTCTGGTCAGTAAAGTTTAAGTTAAACCATGTATAAACCAGAGTGGTTTCCCTATACTTCCATATGTGAAGATTTTTCCATCATTTCCCCTTTTGATTGCAAATCTTCTGATAGACCAAAGTATATGTCCCTTGAAGCCAGGGTGAACGTCGGCTGCCCTGAGTCCAGATCACATCCCTTGGTTCTAGGCCTCCTTTATTTTTGCCTACTTATCCACGTTGGGGGAAAACCGATCAGATATTGTGAACAAACTCAGACGTATGTTAATGGGGAAACATTTTATAGGCTATATATTTTATCACTTATAATTATACAATTTATCACATTTTATCGCATCAAATTTTTACACAAACATTATTCATGTCCTTTTAGTGGCAGACTTATAGCAGGCAGTGATACATCATGAGTAGTTATACTCTGTGACAACCTCACTAGATAATTTTCTTTCCATCTTGAACATCAGAGAAAAAGTATGGCTAACACAAAAACTTTCATAAATATAGATCTCAATGAGCAGAACTAGAATCCACTGAACCAAAATATTTTTCTCTCTAAAATTACCCTCATCTCCACCAAACAAAGCCAAATCAAGAAGAATTTGTTGGGGCTTCCCTGGTGGCACAGCGGTTGAGAGTCTGCCTGCCAATGCAGGGGACACGGGTTCGAGCCCTGGTCTGGGAAGATCCCACATGCCGCGGAGCAACTAGGCCCGTGAGCCGCAATTACTGAGCCTGCGCGTCTGGAGCCTGTGCTCCACAACAAGAGAGGCCGCGATAGTGAGAGGCCCGCGCACCGCGATGAAGAGTGGCCCCCGCTTGCTGCAACTAGAGAAAGCCCGCGCACAGAAACGAAGACCCAGCACAGCCAAAAATAAATAAATAGATTAAAAAAAAAAAAAAGAAGAAGAAGAATTTGTTTGCAAAATTAGTCTGGTGAATTGACCACATAGGCTCCTCAAAACTGCCTCTGGTAGAACCCCTCATAAGGAGTCTCAGACTAAATTCCCCAAAGGCCTCTCAAGGCCAGGAAAGCCATGCCAAAGGCCTGCCATCAGGCTCCACCTTGGTGCATTTCTCTTTTCTAGAGGTCCCCAAAATATTGAGATTCCTGCAGGAGACAGTCTTTCCCATTCACCTGATAAGGCTGCTCAGAATCCAAGAGTCTCCAGGCAGAGAGAAAAGAAAAATGTTTCGATTCTACCCACAGGTGTAGTTTACCAAACTGCTGTAAGTCATAACTAACTTGAGGGGGAGGGCTTCCCTATATCTGGAAAACACAGATCAAAACCAGTAATAATATTCCAGACAAAAACCATAAAAATTATAACCATATTCACCAGTTCACTCAGTAACCAATCGTTCTGTTAACTTTTTATGAAACCATCCGGTTTTCCCTTAGGATTCTTTAATTCCTTACCCAGTTCAGCAGTATGATCTGAAATTTATCAGAGACCTGTACTTGTCAAAAGCCCTTGACTCTCCTTAAAGATGAAGCACTTTTGCAAAAGCATCAGAGTACAACAATAACTGTCTATAAATGACAAAAGACTTAAAAAGCCACAGTTAAATACTTGGTTACAATGTAATCGATAAAGAAACTTGGTGACAATAACAAGAATTATGACTGATTTTAATCTTAACCATTAAAAACCTTAATCTGTAGCAAAAACCAAGAAGCAAGTTAATTGTGAACTCCTTGTCATACCAGCATTTCCTGTTTAGAAAACTTGTGCTTTAGTCTTCATCTTCTAAGAAGGCAAAGGTAGGTAAACTTAGACCAGCCCAGCAATTAATGTTCCAATATTTTATTCTATTTGAAATGACCCAAATAATCAATGAATTTTCTTCATTTAACTTAGTTTAGTTTCAAGCTACCAAAATCTGGAGAGACTATTTTAGATAGACATGCCCAAAACATAGTTATTTCTACAGAGTTTGAGAAAGCCCTTTTTTTTCCTTCACTCTTAGAGATCACAGATGATTAAAGTTCCTGAGAGCCCAGGTAGATCATTTACATCTCAAAGGCACAGGAAGAGAAATATTGATTTCTTCTAGAAAGCTAACTTCCTCTAATGGTATATGCAAAAACCAGTTTTAGAATGTCAAAAAGAGGACATCTTCAGGGATGTTTTTGTTTTTCAATCGTCAATTCAGTTTAAACAAGTAACAGTAATAGACAATAGTGCATAGCATTCACTCACATTCACATGCCTCATTTTCAGAGGAACATGAAAGAATCAGCATTCAAGTTAACCTTCACCCCAGCCGCTGGCTCAGCCTCTGTGGCCTTTCTTAATATAAAAAGCAATGGCCAGCCCACAGCTGTGGCCACTTCTTTTTCCCCCACGGCATTGGGGCCAGTATCTCTGCAGCAGCCTTAGGGATGTCTATGAGACCTCCGTACTCTGGGAGACCCCCATTCACCAAGGACAGCCACCACAGGACCCCACATGCTAGTGGACAACCACCCCAGAATTTCCCCTGCAACGTTCGGGATCACGCCTGTAGCTTCCGGACTCCACATTAGCGGACGGCCACCCCAGGATCACCCTCACAACTTTCCACTCCCGGTCCTCATTTCCTGACATCTCGGGGCTCACAGGAGTTTCCTCTGTCTCCTAGCTGCTCTACCAGGAGCAGGCCTACAAGCCCTGTACTTGCCGGTCCTCGAGACCAGAGAAAGAGCCCAGAGTCGGCGACAGAGACATCAATGGTTTAATGGAAGGGGGAGCTTACATGTCTGAAGCAAGGTCCTGGGGCCACTCCCCACCGGGTACCGCAGACGGCGGCAGGACGTGGTGGCAAGTCTTCACTCTGGGGGCAGAGGGAGGTTACCCGTTATAGGGGGGAACTGACATCAGCTTGGCTCAGCAGTTACCAGGGAAACTAGCAGAGGAGCACGACCCTCACCACCGCCCTGATAAGCTATCAGGTGGAGACGTTCTAATCTAAAAAGTCAGAACAATCACTAGCTGGGGCCAGGCAAGTACGCAGGAACGTCAGTCCTGTGATTAGGGTGTAAGTGAAGCAGGCAGGCACTAGTCAAGCAGGGGATGTAGAGAGAGCGAGAGAACAGCCCTCTTGGGTGACCTGAGCATACAGTGTGTGTGTGTGTGTGTGTGTGTGTGTAGTGCAATATATATAATGTATGTAACAGAATTCTTACTAAATTTTCTGAAAGTACTTTTGGAATATTTCACATCAGTTATAAGAGAAATCTGAGACTTAACCAGAACTATCACGTGAAGATTTGAGCAACAACAAGATTGTTGCTCCAAAATTCTATTAAAACAGCCAGAAAATCTGTCAGAATGAAAATATCAGTATTCAAAAGTACTTACTAATTGCTCTTAGTTTTGATGATGACCTGTCAGTTTAGAATTTATACCACGCCTCAGGCATCCAACCTGCCCACAGAGTATTAGGCGGTGCATGTGAAATTAAGGGACATGCTACTCACCACTGGGAAGTGTTTGCAAAAACTTACTCTCCCATTGAGTGAGTCATTGTTGAAGGTTTGTGATTCACAACATTAGCTCTTTTATGAAAATAAACAAATAGCAAAACAAAAGCATAATGTCCTCCTCCATATCCCTCATTTTTATTATAATGCATCCACTTTGATAAAAGCAAAGACAGGCCAGACGTTAATGTCCCAGATGAAGGAACACATAATGCGAGTGATTTAATAGACTATCTGGCTTTCCACAGAAAGAATCTCTCAACTCCATAATTTCTTTTAATGTGAAGGGATGCTTTCTTCTCATTTAGCATGAAAAATTTCCATTGGTGTTTAACTTTCAGCTTCAATGAAAATATCCAAATTCAAAAGTGCTCACTAATTACTCATAGTTTTGATGGTGGTTTAGAATGTGACTCAGAATAATCCATTTTACTCCATGATAGGTCAACTTTTCTTAAAGAAATTATTTTTTATTCTGAGTGTTTTTCGAGTTTCTTTTTTCTGCTACCATGCCCTGAACCACTCTTCAGGATATTATATCCTGAATATCACCCTCTTCTATGAGAAAATTTGATTTAAGCACGTCTCTCCTTGACTCTTCACACTTTTCTTATTTTATTTAGCTCTAGTGTTCTCCTTCAATTTGTATTATACGTTTCTTTGATAGAACTCTCAACTGTGTTTTTTGTAATCTTTTGACTGACTCTTTTGACTGAAAACATAAAAATGAATTATACGATGTTGAACACTTGATTAGTTTCAAATTAAAAAACTAATAAAAAATAATGTAAAAATATCAACCTTGTAATGCTTAACAGTACATAAATTGCCTTTCTATTCAGTATCATGCTGTTTTAATTATTACAAGTTTAAAATGATAAGAATAGAGAATCATAATTCTCTCTCTCTCCTTTTGTCTATTTTTAGGACATTCCTATTTTATTCTTATTTTAACACTGGCACCAATTTGTCTAGTTTCCAAAAATATACTGTTGGTATTTTTACTAAGATCGCATTAAATTTATAGATTAATTTGAGGGAGAACTGACATTCTTATGATGTTGCATTTTCTTTTCCAAGAATGTGTCTTTCCTTATGCTAAAGTCCTCCTCTGTGTTTCTCAGTGGCATGAACAGTTTTCTACACAGAAGATTTTACTTGTTTCTTGTTAGGTTTTGTATTTTATCTTTTGGTGTTTTATTCTCATACCTTGTTATCACCCATATGAGAAACCCATTTATTCCCCATGTATCAATTTTGTGCCCAGCCCTGTAACTGTTTTGTCTTATTATTTATAATAGTTTTCCAACTGATCCTTTTAGATTTTGTAAGGAGAAAATATATATTATTCTCAAGTAGTAATAATTAAAATTCTGCTTTCCAATTTTTGTTTCTAAATTTATTTCCCATTGTATTCCACAATATCATTGGCTTATGCCTCTGGAAAATTTTATAATCAAAATGTTGATAGCAAATTTTGTTGCTTTATTATTGATTTTATGGAGAATGTTTCTAATGTTTTCTCAATTAGCATATACATGTTATTTCTGCATATATAAAACAGGGTCATATGGAAACTATCTTATTATGATTTTTAAAATCAAGAATAGACATTGAATTTTATTAAAAGAATTTCTTTATAGGTAGATTTATATGTCTCTTTTCATTTGCTAAGTATGTTGATTTATATTTATAGCTATCCTAATATTTAACCACATTAACATTCCAGGAACAAACTGTACTTGCTTTATTATTTATTAAATAAGCAGCTGAATTTTGCTAGTTATTTTTTAAATGTTTTTATTTTAATGTGTTTGAATGTTCTGTGGTTTTCTTTTATGTGTATTTCTTCAGTGGGATTTTGGTATCAATGTGATGCACATTAACTCTAAAAGAGGTAGGAAATTTTCTTTTTCTTTTTTTTTTCTCTATGCTTTGAACAATTGAAGTTTAATTGCAGTTATCTATTACTTGAATTTTTTTAAGAATTCCCTTGTGAAACCACCTGGGCAACAGCTATTAGACAACCTTATCTCTTGAATGTTAAATCACATGTGCAGTTTTCCAGACCCACCTTCTGGGGTCAGTTTTGGTGATTTATATTTTCCAAGGAAAGCATTCATTTCATCCATGTTCTCAAACTAAATTGCAATGACTTGAAAAGATTAGTTGTTTAGAATTCTACTAATTTCTACAGTGTTTGTGGTTATTTCTTTATTGTCATTGGTAAGATTAAATAACTATTCTTCTTATTCATGTTATCAATTTTATTCACAACAAAAGAGGCAATAAGCTTTATTTATTGATTCTAACATTTAACTGTTTATGTTTCATCATTTTTTGCTTTTATCTTTACTACTCACATTTTTCTTATATTTGTTTGTCTTTTTTCAGACATTTAAAAATTGAATGCATGCTGCTTTTGATATATATTATGTTTTCCTCTGTGCACTATTTTAGATGTGTTTTTCAGAGGTTTAGAAATATACATATTTTAATTGACATAATTTCCTAAATCATTTCCTATTTTAGTTTGATTTCCTGTTTTAGATAAGAGATGTATAAGAGAAAATTTACATTTCCTGGTAGAAAGATCATTCACGTTATTAATTTTTACTTTATTGCATTAAGGTCATATTATTTTAACTCTGGAATTGATTAAGCTGTTGGTTAATGCCCAATATAAGGTCAATTTGTGAACATTACTTAGGAATTTGAAAAGAATGTGTATTCTCTCATCTCTCGCACATGCACATACATATTTACTTGTACATTTAATGTAGAATATATTTATAATGTTCATACTATTGAGAAGTAACTCAAACTTTATACCTACTATGTGTTTCTATTCTCTGTTTTTTCTGTAGATTTAGCTCCCTTAATGTTGAACCTTTTTTTTTTGGTGCATAATTGCCTGGTATACCTTTGCCCATTTATTAATTTCTAGGCAATATAAATATCTTTGTGTTAAGAATGTTTTGTTATTATACCACATTGTGCTTTGAGGTCCAACCTGAGAATTTTATTCTTTTAATAAATAAGTATAGTCCATTTATATTTAGTGGTTTGACATATGTTTTTTTTCCCCTTGTCCCTTCAAATTCTATGTTTAGGTTACCTTATTTATTGTTTCTTTTTGTAATTTTTGATATTAATTTCTTTTTTTATACATTTATGATTCTAACTTTATATAAAAAAATTTAATCCTTTTTCTTTGACAATGTCTGTTAACTTCCTGCTATGGGCAAGGGCATGATTCAATGTTTCTACTTCCTTTTCTCTCCCTTTTATTCCCTCTTTCCCTATTTTGTTGTTTAGCTTTACACATTAAAGTATGCACTTGTAACTTTCTTTATACCATTAAATGGCTTATTCAACTTGTATTTATAAAAGATTAGACAATCATCCCATTCATCATAGTTCCCATTGTTTTCCTCCTAGCAGAGTTTTAGATATGCCATTTCTACATTTTCAGAGCATATAGTATTTTCATTATTAGTCTTGTTCTTCACATTTGTCTTTATCCTAGTTGTTCATGTAAATTAATTTAATGTCCACTGTCAGTTCTTTTGTCATAGGTGCCTTGATACTTAAATAAGTTGACATAGAATATTTATATTGCCCATTCCTACTTTGAAGGCTTTATAAACATGCTCTCCTATTTCCAGAGTTAAATGATGCAACAAGGAATAGGGAAACAAGAATAATTTTGTTCCCTTATAGATGACTTGACTTTTTTTGCTTAGATTCCTAAAAGTTTTTTCCTCTATTTATTTAAAGTGCAGTAAAATCTACCAGGCTATATTTCAGTATTCATGTATTGTTAGTTTTTCTTGTGACAGGTGACTTTTTTTTTAATCTATAGATTCATATCTTTTATTTTTAGAAAGTTTATATGGTTTTATTTTGGAAAGTTTTGTTTTATCTTAGAAGACTTTTATTGTTTTCCTTTGTAGTAATCAATTCATTTTCTTTTGGGACACTAATTTTGCAAAATGGAATACCATTTGCCTGTCTTTCCTATCATTCATTATTGTCTATTTTTAAAAACATTTTGTCTTCATTTTATCATTCATCTACATTTTTTTCCCAATTTTATCCTCCATGTCAGTGACTGTTTTCAACAGTGTCTAATTCATTAATTGCTAAATCTAATGAGGCTTCATTCTTTTGATGGTTTTGAATATGTGTGGATCCATGTTTCTGCTTTTCTAGGCTTTCTTCCTGTGCTTTGCCTGTTCATATTTCATTTCCTTCTGAATTCTCACCATAAGTCCCTGAGCTTTTTGAACTATACTTTGTGTTTTTGTTTTTATTAAGGTGGTCCCTTTGCCAAACTTGAGAATTCTTCCTTGGAGTTATATCATGTGCGTGTGACTCCTCTTTCAGACCTGTTGTCTCTGAATCCTGAGGCTTTAATCCAAAGCAGTTCCTCTGAGGTCTCACTGTTCAACCAGCTTTCCAAACTATTGTTGAATTGATGAACTGTTGAACTGTTGATGAACTGTTCACAGAGTGGGCCCTTACTTGGTGAATGTGCTCTGCTTCTTTTTCTGAATTTTAAAAGCAAGGGGATCTGCATTCGTTTCCCAGGGCTGCCAAAACAAATTACTACAAACTGGTGGCTTAAAACAACAGAATTAAATTATCTTGTAGTAATGTAGGCCAGAAGTCTGAATCAAGATGTCAGCAGGGTCATGCTTCCTCTGAAAGCTCTTGAGGAGAACACTTCCTTGCCTCTTCCAGCTTCCAGTGGCCCCTGGCATTCCTTGGCTTGTGGCAGCATCACTCCAGTCTTAGCCTTTATCTTCATGTGGGTTTTCACATGACCTTCTCTTCCTTACCTTCTCCCCTTCTTTTAAAAGGACAAGTGTCACTGGATTTGGAGCCCACCTTAATCCAGAATAATCTCATCTTGAGATCCTTAATTTAATTACATTTGCAAAAACACTTTTTCCAAATAAGGTCACATTCACAGGTTCTGAGTGAACCTATTGTTTTGAGGGCTGCTATTCAATCAACTACAGGAACTTAACAGATTTCTATTGGCCTTTCTAACTTTGGCAAAAATGGTCATTTCTTCATAATTTATGGTTTCAGGTTACAAATATCTCTATGTTTTATCAAAACATGAGCATTATTTTTGTTTTTTTATTACTTTTTCCCCAAGTTTTATTGATATGTAACTGACATATAATATTGTACAAATTTGAGGTGTATAATGTGTTGATTTGATACATTTATATATTGAAAAGTGATTACACCATAGCATTAACTAATATCTCCATCCCATCATATCATTACCACTTCCTTTTTGTGGTAAGAACATTTAAGATCTACTCTTTCAAGTATATACTGCAGTATGATTAGTTATCATCAACACTGTGCACAGTAGATCCCCAATTCAATTAATTATTGATAGGTAAGAACTTTCTAATGCCATCTTCTTTATTGTTTTCTGGATGTTTAATAGTTCCTTTGTTTCTTTTTTCCTTTCTTGCTGTCTTCCTTTGTGATTTGATAATTTTCCATAGTGATATTCTTTGATTTCCTTCTCTTTATCTTTTGTGTATCTATGTAGATTTTTTGTGTATTTATCATCAGGCTTCCATAAAATGTCTTCTAGAAATAGTCTATGTTAAGCTGATCACTTAACTTTAATTGCATACAAAATTTCTACCCTTTTACTCCCTCTCCCCTACATTTTATGCTCTTAAAATCACTATTTACATACTTTATATTGTGTATCCATTAAGATTTATTGTAGCTATAGTTATTTTTAATACTTTTGTCCTTTAACTTTTACACTAGTGTTAAGTGATTAACACACTACCATATTACAGTACTGGAATATTCTGAATTTGACCTGTACATACTTTTACCATATGTTTTCATGCATATGTTTTCACGTTACCAATTGGCTTCCTTTCATTTCAGCTTGAAAAGCTCCTTTCAGCATCTTGTGAGGCAGGTCTGGTGTGATGAATTCTTTTAGCTTTTGTTTCTCTGGTGAAGTCTTATTTCTTCTTCATTTCTGAAGGACAACTTTGCCAGGTATTCATGTTTGACACTTTTTTTTCTCAGCACTTTGAACATAACATCCCAGTCTCTCCTGACCAGCAAGGTTACTGCTGAGAAATCCACTGATGGCTTTATGGCGATTCCCTTGTAAGTGACTAACTTCTTTCTCTTGCTGATTCTCTATGTTTAATTTTTGACAGTTTTATTATAACATGTCTTGGGGAAAATCTTTTTGAATTGAATTTGTTCTAGGGGCTTCATGAACTTGGCTGCGAGGGCTGTTGAGGTCCTCAGTGGTGCCTCAGATCCAGGGCTAGGGGCCACGACAGGTGGTGTTGGTGAATTGAGCCGATGGCACATACTTGGCTGTGGGGGCAGGGTGCAGGTGCCTGTGTGGTGGCAAGGGATGGGGCCAGCAGAAGGGGTGGGGCCAACTGGGGGTGTATGAGTAGCTGTGGGATCCCTAGTCATTGGTGTGACCTTGAATGACTACAGGAGCTAGCTGCAGGGGCACACGCTGTGATGGGGGCCAATGATGGTTGTCAGACCAGCAGCATAGAAGTGTGTAGCTACGGGGCGCTAGCTGCTGGCACGTGTTGCAGTGCAGGCCAGTGGCAGGAGTTGGGGCCAGATGCAAGCCCACAGCACCTGTAGGGGCCTAGGTTGTTGGCATGGACTTGTACAACTGCAAATGCTAGCCATGGCACACGTGACAGTGGGGTCAGCTGTTGTCTTGCACGTGTGGTCACAGGGCTTGGACTCACTGCTGGTGCTGATTCCAGGCTCCAGTGTGAGGGCAGGAGAGGGAACAGGAAGGGACTCAGGCAGGTGGTATCTGCAAACATGAAAACCTGTGGGGCAAAAACCTCAGTGGTGAAACCTGCAGGGGCTCTGGGGAGACTATGGTTTCCTCAGTGGTTTCCTTGGTGGCAGAAGCTGCTGGAGTCTTCTGTGGAGCAGTCTGCTCTGGTCCATGACAAGGTCCTCTGTGATGAAAGCTGGTGGTCTCAGGGGATGGTCTGCAGCATCTGCAAGGGTTATGGAGGTCCTCAGTGGGGAAGGCTGGGAACTGAGGTCACTCATGCTGCATAGTGGCCGAAACTGGTACTCCCTGCCCTTCTTCCTTGTTCCTGGCCATCTCTAGGCATCTCAGCTTTGGCAGTCTCTGGGTGGGGTGAAAGTGAACTGGGTCCAGAAAGGCTGGGGCAGCTAGTTGCTCACCTGACTCTCCTTTTCCCAGTTAGGGGAACTCTCCTATGTGGGGGAGTTCCCTGTTGGTTCCTTTTTTTTTTTTTTAAAGAATCAATTTTATTTATTTATTTGTTTTTAGTTGCATTGGGTCTTCGTTGCTGCGCACTGGCTTTCTCTAGTTGCGGTGAGCGGGGGCTACTCTTCGTTGCGGTACACGGGCTTCTCATTGCGGTGGCTTCTCTTGTTGCGGAGCACGGGCTCTAGGTATGCAGGCTTCAGTAGTTGTGGCACGCAGGCTCACTAGCTGTGGCTTGCGGGCTTAGTTGCTCCACCGCATGTGGGATCTTCCCAGACCAGGGCTTGAACCCGTGTCCCCTGCATTGGCAGGCGGATTCTTAACCACTGCGCCACCAGGGAAGTCCCTCCCTCTTGGTTCTGAGCAGTGCTGGCCTGGGGGCTGGGATAATGCAGGCAAGTTAAAACTGTTCTTCCTACTCTTTTGGGCAGTTTTTGTAGTTTCTGCTCCACTATGTTCCTGAAGTTTCTTATATGGAATCCTGAGGTCTCCAAGAGCTATTTCATTCATGAATAGCTGTCTAATTGTTGTTCTTTGTGGGAGGATGGAGGCCAGGGTCTCCTACTCCACCACCTTGGTGACATGAATCCCACTCTTATTATTTTTTGTTGATTTTGGGGTGGTATGCAAAAAAAGAGGGAAACTTCCTTCTTTATGCCACTATTTTAAAATTCCTAATCTCCATTTCATTTAACATGTAGCTTAAATTTACAGAGGTAATATAATCAATCAAATAAACATACTTTAACTTTTTGCATGCAAATCTGTTTCCACCTGCAACCTTAATTTATACTCCCTTTTTATTAAGAATGAATAAACGTGAAGAGGATATGTCACCACCACTTTACTGTAACCTTCCCTCCACAGGGATATTGCCCCATTTTTTCCCCTGGCATTTTCATCCTCTCTACTTATCCTCTCTACATGTCAAATCATATACTATTAATATATTATCTTGTCCATTTCATCTTAAATAACCTTCTCTGAAACACAGGCACTACTCCAATTACCACCCTTACTTTCCCCTATACTCCATAACCAAATTTCTTAAATACATTTTTTCATACTCACAAGCCACATTTTCTAACTTTCTGCCTCCTGATGGTCTCTCACCTTCCATTCTCACTTTTCCATCTAACGGCTCTAACCAAGGCTATGACAAGCCTTTAAGTTGATAACGTCAATGGATGCTTTTTGGTCATTTTACATGGCCTTGTATCACAGTTAACATTATCAACGCTACCGTCTCTCAAAAATCATATTATTCTCTTGGTTCTTGTATTAATTATATATTGTGTGTAATAACTCATCCCCAAACTTAGTGACTTTTACCAACAAATATTTATCATCTCAGTTTCTGTGGGTTAGGAAATCAGCAGTGGCAGAGATGGTGGTCCTGGCTGAGGACCTCTCCTGGGGTTGCAGTCAGGAGGTTGGCTGGGGATACAGTCATCTGAAGGCTTAATTGGGGATGGATGATTGACTTGCATGGTTATTGGATGGAGGTACTTGCATGGCTGTTTGATGAAGGCTGCAGTTCCTTACTCTGCAGATTCCTCCTAACACGGCAGCTGGCTGCCCTCAGAGTGAGTGACCCAAAAAGCCACAGTACCTATTGACTAGTCTAGTCATTCTCATCATTAGAAGTGGATCCCTTAGTCCAGCCACACTTAAGAGGAGAGGAATTAGAGTCTACTTCTTGAAGAAAAGAGCATCAGATAATTTGAGGACTTATTTTAAAACCACTGCAGCCCTCTAATCACAACACTCTAAGGTCCCTTTTGTGGATCCTCCTTTCCATTAAGTACATTTTCTTCACTTCTCCTCTACTCACCAATGGAGTGTTGGTGCACCTCAGAGATTGGCTCCAGTTGCTCTTTGGCTATCTGTCCATTCCACAGATACTATCCTGGTGTTATGATATGTAGATATCTAAACTCAGGAAAACACAACTTATCTTTGTAGTTTAGATTTGTATATCTAAAATGAGAAACCCAGGCTAACAGTATTCTCACAGTGATTCTCATCCAGGGGGCACCAGGTTGGGGTAGCCAGGAAGAGTTGGGGGAATATAACAGATTTTTGATTTAACAGAAGGGCCATGCATAGTTATAAAACATACATTCCCCATTTATTTACTTTTATTTGTTCGTAATCACAATATTCATTCTAATCAGAAATTTCAAAGCATTATAAGAGACCAGTAGGTTTTACTTTTTAAGTTTTGTTGTCTGTTTTTCAAAATGAGACATGGTCTAGAGCAGTTTGGAAAGCACTGACTTAATGCTGCTTGCCAAGGCTAATTGCTTTTTGAGAACACTACACATTATGTAAGCAGCAATATTTTGAAGGAAGTAATAACTAAATATTATTCATATTTCTATTTTTTGCTTAAAGAATATGAGTAGAGCTTAATAAATTTAGCCTTTAGAATGGAACAGGAAATGCCTGAAGAATACAAATTGTCTAACAGTAGAGAAAAGGGTAGTTAGCAATTATTGTTTAACCTTTGCCTCCCTGCTTCAATATTCTAATGCTGAGGCATCTGGAAAATTTAACCTTTTCCCCTCAGGTAATATTTTGCCTTGATATTTTGGACTCCTGAAACTTTGTGAAAAGATCACTATCCATTTATCTCTTTTCAATGAATTTTCAAAGAACACAAGTTTTAAATTTATTCTCCAAACCAGCCCTGGGTCATCAGTTCTCTCAGTTTTATACTTCTAAGCTGATGTATTCATCACTCAAACCATAGGCTCCATATTTCCTACCTGAACATTTCTTTGTTTTCTAAGTGGATTTATTTTCTTCTGACACAAGTACCAAGACAAAAATGTTGACTCTGTGTACTGATGGTTATTTTTAACTTTCTCCAGTTAAAAGAAACAGTCAAGATATATGCCAAAGTAGCTCTAGCAAAAAAACAAACTTTCCTTTAGCCAGCTTAGTAATATATGTTTAATGCATTTTCTTTCCATTTGCAAGATCCACCATGGGACTCTTAGCACTTTTATTTTTTTCCAGGGGTAGAATAAAAATGGCAAGAGGTTATTTCAGGGCAGATTTTTTGGAGAATAATTTGAATTAGCATAAAGTTAACATTTCCTAAATGGCTATTTTAGAAACTAGATCATTAACCTTTAAGAAAGACAAAAAAATAAATATACTGGAACTTTGTTCTAGTATTACTGGCTTCCAACAGAACCTGGAATAAGTAGCATATCTCTTGGACCAACTAAAAACAGTACTATTCATCAGAAACTAATAAAACTTCAGAGTAAAACACTCCTGCCTATAAGGTAACCTCATTCAATAAAATGTATTAAAAAGTATTATCTAGAGTTATGAAATAAAATGACATGAAAAGTTAAAGATACAGATCTTCCTTGACTTATGCTGGAGTTACTTCCCAATTATCGTAAATTGAAAATACTGTATGCCAAAATTGCATTTAATACGCTAACCAATTAAACATCATAGCTTAGCCTAGCCTACCTTAAATGTGCTCATAACACTTACATCAGCCTACAGCTGGGCAAAATCGTCTAATACAAAGCCCATTTCATAACAAAGTGTTGAATAACTCATGTAACATTTTGAATACTGCACTGCAGGCTTCCCCAACCCCTGGGCCGTGGACCGGTACCGGTCCACGGCCTGTTAGGAACCGGGCCGCACAGCAGGAGGTGAGCGGTGGGCAAGCAAGCGAAGCTTCATTTGCCGCTCCCCATGGCTCACATTACTGCCTGAACCATCCCACCACCCCCATCTTCCATGAAACCAGTCCCTGGTGCCAAAAGGGTTGGGGACCACTGCTGTATTGAAAGTAAAAAACAGAATGGCTGTCTGGGTGCAGGATGGTTGTAAGTGTATAGGTTGTTTACCCTTGTGGTCCTGTGGCTGCAGCTGCCCAGCATGACAAGAGGGAGTCTTACCGCCTATCACTAGCCAGGGAAAGAGCAAAATTTGAAATTCAAAGTATGGTTTCTACTGAATGCATATTGCTTTTGCCCCATCGTAAAGTCGAAAAATCCTAAGTTGAACCATCACAAGTCAGGGACCATCTGTATGTATTTTTCAAGTTAAATTAGAAGATTTCTTTTAGAAGGAATTGTGGAGTCTAATAAAAGGATAGAATTTAAAGGGAAAATTTAATACTTAGGTGATTAATGATTTTATAGAATGATAAAAACTTCTAAAATTAAAATTTTCCTCCATAAAATAATCACACAGAAGAAATGTAAATCATATGGAGCCTTCTAAACATGAACTAAATAACCTGCTTTTAAATTGAACTCAGATTCATGTACATCAGTGAGAATGCTGCATCACTGCCATGTTAGCAAATAACTCATGTGAGTTGAAATAGCAAGGGTTACTGAGGGGGTAGGAAATATACAGGCCATCCTTTGGAATCTGGGGTGTTGACTCAGAGTTAAGGATCAGCTTGTCCAAGAGGGAGTTGGCCTCTTGCAGAATATTTGGGAACTGAAATCTACTGCATTGAAGCCAGCTGTAGACTTCAGGGCCAAGACAACCCATTCTAGTAAGTGCTGAGGTGATAGATGTGGTCTGGTACAGCCACTGGTACAGAACATCACACAGCTGCAGGCTCAGATCTTGGACTTCACTCTTGATCAAGCGGTGGAAGTGATTGTGCTTCCTCCAATATGAAGCTTATATAAGCTCCCAGCCCAGAACACTGGCTCTCTCTTCCAGAAGCCAAATTCTTGTCCCATTATTTCACTATGTGCAGCCTTAGAGTATGATAGGCAACAGGGAAATGATGTAACTGTTGTGCTCCAGTCTCTTTATTTTCCCCAATAACACTGTTTCAGGTCTCATGTGCCTGTTTGTTACTTAATCTGCCTTCTTTGATTAATAGCCACTTTGGATAAGTAAGACGCTGTGCTTGTGCTGCTCGTTCCTCAGAAATTATACCCATTATGCATACATCGCAAATGAAATGAGAATGTGTCAACATATATTACTAAGATGCTGCAATGCTTACTGCTTACTGTCATATTTTCATTACTAGATTTTAAACTCTTAGAACAAAGAACTGTTTTATTCATTAAATGTAGTTATTCACTTTTACATTATGTCACCATACAAGCTATTGTGGTGGACAGACTCCAAGACAGCCCCCAGTTTTCCCTGCTTTCTGTTGTTCATGCTTCTGTACCATCCCCTCCCTTTGAGTGTGGGTGGTATCTGTGTTTCGTAGCTAACCAACAGAATATGATCCAGACCATGGGATGTCATTTTCATGATTATGTTGCCTAAGATAGTGCCTTCCATCTTGCTAGCATACCCTTTCTATTGGCTTTTGCTGGCTTTGATGGAGTGAGCTGCCAAACAGAGAAGCCCAAGTGGCAGAGAACTGAGGGGGTTCTAGGTGACAGCAAGTAAAGAGCTGAGGTCCTCAACTGGACTGAATCTTGCCAAAGAACATTGAAGCTTAGAAATGAGCCCTTCCTCACCTGAGCTTCAGATGAGACCCCAGCCCAGGATGGCATTTGGATTGCAGCTTTGTGAGAGAAGCTGAAGCAAAGGACACATGCAAGCCATGCCTAGATCACTGGCCCACAAAAACTATGGAAATTTATTATGCAGCAATAGATAATTAATACAACTATATATATTTAGTCACACTAAGCTCCATCTACTGTGTTTGTTTTATGAAATGACTGATTTATATTGATACCAACTTTTTAACTTAATGGATGCAAATTAATAGTCAAAAAAGAATATCTGTTATTCAACAACGTCAGACATGAAGACTTTTTCATTCATTTAACCTCAAAGAGCAAAGAACAGGAGTTCAGCCCTTTGTTAGAAAATCAAATGAATTTTCTAATATTAGCACTGAGTCTGGTTCTTCTTACCATACTAGAGGAACAGTTAGAAATCAACAAAGAGAGTTCTAAATATCCCATATTCAAGCACTACCTCTCAATTTAAACTTGTCTTGACATTTAACAATCTTCTTCCCATTAAAATAAGTACATAAATGCATAAAACACACATTCAAAGGTCCTTCTTCTCTATCCGGGGGACAAACTCAAAAGAGGGAGTCCTTGGTTTTGCCTGCACATAGATTATGGAGAGGGAAAAAATTTCCAGCTGGTGGAGAGCAGTCAGAGGGTAGCAGAAGCAGGAGTTACACTAATTATAATCAGTAGACTTATCCATGCCTAGTCCAAATTGGAAAAAGAACAAATAATATCTGTATCTAGTATATACAAACATTGATGTTCTCCTTGCCCCATCCCTTCATCTATCTATATTATCTTTGATTCTCCTTAAAATTATTATTATAATTTCATATGGTTAAACAACTTTATCATACATATAATAGCATATTACTAAATAACTTTAAAAAATAAAGAAATGAAACAATCTATGCAGTAATAAGTACATTTGGGATGAGAAATTTATGCTTTTACTTTGGGGGTACAAAATATTTCACTTTCTGGAACTCTAAATCAGTATTGACATTCTTGGTTCTTAATTTTCACTCTGCAAGTTTTATGCATTAACTACTTTATCTTTGTTGTCTCCCAAATTATTTATCCTCGATAAATTAAGGAGACAATATCCATGCTCATCCCAGATCTCTTAAGACAACTTTTATTATTTCTGTGTATCTTTCCCTTGACTACCTTGTGCTGGTCTCTTCCCAAAACTTCCCTTGCATTGCTGGAATTACATAGCTCAAATTCAGAAAGAACAGAGTGTCCGGCAGTTTACACCCCTTTAAAAGATGACTGACTGATCAGAGCGCATAAAAGCCCAGCTCTGCCACACCTACTGGAGATAAACTTGTCGGTGCAGTGTACCCACCTAAATCAATCTACTCGGCTGAATCAATCAAGCTGAGCCTGGGATGCTGCCTGAAGGTTTAACCTGTACCATTCCTTGGCTTCTTCTGCTTCCCTTTCCTGCTTCTTCCTCTCCTTTTGTGGTTTTTCCTGGGACTCCGTCCTTAATAAATTACTACTTGTAAACAAACATACATCTCAGTCTCTGCTCCCAGGGAACTTGGGCTAGGACACAAAAGGTGACTAGAATTTTCTCCTTTGTCAGAGTCTGTCCCATGTCTCTGGATTTGGATATGGAGTGCTGTAGGGTCAGTGGAAGAACTGCATTTCTACCAGGTTAGAATGTAAGCTCTTTAACAGCAGAGACTTTGTCCCCTTTGTCATCACATCACTAGGGGCTATCACAAGGCCTGGTGCATAGAAGATGCTAAATAGATCTTTATTTAATGCCCGAAAGGCTATACAATGGAAACCTGACTAGTTAAAATAGTAAACTGATAAGTTAAAAGGCAAACTAATATGTAATATAGAAAAAAAGGGCACGATGGCATTTCCTCTATGTTAATTATCTAATGCTGTGTAACAAATTACCCTGAAACATGGCAGCATAAAACACTAAGAATCTTTTATCACTTCTCACGGTCCTGTGCTCAGGAACTTAGAATATAACAGGAATGGCTTGTCTGTCTGCAGCTTCAGTGAGAAAACTCAAAGGCTTGGGGCTGCTATTATATGAAGTCTTCCTCATTCACAGGTCTGACGGTAGATGGGGGGTATCAGCTGAGGACCTGGCAGGGGCTGCCAACGTGAGCAATCACACATGGCCTCTACATGCGGCTGGGGCTTCTTCAAAGTATAGTGTCTGCATCCCAAGGGCACATATCACAAGGGAGAGAGGGAGCGAGAGAGAGAGAAAGAGAAAGAAAGAGAGAGAGAGAGACTGAGACTGCTGATGGAAGCTATACTGCCTTTAAGACTTAGCCTCCAAAATCCCACAGCATCACTTCTGCCACATTGGTTGAGACAGTTATGAGTTCCACCCAGGCTCCAGGGAGGTAACAGACACCACCTCTTAATGAACCATGTTAATGTTTGAGGGTGTGGAATGAGATACATATTGGTGAAGCAATTTTTGGAGCAAAAAGATCTGCCACATTCCCTTTAACTTTATTTTAAATTTCTTTTATTTTATTTTATTTTAGCAAATATATATATATTATTTTAGCAAATATATATATATTATTTTAGCAAATATATAAAAGAGAAAGAAAACAGGCTTTAAGTCAGGCATGAGATTGATGTCTCTCTCTAGAATTACTAATTTACTCGGCAATTTCATTAACTTAGGGCTCTGCTTTTGAAAAATGCTCCTTCTCCATCAGTGATAAAATGACTCTTAATCTAACATTTTTCAATATTATTCCTAGTTGTTATATAGTGGTTAATGCTCAAGGTTAAAATTATTGTGGTCTCAAACTTTTTATGGATTCTGGAAATATGAGTAAGAAATTTTCTTCAAGAGGGATAAGATTTTTTTCCAGATAATCTTCAAATTATGCTACATGAAAGGCTGCAAAATATAGATGCTGATTTAAGCGTAAGGGTTCTGAAATCAGCTTGCTTGGATTCAAACCTCAGCTCCTTCACCTGTATAAATTAGACCAGGGGTCCCCAACCCCTGGGGTGCAGACAGGCACCGGTCCCTGGTCTGTTAGGAACCCGGCCGCACAGCAGGAGGTGAGCGGCGGGCGAGTGAGTGAAGCTTCATCTGCCTCTCCCCGTCGCTCCCCATTGCTCACATCACCACCTGAACCATCCCCCCCATCGCTCGCAGTATCGCCTGAACAATTCCCCCCCACCCCGTCCATGGAAAAACTGTCTTCCACGAAACCGGTCCCTGGTGCCAAAAAGGTTGGGGACCACCACTGAATTAGACAACTCACTTTACATTTCTGTGTCTTCGTGCACTGATCCGTAAAATTGGCATAATGATATCTATTTTATGGAGTTGCTGTTAAGAGTAAATAAGTTAAAAAACATTGTCATTCACAAAATGAAATTCAATATATATTAACTATTACAGTTATTATTTTCATTAAACAATTTAGTTGCATATGCAACTCTGTACTGGTGAAGACAGGTAGGTGACCTTTACAAAAGAAAATGTAACAAGACCACTAAATTTATATATAGCACAAAACAGCAGCATAAGTAGTGAGAACAGTTGCTTGGGTTGAATTGTGGCCACCCTATAAGACATGGCTGTGTCCTAACCCCTGGAAACTGTGAATGTGAGCTTACTGAAGGGTCTTCGCAGATGTAATTAAGTATTTTTTTTTTTTTATAAGAAGCACTGGTGGGCATTAAGGAGGCTTGGTTTCTTTTCTTTCTTTTTTTTTTTTAATTTTATTTATTTATTTATGGCTGTGTTGGGTCTTCGTTTCTGTGCGAGGGCTTTCTCCAGTTGCGGCAAGTGGGGGCCACTCTTCATCGCGGTGTGTGGGCCTCTCACTGTCGCGGCCTCTCTTGTTGCAGAGCACAGGCTCCAGATGCGCAGGCTCAGTAGTTGTGGCTCACGGGCCCAGTTGCTCCGCAGCATGTGGGATCCTCCCAGACCAGGGCTCGAACCCGTGTCCCCTGCATTGGCAGGCAGACTCTCAACCACTGCGCCACCAGGGAAGCCCTAATTAAGTATTTTGACACGAGGTCATCTGGATTATTTGGGTGGGCCCCAAGTTCAATGACAAGTGTCCTTATAAGAGACAGAGAAAAGAAGACACAGAGGAAAAGACCATGTGAAGACAGTGGCAGGGATTGGAACTCTTCCGCTAGAAGCTAACAGAAGCCTGGAGTCACCAGAAGCTGGAAGATGCATGATAGGATTTTCCCCTTCGAGTCTTTGGAAGGGAGAATCGTCTTGCCCACACCTTGATTCTGGGCTTCTGTTTTCCAAAACTATAAGAGGATAAATGTTTGTTGATGTAAGCCACTAAGTGTGTGGTGATTTGTTACAGCTACCATAGGAACTCATTACAGTACTAGATCTGGGGGTTCCTCCTTTTCATACACAGGGTATGTTACTTTTTGCTCTCTGTTTTCTTGCCCAAGTTAAAACTGAAGGCAGGCAACAGCTGACATTCAATTTCACAGATGAGTAGCTATATCTGCTAAATGTTTTTGATTAAAATGCCATATGTGGCTATCACTGGACCCAATTTAAAAACTAGAAGTTGGAGTGTTTGTTGGGCCCACATCACAGCCTCCAAACTGTTCTTGGCTCAGGAGGTCCAATAAAAGGCAATGAGGAGGCCTATGGCAGTCAGGGATTCAGGTCGCCATGAATATGATCTACTTAAGATGTTTTAATACCCCTAGAGAAATTCTGCTTTTATTAAAGAATTTTTATTTCCCCATAAGAAAGCCAAACATTTGGAAATATGTTTCTAAACTGTTCTTGATCATTCTCTCCTTCCCCAAATAAACTGTTCTGCTAACAATATGACTGTTTTAGTTTGAAATTGGCTATCAATGTTGCTAGAAAATGTGTTTCAGTAGCCTAGTTGAATGGATGTTATGGATTAGATTTTTTTAACTCATTGTCATTCATATTAATATTCTTAATACATGTATATTACTCCCTGGATGTTCAAATTTAGAAGAAAAGTCAATGTATGTCTCTTCTGCACTTACACAACCTGGAGTTGAATTTACCTAGGTGCATTATTTACGTAGGTTATTTGTAGAGTTAGGAACTCTGTTTCCCACAGCCTTGATCAATTTGTCTTTACATAAAAATAAAGTTAGGAAGTCACCGTGAGTGCAGAAAGCCTATCTGTAAAAATGAATGCTGTGGCATTATAGTAGTTTCCTTATGCCACCTTGCATCTTAAAAGCTACTCTCTGGAACAGGCTCTAGAGGAGCAAAGTTTCAAATCTTGTTCTTAACCAACTTTAATTGTGGAAAGTGTCAATATGCAATCCTGTGAAAGCATTCTAAATCATACTTATAAATAAATGTGCTGCCATAAAGTTATCAGGGTTGCTTTCACTTCATTTTCATACACTGTAAACTAATGCTTGATCTGTTCTCTTTATATCCATATTTTGTGTGCTTTATGAACAATAAAGAGCATGGAAATATTTTCTGCAATAATTACAGTACAAGAACACATCATGTGTTTCAATAAATATTTGTTAAATAAATGATTAAAAAAACAACCCAGGTGTCCACAGTGCACTTTAAAATAATTTAAATAGGTGAATATGAATTTTAGTTTTTTGGCATAAAATATGAAGTTGGCAGAAAAGTTAAGGTACAATTTTTATACAGAACAGATTTTTTAATTGTTGCAACATCACCTAAAAGCATAATTTGAGATGGTGTGGATAAGCTTATGTTTTTTTTCCTTTCTTTCCACTTTTATTCACATTTTTACATTTTCTATAATTGTCATTAGTGAAAAAAAACTTCTTTTTTTTTAAATCAGGATCCATTCTGTAATTCAATTAGATTAGATATTAAAATAGTACAAAACTTTACAAAGTAAAGAAGGAGGATAACACCTTTTTCAATAATACTAATTAAAGTTTTATGTTAATCTCTTAGACCTTTCAAATTAATATACTCTCACCTTTGTTTTTAATCAAAGGATTAATTTCCGTTAAAACCATAGTCACATTGCTGACTTAAGAACATTATTAGAAAAAAATACCTATTTTCCATGTTACATTATTTTAATCTGAGCTCAAGTTAAAAATTTTTAAATGTTATATGTTCATATTGAGCCATCTTATAACAATCTCAGAAGTAATTCCAATAGAGGTATAAGTTTATATAGGGAGAATGGGCACTAAAATCAGTTAGGAAATCATAGTCTTAACCAAAATAATAAAGTTAATTACTTCTATACTTAAAATTGGGAATGCTATCAAAGTGTTTAAAAAAACAATCTCTTGGGATATGAAAAAGTTTTGGAGGTGGATAGTAGTGATGGTTACAGAACAATGTGAATTTACTTAATGCCACTGAACTGTACACTTAAAAACGGTTAAAACAGTAAAATGTCACATATATGTTATCACAGTAAAAAAAAAAAAAAAGCTTATCTTTCTTTCTTTTTATTATCAGTAAGAAAAAAATCAATATTAACAACAGCTGCAGTCTCTTCTCAGTGGATCACGGTTTGTCCTCATGGTTGTTGCAATACTTTGGCAACACCGAACGAATGAATAAGAGCAGAATTTTACAGAATTACTGCATTAGGTTTCCTTAGTTTTTTGAAAACATATATTCTCTGAAAATATAATGCAATTTATCGATCATATTCTCAGAAAAGTGCACAAGTTCATAAGCTCTTAACTTAATATTCAAATTCAATATTTAAATTTAATCAGTATGCAATTTCAACAGACGGCCTTCAAGATCTAACCATGAATGTTTGTATTAAGAATTCTTTCCAAAGGACACAAAAATGTGTCTAGGCCAGTAAGCTGTGACTGCTTTCTGATTGTACACGCTGTGGTTACAACTCTAAAAGTAATATCAATCACAGCGGTTTAACCTCAGATTGTAAGGAAAGGTGAATCACCCAGGAAACACTAAACACTAAAAGAAATCACTCTTACTGAAGAATTCCATTTCCCTTCTGTGGTGATGGATGTATGGGGTATTCTTAACCTGGTGTCACAAAACACTTGTGTTAGGCAACTTTACTCTTGCTCTGGGAATCTATGGTCAACAAACAAATTCCTGGCTTTGAGCAGATACCTCATGAAGATTGTCTGCATGGCACTAATGCACTTGCCAGATGATGTGACCAATTCCATTCCCTTGGAAATGTACAGTTCTAGAAGTCTGCGAATAAATCTTATTCGGATAGTTCTTGCCAGTTTCACAACACAGAGATTAAACAAGCTTTATATCGGATTGTAAATTGAGGTAATGTTTTCTCCAAGCCACCTTTCAGCCTCTTTGTCACCCACAGCCATTTCCTGTTCCTAAATCCTAGGTTCTAGAACACTCAGGAAAATGAGGAAATTATTAGGTTTTCTTTAACGTTGTTATTAGATAGTATGAACTCTCCAGCAAGATTTTATTCTATATTATGAACTAAAGGTTCTATGTAAAATCATGTGGAAAACATAATTTGGCTTAAGGAATTCACTTCTTTGTTTTTTTAATAAAAGAAATCTGCATTGCAAAAGACCTATATATTTAGGGTAACAATTCAAAATATGAATATTAGTATTATTGAGAACAACGAATCTAATGAGTTATGTTCTACGGGCAGAAGAGTGTTATGACAGGGCTCCGGAGATGAACTATGTTTAAATTCCAGCCTAGAAGCTATACGACCTAGAACAAATTACTTACCTTCTCTGTGTTTATGTTTTCTTCTGGTGATAATAATATTGTTTGCCACATACACTTACGAGTACTGCACATATAAAGTACTTAGAATAATTTCCAGGACATAGTAAGTACTCAACACTTGCCTATTAACTAGTTGACATGTAATTTGGGGATTTATCCAGAAGTATACTACTCTATAGAAGAAAAATGATGAAACCTACTAGAGAATTTACAAATGTAATTTTAGTTATGTTTTTCAAATTATATTCTACTACATCGATGACTGTTCACTTAACAAGTCTAGCAAAATCCCAAAATAATAAATCAAATTGTCTTTCTACAAGATGCCAGATTGACCATAAATTTACTTGAAATTTTCTGTTTTAAATTATTTTTCCAACTTTAGCCACACTTTACGATATGGAATTTCCAATAAGCCAGTATCATGAGAGTTGTCTAAGTTCCTGGACTTTTTTGATAATATTTCTGTTACTGAATTTTGAAGTGGGAGTGGGACAGAGGGTTTGCCTCTCCTCCTCTCACCTTTCATCTTGGAACCAGATTACACAGTATGTATATCCGTCTTAAAATCTTTTAATCTTTTGAAAACAAAAATCCTTTTGTCAAGTCATGTGCGCCCCAGTTCTTTAACATTCTAAACCTGCTATAGCTGCTGGAACGGTTTATCATGAAAAGAAAAGAAATGCTTTCGGCATATCAAAAAAAAAAAAAAAAAAGAGACGAAAAATCCTGAGCTCACAAACAGGCTGTTGTAGAACTCAAGCTTAAGGAGGCACTGCTATTAGGTATATTTCATAATATGAAAAGACAGGCCGATTTGGGCCCCCTCGCCTGGTGGGATCAATCCTGTCAGTGCCATTTATTGGCAATCCCCTGTGATTTCTGTATCCCTCAACCTTTTTGCATGAAAATGAACCATAAAGGCCATCAAAACACCTGCTTTACTGACAAGACCAATTAATGCTTTGATTTATCCCTCAGAGTGTGAGCTAGTCTGCTGCTATAAGGGCCTTGGGTTGGCATATCATTCATCAGACTTTGAAGGTCTTCTTTTCTATGTCCCAGAGTTTCAGCTGTGAATGTCTTTTGTATATGCTAGAAAGTTCTGTTAACCCCAGAACACTGAGCACAGCTGGAAGCCAATGTTTTTAATCAATAACTGTTCAGGTATCTTAAGTTATTAAGTGACTGTAAATTATTGGACTAATTTGAAAGGCCTTCAGGAGACTTAGAAGGGCATGTTTAGCACCTTATTGTTAAATAAGAAAGAACCCAGAAAAAGAAAACAGCTTTCTATAGTTTACTACAAATTCATTCCTTTTGTATTCTTCCAAAGTCAATATTTGTCATTTTTACTTGTTCACATTGCTGAAGCAGGACCTGGTCCTTCCTCCGCCTCTGGACACAGGGCAATGACAACCCCCTCCAGCCTATTCATCCTTTCCTAAGGAAAGAGAACACATCCACGATGCCATTAAACTGGGGCAGCATATTGATATAACAGGATATAGTTGCAGGATTCAGTAAGATGAGCTAATCTTGAAAAAAATCAATAAATGTGCCTGAATTCAGAAGACATCACCTGGCAAGATGCCTCTTTCCACTGTCATACTTCAAAGAGCAAATCTATTTTGTCTTTCCTAACTGAAATGTTTATATGCACTTCTTTTCATAAGACTTGGGAAGCACTCTTTCCTCCCATTTAACTCCAGAATCTTTCAAGTCTTTTTTAGGAATTTGGTACTTGAGGCCATAGCACTTCAGATTAAATAAGTTTGAAAGATTATTTCATGAACGCTCAACAAATCTGAGCGTTTTATTGGCTTTAAAAGATGAGCCTTCCATACAATGATGGTACAAAATGATATAGTCATTAGAAAGATGGCTACGGTGGAAGACTGTTTTCCACTGGGAAACAAAAGAAAGATATAGGAGGAGAGAGATGTTTTAAACTTTATTAAATTTATGAATATCTAAAGGGACACACTTCAGGGTGCTGGTAATGCAAAGTGGTCAGCTTCGACATAACAGTGATAAAACCATTTGTTGATATTCCTCTCTATTCCAAGAATGCACACAAAAAACCCATTAAGGTATGATAAAACTGAGGATAAAACTTCAGTGATTTGCTACAACTAAGTGGCAAACCAGGATTGCAAAGCCAGTCAAGCTCCAAAGCCATTTTTTTTCCCCATCATACCCCACAGCAATGAATAGTTTAAAAGGCAAAGACATCAGGAGTCTCTACATGTGCCTTTGGAGAAGTCAAGTAATTAAAGTTCAGAGATGGTCTGTAATTTTCAGCCTTTAGAAAGTGCTAGTGCTGAGAGCTTCAAAACCTACTGCAGCTGGTCCTATTCCCGCAAACGTGTGTTTCTGCTGAGAATTGGGCTCTACTCCAAGGACATGCATAGATAAAAAGCCCAAGGTCTGGGTACAGTCTTAGCTTCAAGTCAATCCAACGGCCTGAGGGGACATCCAATTTGTGCTGTATTTATGTTTAGTCAAAATGACCTGGTTTAAAGTACCCTGCAGCTTCCTAGCAGGATGTACTTTGTGAGGATTAATAAGTCAAAAAAATAAAAACAAAAAAAGCTTTCCTTCTTTTTTGCTTTGTTTCAAATCAAATTATCAGCAAACAAATAACAGAGTTTTGCTACAAAATCATTTGTGGGATTTCTTTGTAGCTAAGTCAAAGAGAAATACTTGTAATCAAAAGTGGAAGACTGGCTGAATTTATGAATCTCTTTGCATCTGAAAGCCTAAAGACATTTTTTGATAGAAAAGAAACTAGAGTTAATCAAAACCTGGTGACATTAGTGAAACCAAAGTATTAGCATTGGCAGATCAGTTGAGATGAAAGCCAAACCAAGTTTCTCTGAGAAAAGGAGGACGTTATCTATAGTTGTTAGGAGCTTGAAATCAAATATGAGACTGTCTGGGTGTGATTCCCAGCTATGCTCCTAGTATTTATAAGACCCCCACCTAGTTACTGAATCACTCCGACCCTCAATGATCTCACCCGTAAACAAGGATCCACTTTGAATAGGTAATTTTAGTAGATGTAAGGTACCTGTCTCATGGGAAACATTTAGCAAAATTTAGCCATTGTTGTTACAAACTAATACTTAGTGAGTAATGTAAAAGATTTTAAAACCACTTTTAAAGATGAAGAAGCCAGGACAACGTTTGGGAATAACAAGAGAGAAATAAAGAGATCTAGTTTACTCCAAACCACTCTGTGAGAATGCTCTTTCTAAGATCATTTAACCTCCCAGTTAAGATACAAATGAGGGACAATGATGGTTTGTCATGAACACATTTTCATGCTCAGAAACATGCTTCATAATGCCATTCGTCACTAATAGGCTGGTGAGCATAATTTAATAATTACTTATTTACAATTAAATGAAGTGTACAACACTATGCTATATTATCAAGGAGAGTTAATATCATTGGATTCATGGATTAAAAATCAGAAGATTTGGGTTCTGCTAATATTTATTTTTTGACTCTAGCTACTAGCCTTGAAAGTGTACTTTCTTTATAATTTACAAATTGATCATTTTATTTTCTAACAATATCATTGACATGCAATGGAGATTAAATTTAATGTGTACAAATCTCTGAAAAAAACCTAATAATATATTTTACCCTTTTTTATATGAAGTGTATTTTTATTGAAAAGGCAATGCAATTTTCACTAATGTGCATTTGGAAGACAGAGAAATGAGACAAGAACAAACAATGCACCAAATTAATATTTTGGTGTATTTCCTTCCAGTTGTTTCCAGAATAAGTGGTTGTTTATGTAATTGTATTCAATTACATGTTTTGTTTATACAAGAGGATAATGCTGAAAATATCCCATACAATATTATTCACACAACTCTCTTCCCTGTGTTTGATACACATTTGCACCCCAGGGAAGCAGCATGGCACTGATAAAGGTTTATTGAAAAGTACTACATGAAAGGTAATTTAATACACCCCTTTGACTCTTTAAGAAGCCATACTGAACTAGCTGTCATCAATAAATGAGTCTGCAATTTTTTTCATTCCTTAATCATTTGAAAATCTTACTTTAGAAATGCAATCTTTGCTATAGAGAATTCAAAAACAGTTTTAATGGTTTATGCCTTCAAAAAAAATCTTTATTTCTGGGAGAAGTGAGAGCTATTGCTTTATTGTACGTACTAGGTTTTTAAATATTTTCAAATTATTATCCTAATTATTATTGTTTGGACTGAATGAGGCAACAGGGTTACAAGGCTCATACATGGTTAAACCTTTATTTAGAATTTTACTACAGTGGTCTTTCTAGTACATGAAATAGACTGGGTTCAAGACAACAGCTTCTTAATACACACTGTGGGTTAGAATCCTGGCTCTGTCAGGATGTGTGACCACGGGCATATTTCATGCCTCAGTTTATCTTACAAGGTGGAGAAAAAGATACTATTGAAACACAAAAGATACTAAAGCAAAAAAATACAATTACTATGCTTCAGTAATTTCCTAAAATATTAAAAGTTATAAAAAAATTGGACTCATCGTGTGTTTGTTTGTTTTGCTTTGGGGGAATATTCCTTGGGCAAAGATGCTTTGTAAAGGGATCCGCCGCATCACGTAGCATTTTCATCCTGACTGGATGCAATTGTGAGTTACCTTAAACTAGGAGCAGGATCCCAAACACCACCAGTGCCTCCAAGTAGTAGGAAATTTAAGAATTAACTTTGACATGAACAAACAAACCAATTATTGTGACTGATTGGAAGGAAGAATTGCTTTTTTGGCCACAAACATTAATAGGATGTAAAACAAGAAAAATAAAAATACAATAAAACCATCTCCATCTTCTAGAGCAGGATTTGGTAAACTTTTTCTGTAAAGGGCCAGGTGGTAAATGTTATATGCTTTGTGGGCCATATTATCTTTGCTGCAATTACGCAACTTTAACATTGTGCGAAAGCAGCCACGGACGATGCATAAGTGAATGGATGGATGGTGCTGTGATACAATAAATTATATTTACGAAAACAGGCAGTGGTCTGGATTTGGATGCACTGATAGTTTTCTGACCCCTGCTCTTGAGAACAGTTACTTTCCCTGATGCTAAACAAGCTCCATATGTACAAAATCCAACTAACGTACCCAACCTTAGAAAGCTAGACTAATTTATCTCACTGAATAACAGAGCCCAAAACAATTGTGTAACCCTGGAACCATTGATATTTACCGAGAGCTTTTCTATCTAATCCATCACCCTCTGTTATATCCCTTAAAGATCTCTCCATCACCCTGATTAGTTACCATTACATTTCACCTGGATAACATGTAACACTGACCTCCACTGGCTTATCCATACCTACGTTGTCCTCTTAAAATTCACTCTCCACTAGGTAGTCACAAAGCCTTTCAAAACTATCAGCTGCTCAACATATTTCAAAGCCTTGCAATTTCTCTTAGCATAAAACCATACCCTTAACCTCACCCAAGAGACTCTACACGGTCTATGCTTAATCACCTCTTTGGCTTGATTTTTGCTCTCTCTTTTTTTTTTTTCTGCTCCAGTCAAAGCAGAATTATTTAGATTTCTTGTGCTTACTCTACTCCTTTGTAGCAACTGCTCCATCAGATATGATTTCCGCCCCTTCTTAGTAGACTCCTTAGTATAGCTGATCTGCATTACCTGACTTCTTTGGACACATCAAGTTCCCATATGTACCTTTCCTCTACAACAATTGCAAAAGTACAATTTGCAGTTTATTTCAGAGGTGATTTGATTGGTTCTTTCTTTACAACCTGAGTGTAAGTGCCATGAAGGTACAGCCAATGTTTGTTTTTGTTCACTGGTGTGTCCCCAGAGCCTAGGAGAAGACCTGACAAATACTACACAGTAAGTATTTGTTGGAAAAAAAAAATAGTAAATGAAACAGCAGGCTCAACCTCCCAAAAATAAACTACATAAATGAAGAAATTCAGAATTAGAATAAGTGGGAAAAGGAAGGATAAGAAGGACAAAATTGAAGAAATTTATCCCAAATATCAGTTTTAACAACTGACACAGCAGGTATTTTCTCTCCTTTGGTTATCTTTTTTTCTTCATGAAGTAGTATCCTCTTTGTACAAATACGAAAAAATTTTAAAATAGCTCACAATTGTGCTGTTTATTGATAATTAAGTTGACATTATGTTGATGTTCCATTTCTAATTATACAGGTTCTACACCTATAATACATGGGCATAAATATTAGCATACTTTCACATGAGGATAGATTTTAATATGCCCTCGCTTTTAGTTTTCAGTACTTTATAAACTTTGGAAGAGCTCTGCTTAGTCCTTTGCAAGTATCATTAAACTGGAAACTAACTTGTAAAAGAATGTGTTAGTCTGAGTTAATGTCTATCACATAACATGTGACAGCATTTTCTTTGGAACAATAACAGCAATAACAACAACAACAAAAGCACCAGTTTCTGCAAGACTTGGAAAGCTGATGAGGAAAAACAGCGTTAGGACCCAAAGAAAGAGCAGCACTTTAATAAATATCATTCAGTTCACGAAGGATGAGACAGTTTAGCTCCTCAAGGCACTAAAACGTCTGAATGATTAAATTCATGTCCCCTCTTTTTGTTGTTTTCTTTCTACTTTAGCAGTTTATTCTTTAACATGTGACATTATATAGAAGATACAAGGTCAAACTACTTTGAAATCGGAAACCTCTTGCTACAATGTTCATTATACCTTTATTTGCTCACAAATCCTAATAACTACTACTTGCCCATAGGATGACGACTGGCCATGAGAATATATTCAAAGGTTTGAGAGTATAGTTCGGATGTTAAAATGTTTTTTTTTGTTTTATTTATTTATTTATTTATTAATCATCTTTATTGGAATGTAATTGTTTTACAATGGTGTGTTAGTTTCTGCTGCATAACAAAGTGAATCAGCTATACATATACATATATCCCCATATCTCCTCCCTCTTGTGTCTCCCTCCCACCCTCCTAGGTGGACACAAAGCACCGAGCTGATCTCCCTGTGCTATGCAGCTGCTTCCCACTAGCTATCTATTTTACATTTGGTAGTATATATATGTCCATGCCACTCTCTCACTTCGTCCCAGCTTACCCCCCTTCCCCCTCCCCATGTCCTCAAGTCCATTCTCTACCATCTGCATCTTTATTCCTGTTCTACTCCTAGGTTCTTCATGGCCTTTTTTTTTTTTTTTTTTTAGATTCCATATACATGTGTTAGCATACAGTATTTGTTTTTCTCTTTCTGAATTACTTCACTCTGTATGACAGACTCTAGGTCCATCTACCTCACTACAAATAACTCAGTTTCGTTTCTTTTTATGGCTGAGTAATATTCCATTGTATATATGTGCCACATCTTATTTATCTATACATCTGTTGATGGACACTTAGGTTGCTTCCATGTCCTGGCTATTGTAAATACAGCTGCAATGAACATTGTGGTACATGACTCATTTTGAATTATGGTTTTCTCAGGGTATATGCCCAGTAGTGGGATTGCTGGGTCGCATGGTAGTTCTATTTTTAGATTTTTAAGGAACCTCCATACTGTTCTCCATAGTGGCTGTATCAGTATACATTCCCACCAACAGTGCAAGAGAGTTCCCTGTTCTCCACACCCTCTCCAGCATTTATTGTTTGTAGATTTTTTGATGATGGCCATTCTGACTGGTGTGAAGTGATACCTCATTGTAGGTTTGATTTGCATTTCTCTAATGATTAATGATGTTGAGCATCCTTTCATGTGCTTGTTGGCAATCTGTATATCTTCTTTGGAGAAACGTCTATTTAGGTCTTCTGCCCATTTTTGGATTGGGTTGTTTGTTTTTTTGATATTGAGCTGCATGAGCTGCTTATAAATTTTGGAGATTAATCCTTTGACAGTTGCTTCATTTGCAAATATTTTCTCATATTCTGCAGGTTGTCTTTTCGTCTTGTTTATGGTTTCCTTTGCTGTGCAAAAGCTTTTAAGTTTCATAAGGTCCCATTTGTTTATTTTTGTTTTTATTTCCATTTCTCTAGAAGGCGGGTCAAAAAGGATCTTGCTGTGACTTATGTCAAAGAGTGTTCTGCCTGTGTTTTTCCTCTAAGAGTTTTACAGTGTCTGGCCTTACATTTAGGTTTTTAATCCATTTTGAGTTTATTTTTGTATATGGTGTTCGGGAGTGTTCTAATATCATTCTTTTACATGTAGCTGTCCAGTTTTCCCAGCACCACTTATTAAAGAGGCTGTTTTTCTCCATTGTATATTCTTGCCTCCTTTATCAAAAATAAGGTGACCATATGTGTGTGGGTTTATCTCTGGGCTTTCTATCCTGTTCTGTTGATCTATATTTCTGTTTTTGTGCCAGTATCATACTGTCTTGATTACTGTAGCTTTGTAGTATAGTCTGAAGTCCAGGAGCCTGATTCCTCCAGCTCTGCTCTTCTTTCTCAAGATTGCTTTGGCTATTCGGGGTCTTTTGTGTTTCCATACAAATTCTGAAATTTTTTGTTCTTGTTCTGTGAAAAATGCCAGTGGTAGTTTGATAGGAAAGCATTGAATCTGTAGATGGTTTTGGGTAATATAGTCATTTTCACAATGTTCATTCCTCCAATCCAAGAACCTGGTATATCTCTCCATCTGTTTGTGTCATCTTTAATTTCTTTCATCAGTGTCTTATAGTTTTCTGCATATACATCTTTTGTCTCCTTAGGTAGGTGTTTTCCTAGGTATTTTATTCTTTTTGTTGCAGTGGTAAATGGGAGTGTTTCCTTAGTTTCTCTTTCAGATTTTTCATCATTAGTGTATAGGAATGCAAGGGATTTCTGTGCATTAATTTTGTATCCTGCTACTTTACCAAATTCGTTGATTACCTCTAGTAGTTTTCTGGTAGTGTCTTTAGGATTCTCTATGTATAGTATCATGTCATCTGCAAACAGTGACAGCTTTACTTCTTCTTTTCCGATTTGGATTCCTTTTATTTCTTTGCCTTCACTGATTGCTGTGGCTAAAACTTCCAAAACTATGTTGAATAATAGTGGTGAGAGTGGGCAACCTTGTCTTGTTCCTGATCTTAGTGGAAATGGTTTCAGTTTTTCCCCATTGAGAACGATGTTGGCTGTGGGTTTGTCATATATGGCCTTTATTATGTTGAGGTAAGTTCCCTCTATGCCTACTTTCTGGAGGGTTTTTATCATAAATGGGTGTTGAATTTTGTTGAAAGCTTTTTCGGCATCTATCGAGATGATCATACGGTTTTTCTCCTTCAATTAGTTAATATGGTTTATAACATTGATTGATGTCCGTATATTGAAGAATCCTTGGATTCCTGGGATAAACCCCACTTGATCATGGTGTATGATCCTTTTAATATGCTGTTGGATTCTGTTTGCTAGTATTTTGTTGAGAATTTTTGCATCTATGTTCATCACTGATATTGGCCTGTAGTTTTCTTTCTTTGTGACATCTTTATCTGGTTTTGGTATCAGGGTGATGGTGGCCTCGTAGAATGAGTATGGGAGTGTTCCTCCCTCTGCTATATTTTGGAAGAGTTTGAGAAGGATAGGTGTTAGTTCTTCTCTAAATATTTGATAGAATTTGCCTGTGAAGCCATCTGGTCCTGGGCTTTTGTTTGTTCGAAGATTTTTAATCACAGTCTTAATTTCAGTGCTTGTGATTGGTCTGTTTATATTTTCTATTTCTTCCTGGTTCAGTCTCGGAGGGTTGTGCTTTTCTAAGAATTTGTCCATTTCTTCCAGGTTGTCCATTTTACTGGCATATAGTTGCTTGTAGTAATCTCTCATGATCCTTTGTATTTCTGCAGTGTCAGTTGTTACTTCTCCTTTTTCATTTCTAATTCTATTGATTTGAGTCTTCTCCCTTTTTCCTTGATGAGTCTGGTTAATGGTTTATCAATTTTGTTTATCTTCTCAAAGAGCCAACTTTTAGTTTTACTGATCTTTGTTATTGTTTCCTTCATTTCTTTTTCATTTATTTCTGACCTGATCTTTATGATTTCTTTCCTTCTGCTACCTTTTGGGTTTTTTTTTTTCTTCTTTCTATAATTGCTTTAGGTGTAAGGTTAGGTTGTTTATTTGAGATGTTTCCTGTTTCTTGAGGTAGGATTGTATTGCTATAAACTTCCCTCTTAGAACTGCTTTTGCATCCCATAGGTTTTGGGTCATTGTGTTTTCATTGTCATTTGTTTCTAGGCATTATTTGATTTCCTCTTAGATTTCTTCAGCGATCTCTTGGTTATTAAGTAGTGTATTGTGTAGCCTCCATGTGTTTGTATTTTTTACATATTTTTTCCTGTAATTGATATCTAGTCTCATAGCATTGTGGTCGGAAAAGATACTTGATACGTTTTCAATTTTCTTAAATTTACCAAGGCTTGATTTGTGAAACAAGATATGATCTATCCTGGAGAATGTTCCATGAGCACTTGAGAAGAAATTGTATTCTGTTGTCTTTAGATGGAATGTCCTATAAATATCAATTAAGTCCATCTTGTTTAATGTATCATTTAAAGCTTGTGTTTCCTTATTTATTTTCATTTTGGATAATCTGTCCATTGGTGAAAGTGGCATGTTAAAAGTCCCCTACTATGATTGTGTTACTGTCGATTTCCCCTTTTATGGCTGTTAGCATTTGCCTTATGTATTGAGGTGCTCCTACGCTGGGTGCATAAATATTTACAATTGTTATATCTTCTTCTTGGATTGATCCCTTGATCATTATGTAGTGTCTTTCTTTGTCTCTTGTAATACTCTTTATTTTAAACTCTATTTTGTCTGATATGAGAATTGCTCCTCCAGCTTTCTTTTGCTTTCCATTTGCATGGAATATCTTTTTACCACCCCTCACTTTCAGTCTGTATGTGTCCCTAGGTCTGAAGCGGGTGTCTTGTAGACAGCATATATATGGGTCTTGTTTTTATATCCATTCAGCCAGTCTATGTCTCATGGTTGGAGCATTTAATCTATTTACATTTAAGGTAATTATCTATATGTATGTTCTTATTACCGTTTTCTTAATTGTTTTGAGTTTGTTATTGTAGGTCTTTTCCTTCTCCTGTGTTTCCTGCGTAGAGAAGTTCCTTTAGCATTTGTTGTAAAGCTGGTTTGGTGGTGCTGAATGCTCTTAGCTTTTGCTTGTCTGTAAAGGTTTTAATTTCTCCATCTAATCTGAATGAGATCCTTGCTGGTTAGAGTAATCTCGGTTGTAGGTTTTTCCCTTTTATCATCTATATATGTCTTGCCACTCCCTTCTGGCTTGCAGAGTTTCTGCCAAAATATCAGCTGTTAACCTTATGGGGATTCCCTTATATGTTATTTATTCTTTTTTCCTTGCTGCTTTTAATATTTTTTCTTTGTGTTTAATTTTTGATAGTTTGATTAATATGTGTGTTGGGGTGTCTTGGGGAACTGCTCTGCAGGGTTAAGAGAGAAGCCAGGATTTATAGGAGGTTTTTGCTGGGGAAAAAAAAAAATGTAGTTGAACATCAAAAGATTTCTGCTAATCACAAGGAGCAGACATCTCAAGTTACTGATTTAAGGTTTTATCTATGTACGGGAAGATGCAAGAGTCTGGGCTCACTGAAATTATTCCTTAGATACACATCTCAACTATCTAGGGCCGGTATCCAAAACACAGAATGCTTCTTGTTTTTCTCCATTCTGAATTTCTCTCAGGGCCCCTCCTGGGGAAGTAGTGGGGAGGCTGCAGGGGCTGGTGGCTTGATCATTGGAGGACTGGAATGGCTGGCAAAATTCTTCATTTACTGGAATGACAGGCAACATTCCCTTTCCACAGTAGTAAATAGCTAGTCATCCTTGAAAATAATAATGTGTCCAACTGGCAAAATACAGGGAAAATCCAAACTCTCAGTAGAAATTGATTTGCCTTTCCTAATACCAAATGCCTTTTATTTTCATTACTTCTTGAAAGGCTTAAAAGTTCTCAAAAAGGAATGCCCTTGTAAATTACTCCAAAGTTCAGTGGTGATAGTCCAGTGTTACTTAACAAGGAAAATACAAGTGTGGAAGAAATAAACAACTTAGATCAGAAGCAGAACTGTTGAAGTAATCTAACAAGGAGGCCATTAGACTGAGGTGGCTCTAGTACTTTGGTACCCTGAGTAAGCAAACTGAAACCTAAACCAGAGTCAATTCCTGTAAAAGCCTCAAGGCTGAGAAGAACAACCAATCACAAGTAGCCCACTAGGCTTTCCCGAATCATGCAACTCCTTAAGCTAAAACCAATCAAATAATTTCCTTTCTTTGCTTTTGCATCTTCTCTAAAACACCTTGCCCCTGACTCCGGTTGCTGGAGAGCTGAGAACCATTTACAGTTTGGCACTGCCTGATTGGAATCAATGTTTGCTGAAATAGACACTTAAAACTTTTTATGCATCCATTTATCTTTTAACAGAACCAAAACCTAAATCCTTGGGAATAATAAAAACAAAGAAGTCATCTTCCATTATAATAAGTTCAACATCCCTAAATCCAATGGCACTTTTTATTTCCAATCTCACTTGACATTTAAACTGCACTTGGCAGCATGAACCACTGCTTCCTTGAAACCCTGCCCTTGGCTTCACTACCCTGGCCAGCCTTGAAGCTCCTTCACCTCTCAGCTGCTCTTTGTCAAGGGGCTTGTTTGGCTCATTCTCCTCTAGCCAACATTTAAATATTGGAAATCCTCAGAATTTAGCTTTAATCCAAGCTACTTGTATCTCTTATTTCAACCCCTGTGTCTGCAATTTTAGCTCCCTATATCCATCTCCCACAGTTCTCAACTCTTCTTAAACCCAATTCTGATTAGGTCCCTCCTCTACTCAAAACCTTTGAATAGCTTATCATTACTCTTAGGCAAAAGAACAACATCTTTTAAAGGGTCTAAAGGACTCCTCATTAACTAACCATTGCTTCTCTCTCAAGTATCATTTTACTCAGCTTCAGGGGCAAAATGTCACTTATTTGCCTTATTTTGATTCCTCAAACACACTTCTTCCTGCTTCTGGGTCTTAACCCATGCTGCTCTTTGCCAGGAGATCTCCCTCACACGTTCTGTTTATTAATTATCTACTCATAATTCAGATTACCAGATGATGCAATACTTTCTTGGGGAGGACTTCTCTACCCCCTGAACTATTTAAGATCCTCCCCCCTTTTTATTTTCCTTTTCATGGTACTTAACACTTTTGGTAATCATGCACTGATTTACATAAGTATTTACATAAGTATTAATTAATGTTTTTCTCTCTTCCTACACTGATTCATCTTTGTATCTTTAGGCCCTCCCTGAAGGCTTGGTTCAAAGTAGCTGTTTAATGAGTATTGGCTGAATAAACTGAGCAAATGACAAGTTTTATATCTTTAAACCTCACAACAATCCTTTGGGGGAAGAAAAGTATTCCTATTGTTTTCACTTTACCGAGAGGAAAGTGAAACTGGCAGAAGTAAACCATCTGGCTTATGCTCACAAAGAGCAACTTGAACCTGACAACAAAACTACACTGTAACCACTATGGCTCTCCACCTCCCAACACATCCAGGTTTTCTGCGGCGTAAATGAGTAAATGTTGAGGCAGTACAATATGGGGATTAAAGTCAAAGGCTCTTGGGTTGGACAGAGCTGGCTTTAAATTGGATTAGGCCATTTACTTGCTCTATGATTTCAGGCTAGTCATTTAATTTCTTCAGGAACTGATTTCCTCATCTATGAAATAGAGTTGATAATAAATGGCAATCATATAACATAATGTCGGCAATTAAGTGACATAATTAATGTAAGGCATAGTGAAGGGCATCTACAGGCTCAAAAATAGTATTAATATTATTTATGTGAGCACTTATGTCTCAGTTTCGAATAGAATGTCATTGTTTATATATTTTTTGACTCTTTTCCCTCCATATATCACAAGAGATCTCATTTCCTAGTTGATACTGTGCAATATTTACCTAGAAGAGAGTAAATTCAAATATATATCACTCTTATCATTTTAATTAGACATGCACAGGACATGGACAGTTTTCCAATAAAGCTAGGATTCTGCAGTTTGTCTTACTGCAAATCAGATGATCGGACTGAATTTATGCAATATAAAATCATATAAATACATATGTCTATGTAACAGTAATGTTAGTACAGAACATTTTTAAAGAAAAAATTCTATTTACAATTACAAAAATCCTCTCAAGACTAAGCCCATTTGTCCTTCTAACCAATTTCACATGCCTACTTATTTCTTGTATCATTATCATGTTGTACCTTTATCAGTTCACATTATTTCATATATATTTTCATAATTATCATCAAATTATCTTCAAAAATACAATTTTATGGCTAAAAATATTTATCTAAATAGATGTTCAAAAATCTTTAAGTATTTCTCTGTTGCTGGACACAGGATATTTACAGTGGCTTGCAATTATAAACAATACGCAATTAATATTTATAAATTTAATTTTCCTTTGTTGAATTATTTTCTTTAGATGAATTCCCCAGAGTGAGTGATTAGTGGTATTCTTTCCACCATGTGTTTGTTAGACATCAACAGTCTCTATCTGAAGAAGTTAAATAATAGCTCATACAAAATTCTAGAGACCTAATGCACAGATAAGGATAAAAATTGCAAACTGCACATTCACAGTGTTCAGAGAATAAGGGTTATTAGTGATTGGACCCCTGGGCTATATTTATAGACCAGGAGGGCAGCTTTGAATGATCCTCTTGGAAGACAGCTATTTATTGAAGAGAGTAAAAGCCATATTACACTTCTCCTGAAAGTGCCAAATTTAGTGTTATTACACTCAGTTGACCAGAATGGCATACTAAATAGACAATGACTAGCAAAGGATGATCAATTCAATATCATATACAATGTAAGTTTAAAATATCCATTTATTTTTTGAGTCAGTTGTGTTTTCCTAGCATATGAATTAGAGTTTTGAGCTCTAATTCTAAGATATGCAATTAAATTATTTATCTGTTCCTAGGTGCCCAGACATAAGCTAGAATCAAATTCTCTCCCAGGTCTCATGAAAATTCTAGACTAAATCCTAGGATTGTTTTCAAGTTGCATGTGATAGTTGCCTTGATTGAGTACAGTACCTGACCATCTTTGAGTTGGTAACATTAGCACTCGCCTGTTTCACTTGGAAATTACTGCAAATGATGTCACAACCCTCAGCAGAGCTTTGCTTTTGCTTCAACTGAAATTTTTTTTTTTTTTAACTGTTATTGCCTAAATTGTTGCAGAATTATTGTGAGGTTGCATCAGATAAGTGAAAGTACACAGAATAAAGCTCAAGATCTCTGGCCAAAATGTTTATATAAAGAGCCAAAGTTTAATGCAAGATGTAAAATCACTCTCAGTAAAATACACATTTTTCCCTTTAAAAATAAGTTTAAAAATGGAATAGAACATTGTTTTCTGATGCAAGACAGGATTTAGTTATGAATTTTAAATCACTTTTCCATGGTATATAATAAAACTGGGAAATAAAACACAACTGGTTTGAATAAAATATTTGCTTTTTCTCTCATGCTTTAATATACTGTTTAATTTATGGATGCATTTTCAAAAATGCATAGAATATGTACTTCAAAGTACAAAATTATTAGAGTGCCTATTTCTCTTCCCATATTTTTGTGATTCACCAATATTAACTTTATTTAAACACAACATGTCCTCCCCCCAAATCCCACCAGCACCATTGCTAGCAGCAGTTCAGCAACTTCATACCATTTGATTTTTGATGTTTTCATGCAATTTTTGTAAAAATCAACTTGGCTAGCTCATGAATTATTTCAAATTCTGAAAAGCAGTATATTTACATTTTCTTTTCCCTCTTGGTTATAATCATTCTTCACTTTCTCTCTAATCCCCACAAGTCGATGAGTAGCCCCTATTATCATGCTCTCAGATACAAAGCAATCACCTGAAATCCTGAGTGGGACAGCACTTGTGACATCATCTCTTAAATATTTATCCCTATACTAATACGATCTACTCTTGGGATTCCACTAATGATGAAAAAGATAGCAGATATGCACCTATCCATTCAGAGATGAGTCACTGTAGGAAGTTTTTCTTCTTTTTATCCTTGAAAAGATATGTGCTCCATTTCTCACAAGTTGCCAAGAATCTTTTGTTTATTAGTTATTTGCAACTTTGAGAAATGTGTTTAATCGGGTTCATTTCCTAGTTCTTAATCTTACAATAAGGCATAATACTTTCACTGCTCTTTTTAGAACTGATTTGCCCAATAATGGGAAGTCCAGAGAATTTAATTTTAGCCACAAATAAATATTGATAAGTAGTGGACTGAACTTCAAAACCGGTAACATAGTGCTTGATGGTAGTAGGGAAAACAAAGAGATTCATGGTCTGCTTTACATAGGAAGATATACTAGAACAGGTCATTCTCAATTTTGGACTAAATGTATGTATTTGTTGCTACTATTTTCTAAAGAAACTGCTGAAGAAGCAGAATAGGAAGAAGCCAAATAGGAAGAAAAAAAATAAATTTGCCCCCTGCCCTAAACACATTTATGTGTTTCATTAAATTTAAATTGATATGTTTTATGTCTAAAATAAGAAAGGATTTTGAAATTGCTTTGAGATTTTCAGAGGGAAACTAGCAAAGAAGTATATGATTAGAGAATTACAATAGTTAAAAACTAGACATCATATCTTAAGATGTATCTTAAGATAATGCACTTGTTTCTTATTCCAGATGGTAGAAGCAGGATTTGTGGAAGGAAATGACATAGAGGTGAGTTTTGACTCAATTTGGATGTTTCAGAAATGCAATGGTATAGGGTGCGTTGTTAAATAATGAGCTCCCAACCCCAGCTATTTCTGAGCAAGCTCAATGACTGTTAGAAAAAAAAGGATGCTTTATAGGTGTCGATATATTGAGTGGAATATTTGACGTTCTCAGTTCTTTTCCAAATCTAAGATTGTATATTTTCTAAATAATTTCTTTTTGAGGGGTTGCTTTCTGAAACTGCTGTCTTGGTAAGGTTATTTGTTCTTTACAGGAAACATGTCATGGTTTTTACAAGCTAAGGAATATGTGTTCTTATTTTTAGCTTTTATTTGAACTTCAGGCTATGTAATATTACATGCGAAATGAATTGAAGTGAGAAGAAATCTCAGATCCATCTATCCACATAGAATTTCATTAGTAAAAAAGGAAACAACAAATTTCAACATTTTCTTCTTCTTCTGAGAAATAACTGTAAATAGTTTTTCAAGATAAACATTGCATGTAGCAGTAATAGGGCCAAAAAAAAGTAATGTGAGAAAAATATCTATTCACATAGTTTTAAAATGAAATGACATTATAAAATATGCATATAGTTAGTAAAGTTTTTTTAAAAGTATTTATTCTATAATATCTAAGAGGTTGTCTTGTGACAGTAGGTAATTCAAGGACAAGGTAGTCCTAAGTACTCTTAATCGTAAATATTTTAAGAAAAACTTTGCTTCAGTTTCAAAACTATAGTTACCCAAGCAAATTCCTGAGTAATTTATACATTTAATGTTGGCAAAGATCTTCGATATGAGCTGGGAATTCTTTTTTAAATAGTAAAATACACTGCAAAGAGCTTAAAATGCTTATAAAATTATTCAGTGAATTAGCAAAAAAAGAAAAGATTAACATCCAACTGTCTCCCATTAATACCTGTCATAATAATAATAGCTAACACTTGATATAGTGTTTATTATGTGGCAGGCATTTTCTAAGCACGTTACATAATTTAGCACATTTATTTCTCCTACTAACCTCAAGAGAAATATTGTCCCATTTACAAATGCAGAACTTGAGGCATTGAGAGGTAAAGTGACTTGATGATAGTTATCTAGGGAGGAAGTAGCAGCCTTGAGTTTGGAATCTCGGGCAGTCTGGTCAGTAGGCATTCTGAACTCCTGCCGTATTCTGTCTCTCCAAATTGAGGTATTTTGGATGATCCTTCTTTAAATTTCATGCTTAAAATGTTTAAGGATGGCAGTAAGTAAATGGGAGTGGGCTGAGGAATTTTTTTTGTGTGGTTCAAATTTCTGGGATAGGAATTTAAAGATGTTTCAAGGTCTTTTCGAGGCAGTAACTTTGTGGAAATGCACAGTCCTGGCATCCTGGAGTTTGAAGACCAAGTTGCAGAGATACGGGTGGGTCTCTGAGGCTTGTGTGGGGAGCTACCTTCTAAACCAAAGCCCCTGGAAAGTTATTTCAAATGGAGATATTGTGTTGGCTGTTCTGGGGATGCTGAGAGAAGCTAGTGGAAGGGCTGAGAGAGCCAAGAAAGCAAAACTAGAAGAACCAGTCAGTGTGTACTAGTCTCACTGTGATGGGCTCGGTCAAAGTTAGTATCACCAATGAGAAAAAAACTGCCCTGTGACCTCCCTGAATCTTGGTCTTTTAAGGTGTACTTTGATGTCTCCTTCTTCAGGTGCAGGAGTCCAGAGGCATAGCACAGAACATGGAAAGAGAAGTAAGTTGAGAGATGCAAAGGTAATATGAAAGGTTACAGAGAGGGCACAAGAGCAGAAGCACTGGCTGTATCTTTCAGGGAGTGGGTTGTAATTCCTTATTACAGTAGTCAAACTAATAAACGCAGAAAGAGATGAGGCTCCATTGGCCAGTTCTCCCGAATAAACGGGGGATCCAACAAGATGACACATCGCTCTGAACAGGAAAAGAGAATAAAAACAAAAGTAAGACGTAGAACGGAGCAGTGTTGGGCATGGCCCCAGGGAAATCAGTGCTTACTGGGGTTAGCTAGGTAGTTAAACACCTGTCTTTCTGTTTTATTTTTTTATTTTATTTGGTTGGTTTTGTTTTTGTTAATGTTTTTAGGTATTTGGATTTTGTTGTATATTTGTGCCTACACATCTTTTGAGTTCACTCATATACTGCTTAACAATGGATATATTCTTAATCACCTCAACTAATTCTTCTGTGATTTTTTAAAGAGCCCCTAAACATACTGAACCTGAAATAGCCACCAGGGATGGTAAGCAAGCATTGAGCATTTGCTCTATTAGCAACCAATGAGGGAGGGACTCACACACAATGAGAAATAGGTGCCTAAATTCAAATTGCGCTTCAGTAGAGAATACTTGGGAGCCTGGTCTTTAATACTGTTGCCAGAAGATTAATTCTATGAAGACTTCAATATTCTAAGTGATTTTCAATCCATACCCTTTTCCTCTCCCCCTTCTCTTCCTATTATATTTTCAGAAACTTGGCCTTATGTAGAGATTGCAGGATTTTTGTTTTGTTTCGTTTTTTTCTATTTCAACTGAAGACCCATATTTATAGAGTTTGCTCCGAGGGTATTCACTTGAATTATCACTGAAAAGGTTGCCGTCAGAGCAGGGAAAACATTAGAGAATGATTCAGTACAACATGCCCTTTTGTCTAACAAGAATCTGCTTCTCCATCACTCTTTCGTTTGTTGCTCAGAGAGGGCAGGAGCACATTCAATTATTCATGTTTTCTAATTAAGCCTTGCTGATTGCACCTAAATGGAAACTTTATTTTAAAGAGATTGTGTTCTTAATGTTTTTCAGTAGAACAATAATTCGTCTGATGGCAACATAAGTCTCTTTAGGATCCTGAGTAACCTATTTGTTGGGTTCTGAACGCACGTATAGATATTATCTGTCATGCTGAAGGCCTCCAAATTGTTTATTTCATGTCTTATTTAGGGGTGACAATGAATGTGACTTTTTGCTAATGACCATTTAGTTATTGTCAGTATTGGAAATATTGAGAAATGACAGAGACAGATTCTGTTGCTATGCAGTTATTCACCAGTTGCTGTATGATATACTAAAATCACATTCCTTTCAAAACTGAGCAAAATGATTCCAATATTACATTTTTGTACTTGACTTTTCTTTTTGGTTTCTGTATGGATGAAAAGTGTCATACTTCAAAATTGGCCAGCCACCATTACTTTGGGCAATACTCACCCTAAAAAAATATTTGGTTTTAAACATAAATATTTCATCATTATCACTTTCCATTACACTCCCCTAAGGTAAATTTTCCAAAGGCTTCATTGATGTATGTTTCCTCAAAATACTGAAATTTAGATTATTTTAGCACCATGTCCTTAAATCAAAATGATTGCATACATTTCTTACAATTCCATTCTTGCCTCTCCTTAACTTTTATGATCTTCTTAGTGTATTTTCTTTATCATATGTTATTTAATTAGTAAAAATATAAAGTGAGTATATTAAACTATATAAACCTATTTAAAGTACTTTCACAAATGTTTGTATATCATCCATGGAAAAGTTTGAAAGGAATATACTAGTACTAGACAATGAGAATAGGATAAAGTTCTGAATCATCCATTTTGGCTAACACTATTAATCAGATTACATAGAGAAATTGCCACTCTGTTACTTCATGAGAAAACATCCCAGTTTTAGCGTTCTCAGAAAGTAAATTATCTTTTGTAGACTGTGTTTTTGCTATTAAAGAGTGTATTTTTTTAAAATTTTCTTCTGTAGAATTTATGATGATTAAAGATGTGTCTTAAAATGATAGATCTTTATTAACAATGAAATGGAGATATATTTGATGTGCAAATATCTATTACAATTACTGCATTCCGTCAGATTTATATTAATAGGTAAAATATAGGGCATTGAAATAGAATTTAAAAAGTAGTTAGAAATGACTTAAATCTTATTTAACTTGGGAACTAGAATTTAAGACAGTTTGAATATTTTCTGCATGTTATTTTTCTAGACAATTTAACATTTAATTTTCAAGGACAATATCAATCATTTCACTTATGATAGAAACACAATGTGAAGAAAATTTCACTTTTTGCACGGATCTTTATACATGACCTTAACCAGCTTAATATATGTTTTAAAATGATTATGGTAATTTATAAAACTTTTTAAGAAAGAAATTCAAATAATGTTATGTATATAATCAAGTAGCATTGAAAATATTAGAGTAAAATCAAATATGGAAGCATACAGAATTACACTGGGAAATTGAGTAGTTTCAAGAAGACGACAGGATAGATTTTCTATTAATATATTTATCTCATACTCCATATCTACAATGACTTTTGATTAAGTTCTTCAAGTTAGTCCTAGGATAACACATAACAAACACCACAAGAAAGAACTGACTGTCTAAATGCTATTTGACAAAACATTTCTTTGGAGCAGAACCAGTTTTTAAAACTTTCTAGAAATTATTTATTCATTAAGCAAAAGTTGTGTTATGGATGATTCTGAAGTAGATGAAACACTTTACTGTAGATATATTGTAATGCTGAGTAGAATTATCAGACATCCGTAAGTTTGAGTCTTATTTTCTGCTGTTTACAAACAATATTGACTGATTTAAATAGGGCTAGATGATAACGATTATTCACGTTATTTTAGGATGGCTATAGGAAATTAAATATCTAGAATTTAACTTGAATTTGTATTCTTTTTATAATACTTATTTATATTGCAGATGAAGGAGCTTATAAAATGGATTTTCTGAATTCTGTTGAACTTTTTACATAGATTTTTGCCAAGGCTATGGGATATTTTTGGAATGTACCCCAACTGTATTTTTTGTTAAGAAGTACATTAAACAGTTTTTAGGATATTACTGTTAGGGAAAAGTTAGGCCAGCATTTTTACCTTTCTTAATCTTTAAAGTATTAGAGTAGATTTAGTTTCCATACAAATATCTAATATAGACCAAACTGTGAAATAACTATCTTCATTTATATTTTATTTAAACCATATAACTCTGAAAATATATATTATTACCTCCAATGTATATGTGTGGAACCCAAAGGAATATAGTCAGAGTCATAGAAGTAAAATTAAAAAGGTTTGATCTTACTAGTCCAAGTTCATTACACCCTAACCACCTCCTGAATCTACACGAGCTCCTATCCTCACCTTTAATGAAGCCCAGTGATTAACAGATGACTTGAATTTTTTTCGCTTCTCTAGAGGAGAAGTTCTAGAATCTTATATTATATCCAAATAGTATATACTACCCATGAACGCAACCTTGTTTATCTCCATCTATACGTCCTTTGAAACATGTAACTCACAAGTGAGTTTGGTTAGACTTGGAGCACTCTAGTGTCCATCAGTGAAGTTTCCTCCTTATTGGAAACTTGTTCTCCTACCGGTTTCTAAATACTCTTTCCTAGTTTTCTTCCCACTACTCTGTACCATCAAATCTCTTTCAGAGACCTCTCTTATGTAGTCTTACCAGTACACTGTTATTTCTCAAGGTGCCATTCTTGAACTTCCCACTTCATTAGACTTCATTAGACATATTCTTCTTGGGTTATCTCATTAACTACAATGAGGGATTCAAAATGCCTACTGCTAACTCAGACTTTTACTCCTCATCTCCAGATTCACATTCTAACTGCTTAGGGATATCAAAAATATTATGTCAAAAGCCAAGTGTAATCACATGTTCCATAGTTTCTTATGCTTTTGTGTTTCCTACTCAATAAACATACAACCATGTGCTCACTGCCAAGTCACACATCTTAGAGATATCTTTGACTTCTTCCTTTCCCATTTATTAATTTATTATTTCCGTATTATATTAAATTAGTATCATAGAGTTTTTAATATAACAGCAACTCTTCTCTGCATTAAGGGTTCAGTGGTAACACTCCCTGCCTTCCTGGAGATGTTGCTCCAGGTGATGAGATAGATATTAAACAGATAAGCTCTCCCTCTTTCTCTCTCTCTCTCCCTCCCTATCTCTCTCCCCCCCTTCCTCTCTCTCTCTCTCTTTTTCTCTCACACACACACAAATCCCATGAAAATACAGCTATGTTAAAATATTAGACTGCTATATTTAAAATAAAATGTCTTTCCATAAAAAACCAAACCAAACCAAAACAAAACAAAACTTAGAATGAGAGGTACTAGATTCCTGGATAGCATCTAATGAAACACTCAACCTAATAGGGAGGATCAGGGAAGGCTTCTTAGAGGAAGGGAAACCTGAGCCAAGATCGGAACTATAAGTATGAAGTTAACTGATTTGTGGGATGGAAAGAGAGACTTTCAGGTAGGGAACTGTAAGCGTAAAGGCTGTCAGGTCAGAGAAAGCACAGCTAGTGAGAGCAGCTAAAGGAAGGCAGAGCTGCTGGAGGGAAAGAAGCCTGGGGAAGTGTGATGACAGATAAGGTGGAGGAGAATAAAGGAGCAGAACATGCATATCCTAATAGACCTTATAAAGATTCTATGAGGAACAGTAAACTATCTGTGGGTTTTAGGCAAGGAGGTGATATAATCAATGTTTTTTAAAACATCCTCCATATAGTTAACGATTACATCTATCTCTATTAACACTTAAATATCCCTTTCTCCCCCTCTTTCTTTGTCATTGTCCTTCTCATTTTTACATGAATTGCTGCAACAGTATCCTACCTCTGTTCTGTCTCTGTGAACGCATCTCCTCATTGTCCTTGGGGAAATGACTAAACGTTGTTCTGTTACACACAGCAGTGTTTGTAAATTTTCCTAAAGTATATCAATCCATGGAGATGTTTTGAGAAGAAAGGATTTCATGGTCAACATAAATTTGGGAAGTACTCTGTAATCTATCCCCCATTTGGTATTTAACAGTGCAAATCCTGCAGAAAAGACTTTAATTACTTTTGTTTAATCAGGTATTTCCCAAGGTCAATTGACCTTGGTCTGTTACCAAACCAATTTCGGGTCTGCTTGCCGTACATGCAGCAAAGCCAATCTACTGACACCAGGTGGTGGCAAAGAAAAGTACAATGTTTATCTTAAGGCCAAGCAAGGAGAATGGGCAGCTCACGTTCAAAGACTCTAACTCCCCGATGGCTTTCAGGAAAGGGTTTTAAAAGACAGTGTTAGAAAGAGGGTTGTGGGCTGCATAATCAGCTCGTACTCAATTCTCTGACTGGTTGATGGTGAGGTAACAGGATGATGTTTTGGGAATCTCAATCATCAACCTGCTGGTTCCAACTGGTCTGTGGTCTAAATGGTGGTGGTCAGCATTCAGTCAACTTCCTGCACCTGGTGCAGACTTCAGTATCCGCAAAACAACTTAAGAATATGGCTCCAGATATTGTCTATAACCCTTGAGGAGGAACTAAAGGTCCTTGACTTTGATTTATGACTAAACTATTATTATTTTGTCTTGCTTGACTGTTTTCCTTTGTTTCTGCATTTTCTCACTCCACTGATTAAATCTGCTCTTTGGAACTCAGGGAAGGCTTAGGAGGCAAAGCTTCTCTACAAAACAAAACAAAACAAAAGGCGGGGGATATGGGGCATGGGCTGTCCCTCGGAAGGCCCCACAGGGTCCTGCTCGGTTTCAAGTCTTCTCTTTTCTCCTATTAAGAATTACTAACATCCTTCAATACCAATATTCTTCAGAACTTACTTTTGAATCATTGCCTACAGCATGAAGTCTAACTGCCCCAATAAGGCATTCAGGGCTCTAGTTTTAGGACTTGTTTCCTTCTTCCCTTTATATTTTCACTCACAACACATGCCCAACTACAGATCTGTAGAAATGGTCATAGTTCCCTGAACTTCCCCTATGCTATTTCAGAATATGTTTTTCTTCAAAATGCTCCTCTGTTATTTTGTACTTGGCTAGCCTCTATTCCAGACAACTCAGTTGCCAAGTTCACTGAGATTCCTTCCCTTATCTTGCAATCAGACTTAAGGAGTCTCATTTTCCTCTTGGGCATACCCTTATTTTAAATTCATTACACTTTTTCTTTACTTCTAAAAATCGAATATTAAAGAGTAAACTCTGTGAGGGCTGAGACTACTTGTCTTTTCTTTGTATCCTCATTCACTAGCATTGTGCCTGGAATATAGGCCTGCAATTTAGTGAAAGACAAATCACTATAGCAAAAAGAAGATTAAGGAAAATCCTTTGAGAAAAGTTTGAAAGTTCATATGTGGCTGGATTAATTGGGAGAAGAGTCCTAGAGTAGGTATTATTTTAGGTGGGCTTGTAATGTCACACAGTATTTCTACAGAAGACAGATGGGTATTCCATGTGGAACTGGGATGTGCAAGGGTATATTTCCCCAGGAGACAAAGTTTACACCAGTATATGTGCTGCAGAGGTATGACTTTTATTTGCAGATTCAGAATTATATGTCTTTTCTATGAGTATGGATGAAGCCTGGAGGGATGTGAGCATGAAACTGTCATGAATGCTAATGTTTTAAAAAGATTCAACCAACAGGACTGACTTTAGAAGAGTCTGGGCATGAGGAGACTAGTTAGAATGCATAGAACAATATTCTAGGTCAGGGGATGACAAAGTTTTCTATGAAAGGCCAAACAGTAAACATTTTCATCTTGGCAGGGCCACAGGGTCTCTGTCACAACTACTCAACTCTGTTGGCGAAGAGCGAGAGCAGCCATAGATGATGTGAAATGAATGAGCGTGGCTGTGCTCCAATAAAGCCTTATTTAAAAAATAGACAGAAGCCTGGGCTTTTCTTGGAGACCACAGTTTGTTAGGTGAAAGTTAACAAAGGTCTGAAATGACTGATAGCAGTGCCAACGGAAAAGAAGGGATAGCTGTAAGGAAACCATAGCAGTGGCATACACAGCACTTATCTCAATGCATGTGGGTGGCAAAGAAGGAAAAGGAGTTAAAAATTATACTGAGAGTTGAGACCCAGTCACTGGAAGGCTGATGGTGCCACGGACAGAAATAGGCATGTTAAAAAAAAGGCTATTTGGGGAATGAAGATGATTAACTGTAATGGAAAAAGTCAGTTAACGGAGGAAAGCTGTACAGTGTGAGGAGCAGTGCCATTAAACTGTGAACAACACTGAAAACTCCAAAAGCTTGTACCACTTGGCAATGAGTTTTAATGAATTTGTTTGAACTTTTCAATTTTTTCATTATAAATAATGAAGAAGTATATGAGTTTCCTTAATAGTACAGCATGCCCAATGTGGTTTTATTAGCATTCTATACAGAATGCGTTGCTCTTTCACCCATCCATCTGGGATATAAAACAAAGTGCGCTATTATGGAAAGCATTTATTTTAGAAATAATAATCTATTTTTTGCTATAAATAAGTCTACAAAGTATGTTGTTTGACAAACGTGACCTTATTCTTTTTCCTTTATTCAAGACTTCAAAAGGATTTAATTTTGAATGTAAGCAGCCAAACTAAAATAAGATTAACTATAAACTATTTTTCTCCATTTCTTTTCCTGAGCAGGCAAATGTTACTATGCATTTCAATTAGAAATATACTTGTCAGGTGGGAAGGAAGAAGGAATAAAGTGAGTCAGCAATGGAACAGGACAGGCTTCTTTACCAAGTCTACTTCCTGAAAAATAAATCTAGAAATGAATTATTCAAAGTCATACTGAAACTAGTCAGCAACAATGAAATAGGGTTCAATACACCTGAAACCTGTCTAGGGGACTTAATTTTAACTTCTATTTCTTGAATTTCTATAAAATTTCCTTGTTAAAACAAGAGCCAGAAAGACTTTCCTTAAAATTCCACTTCATTATAAAGGGCCTGAAAACATTGCTATTGTTATTCTCTCTCGCATGGAAAGCTTTACCATAGTTAAAAACTGTGCTCCTAGCTATAACATCATATACGTGGGACTCCGCCGCTCATGGCTTTTTAAAGTTTCCTGTCCCTTATTTTCTCCATTACCATACAATCTCATTTTTAGTAACCTCTCTTAAAGATCTATTTGGATTTTAGAAACAATACAGGAGTCCTATCCCAAGTAGGAACATTGATCTAGAATGTTTTCCTCCTGTTGTGAGTCAAACTGAATGGCTTCTTCAGAAAAACCTGTATGTATTAAACGCTCTAATGAAAATGTGTTCTCTTTGAAGTTTTTAAAGAAAAAGTATAAAAGGGCTGTTTGCTATGCACTTGAAGATCTGTTGCTGGGCATGTGTAGTGATATTCAAAACACCATTTTAATTATGCCTACGTCTCCTCTTGTTTTGTTCTATTACGTGAAATAAAATTAATCATTTAGCAAATTTGCAGTGATGGTAGGTTATAACTTATTCTATTATTCTACAAACAGATCTGAATATATCTGATATATCATATTAACTACACTAAGGAAATATTTAAAATTGAAAGAGACAATGAAAACAACACCCATGTGTGCTGGGGAAATGGGACTGCTGCTGCTGTCTGACTGGTTTCTTATATAAATGCATGTCTTCAATGTTGTCCTAAATGTGATGGTGTTTTTAGGGTATCTGAAAATACAGTTAGTCAACTTTAAACTCAAAATGAAAAATAATACCTGATGATAGGATGCAGTGTTTAAGATTTTCCCTAAAACAATTAGATTAATTATATAAACTACTCAAAAGAGTTGAAGTATAAACAAGTTATATAAAATATCTATAGTAACAATCATCACACTGGGATATGAATACCCTTGGGGGGTCAGGAAGATTTTCCAAATGGTAAATGGGGACAGATAGTTTTAAGGAAATCAGTTTGCAGATTTTCAATCGCTGTATGTACTGGCATATCTCATTTTATTGTGCTTCACTTTATGGTGCTTCAGAGCTATTGCGTTTTTTATAAATGGAAGGTTTGTGGCAACCTTGATTCGAGCAAGTCTATCTGTGCCATTTTTCCAACAGCATTTGCTCACTTCACGTCTCTGTAATTAGATTTTGGTAATTCTCATGGTATTTCAAGCTTTTTCATTATTTTTATATTTGTTATGGTGATCTGTGATCAGTGATCTTCGATGTTACTATCATAATGATTTTGGGGCATCACAAAATGAGCCCATATAGGACTTAATCCACAAATATTGTGCATGTTCTGACTGCTACACTGACCGGCCATTCCCATCTCTCTCCCTCTCCTTGGGCCTCCCTATTCCCTGAGTCACAAGAATATTGAAATTAGACCAATTAATAAGCCTACAAAGGATGCTATGTGTTCAAGTGAAAGGAAGAGTCGCACGTCTCTCACTTTAAATCAAAAGCTAGATAGAGATGATTAAATTTAATGAGGAAGGTATATCAGAAGCCAAAATGGGAAGAAAGCTAGGCCTCTTGTGCCAAACAGCCAAGGTGTGAATGCAAAGGAGAAGTCCTAGGGGGAAATTAGAAGTGCTACTCTAGTGAAAACATGAACGATAAGAAAGTGAAACAGCCTTGTTGCTGATATGGAGAAACTGAGTGGCCTGGAGAGAAGATCAAACCAACCATAACATTCCTTCAGCCAAAGCCTAATCCAGAGCAAGGCCCTAACTCTCTTCAATCCTATAAAGCCTGAGAGAGGTGAGGAAGCTGCAGAAGTAAAGTCTGAAACTTGCAGAGGTTGGTTCATGAGGTTTAAGAAAAGAAACCATCTCCACAACATTAAAGTACCAGGTGGAGTAGCCAGTGCTAATGCAGAAGCTGCAGCAAGTTATGCAGAAGACGTAGCCAAAATAATTAATGAAGGTGGCTACACTAAACAACAGATTTCCAATGCAGATGAAACAGCCTTCTATTGGAAAAAGATGCCATCTGGGACTTTCATAGCTAGAGAGAAGTCAATGCCTGGCTTCAAATCAAAGGACAGGCTGACTCTCTTGTTAGGGGCTAATGCAGTTGGTGACTTTATATTGAAGCCAATGCTCGTTTACCATTCCAAAAATCTTAGAACCCTTAAGAATTATGCTAAATCTACTCTGCCTGTGTTCTGAAAGCAGCAACAAAGCCTAAATGAGAGCACAACAAGGTTTAGTGAACATTTTAAGCCCACTCTTAGGACCTACTGCTCAAAAAAAAAATTTTTTTTTTCCTTCAAATATAACTGCTCATTGACAGTGCACCTGGTTACTCAAGATCTCTGATAAAGATGTGCAATAAGATTAATGTTGCTTTTATTTAAGAAATAAATTTCATAAGACTATAGCTGTTATAGATAGTGGTTTCTCTGATGGATCTGGGCAAAAAGTCAATCAAAAACCCTCTGGAAAGAATTCACTCTTCTAGATGCCATTAAGAACACTGATGATTCATGGAAAGAGGTCAAAGTATCAATGTACACAGGAGGTTGGAAGAAGTTGATTCTAACCCTAATGGATGACTTTAAGGAGCTCAAGACTTCAGTGGAGGAAGTAACTGCAGATGTGGTGGGAATAGCAAGAGAACTAGAATTAGAAGTGGAGCCTGAAGATGTGACCGAATTACTGCAATCTTGTGAGAAAACTTGAACAGATGAGGAGTTGTTTCCAATGGATGAACAAAGAAAATGGTTTCTTGAGATGGAAACTACTCCTGGAGGAGATGTTCTGAAGACTGCTGAAAGGACAACAAAGGATTCAGAATATTATATAAACTTAGCTGATAAAACAATGGCAGGGTTTGAGAGGACTGACTCCAATGTTGAAAGTTCTATTGTAAGTAAAATGCTACCAAACAGCATGGCTGCCACAGAGAAATATGTGAAGAGGCAATTGATGTGGCAGATTTCACTGTTGTCTTAACCTAATAAAGTGCCACGGCCACCCCAGCCTCAGCACCCACCACCCTAATTAGTCAGCAGCCATCAACACGAGCAAAAAGATGATTATTCGCTGAAGACTCAGATGATGCTTAGCATTTTTTAGCAATAAAGTATTTTTTCTTTAAGATGTATATTGTTTTCAGACATAAGGCTCTTGCACACAATAGACTACAGTATAGTGTAAACATTACTTCTGCATGCACTGGGAAACCAAAAAAATTGTGTGGCTTGCTTTATTTTATGAGACATTCCCTTTACTGTGGTAGTCCAGAACTGAACCTGCAGTATCTCCTAGGTAGAGGCACCTGTATTCTTTCCAACAGGTGAGATGGTCGACCAGGCATCTTCTTTCCCACCTCCCTTCTCACAGTTGCCATGCTCTCATCTTACAAAAGAAAGGTAAATCTCTTACAAATTCTGGATTTTGCTGCAATGACTTTCATTTAATGATCTCGACTTATTCATGGTTCAATTCTCGTCAAATAATACATTGTCCCAGAGGAAAAAAAGCATTGTGCCATTAGGCATCAAACTCACAGCAAGGCCCCGTGCTTTATCTATCCATGTATCTATCAGTCACCTACCTAATATCATTTAATCATCTATGTGTCCCAACGTTAGAATTCAAAGTTAGATTGTTGTTGATGCGTTTATTTAAATTGGAAAAAAAAGGCAGGCTTTTTCTAACAGGAAGTAAAAATGATCTTGCTATTTTGTTTAACAGCAGGCCTGGCTTTGGGAATTAGGTTATATGTCAGATATTTTCCCATTACTTGAATGATCCAAAACATTAGCCCCAAGATTACAAAGTACATGATACTCCTCCAGCATTTTATACAAAAACTTAATGATATTTTAATTTTCTCAAACCGTTCTGTGTGCAGCTGGCTAAAAACAGTACCTCTAAGTGAAAAAGAAACGGGTATAAGTAATAGTTACTTTATATGTCTGGGTGAAGACTTTTTTGGAGTAGCAGAAGTTAAGGAAATAAATGATTTCAAGAAAATTTATTTCAAGAGAAATGAGCTTCAATCATTTGCTTTCACTGAAAATGAATAAAAAACTAATCAATATGTCAGCTGATGTGTGTCATAAAGAAATATTAACTAATTGGTGCTCTTAATCAGCATCTAGTAGCACTCAACCAATATGGTCTTATGGCAATTTTTTTGAAGGGATAAGGCGCACTGAAAAAAAATTGGGAAAATCTGATAAATTATCTAATTATTTTGATTACTATATACAACCTAGACAATTCAACTAAAATAAATATAAAACAACCTTTTCCATTTTTTACCATTTTGCCTCAATTATTCAGATACATTTAAAAATTGTTTAGTTTTTCTTGTACTGGCAATCCTCATCATTCTGAAAACCACAAAGATCAGAATTTGTTCCTTTTGACCAAATAACCTTAAAGACTTTTATAGTGGAAAGTCCATATTCTATAGTTTTTAGTACATAATAAATTTATCTGAGTGAATCTAATAGAACTTTAACAATAATTTTTTATACAAAGCATACCATCCCTTGATTTCCTTAGACAAATCAAATGCTACAACCATTTTTGCTAAAACTCATTGGTTAGAACACTGTTTTCCAGAATGTATACATATGATGGTTTTAGCTGGTAAACAGGCATAGAACAAAGTAGCATTGAATCATACAACTATTTCTTTAGCAATTTTCTTTCAATCTTTTTTAATGCATCAAGGAGAAAAATCAGTTTGTTGCTAGTATGCTTGAACATTGTTCTAACACCTTCCATTCTCTCTTGGCATGAGACAGAATTTAACTAAAATTTAATACTACTGAAATATTTTCACTGTTGTAATCAAATAAATCTATTAAGTCTTTGGGCTCTGAAGCCAGACTACCTTTGTCCAGCTGCTGGCTCTACTACTTACTAGTTTGGTGACCTTAGGTAACTTTCTCAACCTCTCTGTGCTTCAGTTTTCTTCATATATGGTAATACCTACTTTTGAGGGTATTAGACTATAATGAGATAATATTTATTCATGTAAAGAATCTCAAAAAGTTATGTCACATAATATTATAAGCTCAAAACTGCTAATTACTGAAATTTTTTTCTCATATTACTTTGTGTTGATTTCAGGTGGTACTGGTTTCTCATTTATGGTAGTATAAAAGTAAAATGATTAAAAGAAATATTTAGTAGATAATTGAATACTGATATAGGTATATTATAAAAATCAAAAATGTCATTTCTAAATAGTTAATCTGTACAGCAATAACTGTTGACATTTGGTCCTTGGGGTTTCCTTTAAGCACTTATAAAGCACTCCTACTTCCAGCTAGGAAGAAGTATCTTGTGGCATCATAATGTCCCTCCCTGAGAAAAACCAGATCTGAGTAAAGTACCACAATATCCTGTTTGAAAAGTTTTGGAAGATGCCAAGACAACCATGCCTAGAGAGGCTAAGTTTCCAATGAGAAGGACACCGTGGAGAAATTAGTCATCATTCTTCAAGCTGCTTTTCTTCTTAGGGCATTTGCCAATCCTTGCCTTTGTGTGAGACGAAAACACAGGCAAAAGGCCATAGGCAAGAAACAGAGAAGCTAGAAGAACAACTGGAAATGCCAAATGGCTGGAGAGATAAAAATCTGAGCTCATGGCTGCCAAAGCATCAGAGATTTGAGGGGCAAGATCCTAGAGAGAGGGTAGGCACAGGGAAGTGAACTGGACATTGTTGTTACTGTTTACATTTTATCAGCACCTGCTGAATTTTAAAGCTGGCAAGAAAGAGGCTAAGAAAATGTGAAAAAAGCCACTGCTCTACAGGGTCCTACACCCATAGATCAGGCATTCCATCAGCCTCCACTTAGCGGTGCTGGATGAGGCTCTGCAGGTAGGAATATAAGACCCGTACTTCCAAGACAGAAAGGGTCCAATGTATTCAACTTGCAACCAAGTGGCCAGTCGGTTTCCTTGAAAAATCGTAACATATTGGGGGGGTGGTCTATTTTGATCTCTTTTACTGGCAGGTAGGAAATTCATAGATGACAGTGTCAAATAGGCCTGGGTAAGTAGGAGAACTTACTGTTGGGCCACGTGTAGTCTCCAATTCCTCCACCATGTCCACTCTGTACGGGTGCCCACTGGGCCAGTTCTGGGGTTAGCCATCGACAAAATCTGGCTAACATCTACTAAGTCATTTTTCTCCTTGGTTTTTCTACCTCTTCCATGAGGGATGCACTCTGGTAGGTGTTAATGTGTGTACAAAAATCTTCCCACTTTGAGCCTATATCCATCCATCCACCAACTTGGCTCTATGCCAGACTTCCTCATTCAATCTTAGTTTTTTCCTTCCAAGATTCTGGCCAACTAACGAGGTCATTGCCACTGTACAAGAATCTAAATATAGTCTTACCTTGGGTTACTTCTGCTTCCACTGAAAGTGTGACAGGTGCATCACTTGCAGATTTGCCTATTGGAAGATTTTCCCTGTCCTCTGTCTTTCAACTCGCTCCCTGAAAATAGCTGTAATGCAGCCACCACCCAGTTTTGCTTGTATCCACACACCAAGATAAGGTAGGGTTTTCCCCTTCTTTTTCAGCTACTCATAAGTACAGCCCACATGGTCATAGGTACAGGTTGAGGTTGAGTGCAGATGCAGTCTGGGTGGGTGGTATGGAAATCTGGGCTATCTGCTATCTGCTTACTCATGCCCACATATCCTTCTTGAACTGATCCTTGATGTCCCACTTAGACCTAAACTAGTAATGGACTGCCGCTGGCCCTGTCAGACTTTATGACTGGACCTGTCTGATAGACCCTGTGCATAACGGGTACTCACGGTACTTATGGATGCATGTTCATTTGTTGCCCATAGACAGCCTTAGCCTTCCCTCTCTACCAAGGCTCAATAACACCTCAGGAGCTGTTTCTTGAAAGGTATATAATTTTCTAGTGCAGATCACATGGCCTTGCACTGCACTCAAGCCTCAAGGAACTGCATTATGATTCTCACTGAATCTTGTAAACACTTGTATCTTTTCAACACTGAAATCTCCAGCCCCATAGAGTCTGCCAGATACTGTGATCCAAGTCACGGGCTTCTTGTACGGCAGCCAGGACCTGCTGTGAAGCATTTTTTTCTTTCTTTCTTTTTCATTTTTTTTCAGAAACCCACTCAAGCCTAACAGTCTTCTGAGTCTCCAAGTATGTGGGCCAAAGCAGTAATTCTAAGTGTGGAATGTGTTGCCTTTAGAGTTCTATGAGGCTTTCCAGACATTATGCTTCTTTTTTTGTGATAGGGGATGCAAAACTGAAGCAATCTGACTCTTACTTTCCATACTATACATGGCCAAATTAACTTTCACTGTCCATCACTTTACCATTTTCCCTCTGCAGTACGTCAATAGAACTTAGGAATACCCATGTAAACCCATTGTCCTTATAGCATTGCCCCAATACCAATTCCCACCCCTACAGCCATCATTCAAATTATTGGATCATCACACCAGCAGAGGTAGTCCCTTCCACTAGGGAATTCCCCCAAGTCACTACCAGTGAAATATTAAGCAATTGGGTCACCACTTTTTGTTCCATTTTTTTCTTAGGATTGGGTTCTCTTTACCAGCCAGGCAACAAGTGAACCAGTCCCCAAATCCACCTTTATGCTTCTTTTCTTGAACTGCTCTCAGTACCAACTCTCTCTGTCATGTCATCTAAGAAGAAGACATCAATATATGATTAGACATAAAAGAGACTCATTGTGGTAAATGGTTGTTAAAGTAAAGGAGGAGGGCTTAAGAGGGGTGGAAACAGGCTTTACAACATGCTGGCAGGTCTGACATCTGTGAAAGGAGAGAGGGAAAGAAAACGGATGAGATAGGAACGGCTCATGTTGTAGAACTGCTCTGAGCAAGTTGATGGAGAGATCCTGAGGATGGTTTCTCATTAAAGGAGTGACATATTGGGCAGAAATGGTCTGCCTTTAGGACCCCTGACATACTCAGTCATGGTCTGGTGGCAGCCTGGAGAAAGTATAGTCTCAGCTTGAGCCCCATGGAGAATCTGAAGGTGTACCAGTTGGAGGGTGTCAGTCTTCTTAAAACAGGGGTCTTCTCAAAGGGAGATCTGAGTGGTGCATGTCAAGGACAGACAGACAGTACAATGGAACTTTGAAAAATCCCATAAAATTCCATGATTAAACGATACACTGTTTTTGGTATAATCTACTTCAGTAGAGGAAATGAGCTAAGGAAGAAAAGAAAAATAAAGCATGGTATTAAAATTGGGTAGAAAAATTTGGAGGAAAGAAGCAAAAAAGATAAAGTTATAGAATTTTTAATCTGGATAAAATAAAAGAAAGTCTAAAATATTTAATTTTTCAAAGAGAGAGTTGAAAATGGAAAAATTAAGACTGCATTCCTGGTATTTATTTATACAATTCATGTTTCAAAAAGATTTGATATGAAATAAAGTCAGTTATTTTAGAGTTGGAAATAGATGGTATAAAACATACTAGGATTGTGGTTCTATGCAGTCGTTCCTGCCCTTGTATGCGTGCTTCTTTTATGCTCTTTGTATCGAGAATTAAGACAGGAAAAAAAATTCTTGGACAGCTCTTAATAGTGGAGGAATGCAGCTAGTGTGAAAATTAATGAGATGTAAGAACATACTGAACAGAAATAACAAAAAACTGTAAAGATAAAAAAGAGACTGAGACCATTTCATGCAAAAAAATTGGAAATAAGTCTTGGATCTCTTTAAAAGTATTAAGTCTAAAGGAATTTTCCCACAATAAGCTTAAATATGGCACAATCTACTGAACGTGTATGACAGCATAATGGGAAGGAAGATTCAAAATACAATATAGGATCCTCTTCCAGTAATGATAGTGTACCTTCCATTGTACTACCCCTCCCATGGATAGTAATTATAAACATTGGACCAAATACAGTAAACAACTCTGAATGCAGTGGAGAGCAATGAAAAGAAGGCAGAAAGCGGAGTACGGTCCCTGCTGCAAACTTCTAGCATAGATTGCATCCTCAATTGTAATTTCAGAGGCTCTCTCGTTATATCTGAAGTGGCAGAAATAATAATGGCAGTGAGAACGCTGACAATGGTGGCCAGATAGAGCTGTCACGGTAAAATCTCTATCAGCAGAAATTTTTTTCAGAGCCTGTTTGTTAAAACCCAGGCTTTGAAAGACATCTTAGCTGGCCATAACGGAGAGGGCAAAACTCAGCAATATAGATTTCTGAGTCTTGAAGAGCCTTATTATGAGATCTTCTCCCTTCCCCCATCATGGATAATGACACCTTCCTCTCAGTTCAGAAGAATGAAGCGGAACTCCAACTGCCACAGCAACTGCAGTGGAGGCAAAAAAAGTTAGGAGTAGAACTGCCATTTCTAGGCAGCTTCCTGGTAGACTGGTCAGGCTTCAGCTGTCCCAGTGCAGCAGCAGCAAAACTAAGTCATACACTAGCCGAGTCTGTGGACAATAATGTTGCATCTTGGACACGTGCAAGTATGTAGGAAGGAGTTCGTTGGAATACACTGGACTCCCCGGAGCTGTGCAGTGGAGCTTATAGAGCAGTACAATTTGAAGATAGACGTTAACATGACTGGTTTACACACAAACTGGGGAGGTTTCTGATATAAAGCTCTGTGTACAATATAAAGATACTGTGTAGTATTTACAGAGGCTTTTAATAGTGCTGATTAATTTTGTGAAAAGAACTCAAATTTTAAGAAGAATTCCCAAATATCATAATTGTGGATGTTAACATTGACATATAAGCTCTCAATTGAGTTTTATTGGTCAACAAGACAGAAAAAAGATTTTAAAAGCAATGTTATCTTTTGTGCTGCATAGGTTTAAAGGAGGCTGCAGAAGTCTTTTTTGATTTGTGTTATATATTTAATCTGGAGATGAGATTAGCTAATGGTATCATGGAGGTGAAACTTGAAAATCTCAGTTTTTGAATGGCAGACAAAGGATGGCACTAGGAAAGCCTCGAAGCAGGAATCCAAGGATACTGGTGTGTAGAGCAAGGGCCCCAGGATGACAGTCAAGGTTAGGAATATGTTCAACTGCCCATGGATAAAAAACTGTGAAGTCCAAAGAGTACGTATCTAACACTGAGGTGAACGCCAAGGACAAGGTTTACAGAGCAGAGTGCTGATTTTAAAATGATTGGTTTCCTAAATGAGAACTTAATTTAAAAAAAGAAAGAAAGGAAGAAAGAAAATTCAGACCTGGAGGTAAATGAGGACATAAAGAGGAAAAAATAAAATAAAATAAACTAATAGAAACAGATCATACAAAAAGTTAAAAGCAGTATCAGCAATTGAATGAGTTGAAGTTACAAATGGGAAAAGATCCCGGTAAATTTCCAAAGATGAGAGAATTTCAGGTATCTAAGTAACAATGAAAATGTGTTTCTGTATGTTTGTTTCATAAGAATTTCCATATCTTGGGGAAAATCCAACTTTCTGTTTCTTGAATATGTGATGTGTGACTTCTGAGAGTATGAGACTATTAATTGCATAAATGCTTGATTATGCCAGCTATATTAGCTGTGAGTCTTTTCATTCTAAAGACCAAATACGGACATTAAAATAAAATTATAAACACAAAGAATAAATGCATTCAAGAATAAAATACTCTATATTTTCTAAACCTTCTGTGCATCTTGGTTGTTTTTTTTTTTTTAATTTTTATTTATTTACTTATTTATTTATTTTTGGCTGTGCTGGGTCTTCGTTTCTGTGCGAGGGCCCTCTCTAGTTGTGGCAAGCGGGGGCCACTCTTCATCACGGTGCGCGGGCTTCTCACTATCGTGGCCTCTCTCGTTGCGGAGCACAGGCTCCAGACGCGCAGGCTCAGTAGTTGTGGCTCACGGGCCTAGTTGCTCCGCGGCATGTGGGATTTTCCCAGACCAGGGCTCGAACCCGTGTCCCCTGCATTAGCAGGCAGACTCTCAACCACTGCACCACCAGGGAAGCCCTGTGCATCTTGTTTTGCTCATTGATTGTCAATACAATCTCCTCATTATCATAGATTCCATACTGATAATCATTTCTTAAAATATTATATTTTCTGTGATTAGTATATTTAAAAATTTAATGTGAAAAAACAGAAATGAAGGCAAACTGGATAAAATATGGAAAAATAAGAATGAGTTAAAAATATTCAAAATAACATTGTAATTAATATAATGCTTTTTAAAACATAAAAATGGAATGACCATATGAGCAGGATTATTATTTTAAAACACTGTTCCACATTCAAATCTTCTATGTATGATGGCGGAATCTGAAGATTACATTTCTATGAGAGTAATGTTTCAGTTCATTTGAAAATATTTTCATTTTTATAATAGGAAAAACTGATTGTTTTGGGGGGGAAAAAAGGAAACTAGCATATTCATTTAAGAAGATGGTACATTTGCAGCCAAAATTGTTCACTGATGTTTTATTGTTTACTTGAGGCATTTGTCTCCTCTTCTACCCCTATCCTTATTCTGAGAATGTCATTTCATTGCTTACTCAGTAAGAGCACTGAAATATACTTAAATGTAAAAACCAAATGGTTTTATTGTTTGTTTTCCTGTCAAAAGCAAATGTGTTTTCCTGAGTTATCTAGCAATTTGGTTCTCTTTAACTTTTCTGGATAGTATCAAACTTTGAATAAATACAAATCAATACTTTTGTTACAGGAGTTTTTAAAAATCTATCCAGTATCTCGAAATGGCTGAAGTTTTAACCAACAGTTGTAAAATTTAAAAAAAATAAAACTCTGCCTGCCAGACAGTTTCACATTTGGGAACTCGGCTTTGCTTCACATATCCTGGCATGAGAAATAAAGTTTCCACATTCTCAGAAAACTAATGGTAATTCCACATTGCTGTTTCTCTCTGGGGGTTCACAAGAGTATATATATATCACATTACGACCTCTCTCTGAGTTCATGTTCATTTAAAAACCTTTCCCTACCTTGAGCTTTATTTGTATTTCTCATTCCATATTAGTTTTCACAAACTCAGTTATTTTCAGGGAGAAAAATTTCTCTTTATACTATTGCTTTGCTAATTTTGAAAATCTCTCATTTGAAATTCTCTAAGTGACGGTGTTGGCAGAGGATTTGTAAAGGCATCTCAAAATGTAGGAAGCAATGTAGAACGTTAGATCTAATTTAAAAATCTCTTCACAAGATAACATTCTGATTTTAGACACCTGTTTTTATAAGAGCATTTCTACATACTACAATACATAAATGAGAGGCAAATGAACCCCGACACTCTAATTCTTTATAGATTATTTGAATTATTTGTGTTAAATGCGAATTAAGAATAAAAACAAATATTCAGCAATTTAATAACCTTGCTTTACATATGTGAGGATAAGTACTTTGGTGTAAATAATCTTCCTGCATTGATAAACCATTGGAAAACTGCAATACAAATTTCTGATTTACTGTATATTACTATCATAGAGTTTGTCATTAATAGCCAATAATTATATCTAATTAAATTTTATGCATAGCAACCAAAACTAGGTTAAGTGAAAATATATTTTTAATAAATGTTTTTTTAAGACAATAACACTGAATAATGCAGAAGTGACTGAATTAACCTTATTTGCATTTTAGCAAATCCAAATTAGTTTAGGTAAAACCAATTAGAGAATTAGAATATTTCCAAATACAACCTATTATAGATTCTCAAATATACTTTGACTTAGGATATATGGATCCTTCCATTTAATTCTGGAAATGTGCTATAAGTTAAAAAAATGAGGTTAAAGGAAAATGTGCATTTCTGTAATAACCTTTAAATATCAAAGTGAACAGATAATGTGTAACCACTGAGGGAGGATTCTGTCTACTCAATGTCACTGCCAACACAGTCCCTTATAAACTTAAGAAAAAAACTGCAGCAAAAGTATGATGCAAAAAATTATGGAAATTGAACAAACTTTTTTCCCCCCAAGCTTAACTATTTTGGAGAATTTATATTACAGTAGACTGCACCGGCTTATTTATGCACTCTTTTATTTATTTGGTTATTTATTCCTTTTCACTTTACTCCTCTGTCAGGAGAGATTGTTGCCAAAGTGCATAACATTTTTTATAGCCTGTCTTAAAGTATCAAAATCAGTATTAATAAATGCAGTGTTAAAAATTTTCAGTTCGGTTAAGTATCAGTGCCTGAACTATTACAATATGAATCAATATTAAGTGTGTTTTAACTTATTTTCCTATGTATACTGCTGATGAAATTTTTGGGTAACATCATTTATGAGCAAAATTTTTATTGTTGCTGTTGTTGCTATTTTATACGTGGTAAAAAGTTTCAGCAGACATCTTCCTGGACCATAAAAGTGAATTTTGATGTGGTAAATACACTAATGTCAGACAAGTATAGTATAAACACAAATAGTTTAATTTCTCATATTCACAGAGAAGCTGTCCCAAATGACACCTAGTAAAAAATTCAGTAGTTTATATCAGTCTAAAGGTTTTAAAAGAAGAGTCTCAATTGATGCTGGGGCCCTTGGGGAGTGAACTCAGAATGTTCCCCTCGTCCACCTACTACCTGGATCTTTCCTTGCTGTACAGCATTAACTGATGAGATAAACAAGTTAGGTTATTTTCTATATGTAGTAAAATATCTCTGCCTAGTTAGGGAAAACAAAGGAGTAAATCTGTTGATGAATAGTAAGGATTCTTCTGAATTACTGAACATAATGGAAGTCAAATGCCTGTTGGCTCTGTAGGGAAAGACTAGAAAAAGATTTTCTCTGCCATATGCAGTCATGAAGGGCTGTCTCACATACCAAAACTTTCTAAAATCTTACCGTTTGTGTTACAGTGAAAGCACACAATTTTAGGGCTCAGGTATATTCCATTAAGTTTAGTAGAATCAGAAAACCTGTATTACAGTAGCAGATTTGCAACTGATTGGTGAAGCAAAAGTTACTGCTACATGGATTGCCCCAATCACTCCATTGTATGAAATTCTCACGTAATTTAGAGAAGGTAGAAATACTCTGGCTTGCTGAATTTTATGAGAGGTGGTTTTATGAGGTCTGATACCTGCACAGAAGTAGGCATTGCCATATTCCGCCCCTGGCTCAAGGGAGAACACTATAAAGATTTATATACATAATAAACCACCCTTCCCCAACTTGAAAAAGCTTTTAAAATTCACCAACTCTTCCTCCCATCACCCATCATACATCCTATGACAGTATCTGTGAACTTTATCTAAAGAGATGAGAGAATCAAACCTGAAAGCTCAATCTTCACTGAAAATTTGAAATGATTATACTGATGGGAATCTTTTTATGTGAGGATTTATCTCTGATCTCAATCTTGAAGAGTAATAAGAAAAGAAATAATACAGACAGCTATTTTGATATTATATGCTTACTACCAAATAAAGAGGCAGAGAATAGAATTCTAATTCTTAGTGAAGACTTTTCATGTTATTATCATGAAGAAATCAACAATGGTTCCCCATGCACAGTAGAGTCCATGTACAAATGAATATAATTATTAAGAAATTCTAATTCTTCTCCAGAATCAGATTGAAGATGTTTAACGGCATCTCTGCTATAGAACAGAATGATGGATAGTATCATCATCATCAGATGAGTATCATCTCCCAGTACCTGGGAGAACTATGATTGTCTTGTGCTCCATCCTGATACTCACTGGAACACTTTGTCTAATATGACTTGGTATGTTCTATATGAACTACACTATATCTTTTGTTGTATGCCTTTACATCTTTATCTACAAATCCTAAAGTATTTTCCTTATATTTTTATTTGTATGCTTAGTATGCTTATCTAAAAGACATTTATATTTAACTTTTAGATAAATACCTAACAATTTGAGCATAATCTGAATAAACAGGAAATAGGATAAATTTTCTATCTATCTTTCATTTAAAAACAGAGGATTACATGAAAGTTCATATACTAAGACTTGTGACTTCCTGATCCCTTCTTCTCTTGGCCATCAGAATGTTCGCAAATAAATTTAATTCTCAGAGACAGGAGAGAGAAATTTTCCTTGAGGCTCTGCCAGCCCATAGGTACATAAGTTGCCCCCATGCCTAGAGAATTTCCAATCCTCCTTTTAGTGCACTAATCATAAATATTAGTGAATAATTAGGAATCATTAATTTGAGGAACGCTCTCACGGGAAAGTTAGAGACCAAAATACACAACAGGAAAAGTAAAAAGGATCTTTAAGAAAACAGAAACAATTCAGGGATAAAAAAATTTCAAATAATTTATTAATGTACTCAGAGAAATAAGAGAAGATATTATAAGCCATGAAACAAAATGAGTGTTCAAAGAGCTAAAAAGAACTGTTGGGGAAAAAACATAAATATGTGTGTATGTATGTGTATGTTCAGAAATTTTTTTAAAAAACTCATTTAAAAGGTTGGAAAATAAAATGAAAGAACTCTCCTAGAAAGTTGGAAAATTTAAAAATTGATGAGAAATAGCTGAGAAGTTAAGAAAATTAGAGGATCAGTATTCCATTACCTGAAAACAGTATTCCAAAATGAAACAGAGAGAAAAGGAGAGGTGTAAAATACCAAAGAAATCATTCAAGAAAATGTCTCAAAACAGTAGAACATGTTTCCTAGATGCAAAGAAACCACCTGGTGTCTGGTGCCACCTCTACCAAAGCATATCACACTGAAATACTGGAAAACTGAAGTCTGACAAAGAAAGGGTCCTAAAAGCTTCCAGAGAGAAAGAAGGTAGAGGTCACATGAAAAAGATCAGGAATCAGAAAGATAGCAGATATCTCAATAGTGGCACAGGCAGCCAGGAGAAAATAGAAAGCAACACCTTCAAAATCCTGAAGGAAATTGTTTCTAAAATATAATTGTATATTCAATCAACTATCAATCAAATATGATGGTAGAAAAACATTTTTTTCAGACATGCATAATCTCAAAATTATCTTCATCATCTCTTTTCTCAGGAAGTGGACGGGTTGAGGGACTCCAGCAAAATAAAGAAGTAAATCAAGAGAGAAAAAAAGAAACCTGTGTGGCGTAGGAAGCAGATTTAATGCAAAAAGAGGAGAAAGGAATCTCGAGGATGAGAGAGAAACGTGCTTGAAGTGGGACAACTTTGAGTCACAAGCCTCAAGAGCAGTCAGCCCAGATTGGAGACTTCTGGCCACCCTTAGATTTCTCTACGAGATCAAGTCAGTCAACTGATGTGTTTGAGGGTATTAAGGAGAGGTTGATACTAACAGAAGAGATTTTAGAATAAGTTACTGATAAATTCTCAGATTGCTAAGCAAATTATAAGAAAAGATAAACACCATCCTGATACATAGTCTTCACAACTTTATTTGCTGTAATTTAAACCATGAATATCAATTAAACTAATGAAATTAAATATAAACATATTTTGAGAAGGAGGTGAGGAGAAGTGTGAAGTTAGTGTGTGTGAGTGCGTGCAGACAGTGGTTTGAAACATGGAGAACAAGAGAGAATTTAGTCCTTAATTTTCATAGGAGGAAGCCAATATATGTTGGCTTAAAAATTTCAGAGTACCACTGTAAGCATATTATTTATAGATATGAAGATAAATGCCTAAAGAAAGAGCTGGAAGAATGGGATAAGGGCATGTGACTGCCATTGCTCTTAACAGGCTTTAGAGATCCATTTGATTGCTGAAAACTATGTTAAAAGTAAAAATTAAATTAAAGAAAAAGAATGGCTATGCCTCAATATTTGATATTACCGAACAGTATTAGGTTATCTCTAAGGTGCTGCCCTTACGGAAACGTCATTTTTCAAAGAATAATTGAATTTTCCAGGAAGTTTGGCTGCTGCTTTTAAAAGAATCCTATACAACTGTATTTTTAATTGGGAATGTTTCTCCCGTGGTTGCAAAATTCAGGCCACTGTAACTGCTTTGACAGCCATAGTAATAAAGCCAGCTTCTTAATTGAGATCATAGAATTTTAGATTTAAGAGAAACATTTGAAATGATATAGCCAACCTCTTCCTTTTAAAGATGAGAAAACTAAGGCCCAATGAAATTAGTGACAGAAATGGAACTATTTTCAGTTAATTATTATAAAAACGTGTCAATAGAGATGAACAGAAAGGGTCACAATACAGAAGCTATGGAATCAGACTCATCGGTTTTACATGCTGCTTCTACTCCTTATCAGCTAGGTAATATCTGGCAATTCATTTAATCCCTCTCAGATTTAGTTTCCTCATTTTAGAAATGAGAGAGGATAATTTATTGGATTAAATAAGATAAGGATTTATCCCTGGCATAGAATGCTCAATAAATTATAGCTTTACCAACAACAGAGTTAAGTGTGTACATCTGTTATGTGGGTAAAATATAGACGAGTTGTGTTCTAATCAGGATGACCATAAAATTTATCACGCAAGGTAGGCTCTTGAGAATGAAAGAGGGTGCTATTAACAAAAATGCCCAGATCACAGGTTTTGTGTTTTGCTTTTGCTTTTGGCATTTCCTGGTACTTACTTTAATTATTGCTTTTTTCCCAGTTTTACTGAGATATAACTGACAAAATTATAAGATATTTAAAGTATATAACATGATGATTTGATAATTTGATATATGTATACATTGTGAAAGGATTCCTCCAAGTTAATCAGCTATGCAATGCAGTGTTATCAACTACAGTCACAATGTTATACATTAAACTCTCAGACCCTATTCAACTTATAAATGAAAATTTATACCCTTTTGCCAATCTCTCCTATTTCCCCCAAGCTCCTAGCAACCACTTTTCTACTCTCTGTTTCTGTGACTTTAATACTTTTTCTTTTTCCAGTTTCCACATACAAGTGATACCATGCAGTATTTGTCTTTCCCTGCCTGGCTTATTTCACTTAACATAATGCCCTTAAGGTCCATTTGTGTTGTAGCATATAACAGAATTTCCTTCTTTTTTTAATGCTGAATAATATTTCATTGTATATATATTTTATTTCCTTTATCCATTCATCCATCAACAGACACGTAAGTTGTTTCCATACCTTGGCTGTTGTGAATAGTGATGCTATGAACATGGAGTACAGATATCTCTTCAAGAAAGTGACTTATTTTCCTTTGGATATATACCCAAAACTGGGATTGCTGGATCATATGGTAGTTCTATTTCTCCTTGTTTTAAATTGAGATTTAATTGACATATAACATTATATTAGCTTTGGGTATACAACATAATACTTGTATATACAGTATTGAGAAATGATCACCACACATAGTTAACAAAATTTTTTTTCTTCTGATAAGAACTTTTAAGAGCTACTCTCTTAGCAACTTGCAAATATGCAATACACTGTACAGTATTATTAAGTCTTGTCACCATGCTCTACGTTACATCACCATGACTTATTTATTTTATAACTGGAAGTTTGTTCCTTTTGACCACATTTGCCCATTTTACCCATCCCCTACTCTCTGCCTCTGGAAACCATCAATCTGTTCCCTGCAACTGTGTGTTCATTTTGTTGTCGTTGTTGTCATTTTAAATTCCATGTATAATTGCGATCATACCGTATTTACCTTTCTCTGACTTATTTCACTTAGCATAATGCCCTCAAGGTCCATCCATGTTGTTGAAAATGGCAAGGTTTCCTTCATTGTTATGGCTGAGTAATATTCATATAATATTCATATATATCACATTTTCTTTATCCATTCATCCTTTGATGAACACCGCTTAGACTGCTTCCATGTCTTGGCCATTGTAAATAATGCTACAATGAACATACATATGCATACAGCCTTTCAAGTTAGTGTTTTTGTTTTCTTTTGATAAATACCCAGAAGCGGAATTGCTGGATCATATTTTTAATGTCTTAAGGAACCACAGTGTTTTCCATAGTGGCTGTACCAGTTTACATTCCCATCAACAGTACACAAGGGTTCCCTTTCTCCACATACTCTTCAGCATTTGTTATCTCTAGGACTTTATTTATTTTTTTTAATTAATTAATTTATCTTTTGGCTGTGTTGGGTCTTCGTTGCTGTGTGCAGGCTTTCTCTAGTTGCAGTGAGTGGGGGCTACTCTTCGTTGCGGTGCATGGGCTTCTCATTGTCGTGGCTTCTCTTGTTGCGGAGCATGGGCTCTAGGCGTGCATGCTGCAGTAGTTGTGGCTTGCAGGCTGTAGAGCTCAGGCTCAGTAGTTGTGGCACACGGGCTTAGTTGCTCCGCAGCATGTGGGATCTTCCCGGGCCAGGGCACGAATCTGTGTCCCTTGCATTGGCAGGCAGATTCTTAACCACTGCGCCACCAGGGAAGCCCATCTCTAGGACCTTTTGATAACAGACATCCTAACAGGTGTGAGGTGACATCTCACTGTGGTTTTGGTTTGAAATTTCCCTGATGATTACTGATACTGAACACCTTCCATGTACTTGTTGGCCACCTGTATGTCTTCCTTGGAAAAATGTCTGCTTTGGTCTTTTGCCCATTTTTTAATTGAGTTATTTGTTTTTATGTTATTGAGTTGAATGAGTTTCTTGTATATTTTAGATATTAACCCTTTATTGGATATGTGGTTTGCAAATATTTTCTTCCATTCCATAAGTTGATTTTTCATTTTGTTGATGGCTTCCTTTGCTGTGCAGAAGCTTTTCAGTTTATATAGTCCCACCTTATTTTCACTTTTGTTACCTTTGCTTTTGGTGTCAAATCCACATAATCATTGCCAAAGCCAATGTCAAGGAGTTTTCCCATGCTTTCTTATAGGATTTTTATGGATTCAGCTCTTATGTTCAAGTATTTAATCCATTTTACTTGATTTTTGTGTAAGATGGAGGTCCAGATTCATATTTTTTCTTGTGGCTATCCAGTTTTCCTGATACCATTTATTGAAGAGACTATCCTTTCCCCATTGTATATTCTTGGCTCCTTTGTCAAATATTAATTGACTATATATGCATGGGTTTAGTTCTGAGTTGGCTCCTTTGTCAAATATTAATTGACTATATATGCATGGGTTTAGTTCTGAGCTCTGCATTCTTTTTTTTTTTTTTTTTAATGTAAGGGCTTGGGTGCTCTTATAGCTACTTTATTTATTTATTTATTTATTTATTTATTTTTGGCTGTGTTGGGTCTTCGTTTCTGTGTGAGGGCTTTCTCTAGTTGTGGCAAGCGGGGGCCACTCTTCATCGCGGTGCGCGGGCCTTTCACTATCGCGGCCCCTCCCGTTGCGGGGCACAGGCTCCAGACACGCAGGCTCAGTAATTGTGGCTCACGGGCCCAGCTGCTCCGTGGCATGTGGGATCTTCCCAGACCAGGGCTCGAACCCGTGTCCCCTGCATTGGCAGGCAGATTCTCAACCACTGCGCCACCAGGGAAGCCCTGAGCTCTCCATTCTTTTCCATTGATCTAGGTGTCTGTTTTTTATGCCAATACTATACTGTTTTGATAACTATAGCTTTGTAATATAGTTTTAAATCAGGAAGTTTGATGCCTCCAGCTTTGTTCCAAATCAGAAAGGAGAAGTAAAGTTGTCTCCATTTGCAAGTGACATATAATTATACATAGAAAACCAAAAACTGTTAGAACCAATAAAAAATTTCAGTAAAGTTTTAGGATACCAAATCAACATATAAAAATTACTTGTGTTTCTATACACCAGCAAGAAACTATCAGAAAGAGAAATGAAGAAAACAATCCCGTTTACAATAGTATCAAGAAGAATAAAATACCTAGAAATAAATTTAATCAAGGAAGTGAAAGACCTGTTCACTGAAGACCACAATATATTGATGATGAAAGAAACTGAAGACAAAACAAATAAATGGAAAGATATCTCATGTTCATGGAATGGAGAAATTAATATTGTTAAATTGCTCATATTACCCAAAGCAGTCTACAGTTACAACATAATCCCTGTCAAAATTCAAAAGGCATTTTTCACAGAAATTGAAAAACAATCCTACAATTTTTATGGAATCACAGAAGACCTTGAATACCCAGAACACAGATTTAAATTAGGACACCTGGGATGTAAGATCTTCTCATTGTGATGTAGTTGAATTTACACATAAAATGTGCAAGCAAATATCTGGTGGACAAAGTGAAGGCCATCTGAATGGTAGGTGAGGCACAGATAGTACCTGGAACAAGTTGGTCACAACTGCCAAGCATTCACCAATAATGACTTTGGAAAATGTTTCAGTGAAGGGGAAAGGTCTTGAACGTGAGATAATTTAGACATTTGAAAGATACAGGGGAACAAAGCCTACAAAAACAGTGAAGTTGGCTGAGTACTGTCAAGTTGTCTTGAGAGCCTGCAGAGGGATAATGCGAAGCTGAAGACCAGCAATTAATGGCTAGAGTTAAGAGTCAGAGTGGCTTTCTGGTGGCTTAAAAAGTGGCTTTTATTTCTTGCAGAGGAAGAACAGCCACAACTGAGCAGAAAACTGAAGGTTACAGAGCTCTAGGAACATTTAAATGCTTTGCCAAAGATCTATTACACTATGGTCAGAATCTTGGTTGAAAGAACTCTGGACCCTGAGATATGAGGTGGAAATATCTGAGTTTTTGTCCCAAGGATGTTGTCTCTGGAGACCCTCCTGAGCCTTCAGGGTTTGCCTAGGTGCTCACCCTTCCCTCGTAAGGGCATATCTGTGCTAAAGACACCGAAGAAGTTTCCTCCTCTCAGGACAACAGATAGAGGAGCTTCCTAAGGAGCTGTCCCCACTTCCTCTCCTGGACACTGGACCAATAGGTGACAGGGGAGGAAGGAGAGTATAGGCCCAAGAAGCTTTAAAAAATAGCTACCATGTCCAAGATTCAGAAGACTACCTCTGAGACTGGAATTTGATCAAGTAATCCAGAACATAAGAGAGGATAAGGAAGAATTCAGTGACTTTGGGGCACTTCCTGGGACACAGGATCTAACACCCTGGGGTAAACTCACTGCTGATGGGACTTTTAGAGACCTGGAAAAAGCAACGGTCAGTGCTGAGTGGGGTCAAAATGACTGAGTTGACCTGGCAGAGAGTAGAGCAAAGCATAAAGAGGTCTAAGGAAGTGGGCTTGTGGCAATGGATACATTATGTAAAGTCAAAAAAAGCACTGCAAGATTCTGTTGGGCATGAGAGCCTAGAGGACACATGAGGAGTGAGTTGCTGGGAGGAGCACCAGTATCATTATCAAGTTCATTTGTTCTGTAGACAAGGACTAAGAGTAGGAAAGGATGTCAGTCTCGGAGCTGAGTTCCACATGGGGATGACTGGGCCCTGAATTAGCAGAGGCCAGGTGGCATCACTTAACCACAAACTAGACCAGGAATCTAAAATTGTCTTAAGCAGCAAGGTGGTTGGAGTGGTAGAAAAAGGACTGACCCACAAAGAACTGTGGAAATGGTTCACAAAATAGGGTGTTCTGGAAAACAAAACAGATGGGCAGCCAAAAAGGATATTACTTAACATCTACACTCAGAATAAGGAAAGAATTAGAGGAGCTAGAAACTGAAAATATGATTTTCTGCTTAGGTTTCCATCCTGAACCAATTTTTAAACTTGAAATCTATTGACTAAACTGGTCTCTATGTTTCTAATTGGTCTAACTGGCCTCTACAGAGGAACTTACAACACTGCAGTGAATATAGATACTAATGATTCCTCTAGGTCTTGCCCAAAGGAAATGATGGCCAATTTACTCGGGGACACTGGAGAAAGTGGTTCCTATACATTTTGATAATTATTGGACATAAAGTCCGAGTTGGCAATGATACCCAGAGACTCAAAAGTATCATCATGCTCCCACTCTTAGAATGGAGATTTATGGGGCCAGGTAGTAAATGGAGTCCTGGCTGAAGCCCAGCTCACAGTGGGCCACCTTAGTCCACAGGATTTCACATTGATCCATTAAAGCAATGACATCGGGATGATCAGCCAGGATAAGCAAGAGGTGGTTAAGTTATTTAGAGCCTTGGTGTACCATATATATGTTCCAGGCTGTGGAAAATAAACTCTATTAAAATTCAATGACCTGCCACTTCAGTCAGTTTTTATTCAGGGTCATGTCAACCCCTAACCAAAATGAATGAAGCATGGCTCTTGATAGCCTCTTTGAGTTCCTGAGGCAACATGTTCCAGACCTGGGAATACTGCTCCAGCCTGACATGCTGGGTGACACAGATCTGAGTGCCAGAGGCTATCCAATTTTGAGTGGCACCTGAAGCACAAAAGGACTGTACAGCAGGTCTTGGCTATAAGGCAAGCTTTTCTGCCACTGGGTCAATGTGACACCTTAAGCCCTACGGTGCTAGAGATGTCAGTGATTGGAAAATATACAGTATGTTATATTTGTCAAGCCCCTGTGAAAAAAATCACAACAAAGTCCCCTGGGATTCTGGAACAAAGCCAACCCATCCTCAGCAGATACGTATTCACCTTTCTAGAAGTAGCTCTTGGCATGTTGCTGGGATTTTGTAGAGACGGATCACTAGATGATAGGCCAAAAACTGACCATGTATACAGGACTGCTCCTATAATCTGGTTTATGCCAGACCCTCTACTATGGTCTGCATGTTTGTGTCTCCCCCGAATTCGTATGTCACAATCCTAACTCCTGAAAGTTATGATATTACAAGGTGAGGCCTTTGGGAGATGATTAGGTCGTGAGGGTGGAACCCTCATGAATGGTATTAGTGATCTTATAAAAGAGGCTTCTGAGAGATCCCAGCCCCTTCAACCATGTAAGGATATGATGAGAGGTCTGTAACCTGGAAGAGAGCCCTCACCCAACCATGCTGGCACCCTGATCTCAGACTTCCAGTCTCCAGAACTATGATAAATAAAGTTCTGTTGTTAATAAGCTACCCAGCCAGTGGTATTTTGTTACAGCAGCTCAAACAGACTCGACACCCTCCAAGTCATTAAGGTTGGGTGGGCCAAAAGAGCAGTCCATCCTAAAATGGAAATAGTAATGATATAGCTGAGATTGAGCAGGAAGAGTGGACGTGGATGAGCTGAGTGAGCAGGGATTCCAGACACGCCAGGTCACCCACTAGAATGGACCAGAGCCTCTTCCCCATACTGGGTGGTAGGAAGTCCATACCAGTAGCTAACAGAAATGGAAAATTCCCGATTTCTGATTTATGGACAGGATAGTTTGATTTGAAGGCAAACGTGAAGAATGAATGAAGGCTACATGACAGTCACATTCAGGGGTGATTTTGAAAGACATTCAGGAAATATCTTCCCACTGGGCAGAACCGTGAGTAGTGTACTTGGCCATCTAGTTTATGTGGAAGAAAAAGTGGCTTAAGGTACGAATATGTGTAGATTTTTGGCAGTGACCAATGGCTTGACTGTCTGGTCAAGGGCCTGAAAGGAAAATTATTGGAACGGCAGACATCTAAATGTTATACTTTACCAAGGATTAAGTATCCAAGCTTTCAACTCGTGAAGAAAGGGAGACCTAGTAAGCTCATCATATTCAGAGAGTTTTCTCAATGTCGAAAGAAATTTCCCTTAAAAAATTTCAAAGTTTTCAGTTTGGATTTTAAAATATATATCTTTAAGTATAAATAACGTTCTAGCTATAAATGGTGGCATTTTTCTTGTGTGTGTGTGTGTGCATGTGTATGTAAGAAGAAAAAAAAAGTGTTTTTCTCCTTTTGATAGAAAAAGACAGTTGTCATAAACCATTACATGCTTGAATTTCTTCTGCTGTGGAATCTTGAAAAGGAATGTGCCAGGGCGTGATGGCATATATGTTGCCACTAAATTCTTTAATTATCACATTTCTTCATGGAGCTTAGTATTTTCTTGTAAGCAGCCACTGCAGAGTGGGATCTCAGTGATCCAAAAAATTAGAGTTGCCTCAAAATGCTTAATATCAGAATTTCTTTAAGCGTCTGTTAAAGTTTCAGTTTTTTGAACTTTACTTTTCTTGTTAATTTAATTTCTTATTAGTTGGGAGCATTATTTTCAGACTTTCAGAGTTGACATACCTACAATATTTTATGCAATTACTCATGTTTTCTGTATAACAGATGGGAAACCAGATATTATTTCAAAGCAACTTCACCCTCATGGTGCACATTTCCATACAACCTGATTATACACCATTGTGACAGACTAAGAAAAGGAGATATTTTCTCAAATGATAGTCATTTACTGTTAGGTGCCTAATATAAAGGTACCTAATGTGAAATATTTGTGCTTTCTTACGTACCTTAAATGTAATAATTCCTGTAAGTGTTGATGTTTTAAGAATTAGTAACACTCATCTTATGAAATCGTTATACATAAAGTTTCACAGAGCAGTTTTGTGCCTATGTAGGCTTTTTTCTCTACACTGGAGACATTTGATCACTGTTCTTCAATTTTAAGGAAAGAGACTGAACCACTGCAGTAGCATAATTGGTCCTCTAACAGTCACTCTTCCTACTAAGCTTTCAAACCTGTTGCTTCCTAAACTTCCTAAAGTGTGCGTCCAAAGCTTCTTTTTTTTGCTTCAATATAACTCCCTTTATTCCTTCCTCCTTTATGATAATATTGTCATACAAATTATATCTTTATACATTATAAGCACATTGTTTTATAATATGCCAATTTTTTTTTAACTTTTTAATTTACATTGGAGTATAGTTGATTAACAATGTTGTGTTAGTTTCAGGTGTACAGCAAAGTGATTCAGTTACACATATACTTGTATCTATTCTTTTTCAAATTCTTTTCCCATTTAGGTTGTTACATAATATTGAGCAAAGTTCCCTGTGCTATACAGTAGGTCCTTGTTGGTTATCCATTTTAAATATAACAGTGTGTACATGTCAATCCCAAACCTTCTAAAGTGCATATCCAAAGGTTTTAATGACATCTTAATGCATCCTACTTGGGGGTAAACCTCTTAGCATGACATTCAAGAACCCATATGAAATACCCTCAGCCCACATTTCCCCAGCCATACTTACTGAGTTTTTTATGTGACAGGAAAGTGGGGATACTGAGTTCCCTATTTTTTCTAATGTCCTTAAAACCTAGCCAGTGTCTTAGACCTTTGTGTTTCTTCTACAGTATCTACCGCAGTGTACAGGATATAATGGCAGTATAAATGTCATGGGCTAAGGCTTGATGGTTACCTTTTCAAGTGCATGAAAACACTATTACAAAAATGTAGATAATCTATTGAAACATAAAAACCTCAAATCCACATCCTGTTTTTTGCCTAAGATTCAGTATTCTGATTAAAGAACACTTTGGTGGGAGATGGAGAGTCTTCAGAAGGGGGAAATGTGTGTTTTTGAACATACTTGTTTCAGAATAATGGTTAAGTACAATTGAAAAAGAACTCGCCATTATAATCAGATATTTTATGGGTAGAATTGCCTTTGGAGACCAGCTTGGAAAAATTAACAGTTCACAATAGTACTTCCATAGTAAAAAGCTCCTGAGTTCTAAACGGCTGAATTAAAAGAAAAAAATTTAATAAAATCCTTTCATAATATGCGGATTGTCTATGTGTTCAATGACACCTTATATTTTAATTTACAGAGAGTCTTATGTGATATTTTTGTCATAGATAATATGAGAGCCAACTGCGAAGCATGTCTACACACTAATTCGGAAGCAAAGAGAGTTCAGGTTCTTTGGAGTATGCTCACAACTCTTCATGAAATCGTATTAGTGTATATTTGGATGATGATTCATCACCTTCCTACATTAGTAAAGTATCATATCATTCCTCACAAACATAAAGGCTTATCCACTTATTTATTCACCATACATTTCTTGAGTCCCTTCATACCAGTCACTGAAGATGCATGACAGAATAAGATGCTCTTTGCATGAAGCAGCTTCTAGAACACTATGGTAATCAAACAAATATGGCCACAAATACATGGCAGTTCAACAGAGTAAATTCAATAGTAAGAAACACGTACAGTGTATAGCACTGTCACAAATATGGTAGTAATTAACTCTATGGATGAATATGGAGAAGCTTTTCAAGCTATCCATGCCAGGCAGATGAGGAATACAAAGTGTGTGTGTGTGTGTGTGTGCATGTGTGTGAAACTATTCCTAGATGAAAGGAATGGGTATACAAAATATCTACTAAAACACAAAATAAGTTTAAAAGAGATGAAGCAAGAGATTTAGATAGAGATCATAACAAAAACAGGTTTTGTAAGCTAACTTAGGCTTTTACAGTGTAAGAAATCAGGGGTCATAGGCATTGTAAGCAGGAGAATCAGGCTAAGGTTTGTAGTTTAGAGGAATCACTTTGGTGGCAACGGAAAGAATAAAGCAGAAGGAAAGGGCAAGGCTAGAAGCTGGAGGGTATGAAACAGTTTGCAAGACAGTTGATGAGAGATTGAGTTAACATTTAAAAGAAAAGAATAATAGACTTGATAAATAGCAAGGAAGAGTCACTGACAGGACTCGATAATTAATTTGACATAGGGAAACTAATTGGGGAAGGTTCTGGCATGACTCTTAAGCTTCTGTTTGGGAATTAGAAAGAGCCACTGAAAAGAACACTCAAGAAAAATAACAAATTCAGGGAAAATATGATTAGTTGAATTCATAAAATGATGTACTTGAAACGTTTCTCAGAAATCTAGGTCAATATTTAGTGAATTATTTAATATGTACCTACTAAGCTCCATAAACATTAATATGAGTGGTCTGGGTTAGAAAAAGAGATGTAGTAGCTATTACTGAAAAGGTTGGGTCAAAATTATAGAAGGGTTGTTAATGCTAAATAAAAAATATTTTGAAGGATTGGTCACAAAGACATTGATGTCCAAGAGAAAGACAAAGAGGATCAATTTTTTTTTAACTGAGAGAATAAAAAGAGAAGTAGGAGAAGAATCAGAACATACTGTTATGGCATCTGTGGCTTCAGAATATTTAAAAAGAAAGACTGTCAAACTCACTTGAAACTTCAAGTAAGACAAAGAGAACTTCCTACTGAAGTTAGCAATCAGATCATTGTCTGCCTGTGCCAGAAGAGTTGGTGTAGTTGCTAGACTGCAATGACCTGTGAATTGTGGGTGGGGACATGAAAACTATTCTTCCAAGATGTGTGCCTGAGATGGAAAGAAAAAAGGCATCAGAAGTCATTTAAGAGCCAGAGACTTGAATAGGTTACAGTATAACAGAAAGAAACTGGTAGAGAGGTAGTGATTCCATTAGAGGAAAAAGAGGATATGATAAATAGAATACTTTTCGTGAGCTGGGAATTGGATGGTGTACATACACCTCAGTCTTCACTATAGGATATTAGAAGAGGAAAGTATTATATAGATGCAGATTTAAGAATGAAGTGGGCAGGGAAGCTCCCTCAAGGCTGCTGGGAAGCACAGGGTGTTGAGAGTGGAGGTGACGATACTTTTCAAGACCACTCTACAGAGGAGAAAAAGCAAGGCCACTTATGCCAGGACCCAGAGCAAACTCATGACAGCCCACGTCTAGAACTCCACCCTCAAATTCTCAGCAGGAACTCTTCTTTCCTGCTAGAGAACAGCGGCACACAAATCCTGGTTTGCTCCTTCAGTTCTTGGTTTCCTCTAAACGGTTCTACATACGCTGTCTTCAGCAGAAACAACAACTACAAAAATGTAATTTAAAAACTCCGGGGGGAGGAGAGAAGATGGCGGAAGAGTAAGACGCGGAGATCACCTTCCTTCCCACAGATACAGTAGAAATACATCTACACGTGGAACTGCTCCTACAGAACACCCACTGAACGCTGGCAGAAGACGTCAGACCTCCCAAAAGGCAAGAAACTCCCCTGGTACTTGGGTAGGGCAAAAGAAAAAAGAAATAACAGAGACAAAAGAATAGGGACGGCACCTGCACCAGTGGGAGGGAGCTGTGAAGGAGGAAAGATTTCCACGCACTAGGAGCCCCTTCGCGGGCAGAGACTGCGGGTGGCAGAGGGGGGAAGCTTCGGAGCCACGGAGGAGAGCGCAGCCACAGGGGTGCGGAGGGCAAAGCGGACAGATTCCCGCACTTCCCGCATGGAGGCTCGGCGCTGACCAGCACTCACCAGCCCGAGAGGCTTGTCTGCTCACCCGCCGGGGCGGGCGGGGCTGGGAGCTGAGGCTCGGGCTTCGGTCGCAGGGAGAGGACTGGGGTTGGCGGCATGAACACAGCCTGAAGGGGTTAGTGCACCACAGCTAGCCGGGAGGGAGTCTGGGGAAAAAGTCTGCAGCTGCCGAAGAGGCAAGAGACTTTTTCTTCCCTGTTTCCTGGTGCGCGAGGAGAGGGGATTCAGAGCGCCGCCTAAACGAACTTCAGAGACGGGCGCGAGCCGCGGCTAACAGCGCGGATCCCATAGCAACAGGGGCGCAGAGGGAAAAACGGAGAGACTCCCGCACAGAGGCTTGGCGCCAAGCAGCGCTCACCAACCCGAGAGGCTTGTCTGCTCCCCCGCCGGGACGGGCGGGGCTGGGAGCGGACGCTCGGGCTTCGGTTGGATCGCAGGGAGAGGACTGGGGTTGGCGGCGTGAACACAGCCTGAAGGGGTTGGCGCACCACAGCTGGCTGGGAGGGAGTCCGGGAAAAAGTCTGCAGCTGCCGAAGAGGCAAGAGACTTTTTCTTCCCTGTTTCCTGGTGCGCGAGGAGAGGGGATTCAGAGCGCCGCCTAAACGAACTTCAGAGACGGGCGCGAGCCGCGGCTAACAGCGCGGATCCCATAGCAACAGGGGCGCAGAGGGAAAAACGGAGAGACTCCCGCACAGAGGCTCGGCGCCGAGCAGCGCTCACCAGCCCGAGAGGCTTGTCTGCTCCCCCGCCGGGACGGGCGGGGCTGGGAGCGGAGGCTCGGGCTTCGATGGGATCGCAGGGAGAGGACTGGGGTTGGCGGCATGAACACAGCCTGAAGGGGTTAGCGCACCACAGCTGGCTGGGAGGGAGACTGGGAAAAAGTCTGCAGCTGCCGAAGAGGCAAGAGACTTTTTCTTGCATCTTTGTTTCGCGGCGGGCAGGGAGAGGGGATTCAGAGCGCCGCCGAAACGAACTCCAGAGACTGGCGCGAGCCGCGGCGGTCAGCGCGGACCCCAGAGACGGGCGTGAGACGCTGGGGCTGCTGCTGCCGCCTCCAAAAAGCCTGTGTGCGAGCACAGGTCACTCTCCGCGCCGCCCCTCCCGGGAGCCCGTGCAGCCCGCCACTGCCAGTGTCCCGTGATCCCGGGACAACATCCCCGGGAGAACGCACTGCACGCCTCAGGCTGCTGCAACGTCACGCCGGCCTCTGCCGCCGCAGGCTCGCCCCGCCTCCTCTGTACCCCTCCCTCCCCGCGGCCTGGGTGAGCCAGAGTCCCCGAAGCAGCTGCTCCTTTAACCCCGTCCTGTCTGGGCGGGGAACAGACGCCCTCAGGCGACCTACACGCAGAGGCGGGTCCAAATCCAAAGCTGATCCCCAGGAGCTGTGCGAACAGAGAAGAGGAGGGGAAATCTCTCCCAGCAGCCTCAGAAGAAGCGGATTAAAACTCCACAAACAACTTGATGTGCCTGCATCTGTTGAATACCTGAATAGACAACGAATCATCCCAAATTCAGGAGGTGGACTTTGGGAGCAGGATATATTAATTTTTCCCCTTTTCCTTTTTTTTTTTTTTTGTGAGTGTATATGCATATGCTTCTGGGGGAGATTTTGTCTGTATAGCTTTGCTTTATAATAGCTTTATTTTACTTCACTATATTATAGCTTCTTTCTTTCTTTCCTTCCTTCCTTCCTTCCTTCCTTCCTTCCTTCCTTCCTTCCTTCCTTCCTTCCTTCCTTTCTTTCTATTTTTTCTCCCTTTTACTCTGAGCCGTGTGGACGAAAGGCACTTGGTGCTTCAGCCAGGCATCAGGGCCGTACCTCGGAGGTGGGAGAGCCAACTTCAGGACACTGGTCCACAAGAGACCTCCCAGCTCCACGTAATACCAAACGGCAAAAATCTCTCAGAGATCTCCATCTCAACATCAAGACCCAGCATCACTCAATGACCAGCAAGCTACAGTGCTGAACACCCTATGCCAAACAACTAGCAAGACAGGAACACAGCCCCATCCATTAGCAGAGAGGCTGCCTAAAATCATAATAAGGCCACAGACACCCCAAAATACACCACCAGACGTGGACGTGCCCACCAGAAAGACAAGATCCAGCCTCATCCACCAGAGCTCAGGCACTAGTTCCCTCCACCAGGAAGCCTACACAACCCACTGAACCAACCTTAGCCACTGGGGACAGATACCAAAAACAACGGGAACTACAAACCTGCAACCTGTGATAAGGAGACCCCAAACACAGTAAGATAAGCAAAATGAGACGACAGAAAAACACACAGCAGATGAAGGAGCAGGGTCAAAACACACTAGACTTAACAAATGAAGAGGAAATAGGTAGTCTACCTGAAAAAGAATTCAGAATAATGATAGTAAGGATGATCCAAAATCTTGGAAATAGAATAGACAAAATGCAAGAAACATTTAACAAGGACGTAGAAGAACTAAAGAGGAATCAAGCAATGATGAAAAACACAATAAATGAAATTAAAAATACTCTAGATGGGATCAATAGCAGAATAACTGAGGCAGAAGAAAGGATAAGTGACCTGGAAGATAAAATGGTGGAAATAACTACTGCAGAGCAGGATAAAGAAAAAAGAATGAAAAGAACTGAGGACAGTCTCAGAGACCTCTGGGACAACATTAAACGCACCAACATTCGAATTATAGGGGTCCCAGAAGAAGAAGAGAAAAAGAAAGGGACTGAGAAAATATTTGAAGAGATTATAGTTGAAAACTTCCCTAATATGGGAAAGGAAATAGTTAATCAAGTCCTGGAAGCACAGAGAGTCCCATACAGGATAAACCCAAGGAGAAACACGCCAAGACACATATTAATCAAACTGTCAAAAATTAAATATAAGGAAAACATATTAAAGGCAGCAAGGGAAAAAAAACAAATAACACACAAGGGAATCCCCATAAGGTTAACATCTGATCTTTCAGCAGAAACTCTGCAAGCCAGAAGGGAGTGGCAGGATATACTTAAAGTGATGAAGGAGAAGAACCTACAACCAAGATTACTCTACCCAGCAAGGATCTCATTCAAATTTGATGGAGAAATTAAAACCCTTACAGACAAGCAAAAGCTGAGAGAGTTCAGCACTACCAAACCAGCTTTACAACAAATGCTAAAGGAACTTCTCTAGGCAAGAAACACAAGAGAAGGAAAACACCTACAATAACAAACCCAAAACATTTAAGAAAATGGGAATAGGAACATACATATCGATAATTACCTTGAATGTAAATGGATTAAATGCTCCCACCAAAAGACACAGGCTGGCTGAATGGATACAAAAACAAGACCCATATATATGCTGTCTACAAGAGACCCACTTCAGACCTAGAGACACATACAGACTGAAAGTGAGGGGATGGAAAAAGATATTCCATACAAATGGAAATCAAAAGAAAGCTGGAGTAGCAATTCTCATATCAGACAAAATAGACTTTAAAATAAAGACTATTACAAGAGACAAAGAAGGACACTATATAATGATCAAGGGATCGATCCAAGAGGAAGGTATAACAATTGTAAATATTTATGCACCCAACATAGGAGCACCTCAATACATAAGGCAAGTACTAACAGCCATAAAAGGGGAAATCGACAGCAACACAATCATAGTAGGGGACTTTAACACCCCACTTCCACCAATGGACAGATCATCCAAAATGAAAATAAATAAGGAAACACAAGCTTTAAATGATACATTAAACAAGATGGACTTAATTGATATTTATAGGACATTCCACCCAAAAACAATACACATTTTTCTCAAGTGCTCATGGAACATTCTCCAAGATAGATCATATCTTGGGTCACAAATCAAGCCTTGGTAAATTTAAGAAAATTGAAATCGTATCAAGTATCTTTTCCGACCACAACGCTATGAGACTAGATATCAATTACAGGAAAAGATCTGTAAAAAATACAAACACATGGAGGCTACACAATACATTACTTAATAATGAAGTGATTACTGAAGAAATCAAAGGGGAAATCAAAAAATACCTAGAAATAAATGACAATGGAGATACGACGACCCAAAACCTATGGGACGCAGCAAAAGCAGTGCTAAGAGGGAAGTTTATAGCAATACAAGCCTACCTCAAGAAACAGGAAACATCTCGAATAAACAACCTAACCTTGCACCTAAAGCAATTAGAGAAAGAAGAACAAAAAAACTCCAAAGCCAGCAGAAGGAAAGAAATTATAAAGATCAGGTCAGAAATAAATGAAAAAGAAATGAAGGAAACAATAGCAAAAATCAATGAAACTAAAAGCTGGTTCTTTGAGAAGATAAACAAAATTGATAAACCATTAGCCAGACTCATCAAGAGAAAAAGGGAGAAGACTCAGATCAATAGAATTAGAAATGAAAAAGGAGAAATAACCACTGACACTGCAGAAATACAAAAGATCATGAGAGATTACTACAAGCAACTCTATGCCAATAAAATGGACAACCTGGAAGAAATGGACAGATTCTTAGAAATGCACAAACTGCCGAGACTGAACCAGGAAGAAATAGAAAATATGAACAGACCAATCACAAGCACTGAAATTGAAACTGTGATTAAAAACCTTCCAACAAACAAAAGCCCAGGACCAGATGGCTTCACAGGTGAATTCTATCAAACATTTAGAGAAGAGCTAACACCTATCCTTCTCAAACTCTTCCAAAATATTGCAGAGGGAGGAACACTCCCAAACTCATTCTACGAGGCCACCATCACCCTGATACCAAAACCAGACAAAGATGTCACAAAGAAAGAAAACTACAGGCCAATATCACTGATGAACATAGATGCAAAAATCCTCAACAAAATACTCGCAAACAGAATCCAACAGCACATTAAAAGGATCATACACCATGATCAAGTGGGGTTTATCCCAGGAATGCAAGGATTCTTCAATATACGCAAATCAATCAATGTAATACACCATATTAACAAATTGAAGGAGAAAAACCATATGATCATCTCAATAGATGCAGAGAAAGCTTCCGACAAAATTCAACACCCATTTATGATAAAAGCCCTGCAGAAAGTAGGCATAGAGGGAACTTTCCTCAACATAATAAAGGCCATATATGACAAACCCACAGCCAACATTGTCCTCAATGGGGAAAAACTGAAACCATTTCCACTAAGATCAGGAACAAGACAAGGTTACCCACTCTCACCACTATTATTCAACATAGTTTTGGAAGTGTTAGCCACAGCAATCAGAGAAGACAAAGAAATAAAAGGAATCCAAATCGGAAAAGAAGAAGTAAAGCTGTCACTATTTGCAGATGACATGATACTATACATAGAGAATCCTAAAGATGCTACCAGAAAACTCCTAGAGCTAATCAATGAATTTGGTAAAGTAGCAGGATACAAAATTAATGCACAGAAATCGCTTGCATTTCTATACACTAATGACGAAAAATCTGAAAGTGAAATTAAGAAAACACTCCCGTTTACCATTGCAACAAAAAGAATAAGATATCTAGGAATAAACCTACCTAAGGAGACAAAAGACCTGTATGCAGAAAATTATAAGACACTGATGAAAGAAATTAAAGATGATACAAATAGATGGAGAGATATACCATGTTCCTGGATTGGAAGAATCAACATTGTGAAAATGACTCTACTACCCAAAGCAATCTACAGATTCAATGCAATCCCTATCAAACTACCACTGGCATTTTTCACAGAACTAGAACAAAAAATTTCACAATTTATATGGAAACACAAAAGATCCCGAATAGCCAAAGCAATCTTGAGAACGAAAAATGGAGCTGGGGGAATCAGGCTCCCTGACTTCAGACTATACTACAAAGCTTCAGTAATCAAGACAGTTTGGTACTGGCACAAAAACAGAAATATAGATCAATGGAACAGGATAGAAAGCCCTGAGATAAACCCACACACATATGGTCACCTTATCTTTGATAAAGGAGGCAAGCATATACAGTGGAGAAAAGACAGCCTCTTCAATAAGTGGTGCTGGGAAAATTGGACAGGTACATGTAAAAGTATGAAATTAGAACACTCCCTGACACCATGCACAAAAATAAACTCCAAATGGATTAAAGACCTAAGTGTAAGGCCAGACACTATCAAACTCTTAGAGGAAAACATAGGCAGAACACTCTATGACATACATCACAGCAAGATTCTTTTTGACCCAGCTCCCAGAGAAATGGAAATAAGAACACAAATAAACAAATGGGACCTAATGAAACTTAAAAGCTTTTGCACAGCAAAGGAAACCATAAACAAGACCAAAAGACAACCCTCAGAATGGGAGAAAATATTTGCAAATGAAGCAACTGACAAAGGATTAATCTCCAAGATTTACAAGCAGCTTATGCAGCTCAATAACAAAAAAACGAACAACCCAATCCAAAAATGGGCAGAAGACCTAAATAGACATTTCTCCAAAGAAGATATACAGATGGCCTACAGACACATGAAAGAATGCTCAACATCATTAATCATTAGAGAAATGCAAATCAAAACTACAATGAGATATCATCTCACACCGGTCCGAATGGCCATCATCAAAAAATCTAGAAACAATAAATGCTGGAGAGGGTGTGGAGGAAAGGGAACACTCTTGCACTGTTGGTGGGAATGTAAATTGATACAGCCACTATGGAGAACAGTATGGAGGTTCCTTAAAAAACTACAAATAGAACTACCATACGACCCAGCAATCCCACTACTGGGCATATACCCTGAGAAAACCATAGGTCAAAAAGTGTCATGTACCACAATGTTCATTGCAGCTCTATTTACAATAGCCAGGACCTGGAAGCAACCTAAATGTCCATCGACAGATGAATGGATAAAGAAGATGTGGCACATATATACAATGGAATATTACTCAGCCATAAAAAGAAATGAAATGGAGGTATTTGTAATGAGGTGGATGGAGTTAGAGTCTGTCATACAGAGTGAAGTAAGTCAGAAAGAGAAAAACAAATACAGTATGCTAACACATATATACGGAATCTAAGGAAAAAAAAGAAAAAAGGCCATGAAGAACCTAGTGGCAAGACAGGAATAAAGACACAGACCTACTAGAGAATGGACTTGAGGATATGGGGAGGGGGTGGGGTGAGATGTGACAGGGTAAGAGAGTGTCATGGACATATATACACTACCAAATGTAAAATAGATAGCTAGTGGGAAGCAGCCGCATAGCACAGGGAGATCAGCTCGGTGCTTTGTGACCACCTAGAGGGGTGGGATGGGGAGGGTGGGAGGGAGGGAGATGCAAGAGGGAAGAGAAATGGGAACATATTGTATATGTATAACTGATTCACTTTGTTATAAAGCAGAAGCTAACACACTATTGTAAGGCAATTATACTTCAATAAAGATGTTTAAAAAAAATAAAATAAAATAAATAAATAAATAAATAAAAAAAAAAAAAAAAAAAAAAACTCCGAAAACCTTCAAAAAAAAAAAAAAAAAGAATGAAGTGGATAGATTTGTAGAATTTTTTAATAAGGAAACAAATGTTTGGAAAAGTCTCTAAAGAGTACGGGACCTGATGTTGACCAGAGAGGACTGATAAATAGTACTATGAATTCAACTAAGCTAGGAAACCATGCATTTTTATTTAAACCATGTTTTTAAATATACTTACTTTTTCCTGTGTCACTCAATTTTTTCCAGTATAAGATTATGGATTAGGACCAATTCAGTGCTGATGGATTGAATACTGAGCTCCAACGATTAATGTTATAAATGATTTTGTGTGTTTGTATGTGCATTATATACATGTATATGTATGTGTATATTTATATGCACACATATATACAATATATGTATAGATACATGCATATATATGTATACACACATATTACCAACCAGTACTTCAGTGCACAGGGATACTGGACACCCAATAACAATACAAAAGAATTTGAAGAGAATTTTAATATACACTTTATTTGGTAACATGTTTAATAAGTAGTGGTGCTATAGAAAAATAAGTCTTTGGATCACTAGTCAGGGCAATTTCAACTCTGCTACATTCATACTCACCCAGCTGCCTATTAAATTTATTTCTTGTTATCAGCAGGGTACAGCTAATGAATGTTAACCAAAGAACACTTTTTAAAAAAAGGAAGCTCAAATAAGTCACAGAATTTGAAAAGACTCAGTATGAAACCCAGCACATTAATATGTTCACTGTTCTTTTCAATCATGTACTTTATTTTTTTGACAGATTTTGCTGAGACCCCTTTAAAATGTAGCCTTTGACACTATAAGAACCAAAATGTCTCATTTAAGATATTTCCCAGTCTTTAATCAATAAAGTCACAGAAGGTCTGCAAAATTATAATAATATTGCTTACATTAACAAGTTTTCCATATATATTTGTTACTTAAGTAAGTCAGGACTTCTTCACCATTTATTTTAAATTATCATCCTAAACTTACCATAAATCTCTTGATTTGGGACTTCCTATAGAGAAAGAGAAAGAAGATCATAGAAGGGCCCACATAATATGAGTTGGCTGCAAATCATATAGATTTGAAATGATATGCTGAGAGACTGAATGGCTTTGCTAACACATTGTAAAATAAAAAGTCAAATTTTGTTGGGAAGGGTTATCAAGGTCAATCAGTTAATTAGAAATAATGAAAAGCCTAAAGCTGAACTTACACATCTATCAATTGGTAGAGTCAAAATATTTTAAGCAAAGACAATCTTAAAACCATATACGTTAAGCAAAGCATTTATTAACCAAAATTACAACAGCACTGGATTTATCAAACCCCCAAATCTTCTTGTTATAACAATCTACGTACATTTTCGAATTTAAAAGACTTCCTTAAAGCTGTGAATCAAAAACCATAATGGTAAAGGGCTCTCCACCCTCTCTCCCTCCATCTCTTCCCCCCTTCCTTCCTTCCCACCCTCTCTTCCCCCACCCTTTTCTCTCTCTTTCTTTCTAAAGTTTCCAACCCACTGTAAACAAATACTTCTGTAAAATGCAAGATGTTCACTACTGATTCCCGCCAATTTCTATCGAATCCCCTTATTTGTGTGACAATGCCCTCATCCTTCCTCTTTCAAAAAGCCATGTCTGTAACTGCCCCGTCCTTGTCACCAATAGTATCAAAATCTGTGAAGAGTCGGAGATTTTACCCTTGCAAGCTCACAAGTTAACCTGCCAAATTTCATAGAGGCTGGGGGAAGACATGAGACTCCTGGGTCAAAGACAAAGGACTTATTACTCAGAGCACAGCAAGCAGCAGAGCAGCATATCTGCCTCAGTTTCCCTTGTCCCAGGTCCCACAGGGAAACATAAATGGACCCCGAAGGGTGTCTTTAGAGGAAGGAACACTACACTTAGGGAACTGAGATCTTTCATAATAGGGAATTATCTTTAATAGGGAATAGTCTTTACTTCCTCTTATGGGAGTTATTATCTTTATTATCCCAGACAATAAGCATGCCTGTTCTTTGCTCTAGAGGGAGACACTATCTTTAACTTCAAGACTTTTTTGCTATACAAACATACTTAAAATGGGAGGAAGAAAAGCAATCAACGATTCTGCTCACAGAAATGTAAAAAAAGGTGAGACCCATTGAGAATTGGCTCACAACAGTGGGATTTTGACTTGGATATTTTCAAATAATTGCTAGCTGACTGGGATTTTTGCCATCCTGCCTTATTCCTCTAACTGAACGTAGGGTTCCAAGTCCTTTAACCTCAAGAGAAGGGGTCTTACCTACTGTTATATGTCTTTTTTGCTGTCAAGGGATACATCCATCTATAAAATCTAGGGCAACTAGGACACTTTTAGACAATGGTTAATTCTGTTTACTTGACTCTGTCCCGCAGAGAATGTAGGTGTTGTTTATATATTTATTTTCTGAAGTTTTTGTGTGTGGGTTATTTTGCTTTGGTCTTTTTAAAGAGTTGACATCCTCAGTGTATTTCTTTATGTAAGAATCAATCATTTAGGGACTTCACTGGTGGCACAGTGGTTAAGAATCCTCCTGCCAATGCAGGGGACACGGGTTCGAGCTCTGGTCCAGGAAGATCCCACATGCCGCGGAGTAACTAAGCCCATGCGCCACAACTACTGAACCTGCGCTCTAGAGCCTGTGAGCCACAACTACTGAGCCCACACGCCTGTAGCCCATGCTCTGCAAGAAGAGAAGCTACCGCAATGAGAAGCCCGCGCACAGCAACGAAGAGTAGCCCCTGCTCACTGCAACTAGAGAAAGCCCACGCGCAGCGATGAAGACCAAAAATAAAAAAATAAATTTATTAAAAAGAAAAAATCAATCATTCTATAGAAGATCCTTACATAGCTCCATATAATCTAGATGTCTTTGCTGTATTTTAACTTCATTCATTCTCTTTTCCCTAATCATAACTTTGGCTCTTTCTGCAGCCAGACCAGTCTCAATGATGAAAATTTATGAAGGTGTGTATTTAATCGTATAGGGTTTACTTTTTCTATTGCTTTATCTTGTTACATGACCCTTTATATTTAACTATATTTTATTATTAATGTGTTTTTATTAGTTTCTGAGCAGCAGGGATAAAGTGATAATGGCTGCCTAATTTCTCTGGTACATTGGCTAGTAGAGCACTGGTATATTAAGAAGATAAATAAGCATAGTTTGGTTGTTTGATTATGTTGCAGTGTTTTGTAATATTCAGAGAAAGCAGAGAAACTTGAAAGAAAAAAAAAGTCTTCTATTGAAATGATACAATTCTCATTTCTTAAAAAGAAAGTAGGCTTGTGTTTGTTTCATCTGCCAAATGGCTACATATTCTAATTCTAAGCCATATTAGGGCTCTGTGGAGCATAAACTCTATACTTCAGTTGTTTTAACCTTGAATTAGAAACGAGATACCATGGATCAGAGAAATATCCAAAAAAACAATTTATGGTGAAAGTGAGTTTGAAAAAGCAAGACTGGAAATTTAGGCTGCAGCTAGAAAAGACAGAAAACAATACCAAAATATTTCTTCTAAAAATTGAGTAACACTACTGTATTTATTCCATTAAAAAACAATTTATATTTTATTTTAAAAAAGTATTATCTATATAAATTATGAAAGTAGCACATGTTTATTTAGCATGTTTATTTAGTAGCACGTTTATATAGCTAGCAAATTCATGCAAAGTGCAAGGCAAATGTTCTTAATCTCCTTCCACCATACTGAATTAACCAACAATAACAGCACGAAGTGTATTTTTCCATACTTTTATGAATTCTCATATGGATATACATAAAAATGTGTACACATGTATGCATGCTTTATTGTTACAGTTGTTTACAATAAAGGCTGTTATACACATTTATAAATAAATTTTTATAATTTATATAAATTTCTGAGCTTAAAAATATAATGGCCTTTTTTCTCATTAAATTAATATGCATCTAACTCAGATTTGATATAATTACTAAACTCTGCCATTGATGATTGTTATTTTTTTCTTTTTGCTGCTATAAATATAACAAAATCCATACACATAAAAATCCTTGCAGTAAAAATTATTGCATATATGTTATGCTTTGGCTATTTATTTCTATAAGGTCGTTTTAAAATATGGGATTTCTGGGTCAAATATTATGGTATTTTAAATTTTAAAAGCTATTGACAGATTTTTTTATGCCAATTCCCAGTTTACTTCCAAAGATCTCCCAAATTTCTACTCCATCCATCAGAATGAGAATTCTCCCATCAGTACATCCTATTCCTGTTTAAAATTTTTGTCAAACTAATGTGCTATATTAGTTTATTTAATTTGTATTTCTGTGATTACTAAGATTAAGCATCTTTTCATATGCTGCTGGCCATTTAGACTCCCCTTGTTTGAAACACCATGTACTTTAGCCAACATTACTGGTTATTTGTCTTTTAATTAGTTTGCATTTGTTATTTTTATGATAAGCATAAGTGCATATTTGTTATTTTTATGGTAAGCATTAATTCTTTGTCTATCATTGTGCAAGTATTTCCCAAGTTAACCTTTTTCTATATATATACTAGTTTTGGGTATTTTTTGCCATACAATTAAACAAGTATATGTAGTGCCATATGCCTTCCAGTTTGCTTATGGAAGCTGAGATACCTGTATTGCATTGAATGATTTACCCATCTCTAATCTTTCAAGGTTTTTAATAAATGCTTGTAACATTATAAATATGAGGCAATCAGATTTGTAAAAATGTTTGTGTGCTCTAGAGTTAGCACTGTGCAGCTGTGTGAATTTGGGGAAGTTTCAGAGCCACTTTGTAACTCCCTTTCTTGTACTTATTTTTCCAGAACTTTGGATTGACAATAGACAAAGCATGTTCATATTCTGGAAATTCAATATTACATTTTCTCCTTGGTTAGGGTCCTTTTCAGCCAAGAGAAAGCCCTAATGACATATTCATACATCTTCACATCTTTCAAGGGCCTTGATTTTTCAAGATAAGAAGCTATCTGTGAAATGGGATTAATGCACACAAATAGTAAGATTTTCATGTATTATTGGAGATAAAAGATTGGGTAAGTGAACACTATGAATCAATATGAAATTTCAAGAATTATGATCAAATTCTCAGCTTATATAAAGTTGAGATCTAAAACTAACTTGAATTATGATAGAATAAAGATGGAAAAAAATGCAAAAGAATCTCAATTAAAATCCTGGGCCATGGGGCTTCCCTGGTGGCGCAGTGGTTGAGAGTCTGCCTGCCAATGCAGGGGACACGGGTGCCGGCCCTGGTCTGGGAGGATCCCACATGCCGCGGAGCAACTAAGCCTGTGAGCCACAACTGCTGAGCCGGCGCGTCTGGAGCCTGTGCTCCGCAACAAGAGAGGCCGCGATAGTGAGAGGCCCGCGCACCGCGATGAAGAGTGGCCCCCGCTTGCCACAACTAGAGAAAGCCCTCACACAGAAACTAAGACCCAACACAGCCAAAAATAAATAAATAAATTTTAAAAATTAAAAAAAAAAAAAAATCCTGGGCCATCTCTATTTTATGCATATGTCTATGCCTATGGTTATGTCTGTATATCTATATCATCTATATCTATATATATATAAATATATATATCTAATACATATCTATCTTATATACCTAATATATACCTATATATAAATATTGATATAAATATATAAGTCTATATCTATATCTATCCATACCAGAAGCACCTACTATATTCTAAATGTTGCACTAGCTGCTTTCATGTTAATCCTTATAACAACCATAAATCACTATGAGAAAAATCCCTTTAACTATTCATGAAAACTTTTTGAATTGTTTATTAATGAATTCACCAATATTGGTGAATTTCAAAGAATTTCATCAATGAATGGGGTGAGGATCCCCACCAACATTGGGTCAGGGGAACTGGTTACAACCTTCCAAACTTAATTCATAAGTGCAGATAGTAGATAGAGTAGAATTCATCAGGATTGAATGCTTTAGTTGCTCACCCACGGTTGAGCTAATTGTTTTTTGTTTGATTTTCCCTTGATATAAAATAGAGATCTCTATATCCAGTCTTGTTCTCCCCCAATAATTTCAGATTTATAACCAAATGAGACCCAGCTTCCTACTGAGTCTTTTTGATCAACTGCTCCTACAGAGTTGGTGATATACATAGCAAAGGCAAGCATTTAAAACTCTAATTAAGGCTCTTTATTCTCTGTTTAAAACTCTGCACTCTTTTTCTTTTACATTTAGACTAAAATATGGACTCCTTACCTTTGTTTAGAAAGCCCTACATCTTCTAACACCAGCTTATCTCTCCCACCCATGTCATATCACTCTCTTATTTGCTGGGTCTTCTCTAGACACACAGGCCTTTTGATTCCTCAGAAACAGCAAGCTTGTTCCTTCTGACTGGCCTGCGATTATCACCCCAGGGTTCCTTATCATGTATCAGCCTAAGTACATCCTCTTCAGGAAAGTCCTCCCTGTGAATCCAATCTGAAGTAGACACCTGTCACTTTCCACTGCTTATTTTTAATTCCATGTGTGCCAACATATTTTTGTGTATATACATTTTGTCTCTTCCAAATAGATCCCTATGAATTTTCCAAAAAAAAAATTTAAAACATTGTCCAGAATTTTACAATTAAGAGATGGAACAGAGATTCAAACACATGTAAACTAAATTCAATGCCCATCTGTAAACCAGTGTTTTGTGTAGATTGATAAGAAGAGGGTGGTCAAAAATGTGAAATGCTGCTAAGAAGAATATTCAAGTGAAATACACTCTAGGGTTTATATGAGTTAGTAAAAACTCATTGTTTGAAATTTGTATAAGCTGTTTATTTCCCTGGAGTGATGGGGGCAGACACCAGATTGTATTCAACTGAGGTCTGAGGAGTAAACAAGTTTTGAGGGAATCTACACAGCTACAAAGTTTGCCTAAGAATGAAAGGAAACATCTGAGATAGGAAAGACTTGAGTCTTAGACGTTGATGGGAAGGAACCAAAAGGAGATGCTGAGGTCACGAGAGTGGTGGGACAGATATTCCATTGAGCCAGGTTCTCATGAAGATGGAAGGAATGTAAGTGAATGAGAAGGATCAAGAAACAAATTTGCCATAGTTTGGAGAAAAGACAGACAACAGTGAGTAACAGTAAGTAATTTGGAGTTGAACAGACCTACTTTAAACTTTGGTTAATATCAGTTTCCCTCATGGCAAAATGAAAGGTGTAAGAGCTACTTTAAAGGGTTGTTGTATGGATTCGAGAAAATCAGAGTACAGTACGCATTGGATTGCTTAGCACGTAGTAGGAACTCAGTAAGTGGTAGGTATCATTATGTAACTCTTAGCCATTTCCCAAGTCATTTCTCTGGTAAGTGCTGACAAAGATTTGAACCTGTAGTACAAAGCCTCATGACTTAATCACCATCTACTCTGCCCTTCAGGATAAAGTTCTCCCTAGAGATCTTCTTGTGCCTTTATCTTAAAAGGGAGCATGTTTTCTCCTACCTGCAAACACAGACATGGTGATGCTACAAACATGGCTGATATAATGTTTCACCTGAGGTGTTTGAAGGGAAAGGAGAACATGAAATGAGTTAGGAATGACTCACTGAGGGTATCATTACTAGTAAATAACAAGGTGGGTGCTCCTATTTATCAATACTACAGGATTAACTCATGCTACATAATCTAAGGGCAATGATCTTACTCTTCAAGAAAACGATTCAATTTTAGGTTGTCATATTTGTCCCTGTAATAAATACTTCCTTGGTAGCAAATGAGATTTACTCAAGAAAAGGAAATAATTAAGTTCAGAACATAGCAGATATGTAGCATCTTTTGCATCTTCTTTGGCCCTGCTTTTGCCCTGCTTGTTATTGTATCTTCCACATACATGTTTTCTCTTCTTCCTAAGAGCATGGACTTTCAAATCAGTACCATCAGATCAATTCCTTGATCTACACTCTATTATAAATACTGGAATTTTTGACAGATTACATAACCTGTGTGAGCCTCAGGTTATTCATCTGTAATAAGTGGAAATAAAACCATTTTATCATAGTCCAACTGATAAAATGAAATGGAATAAGGCAAGTTTCATGCCTTGTATACAGCAGGCAAGCTGCATACCCTGGATAGAGTTGCCTTTATCCTTTCTTGGTCCATTTTTTCCTAATCATGGGATTTTAACTATGCCTTCAATGAAGACAACTTTCAAAAGTGTATTTCTAGCTTCATATTTTCAATTGCATACTTTTTTATTCTTCAAAGACAAAGCAAATACTATACCCCGAATCATAACTTTTATTAGCAAACCATAACAACAAACTTTCCTCCTTTAAATCTTCTAGTATCTTATTTTTCTCATGATGTTTTTCAATTTCACCCTAATCCGTTTCCAGATATCGACTGTGTAAATCAGAATCCAGGCCCAAATCATTTTTAATCAGACATAATTATTAATCCAATGACCACTATCATACCAGGTTGGCACCTCGGAAATGTCTTGACAGAAGAAGTTCCATAAAACCTAGCAAATATATTTATTAATTATAGTTACCAATGAAAACTAAAATGTAGATTTGATGATGGATTTTGTCAGTTATCAACATGCTAATTATATCCACAAGATCACCATTGAAAATACCTTTGACTATTCTAGAATCATATATTCAAGGGAAAAAAAGACATTATACATTTTAACTGCCATTCATTATTTACATGGGTTTGTTGTGCTTGTTTCTTTTCATGAAAAGCAGTCACCCCATTTATATAATCAAATAATTTTGAGATAAAGCATATCTATTTTTTCATCAGTCAAATTTTTCAGGGGAAATAATCTATTTTTCTATTTATTTCTACAATGCCGTATCTAGAATTACCATTTATTTCCTAGAATAATATATTTATTTTCTATTCATAACATATAATTCCTTCATCATGAGCTTATGATTCACTATCAGCATGTTTCGTATTTATCAGCCCTACACTGCCATTCATAAAAACGAAAAAAATTGCATTTTCACTTAAAGAACCTAATAGCACACAATACTTCTTGTATTGATGGTCAATGTCATGCTACTTCTAACTATACATATAAAGTCAAACAAATTTGGATGTGACATACTGCTTCTCAAGTCTATATTCCATAAAATATTCATCATGATATTTTTTAAAATAAATTTATTTATTATTTATTTTTGGCTGCATTGGGTCTTCGCTGCTGCACGCAGGCTTTCTCTAGTTGCGGCGAGCGGGGGCTACTCTTTGGTACAGTGCGCGGGCTTCTCATGGCAGTGGCTTCTCTTGCTGCGGAGCACAGGCTCTAGGCACGCAGACTTCAGTAGTTGCGGCACGTGGGCTCAGTAGTTGTGGCTCGCGGGCTCTAGAGTGCAGGCTCAGAAGTTGTGGTGCACGGGCTTAGTTGCTCCGTGGCATTCATCATGATATTTTTCTGATCTCTATCTTCATTTTAGATATTTTTCTGGCATGTAAAGATTAGTAGTAAAGTGCTTTCATAGATACTGAAGAAAGAAACTCTATACATAAATAACATTATTAAATAAGGGAGTATTTATTTTAAATCGAAAAATCTTATTTAAAATGTGGTTAAATGTGGTTTAAATGTGGTTCTAATAACTAAACAAAAATGTTTTTTGTTTATTAAGCCAAACAAAAAATGTTTTCATTTAACAAATGTTATATATACTGCTAACTTCATAAACTTTAATATATTTAACATTACATATTGAAATCAACTCTAATCCCTGATTTAAGTGTAAAAGATAAAAGATTTATTTTTACAAAAACTTTGCTCCTTTCTAAAAACAACTCATAACATATTCAGATTAAAACACAAAATGTGTGGAAAAAAACTATAATTTTATGTCTGTATGAAATCGGAAGTACAATGAGAAAAATATTCCTTATCAGTTAAATATTTTTCATTGGTTAAATTAAACAAGGAATTCACATGAGGTTCTAACTGGTTTTATTAAACACAATAATTTTATATTAATTTATTGTTTAAAATGGTCAAAGGACTTCCCTGGTGGTCCATTGGTAAAGAATCCACCTTACAATGCAGGGGACATGGGTTCCATCCCTAGTCGGGGAACTAAGATCTCACATGCCGCGGGGGAACTAAGCCCATACGCCACAACTACTGAGCTCACACGCCTCAACAAGAGAGCTTGAGTGCTGCAAACTACAGAGCCCACGTGCTCTGGAACCCACGCCACAACTGCAGAGCCCACGCACCCTGGAGCCTTTTTGCCACAACTAGAGAAGAGAAAAAAACCTCACTCCACAACTAGAGAAAAGCCTGCGTGCGGAAACGAAAAGCCAGTGCACTGCAATGAAAGATCCCACGTGCCACAACTAAAGACCCGACACAGCCAAAAATAAATAAGATCAATCAATAATAAAATAAAATCTAAAAAAATAAAAATAAATAAATAAAGTGGTCAAGTCAGTTTCACTAGATACCGTCCCTAATCCTTAATGCTTATGGTGCTTAAAAAATGGATTTGCTTCAGAGGTTTCTGGATCCTTATTTTTCAAGAGACATGGTTAAGAAAAATATATTTGCCTGAAGTATAGAGCATATCAGTAGGGAATAAAAGTAGTATCTATGCACATACAATGTTAATAAAAGTAATTAATTAGAATCTTGATTATCAAAGAAGCAATTAATTAAGTGTAAACTGCTGGCTTCAATTTTGTAAAAATAAAGTTTTTCCTGTTTCTATTGGGAAAAACAAAACAAACAAATGGGCGATACCCTAGGTATTTTTTCTTTTGCTTAAAGAAGCAAAAACTACGGGTATGAATTAAATTTCTGAAATGATAATTAAGTCATAGAGCTGGCTCCTATCGAAACTACATACAGTGTTATCCAATCATAATATACAATGATAATGAAAATCATTCTTCAAGATTAATATTTACATGTATGCTTTATTATTATAAATGTCTATTTCAAAGACGGTAATATCGATGATAATACCATTGGCTTTCTTTATCTATATATGACAATTTAGGTAAACCTGAGATGTATGTCTTACACTAGGATCATAATTCTCTGAAATAATTTCTTGACTTTGATAAACTATGAGATCCACCAGGGCATGAAGTCTGTTCATTTTTGTTTTACAGTTATAGCTCTAACTTTTAGCATTGTGTCCAAACCAAAAAGACACTCAGTAAATATATATTAAACGAATGTATGAATTTGGAAATGATGCCTCATTTATTTGATTTTATTTATCAAGGATTTTAACAACATATGCATTACATGAAGCCTCAATTATTATACTAAAACATTAGTTTAGAAAGAGAAAGAAACACAGGGATCAGTAACTACCTTAAATAACACTTAAAAAGGAACTATGACTCGAAACTTCCAAGTTCAAGTCTGTATGGGCCCAGCCCCAAGAGACAAAGAAGCCCTTCCTGAAGATATGTAATTAAAAAGGGTTTCGAGAGAAGTTCCAACTTTCCATGGAAATAAACTCCACAAAATTATAGCTGTCCAGTTATAGCTGGTTTCACAGGCTCTCTAGGAGGAACTCACTTTTTGTTCTACAAACAAAACAATTTTGTTTGTTCCCCCTCCCAATTTAAGGCAGCAACTGAAAAATTGGGACATATTTCTTCAGTTTTTTGATTTATAATCAGCATTTTCTTTGTTGGACAAATGCCCAGTTCTTGCCTACTAAAATAGTAAGGGAAACAGGGAATTATTAGCTTATGTTGATTGTTTAAGCCCAGGCTAAAAAATCCAAGTAACAATGTAAAAGTTCATTTAATAAGGGTAAGAACCAAGTTAGAAGATCACAGGGAAAGGCACTTTGTCTTTCAAAAAAATTTTTTAAAAGCTATGGATATGGAAGTTCTATATTTAGTTTTTTAATGAATGTCCATACTGTTCTCCATAGTGGCTGTATCAATTTACATTCCCACCAACAGTGCAAGAGGGTTTCGTACAGCTGAACTAGACACAGAAGTACAAACAGACATGTGGACACAGGGGGGATGGGGAGCGTGGGACAAATTGGGAGATTAGGATTGACATAAATATACTACCATGTGTAAAATACATAGCTAGTGGGGACCTACTGTATAGCACAGGGAGCTCAGCTTGGTGCTCTGTGATGACCTAGATGGGTGGGATGGGGGATGGGGGGGAGGGCGGTCCAAGAGGGAGGGGATATATGTATACATATAGCTGATTCACTTAGTTGTACAGCAGAAACTAACACAACATTGTAAAGCAACTATACTCCAATAAAAATTTAAAAATAAATAGTAAAGAAATAAAGCACAAGAGATAGCTTCCAAAAAAAATAAATAAATAAGGCTATTGATAACCACAATTTTGTGGTAACACCTCTGGTTGTCTTGCAGAACTCTGACAAGCCCTGGGGAATCCTCGAAGCCAGATTATGCCCCAGGCCAATCTGATAGCCTCTTATTTTTCCTATGTGAAAATACAAAATGTAACTATCAATAATTGTTTTTTTAATAAACATGCCTAAATTTACTCCATCAAAGGAGAGCTGCTCTATAAAATGGATATCTTGGGAGAGGGTCTATTTATTCCATCACCAAAAAATTTGGAAAACCTCTTTTACTGTATCTTCTTGCAAATATGTGAGTCATGCAGAAACAAAAATCAATCTTAGAACTATGAAAAACACAGACTATTTGGGGGCTAAAAATGGCATGGCCTGATTCCATCACTTACATTTTTCATGAGTTTTGGTTCCAAATAAGCTCCATCTTTTTTCTCACATGAAATCCTAATTTAAAGTATAAAAGTCCAGCACTACCAGATGAGTCAATAAAATAGACCACAAACAAAAAGCTACTTCCTAAAGAGGTTTTCCAGAATGCCTAAAAAGATGGGACTATCACAGGATTGGCACTATAAACTCCCAAGTGACTACTAGGATACAGGCTTAAAATCATTCATACCTATTTTTTAATTGCACTTTATAAATTATGAGTGTACAGTAAATGTTAGGATTCCTAACTTTTTTCTTGCGTTAAAATACATAATTTAACATAAATAATAATGTACCCTTAGAAATAATTTTAATTTGTGACTATGCACCTATATTTGAAATGCTTATAGTTTTGAGTAGGAGTCAATAAACAAATGCCTGACTCTTCATTGTGCCCACATGATTAATCAGAAGCACAGACACAGGATGACTAAAGGGGTCTTAACTGGGGCTTGTGTCAGGTTCTCTGACAATAGGTTGGACCCATCTACACAAATTTCAATATGGTCTTTATAAGGAGTCATTTCTGACATTGATAATAATCTTCTACTAATATTTTAGATGAAATACCGAAGTCTCACCAAGGGAGTTAAAAAAGGGATGGTGTTATGTGGAAATGGGCAAGGAGTCACATATAGCAGAATTATAGCAATGAAAAATTAAAGATTATCTTCAGAGAAAATAAAATAATACATTTTCTTTTTCCTCAAATATAGCTTTAAATTGGAAGTCAAACTATCTTATAAAACTATGAAATACTCAAGGCAATTTTCTTAAAATATTAAAGTCAACTAATTAGAGGAAATTATTGGTATGTAATTCATTTTCAATAGCCAAAAACATAAGCAAAACTATTTCCTTCTTGTGTGTTTTCCAAATTTTGAAATGGTTATACTTCCTGAATTAAATGTTTATACTTCCTGATATACTTCTTAATTAAATAGGATAAATAAGCTCAACATATGCCAAGTTGGACCTTAAACACATTTGAGATTTCAGTTTACCTACCATGTAACATACATCACACTTAAAATTTAACATTAATATGTAAGAATACCTTGTACCTAGAAACTATGGGTGCAATTAGGTCATCTACAGTATAAAACCTCTTGATCTCACTACTGTAAGTTCTCCATTTTTCTGTCATTCAGTGTTAGAGAAGCATAAAATCAAATGCTAGAGTCTTAAAACCGTCACATGTATGAATCACAAATTTGTTGTAACCCATCAACAAATATTAATTGAGCACCTACTGTGCACAAGGTCCCATACAGGATACAAAGAGATAGTTCATGACCTCGAATATTACAATATTTATCGTTGGTGAAAAAGACATATACATGGAGTCTGTTAGGTTCTTTTTGGCAATACAGGTTTCCAAAACTATGTGAAAATATTTATATAAATTTCAAACAGGATCGTTAGAGCATTTAAAAGGATATCAAGTAAATGAGAGAATACTATAAACTGAAAGCCTTTAAAACTTTTCTTTCTGTTCTAAACATTAGCTATTAGGACATTATTTTCAAAGGATGAATTCCAATTAGAAACTGATCAGTTGTAGGCTTTACTCTGCAAATTCAGTGCATGTTATTGACTAATTGAGTGAAGAAAGGTTAAGGAAGAAAAAAAACAAACAATACAGATGATTCAAATTTGGCCCTTGATAACATAGGCAATGAGTTATTTTATAGCTTAAAACCCAATCATTGTTACAGAAGAATAATTTCAGAGTTGTCATGGCATTAAAATGACTTTGATAAGCATTAGAGCACTGAAACATATTAAAGAATAGAAGATTTATGTCTGTTTATTCAGTGCTTACGGAAAAAAACCAGGCAAGTGTTTTTGCTTCTGTTTATAGTCCCAATTATCCTAAGTACTTGGTTTAATTTGCTCTCTTCCTGATTAAATCTAAACATACATAAAGATCAGATGAGAATGCATGTTCCTGTTAAATGGTGATTGAGGATGAGCAGACATGATATATGGGACTCTTTTCATTAAACAGATATTTTACATGTTTATGGAAAAACATAAATATTATCTCTTGTGGCCAAAGAATTAAAAGTTACGCTTAATATGTTTACCTACTGTGTGAAATGCACAAGCAATTATTTAATAAAGCACACATACAGAGATCGTCGTAATATTAAAGTCTGAGTTATTCAAAACAGAACCCCAAATTGATACGGGCATATGTGAGAAGTGTGGGTCAGCAGGTTGATAACTCTGAGCCTTCAAAGTAAATCTGATCAACTGATTTAAAGTTCTCTTTGTGATTATCTGGATTTGGAATAAGAGAATGAAAGAGCAAGCCTATGTTTGTTTTATAAAATTTATACAGTGGGATCACAGAGAAGGAGTAAAATCATCTTACTGGCAGACAAATACTGACTATGAAAGTATTTTGGTTTCTAGTGTTAATAAACTTCATCTTATTAAGTAAGAACCAATAAGAATGCAGCCCCTGCTTCCAATGAATAGACTTAAAAGTATTTTAGCCACAGAGAAGAAAGAACTTATTTCTGATACAAGACCTTAAGGCATGCTTTTGATCCACAGATGGAGGCGGGCACTGTATGAGTTCTGAGAGCACAGGTCACTTGGTATGACCCCTATAAACTGAACTGTTTCTGAGTATTTGCATGATGGACTGTGGTCCAGCTAGACCAGTGACTCTCAACTGGGGGTGATTTTTGCTCCCTCCAGGGGACACTGGAAATGTCTGGAGCCATGCGATTGTCATAGTTTGAGGGGAGAAGGGGCATGCTACTGGTATCTAGTGAGTAGAGACCAGGGATGCTGCTATATATCCTATTGTGCATAAGACAGTCCCTCACAACAAAAAATTACCTGGCCCAAAATGTCAATAGTGCCAAGGGAGTGGAACTTTGAGCTGATCCACTGTATTCTCCCTGTTGACAAAGAGTTGAGGTTGAGGTCCCACCTACCGATAAAATTATGGTCCAAGAAAAGCCTAATTGTATCTAGCACTAGCTGACTCTCACCTGGCCTTAAAAATATCCTCCTTTAGTAGTACGGGGGAGAAGTTAGACGTGGGATACATGAGCAAATGCAAATACATCTTTTTTGTGAAGCTAACTTATTCTCTATTTTAACAGTGTTTTGGCAAGAATGCTCAGTTAACTCATGGGAGTGTATTCAGGTGACCAAGTCATTATGTTCTCTCCACCCATAAATCAAATGTTGACCCAGGGTTCCTTCAGAATGAGTAGAGAAGACGTTAAGATCCTCAATAGTGGAGAAAGTAGAAGGTGGCTATAGGAAGTCTGGGAAGAGTGGAGAGAGAGTAATTCATAAACTATGCAGGGCCATCCATTTTTACCTTCAGTTGTGTCAAATTACTTATTTGCACAGCGCTGTGTTATAATACGAGGCCCTTCTAGTTATCACTCTATACACTAGGTACTTACTCCTCTCCACGTTCTTCCAGAGACATAAGAAATGTGAAAAGGTCATCTTAACAAATATGTTTCAGGACGAAGATGTTGAGCAATGGTAAAGATGGTAACTACAGTCTTGTCCACTTCTGTCAGGGACAGACTATCCTTTCATTAATCACAGTAAAAAGAAGAGTGTTTGGCAGGTAGCAGGTGTTCAGTAAATGGTTGGTCAGATGAATAAATGGTTCATCATCCAAAACATGAACTCTCCCTTAATGCATTAATACCCCTCCTTTCTTTTATCCCATTGTTTTCAAGCCCAGGCTTTTCTTTCTTCATAGCTTTTCTCACATTCTTTTCTTCCTTTCTTTTCTGAATGTGACTCTGAGGAAGACACATTCATCCTTGACTTGGTTTCCTGATTGTTTCTCATGTCTTTAACATTAACATTCGTTTGACCCACTTGCTGCCAAATTACTCCTTTTAAACATGCCTCTCTGTGTACTTTCTACTACTTTCAGCACACCTAAAGGTGTTCTGTTGTCAAAAATGAAACTTTCACCTTTTTAGTTTTACAAATTATGTTTCATCAATTTGATTTCACTAATTAGCTTGGAATTCTACATTTTATTTAAACTATTACATATTTTAAAAAATCACTATTTGGCAAAATAGGGAAGAAGGTTAGTATGTCATAGAGTAGAACTGTCATTAGCTAGGAATTAAGAGACTTTAAGTGATAACCCAGGTTTTAACATTAAATAGTGTGAATTTTGATAAACCTCTTAGAGTATATCTGAGAGATGTCTCATTTAGACAGTGATTTATGTCACTGTGATTTAGAGGGAAGAAAGAATATTATCTGATAGTTGGATTCTAGCAAAAAATATTTTTTGCTCAATACTTTCATGAAGGAAAATAATTATGAAGAAACAAAAATTTGGAGATTCAGGGCCCATTACCTTCGCTACAAATAAGTCTTACGGGAGATTATGTAACAGAAAACATTCGGAGGATGAAAATAAATCTTCTGCCACATTGTTGAGGGGAAATTATTCTTTCATAAGGAAAAAGTTTAAAAGGGAAATATTTTTTCCCCACTCATCTTACCTTCAATCCGTCCAGCTGCCTTTTAGCAGTCAAGCAACCCATTATCACTATTATTGTGTTTGAATCATCATGGCCTCGAGATGAACCGCTTGAGGAAAATGGCTTGAAAGAAATACATACATATACACTGGCATCAGTCTTTAGTCTCTTCTTTTTAGTGGCATTGCTTTCAAGTCAAGTTGGCTTGTGTCCAAAACAAAACCAAAAAAAGCAACAGTTAAACAGCTGGTACCAATTATCCTAACTTCAGTGGGACTTCACGCTCAAGTGTCCAAGTAGCAAACTGGATCTATGATATAATGGATTTGTTATTTCCTAACTTGACCATGGTGCTGGTGCTCAGTTTGCCCACTGCCTTCTATTAAAAGTAATCTCCAGAATTATACAGCTACACTCTCACAACAAGCGTTATTATTTTTGTGTGCTTTTTATAAGCTCATAAAATTACTGTCTAATTGTATATACACACCAGTGGATCTTATTTTCTGGAGAAAAAACCCCACAAAACTGGATATAAAAGCTTGAACAAGTATTTGTCTGATAAGTCATACTATATTTTGACACTAGCATAGGGATATGGAATTTTATAAAGAGAAAAATACTATGATAATGAGCATAATGAAATGTACATCACATTATTTTTTCTAGCATCAAAGATTGTTAGAAATACAGTTCTTCTCAAGTTCACTTACAGAAAGGATGGAAAAACTAAGTGTTTTTTATATTGATATGGAGCATAGCATATTGATCAATACTACTACATTATTGATTCATTTAAAATATTTGTCTTCCGAAAACATACAATGACATTTTGTAACATATTCTTTTTTTTTTTTTTTTTAAAGATTTATTGATTGATTGATTGCTATGTTGGGTCTTCGTTTCAGTGCGAGGGCTTTCTCTAGTTGCGGCAAGCGGGGGCCACTCTTCATCGCGGTGCGCGGGCCTCTCACTATCGCGGCCTCTCTTGTTGCGGAGCACAGGCTCCAGACACGCAGGCTCAGTAGTTGTGGCGCACGGCCCTAGTTGCTCCGCGGCATGTGGGATCTTCCCAGACCAGGGCTCGAACCCGTGTCCCCTGCATTAGCAGGCAGACTCTCAACCACTGCGCCACCAGGGAAGCCCCTTGTAACATATTCTTATATTTATACTTCATGTTTTATAAAGTTGCCTCATTTTTTAAGGAGCTTATATTGCCACTCTAGCTGTCTGAGATGCTATTCTCTAGAACCAGGAATAAATGTTGGCAATATTAAATAGAATTTGGACATGAAAAATTCCAGTTCATAATTTTAGTCCCTAAGAAGTACAAGTTCTAAATTTGGCAAGATATACTGGTTTTAATATGTTCTACTCTGAAATAGAAACTCTCTTAAGTTTACTTTAGGAAAAAAAAAAAAAATCCATTGCTCTCCATTAAGACAAGAATCTCACAAATCACAAAGAGGATTTTGTAACTAGGCAACCAAGGTCAGCAAGACTGTGACCAAGGTTTGGAGAACCAGCTGAACACACACACCAGGAAAAGTGAGGACCCGTACCGCATGGAAGAAAATTAACGCTGTATTCTTTTTAAAACCTATAATTCCATTGCACTATGCAGGTGTACACTGAAAAACAGCTGATAAATCTGCTCCAGATCCACATTTTGAATAACAAATCATATTTTATTCAAAAGATTTTCCATTATAAATATACCCTGATCAGCCAAGAAACTGGAAAACAAACAAACAACAACAAAACCCTTAAACAGGCATTTTTCCAACTGGGTGATTTTACTTGAATAGTACCTGATTACTTGATCTTCCTAGGCAAAGCCACATGCTCATAAAGAAAGGAAAGATTTGCTAACTCCTGTAGTGGAGAATGTTAAAATGGATGAAATGCTTTCATGAGTTCTCATAAACTTTTCCAAGTAACTGAAATTGATGTGTGTGTTTTTTATATTGATATGGAGCATAGCATATTGATCAATACTACAAAATTATGGTACCTATCAGAATTCTAAAATCAAATACTGTTATTGATTTTAAGTTGATTGCATAGTTGTTGTTAGTTGTTAACAAAGTTGTTAGTTTCAAAATAGTTGAAATAGTTTCAACTATAGTTTCAACTATAATAGTTTCATAGTTGTTAGTTTCAAAATTAGTTTCAAAATTCTCCTGAGCCTGAAGCCCCAAGTAATTATGTCAGAAAGTTGTATTGAGTATTGCAGTCATTTGCACTGTTAGCTTTTAGAGTGCCTCATTGGGTAAGTAGTAATGTGAACAGCTTTAAAGCTTGCATGTAACTTCAAAGGTCTTCTAAACCTCAGCTGAATGGATTTGGTAGGCAATTTGGATACATTTGGTTACTATTCTGTTTGCTTACTTTCCATCCATTTTTTCCAAAAGCCGTGTTCATATATGGGAAAAGAGACTGTTGTTGCCTAAAGTGTGCACCAAAATGCTCAGAGAAGCTATTAAGTTATCCTGGTTGCATCGAATTATCATTTAGTTTTATGACATCATATTTAAATTACTCCAATCTAAACCCAATAATGAAATTCCTGATGCCATTTCAGCGATATGCACCTTGTCTAGGAAATATAGTACATATTGGTCAAAGAAATGAAAAGAATGTAGGATGTATTCACGGAATCAAAATTTCACGTTGTTTTCGCATGTCGTAAAGGCACAGGAAAGGCACAGATAAGCATTTTCTTTATCATGCATTCATCTCCTCTAACTCTTCCTTCCCACTTCTATTTTTGCCTATTGGCATATCTAACTTAGCTTCGATGAGGCCATAATTATGTGTAATCTTGTTGTTGGTTTAAAAAGAAACCTGTATATCACAGCAATGCTGTGTTCACTGGGCTTTTAGTGTTATCATCTCAGCACAGACGCGTGACCCGAAACTACAGGCAATGGTTCACGTCTTTCTATGTGATATTGAGAAAATATATTTGTGTGCCTATAAGCTTATAGGTGAATGCATAAGCTGCTTGGTTCAGCAGTATTTTCTGAACTTGTAACCCTTCCCTCTTAGCTGACCCACAGGAGGGAGTATGACTTTATAATTGCATGGACTCTAGACACATTTGAGAATTTATGCCCCGGTGGGAAGAACAGTAGGGAAGTAAGATTCAGTAATTCAGGCACAGGATGATAATTGACTGTATCAGAAGAATATCAGGTACCACATTAAAGTTCACATACACACCATGTTATCAGCCAGATTGTTTTTAATGCATAAGACAGTCCTAGTGAGAAAGCTGGATTCAGAATAAAAACCACTTATATATATATATATTTTAACATATTTAGCACTATGACTATGGACATCATTTTAAAGGCCTATTTCTGTATTTTTAGAACCAAATCTTTAAAATGTTATATTGTATATACATTCTAAAAGATAACTGTAAATTAACTAATGTTTTCGTAGAAATCAAATTTAAATGGAAACAAAGAATGCAGCAGAATTTTCAAAGAAATGATTCATAAGCCAAAACTTACCAAGAACATTATTAAAAGAATAAGAGTTTTCCCCTAATATATTTACTACATGTATCCATATATCCTTTAGTAACAGAAGTAAACTTCTTTAAAAATATTATATTCAAAAGTCATCCTTTGGACTAGTGAAAAAAATGCTGAATATTATTTTTGATGAGAATCGTGAGTTAAAAAACATTACCATTTAGTAACATAGTTTTTTTAGATTTTAATATGTAAATATATTCTCTTTAAACATGTCTACAATATGTATGTACTAGGCCTTTTATCTCACCATAAAAATGAATGTGTTTCAATTTATGATTATGTCAGATTTGCCATAAGGTTTTCATACATGACCAATTTTCACAATAAATGACATCTGTGAGCCAGATGGAATGAACAAAAAAGCCCCTTTACTTCCTGTGTTGCGCAAGAGGAAATAATACTGATCATTTTGACCTCAAAACAACCACAGTTTCATTGTCTGAAGATTACATCGTTTTTCACATTTGCTCCTAGAACAAAATGATTTCCACATTACCAGCTTTTTCAATAGATTTTATCTTGTTCTTGAAGGATTAATGCTTTTTTTAAAAGTACATATTGAAAGTTAGAAAATTTCCATACTAACGTGATAATAAACTATCTGGGCTTCCACGACAAACCTAGTTCCCTTACCACTATTTTATTATAACACTGGTAAATGACATAAAGATAAAGCAAATTTTAGCTCAAATTTTGAATTAAGTATTGATATTTTCATACAGTAGTGAAATTCAAAGCTTTAGAATTTATTCTTCAGAGTATCTAAAATTATGTAAGTCATACTAGAAAAACAAAATATAGAAATCTTCAATTTTCAGAACACTTCATTTGGTAAAATAAATTTCATGTAAATAACTTGACTAATACCTTTAGTATTTCATTTTGGTTGTTTTGTTCTAGACATAAACAAAGCAAACAGACAGTTGATATAAGAATGCATTTACTGGAGACATTGCAAAAGAAAGCAACAGTTAAGGACAGGAAGACAAAGACTTTGTAATACTAAAGAAGAAACATTAAAAAATTCCTTACACTTGTAAATGGAGAAAATGTATGAGAAAACAAATTTTTATGGGTTATGTGGCTCTTTGGATATGTCTTTATTTTTAGCACTTAATGCATAATGTAGAATATTTGCAAGTCACCATTTCCCATTAGACTGGAGTCTGCTAAGGTAGGGATAATGCTTCATTCATTTACGTGTTCTAAGTATTTAACAGACTGTTTGAAACTTAATATGGAGACAATGAAAATTTGATAAATGAATGAACTCCTTTTATCAGTTTTATCAATAGACACCTGTCAATATTACTTTGTGCTATTATTGAAAAATTAAATAAATTTCAAATAACAGAAATAATTTTGTCAAAAATATACTTAGTTGATGTTTGTCTTAACTAATCTATTAATTCTCAAAACAATAAAGAATTATTATTAAATGTTTTACTTTCATTTATAAACAAAATTACAATGGAATTGGTCTGGTTCTCCCACAATTCTTTGGTATTTTATTTATACATGTGTTAACTTCTTTTAACTGAATAAATTTTTCAATATATTGTTAATGATATCAATATATGTACAAATACTATTATATAATCAATAGTCTTTGGGGTGAAGAAGAAATATGGGGGCTATATAATTAATCATGTTGCAGACTTTACAGAGATAAAATGGCATGTTGCTAAAACTTAGTTTAGTCATTTGGTCAGACTAAACTTTGATTTTCTTTGATTTGAAAGATAATAGAAATTGCTGTGTTATTAAAAGGAAGAATGTTAATGTCTTTACTGAGTACTTAAGTCATTCTCAATTTTGTTGAACAATATCAAATTAATAAAATAAAATTTTCAGAGGCCTTGTGCAAACATCCATTACTGACCATCACCATAAATTCCAAGTGGTCTCAAGTTGTGCAATAGTGTATATATATATATGTGCATGTTTGTGTGTGTGTGTGTATGTGGTAATATATATGTATGCACGTATCTATCATCTACCTATCATCTATCACCTATCTATCTATCTATCCATCTATGCTATTCATTTTGATAGTACTTACAGCCATAACTATACACTGTTTTTCTTCATATGGACTTAAAGAAGACTACAGAAACTCTAAACAACTTAATCTGACATGAGATATCAAATTGTCAATATTTTTCACTAACATGTTACTTTTTTCTCACTGGTTTCATAGAGAAAAAGAAACATATTCCAACAATGCTTGACACATTGCTTACTTTTTTTATAAAATTATAATTATAAATAATTATGTATAAACACACATACATATATAACAAGGATATATTATCACCACTAGACAAAAATGAGAAGCAATAAAATAAAAGAAATTCCTTATATCCAGAAATGTACCCATAACCTCATGTTTTTCAGATCTATTCTATCCTGATCAGTATGTTTGTCTAATGGTTAAGCAAAAAAACTAACAAAATGCATAGTGGAATTAAAATAGATATATTAGATGTAAAATTTAGCAATATGAATCCCTAGGACAGTATTATTTATAATTATTACAGGATACTTGGAGCACAAGATATAGGTGTGATTAAACTGAAAAACAATCTATGGTTCCACATCTTGAAGGACAGGCACTAGGTGGCCTTAAAGTTTTAAAGATTCCCTTTAAATCACAGAGTTGTTATAATATCTGTCCTGGAATTGCTGCCAGTCTTTTATTTTCAAGGTATAATCACTACTCTTCGTAACACGTCTTCCAATACCTGGCCATAAATGAAGACCATCCACACAGCATCAAACTACAGAGGCTGCATATATTTTGACTGCTTATTCTTTTGTTTTTCCTTTTTACTACTTTTTGCGTTGGTTCGGCTTTTCAGTAGAGTTACACCATGGTATTCTGGCAAAACAGCACGGACTCTCTGTCTGACTCACACAGCATGATTGTTTCCAGAAGGGTAGAGATGTGATTTCATTTCCTCTTTTTTCCCCCCCTTTCTTTTGTTACAACTATATGGTGGAGTGAGTCTGGGATGCATATGATATTCCTAAAGAAATTGAACAACAACAAAAAAGCACATGCTGAGGAAGACAGAAGACAGTTATAGATGATAAGGTGTCACTTTTCTATCTGCTTTAAAAATGTTATTTATCCAATTCATTGTGTGGTGGTCCTGAGAGTGTACTGAATATTTGTATTGAGATTTCAATAAATTCCTTTGCCCCCAAATTAACTCCAATTTGCGAAGAAGGATGTGATAAGTCTATACACTTACACAAATTTTTCATACCATATTAAAATATTTGTAATGTTAGTTCTCAATTATTAAAGTTCCCAGTACAGGTTCACAGGGCCTTACACACAGACATATAGCAATTTCTAATATGAAGGGTTCATACTTGAACAATCAGAACAATGCAACAATTGACCTTTTGCAAATATTTAAACATAAATGAGTAATAGACTTAGGATAGCCATATGGTTTTAATTTCTTCAAATTACCCTCTGCTTGTTCAAACATGTAAATCAGGGATCAGAAATTGGCAAACTTTTTTTCTTAAAGGGCCAGAAAGTAAAATTTTCAGGCTCATGGGCATTAAGGTCTTGTTCATATCTACTTCTATCTTCCTTTGCAGTGTGAAAGCCACTACAGTCACTATGTAAATAAAGAGGTATGGCTATGTACTAATAAAACTTTATTTACAAAAACAGGATACCCACTGTAGTTTGCTAATCCCTGATACATATAACTATTCAGTATTATTGGGAACACAGAAATTGATATGATTATTTATATTACCACATCTTCTTTATCCATTCATCTGTTGATGGACATTTAGATTGTTTCCATGTCCTGGCTATTGTGAAGAACGCTGCTATGAACATAGGGGTACATGTATCTTTTTAACTTAGAGTTTTGTCTAGACAAGTGCCTAGAAGTAGGATTGTTGGATCATATGGTAATTCTATTTTTAGTTTTCTGAGGAACCTCCATACTGCTTTCCACAAAACGGCTGCACCAACTTATATTCCCACCTACAGTGTAGAAGCGTTCCCTTTTCTCCACACCCTTTCCAGCATTTGTTATCTGTAGACTTTTTAATGATGGCCATTCTGACTGGTGTGAGGTGGTACCTTATTTTAGTTTGATTTGCATTTCTCTAATAATTAGCGATGTTGAGCATCTTTTCATGTGCCTATTGGCCATCTGTATTTCTTCTGTGGAGAAATGTCTATTTAGGTCTTCTGCCTATGTTTTGATTGGGTTGTTTGTCTTTTTGTTGTTGAGTTGTATGAGCTGTTTGTATATTTTGGAAATTAAGCCCTTGTCGGTCAAATTGTTGGCAAATATTTTCTCCCATTCTGTGGGTTGTCTTTTCATTTTGTTTATGGTTTCCTTTGCTGTGCAAAAGCTTGTAAGTTTGATTAGGTCCCGTTTGTTTATTTTTGTTTTTATTTCTATTGCCTCAGGAAACTGACTAAGAAAACATTGGTACAATTTATGTCAGAGAATGTTTTGCCTATGATCTCCTCTAGGAGTTTTATGGGGTCATGTTTTATGTTTAAGTCTTTAAGCCACCCTGAGTTTATTTTTGTGTATGGTGAGAGTGTGTGGAATACAATGGACTACTACTCAGACAAAATAAGAATGAAATAATGCCATTTGCAGCAACATGGATGCAACTAGAGATTATCATACTAAGTGAAGGAAGTCAGAAAGAGAAAGTCAGAAAGACAAAAACAAATATCATGTGATTTCACTTATATGTGGAATCTAAAATACGACACAAATGAACCTATCTATGAAATAGAACCAGAATCCCGGACATAGAGAACAGACTGGTGGTTGCCAAGAGGGAGGGGGTTGGGGGAGGGATGAAGTAGGAGGTTGGGGTTAGCAGATGTAAGCTTTTATATATAGAATGGATAAACAACAAGATCCTACTGTATAGTACAGAGAACTATATTCAATACCTTATGATAAATCATAATGAAAAAATATAAAAAAAGTATATATATGCATAACTGAATCAATTTGCTGTACAGCAGAAATTAACACAACATTGTAAGTCAACTATATTTCAATAAAAATATTGATAAAAAAGAAACTGATATGATTATTGACTTTAAAAATTTCTTTATGAAAATTAAAAAAGTTTTAAAAGATAGGTGAAAGAGTGTGAGGCAAGTTAAGACATGATTTTGATCTGGAGTCAAAATAATCAGAGAGCCAATATTTAAACAATGAAAATTTGTGTCCATGTATCCTCAAGTAAGCAAATGTTGTTCCTGGTAAAATTCTGGTTTTAAGTCTGTAATTTATTAAAACAATATATTTTATTTACTATGTAGTTGTTTGAAATGGCCTCAGAAACCAAAAATAAGGAATCAAGAAGATAACCACAAGCTTAAAATATTCGTTTCTCAAATGTAATTGGCTTTATATAAATTGGAAGAGGAGATTGCTCTGGTAAATGTTCCTTTCTGCAATTGTTTGGTGCAAGGCTATGTATATATGTATATATCAAATTAGATCAATCAGATCAAACTTGTAAGAATAATATTAAATCTCCTGCATTCTAATTAATATTTTGTCTGCATGTCCTATCAATAACTAATAGAGGTATGTTAAAATTTCCCACTGTGATTTTAGAAATGTCTATTTCTCCTACTAGTTCTATAAATTTTTGCTTTATATATTTTGAGGCTAGGTTACTAGGTACACACAAATTTAGAATTGTTATATATTCTTGGTGGACCGTCTCTTTCATTATCATGAAATACCACTCTTAAAACTTGGGGTTCGGGCTTCCCTGGTGGCGCAGTGGTTGAGAATCTGCCTGCCAATGCAGGGGACATGGGTTCGAGCCCTGGTCTGGGAAGATCCCACGTGCCACGGAGCGGCTAGGCCTGTGAGCCACAACTACTGAGCCTGCGCGTCTGGAGCCTGTGCTCCGCAACAAGAGAGGCCGCGATAGTGAGAGGCCCGCGCATCGCGATGAAGAGTGGCTCCTACTTGCCACAACTAGAGAAAGCCCTCGCACAGAAACGAAGACCCAACACAGCCAAAAATAAATAATAAATAAATAACAAATAAATTAAAAAAAAAAAAAACAAAAAAACTTGGGGTTCACAGTGTTTCTTACATCTGTTACTTAAATTCCATTGATATTAGAAAATTCTCTTAACACTTCAAATACTGATTCTGTACAATCGAGTTTCTCATATCCTTGCAGTACTGCAAATTAAATGTGCAGTGTTAACAGAAATAAGCAACAAACCAATCTATAATACGAACAGAAAAGCGTCTTATTTTGCCCAAACTGAGGACTATAGCCTGGGAGACACAGATTCAAGAAGCATTTGAATTCTGCCTGACTACAAAATGGGGGAGGCTTATAAAGGCAAAAAACACAAAATTATGTAAATTGTTTGTTAAGGATTATAACTGGAGCTGGCAAGAATTAAGGGTGCTTATTAAGCAAGGATTGGTTGGGGTCTGAAATGACTGCATAGTTACAAGGGGAGACCTTGAGACTATAAGGCTGCAAAGGGCAGCTAGCAGATATCGTTTTGAGAAAGGCTGGTGGTGTCCTTGAGTGTGATACAGTTCAGAAAATTCAAGTTCTCAGTAATACAGGAACATACCTGAAACCAGGTCCACAATGGCCAACCAGCTCCATTTGAATGCCTAAACCACAGTCACTCCATTTTGACTTTTAAAATACATTCTTTTCTTTAATGGTTAAAGCAGATGTAGAAGGCATGTTTAATAGACCATAAACAGGCTGTTTTGGTTAGCCTAAAGTTTTAGTTAAACCATGTATAAGCCAGAATGCCTTCTCCATAGCTCAATATATGAAAATTTCTTCTATCAGTATTACACTTATTAGTAAATACATGTCTTTTACTGTGTGTTTTTGATGTTTTTTTCATATATGCCGCCCTTCAGTCTCTATTCTTTAGTCTGTGTGCTATCTGTTGAATTATTAATTCCAGTTTTAGTATGTGATTCTTCAGTTCTAGAATTCCTGTATGATATATTTATAAATTCTAGTTCTCTGATGAAATTTCCTGGTTTTCATTTAATAATTTGAACATTTTAATCACAATTATTTTAAAGCCTCCTTCAAACAACTCCAATATATGGCTCTCTTGTGCCTCTGTTTCTATTGTCTAATTTTTATCTTGATTATTGTCAGCTATTGCATACTTTTATGCTAGGTTAATTTTGCTCAAATGCCAGATGGTGTAAATAAAAAAATTTAGACTTAATTTGATGCTCAGTATAATTTATACTCCTCCTGAGGACATGTGGTTTCAATTCTGGCAGATAGTTTAATTAAGAGCAGAAAAATTTAATCTAATAAATGACTAAGATGCTTTAAAACTGAGATTCAGTACCTGGAAGGAATTTTATTTCCTGTTAGCCCTACTTCCAGGGTGTGCATCTTTGGGGTTCTCAGATCTCAGAGGGAGAGCTGACCTGAAATAAGTTCCTTTGCTATAGCTGGAGAGGAACCTTAGACTCCTCTGTTCACTGAACTTTGGTCTATGTCACCCAGAGACATAGAAACACCATTTTGGCATTACAGTCATTTAAAATCCTTTCCAACACTTGGCAACGTTAAGTCTTTTTAATTTTCCCCATTACAGTTTGTGTGAAGTGGTATCTTACTGTGTTTGAACTCTGGATTTCCCTGGTAGTTAGTGATATAGTACATCTTCTCGTGTACTTATTGATCATTAGCATCCTTTGGTGAAGTGCCTGTTGAACTCTTTGCCTGTAGCACTGTTGATTTCGTATTATTGAGGTATGAGTGTTCTTTATATAATCTGAACACAAGTCTTTTATGAGAAATATATATTGCAAATATTTGCATTCTGTAACTTGATTTTTTTTTTTTTAGTTTTCATAATGGTGCTCTTTAAAGAGGTACAGCTTTTAATTTTGAGAAAATTCTGTTCATTTTATACAGGCTCATGCTTTTGGTGTCCTGTTTAAGAAACCTTTCTCTACTCCAAAATGTTACACATTTTCTATGGAGTTTTCTTCTAGAAGTTCTACATTATTAACTTTCACATTTAGATCCATGATCCATTTTAATTTGATTTTTGTGTATTGTGTGAGATACGTGTTGATGTTTACTTTCCTCTTAAACAGATATAGATATCTAGTTGTTCCAGCACTGTATGTTGGAAGACTTTTTCTCCCTCACTGAATTGCTTAGAACTTTTATTTAAAAGCAAGGAGGATAGATGTATATTTTCTGACTCTATTCTATTCCATTGATCTATATGTTTATGCTTTCACTAATATCATCCTTTTGATTACTCTAGTTTCATGTCTTGAAATCAGATAATGTACATTCTACAAATTAGTTCTTATTTTGAAAATTACTTTTGTTACCCTAAATTGGTTTCAATCCTATATAAATGCTCAATCTTGCTTCCTTTCCTCTGCCACAATTGTTGATTCTGAGTCTTTCCTCATTAACTCAAAGATTCAGAACCTTTTTCCCAGGCACCTTGACCTGCAACACTTATATTTTATATATGGTAAATTTGAGGCTCTTTAAGAATGATTGGAGATTAATGTCACAATATAGTACATGGCACAAATGTTGTTATATCCATGCATTTTTAACTGAGAGCCTCCTTGGCTATTAAACATTATTTGTTTAAAGGAAAAGAAATCTTAAACTCCTTATTGTTGCTAAACAAGCACTGCATGATCTTTCCCCTTCCTACGTCTCCAGTCTCACATCCATCTACTCTCTTCCTTATTCTTTACGCTCCAGTCTTACTGGCTTTCTTTCAGTTCCTGGAACTGAATAAATTCCCACAGAGGGCCCTTGCACATGGTGTTTTTCTCTGCCTGGGGTGCTCATCCCTCCAATCTTCTCATGGTTGATTCCTACCTATACTTCAAATTTCAGTTTAAATATTCTTTCCTGAACACAATGTAGATGCTCTGTTATTATCCATCACAAAGCTTGTGTGTTTCTTTTACAATTTATATTTTTAAAATTATTTTACTATTTTGATTTTCTCCTGTACAAGGGAAGATGGTGTCTACCTTGTTCCATTGTTTCTGAATCTGTGGTGATTTTCAGAACATCTTAAAGATAGTTGTGTTAACGCATGTTGAATTAAATAAAAACGTTTGATATCTTATGGAATCACTTTACCTCTCCCACTTTCTTTTAAGACAAACATTTTTCTAAGTTTATTTAGTTTTCTCAGCCTTCTTTGTACTTTACCTCTGAAATGGGATATGACATATTGAGTCCATACTTTCTAGTATTACTGTTTATCCAGTAAGTTTATCATTTTCCTCATTCTTTTGTTCTGTGATCCCTTAAATGTGGGTATCCCCCCAAATTTTATTCTTTGTCACATCCATGGATTTTTAGCTGTTGCTGATGCCTAGCCTTCTCAAACCCAGTGTTTTAGTCCACTTGGGCAGCTATAACAAAATACCATATATTGGGTGCTTAAACAATAGACATTTATCTCTCACATTTCTAGAGGCTGGGAAGTCCTATGTTCTAGTGCCAGCGGATTCAGTTCTTGGTGAGGGCCCTCTTCCTGGCTTGCAGACGGCTGCCTTCTAGCTATATCTCTTATGACAGAGAGAAGAAGCTCTGGTGTCTCTTCACCTACTTGTAAGGCCACTAATCCCATCATGGGGGTTCTACCCTCGTGACCTCATATAAACCTAATTACCTCCCAAAGGTCCCCACCTCCTAATTTGATTACATTGGGGGTTAGGGCTTCAATGTATGAATTTTGCGTGGACACAAATATTCAATGTGTAATTTACAGTTTCAAGGTTTTATTTCCACCTGCCATCTGGACATCTCTACCAGGGCCTGACATACAATTAAAATTCAATGTGATTATAAACCAAATCTTGTACTTTTTATATTTTCATTTTTAATCTACAGCATTCCAGGATCCAGGGTAGCTGACATAAACTAGTAGCTGACACACAGTAGATTCGGTTACTGATTATTAAAACATGGATAAAATTATTTAAGGACCAATCAGCTCCTTCTCTTTCCTCCTCCACTTCTCTGGATGTCACTGGTTCACTTGGTTACAAACTTTTGGGTCAACTTTGTCTTTTTTTGTGTTTCTCTTTCTACACAATGTCCACTTAAGCAATATTTTGCTAAATTCTACATTTAACTTGAAAAGTGCTTTGCACAGTTAGAAATTTCTTTTCAATGTTGACTCCTCCTTATTTCAGACTAATCCAAGTCTATTTTAATAAATCTTTTTCTTCCTTCATACTTCTCTCAACTCAGACACATCCTACATCATTGTGAGACTAGATGCAGTACAGCTCATATCAACATAGTCTCCGATTCACAAATGAGCAAGAGCTCTCAGCTGCCTTTCGGAGAATTAGGGCAACCGTTTGTCCTCCCATGTATCTCCTCCATCTCCAGTAGATTCCAGCAAATAACTTCCTCTTTCAATGCACATGCCTTCTGTTTTTCACATCTGAACTTTTGATCATGTTATTCCTTCTTTTGGAACATATTTCTTTTCTTTTCATATAAAAGTCTTGAAATTCCACCCATCACTGAAGGTTGTACTCAAAATACTCCACCACCTGAAGTCTGTTTTTTTGATACTCACAAACCTTAGAGGTGCATTTTGCTCTAATTGATCCTCCAGCATTTTGCTCATGTCTTGCTAATGGCACTAAGCACATACAAGGCTTAGTGTGCTCATTTAGCAAAGTTAAAAATGAAAATGTATTTCCTTTCCCATCCTTATTAAATCTTTTGAGAGCAAAGACTGAGACTAGTTCACCTTTTAAACTGACACATGCCACAAAAACAGAAGCTCAATGCCAGGAACACTCCATGTGGTACTTGGTTGGTTGATGAAAATAGATGTATAAATAGACAATTTCTATTAAGTTGATTTGATTTTTTTCTTCAACCAATCAGATTTCTCCAAGCTTTGAAGAACTATATAGATAAAATTAACCCAGGAAATATCTACTCTGGGCAACTGAGGAATTTTTAATATGTGGCTAAAACAAGAAAGTATTGCCTTAGTTATAGGTTTAAAAATGTTACTTCCATACAATATTATACAAAGACTCAAAACTACTTTTAGCAGAAGCACAATGACACTAGTCTACAGCCTATGAAATTCACCCGCCTTCAAACGACATAAGCTTCAAACAGATAAAGGGGAGGAGCATAAGATAACATTGCCAACATAGGGTTGCCTGATTTATTTGTTTCTTGAGAGGAACTAAATTTTTTGCCCATCATTTAACACATCACTAGGCTTGCCTATTCTTTTCTATACATTTATTTACAATGTACCTGTTTAACTTTACCCTGTGGTTACTCCCCTGTCATGATTATTCACTGTCTAATCTGTTTTATTAAAAACAAACTCCATTCCCAATGACATTTACTACCATTGAGCTTCTTAGTTTGACCATTTACACTTCTGGAAGACGATACAATGTCACACTCATGTACATAACATCCCTACATTGTGATGTCAAATATATTACCTATTAACCACAGATTTCTTCACGTATCTGGCCAACTGAACAATCTCCTTAAACAATACTTTACAACATGAAATAACACGTCGTAAGGAAATATTTCGTACTGAATATCTCAACAAGCCAACTTCCCTACTAAAGAAAGACCTCACACAAATTAATTTAAAACACGTTTCCACATATAAAATGGCATTTCTTAAATAGACTAAAAATTTAAGAAAGCATGCAAAAATCTGTTTCATTAGAAACTGTCAAAAAGCAAATTTGATCATAGATTAAACTGACATTTATTGAATATTTGTTACGCGGTGATTACTGTGCCGTGGATAATTTATTAAACAAAACAACAATGTTCCCGCCCTCGTGCATAGCACATTTTGTTGAGCAAAAGAGAGAATTTTTAAAAATTAAATACTTGCAGAAGTTTGTAGCAACAAACTATAACACATGCTGTGGAATACAGCAAGCTGAGCCAGTTACAACGCGACATGAAATTCCCCAGGAGCACCAAAACGGATCACCTGCGTTACAAATTCCTCCCTATGCCTACAGTACGGAGTATGGTGACGCCGTCTGTCGCCTGTTGGTCCCTTGATGTAAGGATGTAGAATGCTCTATAGTTCATACTTCAACAGAACCTTTATTGTTTGCCTTTAGGGCACCCTCTTTGGGCACTAAACCCTCTAACCCTGCAAAGACCAGAGTTGTGTAGAGTGGAAGCAGAGCCCCTCCGTGGGTCTTTGGGAAAGATGGTGGATGTGTCAGGGCTCCTCAGGGACGCAGAACCAATAGGGTGTGAGCACATATACAGAGAGATTTATTTTAAGGACCTGGCTCACCTGATTCTGGAGGCTCGGCGAGTCCACAATCTGACGAGGTAGGCTAGCAGGCTGGAGACAGAGCCTGGGAAGAGTTGCTTTTTGCGTCCAAAGGGAGTTTGCTGCAGAATTCCTCCTTGCTCGGGGGGAACTCTTTTGTTTTTAAGGCCTTCAGCTGATGGAATGAGGCCCATCCCCATCATGGAGGGTAATGGAGGATAATCCACTCGAGGTCCATGAATGTAAAGGTTAATCTCACCTACAGACGCCGCGGGAGCGGGCGGCGTTCCTGCAGTCCCCGGCCTGAGGGCCATGGCGCCGGCCGCGCTCCTCCGCGAAGTGACCCTGGCGCTGTGCAAGGCCCGGGGCGCCCTGGCGCTGGAGGAGCTGCGGCGCCACCTGCGGGCAGGCGCCTGCGGGGACGTGCTGGCTGCGCAGCTGCCGGGGCGCCGGGGCTTCGCGCTGGGAGGCGGGGTGGGAGGCCGGCGAGCGAGCGCGTGGTGAAGGCCTCCCGGATGCAGCTCCTGCGCAGCCGCGCGCACCGGGACCGGAAGGCGGGCTGCGCGGGGCTCTGCGCGCCGCTGCACCTCTGCAAGTTCGTGGTCCAGGACGAGTGCAAGTTCCTGAGGGACCGGACGGACGGTAGGAACGGTTATAGAATTAATTTTAAGAAAAAAGAAAAAGAAAAACACCTTTGCAGAGATATCCTGAATAATGTTCGACAACATATCTGGACACTGTGGTGCAGCCAAGTTGACACGTGAAATTAACCACCACAGGTGGTAATTGGGCTGCTCCTGGTTTTACTACTTAGCTCCTGGGCCCACGTATTCTTCCCATTGAAGACAGAGCACCACCTCAAGATCTCTAATTTATTGCATATGCTGTATTTTAGGTCACTGGGTATCACTGTCAACTCAGACCGGTGCTCGGTGATCCAGGAAATGTTTGGCTATCCCACTTTTCCCTGTGTACTCATCAGAATAAATGGCTGTAGGTCCTTCTGGGGAAGGACTGGGGCGATCATTGCCAGAGTATGGCAGAGTACTTCCTTTCAGACACCTGGCCACTTCTTCAGTTGGTGAGTTCTGAATCTGAAAATTGGTTCAAGTTTGAGAACGGAGCGAGTAATTATGACTTCCCAGTGGGACAATGCTCTCAGCCTCCTTTCCCTCCATTTTTGCCTTTTTCGGATTGTAAAATTTGACCAACACCCTTATTAGCCACTAGTCTGTTGGCCGCTAGGGATGCCGTTGTCTGTGAGCTATCTCCAAGCGCCCTGCCAGTCAACGTTTTGTCTGCTCCTCCAATCTTGTTGTTTATGTGATACTTTTGGCCTCTTGATTTCCAGCAGTGAAATACCGCCACCTGACCTCTATTACTTCACGGCACATCATTATTATGAATGTTAAAGAGGCAGTTCTGTGACCGCAGGGGAGGGCCTGGACTGAATTTTTTGTGTGGCACTGGTTCCCCTCTCGCCGGCACGTTCCTGATGGCCTTGAAACCATATTTTTGGAGCTTCGCATAGAGCATAACCTGGTGATTTTTTTGGCCTCACATAATCTATCCATTCCAGCACACCCTCTTTACCTGGTCCCGTTATTCCTTTCTCTGCCATCATTCACAGCAGCTTAAGCCTTACCACTTTGTTCAGCATTGGTCAGAGCCCTTTTTTTAGGCCTGTCATAGTCACTCTAGTGGTGAGTAGAATGTCCCAGTCCCTGGGGTCCTTGCTAGGCTGATAAATCCCTGCAATCCTAGAATGTTCCCTGAGGTCAAAGAAATATTGCTTATCCAGTCATATATATTAGTCCCTTTGATCAAGTTCCCTGAAAATCCAATTCTAAGGGCAGTCTTCTGGCTCATGTTACTGGCATGTAAGTAATTGTTATGTTTCCTTCTAGGTATAATTCCTTTCCTTCCTTCTCAGCTGAGCATTTCCCCAGCCCAGCTCTCCTGGGATTTAACCCTTGTAATTGGCTTAGTAGCCAAGAGAGGGATTTGAGGGCAACTCCGGAGAGGAGCCCTGTAATCTTGCAGGGGTTGGGCCTCTTCAGCATCTTCCAGCAAGACAGCTAACTCTTACTAAGAAGTAGTCAGCTGTGTGAACTCTAACGGTTTGACACACAAATGTCTGTAGAGACAGTTCCTTCACGGAAGTCCATTCAGAAGTCCTCATTCCAGGTTTTAGGGTCCCAATCCAGGCCCTGATTTTTTGCATGGCATACCCACCTTAACGGAGCATTTAAAGATGTCTGTAACTCTGCAGCTCTAATTATTGGAGTTGGATGCTCAGCTGTGTCCCCTCTTCCACTGCAGGATAAGGGGCTATCTGGAAACTTCCATAGAGGCCCTCTGGCTCTCAAACTTAGTCTTTAAGTCCTGAACTTCACATTATGCTTCTGCAGGGCAGTAATTCGACTTTGCAGTAATAAGCTCCAATGCCATCTAAGCAGTGTTACCCTGATATTTTTCAAATGCCTGAATTATGAAATCTATAAAGGAATTTCTCTCCACTGGGATAGTTTCCCAGGTCACGTCTGGTGAAATCATTAGTGATGAGAGTATACCACGTGCCAGGGATTACCGGTGCCCTGCATTCTTCAAAATAGTATCCTCTTTGCCTGCCAGTCAGTGAGTGACCTAGTGCCTGATCCCATTTTACTGCCTGCTTTCTGGCACCCCTTGCATTAGTTTGGGTTCTCTGAGAAAACAGATGTTAAACAGATTTACAAATGCAAGTCATTGTTTGTGGAAAATCATCTGTGAGGAAAATGGGGAATCAGAAGACGTCGGTAGAGTACTCAGACCTTGATGTAGGTCTGATTCCTATGAAGGAAAGGAGAAAGCAAAGAAAATTGTGTAGGAAAAGGCTTAGACTGTAGTGCGGTTCTAAGAAAGTTGCCTCAAGGCAGATGGGGAGACTTCAAGCCAAGCACATGGGAAGACTGCTTGTCTCCCAGGAACAGGCCTGCCTTAGTATTTTAGCTACACTCAGTCCCTGGCTACGGGAAGTGTGACTTGGGCACAAATGGCAGTGTTGGGTTTCAGAGCACAGCAGCTGGGACCATCTGTCAGTTTCACTCCCTGTAGTCAAAGCTTGGGGAGGAGCATTTTCTTGACTGCTAGAGTCCAAAATGCTTTTCTCCTCTTTGGAAGGAAGATAAACCCTTTGGAAGGCACGTGTTGAAAATGGCAGAAACTCTGTCAGCCTGAGTTCCTGAGTGAGTGCATGGAGGATGGCACCTCCCACTGCCATTATGTGAGAAAGAAACTTCTGTTGCGTTTGAGCAATCTACATTTTAGAGTCTGTTTGTAATAGAAGTTCATTTATTTTAGGTGATGCTTCTTCTCAGCCTGCAATTCTCTTTTGTAGTTGCAGTTATGTGCTTTTGCTGACATCTAACAAGTTCTGACCCATATTTTTCACTGCCCCCAGTGGTGCCCACTTACTAATCTCTACAATATGTTTTTCTGATCTAAAAACAATGACCTAATAAATAAATAAATAAATAAATAAAAAATAAAAAACAGTGACCTATCTTCACCCAGAGACTGTCTCTTGCACCAGCAGGAATCGTATCTTTGAGATGGAGCTTATCTAACATTCAAAGTCTAATTCTGCCCAGTGCTTTGGTGTCCTACCCTAATTGCTTATTAGATTTCTCTTTTTTCCTACCCTACTTCAACGCTACTTGTGTATTTCTGAATACTGTGTATTTGCCTGGTTCTTTTTTTTTTTCTTAAAGAAAGAAGGGAAGGTGAATAGGTGAATTTTTTTTTTTTAATTTATTTTATTTATGGCTGTGTTGGGTCTTCGTTTCTGTGCGAGGGCCTTCCCCAGTTGTGGCAAGCGGGGACCACTCTTCATCACGGTGCGCGGGCCTCTCATTATCGCGGCCTCTCTTGTTGCGGAGCACAGGCTCCAGACGCGCAGGCTCAGTAGTTGTGGCTCACGGGCCCAGTCGCTCCGCGGCATGCGGGATCTTCCCAGACCAGGGCTCGAACCCGCGTCCCCTGCATTGGCAGGCAGACCCCCAACCACCGCACCACCAGGGAAGCCCTGCCTGGTTCTTAAAGCACTTTATTTTGACTTAATTGAAAATTTGCATTTATTACTTGAGTCTTGCCTGTTGGCTGTTGTCACTTTTCCTTGCCTAAATTAGGTGTTAATGTTCTCCCTGGTTCCTTACGTCATGTCTTCTCTGAAATACTGTATTGGTTTCATATCTGGAAATTTTGAATCCTCTACTTCTGTGCTCTCTTAGTTTATGACCCCTTGGTTCTGGACTATCTTCCATGTACCTGGTCCATGGTTTTAATAGGGATCCCTTTGTTGTTTTCTGTTCCTGGTTCTGATTTCCAACTCTGTTTGCACAGCCTTTCATTACAGAAGACCTCACTTTAACAAAGCTATTTTTCTCTCTGGAGTACCTTCCGATATCCCACTCCCAGGCTGATCTGTCCTTTAACAAACAACACAAAGCAGATGACTTTCATAGCTCCAGTGATTTCTTCCATTCCTGGCTTATCATTTTATGACTATTTTGTTTAATTGGCCATATATTGTATCTTTAAATATTTTTGCTACATGTTGCTAATTGGTTATTTTTATAGCCATTAAACTTTCTGAGAGTTAACATTTTTGCAGCTAATATAAAAGATTTGAACAGAAACTAAAAATACATATATATATATAATTTTAAACTCCCCCTTTAATTTTTATAGAGCGTAAAAATATTTAATGTTCTAGAAAACAAACTTGCGGTTACCAAAGGGGAAAGGTGGTTGGGGAGGGATAAGTTAGGAGTTTGGGATTAGCAGATACACAAAACTATATATAAAATAGATAAACAGTGAGGTCCTACTGTATAGCACAGGGAACTATATTCAATTTCCTATAATAAACCATAATGGAAAAGAATATGAAAAATAATATATATGTATATCTGAATCACTTTCCTGTATACCAGAACCTAACACAATATTGCAAATCAACTATACTTCAATTAAAAGAAATCAAAAAAAAAAAAAACTCCTTCTTTACAGATATTGTTCTGAGGACTAAAAAAATAAAATTAAAATAAAAAATAAAGTTAATGTCCTAACATGTATTTTTCAAAACTCCCAGTTTGGAGACAGGAATTATTCAGATTGATTTTCTAAATATCCCCATATTGTTCATTTTTATTTTAACTTCATGCAGTGTGGCACTAATTCATATAAAATATTGCTGATTAATATAGCACAATTATTCTAAGCAAAGAGAGCACTTTTGATTAGTCTTTCAAACCACCATGGTTTTCATCTATCCTCTTACTGTGTCAGTGGGAACGATTAAAACACAATTTTGAAGACATCTGTAGAGTCAAAATAACATTTGCCTACTCAGATGCTAGAGTAGTGTAGGGAATACCCTGTACTTTTTTCTCCTGTTACCTTGTAAAACCCTATCCATGTGTATTATCAAACTCAAGCTCTAATTTTCAGAGTTAAAACAAAAATCAACATTAGTTTATTCTGGCACACTATATGTATTGACCTCTGTGCAATCATTCACTCCAGTTGTGAAATATTGTAAGATAATATGTGGCATAAAGAGCACAGCAATGAAGTTAGCTCTCCAAACTCAGTCCCAATGTTCTTGTTTATAAACGCGAGTAATAAAAGTTACAGTATAGAATAGCTTTGGAGATGAGACCCGATAGCATATGTAAATACTCAGTACTGGAGAAGAACATTTGTAAGGCTACTAAGTACTAAATAAATGGTTTTTATTTAGCTGTTTTGAGGAGGAGGAGGAAGAGAAGATGGACGCAGCAAAAGGGGAAAAGGGGAAAGGGAAGAGGAAAAAGGAAATAGGAGAAAGGCACAAAAAGCCTCCAGAGACCTGGATATTCACTGCTCTGCAATCCTTACAAAGTTTATTATGAATGCTATAGTGAGTTATTTTGAATACATCCAGAAAGGGTTTTTTTTTTTTTTTCAGGAATTGTTAAACATGTTAAAGAATTTGAGAAAATTGGTATCATTTCAATCAACAGAAACTTTAGATGTTAGACTATTATATAGTATAGGGTTTCCTTTCTTTCTTTCTTTCTTTTTTTTTCTTAATTTGCCACAGACTTGGTTGTATCCCTTTCTGGCTCTATAGCCTTGGGCAGATCATTTAGATTCTTTATAAAGTGATAATTAATACCTGTCTCCAATTAAACTATCTTAAGGTTTAGATGTTCTTCACAAGGTTTTTTTCATTTAAATTAAGCTTTCACTTAAACTTTCTTTAAATTAACTTCCTTGACCAAATTAGGCTTTAAATATTTTCATCAAGCTATTGTAGATTGTCAAAGTACAATTCAAATGATTTTAGTTCCACTATTTCTTTCTTTCTCCCCTCTCTGCTGCTTTCTTTCTCCCTTTTTGTTTTCTTTATGTTCTCCCCTCTCTTTCCTCTTCTTTCTCAAATATGCATTCAGTAAAGTTGGTTTCTGTTTCTTTTCAATTTCAGTATCTTCAGTACCAGCCTTTGAGTATGTATAATTACTTATGAATGAGTATAACTGAGTGTAGAATTCAGCAGTTTATTTCTGAACCTGTTTTAAAGTAATAATGTAATAATTTCAAAATATTTCCAAAAAGTTTTTGTTTACATTGTTTTATATGTTCAGTGAACAGTTGAAAGAGAGCCCTACCTTATCCCTTTATTTCTCTTAAAATACAAAAGCTGTCATTTTAAAGCACTACTGAAAATAAAGTAGAACAAAAGCTAATTCTAAGAGAAGAATTGAAAACAACAAAAAACAAAAAACAATCCAAACCACCTTCCAAATGCCTTTCACCACACTCTGCAAGGTACTGAAATAGACTTTTCTATTCCTGTCACATCCAGTTGCAGGATTTACCAGAAGTGGACCTTGTTCCACTTAGATGAAGTAAGATTATACTGAAAGTTGCTGATCTGTTTTCAGAAGAATTGTTACAATCCTTGGGAGAAATTGCTTAGAGTAATAGAATTTCAGCAGAAATGAATCTGTTACTAGCTGGGAAAAATTGTTACAGCCACAGAGACTTAAGATGCCAAACTTGCAATTTTGATTATGGTCTATGAAATTAGGACATAGGAGAAGGGAAATACATTGAAAGAAAGTTTTATTATTATTTTTTAACAGAAACTTATACCCCTGTGAATTGTACCATCTCTTTTTTTCAGAAAATAGTTATTTTTAACCCTGGCAATGAATTTCACTTGCATGTCACTTCACAGTAATACCTTCCCCTTCCCTAGCTAATCCAAATGATGAAAGGAAGACAGACACATGGACTATTTTCTTTGATGAAATCTTTATCCTGAGAAACTAAATTTAAAAATTGATCTTTGGTTAAAAACACTAAATTGATCGGGTCTCAATTCAGAATAACTGACTGAGACCAATCACCAACTTAAAAGTCACTCTAGATCACTTATAATTTAGGAATTTATTTTTAAACTAAATCAGTTATAGTTTAAGTTATATATTCAGGTGAAACTGCTGTAGGCAAGAAAAATTTGGAGAACCAAAGGTAGCATTTGACCGTAAATGAGGAAGTGTGTCATTTACACACTAAAGCCAACAAAAAACATTAGGGAAAATAATGAGAAGTTGAAGTTCATGTTCACAGTTTCATATTAAAAAGTGTACAATTTTTTTTCACGTTTATAACTGTATTAGTCCATTCAGGCTGCTATAACAAAATACTACAGGCTAGGTAGCTTATAAACAGCAGAAATTTACTTCTCAAAGTTCTGGAGACTGGAAGTCTGAGATCAGAATGCCAGAATAGTCAAGTGAGGGCCCTCTTCCATGTTGCAGACTTCTCATTGTGATCTCGCATGGTGGAAGGGGCTAGGAAGTTCTGTAGTGTCTCTTATAAAGGTATTAATCCCATTCATGAGGGCTCTACCTTCATGGCCTAACCATCTACCAAAGGCCCCATCTCTTATTAACATCATATTGGGCATTTCAATGTACACATTTGAAGGGACACATCAGACCATAGTGATAACAGTGGGACAAAATGAACCACAAAATAATATAATTTTTTTGTAGATTTCAAGTGTAAACTCAGTCTAATCATCTCACTAAATTCTGTCTTTGCTGCTTGCTACTAAAGATGTCAACTAAGCAAAATCAAATCATAAGAAACGATTAGTAATTTCTAAAATTTAAGGTTTTTCAAACAACAAAAGATTGCTGAGGATCCAACGTTGATCACCAGGCCTGTGATGTAGGAAACTTGTCTCTTCATTCCCACCCTTTCCATTGTGACCACTGTTTTTTTTGTTTTTTTTTTAAATTAATTAATTAATTAATTTTTATTTTTGGCTGTGTTCGGTCTTCATTTCTGTGCGAGGGCTTTCTCTAGTTGTGGCAAGCGGGGCCACTCTTCATCGCGGTGCGCGGGCCTCTCACTATCACGGCCTCTCCCGCTGCCGAGCACAGGCTCCAGACGCGCAAGCTCAGTAGTTGTGGCTCACGGGCCCAGTTGCTCCGCAGCATGTGGGATCCTCCCAGACCAGGGCTCAAACCCGTGTACCCTGCATTGGCAGGCAGACTCTCAACCACTGCGCCACCAGGGAAGCCCCCATGACCACTGTTTAACATGCCCTATTATTACATTGGAAACTGATTGTTTCTCCAGCCCCTAACTGGAACATTTTTGGCACAATTATTTTAGATTAACCAAAAATACATAATTTAGAAATACTGTACTCCAGGTTTTTTCCTTCTTTATCTGTTTTATTTTCCCTGAGTTCCTAGCTACATGATTTCCAAAATTGCTTTTACCATTTATTGCTGCAAATTCTAAATTATATGCATATTAGCAAGAGCATAGCCAAAGTAGATATGTAATACACGCTTTAGTGGAAAAATAGAGTGTTCAGTGGGCACACATTTTTGTACCAAAGGACTCAATTCTAAATTTCTAAAACCATAGTAAATAGTAGTAGGAAATAAAAACTTCCTACTTCATGAAGAGGCAGCAAGCTGTCCCCTGAAACAATAAGCTTTGGATAAAACAGTTTTGCCCTGTTACTTAATAACTCATTCTGGGAATAAAAATCAGCTTTCCATGTGTCAATTTACTTCTTTGGAAAATAAGAAAAATATTAACTATCTCCTGTATTGGTATTAGGATGTAATTAAATACAATTAAATTGTGCTGATGTGCCTATCACAGGATTTGCCATATAATACATACTCAAGAAATACTACTTTCCGTGTCCAATGAATGTTACTCTGCCTTCCATATACAGATAAAAAACAGTTGTGTACTCAAGACTCAGCAAAATTCCTCTATTGTCAGTGTAGGAATATAATCTCATGTTCTGTTATTTTGGACAAGTCACTTTCGCTCAGTGGATTATCTAGAACTCCTAATTTATATCAGAGCATAAATAGGGTGTTTGTAATTATGCAACAAGATTATAAACACAATTTTTTACTTTCAGCTTCAGCTGAAGTGTCTAGATAATATTAAGTTGAATAAAGTGGCTTTTATCTTTAACAGCTTATAGAAGAGATTATGAGGCAGAAAGAAGTCTTGCTAAATGTGAGAAAGAGATTTTACATGAGGAACTCTTTGTGTCCTGAGCTCCCCTCCCCCATTCCCACTCCTGCATTAGGGGCTGGGACAGGCAAGCCCTTGCCCCTCACTTCAAGGAAAGAGAGGAAGTCTTCAAAGTGACCAGGAAGAGAGCTTGATGTATGTCCCCTGGGATTCACTCAAAAGCAGAATTGAGACCTCACAATAGAAGGAAAGAAGTGATGGCTGCCTGGGAGGTAAGCAGGCACTCCAGTGTCGGCAGAGAAAAAAAAATGTGTTAGTCCACATCCTCCAAATGGGTTCACTCACGAAAGATAACCATAAAAGGATCATCTTTGATTCTATCACAGTCAACTGAAAGGGTGAAAATACCTTGGGCCAAAGAACTGGTTGAACTACAAGATGCCCAAAGGATTACCAAGGGGTTGCAAATGACCAGCCATGAAATTTCTTGCACCCTTAACAAGGGAATTGTAGGCCAGATATCCCCAAAGTTAGAGAGTTTCCAAAGAACACACAAAAACTGTCCAGAAGCAGAATTGCTTCATCTTGTTACATTCTTCAGTTTATGTAGACATGCTGTTTGTAGTGCTCTCAAGTGAAGAGGACTTCATCTCTCTAGTATACATTATTAGTTTAAGACAGTTTATTTTTGCATTCAGATTGCACAAAATATCTCTACCTCAAGAATGCAGTGATGTTGTCTTGCTAATTTTTTTTTTTTTGGTGTAGATACCTTTGAAAACCAGATATTGCTAATGCTCTAACACCATAGCAGTATAAGTGAAGTAAGTACTTTCCAGTTCTTTCCTGCTTCCTTTCTTTTATATCCATCAACTTTGGAAAGGTCAAACTCTGAATTTGCAAAGTAGGAGATGGAGTGGTAGATATCGAGGAAACAGAAAAATCAACTACATCTCCCTCTTTTTTTAACCTACTCTATTAGTTGACACTCCATTCTTCGGTTTATGTAGTTATGGTTATTGTTGCACAACCTTCGAGTAAGAGAAATATACCTACCTAGTAAGTTATTATCTTATGATCTGTTTTCTCTATCCATTTGAATTTTATGTAGATCTATACACGAGTGGATGTAACAATGCTTATGTTTCTGATAAAGTATTTTCCTTTACATTTTATGTTAACACTAAATAGAAGGAACAAATAGTGGTTTTTTAAAAATGTTTTCATAAAGATTGGTTTTGAATCTATGTCTTCTGGTTAACTATTTACTACTAGAAATAGTTCAAAGCAAAGAGAGTTAGACCACATCCTGCAATTTATGAAAGTATTGAAGCATGACTTGAATAGCGATTACTAGGTACAAAAGCTGTATACCATCTTGTCATTGTTTTCAGTAAATGATAACATGCTCATATTCATTCACATATAAACCATGTAAATAGATGTTTTTACACAGAAAAGGAAACCCTGAATTGTTGAATTGTTCTAGTATAACTGGGCTCGAACAGACACTTAAGGGTTTAAGAGGGAATGCCATGACCAACAAATCCAGACGCTCTTTGAGCTCAACTAAATCCAACAGAAACATTCAGCTTTATGCTTTTACCCTTGAGACAGCTTGAATTCAATAGCTATTTGCAGAGTTATGTGAGGGTGAGACAAAAATGAACATACCATGTAAAATAGTGTTTCAAATAACATATTGGTTTGAAGACATTTATTCCAATTTTTATAAGGCTTTATTTCTTTCCTATGGGCTGGCTTAGCTTGTTAAAAGAATATTGCCCACTAAAATAATATAAACTTTCTTCTCCTTAAGGACAACATAAACGTAGTTAAGCTATACCGTCACATTCTTCTGAGGCTCATACTGAATAAAAGGGTATTGTCTGGACAGTCAGCAATTCTTTCTTTGCTCAAAACTGTGTAATTACCTGAGGTGTTGCTATAAATCCAGTATTTACAACATACATTCCTTAGAGCGTGAGGTAATCACATATGTCACAGGGGAAGAAAAGAAGTTTCCATTTTTTCTGTGAGACACTTTTTTCCCCAGTCATTGAATTTAAGCTTTGGAAGAAGCATGAATATAAATATTATGCAGACCAGTGCACGAAATCGTACAGAACTACTTTAAACAATACATTTAATAATTGTGGTAACAGTGTCTTATTTCTAGTGAACATAGAATGACTAATGACCTTACTGCTACTATTTCTTTTCATGCTTTCTGTGTGTATTATTTCAGAGGTTTGACATTGTTTTGTATGCTCTCTCGTGTAAAATTCAAACATTTTCATGCCATACTTCTTGAATTAGAAACATTCTCACCTCTTCCAATTTGTTGTACTGTATAAGTTCAAGGTTACTTAAAAATTGCTTCTATTAGAAAATTTTAGAGCAGACCTTGCTTGCCAATAAAATGTCCTTAGAAAGGTATTGCCAAGGAACTCTGTTCATTTTTCTGTTTTTTGTTTTCAGGGTCTTTGCTCACACACACACACACACACACACACACACACACACAAATTACTTGGAATTCCTGAACATTCTAAGAGCAAAGCTCACCCTCAAGGCTCAAGAGTAGATAGGGTCCATGAGGCTTCGCCCTGAAGCCACTGTGAGTCAGAGTGTAGCACAACATAGAACTTCATACTCAACCTCAGTGAAAAACATTTAACTCCCAAAGCTCTCAGCCTTCTCTTTATTGCCTCAGTGTAATCCATTTATTCATCTCAACAAATGATTATTAAAAATAACAGCCAGTGCGAACAGAACAGGGAACACAATAGAAATAATCTCTGCTCTTCTGGAATTTATAGCCTAGTAGGAGAAACATATTAAACGTGGAACAAAAACATATACAATATGCATCCATAACAATGTATGCATGTTACAAGAATTTGACTTTACTGGCTTAAAATCAAATAGGGATTTATTGTCTCACATTAAGGAAGTTCTGTTGTGACAGACTGTAATTTTCAAAGAAGGTCACACCAATATATTCTATCTTCAGTGCTCTTCCTACAATTTAGAGGTAGATCTTATATTTTCTCCTTTTGAATTTGGTAGGGCTCTACTATGGTAAATATGACACCATGGGACTTCCATGACTAAATTTTAAAAGGAAATAAAACTTTTGCCTCATCCTATGGTTACACTTGCTTTTGTAAAACCGCTACCGTGCTATGTAGAACCATGTGTAGGCGCCCCAGCCCCAGGTCCAGCTGAAGTCTCAGTCAACAGTAGGTATCAACATCTGGTATTTGAGTGAGTCTTCAGATGATTCCAATACTGTCTTCAAACTCTCCAGCTGACACTGAATGGATCAGAGATGAGCCATCCCTGGCAGACCCTGGCCAAACTACAGATTTGTGAGTGAAATTAGAATTAATATTGTGTAAACCACTAAGTTTTGGAATTGTTTGAACAGACTTTGATACCTTTAAGTGGGGAGCTAGCAAAATTTATATATATAAATGTATACATATATATATACACACACACGTATTTATATATCTTTGGGAATTAGTGGAAAGTGGACAAAAGGAAGCTTGAAAAATCTTGAAGTGAGAGTTAATAAAAGACAAAAAGGGAGGGACTATTAATAGAAGCCTCATGGCCCTTAAAAGGCTGTCAGTGGGAACTTTAAGGAAAGTAAGAAAAATATCATTGTAAGTGGGGGGAAAGGGGGAAACTTTCTACTACCACTTGTTATGTAGTAGTAGAAAGTTTAGATATTCTGTCACCTACAGTAACATGAAAAATAGCATATTTGTTGAATGAACTTAGCCAGGCAAAATGTTGAAGATGCCACCTACCTCCTTCAAGCTGCCTGTAATAAAATGAGAAAGTAAAATTTTAGGCTAAAGAAAGAACCATTAGATAAAAGTGAACCAGGACTTGCTGGGTTCAAAAAATGTAGTCGTTTCTCATTTCCTGCCTGATTAGATAGAAAAAAAGATGCTAACATTAAGACATGATTTTCGACCAAATATCAAATCCGGAGGACTGTACCTGGCATAGATAACCAAAAAAAACAAAAACAAACAAAAAACAATTAAAAAAAAAAACACTAACTCTCTAGAGCTGCTTGTCTTTTTGCTTTGCCACTTTAAGCATGTTGATTCTATGCTCATATTCATAAGATGGCTGTTGTATTTCTAGAATGCATCCCACTCTACAAAGGAGGGAGGATAAAATCAAGGGCAAATGTTGCATGAGTTATTTAGACTGTCTTGTTTCAGTTTCAAAATTAGTTAAATGAGGTTAATGATAGTAGCTACCTCATAGAGTTCTTATAGGTATGAAATATATGAATAAGGACAAAGCATTTGGAATCATGCCAGAAACATGAATACTATAAAAGTGTTTATTTAAAAGAAGAAGAAAAAAAGTGTATGCCTGATGCATCTATTCTTCTGATCAGAAAAACAATATGAAAGCTTTTTTATGAAAGCCCTAATTTGTAGCATTCCTCTCACCTCCCCTTTGCCAAAACTGAATCACATATTTTTAAACGGGTGAAATTCCATATTAAAGAGTGTCGGAGACTTAGTAGTAAAAGAGAAAAAGGGACGCTGAACGGGCAGCTGTCATCAGTGTTCTGAAAAAAAAAACTGTAAAATCCCATGTGAGCATGTACTAGGGATTCTGAACCTGGTCTGAGGACCTACGACATTTCAAGTAGGACAGAATGTACTGTATATATTTGTGGCACAATTTATTGATAGGATATTTGGGGGTAATATTGGGGAAAATACATTGGGGAGAATCATAATGAACTTTGAAGACCAAAGCAACAATAAACTTTGTCATTTAAGCAATTATGTGTATACATACACATTTTTCTTTGACATATATTCATGTATCTACAATTTTCTTCCATTATATCTGTCACACTTTATGTTTTAATTGTGTCTTAGATGCAGTTTATTTTCACTGTTTTTCATTTTTTTAAGCTTTATGTATTTTTATTTGCCTTTTTTCAATGTATTCTTCTGTCATATTAAATATTCTGTTGAATCCTCTAGTAAATTTTTCAGTTATTCAATTTTAAGCTCTGGATTTTTCTATTATTTAACAGTTTTTATTTGTTGTTGTTGAGTTTCTTTTCACTCATTGATCTCACACTGTCCTATAATTTTTTTTTAATGTGATTTTCTACAATTTGGGGGCATATTTTTACTAGTTAATTTGAAGTCCTGTTGACTAAATGTAATATCTAACCCAGTTGGAGTCAGTTTCTATTAACTTCTTTTTTCCTCCCTAAAGTATGAGTTATATTTGTCTGTTCCTTTACATGTCTATTAGTTTTTTGTTGAAAATTGGACATTTTACATCATATGTTTTTTGACTGTGGATTTTTCTTCTGAGACTGTTTAACTTTTATTCTAGTAGGCAGATGACTGAATTTATTTATTTTTAATTAATTAATTAATCTTTTTATTTTTGGCTGTGTTGGGTTTTCGTTGCTGCACGCGGGCTTTCTTTAGTTGTGGCGAGCAGGGGCCACTCTTCGCTGCAGTGCGCAGGCTTCTCATTGCGGTGGCTTCTCTTGTTGTGGAGCACAGGCTCTAGGCATGCGGGCTTCAGTAGTTACAGCATGCAAGCTTCAGTAGTTGTGGCTCGCGGGCTCCAGAGAGCAGGCTCAGTAGTTGTGGCTCACGGGCTTAGTTACCCCGCAGCATGTGGGATCTTCCCGGACAAAGGCTCGAACCCGTGTCCCCTGCATTGGCAGACGGATTCTTAACCACTGCATGACCAGGGAACTCCCAGATGACTGAATTTAAAATGTGAAATTTGTTTACCCACAGTGGTCCATAATGATACCTCTGCCCACTTTTTTTTTTAGATTTTTGCATCTTAATTTTTAGCCTGGCTACCTGGTGGCATCCCTCTGCTTGCATAGTTTAGAGATCAGGCATGGATTTGGGTAGAATTTGTACTCAGATTTTGAGGATGACTTTTCCTGTGATTCTCTTTCTTCTATAGTTCCCCTTTAAATTCCTGGTTGCTCAGTCATCCCAGAGTTCAGCTTCTTAACCTCAAGCCAGAAAGGCTTTAGCTTGCTGATGTCTATGCTGTGTTCAGGTAAGGAACATGCTCAAAGTTGCAGCAAACTCTGAAATCTCACCGGGAGCAAGTATGTCTTTCAAGGGTAGAACTCTCCCTAGTTTCTGTAGGCTTGTACCTCATGCTGTCAAGGACTTACCACATGCCTGTGTAGTCATTAGTCAGCCAGAGATGTGAAAATAGTTTATATTCAATTTTTGATTTTAGCCATTCTGTGGCTTTTCTTTGCCTTCCCTGAAATTAAAGCCACTGGTAAAGCAGTGGCTTTCCTTCACCAGAACTGGAGTTGGAAAATGAACCCTGGCTAAAAGCTACATGCTCACATCTCTTACCCAATAGGGTAGTATTTTTTCAATAAAAGTTTTCTCAGTTTGTTGCCTGATTTTGGTTGTTTGCAATGATTTGGTGAAGTTTGTATAATTATTACCTTTAGGTGGAATTGCCAGCCCTCTTCACACTGTCAGTATCAGAAGCCCCCAATACATTTTTCATCACTCTAATTTCCATTTCTTTGCAAGTTATACTAGCATTGTTACCTATGTTTGTACATTTTTCTTTTAGGATGATTTCATAATCTCACTTGTGTATTTGTTGTAGCACAATATACTTGTCCACCTGTCCCAAACTATCTAAGGTGGAGTACCACTTTGAAGCACTTATCCCGAGCCATTTTATTTACATTATCATTATCATTATCATTGCTCAAGTTCCAGGACTGGTAGTTTTCCCTGCCCTCAGCCATCATATATTTTCTAGTGGTAGATAATTAATTATCCATTAACCTCTCCCTCCATATGTCTAATATTTTATGACCTAAATATCTCAATGTGTATTACTTCTTTAAATAATAATTCTAATATCCAATTACTGAGTAAAGAATTCAGAGAGGCTGGGCAGAATTAGAAGCAGTTGCAGTTGTACATTCCAATTTGTCTGGTTGTGGTCTTAAAATGACAGAAATGAGGACTTCCCTGGTGGTCCAGTGGTTAAGACGCTGCCCTTCCACTGCAGGGGGCGTGGGTTTGATCCCTGGTCAGGGAACTAAGATCCCACATGCCGAGCAGCGTGGCCAAAAAAATGGAAAAAGAAAAAAATAGTAAGTTAACTGTACTTCAATAAAAAAATTAAAACAAAAAAATAAAATGACAGAATGAAAGGAATACTACCCTTGGGTAGAAGCTATTCTTCTTCTCTTCCTTTCCTCTCTTTCAATGTTCTCACTTTAGAAAGGATAAGTATTATGCATACCCAACTTTTCTCTGTCTTATTAACCACCTGCTGATACGAATGTGAAGTTCTGTATAAGGGATTGGTGTGAGAGGGAACAATATATATATTTATTTACTCCTTTGAAAATGTTCATTCATTGTCTTATGTGCATAATGACTTGTTATTCTAAATGGTAACCAATGAAATTGTCTAAAAAGATTTGAAGTTAACTGTTTAAAAAGTTTGTAGCTTTAATATTTACATATGTATATATATGTACACACAAATATATAGTCTAAAACTACAAAAGCATAGATGTATGAGTAAGCAAGTGAGTGAGGGTATGTGTGTAGGTACTCAGTGAGATCAGGAATTTCTAATATCCTATATCACAACTTATGACTTAAAGCTTTAAGCCTAAAAACGTGCTATATTATTTCAATGTTTAGAGGTCTGCCTAATCTTTTCTATCACGAGAGAACAGAAGAGTTCAACTGGAGTAGATGAGAGACAAGTCAGTGCTTTACGGGCTCTTTTCTGTAGTGCATTCTGAGCTCTTAAGTACTTGATGGGTACAGTCTTTGTTGGGATTCTTGCATCTTGTGATACAAATATCAGAAATAAATAGAAAGAATGTTCAACTTGTGCCTTTCTTGTCCAGCCACACACTTCTTCCCCCAACCATATGTCATTAATATAGCTAATGGGATTTTGGCACCAGACTGCCTGGGAAGGGATGTGGTAAAGGTGCGGGTAGATGAAAGCAGATGACATGAGCAAGGAAAGCACTCACTCTTTCTCTGTTTAAGCAGTGGCAGCTCCATCAGCCTTTCCTTTAGTCCTCACTGACAGGGCCGGAGGCCCTTCACGGCTGTGTCTCATGCATTCATGGGTCGCTCTGACACCACAGATCCTTTGTTCAGGTCTGAAAATACAGCTCATTGCTTTCCTTCTCTCAGCTGCCATATGGCTTTGTGGAAACTGGCCTAAAAGGAAGCAGGAAAAAAAAAAAAGCCTAGAAATAAAACAACCAACAGATGAAATTGATTTATTTTCGGCATTAAGAGATGGGGGTAGAGGCCTTTCAGAAACATAAAACCTTGCACTGAGCAGGCAAACCGGCTGCTCATATGACAGCTCTTGTATATGTTTTTAAAAAAAATAACATGTGGCAGAAAATAGAAGGCCCATTGTTTTACTTAACTACTGTATCCAATTTGAATGACATGGAATTTTCAAGCTTAAGTAAACTGACTGTCCAGTTTGCTAGTGTACTTTAGTTTTAATTGGACAAAATACTTCAGAACCTTAAAATATGTATGGGACATCAGCTTTCTAGAAGTTTATCTTACTCTGAAACTTTGCAAATAATTCTTGTCTGTAAATCACTTTATTTTAGTTCTTCTGCTTTAAGCTTCTCAATTGAGGCAGTTATAGCACTCTTCTAAATTGCTTTAAATGCCTAGTTAGAATATATCTAAAGGACGGGTTTTGAAATGACATTTTGTCATGCTGTAAAGACGTGACAAGAGTGCTAAAAAAACACAAATTAATGGAGGAAATATATTTGAAAAGACAGTCATATCTCTGAACAATTTGTTAAATTGAAATATTTAAACTTTAAGAACAAGATATATTTGAACTCTAAAATATTATTCTATAAGACTATATCTTTTTATTTGGATGTTTAAAATGTAGATAAAAGTCAGAAAGATGGATACATGTGAGTGGTCTACATGACAGTGGGGTAGAGTTGTAAGTTTAGCTCTATCACTAATACACTGTTTGACTTGGCAAGTCATTTAATGTCCTCTGACTGTGTTTGTTGTTTTGTTGTTTTTTATGTCTCAGCATTTTCCAAAATTTAAGAAATATATATATCCATGTATTTTTAAAAAATCTTGCTGCAAAGCTTTGCATTTAAATAGATAAAATTAGTGCTGCTTGGGACTTCCCTGGTGGCTCAGTGGTTAAGAATCTGCCTGCCAATGCAGGGGACACGGGTTCGAGCCCTGGTCCAGGAAGATCCTACATGCCACGGAGCAACTAAGCCCGTGCACCACAACTACTGAGCCTGTGCTCTAGAGCCCACGAGCCACAACTACTGAGCCCACGTGCCACAACTACTGAAGCCCGCGGGCCTAGAGCCCATGCTCTGCAGCAAGAGAAGCCACCGCAATGAGAGGCCCGCGTACCGCAACGAAGAGTAGCTCCCGCTCGCCGCAACTAGAGACAGCCCGTGAGCAGCAACAAAGACCCAAGGCAGCCAAAAATAAATAAATAAATAAAATTTAAAAAAAAGAATTAGTGCTGCTCTAAAAATCTTCTGATGTCCAAAGGAAATTACTCCAAGAGATTCTGTGCTGCTCTGTCTTTTTGGTAATTCCTTGGTGACTTTTTTTTGAGAAACCAGTTGTATGATTTGTAAAAATATTTGTCAGTTTCAAGTTGCATTATTTCAGGAGGAAAGAAATTGAGTGTGTAAATTCATCTTGGCATCTGGATGTTGGAAGAAGATCCGGTCCTCACTTGTTACACGGGTCTATGGGCGGGGTGTTTTGTTGACTACAGCCAGCAGGCAGGTTAGTTTTGAGCCTGTATGAAGTTTTCAGAGGAGACAGTATTTAAGAATTTTAAATGGCTAGCTAAGAGTTCTATTTATATAATATATATAATATTATTAACATAATATTATATTATATATTTTAAGCAACAGATACTTATAACTATAAATATTTAGGAGAGAAAGATATTGGAAAGGAATTTAAAAGCAAACAGTCTTCTCTGGTTTTTCTGCTTAAGGTCAGATTAATTTTTATTAATACCACATGGCATTTGGCCCTGTGGTTTACAATTATGAAGCTCAAGAAAGGATTATACTACCTGAAATAAAAATACAGGGGTGTAGAAAGAGTGATTGTTCTCAAACAATGCAAATATATTAAAAAGAATTTCACGTTTGAAATGTGCAATTGCTATTAGCAATTCTTTGTGACTTTATTCTCTGTAGCTCCTTCTCTATGGTTCGCACTCTGCAGCTGTACTTAGGGATCGGCTGTGTTCCCCTGAATCATAAAGAATTAGTTTCTTCTTTAGCAGGAATCTGGGGAGCATACGGTCTTATGCAGATGTGCGCATGTGTAATGCTTCTTTTTCTCAGAGTTCAGACAACGGCATGTGGCTCATGGCTCACTTTGTGTCTGTCCAATTTTTGTTCCATGTTTTCCAACTTGGAGGAAGCAGAAATGAAGCTGCTTCTCACCTCATTACTTGATCTGTGGAGAATGTACTATAATGACTTGATGGTTTGTATGGTCCCAACAGGAGTCATAAAAATCTTAACTTGTATGATGTTTTGAGACTTAAAATTATTTCTGCCTCATTTTCAATGAGATGACAAGAAGATGTAAAGAAGGAAACAAGCTTCTCAACAGCTAAACTAGTGAAAATCCTAGGCTTGTCACTGAAAGTTTCTAGAGTTCTGAAAATCTGCTTCCATTCCTTAATGATGCAAACTTCCTGGTTTATTTATTTTACTATGATTTCATCTGAATATTATTAAAAACTGCATTTTTATTTGAAAAGTTATGATTGTAATGACTTCCAAGTGAAAAATATGGAATTATCTTTAATAATTACATATTATTAGAAAAAGATTAAAAATTTTAGTAAAATATCTGATTGTGAATATCTCACTTTTGAATTTATACTTTGGTTATCTGGTAACCATCTTGAAATGGTTAAATGCTATTATTGTCATAACCTTTTCAGAAAATCTCTTTATGTATCTATACTCTCTGTTTAAAAGTCTGGGCTTTTATCTACATCACCACAAATTTAAATATACATTATGATAGATAAGATGATCCTTTGGGACATAACTACTTGAGATGATAAATCTGGTGTTTACCAGAACATTCTTTAAAAGCATCCTTCATATTCTTTTATAAAAAGAGTTGCATAGAAAGTTGTTTTGAGGTGTAGAGTATTGACTGACTTCAAGGTTGCTGCAGCAGTTTGAGTCTAAGAGTTTTCTGGCTGCCTTCATGACAAAAAAAATTTTCTTTAATTGAAGTATAGTTGATTTACAATGTTGTGTTAGTTTTTGGTATAGCGCAAAGTGATTCAGTTCTATACATATATATGTGTGTGTGTGTGTGTGTGTGTGTGTGTGTGTGTGTCTATATATATATATATATAAACTTTTTCACATTCTTTTCCATTATGGTTTATTACAAGATATTGAATATAGTTCTCTGTGCTATACAGTAGGACCTTGTTGTTTATCTATTTTATGTATAGTAGTTTGTATCTGCAAATCCCACAATCCTAAATTATCCCTCCCCTGCCCCCTAGACAAATTTTTAAATAGTTCATGTTCAGGAAGCAGAGACTCAACAGGGATTTGGAGTAATACAGAATTGCTTTAAAAGACAAGCCAGATATTGAATATCATTTTAAAACTAGAAATTTATCTTTGGTGATGTAAGTTGTTTTCATTTTCACTGTTTTAGGCACCCAGTATGGTTTCCATTGCTGTAAATCTTCTCTGGAAATTATGAAAACAAGGAAAAAAATTCTTAAACAAACAAACAAACAAAAAATACGGACACTAAGATCTCTTAATTTCTTATAGCTCTTATCTCTCCTTGGGAATATTTGTATTTTAAAAGAGAAACACATTTGTAGAACACGTGTTTAACTTAGAGGAATCACATTTTCTGATGCAAAATTTATTGTGTCTTGTAAATAGGAATAATATTTGGAAGTGAGAGGCAGACGTCCTTTACACATCTGGTACCTTTAGGAGGTACCAGATCCACAACTAGGTTCCAACTAGGTCTGAAAAGGTCACATTCTATTGAGGTCACATACAATTGAGATGTATTTTACTATCAGAACTCTTGCTTCCAATTACACCTGTGGAACAAAAAATAATTGGACAGATATAGGTCCGATTGTCATGAAACTACTTAATAATCATATAAATTTGTGCAATAAAACCCTTTCTGGACCTCAAGATCCACATCTATATAATGGGGCTAATTATATCAAACTATAGGACTGTTGTAATGATTTGGAATAATTCAAGAACAAAATAGTTTGTCTGGAATATATTAGGTACTCACTAAATGATAAAATATAACAGATATAGAGCATAGTCTATTTTTTGGCATGATACTATAATACACCAGGCATTGTGCTGCATGTTAAACTCACAGGAACTTCTTTAATATTCTCAACAATCCTCTGAGGCAGGGGATATTAAAAATTATTTAAATATTATTTTAAATTATTTAAATATTTTAAATTAACCTAATTTTAAATATGAGGAATTTAAAGCTTAGAGATATTAACTTGTCCATGGTCTCATGGTTAATGCTAACTATGGAACTGGGTGTAAAACCAGGATTAAGAGTTCTTACCCACTAGAATAAACGGTCTCCATTTTGGCATCCATCTACCTGTGCTACCAATAGAATTCATTTCCATGTCAGCATTATTCTGTTTTTGTAATGATATATAAGGATACACCTTATAAGTGTATACTTACTCATTCTAGATTAGATAGGTGGTTATTATTTACTCTACTTATCAGATCACAGGTGGCAGCTTTGCAGTTCACTATCTAAATCTACTACCCGATTTGGAATGGCACAAGCTGCAGGACCCTGCAATACAGCATTTTAGTCAACTGAGAATCTAAACTCCTAAGTTGTTGATTTTCTCTTTGAAAAACATAAACGTGAAGGATAAAGAAAATTCCAGAATAAAGGAATTGAATAACTGGAACATTTGCTTTCTGTGAGATGATGGCAAAATGATGTTTGACAAACTGGTAAAATATTTTAGTATATCTCTTTTAGAGACCTAAGATTTTGACTGGAATTGTTAGAATACTTTTTAATATATTGAAGTCTAGACAAGGAGCATTAAGGATAGAGATTCCATCAACCCTGAAGCAGGTGAACCCAACAATAAAGTTGTATCAGCCATGCCGCCTAAGATTTCTCTGACCATGTGATGACACCAGCTGCTCTGCTTAAAAGCCTTTGAAAGCATTCTTCTTTTAACCTCCTGGGATATTTCCAATTTCAGCTCTGGATATTTCTTGGCATAGAAATTTTGGACTACAATTTATCTTTGTACTGGCAGGACAATTCTAACTCATGATCCTGAGCTTGGATAATAGAGGATTATTGGCAGGGAGAGTTGTGTGGTTGGCCTTTAAAAGCTCTTTATTTTCCTGTTTCATCAATCCCTTGATTGTTTATCTTTCAGGCATAAGATAATATTTTTGCCATTCTCCTTTTGACCTAATTTATTTGGAAAAATTATTTGTATTTTTATTCATGTGTGAAAGAAGCATAACAATTTTTGTCACTAATGCATATGCATTATGTAGTATGCCAGAAATAATGGTGTGAGAATAACTTCATTTTTCACCTCTTGATGCACTTTTTTTTATGACTAAGAGGTCCTGTTGGACTTTATATTCTGTTCATCTTGTTATGAAGAAAATTCCAGGAACAACTTTTTTTAAAACTATGAACAGATTATTTTGAGTCTTAATATATCCTCAGCATACTAGCACTTTTTTGCCATTTCTTTCAAAACACTTTTATTTGGGGGAGTCAAGCATTTAATTTCTATCAAAAGGTAAAATTTTATTTTGTAGATTTATCGTATTGATTTCTGAAATTATGAAACACAAAGATGCAAGATGAAGCAAATTCTGTGAAAACAATGGCTAGCATAAAATATTCAATAAATTTTTATTAATGACATCTTAAGTGATTGTGTTGAATCTCTATATTTAGCTGTTACTTATTTGGGACCAAGATTAACAATATATTTAAAATGTATTGTTTAGTTTCCATAGTTGCATAAAGATTTCAAGGGAAAAACAGGAATCGTATACAATTTATCCTTTTTTTGTTATATGAACACAACTATTATGTTATCAGCATGTTAAGTAGAGATATACATGAAAATACAATAATATATATATGAAAATTGATGCTTTCAATGAAACAAATACTTTAGGTAAGAAAGTGTAATACTTAGGCTGATTTTTTGCGTGTGTTTTATTTTTTTGTTTTTGTGTTTGTTTTGGTTGTATGGTTGGCTTTTGTGCCTAATTTCTCCAGATGGCCAGTTTTCTTTATATCAGAAGATAATTGTTGTATTATCCAACTCACCTGGCTGGTATAGCATTTTACAATTTGTAATGAAATAGGTCAATTCTTGAGTAGAGGCAGAGCAACTGACTGGATGAGAATTCTGTCACTTTCACGTTCTTAGACTATTGGTCTGCCTAAGACTCTGTGTAACTTCTGTAGATAGGCTAAGAAATTTATTGGTTTTCCTCAGCTATTAAAGTAGGAAGAATATTAGGGATATTCCACTCATCTGAACAGTGGATGAACATTACATAAGTGGATATGAGTGATAAAGTAGTCAAAGATACTAAACTCCTAAAAACAGCAAATGAAATATTGATTCTTCTAGAAATTTTCTCAAAACTGAAATTGGACAATAGAAGTCAACCATTGTATTGACACAAAACAACATTTCTGAAATACTTAATTCTATACAACCTTCAGAATACATCTTTTCTTTTAATAATATGCCTACATAATTTTTTTAATTAATTAATTAATTTACTTTTGGCTGTGTTGGGTCTTCGTTGCTGCGCACGGGCTTTCTCTAGTTGCGCCGAGTGGGGGCTACTCTTCGTTTCACTGCGCAGGCTTCTCATTGCGGTGGCTTCTCTTGTTGCAGAGCACAGGCTCTGGGGGTGCGCGGGCTTCTGTAGTTGTGGCAGGCAGGCTCAGAGTTGTGGCTCGCGGGCTCTAGAGTGCAGGCTCAGTAGTTGTGGTGCACGTGCTTAGCTGCCCTGCAGCATGTGGGATCTTCACGGACCAGGGCTTGAACCCGTGTCCCCTGCGTTGGTAGGTGGATTCTTAACCACTGCGCACCAGGGAAGTCCCTGCCTACATATTTTAGAATGAAAATGGATTAATCTGTAAGTAATGACTTCATAGAGTTGTAACAGGTAATATTCCATGATTGGTGTCATTATTTTGTAACTATCAATACTATGTTTCTTTTAGATTTTGCTTAATGCAATCTTGAGACCTCTAATCTCCTACACACAAGACACATAGTCTTTAGTAAATAGTTATCACATTTAAAGGAAAAAGTAAATCAACCCCCACTTTACATTGTTCCTCTGAAATATTAGCAAGCTTCTTGCAGCACAGATATTTAGCTTATAGGGATGTAGAGGAAACAAAAAACGTAAAAAGTACTCTCACATTTCTTCCTTGATTTATTTACACAGATGTACTAGAAGATCCAATTAAAGAAGAACAACTAAAACGTAATTATTCTATTTTATAAAAGTGGTTATTAAAAATATCTAAAAGATAAATGAAACCTATTTTGTAGCTCTATAATTAAAAATATATAAGCTACAGTAATAAAATTTACTTAACTTTCATTAGTTTAAGGAAGAAAACTGTACTTTACTTTTCACTGATTAGATTACAATTGCTATAATCTAATTTTGGAAAAATTTGGAGTAAATAGTAGACTCAGGCCAAGCTGAAAGTGATAAATGCATATCATACAATGCATGTTACAGAAGAGCCTAAGAATATGAGAGAAGAAATCACCAGTAATTCCTAGGCACTGTGGTAGAATTTTGCCTGAAAATCAGAGACTCATTTTGTTTGTTCTTATGGCACCTCACCTAGGCAGACTGGATGGGAAATAATGATATTTTGGTTTACATCTGAGGAAGAGATGTAAACACAATTCACAATCATCTGAAGCATCGGGAGCAAGGAATACTTGATTGCATAAAAGGAGACTGAGTAGGAAAATATGCAGGAATGAAAACTTCAGATTTATAATCAGGAAAATTGAAACTCCTAGATCTGCCCAGATCGCCTTCACTAGTGATAAACCCATTCCACAGCTGCTGTGAGTATTGGCAGATAACTCCCAGCTGCTGCCTACCCCACCTTACTACTCCCATCTCCAGGCTTTGGCCAATGGCTGACTGAAATGCTTTGACTGAGTTAACATATAATTTTATTCAAAAGTAATTTTCATTGTATCCTCATTGCTGTGTGAATACCTTAGCCATTTGTTGCTTAAGTATCATTAAGAAACAAGTACAGCCACTAGATTTCACAAAAATCTTTGATTTTTTTCTTTCATAAATATAATTCAAACCATCTGAAAGATAAAAGATTAATTAGCAAAAGTACAATCTAAATAATAGACTTCCCAATTAAGAATTATGAGACCCCTAATAAGAAATGCGTTTAAATAGCAAAACTTCCCTCTGTCCTTCCTTTCCTAGAAGTATCTAGTCATACAACTACCTCATTTCCAATTTTAACAAATTTCTTGCTGTATCTATGTTATATATCTGTAATTTTCAGCAACTCTTACCCAATAGTTAGGTAAGCAATCTTATCTGACCTTCTGAACCCAGAGGTAGGGATCCTCTAACTAGAAGAAAATAAAGAACGCTTACCCCAGTTCCTACAGAGATTCAAAGACTTTTGAGAACAGTTTTATCATATCTGTAAACTAATTCTCTTTTTATTCCTATTATTGAGATTTATAACTAAGATTTTAAGTATAGAGAGCACTTTCTGTTCATTTTCAAGTTTAAGCACTATAAAAATTATTCAAGTTATGAATGAACCTCAAAGGAAACTGAGTGTACTTGAACAGTTATACTTCCGACTGCTGCAGCAGTTATCTATTATCCCAATAATGTTGCAAAAAAGCAACCACAAAACCTTTGTGACATGCAACAATATTGTAATAAATATTTTTGCTCATGGTTCTGTGTGTCAGCTGGACAGTCCCGCTGACCTAACCTGGGATCATGGGGTTCACTCCTGTCTGTAGTCAGCTGTTCATCAGCTACAGGTTGGCTTTTCTGATCTTGGCTAAGCCTCCTGTCATGTCTAGGCCTCGACTGGTACAACTATGCCTACTGGGCTCTGTTCCTTGTTCTAATAATGAAGGCAAAGAGTAAGAAGGAAATGGAAGTGCACAAGCTCTGCTCACATCAAATGTGTCCTTGTTCCATTAGCTAAAGCAATCACGTGCTCAAGCTCAGAGTCAGTATGGGAGGGCATGACCAAATGCTATAAAATTGAAGGCCAGTAATGCAATTCATCTCCTGCAACGGGCTGCACCTCAGCTTGGACTATTACTAATATATTTCCTTACCACTGCTTTCTATTTCAGGGTTAACTGGTGAGCTTAGAGGAAATAGGGAAAATTTTTCTGGGGTTTGAAGGAAGGGATGTAGCCAAATATCAAATCTGTAGTCTGAGAATATGACATAATCACAGGATCTTTATTTTCTTAGGAGGCAAAACACCCTAGGAAAAGTGAGGATTTTTTACTGAGGCTCAAAAAAAAAAATCATGATGTAAATAAACTTATTTCAATTAAACCCAAAATGTATACATAATTTACTATGTACCAAGTATAATTACCAATTTGGTAGATGCTTGGTTTTAACATTCAAGGAATATGTCATAAATCAGTGTTCCTCAAAATTTAAAGTACATTTGAATTGCTTGAACGTTTTGTTAAAATTCATATTCTGATTCAATAAGTTTAGGATGAGGCACAAAATTCTTCATTTCTAAACAGCTCCTAGGTTGAACCCAATATTCCTGGTCCACAGAATACCACTTTGAATAGCAAGGTCATAGATTATACCTACAAGAAACAGAGCCCAATATGGGTAATGAAAGTGAGGCATGTAGACGGATGTTACTCTGTGTAAATGCAATGATAGAAATATATATAGGAAAGTGGAACTGAAGGGAGAGGTATTAACTATGTTTGCATTGGAGCAATCACTACATGGAGTTACCTAATACCATAGTGTACTGAGGGAAATACAAGTACTTCTGTACCACTGGAGTGTGATAACAACAGGTTAGGGAAGTTATTGCAATTGAGTATCTGCCAAATCATGAATGTAGTTGATGGGAGCCACCTATCCATCTACAGACTTAAGGTAGGCCAGTCACTTGATTAGATAGGCTTTAGATATGCTTTTTAGCACCCTCACCCTGTGACCATATGAAAGAAGGGAAAACATGAAGGCATTGAGAATACTTTAGAGATAATTTCAATAGTGGAGGTTCTCTATGATGGCAGCCTTAATTAGTGTCATGACACGTAGAGTGATGATAATGTACTCAAGACACATTTAAAAGATAAGATAGTGATAGATTAGTTAAGTAAAGAAAGGTAGGTGGAAAAGATACAGAAAGCCCCTCCAGTTAGCTATTACTGTAGATACAAGTGGAAACACATGTGAAGACTGTTATTTCTCAAAAGAGAAGGGAGTATTAGAAGAAAAGAATATGAACTATATCCTGGTCAAAAAGACATTATGCAAGGAAGTTGATGTTTCATCTCAGGGAAAAAAAGAAATTAGCACTTATTGGCAAAATCTAATTCTCAATGTCTCTAGTCTTTCCAAAAAGACTTCGTTCTATTTTAGAGTATTCAGAGTATTTTAGCAGGCGGTCCATTTTTGGTGACTCTTTCCTCAGATGTTTACCTATTATTGCACCTTTAGAGTTGCTGATTGACACCTACCTATCGTCAATATTAGATGCTCGTTGTCATCCCTGCATGATTTTATTCTTGGAAACTTCCCCTCCCACTTGGTAAATCTACCAATCATGCTGTCCATGCTGTCAACATTTTGCTGAACCAGAGCTGTACCTGGGTTACTGGTGCTATCAGAAAATACCACTATGTTTTCTAGGATCACAAATCATAAAGAGAATGTGAGCTACAGCTACATTTCTGAAGGAAACTTAGGCATAGGAAAGAGAAAATGAAAGGACCTGGCATCCTAATGGCATCCTTTGTGTCCTGGAATCCAGCCCAACTTAAAGCCACGTCTATCCTAGATAGAGTGTAGCTATATAATCCGATAACTTCCTTTTATGGTGTTTAATCTATTTTGAGATAGATTTTTGTTTCTTGTAAACAAAAGGATCTCAGCTAACTTGATGCCTACAAAAAAATGAATAAAATTACCTGTCTTTCCAGTTTCAGTGGATTAAATTCTTGCTTGCTCCTAGGCACATGAAAACTATCACCCTATATAGTCATGTAGTTCATGCTAGGTAATTGCACATCAAATAGGTAGAATGTCAGAAAAAAAAAACAAATAAAAGCATAACATTTTATTTTTTTACTAAGGACTGATGTCTTTATTACATATCTTCTTTTTATAGTTATGGGAACGTTTTTAAATGGAGGGAAAAGAAGCACCACAGAGTTTATTTTGTGACATGTAGGGGACTAACTTTAGTAGCATGATCAAGAAGCCAGACCTTTCACAGCAATCAATAGTTGTTTTTTTAAGGGATATTATAATGTCTTCAAAACTAAACAAATAAAGTAATAACACCAAGGGAACAACATCTAGGGATCAAAAAAGAATGAGCGTAGTCCATTAGCAGTTTCTGGCAGCCTGAGGAGGAATGATAGTAACCGGAGTTGTTATTAAGAGAGCGTGAGCAGAAAGGAATGAAACATAAGGGAAAATCTAAGATTGTAATCATTTGCCTCAAGTTACTTTAACATGAATTCTATGAAGACCCTCAGAGGTCATTTATTTATTTAAACTAATATTCAAAAATATTTCCTTAAAATCTAAACCATGAACAATGAATTGCATTTTTTAGAATAGATTTCGTATTATCTGAAGGTCTATTGCAGAGCACTTGTATAATAATTGTTATTCACTGCTGATAAACATAAACTCTTGACAATATGCAGACCAAACTGTTTGTATTTAAATAGCATGTATATATTACTACCTCTAAAGAACAAAACGTCTTTAGTATCATAGTCTAAGATAGGTAAAAACAAACTCCATAAGAGGGAAGTTTTTCCTCAATAAATGACAACTACTTTGAAGAGCAAGTTACTGGTGGTCTAATATAATAAATGTAGAGATAAGTACTTATTTTTGCCTGAAACTGTCACAAATGTATTGGGTAATTTGCTTTCAGAAATGTTTATAAATATTTACTACCTAATCTTAAAAATAGTTATTTTTTCCAGATAAGAATTATTTAAAAATAGAAACGAAAAATATCTTGCCTGAGTCTATGTAATATTTTATACCTGAAATTCATTTACCTAAATATTATGATGGAAATAAGTTCATTTTAAATAATCACTAAGTAGAGCTTTCTACATACTCTGTCACCATACGTTCAGGCAGAGATAATCACTTATTCATCTCATTAAAGGGAAATAATTCTTAGAAAACATTAATGTTCATTGCTCTATTACTCTCAATTTCTCCCATTAGAATCTTGTAAGCAGATTTTAGTGATGCCTGGAAAGTCATTTTACTGCTATTTTGTGATTCTCAGTATAGCCATTTATTCATGCACCCACCACTTTATTCCATAAATTACTGAGCCCTAATTGTGGGCACGGCATTGTGCCAGGCATTCTAGAGCAGAGAAAGTTGAATAATTTACAGTTTCAACTTTCAGTGAGCTTACAAGCAATGAAGGCAGAAAACCTCCATGCAAAATATGGTAACATAAGGAAATAAGATTGTGAGGATAAATGGATCACTGCAATCATGTGAAATCAAGTAAGATTTGAAGAAGATAGCATTTGAACTTTAGCTTGATATATAAATTATATTTGAACAGATAGGGAAGGAGGAAGGACAAATCAGATGAACGGGTTACTAAACCAGGTAAAAGCAAACAGGTAAAGCTGAAAAGTATAGAGCAGGTTTGGGAGAAAGAGACAAACAAGTAGCTGCATAAAGGGGAAAAAGGGAGACAAAGTAAAATGGTATATATAGTGACCAGGTAATAGTAGGTATTGAATGCCAGCCTATGAATATGCACTTTACATTGTAGAAAATGAAGAGCTATGAAAAATGTTTGAAAAAGTCACATCAAGGTCAAGCTATAGTCTTTGAGACTAGGGTGTAGGATGGATTATGTGGCATTGATCTTGGAGTCAGGGAGAATAGGCTCTCTAAAAAGTCTTAGCAAGAGAAATAGGAGTTGAATTAGAGTAGTTGCACTGGAAATGTAAACGAGAAAACAGATGAGAGAAATATTGTGGAAATAAAATCAATATGTCTTGGAGACTGGATGAAAATTGGAGAGGCAAAAGCAGGAGAGAAACAAAAGTCAATGATAGGCTTGTTATTACAGTCCTAGGTGGCTAGGAATGGTAAAATAATTAGTAAAAATATGGATTTAAGTGGAGACATACCAGGATGTGGCAAGAGGTAAGTGAAGACTGAAGTGTTAAGTTTTTTGGCAGGAGATTTGATTTGAGAGGTATAAGCAGTCTAATGCAGCAGATCCCAATCCTGGCTGATTATCACAGTTATCAAAGGAGGGTTTTGACCCAAACAAAACAAAATTATAACAAGAAGTTGTCAGGTTCTATCCTCAGGAGTTCTCTTTCAGTAGGCCTAGGTTGCATCATGGGGTTCAGTATTCTTAAAAAACGATTCCAAAAATCAATCAGATTTGGAAATTATAGATCTATATAACACTGTGCATGGAATGATTAAATAATAATGGTACTTAGACTATTCCTTTCTCTTTGTGGGAGGAGGTAATGCAGAAAATATGACAAAGTCATTTATAGCTTAGAATCCATCAGAAAGTAACTCTTACCTCCAAAAGGGATCTAAAAGTCTTTTTTTCCTTATTACAACAGAACACTCAAGAGTCGTATTTGACAGTAAACATAAACAAATGCCATTATGTTGGAGAGGCATAGCTGAAGAGTGCTATGCAGGTGTTTCGTTGATAATCGTCATAGGAAAACAACATTTTGCAGGGCATTATGGAGGGAATCAGACTTCTTCCAAAATCAACTAATAATAATTTTGTACTTCAAAACTACAAAGAAAGACACATAATGGGACCATAAATAAAGCTTTAGAAAACACAGCAAGAGAAAAAGAATTGAGGAAGTAAGAAGATTAAACAAAGGATAATTACTCATATACTGCAAATTAAATTGAAAAGAGTTACCCAAATGGTCAAAACTATAGATAATTCAAAAGGTAGGACTGAGCAGGTTTTACTGGAGTTCCATGTTTTTAATGGGTTTTGAATTACCAATTAGGTGTAGAAATTCAATTATCTACAAGAGATCAATTAATGTGTAGTGGCTAAGTATTAGGTACTCAATAAAATACTTGTTGAATGTATACAGATCAAAACCAATACCATCATGCAATTTTGCTTGAGAAAGATTTCTGAGACAAATATATATAAAGCACTAAACATAAAGGAAATGATTAATGAATTGAACCATATAAAATTTAAGGACTTCTTTTCATCAAAAGGCATTATTAAGGGAGTAAAAATGAAGAAAATTAAGAGAGTGGAAAAAGATTTCTCTGGCCCAAATCCAAATAAAAATTTAAAGTTTTTAATAAATTAAAAGTTCTCAGGAGCAGCAGATTACCCTGTGCCTGGCAAAACGGAGCTTGAGGCCATAAGAAGATACACCAGCCCAGTGAACCCGGCTGTCTTTCCACGTCTGACCGTGGGGCTGTTGGCCACTGGCATGTTCTTCACTGCCTGGTTCTTCGTTTATGAGGTCACCTCCACCAAACACACTCGGGATATCTACAAGGAGCTCCTCATCTCTTTGGTGGCCTCACTCTTCATGGGAAGAGTCCTCTTCCTGCTGCTCTGGGTTGGCATCTACAATATGAACTCCCAAGGGTTCCAACCAGGCGGCTTAACTTAATCCCTGCTTTTGTAAATTCATTTTTTTTTTTTGCTATGCTGGAAGTGTCCCACCTGCTGCTCACAATAAAGGCAGATGTGTGACCAAAAAAAAAAAATTCTCACATCCAAAATGCATATAGATAACTCCTACAAGTCAATAAAAGCATAGAAAAATGGACAAATAAACTGAACATTTATTTTAAGAAAAGAGAATATTCAACTGGTCAATACATTTATAGAAATATATTTAATCTCATCTGGTAAATGAACATTAAAATCACAAATAGATACCCCCACGTTCCAATAAGAATAGCTAAAATGAATAAACTGATTATACCAAGTGTTGATGAGGACGTGAAGCACATGAAACACTTATGCAATGCTGAAGGAAATGTATATTTGTACAATCATTTGGGGAATCTGATTGGCATTTTCAGCAAAAGTTAGAATATGTGTACCTTAGGACCTGGCAAATTTTACTCCTAAGTGTGTATCCAACAGAATTTTGTGTGTATGTGATGTATGTAAATAATGAATGCTCATAGCAGTGTTATTTAGAATATCCCCTGTTGAAAATGAGACAACAGGTCCAAAATGGAGTCACTTGTGCAAAGCCCCATGTCAGCAAACCAAGACTTAATACCTAAGCTATTGCAGTTTCAGCCTCTCCTAGGAACATAATCTTAACCTGTCAGTCTGGAATTTCCTGGTCAGCATTAGGGAGGTAAGCTGTCTGATAGACCCCTGCTTTTCTGCAATGAAAGGTGACCTTGCCTGCAATACTCTTTTCTTTGTTAATGACTTTTTTGTTCTATTCCTTTTCTGCTATTTAAAAACATCTCCTTTTCTCCAGCTCTTTGGTGTGTTTTTCTATTTTCTACTTAGGATGCCTCCATTCATGAATTCATGAATCACTGAAAGAAAAGCCAATTAGATCTTCACATTTACTCAGTTGAATTTTGATTTTTAACACCTGAAACTGGAAACAACTTAAGTGTAATGCAAGATTAGAAAGAGTAAATAAAGCATGACACATTCATACAAAGAAACACTATACAGCAACAAAAATAAGGCGCTATGTTACATGTATTAAAATGGATGAATCTGACAAATATAAAATTGAGAGAAAAAGAAAAACACATAGGAATGATTCTATGTAAATGAAATGCAAAAACCCCCAAAACTAGACTTTGGTTTAGAACTCAGAGCAGAAATGATCTCTAAAGAGGAAGTAAGGCTAGTAATTAGGAGAGAACAAGGGAGGCTTCTGGATTGCTAATAATATTTATTTCTTCACCATGAAATTGATAACACAATTGTTTAATCAATGAACTTTGATGATTTGTTTGTGTTAATGTGTCTATGCTTAACTTAAAAATATTTATATTTAAATATTGTGTTTCGTAGAGAGTGACTAGTTTCTGTGGTTTCATGTATTAGTTAATTGGTGCTTAAAATATTTCACATTTCCCTTGGGTGTACACTACTCTTAATCTAAGCCATTCATCTTTATCAAAGTTGGTTAGTAAAACACTAAAATGACCATTAAAAGAATGTAAAGGAAGCTGCAGGTGGGATTAAAATATTTGTAACACATATAACTAACAAAATGATCAATACAGAATATACCAGGAACTCCAAACGGTCAATAAGAAAAAAACAGACAAGCCCATACGGGGATTGCCAAATGCCCAATAAATATAATAAAAGGTTTTCAACCTGGATGAAAGTCAAGGCAATGCAATTTGAAACCACAGTGTAATACCACTAGACAACCACCAGAATGGATAAATTTTAAAAAGACTGACAATGCCAGTGATAAGATGTGTGGTAACAGAAACTCTAATACCCTGCAGGTGGTAATGAAAACTGTTACACCACTTTGGAAAACGATTTTGCATTGTCTAGTAGGGTTGAAGATAGGCCTGGCCATTTCACTCCTAGGCTTCTGTCCCACAGAAATGCACATACATGTGCACTAAGGGATATTTATAAGAATGTGTCATTGGTCCTTGGCATCACCCATGGCTTACTATACAAAAGTTAAATGAAAGTAAATTAATTACAGATACTTGCAACCACGTGGATGCATCTAAAAAAGAAGATGTTGAGAAGTTGAGAGGTCCAGGTCAAGACGGTGGAATAGGAAGATGCTGTCCACACCTCCTCCCATCAAAACTATCACTAATATAGAGCAACTATCTATGAGAACACCCTGAAGAATAGCAGAATAGATTTCCTACAACTAAGGATATAAAGAAAAGGCCATGTTGAGATGGTAAGAGGATCAGAGACATGGTCTGGTTAGAACCCACACCCTCAATCCAGCAACCCACAAATGGGATATCACAATTGTGGAGTTCCTCCCCTGAAGAGTCAGGGGTCTGAGGCCCACAACAGGCTCCACAGCCTGGGGGACATGTACCAAGGAAGATGAGCCCCCAAAATGCCCGACTTTGAAAACCAGCGGGGTTTACATTGGGAGAGCCGTAGGGCTATGGGAAAACAAGACTTTGCTCTTGAAGAGCCTGAACATGAACTCACTCACTTCAAGTCCCAGAGCAGAGGCAGCAGCTTTAAAAGTACTTGGGCCGTATGAGGAGATTCATTGACTAATTTTAGAGTGTGTGCCAGAGGGGCAGGAATTTGGTGGAACTTCCTCCAAGGATGGAAGCACTGGAAAGTGCCATCATTTTTTATTCTTCTTCTACCTAGCTGGCCCCATTGTGATGGGCACTATTTCTGTCACTATCTATTAAACTAGATAATACCATGTACCCCCTCACAGCATTCCCCTGAGGACTAGCCCTGCCCAACCCAGTGGTCCTAGCCAATCACTCCAAAGTGGCTGCCTTTCCACCCCACGACACCCTGGCTGGCAGTGGCACCCCTCAAAGTGGCTTCTACCTTACCCCACCTGGTGGGTGGCCCTGGCCAGCACTGGCACTCATCCAAATCAGTTCCTGTTCCAGAGGACCAGCCACACACATTGTACAACCACAGCAGTTGCAGCTGGGCCTCAAAGACAGGCAGGGCAAAGCCAGTCCCTCCACCAGCATGCCGACAGCAAACACAGCCCAACCACAAAAGGAGGGTGCATGCAACCCCCACAGAGGACACCCCTGGAGCACATGGCTCTGGTGACCAGGGGGGATTGTGCCACTGAGCCCCAAAGGACATCTTCTACATAAGGCCACTCGTTCAAAACCAGGAAAAGTAACTCATATGCCTGAAACAAACACAGAGAGTTAGACAAAATGAAGAGACAAAGGAATACTTTCTAAATGACAGAGCAAGACAAAAGTGCCGTAAAATAACTAGATGAAATGGAGATAAGCAATTTACCAGGTAAAGAGTTCAAAGTAATAGTCCCAAAGATGCTCACCAAACTCGGAAGAAGAATGGATGAACTCAGCGAGCCCTTCAACAGCGATAGAAAATATAAAAAGAACAATCAGAACTGAAGAATACAATAACTGAAATAAAAAATACACCAGAGGGAATCAACAACAGATTAGAGGATGCAGAAGAACAGATCAGTGATCTGGAAAACAGGGTAGTGGAAATCATGAGTCAGAACAGCAAAAAGAAAAAAAAAATTTTTTTTAAATGAAGATAATTTGTGATACCTCTGGGACAACATCAAATGGACTAACGTTCATATTATAAGGGTACCAGAAAGAGAAGAGAGAGAGAGAGAGAAAGAGACAGAAAACCTGTCTTTGAAGAAATAATGGCTAAAAATTTTCCTAACCTGGCAAAGGAAAGAGATACCTATGTCCAGGAAGCACAGAGATCCCAAACAAGATGAACCCAAAGAGAAACACACCAAGACACATTCTAATGGAAATGTCAGAAGTTAAAGAGAGCATCTTAAAAGCAGCAAGAGAAAAACACCTAGTTACATGCAAAGGAACCCCCATAAGACTACCAGCTGATTTTTCAGCAGAAACTTTACATACCAGAAGAGACTGGCACACTATAGGCACAATAATAGTCACAGTAGTGGAAAGGAAATAATCAAAACCAAGAATGTTCTACCCAGCAAGTTTATTTTTCAGAATTGAAGGATAGATAAAGGGTTTCCCAGACAAGCAAAACCTAAAGGAGTTCATCACCTCTAAACCAGCTTTACAAGAAATGTTATAGAGTCTTCTATAAGTGGAAAATAAATTGCCATCACCAGACACAAGGAAATTATGAAGAAAATATTTCACTGGTAAAGGCAAACGTATAGTAAAAGTAGTGGATCAACCACCTATACAACTAGTTTGATGGTTAAAAGACAAAAGTAGTAAAATCATTTGTATCTAAAATAATTTGTATGCAATACAAAAAAAATTAAATGATGTTGAAACATAATAAATGGGGATCAGTATATAAAAAATGCAGTGCTTTTAAAATGTGCTCAAACTTAAGTGACCATTAACTTAAAATAGACTGCTATATATGTAGGTTGTTATACATGAACCTCATGGTAACCACAAACCAAAATCTATAATAGATACACAAAAAATAAATAGGAAGAAATAAAAACATTACACTTAAGAAATTTAACAAATCACAAGGGAAGAGAACAAGACAAGAAGAAAGGAACAGAGATGAACTACAAAACAACCAGAAAACAATTAACAAAATGGCAATAAGTATGTATCTGTGAATAATTACTTTAAATGTAAATGGACTAAATGCTAAAATAGAAAGTCATAGGGTAGGGACTTCCCTGGTGGCACAATGGTTAAGAATCTGCCTGCCAATGCAGGGGGCATGGTTCGAGCCCTGGTCTGGGAAGATCCCACATACCGCGGAGCAACTAAGCCCGTGTGCCACAACTACTGAAGCCCGTGTGCCACAACTACTGAAGCCCGCGTGCCTAGAGCCTGTGCTCTGCAACAAGAGAAGCCACCACAATGAGAAGCCTGCACACCACAACGAAGAGTAGCCCCCACTAGCCACAACTAGAAAAAGCCCGCGCACAGCAGTGAAGACCCAACACAGCCAAAAATTTAAAAAAATAAAAAATTAAAAAAAGAATCCACCTGCCAACACAGGGGACACGGGTTCAAGCCCTGGTCCGGGAAGATCCCACATGCCACAGGACAATAAAGCCCATGCTCCACAACTACCGAGCCTGTGTACCACAGCTACTGAAGCCCACGAGCCTAGAGCCTGTGCTCTGCAACAAGAGAAGCCACCGCAGTGAGAAGCCCTTGCACTGCAACAAAGAGTAGCCCCCGTTTGCTGCAACTAGAGAAAGCCCACGCAAAGCAACGAAGACCCAACACAGCCAAAAATAAATAAATAAATAAATAATTTAAAAACTAAAAAAAAAAGGAAGTCATAGTGTAGCTGAATAGATTAAAAAAAAAATAAGACCCATCTAAATGATGCCTACAAGAGACTCACTTTAGATCTAAAGAAACACACAGACTGAAAATGAAAGGAAGGAAAATGGTATATCATGCAGATGGAAATGAAAAGAAAGCTGGGGTAGCAATATTTATGTCAGACAAAACAGATAGAAGTTAAGGTCTTTAAAACAAAGACCATAACGAGAAAAAAACATTACATAAGAAAAAAGGGATTGATCCAAAAAGAAGATGTAACTATAAATATCTATTTATATAACTATAAATATTATAAATATCTATGCACCCAACATAGGAGCACCTAAACACATAAAGCAAATATTAATGAACATAAAGGGAGAAATTGACACAGAACACAATAATAGTAGGGGATTTTAACACACACTTACATTAATAAACAAATCATCCAGACTGAAAATCTGTAAGATTTTGATTTTAATCCTAAATGACACTACAACAAAGGACTTAATAGATAGATGTAAGCAGAACATCCCACCCCAAAATAGCAGAATACACAACCTTTTCAAGTGCACATGGAACATTCTCCAGGATAGATCACATATTAGGCCACAAAACAAATTTCAATAAATATAAAAATATTGAAGTCATATCAATTACCTTTTCCAGTCATAACAGTATGAAATTAGAAATCAATTACAAGAAGAAAATTGGAAAAAATAACCACAAACTATGGAGGCTAACCAACATGCTACTAAACAACCTGAAGGTCACTGAAGAAATCAAACAGGAAATAAAAAATACTTGGGGACAAATGAAATAGAAACACACCATTCCAAAATCTATGGCATGCAACAAAAGCAGTTCAAAGAGAGAAGTTTATAGAGATATAGGCCTACCTCAGAAAATAAGAAAACTCTCAAATCTAATCTTACAATTAAAGGAACTAGAAAAGGAAGGACAAAGCTCAAAGGTAGTAGAAGGAAGGAAATGATAAAGATCAGAGCAGAAATAAATAATATAGAGACTAAAAATCAAAAGAAAATATCAAGGAAACTAAAAGCTGATTCCTTGGAAAGATAAACAAAATTGATGATCCTTTAGCCAGACTATTTAAGAAAAAAGGGAGGGGGAGGGGCAAGTAAATAAAATCAGAAATGGAAGAGAAGTTACAAGAGGACACCACAGGAAAAGTAAACATAAGAGACTACTATGAACACTTATACACCAACAAATTGGACAACCTAGAAGAAATGGATAAATTCCTAGAAAAATATTATCTCCCAAGACTGAATTGGGGAGAAATAGAAAGTCTGAACTGGCTGATTACTAGTAATATAATTGATTAATTAATCAAAAAACTCCCAACAGGGACTTCCCTGGTGGCACAGTGGTTAAGAATCCTCCTGCCAATGCAGGGGACACAGGTTCGAGCCCTGTTCTGGGAAGATCCCACATGCTGCAGAGCAACTAAGCTCGTGTGCCACAACTACTGAGCCTGTGCTCTAGAGCCCACGAGACACAACTACTGAGCCTGAGTGCCACAACTACTGAAGCCTGTGCACCTAGAGCCTGTGCTCCACAACAAGAGAAGCCACCGCAGTGAGAAGCCCATGCACTGCAAAAAAGAGTAGCCCCCTCTTGCCACAACTAGAGAAAGCCCGTGCACAGCAATGAAGACACAACACAGCCAAAAATGAATAAATAAATAAATTTTAAAAAATAACAAAACAAAACACCCAACAAACAAAAGTCCAGGACCAGAGGGCTTCACAAGTGAATTCTACCAAACATTTAAAGAAGACCTAATACCTACCTTTCTCAAGCTATTTCAAACCTTTAAAGGAGAAGGAACATTTCTGAACTCATTCTATAAGGCCAGTATTACCCTAATACCAAAACAAGATAAAGATATCACACACACACACATAAAAATTCAGGCCGGTATCTTTGATAAACATAGATGCAAAAATCTTCAACAAAATATTAGCAAACCCAATTCAACAATACATTAAAAGGATCATATACCATCATCAAGTGGGATTTATTCCAGGGATGCAAAGATGGTTCAACATCTGCAAATCAATAAATGTGATATATCATTTTAACAAAATAAAGAATAAACATCATATAATCACCTGAATAAATGCAGAAAAAGCATGTGACAAAATTCAACATCCATTCATAATAAAAATTCTCAGCAAGGTGGGTAGAGGGAACATAACTCAACAGAATAAAGGCCATATATGATAAGCCCACAGCCAATACCATACTCAATTGTAAACAGCTGAAAGCTGTTCCTCTAAGATCAGGAATAAGACAAGGATGCCCACTCTCACCACTTTCATTCAACATAGTATTGGAAGTCCTAGCCATGGCAATCAGACAAGAAAAAGAGATAAAATGCATCCTAATTGGAAAGGAAGAAGTAAAACTGTCACTATTTGCAGATTACATGCTACTATCTATAGAAAACCCTAAAGAATCCACCAAAAAACTATTAGAACTAATAAATGAATTCACTAAATTTGCAGGATACAAGATCAATGCACAGAAATATATTTCTTTTTTATACGTTAATAACAAACTATCAGAAAGAGAAATAAGGAAAACAATCCCAATTACAATGCATCAAAAATAATAAAATACCTAGTAATAAATTTAACCAAGGAGGGATAGACCTGTACTTTGAAAATAAGACATTGTTAAAGAAATTAAAGATGACACAAATAAATGGAAAGATACACCGTGCTCATGTGTTAAAAAATTAATATTGATAGAATGTCCATCAATAGTATGCAAAGTAATCTACAGATTCAATGCAATCCCTATCAAAATACCAATGGCATTTTACATGGAACTAGGACAAATAATCCTAAAATTTGTATAGAAACTCAAAAAACCCCAAATAGCCAAAGCAATCTTAAGGGAGAAGAAGAAAGAGGTATCATGCTCCCTGATTTCAAACTATACTACAAAGCTACAGCCATCACACAGTGTGTTACTGCCACAGAAAGAGACATATAGATTAATCAAACAGAATAGAGAGCCCAGAAATAAACCCAGGCTTATATGGGCAATTAATCTATGACAAACAAGCCAAGAATATACAGTAGGGAAGAGACAGTCTCTTAAATAAATGGTGTTGGGAAAAGTGGACAGCTACATGCGAAAGAATGAAAGTGGACTACTTTCCCACACTGTATGAAAAGTAAACTCAAAAATGGATTAAAGACTTAAATGTAAGACCTGAAACCATAAAACTCCTAGAAGAAAACCTAAGCAGTATGCTCCTTGACATTACTCTTAACATTATTTTTTTTTGGATCTGTCTCCTCAGACAAAGGCAACAAGCAAAAATAAACAAGTGGGACTATAACAAACTGAAAACATTTGCACAGTGAAAGAAAATTATCGACAAAATAAAAAGGCATCCTACTGAATGGGAAAAGATATTTGCAAATGATATGTCTGATAAGGGGTTAATATCCAAAATATATAAAGAACCCACAGAACTCAATATGAAAAAAACAATCTTACAAGATGGGCAGAGAACCTGAAGAGAAGAAGACATTCAGATGGCCAACAGGAACATGAAAAGATGCTCAACATTGCTAATTATTAGAGAAATGCAAATCAAAACTACAATGAGGTACCACCTCACTCTGGTCAGAATGTCCATCATTAAAAAGTCTACAAATAACAAATGCTGGAGAGGGTGTGAAGTAAAGGGAACCCTAGTACACTTCTGGTGGGAATGTAAGTTGATGCAGCCACTATGGAAAACAGTGTAAGGGTTTCTCAAAAATTACACATGGAATGACCATACAACCCAGCCATTCCATTTCTGGATATTTACCTGGAGAAAATGAAAACAGTAATTTGAAAAGATATATGCATCCTAATGTTCATAGCAGCACTTACAATAGCTGAGATATGGAAGCAACCTAACTGTCCATTGACAGATGAATGGATTAAGAAGATGTAGATATATATGTGTATGTATATATATATATCTGGGACAACATGGATGGACCTAGAGAGTATTATGCTAAGTAAAATAAGTCAAAACAAAGAAAGATAAATACTGTATGGTTTTACTTTTTTGTGGAAACTAAAAAACAGAACAAACAAAAAGAAACTGACTCAGATACTGAGAACAAAGTGGTGGTCACCAGAGTGGAGGGGGCTGGGAAGGCTGGGCAAAATAGGTGAAGGTGATTATTAGGTACAAACTTGAAGTTATAAAATAAATAGTAAGTCCCAGGTACATAATGTAAAGCATGGGGAATATAGTAAATAATATTGCAATAAGTTTGTATGGTGACAGATGGTTATTAGACTTATCATGGTGATCAATTCACAGTGTATATAAATGTATAATCACTATGTCATACACCTGAAACTGACATAATATTATATGAAACTATATTTCAATAAATAAAAAGGAAAAAATTAATAAAAATTTTTTTAAATAAAAAAATAAGATGTTGAGAAAAAAATAACAAAGCCTCAAAGAAATATTTTACCATTGAGTTTTTATAAGAACAGCAAAATCATCAAAATAATAACAGACCTAAACACTATGTTTAATTTTAAGCTGTTATTTTATTGTTATTATTTATTCTTAACAAAGAAACATACAAATAAACAAGGAAATGATTACTGTAAAAGGGAAGAAGTTTTCCAGTGTGGAGTGGTGGGGCAGTCCGATGATTGGGGAAAGGAATTGGGGGTGCTTTTAGATTTACTGCAATGTTATATTTTTTGACCTTGGTTTTAGTTATTTGGGTTTTTACACTGGCTAATTCATAGCATTGTTTAAGTTTTGTGCCTTTTTTCTGAGTGTTATAATAATAATAATAATAATAATAATAATAATAATATATGTTGTAAACATAAACCAAAAAATTAAATTTGTAGAAAGTTTTTTTGTTGTAGCAAATATGTGATCAAGAACGTAGATGTGAGATTAAGCATGGAAAGCAAAAAGATTTCTTCATCTAAGATCTTGGAAAATCAGCCAAACGTGAGTAAATTTAGGAAATTTTAGAATACACAAGGAAGTGAATGATTAAGCTTTATAAAATATTCTTTTGCTCCATAATCAAGGATACATTTGGGTAAGTAATTGTTCTAAAGAAAAACAATGACTTTGATGTGAAATAGATATTCTGCCATTGGACAAAGTCAAATGCAGGACCACACACATAGGTTTGCAGGAGCATAGTTTCTCAAGACAGCATGGAGTTTAGAAACTGGGGTGTGGGTCCTTCACTGCCTGTTGTCCGTTCTAGGCCTGTGCACAGAGGTCCAGCAGATTCAGGCTCAGACTCTGGGAGAGGAAACATGACCATGGGTTCTGGATTTTGTAAATTGCATGATTGAAAAACACTGGCTCCTCCCATGGCTTGATCACCAGTCAGGTACAGGAGCAACAGGCCTTGACAGAACCTTTTCTCCAGCCCTCTCGTGCCCATTCAGGATTTGTGGTTATGAATTGTGAGAGAATCAGCTCATTCCTTGGTGTGATTAGGGAGCTTATTCCAAGTCTTGTAATTGCAGCTTTATGATGTGGCAAGGTAGTGACAGAATGCCTCATAGGCCAGCATCTCCCCAGGCATGATCGTGGATTTGGGGACCCGGAACGACTGCCTTAGGCACTAGGACCTAGTGGGTTTCCATGGAGATTTACATAAGGCTAAAACGTTTTATGACAGACTGTCTGACAGAACTCAGGTTGTCAAGTTAATCTTTGCTGGGTATACCTGATTCAAACCTGTGAGTTTCCCAATATACTATACTGGAGAAATGAAGAAATCAGTTTTAGGTATTGAAAAGGCAAGTAGGAAAGTACGGTTAGTGTTTTGCTGTGGACATTAGCTTTATTTAGCTTTATTTTCCAGGTGGTATCCCTCCATCTTTTTTTTAAAGTTTCTCTTTCCTTCAGACGCCACTTTTCCCCATTCTCATCCTATGTGCATTACAGGGACTGATCCTATTCCCTAACTTTAAGGATAGGCTAGTGGGCCCATCAGAATCATAATAAAAAGTCCCCGACCCACCTGAGCTGCAAGCTACAATTCTGATCACAATTCCACTGTGTGTGGAGGTTTTTCCCCACACCACCAAGCAATTCTCCGCAACACCAGATTGGTGTCCTACAACTTAATTCCACTCTGACACCATCTACTGGGAGACAGCATCAGATCACAGGTTAAGGGTTCAGTCCTACAAAACTGTACCACCCCCCAACCCCCAGCTTCAGACCCAATCACAAGCACAGGTGTGTGCTTCTGACTGACTGGCTATAGATTGGAGGTTCTAATAACCCCCTCCTCAGGTTCGACTAATTTGCTAGAGTGGCTCACAGAACTCAGAGAAACATTTTACTTACTAGACTATTGGCTTATAATAATAGGATATAACTAAGGAATAGCCAGATTGAAGAGATGCATAGGGCAAGGTATGGGGAAAGGGCATGGGGCTTCCATGCCCTGTCTGAACACACCAGCCTCCCTGAATCTCCATGTGTTTGCCAACGCAGGGGCTCTCCAAACCCTGTCCTTTTGGGTTTTTAATGCAGGCTTCCTTACATAGGCAGGACTGATAAAATTATTGGCCATTAATGATTGAATTCAACCTCCAGCAACTCTGTCCTCCTTGGAGGTCAGAGGGTGGGACTGCAAGTTCCAACCCTCTAATCACACGGTTGGTTCTCCTGGTAACCATGCTCTGTCCTTAGGGTCTTTCCAAAAGTCACCTCATTAACATAACAGAAGATATCTTTATTGCTCTCCTTCTCCTCACTTTGAAAACTCCAAGGGTTTGCTGACCTCTAAAAAACAAAAGAGCCGGTTATTTTACCAGCAAAATGAGTTTATTTGGTAATGGCAGAGAATTGCGATTCAGGACAAACTGTGAGGAACCATAGCCAAGTCCAGAGAACAGAGGAGAAGGGCTTGCTCTTCTAGAGGAAAGGAGGAAATTAGGGAGGACTGTGGTGGTTCTTCACCGGCTGCAGAAGGAGGGCAGCCTAGTGTTGGATCAGAAGATCTGTCCTCCTGCTGGGGGTCTGTAAGCTGCGGTGAGTGTCACGTGGGTGAGAGCTCCCCCTTCAGGGCTTCCTGACTCCGTGTTAAGTGAGGTTTCCTTTACTCATTTTCACAGGTTTTAGGAGCTCTGTGCCAGGAATAGTGGATGAAGACCAGATATATATTTCTTTTGATGTCACAATATCACACAAGCCATGACAAGTATATAGGTCTGGCGCTTCTGAGAATCCTTCTCCTCACCAACATATTAAGAACATCCATCTGAGAATTATTGCAACACGGAAGAAAGCAGAGCCAAGAAATGGAGAGATGCATTCATGATTGTATGGGTTGATCACCTGAGTCCAGCTGTGCCTAAAGCTGGTGTACCCATAGGCTTTTCAGTTACATGGGCCAATAAATTTTCTTTTATGCTGAATCCAGTTTGAGTTGGATTTTGGTCACTTGCAACCCCAAGAGCCTGACTAATGCACAGAAAAATGAATCCTATGGTACTTAAGGGAGTATCACTGAATAGCCTGATCACGTTAAGCTATACAGCGAGATTATGAATTGACAGAGAAAGGTCATTACAGAGTTGAGAAGCAGTGAGGGCAGGAGTGGAAGCCTGGACATAGTGTGTGGGAGAGCTTGTGGATAGTACACTGTGGTTGGGGGGTGAAGAAATTTCCCTTAATGGTAAGTCTCAGCTGTGGCCGGAAGACTTTGGGGAAGAATGAACGTGAAGGGAGGAGGAGCTTTATTGGAGTGAGGAAGCCGAGGAACTGTGTGGCTAAGGCTTTCTGGAAAAGTATGACATACTTGCTTTTGTCTCCTCTTCTTTACTTATTCAGTATTCACATCGCTACAATATCTATCACTCCGACCAGCCACCAAAACTATTTTTGCTTCTGTTGCTTATTACATCTTTGTTGCCAAATTTACTTAGTCCATTCTTATTATTGCTGTATCATTTGAAAGCTTTTTAGCTCTCCATACTTCAAACAATCTTTGTCATCTTGGTTTCCATGGCCTGTCTGTTCTCATTTCCCTCTTACCTACCCAATCTTTCTCAATCTTCTTCCTGAGTTTCTCACCTGAAGCCCACTCTTTAAATATTAGGGCATTCTGCAGTTCGATCTTTAGCCCTTTTTTCTTTCCATTAGATGCAATCTTTCTGAGAATTCTTACCATTTCTAGTGACTTCAACTCTCCTCCATAAGCTGGAGACTCCAAGAGGTCTACCTTGAGTCTAGGGCTTTCTTTAATTGCTATTTTAATATCACTCTACATCACTGCCTGAATGCCCGATAGTTACCTCAAAAAATAAACATCCTAAACTATACTTGTCACCAATTTTTTGGTGTTTTCTACATATGGTTCCTCTTCATTTTCCTGCTCTGGTCAAGTTGTCTGCATTAGGAATTTCACATGTGAATGATTAAATGTATCCTCATGTTTAACTGGTGAATTTTCTAGGATGATCTTATTACTACACAGAATTTAGATCCTTCCCTAATTGAAATTCTTCAATATCTTGTGCAATCTGGAGAATAAAATCTTACCTTCTCAACTTGTGTCTTAATGCTCTAATTCCCGCTTAACTTTCTGATTCTATAATATACTACTTGCATTTCCCAGAACTGTTCATGTTCTCTCGTCTTCGTGTCATTTGCTCTTTGCTATCCAGCCCCCTGCTGTTTATTTTATCACCACTTTTTTACAAAGCCCCTTTTAGTTTTCACTTTCAGGAAATCTAGTAAGGTCCTACATCCAGGGCAGTAAGGTTTTTCATCCCGTGTGCCTCTTAATATGATGTGAGCACCTATGTACAGATCACACTAGTCTATGTGCCTATCTGTGCATTGTATTTGTTTTAAGCATTTTGAGAGCTTGTTGTTTTTATATCCTCAGAGCCTTGGCAAAATGCCTGATGCTCATTCAGCATTGAAAGAATAAAGAAGGAAGAGAAAAAGGTGATGAGTGGAAGAGGGAGGAAGGAAGAAAAGCAGATGATGGGCAGCTTGATGAGAATGTTTAATTATCCAAGATGGATAAATGTGGATAATATGTAGAGAACTGTGGCCCTAAATTTGCTTTCTTTTAGCAGTAGCTGACATAGCCACTGCTAAAGGAAATACATAGAGTACTTGGATCTGAATCCCATCTTAGAAGCTGTTTACAATCTGGCTCTGACACTTAGTACCTTTAGCAATTTACTCATCCCTTTGTGCTTCAGTTTCCTCATACGTAAAATTGTGGCACTAACAGTGTATAACTTTAGGATTTTTATGAACAGTAAATAACTTTGTACAGGCATACCTCATTTTATTGCACTTTATAGCATCTTGCTGATACTATGTTTTTTAAAAATTGAAGGTTCGTGGCAGCCCTGCATTGTCAGATGTTGGTTAGCAATTTTTAGCAATAAAGTATTTTTTAGTTAAGGTATATACATTGTTTTTTCAGACATAATGCTATTGCACACTTAATAGACTACAGTGTAGTGTAAGCATAAATTTTACATTCACTGGGAAACTAAAAAATTCATGTGACTCACTTTATTGCAATATTTGGTTTATTGTGGTGGTCTGGAATTGAACAGGCAATATCCCTGAGGTCTGCCTGTATTCATAAAGTGCTTAAAAGAGTGCTTGGCACATGGAAACTGGATAAGGGTTTAATAAATAAATAAAGGAGTTGATGTTGGGGAATTCACTATATAATTTGTAGGGTACTTCTCTAAAACTACTCATTTGTTCTGTGTTTGTGTGTTTGTGTTAAAGAGTCCATAATTAACTGCAGTATTATTGGCCACTGAGAAATACAGTTTTATATAAAAGTGTTATCTTCCATGGTAGGCAAAATGAACACGTCAGATTTTCCACATTAAACAATTTATCAATCTTTGTACATTTCTAGTTCTTATATTTTGAACATGGAGGAATACTTGATTCCAAAGATTATGATTTGACCTTGAGTAATAAATGTCTTCTTCACAACATAGAATTATGAAGAGAATGATATTTATTACTGTTTTCTTGTGTGCCCTTCAGATCCTTTGCCTTTTAATTGGAGATGACATTTTTGTAATCTTCTCTGCTACTAACAGAATTGGCTATACAATTTATAAATTAAAATGTTATATTTGCACCTTCATTTCAATTGAACTTGAGTGCAAGTCCAAGAGTTTCAGCAAGGTTTTATAAGCCTGAGCCCTCATTTCTGTGAAAAATATGTCTCACAGGCTATGCTTTTCAGCTTTGTTTGATGTCATTTCTAGTTATAATTGTTCCATAACAGCTTAGGCGTGCTAGTGGGTTTAGTACTACCACAATTACTGAGGAAACTAGAAAGAAACTTTGTACAATTTTCCTATAGGCCTCAGGAAGTGATTGCCCTTGATGTTTGAAGCATGTATTTAAATCAAAACAGCGAAAATGGAATAAACTATTCTAAGCATGTTTTTGAACTGTCTACCAGTGCAGCTACATAAATCAGTTTGGGCTCACAGGCAGAGGATACAAAGGGATTTTACTTCAGATATAAAGGAAAACAATCTAAAGATAGGGAAGAATTTTAATTAAATTGAAAATGTGAATCAAAGTATTAACATTGCTCTGATACGGATTCTTATTACCATCAGATTCATCACGCCTTCGACAATAGTAAAATTCTGAAAATCTAGTACAACTTTGTGGCACAAGAAATTATCTCTGCTCATATGCAAGGCTGAATTTGTCTTTTTTGTTAACTGCATTGCGACCAATATTTATGATTAAAAATTAAAACTTCAAGTAAAGTTAAAAAGACAAAAAAACTTCAAGTAAAGTGCTTTCCTCTTTTCCTTGAAAAGTTCTAGATTTAATGGATGTGGATAAAAATGATACGTCAAGTAATAATCAAATATGGAGAAAAGGACACTTATTACTATTGATTATTTTGATAAACTTGTCCTGCTCTCACGATTTCGGCTTTTTTTATTAGATTTTACAGAAAATTTGAGTATGGGTTAAAAATTAATATTGTATAATTAGATTGCTATAATATTAAAGAGTATTGCTTAATTTTTTAAATCATAGCTTTATAAGTATTTCTTTTCTTAGAGCGTTCAACTTTTTAAAGTGTGGAGAAAATACTGACATTTAAATAAGCTAAAATATAGATTTCTAGGAGAGTTAGATGGAGGAATGAGGAGAGAGAGAATTATAAATAAAATTTATAATTTTATTATAAATCTATAATAAAAAGAAAGGAAAGTGGTGGAATAAAGAGACAGGTAAAACTACGGGAGAGAAAAAGAAATAAAGAAGTCCAGGAAAATACAGGAGAGAAATAAAAATAACTGAAAATAACTGAGCTAAGATGGCAGATTATAATACAAGTGAAAGTATTAAAAGTATTTTTTGCATTATGTTAGATTTTCAGAAATAGTAAATGTCTCCTATTACTTTCATAACTCAATTATTGTCATAGAAAGGTTGTAAATTTCAGGTACCCATTAATTGACATCCAAAGTCCATCTCCTTGTCAGGTTCCAATCCTTTTCCTCTTATACCATAAAAGTGGGGGAGATGTTTTGCCACTAGATTTTGGAGAAATTATTTAGTCATGATTCCTTGTTTCATTAAAATTCATTGCATCTAACTTCAGTTGGGTCTTCTGTGCTAAACAGTGTTCTTTTTATTCATACATAAATAAATCCTTATACATGTCCTAATTCTAGATATTGCAGCATTTTCACCACTCTGAAGGCCATAAGGCCATTCTGACCCTCCCACTAAAAGAGTGAGTTAACTTCGCCTCTTTACAAATAACAACACTCTAATATGAACTTAAGGTTGCTATCCATCTCTGTAAAAATCTCTCTACATTTTCCATGATCTGCTAATAATTTCTCTTTTCAAAGGATGAATTGCCATTCCTCTTTTCCAAATTAACCTCTTCCTGCCCTCCCCAACCATGACACCTCCAGCCTATTCTGGTGACCCATCACACCTACATTCCCTTAATCTTGTTCTATTGATCATTTCCTCTTCTATTCTTTCATCTTCTAATTATTCGTCTTCTATTTACTCCTTCCCTGTGGCTCTTTGCTAAGACCTTCAATCACGGTCAGTTGTAAAATATACTAAAACATCTTTCTTTCATCCTGCACCCGATCAAGATCCCACTCACTCCTCAAGAGAGTCAACAAAGTTATTTCCATATCTTTATCTCTTACTCACCATTCAGATAATTGAAATCTCACTTTTACACCACCTTGATTTTATCATCGTATTAAAAATCAGGAATGACTCCCTAATTGTCACACTTAATCCACTGCTTTTGATATTCCTGCTGGATATTTGCAGTATGAACATCACTGACCAGCATATTTCTCTTGAAAATTCTCCCTAAAATCCAAAGAAAGTTATCTCTCTCTTTTTTTTTTTCTTTCCTATCTCATAACTCCTTAGTCTTTCACTGATTTACCCCATTTCTAAATGTAGGTATATGCTAAAGGTCTGTTTTCAATTTCATTGATTTCGGCTCTTTATTAGTTCTTTACTTCTGCTTGGTTTAGGTTTATTTAGATTTTTAAATTTTTTTCTTAAGGTGTAAATTTAAACTATTAACTTGAGACTTCTTCTGCTCTAATATGAGAGTTCTTTCTCTCTAAGAACTGCTGTGGTCACAAATTTTGATATATTATTGTTTTCATTCAGTTCTCAGTATTTTCTGTTTTTTTCTTGAGACTTCCTTTTTGACCCATGAATTATTTAGAAATGTACTGTTTAATTTTCAGATGTTGGGAGATTTTTCTGTTATCTTTTTGTTATTAGTCTACTTTAATTCCTTTGTATTTAGAGGACATACTTGGTATTATTTCTTTTCAATTTGTTGAAGTGGTTTTTATAACTCCCCAAATGGTCTACCTTGGTGAATGTTCCACCTGCACTTGAAAAGTCTGTATATCCCGCTGTAGTGTTCTATAGATATTAATTAGTTCCAGTTGGTTGATGGTGTTGTTTATTCTTCTATATCCTTGTTGATTTCTATTAGTTCTATCTCTTACAGAAAAAGGAATGTCCTCTACTTCAAATTATTGACCAAATAGTTTACTAAAACTCTGCTCCTGGCCTTAGTTTTGAAATCTGTTACTTCTGTTGCCACCTCATGATTGCGGTTTCCTGAGGCTTCTATTTCCTCCCCTCTGTCCCTGAAGCTTCAGTTTTGTCCCCCCTGTCCCATGAGGCCTCAATACCCTTCCAGTGCTGCTTCCAGCTCTGGCTGCTCCATGGTCACAGAAAGCTGCCCGCAGCAGCAATAACACCATGAAAATATATAGAACACATACAACTTTATAGCAAAAAACCTAAAAGACAAGAAATGGGCAGAGGAACTGAATAGACAGTTTCCAAAGAAGACATATAAACGGCCAACAGGTATATGAAAAGGTGCTCAACATCACTAATCATCTCTCAACGTTACTAATAATCAAGGAAATGCAAATCATAACCACAATGAGATATCCCTTTATACCAGTTAGAATGGCTATCATCAAACAGGCAAGAGATACCAAGTGCTGACTGAAAGTGGAGAAAAGGAAACCCTAGTGCACTGTTGGTGGGCATGTAAATTGGTACAATTGCTACAAAAACAGTATGGAAGTTCCTAAAAAATTAAAAATAGAACTACCATATGATCCAGCAAGCCCCATTCTGGGTATATATCCAAAAGAATTGAAATAAGGATCTGGTAGAACTTTCTCATGTTCATTGCAGCATTACTCACAATAGCCAAGATGTGGAAATAAACTAATTGTCTATCAATAGATGAATGAATAAAGATTTTATATATATATATATATATATATATATATATATATATATATATATATGAGTGAAATATTATTCAGCCATGATAAAGAAGGAAATCTTGCCATTGTGACAATTTGGATGGACCTTGAGGGCATTGGGCTAAGTGAAATAAGTCAGACAGAGAAAGACAAGTACTGTATGTTATCACCTATATGTGGAATCTAAAAATGACAAACTCAGAGAAACAGAGAGTAGAGTGATGGTTACCAGGGGCTAGGAGTGGGGGAAATGGGGAGATACTGGTCAAAGGGTACAAATTTCTAGTTATAAGATTAATAAGTTTGGGAAATCTAGTGTACAGCATGGTGATTATATCTAATAATACTGTATCATAGATTTGAATGTTGCTAAAAGAATAGATCATTAATGTTCTCATTACAAAAAAGAAATGGTAGCTATCTGATGGGATGGAAGTGGTAGCTAATACTATGGTGGCAATCATTTTACAATTTATAAATGTATCAAATGAACACTTTGTATATCTTAAACTTACACAAGGTTATGTGTCAGTTGTATCTCAATAAAGCTAGAAAAAATAAAAAATAAAACTCCACAGAGGGAAAAACAGACTAATGAAGGAATTCTCATGATCATATCAATTGCAGGAAAAGCTTCACTAATTCATTTATTTCTTTACTTACTTCTTTGGTTGACTTTCTTTTCTTAGTGGAAAAAGGTAATTCAGAAAGTTTGGAAGGCATTTTGTTGGACATTGGTACAAATTGGTAAAAAAAATGTCTGAGATGATTCAACAGTGAATGACTCATCAACAAATGGTTTCAGTTAAACTTTTCTCAAAACACTCCGCCAGGGTACACCAACCAGTTCAGGTGTCTGGTTTTTATAAATTTGTTATTTTTTAAAAAACATAAATCAGTTAATTTAAGATATTTCAATATTTGGGTGCAACATAACATAAAACATTGTTTTGTAATGTGACATGTTTTAGCCAAACAATAGAGAAGTAGGTGATTACATTCAAGGAATTAAATACAAAGCAGGTCACAAAGTAGGAATATTTAAACTGCATTTGTTTATAGAAGATCCTAATATCTTCGTGAAAATCATGACCTCACAGAAAGCCCTGGCTGAGAGTCTGAATGCTTTGTTCAGGAAAGAGAAAATAAATAAATGAGATACACATTTTTGGCCAGCTAATCAGCAAAATATTAAATTATTTTCTGGATTTTGATCGTGTATTGGTAAACAGTTTAAATACTCTAATATTAAGAATGACAGTAATTTTCTAACAAAACTGGTAACAGGAGGTGCTAAATATTTTCCAAGTTGAATTGATAATTCTAGTGTATCAGTTGGAATTCTCCAGAGAAACTGAACCAATAATATATAGATATAGCTATATAGATATTCTAGATACTCTCTCTCCCTCGTGTGTGTGTGTGTGTGTGTGTGTGTTTATTATCATATTAAGTACTAGGCTCATGTGGCTGTGAGGGCTGGCAAATCTGAAATCTGTAGGGCAGGCTGACAGGCTGGAAACTCAGACAGGGTTTCCATGGTACAGTCTTGAGGCAGAGTTCCTTCTTCAAGAAACCTCAATTTTTGCTCTTAATGTCTTCAGCTGATGGGATGAGGCCCATTCATATTATCCAGGGTAATTTCCTTTACTTAAAGTCACTGATTGTAGATGTGAGCTACATCTACAAAATACCTTCATGGCACCACCTAGATTAGTATTTGATTAAATAATTGGAAACTACAGTCTTGCCAAGTTGATACATAAAACTAACCATAACATCTGGTTATCTGTTTTTATAGTTTGCTTTCATTTAAAGTGAGATATATTTTAGACATATTAGATATAATATATGTTTATATTCATTAATTCAACTATTGATATTAATAGTAATTAATCAGTATTAATACAACCAATAAATAAAATATTATATTTTACATTCACTAACTCTTTTTTATTAAACATTTACTATGCACTAGGTACTGTGCTTTGTTCTGAGACATATACAGTAAATGTGATATTACCTCTATCTATATACTTGAGAAGTTTAAATTTTGGTGAGATGAAATGTTCAGTCTTGACTTTGTAGACATACATAGATCATCCCCAGTTTTCAACTTGAAGAAAGCTCTAAAGTATATTTCATTATTAAATATTACCTTGTGGTTATATGTGCAAGGCTCTGTACTATGTGCTCTGCATACTTTAAAGGGTAAAAAAAAGTGCCCTTCCCTCAAAGAGTTTATAACCTGCTAGAAATCCACTTGGCTCTTAATTCTGTCACTATGTGATCTGGGCAAATTACTGTAATTTGAAGTTCAGTTTCCTTATCTGTGCATGGGAATTACACTAGACAATATTTCAGTAAGATTTCTTTATGGTCCTAAAATATTATCATTTTAAAGATTCTCTGTGTTGAAAATTAGTCTCCAGAGAATAATTCTCCAATGGTTACATTATTTATAATGATTTGATTCAAAGTAGGAAATTAGTAATTGATGGCTTACATTCAAGTACTGAGGTCTATACGTGATTTGTTTTAGATTCTCAGATAAATTGCCTTCATAAAACAATGAAAGTTAACCTCAAAGACTGATGTAGAAAATTACCAATAAATAGGAAATGCAGTGGCCAATAGCAAATTACAGGCTTTAACATTATGTAAACATTAAACGAACATTACTATTTTGAGATAGTCAACTGGTTATGAACTACATTTAGAAAAAAAGTGTTACGTGAGGTTTGAAGATTTGAAAAGCTACAGTATACATTAAAGATTATTGTTTGGAAGTTGCATTACATTTGATCGCCAAATTAAAACTTATTTTCAAACTTTGGCCATTCAAGATTAAAGGAACTTCTGCCTTGTAAAATACATATTACAAGGAAGTAACGTTTTTAATATTGTAATTCACTCTGTTTGTATTCATTTCCGTAAAAAAACGATTGCACAGGGCAAGGATATTATCATGATGTTATTAGTAGCATTCACGTTTTAGGAATTTGAAGAAAAATATACACTGTTTTATATATCCTTTCTTGGTGAGAAAAGAGCAAACCTTCTGTTCTGTGACTGAACTGTCTGCCATTCTCTGTGAACACCAAAGCTTCATTCTTCATATTTGCTTTCTATTTTCATAGCGATGGGAATGGAATGTGACCCTCAGCACTCAGCCATTATCCTGCCCTCTGTGGCTATAGCCTTTGACTCAGGCCTGAGTTCACCATAACTTATTTTTACAACGATCCTGAGATGCAGCCAGCCCACTTGGCAATATTTTCACTCCTACTCAGCTCATTTCAAAATGGGGACTCTCACTGTTTCTCTTTTCAGAGCTTTTCTAGTTTCAGCTTGAAACCTTTTAAAATAAAACTGCTGTTATGTGAATGATTGAAGACAAAATGCATTTTTTTCCAACTCCCTGATTTGGTCTTGACTATTAAGTTCCATAGAGCCCTCTACTTTCCAGTCTTATTCATAAAGCTATTACCCTGTCTAGCAATATTTTCTCAAGAAATTTCTGGATAGTACACACCTTTTTTTTTTTTTTTTTTTAATGGCAGCAAATGGGTTCACTGTTTTCGTAGAGTAAATCCCCAACATGTCAACATGTGTGTCTGGAATGCTTGCCTTGTTTGGTAACAGATCATTGGAATTGTTTGTGACTATCAGTGACTCCAGAGGATTATTGCAAGATTTGAGACTGGGGTTCTTTCCTTTCTGACTTTGCTGTTCTCCTTCTACAGTTTTGTTTTGCTGTTTAGTATATGCATTTTTTCACCTCAGTAACCCTTCCCCCACCCTTGGTGTTTTTTTATTAGTGTGAATTGATGGGCTGCAAATTTGTAAGCTTTCATTTTCTAGTTTTCTCCCAAGAACTGCTTTTAGTGACAATTAATTAATTAATTAATTAATTTTTCACATGATGAATTTCATAACCAGGGAAGTTGTAGAAATAAATGGCAGTTAAAACACATGAACTTATTTCACTTGTAATTATGGCTTACAGCTTGCTTAGTGTAGTGGTTCTCAAACTTGACTGAGCTTCAGAATCATCAGGAGGGCTGTTTAAAGCCAACTGGACTCTGGGCACCACCCCAGTTTCTGACCCTATAGTTCTGGGAGGTGGGGCCTGAGAATCTGAACTTCTAATAAGTTCCCTGGCGGTGCTGCTGCGGCTGGTCAGGGGGCCACACTATGGAAATCACCTCTGTAGAACAGGACAGAATACTTGACTTTAGTCACTGTGTACAAATAAAATACCAGGCTGTCATTTACTGAATAGGGCACAATGGCATGGTATTTAAGAAATAGTTTTGCTCTTCTCTTCGTAGAACAGTCCACTTTCCTTAAGCTTAGCTCTTGCATTCTGTAAATACAACTCGAATTGAAGAAATGGTCGTATTTCTGACAAGCCGTGAGGCTTACCAAGGTCAATTTTGTTTGTTGTATCACTTAAAATACAATTCTACTTACAATTGCCTGGCATGGATGAGTGAACATTTTTTTTTTAATGTACATCATACTTTTTGACACTGGGAAATAAGAAGCTATGAAAATAAGGTTGGTAAACCAGTAAAGAAGTCTTTCCTCAGATGGTCACAATCTGCCAAGAGCAGATAAGGAAAAGGATCCTGTGGGGATAATGACAAGAAGCTTACAGCCATTAACCCCATGTCAGCACTGGGCTGGAAAACAAATAGAATGCCAGACAATGCAGAACAAATACTACAAATCACAGGCAATCCCCAAACCTCCTGTCAATCTTATACTTTTGAAAGACAACTAAGGAGCGCAAAGGACATTGGACAATTCCACACTAATGGTTACATTGTGACTTTCTTTTGTCTTTCTTCCCTTGATCTCAAATTAAATTTGTCTTCAGTAAAAAGTTTTCTCTACGGAGCATATAATTTCATCTCCAACATAAAATACTCAAGAAGAGACTGAGGCAGAGCAATGGTAAGTTAAATATTGAAATTATGTGTTAATTATGATGAATTATTTTAGATTAATGAAGTAGTGTTTAGCAGATTTCTGCTGTGTCTGTATATACTCTTTTTCAAAGGGTTTTGAAGCTATAAAGTGTTATTGGAAAAAGATATTGTCAGATGAAGTTAAAATAAGTGATCATAGACTCATAGATCCACAGAAATTACAATATGGTTAATTATTCCTCATATGATAGCGAAATATTTTTTACAAACTACTGCTTAATGAGTAGTTTTCTGATTTTTTAATTGTGACATTATAATAGATTTCAGGACACATTTTAATGCTACTTCTGACACAGAGTAGTTAAAATGAATGGCAGAGCAGATAATGGATTAGATGAAGTTTGTGAAATATAGGATACTATAGTTTAAAATACTTGATAAGTAGTTGTGCAACAAAGGTAGATGAGGGATAAAAACTATTAACACTAATATCCCTTAATCATTGGGAAAGTGCTGTGTTCAAGACACTCTTCTAAATACCTTACATAGATTATATAATTTAACCTTCCTCCCCCCACCTAAAAAAAGACACAATAACAAAGTCTGTATTACCATTCACATTCAATTGATAAAAAAAAAAATTTCTTGGGCTGCCCAACATTACTTCCAAGGCTGCACAACTGTTAGCATCCCATGAAGTTTGTGGAATCTTAGGTTTAGAGAATTCAAATAATTTGGTAAACTTATGCAAGTACTAAATGCTGAGGCTAGAATTTGAACTCATGCTTATTCTTTTAATTCTTTTAATGTACATTAATGTAAGTTTATATTAGTGTTTTTCAGGACCATTTATATGGCTAAACAAACTTCTCTGTTGATAAAATAACTTAGTTGGAATGAATCTGCCAAGATGGAATTTTACCAAAGTTGGCTTAGAAAGTAAATGCTGTTAAAACGTGGGGGCTGTGAGGTAGACAATTTGTAAAATACAGAGCGTAGCATGTTAATTACGTGCAAAAATGATCAAGAAAAATGCGGCATTTTATGGAATTATAAGTGAGTAGGAAATCCAGGGTGAAATAGCTAAGTGACAGTAATTTTTTCTAAATGTCTGTGACTCCATAAAATAGAGATATTAATATTGATTTGTAATATGTTTTCTTTGTATTATGTATTTCCTCTTCTTGTTCCAAATTGTGAAATAATATTTTGCATTTGTATTCTTCTAACTGATTGTCATCCTGAATTCACTACTTTACTTGTCAATAATAAAAAGAGTTTCTCAGAAGACTTGGTCAAGGCAGTTGACGCTATGAAGACCAATGCTTCCTGAGGGGAAGCTTCTCTCCTGGGGTTGCTGTGTTGCCTGGACTCATCTTTACTCAATGTTTTGCAGAAGCTCTGAACCAAATCTTCAGCCTCCAGACACCCTCTAGACTGCTTAAAGAGAGAACATTTAAAAGCATGTCTGTATTTCTTTTAATCAATTTCAGTGGCCTAAGAGAAGAAGAAAAAAGGAGAAGAGACATGCAGGTACAAATAATTTATTCAGAAAAGTAGTGGAGAAAATAGAATGGCTTGAAAGTCAGAATATCTGAATCAGCTTAGAAGCAACATAAAACTAGCAGAAGTAAAATGACAATGATGTTAATACAATAAAAAATGTAGTGTGTTCCAATAATAGCTAAGAAGCAGAAAAATGTTTTAAAATAAGTTGATGATAAAGGTAAACTTTTGCAATAAAAAATGATAGCAATAAAAAATGATAAGGCAAAACAAACTGATGTTAATTTAAAGTTAGGTGGAAAAGACTGACAGAATAGAACTATGACTTTACCATCACATGGTGTTGCTCATAAGTTGGGAAAAATCTTCTAAGTTATGACATTGTCTAAAACATTTGGTTTTAACTGTAGCTGAATTAAAAAAGATCTTATTATACTCTTTTGTAATTATTGAGATATTTTATTAAGATACTAAACATAATCATTGTATAATTTTTTAAAAGATATCTTTATACAGCCAAATGAAAACATGCAGGTACAAATTATTTTCTTTCAAATGAACAGTATTATTACTCACTGCTTAATTCAATGTCCAGAAATGATTACAACATTTCTTCCTTCCTTAAGTATAAGTTTGATAGCAGTAATTTTCCTTTGAAAAAGTGATGTTAGAGTAAAAACATTGACATTGGTCTAAAGGGAGCTTTCATGCATCTAAGAAGTAATTGTCAGCAGTAATTAGGCTGCATCTCAGTTAAGGCTTACGACAGATGCAAGGAAGAATGAACAGACCATCTTGTAATACAAAATGTACCTACTGCATAAATGAATCATTTAACAAATACATATTGAGTGTCTTATTATTACGTAAGAAATGTAGGGAAGACAATATTTTTGATGTACTGAATAAAAATATAGATGCCAATTATGTAAGTAAAATGCAGACTGTCATTCATTAATCCACTGAGTAAATATATTTATGGAATGGCTAATATGGCCTTTTTCTCATGAAATTTACATTAATTGAATTTTCTTGAAGGGTGTTTGAGGTTCAGAACGTTTGCTCTAGAGAATGAGGTAGGCAGTTGATGGAAGACATAAAAAGGAATAATTGACAGCACAGCTGAGATTGGAAGAGATGTCACTGGCACCCTTCAAAATAGAGTAATTTTATCTAGAGGCATTCAGCAGTCTGTCGATAGCAGTAGAGACTGCACATAATGTACTACATTATTTTGAGGTTTAACAGAACAATAGGTGTTCTTAGAAGTGATATGTGACCTTAAATTGCATAAAGGATGTACATAGAACTATAAGAGGTCTGTTAACTAAATAATGTGAAATTTCCACATTAAAAGGACAGGTAGAAAAATTAGAATGAGTGAATTATACTAAGGAATGAGAAAGGTGGAGAATCAGACATGGCTATTAAAAAAAAAAAACAACCCAAATTACAAGAGATATTCAAAAGGAAGACTGTTATCTCCATCTTCAATATTGCAGAAAACTTATGGTAAAAATTACCCATTGGATTTGTTAAACAGCAGGAAACTGTCATTAGACAGTTCCTGGAACTTCACTGGTGAAAGCCTGATCGTAGAGGGTTAAAAAGTGAATAGGAGGTAAGCTGGTGGAAAGAGCAACTTTAAGGTAGGCATTCCCCTCCAACTCAACAGAGTGTACATATTGATTGGAAAGTGGGTGCAAAAATTAGGGGATGCCAGGTGAAATCTCTCAAATGTCATATTTCCACTGTTGAACGTAAGCAAGGACTGAGGAGCAAACGCAGTGCGTACTTAGAAATTAATTGGTTCTGCTCTATCAATATTGGTGGTGAGAAAAGTCCCGCTTTTTTTTTATTGTAGTGAAATTCACAGTACATAAAATTAAGCATTTTAAAGTGTACAATTCAGTGGCATTTAGTACATTCAAAGTGTTGTGCTTCACTTTTAATAAGCATTGCTTTGAAAAAGGAAAAAGGAAAGAAAGAAATCTGAAATAGGTATTAGAAGGATTCCAATCTTTGTTTTTAATATGGTCTAAGATATCTAATAAAGTGCTACTCCAGCTAATCAAGGGTTGTGGCAAAGCCATGGTTTTCACGATAGCTTTATGTCTCCTTACGGTTGTGTGTGCGTGATTTTCCAAGTTTTTTTCTTATCTTTGAATTTTAAGTCATAGATTTTTGTGGGTTTTATCTTTTGTTTTTCGGTTTTCTCTAACAGCAAGTGTCTCTTCTAGAGCAGGCTACTGAAAATCAACATTTAAAAAATAATTTTTAAAAGTAGAGCTATAAATTAATTTCCCCAAACCTATAATTACAGAAATTATTTCTAGGAATTGTATTTAACTAAATAAAAGATCAAGAAAGAATTCTGGTGTTTGGAGAAAATTGAGTGAAATAGTAGAAGTGCCACAAACAAATGATGAGATTAGGTCTCAGGTTGTCTTGGGAGAGACAGGGTAGCAGAGGAATGTGGAAAAGAGAAGAGGGGACATGAGCACTGAGGATGAGAGAACTACAGTAAAGGAGACACAGATGTGGAGTCCAGCTGCTTATTGTCTTTAATCGGACAACTTAGTTGACTGTTTATACTTCTTTCTTTTATTAAAAGCACAATGACCTAAGCTGACTCAGATAGTTTCCTTCTGCTACAAACATGAGATCATAGATAAAATGAAACTCTAAAAACAATGTCTAATCAAACACAAAGGAATAAAAGGAAAGATTCAAGGAGCATAAAGAATAATAAAAATCAATATGGTGTGAGCTGATGGCCCTATAATTCACAGTGATTTCTATCCTCCTCTTAGGCTTTAAAGGCTGAAGCCTAGCCTTCTAATCCCCATACAGGAGGACAGAGGAGATGGCCACAGGTTGTTGAAGGTAATTAAGCTCTACTTTCTAGCCTTGCATAAAATACTACTTGAAAATCCTTTCACAGAGATTCTCCATCCATTAAAAGTGAACTAGAAAAACTACACACAAACAAAGATGTGGGCATAAAATTTCTGTTCTGTCTAGTCTTCAGTTTAAAGGTAGAAAAGGTAGCTGGGAAAAATCAAAGACTTGCAGCAAAAAAATTTATGCCTAGCGTTCAAATTTATAATATTTACCTACAATTTTTCCAAGAGCATTGAAAGCTATATAACTTTGTCAGAAATAAGAAACTGAAAGAATAATCAGATGTGAAAAAAAATATTTGATGAAAATTACCTCTTAAAACTCAATTATAAAACCTGAGAAGTGAGCCTTCCATGAGAGTGTTAGTAGATGCAAGAAACAGACAGTGACATTAGAAACTAAAAATAATAAGAATAATAAGAAGGAAACTACTAAATATATGCTCAAAATTCTTGAAGAGCTAACAGAGAAAGAAAAGAACAAATTTGAAAAAAAAATAGAACTTGTAAGTAATATATGTATAATAATTGAACTGAAAACTCAATAGAAAGACTAAAGAAGATTATACAGAGCTAAAAAGAGAATTAGTGAACTGGGAGAAGGATCTAAGGAAATCACCTAACATGCCACAGAGGAAGCTTATGCAGCTAGTGATAGTGACTGGCAGGGAGCACCAGAGATTTTCTGGGATGTTTGTGACCTTCTCCTTCTTATCCTGGAGAATAATTAAGAATGCCATGTTCACTTTGTGAAAATTCATAGAGTTGTAAAATTAAGAGTGATCTACTTCTATAAAGAGGTAAAAAACGTTAGGTATAAGTACACAAAATATGGGATATGTAACATCTGAAATTGTAAAGGGGAAAGGTAATATAAAATGTTCTATCAGTTTTAGGGAAGTCAAAAATGGAATGAAAACCAGGAAAATGAACATGATGAGTAGATAGACAAAACACAAAATAAAATGATTGAAATAGCCCAAATATAAATTTACCTCTTTGAATACAAAGGACGTTAGATTTGATAAAATACTGTAACAAATTTTATTTTAAAATATCATACTTAAAAATAATGACTAAGACCTATCTCTTTGGAAAACAGGAACAAAATAAGATTTTTTCTTTAAGCTTCTCAGGGTTCTAGCCAGTAGAAAGAAAAGAAAAGGAAATATGGGGCATTAGCTTTGAAAAGAAATAAATAGAATTCTCATAAAACTTACCAATATGAAAGGCCATTTGGAAAAACCAAATCCTTAAAATCAGACTTCACCAAGATTGCTGGATACAACATAAATATTCAAAAATAAACCTGTGGTGAAGTCTATGGATAAGAAAAATGTTATGTGTTCCTTTCCAATCTAGTTTTTCTTACTTTTTCCTTCTTTATTGTACTAGCTAGAACTATGAACTCAACACTGAATAGACAGAGTGAAAGCAGATATACTTGCCTAGGCCCCAATCTTAGGGTAAAAGCACACAATCTTTAATATTAAGGATAATGCTATTTTTTTTGCAAGTAATCTTTGTGTTTTATTTTGCAGTTTCTATTGTTTTGTCTTCAAATCCACATCTTTTCTAGTGCAATGTATAATCTTATGTTAATCTCATCCAGTGTATAATTTCATCTCAGATATTGCAGTTTTTGTCTCTAGAATTTTGATTTTTTTGAACATATGAAATACAGCTACAACAATGGCTTTAACATCCTTTTTCACAACTTCTAACATTTGTCAGTTATCTGTCAGTTTCCAATAATTATTTTTTCCCCTCATTAGAAGTCACATTTTCGTTTTTCCTATCATTCCTAGTTCTATGATTGGATGCCAAACATTTTGATTTTTACATTTAAATGGTGCTATCTGGTTTGATTTCCTAAAATATTTTTGATCTTTGTTCTAGGAGGCAAAACCGAACTGCCTCATTTGGCTACCTAAAAACAGCTGGATTCATTTTGGTCTTGCTTTTATGATTTTTTAAGGTGCTTCCCAAACAGTGCTGAGTTCTGGTCTAATCGTTCCCCATTGCTGAGGCAAAACCCTCCTGAGTATTCCATTCGGGGCTTTATAAATCTTGAGATTTTTCAGTCTGGCTGATGGGAACAGGTACTATTCACTGCCCTGTGTAAACACCAGGCACTGTCCTCTCTAATCTTGTCGAATATTCTTCCCCCACATCCTCAGGTATTCCCCTCACAGGCACGTGCTGCCCTGTACTTTATTGAATACTCAGGGGAGACTCTGCAGATATCCAGAATTTTCTCCCTATGCACTTTTCTCCTCTCCAGTACTTTCTCTTGTAAATTATAGCCACTTAGCTCTCCCTAGGGGCTCTTCTCAGCTTCCTAAACTCAGGGAGTGTCCAGGAGTCTGCACCATGCATAGAACCTTCCTCAAGGCAATAAACTGGGATAAATGCAAGGCTCTTCTGGCTTGCTTTCCTTCTTTCAAACTATCACTGTTTATTGTTGTCTGGTGTTCAGTGTCTTGAAAACTATTTTTTAGGGCAGTGAGAATACTCTGCATGATAGCAAAAACATTTGTCCAAACCCATAGAATGAACAACACAAAGAGTGAATCCTAATGTGAACTACGGACTTTAGGTGCTTAAGATGTGTCAATGTAAGTTCATCAGTTGTAACTAATACATCACTCTGGTGGGGGATGTGGATAACGGAGGAGGCTATTCATCTGTGGAGTCAAGGGATATATAAGAAATCTCTGTACCTTCCTCTAAATTTTGTCGTGAATATAAAAATGCTCTAAAAAATAAAATCTTAATTAAAAAAGACACACTATCTGAAAGGTAAGTAAAAGAGACAAAAGGAGGAAAATGAATGATAACTACATAAATGATTTTCAACTTTATTAATCAAGAAGTGTAAATTAAAACAATAAGTTTTTCCCATCAGATAAGACTTTAAAATGGGCAGGGACTTTCTCACATACTACTGGTAAAAAATATAATTTAACACAAATGTTTCTGCAAAGAAACCTGGAAAATACATTTTTAAATATGCAAAAATTCCACTATTGTTTCTTTTTTTTTTGGTCTGTGCTCCTCGGTTGTTACAAATGGGATTGCAGATCTGTTACCTGTTATTATATTTTGGCCAGAGCTTGTGTTTTATTAGCTATCATTTTCAAATATATTTACTTTTCATTTTTGTTTGATTGTTATAAAATGTGTCTCTCCTCTCTGCTCTCTGTTTTTCTCATTACTCTAATATTGTTATGTTATATATTTCTCTTTTCCATCTTTGGTTTCTCCCTTACTCTTTTTTTCCCTATATCTTCTGCTTTGTTTCTTCCCACTAATCCCTACCCCGTATCTTTTTCCTGATACCTGAGAGTTCTTGTTTTATACCTTCTGGATTCCTAGATATATATTTCTGAGCTATTATATATCTAATTTTAGCTGATCTTCCAATGCCTGCACAATTTTTAAAAATTTCTTTTTCTCCACCTATATATATTAAATTATTGTTTTTATCTTTGTTGCTGTTTATTTCTGGTGTTTTCCCATTATTTATTGAAACATCTGGTTTATTTTTATCTTTTTTTCTTGGAATACACTTGCATGGGGTTAGATTTTGTTTTATTCACTGATTTTTGTAGTATCCTATGTTTAAATGATGAGGGTTTTCCAGGGAAAATAGCTGGGGCCCATTTTCAAACTTATGGCTTTTTCAAGCATTTGCTACCTGAAGGTCCAGTGGTTTTGTCCTGCTCAGTTTTAATTCTGTAATTAGTATGTGGTTTCTGTGTGAGCCATTTTCCTTTGAAAGAGAGTATTAGCTTGATATATCTGAAATTCTCAGTAGGATATGCTGAAATAGCAATATTTAATCTTCTATATCTGCTCACACGTTTTTGCATTGCAATTATTCAGCTTCTGTGAGGAACTTTCCCAGTTTCACTGGTCATTCTCATTGCATCTCTTCATGTTTCCACTCAGGTTGGAATACACCACACTAAGTGGTAATAATTTTTTGGCTACTTTTTTGGAGGGGGAGAGTTGTTTACATGATTTAAGGTTATTTTTGTATTTTATTTTCACTCTGCCATTCCTACCACCAGCTGCTGTTCCATTGCTGCTGCTTTGGTGGTTCAGTCAACCTCATTCTTATTTTGAGATTTGTGGGCATTCTCGTTGCCTCATTTTTAAAAGACGTGATGAGTATATCTTTTTCTTTTTCCCGTCGTGTTGACTTATTTGGTTTTTAGAAGGAGTTTGGGGATTATTTTAAAATACTCAAGTTTACTATATGTAAAATTGTGAGAAAATAAAGCAAAAATTAAAAGAGAAGATATTTAATAAACAAGTCAATAACTGTAGTAAGAATACTACTTATAAAGGAATAAATCTAACAAAGGAAGTATAATATATTTATGGAAAATGCTTATAAAGCTTTTGAAAATAAAAGAATGCTAAATAAGTGAAGATATATATTGTGTTGTGGGTGGCACACCTCAGCATTGCAAACATGCCAGTTCTGGCCAAGCAATTCTATTCATCCATTGTATTTCATAGAATTTGATCAAACGCTTACTAAAATGTATGCAAAAATGAAAAAAAAGCCAAGATTAGCAAAAACATTGGTAAAGAAGAAAAGTAAAGGGGAGCTTTATCAACACTTATTGTAATGAAGGTATTTGTAAGATTACAAAAATATAAATATTAGTAATAAACAAAAGAAAATTTATTGACACTTACATGGTAAACTTATTCTAGCAGGAGCAGGAACATCACAAAACTGAAAAAGTGTTCACTTTAGTGGAGTAAAGGTGAGAAATGGGATTGTAAAGATACTTAAGAGACTTCAGCTTCTCTTATAATATTTAAGTACTTTAACAAATATTAGAATTGCATATGTCAAAATGTCTGCATCATTAAATCTGAGTTATTATTCCTAATGTACTAGGCATATTTTCCCCTCCTCCCCCCGCTTCTTTTTCTCCTCCTCCTCCTCCTTTTCCTCCTTCTCTTTCTCCTCTTCCTCCTTCTTCTCTCTCTCTTTCTCTCCCTCTACAGGAAAAGAGACGTTTTTTCAAATATACCTGAATTATTTGGTTGTTTTTCATTGGTCAGTAGACAGTGGTCTTGATTTTGAAAGACTAAGAAAATGTTTATATTGCTCTATTTCTCTCCTCTAACTTCCTGCTTTTATTTTGGTTGGTAGTGTGGATGGAGTCTCAGAATAGAATTTATGAGGAGAAAACAGCTGTTAGCACTGAAATGATAAGTCCATTAACTGTCCTTACAATATGCATTGTGCATAATTGCATGATTCAATTTTATTTAAGTTTAAAGCTTTTTAAAAAGTGTAGCAGTAAATACTAGACTACTAGGCACTAAAATCTATGATGAATAACCAGTTTTGGATTACACTTTAAACACTGCAAAGCTATTTATTCTTTAAAAAGAGGCAAAAAATAAAGTATTGGCTAATCAAACTAGCTAAACATCATTCATACAGAGAAAAACTACTTGTTGGGGGTTGCACTAGCCATTTTTACGACTTATGTTTGAGGCATAGTAATGGCAACACAAATAATACGGTGGGCAAGAGGTATCTGTTACTCGGTTGGAAAAGCTGAAAAGGTGATCCTGAAGTGGAGCTTAATATTCAGTTACATTTAGGTAAAACAGATCCTCTGAATAGTGGGTGAGTGTGGTCTATAACCAATGACATTTAATAAAGTGGAGTCCTAGTAATAATGTTATTTTATACATGACCTTTTAGATTATCTGAAAGATGTTTAAAACTGACACAGCACACGTAGTAAGTGATGGTTGATCCAATTTCTCTTATATAGCATGTTAGAACTATCTATAGGGACAAAAATGAAAAAGCAACGCATTAAGCATTTTCGATGTCTTCCAAAATTTTTGGTTATGCCACATGACACTTTGGCAAATTTGCACATATCCACAGCTAATCTGAGTCTTGGAAGCTGCCTGGTGATACTCCCAGAACACCAGAGGATAAAAGACATATAAAGAAAGAGCTTCTACAAGGCCATCTCCTACTCACTCCCCTCCATCTCCCCTGGGAGGTTATCATGAGACAGTTTCTCATCACCTCCTGGGTTCTGATGAGATAGGAGGCTTCTGGAACTCCACACTCAGAATAAAGCTTCAAAACATAAAACTGCTCAGCAGCAGTCAAGAATCAGCTCCTCAGCAATATAGTATCCCACTACTCATATTGTAGTCATTTGGCCCCTTTTGTTTCAGTGTCATCCTTTTTGGTGTTGGGACAAAGACCATGGGAAGCTGGCACCTTTTGCTAATTTTTGTTTCTCTATAAAGTCTCTGAATCTAAAAGCGACTCCCTGTATCTTTACTAATAAAATCAGTCAGGACTTGGACTAGTTTTATCTTGTGTGTGCTTGACAAACCTGTATTAAGAAATAAATTTTGCATCACTGAAACGGGAAAACAGGTCATCTTCCCAGCACTGAATCAATAAGGTTGTTATTCCTGCTTCATGAGTCCTTGCATTCCATTCCTTGGAACCCATCCCGCGCGCGCACACACAGACACTCTCTCTCTCTCTCTCTCTCTCTCTCTCGTTCTCTCTCAGAAGTTATAACACAGTCCATGGATATTCCTGATATCTGAGTTCTTATCGTCCTATTTAAGTGCATTATTTTATCCAGAAATAAGATTCTGTCAAGGGTCACTTCTCCCAGGAATTGAAACAGTGCCCCTGAAATACAATTTTTGCAGCAAAGTCTTAATATTAATGTCAAGTTTATCTCTGGATCTGACTACCCAGCTGTAAGGAGCACCTCATATTACCTGTTAGACTGTATGATTTCTAGCTTTAATTAATTTAATTTATATTGGTTTTACTGCTATATTCTCATACATAGAATCGTATTAGGTACAGTGTAGGTGCTCAATTGTAATTTTTGATTGGATAAAAGAAATATTAGAATAGTGTGGTGTAATATAACATAGACTAGGACAGTTTATCCCAGGGTGTGGTGAAAAACTTGCCAGTAATTTAGAAAGGTGCTGACTTAATTTCAGTCTTATGAATTAAAGTGAGAAAGAATGACACTGCCAAAAAGAGTTTACATGGCATCTTCAGTGCCTTGGAATACTGTACAGGGTAAGGAATAGAAGGTGTAGGGATCATGTTGTCCTCTCTTCTTTCAGTTGAAGTTTTGAGAAGAAGAGAAATAATAAAGAAAACATTAAAAAAATCCTCTATAAAATTTTAATAACAATATTTACCATTGAAAACTCTACTTTGTGTTACTAAGATAGTGAGCTTAGGGTGGGGATAAAGACAGTTTTCTTAAACTATTTTTAAATAATATAGAGGTTGGCAAGAGAAATGCTGACCTGGACTAACAACCTTTTATTTCTATCTTATTGAGAAAATTTTAAAATGCACTCAAGAACAAAGACTAAATTATGAATGCATATAATCCATCCTCCAATATTAAGAGCTGTTAACAGTTTATCACATTTAATTTCTGTGTTTTCATTAAATACTTAAATATTACATACATAGCTAAAGTTTATTTTATTCCTTATCATTTTTTCCTATCTATCACTATGCCAACAATCACTACCACAATAATCAAAAAGATCATAAACATAGATGAGACAGGATTTAACTCAGGAGAAGAATGTTTTTGGGTTTTTTGTTTTTTTGAGAGAGATGCTGGTATTCTGAAATTCCAGCCCACCTACCAGGAAGGGTGGGTTGTGACTTCCTCTAATCTTAAGTCAAAAAAGCAGAGCTTCCTCAAGATTATTTGGAGGTGGCAGTTTGATTTGTGGTTCTTTTTGCACTTGTGGAAATCCAGAGCAAAAGATGACATACTGGCCAGATACTTTGGGATCACATTCAATAATGCTTTGGGATCAGCCTCCACTCTCACAGTGTGTCCATACAAAGAATCTCAAAGTTATCCATGAACTACATCGAAAGAAAATGTTGGGGAGGTTACTGCCTTTCTAATTTTGTCCTATAAACCATCAAGAGGAGCAATAGGCTTCAGCAAAGGAGGAACTGGAAGTGAAATGCTGGATTCTTAGCATCTGAGGAGGGAGTAGGTGACTTAAAGAAAAGAATGCATTCACCTAACCAAAGGAAACCACAGGGAGAGGCCAGCAGTGGTAAGGAGTCCCATTCCACTCATTCTCCCATGAGCTGGTCAGAAACCACGATTATGATAATGAAAAATGAGAGGTAGATGTTTAGGTTGGAAAAGGTAGAAGAAAAAAAATGGTTATATTTCTACTACTTCCTGAGGAAGCCCCTCAGTTAATATTTAAACAATTTCAGACTTTTGATATTACATGGCACTGGACATAATAATTATCAAGACAGGGCAGTATTTTACAAGGATACATTACTGTGGGTATTTTTATTACTGAGAGTTCTGAGAAGAGCCAAAAGCCTGCTCAATATGTATTCAGTGACAGGAAAGCAAATGTAAAGATATATTCCACAAGTCACGCTTATTCAATGTACAAGTAGAAAAATCTAAATTATCAGCAAAATTACAGTCATATAGAAGAATGGTATTCATGTATTAACACTGTGATTTTTTTTAAAAAAGCAATCATAGAGATGATTGCTAGCATCTAACTGAACAAGAGTATGAAACAAGACTGAATTTTCACTATGATTTCAATTTGTATCTGTGTGTATACATGCACATGTGAGTTTATGTGAAAGAAAGTGTCTGATTAACACTAACATGCTTCTGGAATTATGAATAATATTGTCATCATAATTTCAGTTTTCTATATTTCCCAGTTCTCTATAATATGGCCTTATAGATCTTATAATCAGGAAAAATAACAGCCAACATTTAGCTTAAAAATAGCTTAAAAAAAGCCTCTAGAATGCAGGAGAATATGAGATCTTAACATGAACAAAGTGAACTTTATGATTAAATTAAATAGGCAAAGAGGGAAGATTTTAATTATGAAAAAAGTGTATGTAATGGACTGAATCATGTCCTCCCCAGATTCATATATTGATATCCTAACCCCCACCACCCAGCACCTCAGAATGTGACTGTTATTTGCAGATAGGGCTTTTTTTGAATTAAAAAAAATTTTTTTAATTGAAGAGTAGTTGATTTACAATGTTGTGTTAGTTTCAGGTGTATAGCAAAGTGATTCAGTTTTACATATATATATATATTTTTCAGATTCTTTTTCCTTATAGCTTATTACAAAATATTGAATATAGTTCCCTGTGCTATACAGTAGGTCCTTGTTGGTTATCTATTTTATATATAGTAGTATGTATATGTTAATCCCAAACTATCCCTTAGATACGGCTTTTTTTTTTTTTTTGAAGTTTAATTTTATTTATTTATTTATTTATTTATGGCTGTGTTGGGTCTTCGTTTCTGTGCGAGGGCTTTCTCTAGTTGCGGCAAGTGGGGGCCACTCTTCATCGTGTTGCGCGGGCCTCTCATTATCGCGGCCTCTCTTGTTGCGGAGCACAGGCTCCAGACGCGCAGGCTCAGTAATTGTGGCTCACGGGCCCAGTTGCTCCGCAGCATGAGGGATCTTCCCAGACCAGGGCTCGAACCCGTGTGCCCTGCATTGGCAGGCAGATTCTCAACCACTGCGCCACCAGGAAAGCCCCTTAGATACGGCTTTTAAAGAGGTATTTCAGGTTAATTGAGGTCAGCAGAGTGGGCCCTAATCCAATATGACTGGTTTCCTTTTAAGAAGAGGAGATAAGGACACAGACAGGTAAAAAGAAGACCATATGAAGACAGAAGGAGAAGGTGGCCTTCTGCAAACCAAGGAGAGAGGCCTCAGAAGAAATGAACTCTGTTGGCACCTAATCTCAAAGTTCTAGCCTCCAGAACTGTGGGAAAATAAATTTCTTCTGTTTAACTCACCATTTGTGGTACTTTATTATGGCGATGCTAGCAACTAATACAGTATGACAGATAATTATGAGCAGCATTTATGAATAACTCTGAGAAAAGAACCCAGCATCAAACACCATGAAGCAAAGCCTTCAGAAAATACAAGGAGAATAATAATAGGCATCATTTTACCTCTTTACTACAGAAATATCAAATAAACACAAAATAATAATTAGGGATATAAAATACCTAAATAACATGATTAACATAGCAAATCAACCTGATGCTAGAAATATCTTCTTTTCCAATCTCCACTGAATCCGAACATATATCATATTAGTTAATAATATATAAGAAATATAATTATATTTACCATATATAATTAGATTCAAGACAGAAGAGGAGGGTAAACTTGGTGACAAATAACTTCATTGTAAATGAAGGAGACAAATGAGGCAACGGTTAAAGAGGAACCTGGATCAAGAGAGGTTGGTTGCTTATATAATCATTTTAAACAACAGAAATAATATCATGAAAATAATCCAATAGAAAGGGAACAATTAGTAACAGAGTAGAAAAAGAGATTTACCAGATTCTAGTCCATGTAGACATGTAGACATCATGTAGACACGTAGACAAGAGCGGATGCTATCTACTACACAAATGAGTAATAAATATTTGCTAGGAGTGCAGGGAACTCATCTAGAATAATAGTAAAGAAGGCAGAGTACCTAAGGCAGGTGTAGATGTGGCTATTAAAGGTGGAAAATTCTCTTCTCATTATTTCTGTTTTTTTCAGTGAAATAGGAAACAAAGTCATCAGCTGAGAGTGAAGGAGACGATTTTGGAAATTTATGGAGCAGAAGCAAGGATGAAATAGTCACCTTGGGGATTGAGAAAGTGACTGGACTAAGGAAAAATGTATGTTTGCCAAGTACAATTAAGGGCTCGGTTGAGTTTGGTAAAGTGAGAGCAGTGAGTATGACTGTATGTTTCTCCCCAGCCATGTTCCAGGTGCTGAGCTGTATGTGTAGAAAAAGTGAAGATTTGGATTTAACCAGGTCTTTGTGTGATTGTTAGTTTTTCTTTTCCTATAATGTGGTATTCCATCATTTTTATTCAAAAGGTTAAATATGCTTAAAATGTATCCAATACCTTCATAAAGCAAAAAATAAGTAACAAACCCTGCCTATGGATAGAGAAACTGGAGAAATGGCAGCTAGCAATGGGAGGGAAGCCAATCAATAAATAAGCCAATGTTATTTAACATTTTCCGTAAGTATATATTACCCATTCGACTTATATAGCGTCATATTACAAGTATATTTATAAATATTTTGATTGTAAAATGACAGGGCTGGATGAAATAAATTTTAGCTGTAAAACAAACAAAATTTTAATGACAAGCACAGGAGTTATAGGAGACAATAAGCTCTGTTTGTGAAAATGATTAAAAATGACTGCTAAAACTGGGGCTTCCCTGGTGGCACAGTGGTTGAGAACCAGCCTGCCAATGCAGGGAACACGGGTTCGAGCCCTGGTCTGGGAAGATCCCACGTGCCGCGGAGCAACTGGGCCCATGAGCCACAACTACTGAGCCTGTGCATCTGGAGCTTGTGCTCTGCAACAAGAGAGGCCACAACAGTGAGAGGCCTGCGCATCGCGATGAAGAGTGGCCCCCGCTCACAGCAACTAGAGAAAGCCCTTGCACAAAAACGAAGACCCAACACAGCCAAAAATAAATAAATAAATTAATTAATTAAAAAAAAAATGACTGCTAAAACCAACATATAGAATGAGCCAACTCAGATCTAAAGATCAGTGCCAATTTTAACATAACTATAGTATTTGTAAAAACAATTTGCTATTTTCCACTTCTGGAAAAGTACATGCATATCTGGGTGTCAGGTTTTTCAAAAGCTAATTGGAGGGATTTATAACCAATAATAAAAACAAAAAATGGATAAACCTTAAAAAATGATACATAGAAGGTTGTGAAACTTTAACAACTGACTCGTATAGTTTCAATAATTTTATAAATATGAATCCTCATTTATTAATTTTGATTACAGTTCATGACATGATATAAGTGCAAAGGGAGCATATGGACTAAATTACTTTGCTTATAATAAAGTAGTGGAGACATCTACAGAGGGAAGAAATTGAACATGAAGAATTGAACATGCCTTTAAGAATATACAACGGAGAAAAGACAGTCTCTTCAATAAGTAGTGCTGGGAAAACTGGACAGCTACATGAAAAAGAATTAAATTAGAACATTCTCTAACACCATATACAAAAATAAACTCAAAATGGATTAAAGACCTACATGTAAGACCAGATACTCTAAAGCTCCTAGAGGAAAACATGCACAGAACGTTCTCTGACATAAATTGCAGCAATATTTTTTGGATCTGTCTCTTAGAATAATGGAACTAAAAAGAAAAATAAACAAATGGGACCTAATTAAACTTAAAAGCTTTTGCACAGCAAAGGAAACCTCTGACAAAATGAAAAGAGAACCTACTGAATGGGAGAAAATATTTGCAAACGATATGACCAATAAGGGGTTAATATCCAATATACATAAACAGCTCATACAACTCAACATCAAAAAACCAAAACAACCCAATTCAAAAATGGGCAGAAGAACTGAATAGACATTTTTCCAAAGAGGTAATGCAGATGGCCAACAGGCGCATAAGAAGATGCTCACCATTGCTAATCATCAGGGAAATGCATATCAAAACCCAATGAGATATCACCTCACAACTGTCAGAACGGCTATCATCAAAAAGAACACAAGTAAGAAATGTTGGCGAGGATGTGGAGGAAAGGGAACACTTACTTGTACACTGTTGGTGGGAATGTAAATTGATGCAGCCACTGTGCAAAACAGTATGGAGGCTTCTCAAACAACTAAAAATAGAATTAGCATATGACCCAGCAATTCCACTCCTGGGTGTATATCTGAAAAAAATAAAAACACTAATTTGAAAAGATACATGCACCCCAATGTCCATAGCAGCATTATTTACAATTGCCAAGGTATGGAAGCACCCTAAGTGTCCATCAATAGATGAATGGATAAAGAAGGTATATATATATCATACACACACACACACACACACACACACACACACACACACACACACACAATGGAATACTACTCAGCCATAAAAAAGAATGAACATTTGCCATTTGCAGCAACATGGATGGACTTGTGGACTTGGATGGCATTATGCTAAGTAAAATAAGTCAGAGAAAGACAAATACTGTGTATCACTTACATGTGGAATCTAAAAAATACAACAAACTAGTGAATAAAACAAAAGAGAAGCAGACACACAGATATAGAGAGCAAACTAGTAGTTATCAGTGGGGAGGGTGGAGGGGGCAATATGAGGGGGTGTGAGGTACAAACTATTGGGTATAAGATAGGCTCAAGGATGTATTGTACAACACGGGGGCACACAGTCAATATTTTGTAATAATTGTTAAGTGGAAAGTAACCTTTAAAAATTGTATAAAAATTAAAAAAATTGAAATATAAATAAACTACCTACAAATAAAAAAAAGTTGAACATGCCTTTAAATTCTAACCACCATATTGTATGTACATACAATTGATTACAGATATAATTTTAATCCTTGCAATTTTTTTCATTATTTGATAAATCAGAATTTAGTAAATTCAGAGCATACCAGATCTGTATGTACCCAAATATTGCACAATGCTGTATATATTATTGGCACTTGCCATATTTTTTCCTTAATAAACCTATTGTTTATTTCTTCACAGATGTGAATTATATCTTTATTGCTTTAGTTGCCATTACTTTTAACCATTCAGCCTCACTATGTCTAATAGTTTTATTCTTGAACCAGGCAGAGTTACCTCTCTAAAGATAAAAGAACTACTATTTTCCCCCTTGCTTTGTAAATTAGGTCATGTCAACATTTAGAGGTCTGTTCAAATTATACTGACAGTACCTCAAGGAACAAGTAGCAGGTAAGTAACATTATATCCAAATGTCCCAAACAAAGTTGCATTGTACGGTGTGTCCCAACTCAAGGTGGAGAAAGGAACACAATGTATTGATTGGATGAGTCTAAGACATCTGCCGGCTACATTTGAAGAGCTACTCTGGGAAATTTTTTCAGAATTGTCAGTCCTATTTTTCAATGTACAATTAGGAGAAAGAAAAAAAAATGCAGGAAAATATCTGAGATCATTTCCAGAGTTTAGCTCATTCAAATAATGCTCACAATTAGATTATAACTACAAGTTCACAAAAAGACAAATAGGTATGTATATATACTATAGAAAAATGCTTTAGTGGTGCTCAGTGATAATGTCCTTTTAAGTAATAATAAATGGATAGTAAAGTCATATAAAATATAACTATAAAGTAATGGTAAATAAATGATTATAAAACTAATATAGTATTTAGCTGGATAAAATTATTTATTACAAGTCAGAAAGGGAAAGAAAGAATGCAAATAACATTTTATTAAATGTTATTTTTGGATTTAAAACTGTCACATCTTTATAGACTCTGTCTTAAGATCTCTCCTTTTTTTTTTACTGTTCAACTACATGAATAAATGATACCAAAAATGCTAGTAATGAGAATTACACTTTTTTTTGGCTACAGGCACCATTTCCAAAGACACCAAGAAGTGAATATAATTTAATTATATTTGTGTGCTACACAATGTTTTATGTATACATTACTATGAAAAAATACATACAGACAGAAAGTTCAATCTCAATAAAGAGTTAAAGTAAATGAATAAAAAAGCAATGTCTGATAATATGGGATTGAAAGTCTGAAAAGGATCTTAGCCACTTGAAAAGTCTTCCTCTTTTTACGAGTTCTATAAAAATAGCCAGTGATTATATTTTTAGAAGTGGTTTATTCCTTTGACCAGCTTCGTAAAAGATAAAAGACTGACTCAATCTCTTCCAATAAATTTCTTTTGGTTCAAACTTGTGACTTACCTGGCCATTCCATCTAAGTCTTTCTCCTTTGGCACTATTGCTTCATTGCTCTTTCTATCCCTTTCCTCTAGAGGTGATCTGCTACATCAGTAACCTTTACTTCATTTTAAAGAATTGTGTCATTTTTGTGTGTGAGAACAAAAAGGACTAAAAGCATCTTCCTAAAACCTTCACTTCTTTCTTGCATTAATAGAAGCTTAAGTCATGCTGATACTTTAGGGCTGATGTAAGAAACATCAGTTCTCTGCATACCAAAGCATCTGATCTTTCTTCTTTCACGTTTGGTAACAAAAATAATTCTTTGCATTTGTATAGACAATGACTTACAAAAAATTTCACATTAAAAAAAATATATATATATATGCTAATAACCCTACTCATAGGCTCATTTTGGCTACATATTCCTCATAGGTAGGATTATTTCTTCTGGCTTCATCTAATTGCCTTCCTTCTTTTGTCCCTTTATACAGATTTTTCTTAAATTAAAAAAAAATCATTTTAACATATATATTTCCTATGTTTTCTTAAAGAACTTTTGGAAAAAAAATTCTGACTAGAAATAGAAACCAATTATTTTCATTTCCAGATGAGAAAAATAAGACTCAGAGAGGGTAAATGTTTTCTTTAGGGGCATGTGCGTTTTTGGTTTTGTTTGTTTGTTTATATTTGTTTATATTGCCCAGGCTGGCCCTCTTTTTAAATTAATTTTTTTTCTTTTTATGATTCTTCTGAAAGATGTTCTCTAATCATTAAAGAAAGCATAAATGTTTCCTAAACAAATATATCAGGTTAAATTTAAAATAAGGGTTAATATCCAGTAACTATTCTATATCTCCAATTCTTCTCTAATATTTATTTTCTTATTAATGTCTAATGTATACCTGAAACAAAAAGACTGCTAGATATTTCTCCAGCAAAGATGGATTTATTTGGGATCAGCAAAGAATTGCAGATAGGGATATGCAACCATGGTGAGACACGTTCAAGTCCTCTCATAGCAAAGGACAGAGAAAATTTTTATAGGGAGGAAAAGAAAGTTGGGAGAGGTAGTAAACAAAAAGTCCATGGCTTTTCACTGGCTGGGTACTTGCCAGGAAAGAAGAGGAATCTTTTTCCTGTTGGACTCTGCTTTCATCTCAGGGTGTGAGAGCTCCCCCTTCTGGTCGCTCAACTCTATTTAATTGACGTTTCCGTTTAATTTTTTACCCTAATTAAACATGCCGACATCTGCTCTTTCATCCTCTTGGATACTAATCTCAAATCTGTTTTGACTGTGCAACCAATTCTTAAACATATCATGATTCGTATTCCCATTATACTTATATTGACTTATTTATATATTTGATAATATAGTACTATACAAATACATTTATACAATATGAAGCATGCTCTCAAAATTTTAATTGATTAAGTAAACATAAAAATGCACATCTAAATAATTATTGTGCTCATACCAGTTGTTTCTAAGTTATAACTTGGCCAAGATACGAATAATTTATTTAATAATATGTGAGACAAGGCACATAATTGACAATAAATGGAGATAATAAAGTGAACAAAATGCATCTGAGACCTTACCTGAACCTTATCATCGTCCTGTTGAAAGATGAGGTATAGAACAATTTGAATATACCATTTTCAGCATTCTGACGTTCTGTTCTTTCACTTAGTCCTATTATAATGACTCTGTGTATACATCAATACTGTGTTTATATATTTTCTTTTAAGCATCTACAGTCTACCCCACCTCAACTCCACCCTCTTTTTATGTGGAATACACTCCTTAATCAATACCCATATGTCTGGTTTCTTCTACTCTCACCATTCTTGTTCTGCCTGCTCTTACTACTGGCTCAATTTGGCTACACATTTCTCTGATTTTAATCCTAGGCTCTAACTGGAGAGAATATAACAGAAAACTAGTTAATATGCAATACTGCACGTGTATGGGCTTCACATTCAGCTGGGACTTCAGCACTTTTTAGCATTAATCTTTTTTTGTGTCTGCTATATTTTACGTTTCTGTAGCTGTTATGTCAAAGATTCACCACTCAAATCCTCTCTCTCCCTCACTCCTTTCTTTGTTGAAAACCTTACCTTACTTCACAGGGAAAATGAAGGCCATTATATATCGACTTTAATTTACCCATCCATTTAGCAAATATTTTTTGTGCTCCTTTCTATTTTGGATATATAGCCGTAAGAAGTGTTGTCCTGGGCCCTTACAGTTAGTGAGGAAGACTGATGTGGCAGACTCCTAGTTGTCCCCCACGATCCTCCTTTTTCATTATAACTGAGTTTAGTGCATGGCCATTTAAGGGTGATATGGATGCAGGTGCCATAACAAGTATTTTATTTTATTTCATCCTTATTTTCTGACATTTTATGTAATTAATCTATAATAGTTGTATAATTCTTAAAAGTCTATGAGAAACAGAAATTAATGGCTATCATGTAAAGCTTAATAGGTGCCAAACACTATGCTAAGTGCTGCATATGGATTATTTTGTTTGGTCCTGGTCACATACTCATGAGGGTTTGGTGATCACTAGGTAGGCAAGTCTGTGTAAATATAATGTGAAAAGCTGAGGTTTAAAAGGGTTGAGTAATTAGCTCAAGGTCAAATATCCAGTAAGGACATGGATCTGTGGTGTAAATATAGAAAAACCTGGCCAAGAAGCACATATAATCAATTTACAAGAATAAGAATTTCTAAGTATCAGAGCATTTCTAAAATATAAATTTATCCCTGGCTGCACTGACTGAAAAGTTAATGCTAAACAACCTTTTCCACTTTCATGGCTGACAAAGGCACTTAAAACTAAGAACAAAATTTTGATGTGCCCTAAAAGACTCAACAAGATGGTCACCATTTATTTCCCACCAATCTCATATTGAACCACTATCTCCTAGACTCAAACTCCAGCCACATGGGCTCTTTTTCATGTCTGTTCAATAAATGCAACATAATCTCTTCTAGGTCAAGTCTTTTTGCATGTGATATTCTTTCTCTCCAGAAAGATCTTCACAACCTTGTGTCCCTATCCTACTTTTCATATTGTACACCATAAAATCTATTGCCATGATTGTAAGGCACAATAATATTTTAATTTAACTCTTTACTGATAACTGTAGATTCCACACAGTTCTAAGAAATAATAGAGATATTCCTGTAAACCTTTCACCTACTTCCTGCCAATTAACACTGTGCAGGATTACAGTACAATATCACAACCAGGAAATTAATATTTATACAAATATTATTCAGTGTTTATTATACCCATCAACATTATTCAGTTTTCACCAGTTTTACATGCACTCACTTGTGTGTATTTTCACACAATTTTATCATGGGTAGAGTCATGTGACTACTGCCATAGTCAACATGCAGAACAATTCCATCACAATGATCCCATGTTATACTCTTTCATAGCCATAGCCACCTCCCTTCCTCCTGGCAACTACTAATCGCTCTCCATCTCTACAGTACTGTAATTTCAAGGATACTGTACAAATGGAATGCATGTAAGCTTTTAAATTTTTTCTCTTTTTTACTTTTTTTGGTAATATATTTTACAATTTTTGGACACCTTTAGCTTAACAGGAAAACTGTGAAGACGGTTCAGAGAGTTCTGACATGCCCCACACCCAGTTTCCCGCTATTAACACCTTACATTAATACAGGATAATTGTTACAATTAGTGAAAAATACGATACATTATCATTAAAGTAGATTCTTTATTCATATTTCTTAGTACTTACCTAAATGTCATCTTTTCTGTACCACCGCCCCACCCAGAATACCACATTACGTTTAGTTATCAAATCTCCTTAGGTTTCCCGTGACTGTGACAGTTTCTCAGAATTTTTCTGTTTTGAATAACCTTGACAGTTTTGAGGAGTGCTGTTAAGGTATTTTGATGAATGTCCTTCAACTGGATTTGTCTCATGTTTTTTTCTCATGATCAGGCTGGGGTTATGGGTTTTGGGGAAGAAGACCACAAAGGTAAAGTGTCATTTTCATTTTCATTATCAGGGATAGCACAGGCTATCGATATGACTTATCACTGTTGATATTAACCTTGATCACCTGAGGTAGTATTGGTCAGGTTTCTCCAGTGAAGTCTTTTTTCTCCCTTTCCAAAATGGTAATTTTAGGAAGTCACTATGCCATAGTCCATACTTATGAAGTGGGAGTTATGCACCACTTCCTTGAGGGTGAGGTGTCTGCATAAATTACATGGAATTCTTCTGCAGGAGATTTGTCTCTTCTCCCACACTTATTTATTCAATCATTTACGTAATCATTATAGACTCATGGGTACTTATTCTATACTTTAGATTCTCTTCCAATACTATTTATTTCGTTGTTTAAATTGTTCCAGCTTTGGGCGCTCATCTAATTGGCTCTTGGGTCCCTTTCACATACCCTCCCGTCACTGTTTTGTTCGCTTCCTTATTGTTGTTAAGTCCCTCACTTGCTGACAACACGAGAGGTTCCAGGCTCATCTTTTACATTTACTTCATCAGTTCTAGAATCAGCCATTTATCCAAGGATCCCTGGCTCCTCATAGCAGAGAATGGTATTAGAAACAAATATCTGAGTGCTAGGTGTCCTCAGTATATACATGTTTCAATAGTAGTTTGTTCCATTTCATTAACGAGTAGTATTTCATAGTATAGGCGTATCATTGTTTAATCATTCAGGGGCGGAAGGACATCTGGGCTGTTTCCAGTTTCTGGCTACTTATAAAGTTGCTAGGGCACATTCATCTTCTCTGGATTAAATGCCCAAAAGTGCAATTTCTGCGTCACAGGGTTAGTGCATGTTCCGTTTTATAAGAAACCGGCTAAACCTCTTCTACAGTGCCTTACCATTTTATATTCCACTCCCACCAGCAACGTACAAGTGAACAAGTTCCTCTGTATCCTTGCCAGCATTTCAGATCATTTTAAAGCCATTTTGATAGATGCATAGCGATATTTTACTTCGGTTTTATAATAATAGTTTTTGGGCAGCTGAGAAGTGAGGGCCGAAGGACTGAGAGAAATAAGCTCGCGCGAGAGAGTGCGGCGAGAGCGGGAGAGCCGGACATCACAATCTCGCGAGAAAACGCGCCTGCGCAGGCGAGAACTAGTGAGGGGGTCGCAATTTCGCGAGAAAGCGCGCTTGCGCTGGCGGTAGCCCGCGCACCACAAGAGAGAGAGCCGGAGAGGGCGAGAGAGAGAGAGAGAGAAAGGACTGTTAAGGATGTGCCACTGACTGTAAGTTATATCCTAAATTCAGAAATTTTAAAACCTGAGAGGAAAAAAGTGCAGCATAGAATCAAAAGTGACTAAACATCTCTTCCTCCTTCGTATCTCAGGTAAAAGGCCATTTTCTCACAGACTCTTTGCCTGGTTCTGTGAGCTTGATGAAGTCACCTACTTATGTCTTGTAGTTCTCCCTGTTTCTTTTTTCCAGAGTACTAATAATACTTTGTAATCATATGGCAAGGTATTTCGTTGACGCGTCCCGCTTCCTCACTACACCCCGAAGCTCCACAAGGGCAGAGAACGTATCTGCTCCGTTTCACACATTATCTCCACACTTGCTCGAGGATCTGGTATAGTGGTACTCAGTAAATACTGTTACATTAATACACAGACATATTCTTCATTAATTATTGCAATTTCCAATTCAGTAATTCAATATTCTTGAAGTTTTGTTTACTCATTTATAAAACAGAAAATTGAGTTCAATCGGTGCTAAGACTGTCAACGGAAAGGACCACGAACTATAAGGAGGTAAAAAGGCAGTTTATTTGGAGTCTGAATTGCAGTTCGGGGATCTCAGATTCAGGAGGAACGCATAGTAGTGTCCTACCAGAGGAAAATGGGTAGGGGTTTTTATGGGAAAAAGGGGGAAGTTAATGCAGGCTTACATAAGTTGTTTACCAAGAATTTGGATTGGAGGGTAAAATTGTTCTGTACATATGATTGGGTTATAGACTGCGTCTCATTCGTTGCTACGGAAAAGTATGTTTTCTTTAGTGCAGGAAAACTTCAGTTCTCAGCATTATTCTTTCCTTTTGGCAACTCGGCAACTATTCAGCATTTTTAATTTAGAGTGCTCAGCAAAAGTCCAGCATGAGCAGCAAACCTGGAGGGCCTCGGTCATTCCTGACGTAGTTATTTTCACAAGACTCTAGATTTCCAGCTACAGAGAGGGGATAATAAGAGACAAAGATATAAAGAGATGATTTCATTTTCAAACGCACTATTACATTAGAAAAGAAAAGCCATCAGTATTTCTTTTCTGTAAAGTATACAACATCCATATAATTCCATAAACAAGGCTAAGCAATTTGTTTTCCTTTTGGTATTTTTTATCTTTAAAAACCTCTTATTTTTATTATTATTATTTTTTAAACATCTTTATTGGAGTATAATTGCTTTACAATGTTGTGTTAGTTTCTGCTAAAGTGAATCTGCTATACATATACACATAGTCCCATATCTCCTCCCTCTTGGGTCTCACTCCCACCCTCCCTATCCCACCTCTCTAGGTGGTCACAAAGCACTGAGCTGATCTCCCTGTGCTATGTTCCCACTAGCTAGCTGTTTTACATTTGGTAGTGTATATATGTCCATGCCACTCTCTCACTTCGTCCCAGCTTACCCTTCCCACTCCCCGTGTCCTCAAGTCCATTCTCTATGTCTGCGTCTTTATTCCTGTCCTGCCCCTAGGTTCTTCAGAACCGTTTTTTTTTTTTTTATTCCATATATATGTGTTAGCATACTATTGTTTTTCTCTTTCTGACTTATTTCACAATGTATGACAGTCTCTAGGTCCATGCACCTCACTACAAATAACTCAGTTTCGTTCCTTTTTATGGCTGAGTAATATTCCATTGTATATATGTGCCACATCTTATTTATCGATTCATCTGTCGATGGACACTTAGGTTGCTTCCATGTCCCGGCTATTGTAAATAGTGCTGCAGTGAACATTGTGGTACATGACTCTTTCTGAATTATGCTTTTCTCAGGATATATGCCCAGTAGTGGGATTGCTGGGTCATATGATAGTTCTATTTTTAGTTTTTTAAGGAACCTCCATACTATTCTCCATAGTGGCTGTATCAATTTACATTCCCACCAACAGTGCAAGAGGGTTCCCTTTTCTCCACACCCTCTCCAGCATTTATTGTTTGCAGATTTTTGATGATGGCCATTCTGACTAGTGTGAGGTGATACCTCATTGTAGTTTTGATTTGCATTTCTCTAATGATTAGTGATGTTGAGCATCCTTTCATGTGTTTGTTGGCAATCTGTATATCTTCTTTGAAGAAATGTCTATTTAGGTCTTCTGCCCATTTTTGGATTGGGTTGTTTGTTTTTTTGATATTGAGCTGCATGAGCTGCTTGGAAATTTTGGAGATTAACCCTTTGTCAGTTGCTTCATTTGCAAATATTTTCTCCCATTCTGAGGGTTGTCTTTTTGTCTTGTTTATGGTTTCCTTTTCTGGGCAAAATCTTTTAAGTTTCATTAGATCCCATTTGTTTATTTTTGTTTTTATTTCTGTTTATCTAGGAGGTGGATCAAAAAGGATCTTGCTGTGATTTATGTCATAGAGTGTTCTGCCTATATTTTCCTCTAAGAGTTTTTATAGTATCTGGCCTTACATTTAGGTCTTTAATCCATTTTGAATTTATTTTTGTGTGTGGTGTTAGGTATAGAATTTCATTCTTTTACATGTAGCTGTCCAGTTTTCCCAACACCACTTATTGAAGAGGTTGTCTTTTCTCCATTGTATATTCTTGCCTCCTTTATCAAAAATACGGTGACCATATGTGTGTGGGTTTATCTCTGGGCTTTCTATCCTGTTCCATTTATCTATAGTTCTGTTTTTGTGCCAGTACCATACTGTCTTGATTACTGTAGCTTTGTAGTATAGTCTGAAGTCCGGGAGCCTGATTCTTCCAGCTCGTTTTTCTTTCTCAACATTGCTTTGGCTATTTGGGGTCTTTTGTGTTTCCATACAAAATGTGAAATTTTTTGTTGTAGTTTTGTGAAAAATGCCACTGGTAGCTTGATAGGGATTGCACTGAATCTGTAGATTGCTTTGGGTAGTGTAGTCATTTTCACAATGTTGATTCATCCAATCCAAGAACATGGTATATCTCTCCATCTGTTTGTATCATGTTTAATTTCTTCCATTAGTGTCTTATAGTTTTCTGCATACAGGTCTTTTGTCTCCTTAGGTAGGTTTATTCCTAGGTAGTTTATTCTTCTTGTTGCAGTGGTAAATGGGAGTGTTTCCTTAATTTCTCTTTCTGATTTTTCATCATTGGTGTGTAGGAATGCAAGAGATTTCTGTGCCTTAATTTTGTATCCTGCTACTTTATCAGATTCATTGATTAGCTCTAGTAGTTTTCTGGTAGCATCTTTAGGATTCTCTATGTATAGTATTATGTCATCTGCAAACAGTGACAGCTTTACTTCTTCTTTTCCGATTTGGCTTCCTTTTATTTCTTTTTCTTTTCTGATTGCTATGGCTAGAACTTCCAAATCTCTGTTGAATAATAGTGGTGAGAGTGGACAACCTTGTCTTGTTCCTGATCTTAGAGGAAATGGTTTCAGTTTTGCACCATTGAGAACGATGTTGGCTGTGGGTTTGTCACATATGGCCTTTATTATGTTGAGGTAATTTCCCTCTGTGCCTACTTTCTGGAGGGATTTTATCATAAATGGGTATTGAATTTTGTCAAAAGCTTTTGCTGCATCTTTTGAGATGATCATATGGTTTTTCTCCTTCAATTTGCTAATATGGTTTATCACATTGATTGATTTGCATACATTGAAGAATCCTTGCATTCCTGGGATAAACCCCACTTGATCATGGTATATGATCCTTTTAATGTGCTGTTGGATTCTGTTTGCTAGTATTTTGTTGAGGATTTTTGCATCTATGTTCATCAGTGATATTGGCCTGTAGTTTTCTTTCTTTGTGACATCTTTGTCTGGTTTTGGTATCAGGGTGATGGTGGCCTCGTAGAATGATTTTGGGAGTGTTCCTCCCTCTGCTATTTTTTGGAAGAGTTTGAGAAGGATAGGTGTTAGCTCTTCTCTAAATGTTTGATGGAATTTGCCTGTGAAGCCATCTGGTCCTGGGCTTTTGTTTGTTGGAAGATTTTTAATCACAGTCTCAATTTCAGTGCTTGTGATTGGTCTGTTTATACTTTCTATTTCTTCCTGGTTCAGTCTCAGAGGGTTGTGCTTTTCTAAGAATTTGTCCATTTTTTCCAGGTTTTCCTTTTTACTGCCATATAGTTGCTTGTAGTAATCTCTCATGATCCTCGGTATTTCTGCAGTGTCAGTTGTTACTTTTCCTTTTTCATTTCTAATTCTATTGATTTGAGTCTTCTCCCTTTTTCTCTTGATGAGTCTGGCTAATGGTTTATCAATTCTGTTTATCTTCTCAAAGAATCAGCTTTTAGTTTTATTGATCTTTGCATTGTTTCCTTCATTTCTTTTTCATTTATTTCTGATCTGACCTTTATGATTTCTTTCCTTCTGCTAACTTTGGGGTGTTTTTGGTCTTCTTTCTCTAATTGTTCTTGGTGTAAGGTTAGGTTGTTTATTTGAGATTTTTCTTGTTTCTTGAGGTAGGATTGTATTGCTGTAAACTTCCCTCTTAGATCTGCTTTTGCTGCATCCCATAGGTTTTGGGTTGTCATGTTTTCATTGTCATTTGTTTCTAGGTATTTTTTGATTTCCTCTTTGATATCTTCAGTGATCTCTTGGTTATTTAGTAGTGCATTGTGTAGCCTCCATGTGTTTGTATTTTTTACAGATCTTTTCCTGTAATTGATATCTAGTCTCATAGCGTTGTGGTCAGAAAAGATACTTGATACGATTTTAATTTTCTTAAATTTACCAAGGCTTGATTTGTGACCCAAGATATGGTCTATCCTGGAGAATGTTCCATGAGCACTTGAGAAAAATGTGTATTCTGTTGTTTTTGGGTGGAATGTCCTATAAATATCAATTAAGTCCATCTTGTTTAATGTATCATTTAAAGCTTGTGTTTCCTTATTTATTTTCATTTTGGATGATCTGTCCATTGGTGAAAGTGGGGTGTTAAAGTCCCCTACTATGACTGTGTTACTGTTGATTTCCCCTTTTATGGCTGTTAGTATTTGCCTTATGTATTGAGGTGCTCCTATGTTGGGTGTATAAATATTTACAATTGTTATATCTTCTTCTTGAATTGATCCCTTGATCATTATATAGTGTCCTTCTTTGTCTCTTGTAATAGTCTTTATTTTAAAGTCTATTTTGTCTGATATGAGAATTGCTACTCCAGCTTTCTTTTGATTTGAATTTGCATGGAATATCTTCTTCCATCCCCTCACTTTTAGTCTGTATGTATCACTAGGTCTGAAGTGGGTCTCTTGTAGACAGCACATTTACAGGTCTTGTTTTTATGTCCTTTCAGCCAGTCTGTCTTTTGGTTGGAGCATTTAATCCACTTGCATTTAAGGTAGTTATCGATATGTATGTTCCTATTACATTTTCTTAATTGTTTTGGGTTTGTTATTGTAGGTCTTTTCCTTCTCTTGTGTTTCCTGCCTAGAGAATTTCCTTTAGCATTTGTAGTAAAGCTGGTTTGGTGGTGCTGAATTCTCTTAGCTTTTGCTTGTCTGTAAAGGTTTACATTTCTCCTTCGAATCTGAATGAGATACTTGCTGTGTAGAGTAATACTGGTTGTAGTTTTTTCCCTTTCATCACTTTAAATATGTCCTGCCACTCCCTTCTGTCTTGCAGAGTTTCTGTTGAAAGATCAGCTGTTAACCTTAAGGGGATTCTCTTGTATATTAATTGTTGTTTTTCCCTTGCTGCTTTTAATATTTTTTCTTTGTGTTTAATTTTTGATCGTTTGATTAATATGTGTCTTGGTGTGTTTCTCCTTGGATTTATCCTGTATGGGACCCTCTGTGCTTCCTGGACTTGATTGACTATTTCCTTTAGCACAGTAGGGAAGTTTTCAACTATAATCTCTTCAAATATTTTCTCAGTCCCTTTCTTTTTCTCTTCTTCTTCTGGGACCCCTATAATTCGAATGTTGGTGCATTTAATGTTGTCCCAGAGGTCTCTGAGACTGTCCTCAATTCTTTTCATTCTTTTTTCTTTATTCTGCTCTGCAGTAGTTATTTCCACTGTTTTATCTTCCAATTCACTTATTTGTTCTTCCGCCTCAGTTATTCTGCTATTGATTCCTTGTAGAGAATTTTTAATTTCATTTATTGTGTTGTTCATCATTGTTTGCTCTTTAGTTCTTCTAGGTCCTTTTTAAATGTTTCTTGTATTTTCTCCATCCTATTTCCAAGATTTTCGATCATCTTTACTATCATTACTCTGAATTCTTTTTCAGGTAGACTGCCTATTTCCTCTTCATTTGTTTCATCTGGTGGGTTTTTACCTTGCTTCTTCATCTGCTTTGTGTTTCTCTGTCTTCTTATTTTGCTTAACTTACTGTGTTTGGGGTCTCCTCTTCGCAGGCTGGAGGTTCGTATTTCCCATTGTTTTTGGTGTCTGCCCCCAGTAGCTAAGGTTGGTTCAGTGGTTTGTGTAGGCTTCCTGGTGGAGGGGACTGGTGCCTGTGTTCTGGTGGATGGGGCTGGATCTTGCCTTTGTGGTGGGTGGGACCACATCCGGTGGTGTGTTTTGGGGGTGTCTGTGACCTTATGGTTTTAGGCAGCCTCTCTGCTAATGGGTGGGGTTGCAACTCCTGTCTTGCTAGTTGTTTGTTAGGGTGTCCAGCACTGTAGCTTGCTGTTCGTTGAGTGGAGCTGGGTTTTAGCGTTGAGATAGAGATCTCTGGGAGAGATTTCGCTGTTTGATATTACCTGGGGCTGGGAGGTCTCTGGTGGACTAATGTCCTGAACTCAGCCCTCCCACCTCAGAGGCACAGACCTGACCCCCGGCTGGAGTACCAAGACCCTCATAAGAAAAGGGAGAAATAAAAGAAAGAAAGAGAGAATAAAGTAAAATAAAGTTATTAAAATAAAAAATAAAATAAGTTATTAAAAGTAAAAAAAAATTAAAATGTAATTAAAAGAAAGAAAGAAGATAGCAACCAAACCAAAAAACAAATCCACCAATGATAACAAGTGCTAAAAACTATACTAAAAAAGACCCCAAAAAACAGACAGACCGAACCCTAAGACAAATGGTAAAATCAAAGCTGTACAGACAAAATCACACAAAGTCCACCACCTCAATTTTGGGATGATTCATTGTCTATTCAGGTATTCCACAGATGCAGGGTACATCAAGTTGATTGTGGAGATTTAATCCGCTGCTCCTGAGGCTGCTGGGAGAGATTTCCCTTTCTCTTCTTTGTTCGCACAGCTCCTGGGGTTCAGCTTTGGATTTGGCCCCACCTCTGCATGTCGGTTGCCTGAGGGCATCTGTTCTTCACTCAGACAGGACGAGGATAAAGTAGCAGCTGATTAGGGGGCTCTCGCTCACTCAGGCCGGGGGGAGGGAGGGGTATGGAATGCGGGTTGAGCCTGCGGTGGCAGAGGCTGGCGTGATGTTGCAACAACCTGAGGCGCTCCGTGTGTACTCCCAGGGAAGTTGTCCCTGGATTATGGGACCCTGGCAGTAGTGGGCTGCACAGGCTCCCAGAAGGGGAGGTGTGGATAGTGACCTGCACTTGCACACAGGCTTCTTGGTGGCCGCAGCAGCAGCCTTAGCATGTCATGCCCGTCTCTGGGGTCCGCGCTGATAGCCGCGGCTCGCACCCATCTCTGGCGCTCATTTAGGTGGTGCTCTGGATCCCCTCTCCTCGCGCACCCTGAAACAATGGTCTCTTGCCTTTTAGGCAGGTCCAGACTTTTTCCTGGACTCCCTCCCTGCTAGCTGTGGCGCACTAGCCCCCTTCAGGCCGTGTTCACGCAGCCAACCCCAGTCCTCTCCCTGGGATCTGACCTCTGAAACCCGAGCCTCAGCTCCCAGCCCCCACCCAGCCCAGTGGGTGAGCAGACAATCCTCTCAGGCTGTTGAGTGCTGGTCAGCAGCAATCCTCTGTGCGGGAATCTCTCTGCTTTGCCCTCTGCACTCCTGTTGCTGTGCTCTCCTTCGTGGCTCTGAAGTTTCCGCCCCCCCACCCCCCGCCACCTCCTGTCTTAGCCAGTGAAGGGGCTTCCTAGTGTGTGGAAACTTTTCCTGCTTCACAGCTCCCTCCCAGAGGTGCAGGTCCCGTCCCTATTTTTTTGTCTCTGTTTTTTCTTTTTTCTTTTGCCCTACCCAGGTACGTAGGGAGTTTCTTGCCTTTTGGGAAATCTGAGGTCTTCTGCCAGCGTTCAGTAGGTGTTCTGTAGGAGTTGTTCCACATGTAGATGTATTTCTGATGTATTTGTGGGGTGGAAGGTGATCTCCACGTCTTACTCCTCCCCCATCTTGACGGTTTCCCTGTTTTCCTTTTGAAAAGTACCCCATCCCCATACTCAGACACGGTCAAACTGGCCAGGACGTCTCTGGTTAAGTTGGTCTAACTTCCCAGGAGCCTTCAGTCTCTAAGTATCTCTGGAAGGTGGCCATGGTTCCTGCTGTTTTTATAACCATCTAGAAATTAAGAGAATACTAAGACATAAAAAAGATATCACCCCCAGTACCCAATAAATATTTGATTTGATAAGATCTATCAGTAAGGAAAAACTTGTCCAAACAGAGTGATTTTGAATTTTATTAGTTATTGATCTACAGTTATAACATATTTCAGAAACCCTCTTATATATTGAGGTCAATACAAATTAATTTCAGTGTATTTATTAAAAATAGCTTCATGACACAAATTTACAGTCAAATTTATGACTGGTGGAATAAAAATAAATTATGTGCCATGGTTCAAGATAGCCAATGCATTAAAATCTGATGTGCTTGACATGCCCCCAATAAAAGAGAATGTTATAAATCATATTCAATATAAAATATTAATCAGTAAATGGCATGTCTGCATTTTTTATAGGAAAGGAAGCTAAAATTATAGTAAAAGTGCCTGGGTGGAGATGCGGGCATTTTCAAATTAAGTATAGGATATTCTTCAAACAATTTGTACTATGTTCAAGCAATTTTAAATCATTGTTGTTATATCATTGCATATTTTAGAATAAAGATTGATAGGGCATAATTTAATCTTATATATAGAAATAACTTGAGGGAAATGGAAAAATTTACTGGTTTATGTGAGCAATGTAAATAGTCTAACTGGGTAATTCAGGCCAGATTACTTCATATTTAAATAAATATCAATTTAGGTGCTTTTTTATTTATTTTCATTTGTCATAAGAAGGTCTGATGGATTCTTCCATCCCTCATCCCTCATTATTTCTTCTTTACTTTTAGTTATACCAGTAGATTGCCACTGGTCTGCAATCTGCATCCCTAGTCTATCCTTATAAGGATACATTGAGTCCAGTTGCATGCAGGCAGCCTTAAAGAAGGTTGCCCTTGAGTCTCTTTATTTCTACTGAGTGGAAAAGTAATAGTCTATATCTCCTAAGGATAATGTGAGAATTAAATAAGATAATTTATGTGTAACAGAATAAAATCAGTTATTGTTAGTTATTAAATTATTATTATGCACATATAAGTTATGGATGTTTTTGGTCTTATGAAACATTGTTAAAAAAATTGTTAAATTGACAACTTCAAGGAAAGTATAAATGGATTGAGGCCAGAATCTCCTATGCATTGCAAAATGTGTTCCAAAATTTGACTCTCTCTTGATAGCCAAAACAAAATAAGAAAGTATGACTATTAACGTAATTTTCTGTGTCCATGAGAAAATGATGTGTGCTAAGTAGAGACAAAAATTTTAAATACCTATATTTTAAAGTAATTTCTTTCATGGACTTTTAATAAATGCATAGCAAGCTCTACATCTGTGTCTATCTTTCTGTCAGTATAATTTGAGGTGAAATTTCAAAGCTTAATGAGGTGAAATCAGTTCTGTAAAAGTTAGTGACAGTACAGTGCACAGGCAGGAAAGCAGAGTATGTAAAGGATAGTGACCTAGTTTTGAATCCAGGTTTGGCTTCATCTGTGGATCCCCAGGCAAGTTATTTATTTCAAGCAAGTATAAAGCCTTGGACTGCCTTGAAGACTGATTATTCAGATTCATTCAGTGTCCAAGAAAACTTTTTAAATGGATTGAGATTATTTACATTAGTTATTTATACCATGATCATAGCCAAGTTTTCCAGAAGAGTCACCAGAACAAATTCCTCTTCATAATGGTAAAGCAGGTTTCTTACAACTGGAAGAGTCTTCTGCAGAAATAATAGACCCTCATACGGAACTGGGGACTTAGAAAGCCTGAAGATGCTGGATTTCCCAATTTGTATGGTTGTCTTAGTAGTTTTTCACTTATTTTTTCATTTAAGAAAATTTATATCATTTATCTTTGTCAGTTGACATCTTTCCATCGATCTTTTCATCAACCTCAAAGGTTGGTGTCCGAATATGGATTAGCACAAAGACCTAGAACCTAAATATTAGGTTGATTTGGAGGAATTAGGAAAAACAACAAAAAAATCTTTGGGCAAGAAAATGATACTAGATGGCTAGGGTTGCACCCAGACCATTCTGAGCAAATACCCTATATATATTTACCAGTGATAAAGGATTGTTTCAGTAGGATATGACCATTATATCCCAAGATTTGAGAAAGTTTATCATGCTGGATTAAAAATAAACTATAGTTCAAAATGGTAAAGTGCGTATTTTTCCTTTAGATTCTGCAGTTCATTGGCTTTAACCGAAGGAGTAGAGACGCCTGAGAATTTCCAACAGAGACTGAAACTAAGAAGCCCTAAATCAGAAATCTATAGGTAAGTAAAACAAGAACTAAAACTGTAGATCCTTATGTTTTTGTGACTAAATATTTGGGGTGTTAATGTTAGAAATGTTGGTGTTCAGAGAACTCCTTCAACCCCATCCTCTCTGAAACAGAAGTTTATCGTAAGTAAAAACATACAAGAGCTGAGAAGTTCTTTGACTTTAACCAAGTTGAAGCTCTCTGAAAAAGGGAAAAGAAAGAGAGAACCAGACTACAGAGTCAGGAAAAGAAAATTTCAAGTATGGGATGAGTAGTTAATCTGTTGTTACAGGCTTTTCTTGGAATGACGTGCACATATGCAGCTTTATGACTTAAACTGATTATTACACACACACATGCACACATGCATACACACTACACATTTTTTACTTTTTAAAAATTATCTTCAGAATACAGGATGTCAGAAATGATTTCGTATTTGGACCATGTCTCTTCCAGTGCAGAGTTAGAAGTACTTAGGTGACTAAGTATATAATGTATTATATAATGTATACATTATTTAATGTATATTATATACATTTTAGTAATAGCATTTTCATTACTAAAATGTATATAATATACATTAAATAATGTATACATTATATAATACATTATATTTTACCCCCAAATTTCTCTTTGAATGATAGAAGTGAATGCATGCTACATGGCCAGTTAGGGAGATTCTGAGAGTGTCTATTTGCGTAACATGTTAAAGCAATTTCACTATTACCAGAGTGATTCATGATGTATACTAAATGATGTGTACTAAATAGGTCTAAATATACGGTGATCAAAGAGTTAACTAACTTCTGTCCTTCAAGCATGGTTGTGTTTAGGGGAAGATATTTTGCTGCACTGGAGCCAAAAGAGATAAGTGGGAGAGGCTGGAAATATGCCCAGCTTCTCCAATCCCAAGGTCCTTGGGAAAATAACTTTTTTTCTTTTCTCATCCTCTTGAGGTGTTTTTCTAACGATGGTTTTTACCAAACTTTCTTAGGAAGTGAAAGCATTTGGCAAGGATATGGATGTTGGTGCCCAACCACTGTCCCCTCCCTCCCAACTACTTTTATTTCTTCATTTTTTAGGTATAATGTATGTAGGAGGTAAAGTTATATTGAAAAAAGTTTTTAACAAAAAAGAAAATTATTATATTGGAAAGAAAATTATTTAAGATAGTTATCAAAATATTAAACTGTTAGGAGCTCTGACAGCAGTACTGTTGGCCAGGAGCAGCAAGTGAAGCGGATAGTAAAAAATCTGAGTAAGGATTGGAGCAGTTTCTGTAAGGAGTAAGTAAGGAGTTTGGAAGTCACCACTCTGTCCTAAGAACAAGTAAAAATCTGAACAGACTGAAAAATCAACACCTCTTTTTGTATCCAAAAGAGAGGGGTGATCACAGGGCAAATTGCTGTCCCCAGGGTTGGAGAGAAAGACAGGTGAATACAGGGAGTCACGGCTTACCAGAGCAGAGACGTACAAGCAGAAACCACTATAGGAACCAGTGGTGGGGAAGCAAGACTTGAACTGTGATTGACAAATTGTTGGAGACCCAGTATGGACAAGTCTGAGAATTAACAACTCCAGAGAAAGCCAGGGAGTTTCTTTCTCATAGGGAGGCCCCTCCAGTATTTTGGGATTTACCTCGAGGAGCTCTACCAGCCTCCCACATTACTTCTCAGAGAAAAATATCCTCAAGCTTTTGGCACGGAGAAAGGGGAAAAGGAACCCATTTAAAAATAGTCCAGAGTTCTCTGTTCTTGTTAACAATGCCTACCTTCAGGGGAAGCTAGTTAACCTGAGCCTAATTTGCTGGTGTATTATCAGAGCCTAAGTGATCTGGGGGGGAAAGAAATACCCAACTCCAATCAATAACATTGATAAGCTCTAGCCAGGCTAACGATGGAAAAAAGAAACAAGACGCAAATTACTAATATGAGAAGTGAGAAAGAGGGGACAGCACTACAGATCCCAAAGACATGGAAAGTATAATAAAGGATTTACTATGAATAAGTCTGTGCCTACAAATTTGATACCTTAGACGAAATGGACCAATTCGTTGAATGACATAATTTGCCAAAACTTATACAAGAATAGACAATCTGAATATGTGTATATCTGTTAAACTGAATCAATAAATAATAACCTTGCAAAATCTTTTTTGATCTTTTTCACTAAGATCAGTTATAAAGCAAGGATGTTTTCTCTCACCATTCCTTTTCAAAATTGTACTAGAAGTACTAGCTAATGCAGTAGTAAATGTGCTAGAAGAGAGTAAGAATTCAGTGTAAAAAATAAAATAGTAAGTATACTAGGATAAAATATGTGCAAATTCTTTTACAAGCTTAGAGTATGGAAGCTTTTTTCAAATATGATTCAATATTCAGAATCCATAAAGGGAAATATTGATAAATTTGACTATGCCAAAGTCAGATACTTCTGCATGGCAAAATAAAGGAAAAAAACACTGTAAATGAACTGTAGAAACAAGTGACGAACTAGGAAAAATTACTTTCAACTCATCTATCAGAAGCAGGTCTAATCTTACTAATTATGTAAATATCTCACAGATATATATGAAAAGATGAAAGAAGGAACTGAACACAAGAAAACAAATTTAAATATACTTTAAAGAGTAATTTAAAAAAGTATCAACCTCACTCAAAAGAGAAATGCAAATTAAAAAAAAAAAACAAGATAACATTTTTCACTTCTCAGATTAGCAATAATCCAAAGGATGAGAAAATAAGAAAATATTCTGTTGGCCAGGCCAAGGGGACACAGGTACTTTCATATATTGCTGGTGGATTAACAAGTGGTATAATGCCAGTAAAAAGAGTTATAATAATACATCAAAATATTTGCCTTTATCTTATGATCAACTAATCTCACTTCCCAGAATTTATCTGATACACATTTCTGCATAGATGGGATGACATAGCTATAAAGTAATTCACCAAAATATTGTCTGTAACACCAGAAGAGTGGAAACAACCCAGTGTTCATCAATAGGGAACTAGTAATATACCACTCCGGTAAAGCAGGAAAAGAAAATAAGGAAACTTTCTATATACTGATATTACAGAACTCAAGCTATATCATCAAGTAAAAAAGCAATTTTCAGGTTATTGTCTATATCAAGTTTACCTTTTTTTTTTAATAAAAAGGGAAAATAAGTATATATTTATATTTGCACAAAGCACCCCAGAGTGATGTACCCAAAAGTAACAACAGTGGTTGCCTCTGATGGAATGAGGTGGGGTAAATTAGGTTGATCTTGATTGGGTGAGTCAAACTTCTCATTGTTTACAATTTTGTCTTTTGGATTTTTGAACTGTGTAAATGTATGAAGAAATAAATATTTAAAAGTCAGTGAGTCAAAATTATATATTCATAACGTTTTTTTGCTGCTGAAATAGTTCCAGACTCCTCACTTCACTGGTGAAAAAAAAATGTTGAGGTTTAGAAGGCTTAATGGCTTCGTTAAGTTCACTAAGCTAGATTGTAATGCATCCCAAATTAGAACTGAAGTAATGTACATTGGTAACATCTGAAATTCTGAATAGATTTTCTAAGACATCTCTACCAGTTCAGTCCTAACAGAGGCCGCAGTGTCAAGAAAATATGCTTATCCAGGTGCAGGGTCAAGATGGAAATGCATTTGCATCCTTTCTCAAAGTACCATATATTATAAATGTGATAGGTCAAAATAAAACTCATAAAGTTAATCTACAAGGATGAAGTAAGAAAAAAATTTAAGGAGGTATGATAACATGTGGAGACATCCCTCATAAAGATGTGTAGTTTGTGAGAAGAAACAAATCTGTATGCTCTTGGTTGTGCTTATTGAGAAAGGAAATTTATAGATATAAGCCATTTGCTTTCGATAAATTATACAGTTTGATATAAAATGAATAATATCTTAAGAATTGTGAAAAACTTTTCATTTTTTAAATAAAAAGGCTTACTCCATAATTTCAAGTTTAAAATGTATGCTTTGTGAAGTGAGATTGTGCTATTAAACACAGTGAAAACTTACAGTGCAGTTGAACAGCATAAATAAAATGACTAAAACAAATGACTCTTCCACAAACGTCTTAGGATCTAGAGTTGTTGAATATTTTTAAAATGAATGTGAAATTTATAATATAAAATGTTGTCTATTGACTTTTAAAAGTTTTAAAATCATTAGCCTCAATTTAATTTGGTTTATATTCTTCTAAATCACTCTAGTATTACATGAAAAATTTCTTCATATCAAAATCAGGCATTTTCATGCTCTCTGTCATAATGAGTTGCATTTTTTTTTTTTTGGCCACACTTCTGTAACATGTATTTCATTGTTATCATAAATTCAGGTCCTTAATCTAAATCAAGCTAACTTTTTAAAAATTATAATACAGTGAATCAAGGAATAAGTAAAATGGACAGAAACCAAATTTCTTTTGCTCTTTTGTGTTTTCTTATCCTAATTTTTATAATATCATTTGTATGGAACACCAATGTTTACAAGGCATTAGATGAATATGGAAATCTTCAAGCTGGACTTGTGTATCTTGTTGTGGGAGTTTAGGGCAGATCTGGAAAGATCTGAATTTTCTGTTGCTCTTGTCTATTACTCTCCTATTCTATGCAATTCAGGTTTCTTTTTTTTTTTTTGTAGTTGGAATCGTTTTTAAGTTTAGGTAATGCAACCTTAGATGATGAAAAAGGTATTAAAATCTGATACTTGGAGCTTAAAGTATAGCAGTTGTTGCCCCAAAGTAGATTTAGAGAAATTATTTTGTTTTGTCATTTCTTTGTACCATATTATAGGGTGTTTTGATCACCTCCTATTAACGCTGCTGATGAGTAAGGGATTCTCTGCTCTAAATAGTATGAAATGGCTGATACCGAATCAGGTTTGTTTGCCCTATGTACACGTGCCAAAATGCTGAGACCCTGAGGTTTGCTGCAAAGAGAGGGTTTATTCGCAAGGCAGCCAAGCGAGGAGACAGGAGAACAAATCTCAGATTCGCCTCCCTAAAGGCAAGGGGCACTGGGAATTTATGGGATAAAGAATAAAGAAGCATGGTAGTCTGAGGCATGGGGAGTGTGGGGAAAGGTGATTGGAAAAAGTGTGGTAATCATCCTATTGCAGACATAACTGGACTACAGGCCTCTGCATGTTCTGAGGGTGGTTTTCTGCCCTCTGATGTCAAAAGTCACTGAGGACACTTGTAAATGCCCAGTTGAATGGTTGGTGGTCCTCTCTGTCTTAACCAGCTCAGCTTGAATTAGATGCAGTTGACTCCAAGTTCCTGGAAAATAACTTGAGCACACATCTCATTGTTTAGGCTGTTTGCCGCTTGGAGGACAAGCAATTCTTAAAAATGACGTTGATTAGTGAAGTCAGGTGAATTGGATTTCACCCACAGTTTCATGGCCAAATACATGCCACCCAACAATCAAACAGAAGTCTATTAATCAAATATACTCACATCCCAGAGGAGGACTTGGCATTCCACACAAGGATACAGGGTTGTACTCAGGAATACAGTGAATAAACAGGGTCCTTAGGAGGTACGGTTTATAGTAAAAAGAGGGTGGGGTACCTGTGGGAGGGTATGATTGGCTTATTTGAACAGTTTTGAGGACTTGGCAAGCAAGTGAAACCCATTAGGTTGAGGAGGATCAGGTGGGGTCCAGCTGGTTCAGCTGATAGAAGATCTGGCCAGGTGGGAACTTTTCTCCCTGTGTGGAAGCATACCTGATGAGAGCAAGGGGCCTTGTATGGTTCAAAATGTCAAGGCAGCAGTGCATGAAATTTTGGGCCTTTTGATACTTAGAGTTGTAGTCTAAAATATTATGTTCCTCTTGAAGAGAGCTTTTCTATTTAATTTTTCAGTTCTGTCTTAAATGAATTTTTCTCTTTTTTCCCTGAAAGCTCCAGAAATATGTTATTCTTCTATGTAAAATGTTCAGTATTGCATAATTAAAGATCTTATATAGTACCTCCAGTGTCTAAAATAGCTAAAAGGGTGGACTACAGATTAAACAAAAATTTTTTAAAAAGATTATATTGATGTGTAAAAATTTAAGAGCAGTTACAATTTTATGGAGTATTCTATTTTGATGATTTTTTTTTTAATTCATAAAATATAGGGAGGCACTGTGGAATGTGATAGAATGGAAAGAGAATACAGAACAAATGTAGGAAACAAAGGTTCTAATCCTGATTCTTTTGGATGTAATTTAGTAGTTGTAGTCTTCAGCTTCTTCAGTGGAAAATAAGATGGTAAAACAAGAGTTTTATTTTCCTCCTGTCTCCAATATTAGTTTAATTCATCTAAGTTTAAACATGGTTTAAAAATACTTGGCCAGTTAGCATATATATTTTAGTTTTTGTTCTGCAAAAAATAGCGCAAAGGTAGTAGAACAGATGGCTATCAGAAGAAAATGGTGTCTTTCAATTGATACCAAAAGGGAGGGAAACCAAGGGAAAATGCCCTCACTGAAATATTTTGTTGATATTCACCTTGGTAATTATGCACCAACTCATTTATATTATAGAATTATTACAAGGATCATAATTATTTATTTAAGGTATTTATAAATACTTCAACTTTAAAAGACCTATAAGTTCATTATATCCATGTTATCGATAATAAAACTTGTACAGATAAAATGTAGCAGCTGCTCTTTAAAAGAGAATTTGGTCACTTTGAGTATACAAGTTGAAGGGAAGCATCTTCTTTCTTTTACAGTGTTTCTATTTATTCTATTCTATTTATTCTTTCAGAATTTACGGAATGCATATTGAGAGAAAATAGGTTAACCACAACAAAAAATGAAAGGGAAGCTGTTGCTCTATTTTCATTTCCTTTAATACTTCTGGGAGTTGAAAACACACATATAAAGATTGAGCTTTGGTAGAAAGAACAAATGAATCAAAATGAAACTCAGATCTACTGCAGGCAAAAGAGGTAGAATGTTTTCTTCTATGCAGTTTTGGGGATTGATTGCAGAATTTTGGGTGTGTGGTACAATGGGTTTGCTATTCGTGGGGTCTTGAGGCATTATGTAAGTCATTCTCATTTCTCCATTTTTTTCTTTCATCTGTGGAAAATCTTTAGGAAGTAATTTGTTTTAGAATGTTAGAAGACTCTGATGAAATGAGACTTACTTAGAAGAGGGAAAGCTTAGGATTGGCCTGGAATTTAGCTGTGAGTAATGCTAGGGGTTCTTTTGTCTTTTTCTAAGTTGCTCAACCACTTTTATTGGAGTAGGGCAAATGGAGAGAAGATAGCAGAAATTTTATGTCAAAGAATAGAAGTCATGGAGTTGTCTGAAGCTTCCCTTTTATTCATCTTCCTGGATGCCAGTCCTTATTGTTTGGGTAAAAAATAGATTTGGAATCTGCAATGGTGTCAACATTATGTCCAAACTGAACATTAGGTAAATAAGCTTTATAAAATCAGCTGCAACTGAGCATCCATCTGAGCATGAACTGAGATCCTTTCTAGACACTATGCCATTTTATTTCCTTGGCAGTATTATCAAATAAATATTCCATATAAATAAAGTCTATTCATTGACTATGGAGAAAAATTGATTTTTTGATTTTGTTCTTTTGCAGCTTCCTCTGAGAAGACTTCTTCTCAGAGGTGTCATCTAAATGTTCTTTATTTTAGCACATTATTTTACTATTGATTGATTGTTAGAATTAAAACACACACAAAGTTCACTAGCAGCAAATGATTTGAAGTCAGTGATCAGGTTATTCATATTTGTTTGCCCATTGTTAAGTAGAGTGATAAAACATACAAAGCAAATGATACTTAGTTTTATTCTTAATTCCTCTTTTAATTAATTCTTACAGTTCCCACACCTTGATTATCTACTTAGCAAAATTATGCCAAGCTTTAAAGGCTTATCTCAAATACAATATTTTGTAAAGCACTTATTTTTTCTTTCCATCCAAATCAGTATATTCTTTTCCCTTTCAAATCAACAATATTTTATGTGTTTCTTATCTTGCTTATCTTTCTCTTCCTAGAATTAAATTTGTATGTGTATGCTTTATCACTAGCACTAAATTAAAATAATTTCTTCTCTTCAAAATATCTGTTGAATATCTTCTAGGGTCCTATTTTAGGTTTTCGAATTGCATCCTTGAAGAAAAGAGACAAAGATGCTTTGCTTGGTGGAAATTATATTCTAATTGATGTAGGCAAATGTAATAAATACGCTAATTAAACAGAATGTTAGAAAATAATTAATATGATTAGAATAAGCAAAAGTAAAACAATGTAAGAGAAATGGAAGCAACAGGAAGTTGGAGTTGCAAAGTAAAATAAGGTGATCAGGGTAGGCCACACTGAGAAGGTGACATTTTTGTGAAGGCTAGACTGGTGATTAGGGAGTTAGCCATATCCTTCCCTGGGGTTGGGGGAACTTGGAAGATTGCTCCAGGCAGGGGAAACAGCCAGTACAAAGATCCTAATGCAGGATCATGGAAGACAAATCTGAATTATAGAGGCCAGTATAACTGGATGGGAACCTGTTTGGAAGATTGGGGTGAGGTAGGAAGTGATGTCAGGATGATAATGAGGGGCTAGATCATTAGGGGCTTTATAAGCCCTTTAAAAGATTTTGCCTTTTACTTAGGTGAAATATGCAGACATTGCAGGAATTTTAGCCGATGAGTGACATGATCTGACTGCTTTAAAAGGATCTCCTAAAGCGAAAGAATACACTTTCTTCTCAAGTGCACACGGAATGTTCTCCAGAATAGATCACATCTTAGGTCACAAATCAAGTCTTGGAAAATTTAAGAAAATTGAAATCGTATCAAGCATCTTTTCTGACCATAACGCTATGAGGTTAGAAATCAGTTACAGGAAAAAAACAGTAGAAAACACAAATACATGATGGCAAAACAGTGTGCTGCTAAATAATCAAGAGATCAATGAAAAAATCTAAGAGCAAATCAAAAAATACCTAGAAACAAATGACAATGAAAACACGACGATCCAAAACTCATGCGACACAGCAAAAGCAGTTCTAAGAGGGAAGTTCATAGCAATTCAAGCTCATCTCAAGAAACAAGGAAAATCTCAAATAAACAATGTAACCTGACACCTAAAGCAGCTAGAAAAAGAAGAACAAAGAAAACCCAAAGTTAGTAGAAGGAAAGAAATCATAAAGATCAGAGCAGAAATAAATGAAATAGAAACAAAGAAAACAATAGCAAAGGTCAATAAAACTAAAAGCCAGTTCTTTGAGAAGATAAACAAAATTGATAAACATTTAGCCAGACTCATCAAGAAAAAAAGGGAGAGGACTCAAATCAATAAAATTAGAAATGAAAAAACGAGAGATTACAACTGACACCGTAGAAATGCAAAAGATCATAAGAGACTACTACAAGCAACTATATGCCAGTAAAATGGACAACCTGGAAGAAATGGACATTCTTGGAAAAGTACAACCTTCCAAGACTGAACCAGGAGGAATTAGAAAATATAAACAGACTAATCACAAGCACTGAAATTGAAACTGTGATTAAAAATCTTCCAACAAACAAAAGCCCAGGACCAGATGGCTTCACAGGCAAATTCTATCAAGCATTTAGAGAAGAGCTGACACCTATCCTTCTCAAACTCTTCCAAAAACTTGCAGAGGGAGGAACACTCCCAAACTCGTTCTTTGAGGCCACCATCACCCTGATACCAAAACCAGACAAAGATATCACAGAAGAGGACCTTATAGACCAGTATCACTGATGAACATAGATGCAAAAATCCTCAACAAAATACTAGCAAACAGAATCCAATAGCACATTAAAAGGATCATACACCATGATCAAGTGGGGTTTATCCCAGGAATGCAAGGATTCTTCAGTATACACAAAACAATCAATGTGATACACCATATTAACAAATTAAAGAATAAAAACCATATGATAATCTCAACAGATGCAGAAAAAGCTTTTGACAAAATTCAACACCCGTTTATGGTAAAAACTCTCCAGAAAGTGGGCACAGAGGGGACCTACCTCAACATAATAAAAGCCATATATGACAAACCCACAGCAAACATCATTCTCAATGGTGAAAAACTGAAAACATTTCCTCTAAGATCAGGAACAAGACAAGGACGTCCACTCTCGCCCCTGTTGTTCAACTTAGTATTGGAGGTCCTAGCCACAGCAATCAGAGAAGAAAAAAGAAAGAAAATTGGAAAAGAAGAAATAAAATTGTCACTGTTTGCAGATGACATGATACTATACATAGAAAGTCCTAAAGACGCCACCAGAAAATTACTAGAACTAATCAGTGAATTTGGTAAGGTTACAGGATACAAAATTAATGCACAGAAATCTCTTGCATTCCTATACACCAATGATGAAAAATCTGAAAGAGAAATTAAGGAAACAATCCCATTCACCATTGCAACAAAAAGAATAAAATACCTAGGAATAAACCCACCTAAGGAGGCAAAAGACCTGCACTCAGAAAACTATAAAACACTGATGAAATAAATCAAAGATAACATAAACAGATGGAGAGATATGCCATGCTCCTGGATTGGAAGAATCAATATTGTGAAAATGACTATACTACCCAAAGCAATCTACAGGTTCAATACAATCCCTATCAAATTACCAATGGCATTTTTTCACAGAGCTAGAATAAGGAATTTTACAATTTGTATGGAAACACAAAAACCCCAAATAACATAGCAGTCTTGAGAAAGAAAAACAGAGATGGAGGAATCAGGCTCCCTGACTTCAGACTATACTACAAAGCTACAGTAATCAAGACAGTATGGTACTGGCACAAAAACAGAAATACAGATCAGTTGAACAGGATAGAAAGCCCAGAGATAAACCCACACACATGTGGTCACATTTATCTTTGGTAAAGGAGGCAAGAATATACAATAGAGAAAAGACAGCCTCTTCAATAAGTGGTACTGGGAAAAATGGACATTACATTCTTCATGTAAAAGAATGAAATTAGAACACACCCTAACACCATACCCAAAAAGAAAGTCAAAATGGATTAAAGACCTAAATGTAAGGCCAGACACTGTAAAACTCTTAGAGGAAAACATAGGTAGAAGAGTCTATGACATAAATCACAGCAAGATCCTTTTTGACCCACCTCCTAGAGTAAGGGAAATAAAAACAAAAATAAACAAATGGGACCTAATGAAAATTAAAAGCTTTTACACAGCAAAGGAAATCATAAACAAGATGAAAAGACAACCCTCAGAATGGGAGAAATATTTGCAAACGAATCAACGGACAAAGGATTAATCTCCAAAATATATAAACAGCTCATTCAGCTCAATATTAAAGAAACAAACACCCCAATCCAAAAATGGGCAGAAGACCTAAATAGACATTTCTCCAAAGAAGATGTACAGGTGACCAACAAATACATGAAAAGATGCTCAGGCTTCCCTGGTGGCGCAGTGGTTGAGAATCTGCCTGCCGATGCAGGGGACACGGGTTCGAGCCCTGGTCCGGGAAGATCCCCCATGCCGCGGAGCAACTAGGCCCGTGAGCCACAACCACTGAGCCTGCGCGTCTGGAGCCCGTGCTCCACAACAAGAGAGGCCGCGATAGTGAGAGGCCTGCGCACCGCGATGAAGAGTGGCCCCCGCTCTCCACAACTAGAGAAAGCCCTCGCACAGAAACGAAGACCCAACACACCCAAAAATCAATCAATTAATAAATAAATTTATTAAAAAAAAAAAAAAAAAGATGCTCAACATCACTAATCATTAGAGAAATGCAAATCAAAACTACAATGAGGTATCACCTCACACCGGTCAGAATGGCCATCATCAAAAATCTGCAAACAATAAATGCTGGAGAGGGTGTGGAGAAAAGGGAACCCTCCTGCACTGTTGGTAGGAATGTAAATTGATACAGCCACTATGGAGAACAGTAAGGAGGTTCCTTAAAAAACAAAAACAGAACTACCATATGACCCAGCAATCCCACTACTGGGCCTATACCCTGAGAAAAGCGTAATTCAAAAAGTCATGTACCACAGTGTTCATTGCAGCACTATTTACAATAGCCAGGACATGGAAGCAACCTAAATGTCCATCAACAGATGAATGGATAAAGAAGATGTGGCACATATATACAATGGAATATTACTCAGCCATAAAAAGAACGAAATTGAGTTATTTGTAGTGAGGTGGATGGACCTAGAATCTGTCATGCAGAATGAAGTAAGTCAGAAAGAGAAAAACTAATACTGCATGCTAATGCATATTTATGGAATTTTAAGAAGCGGTACTGATTTACCTAGTGGCAGGGCAAGAATAAAGATGCAGACGTAGAGAACGGACTTGAGGGCACAGGGGGAAGGGGAAGCTGGGATGAAGTGAGAGAGTAGCATTGATATATATATACTACCAAATGTAAAATGGATGGCTAGTGGGAAGCTTCTGCATAGCACAGGGAGATCAGCTCGGTGCTTTGTGATGACCTAGAGGGATGGGATAGGGAGGGTGGGAGGGTGGCTCAAGAGGGAGGGGATATGGGGATATATGTATGCATATAGCTGATTCACTTTGTTGTACAGTAGAAACTAACACAACATTGTAAAGCATTTATACTCCAACAAAAATGTGGAAACAAGATCTCAGTGTAATTATTGTATTGAGAATAGATACTAGCAGTGCCAGGGTTAGAGCAGGGAGACTAAGAAGATTTTGCAGAAGAGGAATGACGTTATCTCAGATCACAGAGTATCTGTAAAAGTAGTAAGTGGAGATATTCCAGGGAAATTTGCAATGGATAGATTTGGAGGAGACTATAAGGAGTTTAGTTTAAGAGATGTTGATGTTTATTAGACGTTCTATAAATATGTGAGTAGGTACACATTCTTTTGCTAAGTGTTGTTTACACCTAGTTCTTTATTATGTAGGAACTAGCTATGCAAAAATAAAAACATCACTATATTTTCTTCTTACTTCATATAATGGTATTATTAGATAATAAGAGAAGTTTATGTTCTGTCCTAAGGTAGTCAATTTAATACTTTCAGAGCTAGAGTAAATATTTTTCTTTAATTTCTTATTCTTTGGTAAAAATTTTACTAATTCTGTAATGTATTAGGAAATAAGAATTTAAAAAATTTACACTTTGTGGCCCATATTCTGTAGATTTGTGAAAACATGCCGTATTTTTCACAATGACAGTTTTAAGGTATACCTATCATATTAACTTTCTGGTAAAATGTCAGGTATTCTGAAAATTAGCCCAACAAATGAATGACACACCGAGATAAAGTCTTTGCCAGCCCAGAAAATATGCAGTGCACCTGTGCCTGAATACCCCTTTATTCTTTTCATAATTTATCATGGAAATGTGAGTTGACAGTTTTATGTATGGAATGCAAATCTGGCTCACTTTATCAGTGCCATGCATATTAATATGTATGTATGATAATTTTTGTTGCCTGTAGAATGGCCTTTGGACACTGCTTCAGTTCTGTGCACTTTAATAGGTGAAATGTTTCAATGTATGCTTTCCATGGGCTTGTTTTTATTAAACTGGTAAACTAGATTGTAGAAATTTGCTCAGTGATTGTCACTCTGTTATTGTATTCCTATACATGATCAAAAAACAAGAAGTAAGATGCATTATCATATATATGCATGCATAATACATTTGCCAATGTAAATGTTGTTTCTATTTATGGAAACTCAATAACTTTATTGAAGCAAGAGAGTCATTTTGGAAGAGTAATCGTTATAAAATGAAGGCACACATTTTCATAAAGTTCCAGAAATTATCTGAATTAGAGTAATTATGATCCCCCAAGTGATACTTAGCTTTCTAATATAATTATAAAAGAAAATAAAACTTCATAATCCCCAATTATTCTCCCCACATGTCAAATACCATTATCAGCTAGACTTGGTTATGAAGATGAAAAGTCTCCCTTCCTTTTTTTTCCTTAGCTTTACTTAATGTTATACTTCAAGGATTTAAGAGTTTGTGTTTTGCAGTCAAGAACTTATATTTAAATCCTCGATCCAGGCATTTCCTGGGTGACAGGATTAGCCAAATCTTTTAAACTCTAAATGTCAGTTTCTCCAACTATAAATGGAAATAATAACCGTAATTGATTAACACATTTTAATGATATGAGTAATTGAGATAAGAGAGGTAAAATGTTTACTGTTCCTTCCTACACAGAGTTAGTACTCAGTATGATTTCTATTATTATGATTATCATCATCATCATACATGTATGATTTGTAATAAAGCTATACCTTTTCCCTGTTTATAGACAGTAGCTCTATCCTATAAAGCACATAGATTGTATTTCTGCTCAGAATACTTATACTTAAAAGTGTTATTTCTGTCTTGTATATTCTGTAATTACACTGATCCATTTCCATTTGTGTATAAACATGACCAGATTTCTTTAATGATAGCAGTACAATACTCCTCAAATATAGATCCCTTCTCCTAACCTGCATTGCCCTCCAATTGTCGCCTTCTACCTCTCTGCACCGGCACCATCTCAGGTTCTTGAAAGAATTACTGTGCTTGATTTCCTTATGCCCCACCTCACACTCACTTCTTCATTCTGGATTTGGCCCTAATCTTTCCCTTCAAATCCATGTGAGAATTCCATAATCTTCATATCTGTAAATACAATGGATATTTTCCCAGCTTTTTCTTGTGCTACTTTAGTGGCATTTGACAGAATTGGCTACTTCCTCTATTTTTGATATCTCACCAATGACATCAGTGTCCCAAGTTTGTTTTCCCCCTAGCCTTCTGGCTGGTCCTTCTTAGTCTCCTTGCCTCATCCTTCAAAGCTTTTTTTAAATGTTCTAGTTTCTCGGGAACTCTTGATGTCTTCACCAAAGTTCACAGATTTTTAATTCTTTCAATTTTTCAGTAAATTTTTGTGCAACAGTAACAAAAACCCAGCTACAACGAAAACACCCGATTGTTCTGGCTCAAAAAGTATATAGAACACATATTTGATTTCTTTCCCTCACTTTTACATCAATACATCAATAAGTCCTGTCACCTCTATGTTTGAAGTATATATTAAATCTGATGACTTTTCTCCATTTCTACAATCATTATCTCCACTGGGATACAATCTTACTGTTTTCTGTGTAGCTATAAGATAAATAAGAGGAATAAGTACAATATATAGCATAGTTAGATTTGTTATGTCATGACAAGTGCTGTGGGGAAAAATTAAGCCAGGAAGGGCAGTAGGTATGTTCTAGAAGTGGATGTGGCTCCAGTTTTAAATAAGAATTTGAATGTAGGCCACACTGAAAAGGTGACATATGAATAAATATTTGTAATGTGTGTTATTCCAAAGAAATTTGATTAAATAATTCAAGCTGCCTGAATTTTTTATAAGCAAGGTAAATAACTCAAGGACTTTACAAAAATTAATTCAATATAAATCATGACATGTGAAAATTAAATACATGTAACATGTTAAATGTGATCTTGAATGGTTTTTTCTAAGTTTTAGCAGGAAGTTATGAAGGCAAATGGTATAGGAGGAAATTATCAATGGAGTTTCTATTTATGCAGGTTCTAAGATACTGTGAAAAAACATCGGCCAGTATAAGCCTGTATATTATACCTGTGGCCTATAAAAGAGCAGGGGAAAACATGCAATATAAAGCTGAATTTATAATTTGTAATGGAGGTCTTCTTTAGAGAGAAGGAGCTGCTGGTATACTGTGGGTTTCCTCTAACCTCCTATGATGAGGCAGTATCTCCTCCTTATCTCAAGCCAAGTGAGAGTGGACTTCAAGTCAACCAAGTCTGAAAGTCTAAATGCAAGACACCAGAGCTAGTTTCCTTGGAACAAGGTCAGAAGTACTGCTTTGAGAGAAAGCTGCACTTCCACTGGCTGCCAAGCAGATGTATTGGTTTTTTCATGTGCTAGAGAATACTGAACAATAGTGAGTCATCCATAAAAGACCCTTTCCAAGAGGACTGCCAACCAGGAGTGAGGCAGCCTCCACAGGAAAGACTGGAAGTCTAGCGTGGCCTATAAGAGATGGGACATGAGTGATGGGGACATAAACAACCACATGACAGAAGGAACACCGTCAGCCACTTTAGGAACTCCAGGAAGCTATGCAACTATGAAGAAGGTCTCACAAGAGAAAGAGCTTTTGGCAATCCAGATGGTACTAGTGCTGATTTACAACCTTTCCAGGCAACGGAGACTTCTTCCCCTTATCTCTCCCCACTTCTCTTGTTTCAGCTTGGAGGGTTCCCTAAAGTTTGAGGCAGGAGATCAAGACAAAGCAAATATGCGTTTCCTTTCCTTTGATTGCTTATCAGCTGAAGAGAGGGAAATTGTAGATTTGAAGAGAAGTTAGAGATTTGATGTTAGACAGACAGGGATATATATTATCTGAAAGGAACCAGAAATCTATGAGATTTTCCTGAGGTTTCATTTAAAATTAGGAAAGAAAATCAATCTACAGAATGCGCTGGAAGGAGAAGTTATGAGGAAGAATAAAGTTTCTCCCTGATTGCATTCTACCACATCCAATTTTTCAATAAACTGAGTGTATTAATTTTGTAAATTTCATTAAGTTCTTCATTGAGTTATAATTGGTTCTGTTAGGAATTTTGTTGATTAAATTCATCTGTTCTGTATCTAAAATTAGAGATCAGTTCATTTAATAGGAACAATTTGGCAAATTGTTCGTAATGATAAATTCAGGAATAATTGTGAATGACTTTGAAATGCACAAAAATCATTGGGTGTTCTGTCTAGCTCATCCTTCACTACCTTTGAGCTGTGTAACCACTCTAAGTTGTAGATAATTGATAGTAATGGATATAATTTTCTCATAGGCAGGTAAAATAAATTTTCTTCTACAGAGGTACCATTTGATTTCCTTCTCCTCTCTCCCAAAGAAGTCAGTTTTCCATCTATTGAACAAATTCATTTCAACATTCCTGATTACTTAATATGTGTCTCTTAATTCTTCCTTGAAATGTTTTGCAATACATTACTGGTTCTGTCACAAATTAATGAGTTAAATAAAAATGTTGACGTGTTCATTTTCTGTATGAGGGTTATGATTTTATTCTTTTTTATAGTTTATCCATGTTTACTTTTTATTGTTTAATTGAAGTATAGTTGATTTATAGTATTAGTTTCAGGTACACAGCATAGTGATTCAGTATTTTTACTGATTATACTCCATTAAAAGTAAGATATTGGCTATTATTCCCTGTACTATATAATATGGCCTTGTTGCTTATCTGTTTTATACATAGTAGTTTATATCTCTTAACTCTATACCCCTATCTTGCCCCTAACCTTTTCCCTTTCTTCACTGGTAACCACTACTTTGTTTTCTATATGTGTAAATCTGTTGGTATATAACTGTTTGTAGTATTCTTTTATGATTTTTTTGTATCTTTGTGGTATTGGTGGTTATTTCTCCTCTTTTAGTTTTTATTTTTTTATTTGGTTGTCTCTTTTTGGTGAGTCTTCTTGGCTAGAGGTTTATCAATTTTGTTTATCTTTTCAAAAAACTAGTTCTTGGTTTCATTGATCTTTTCTCTGATTTATTGTTGTTAAATTTAATAAAAACATACATTTTATTCTACTTGGGTTTGCTTTCCCAAACTTTTATAACCTTACTGATCAAATAAGGCCATGATTACTCATGGGTTAATGTTTAACATTAAGAAAAATTTAAATTTGTTCAACTAAATTGAATATTTTGTCAAACTTTTTATTCCTACAGTAATTATGTTTTGTAGTACGTCAGTTCAAAGGAAATTTCTGAGATCTTTAAATAATTTAAAACCATAGTCTCATATTACCTTAAGTTACTTAATGGATATTCATTGTATACCTAAATAATTTTTAAATAAGATTACCAAAGCCTAGTTACTAAGCATCATTTTGATTCTATATGCCCTTTTACTTTAATATTCTATAGAGAGGCTATAGCTTTGGGTGATGAATGTATAAAAGAGATATGTGTGACATTAGAAAGTTTTCTTGTGTACATTCATGGAGCGGCTAGTAAGACAGTTCTCATTTATCCAATTCCTTGCGTTTTCTATGAAATAGTAGTTACTTTTGTTAAAAGTTATGAAACTATACTAGGAGCAGTGGTGAGAAAGAAATACAATTATGTGTCTGTTTTTGTTTATCAATTTAAGAAAAGGTATAGTGTTTTCTTAATGCAGCAGTTTTCAGGCATCTTAGTCTCTGAACCTTTTATACTTTTGTGGACCTCAAAGAGCTTTTGTTTACGTGTTAACTCTCTATATTTACTGTATTAGAAATAGAAACTGACATTTTTAACACTTATTGATTAATTTGAAGATAGTGATAATGAACACATTACATTTTAATGTAAATAGCATCTTGGTATTGTTATCAAAATTGTTTTGACCTTGCAGACCCCATGAGAGAACCACTGTCCTAAAGTGTCCATTGGTTCCAGAGAATAAAAGGGCGTAATGAAGGATAACATTTGGATTCACTCAATTTGGGGGTGAACTTACTTCCGAAGTTTCTAATTAGTGCCTGTAGCTACAATAAGAGAGGTTATTTTTCAATTTGATGCAGTCTGCCTAGGTAGTAGAGATTCTGTGTTGTATCAGATTAATTTTCTGTGTCTTATGCTGAATTTATAATCTTCTTTACTACTTAAAGAAATGAGAAAAAAAGACCAAAGTTTCTTCACTTTTGGAAAAGCTGTAGTTCTTTACAACTGTGTTATTTTCCGTGTGTCCTTAAAATGTTTTCTTGTCACTTTGATTAAATATAAAACCAACTACTGCTTCTCAGGCAACCACAATTCTATCCTAATCAAGTGCCCAAATTTCTGACAACTATTTTGATTTCAGCTTTCCAAAATCTACACTAAAACTTGTAAAAGTCCACTTAAAGTTTTCTTTGAGATTTTCCAGTCAGCTCCTGGAAAATCATACATACTTCCTTTTCCTCTTTATGTAAAGGGAGAAGCTAGAAATCATTAGGTTTGTTTGATGTGCTGTGCTGTTGTAAGAATTGCAGAGAAAATTGTCAGGCCGGAAGATACGCTCAGTCTTCCCTAAGTTTATAGAGGTAAAGTATTATTAATATAACTATTTTAGAAACTGTATGCATTTTGGGAAGATTCTGGAGATTTGTCAATAAGCTTCTTTCCATAATGTGTATTTACCCTCAGGGAAAGTACTGATCAGTTCTTATAAGATAGTTATGTACTATGCTGCCATAGAGAATTTTAGTCTCCTCTCCTAATAGTATTACTTATAGAAATAAACTAACTACAACCAAAAATTAATCCAATATCATCTACAGTTAGTTTTTATTTTACTATTAGGCTTTCTTGAAGACTATCCTACAAGCTATAGGCCAGAGAATGTGTTTTCTTTTTTTAAATTTTCGTTAGGTCTTGTTTGCTGTGCAGTCTTCCTCTAGTTGCGGGGAGCGGGGACTACTCGTCGTTATGGTGCGTGGGCTTCTCATTGTGGTGGCTTCTCTTGTTGCAGAGCACAGGCTCTAGGCGTGCGGGCTTCAGTAGTTGTGGCTTGTGGGCTCTAGAGTGCAGGCTCAGTAGTTGTGGCTCATGGGCTTAGTTGCTCCTTGGCAGGTGGGATCTTCCCGGATCAGGGCTTGAACTGGTGTCCCCTGCATTGGCAGGTGGATTCTTAACCACTGCGCCACCAGGGCAGTCCCCAGAGAATGTGCTTTCAAGAAAGAAAGTCTCAGAGCTTTGTGGAAAAGTACTCCATCAGGCACTTCAAACTATTGACACTAAAGCGTAGACTCGCAGGTAGAGCCTCTGAGCAGACATCACTCAGATAACTTTCAGACCATACCAGTGACCTGAATCAGAATTTCCAAGGCTCATTTTAATCCAGAAAAGTCAGCCACCTGCAAGCGTATGGGTAACCTAGGCTCCAGCAGAAAAACAAACAAACAAACAAATTTTAAAAACCCAACTAATTACATAGGATTGAGTGAACCAAGGAGAGAAATTACATTGTGTCTGTTTATTTTCAATATTGTTGGTATTGTTTGAATGTGCCATTTTCCAGATATGTATGGAAGTCCTTTTTCTTTTTTCTTAAGCTATTAGCAACTCAAAACAATACAGTAACTCTGCATTTATAATTGAAACAATACATTTAAAATGATATCTGATTCTCACTGACCTTGCAGAATTCTTAAAATCTGAGTCTCTTTACTTTTTATGGAAAAATAAAAATAGATTGCATTGGTTTTTTAAGAATCTCTTCTCCTTTTTACCAGTCCGTAATTGACAAATTGTGTAATTACAGCCACACCTGGAGTGTCATATGATTCAGTCATGCTCATTGAATCGGTGTGACAAGCCGGTGTTTAATAACAATGCTTGCTTTATTGACAGAGCCAATACCTGGGTTAGGAAAACTGGCCTTATACCTGGGTTACAGGGCTGAGTCTTCGAGGTGGTAAAGAAGATAAATTCCTGATAGGCCAGGAGCCTTAGGAAATTTTGAGGATCTCTGGAAGAGAAGAATTCACTCAAATGTAGAGGCACTGTAGTTGAAATTTGCTGGAGACAGTTTCTTGGGTTTGTTTTCCTATCCTCTGGATAACAAATAAATAGAGGTATTTAGAAGTATGATCTGAGTTTTTTTTTTTTATGATAACTGTTTCATGGAAATGAATTTTGTGTTCTTGTGGGTTTATTCAGTACTCTATGGCACTTGATTTGCAAAAAAGAACTCTAAAGGAAGCCTACAGGGTTAATAAAAACTTACTGGATCTACATAAATAACCAGATCAAACCTAACAAGACCAGTCTATTTTTCTGTGACCAATAATAAAATTTATTTGATATTATGATGAACATAAGGTGGGAAGACTGTCAGAAAAATCAGTGTGAGTGGACAAATGGAAATGGGCAGAAATTATTACTGGATGTCTTGTTTAGTGCACAGATCCTACTTAACTCTGTCTTTTATTATCTTTGAGCTATTTTTACAACCTTGTAAATTGTAGATAACTGCTAGTGGTGCAAATAATTCTTGTTCATATACATACAGATGCATTTTGATGAGTGGAGGTGCAGTTGATTTCTACAAACCCTGTGGACGAGTCAAATTCTTTTATCTATTAATCATTAATTTCAGTGTTCCTGTTTGCTTATACAATATATGTATCTGCTTTTAGGATAATCCATTGACCAGTTGTAACATCTTTTAAGCTGTCTCATTAATTAATGAATTAAACTACATATTTGAAATTTGTTCATACTATATTTAGATGAGAGTCATGGTTTTACCTTTTTCAAGATTATGCTTTTATGTTACTGACATACATATCATTTCAATTTGTCTTTCAAGCCCTTAGTGTCATTTTTTTCAAATTCTGCTGTGTAGCAGGTTCTATTCAAGTAGATTTACAGGTCCTTTCAATTCTAAGAGCCACTCAACACTGTAGGTATTACTATGTTCATTTTACGCGTAATGAACTAAATTTTCAAGATGCTAAGTGGCAAAATCATGATTAAGCTATTTCTAATGCCTGTACCCTTAGTAAAAGTTTGTTAACTCTTCAAAATGTTTGAAGCTCCAAAATGCAAATAATTAATACTATCACTCATCATCTACTTCAGTATAGTAAATTTGGTTTAATTGTTTTGATTATCAACCAGAAAGTAAACTATAAAAGAAATATTCTAGGAAAGTTCTCAGTGATATGAAGGAAGCTGGCATCTGATGTACACATTCTGTTGACAACAAAAAACATAAATAACTGTGGAGAATTTGCTGGTATATCATTAATGGTATACCTCTATAAAACTGGCCAGCTTCCTAACTTCCAACCTTCCAGTGAACCTATCAACCTTAGCTGGTATTTTGAACAACTTTCAGAATCATCTACTTTATCACGAAAAGCTAGGAATTGCTTGTTCATTTTTTTGTTGTTTTCAGTTTTATTTTTTGTAAAAACAGAAGCCTTGATGGAGCTGGCTTTCTTACATACCTCAGCAATATGACTTTTGCTCATGCTTAGATATGAGGTAGCATTTTGAATGTCTTGCTGTAAAACATTTTTCTCTGTCTAAATTGCAAAGCCTTTGCATTTAGCTTTCTTTTCAAAGTTTATTCTGTAACTATAGGTTTTCAAGAACTATTTTTGTGAGAACAATAAATTGTTATTCCCTCTTGTCCCAGAATTGTATTACCAAATGTCTACTTGCCTTCAGGTATTCGCCAACTTTGGCTTTATCTTAAATTAAAAAGTCCAGAACAAAAACTTCACTTGGGCTTGTGATAGTTTTGGATAATTTATATCTTAAGTTCTCTTATCCTTCATAATTGAATTTTGATAAGCCACAGAGAGCCTGTCTTCCCCTGTTGATTTCTATATGTCCAGCAACATAAGAGGATCCATTGTGTGGGTAATTGTGGCCTTGAGTCTTAACCAATGCTTACCCCATAAAGTTGTGAGAATTAAATAAGTATATATATTGGCTAAGCCCCTTTTGAGCACATACCAGATTTCAATTTCCTCTCTTCTTCTTTTTTCCTTTATGTTTAATTTTGTCTATTCTAGCACTAATTATCAATGATACCGTAGACATACCTACTATGCTCACTCAGTTCTTATTAGGATTAGCTCCTCTTCTCATTTGAAAGTTGTCTAACTCCTCTACTTGGATATTTCTTTGGAAACATGTGTTTATACTTTCATGATTCTTAGATCTTCTTTCTCTGCCTCGTGTGTTTTTTTGGCTTGTTTTTCTGTTTGTTGCCTTACTAATTAGCCCCATATTTAATTCAAGTCTATGTTTGTTTTACTTCCTATTCTTTCCAATTCTTTCCTTTATACCATTCATATATTCAAGTGTGTACTTTAAGCTGTTAACACAAATGAGATGAAGCAGCTCATCACCCACATGTGGTAGATAGACCATCCCTGGAACTGTCCCCATGGAAGGCCCACCATGAAACACATTGCCAATCTGGACATCATTTCTCAAAACTGACATCATTTTTCATTTTAAAGAGGTACTGATCTTATTGCAGATTTTTCTGTTTTACAAGGCAAGGTTTTAATTAACTATTTTGGGGGTTTGCTTCTAAATGAACCTGGTACTTAAAAATGCATCAGATCCATTTAGAAATGATCTTGAGAACTTTTTCAATCCATATGGAGCATTGCTTGCAACGTATTTTGTTTCACATTTGAATGTACGTGTGTGTGTGTGGTGTTTAGCAGCAAGAGCATGTTTTACAAAAAGAGAGCACTTTGGAAGTCACCTAGACCTCTGCTCTGGCCCGATGTATTTTAGCCTGCAACTTTCAGCTCTTAATGATGGTTAAATCCATAATGGTTTAACTTCATAAATTAAAAAATAAAAAAAGTGTCAAATATTCTTACCCTCTCTTTACGATGGAGCTTTCAAATGCATCAGGGTTTCTCCACCTTTATCTGTAAATTCTTCCTCAAAATTAGCAAGTCAAGACTGATTTTTTTAGCTTCTCTAAGAAATATATCATTTGAAAATTCTTGATTTGGGATTATCCTACCATAATGCCAATCTCTACTCAGAGTGGCATGGGTTGAAAGCAACCCTGGAGCTATTTTGACTTACCTTCTTTTACTTCTGCTGTGTTCATACCAGTTTCAACCTCCACTTTTTCTTTTTCAGATAAGGATCTTAATTTCTTCTTCCTTTTCTACTTAAGCAGGTACTGTTTTCATTAGTCATCATAATTTACATTCGGCTAATTGATAAAAGCTAATCATTTTTGTTTTCTATTCTCACCTTATTGTAATATAGCTACATCTTAGAATTCCTTAAACAAACTTTGCTTTCCATATGTTCTTCCTCCATTCTGTCCTGTTACTTCTAAGTTCTAACCTCTTTAATTTAAAAGCCCTTCACTTTGCAATACTTACTTATAGATTCAGCTATTAAATTCTTTCCCTTTTTCTCTCCAATGGCTCCTTAGTTTGATTTATCAATTGTATCTTATATGCTCCACAATCCTTATGTTATATTGCTCAGCCAAGTCCAGCATCGTTTTGTTTGCCATATCTGTAAGTGCTGTAATTTTACAAATTAAATAATAAAAATGGGGAAAAGTTTTTCTACAGAAATATGGTCTAATGTTAAAATAATATCTGGGATGAATTTCTTAAGAATTTGCTGTCCATCTCTGACTTAAGAATCAGTGGAATCTCTTTATCCATTCTGACACTAGCACTGAATGCAGAGTTTTCATTTTATCCAGTGTTGTAAAGGTCCTGTTGGTTGTATTTTTCTTCATTCAATCATTTTTCAGTCATTCACTCATTCATCAAGCAGTTTTTTGAGGGTGATCTCTATATCAAACCCTTTTAAATGTATGTAAAAACAAGATGTCACTGTATTCAAAATGCTTAAGTGTAATGGGGCAAGAAAATAAATATAAAATTAACATGCAGTGCTGATAAATATCACAGTTAAGGTATGGTGGAAATGCTATGAAAGAGTAACCTTCAGAAGTTTTGAAATGCTATAAGGGGAAAAGAGAAGATGGGATTGTCTGAAAGGAGAAACGGCACAAACCTTTTAAGCAGAGGGATCACTTGTAAAATGGCAGGTACTTGTGGAAAAGCAGTATGAGGTCAGGCGTGGTGAGTATGACTTTGTATGAAGTATTTGCTCTCTCCCCCTTACTGTCTTTGTTTCTTCCAGTATTTCATATGAACTTTCCTTTGTTACCCTTACAGTCTGCAGAAGTCTTTAGAACCAATACTAATCTGATGCTTTATTTTTCATGAAATGATAGTAAAACTTAATTTGCAAACACCGTGGTAACCATGTAGTTAGATATATTTTCTTATTCTCTATAGACATAGCATTTGAGCTAGTCTGTCAAAGTAACCTCTATTTTAATAAGTAGAATAGTCATGAAGTAAATTAATGAATGTCTCAGTATGTACATTTGTGCATCTTTATACTTTCACATGGACAGCTCTAACTGGTTTGATTCAGATTTGCTTCAGTTCATACACTCAAGAACACATTTATCAGACACCAGACAGCAGGGCTCCTTTAGACAGTCAATATACTGCAGGAGAGGTGCTGAAAAGTGAAATTCTAATTATTCTTGATATAGGACATTCTAAGGGTGTCTTGTGCCAAAATAATGAAAGTTATTTTTCTTCAGGAAACTGAAGAGACGATGCATGAGGCATCTTCAGGTTTCCACGGAAATGGAGTTAAATAAGAAACATGTGGCACTTTCTGATGGATACAGATCATCCTGAAATCACTTCACATCTGCTGGCTAAATAGAGAAATAACTGTAAATCTTTTCAAAAACAAAGGAGAGAAAAATGTAGCAAATATATCAAGTAATACTTCTACGACATCATTTAGCATGACTCTGTATAGAAGGTTATTTATAATGGTAGAATTATTTGTTACATACCATTTTAAAAAAAGAAAATTAAAAGTATAGATAGGTTACAATGCTATATATGATCTTTTAAACCCTAGATATTTCACTTTGCTTGTTACAAAACTTCTTTTTAATCTTTAGCACCATTTCAAAAATTTACAAATGTTTGCATTTTCAGATTGGTATAAGCTCACATCATTAGAATAGTCTAAGTTTTTTTAAAGTCCTTTGTAGAAATTTAAATGAGTATTTCTTGCCCTCAAATGTACATATATGTGAAAAAATTATGTTGAAGGATTATTTATAGTGGATAAATATATATTTTTTATAACTATGTATATACTTAATAGGAAATTTGTAAAAAGCTCACATATATGACTTCAGACACTTAATCTTCCTCCTTCTTAAAAAAGTTTCTGGAACACACTTCTCCCCACCATGCTCCATTTCCAACAACATGCCATTTAATTATTCAAACATAATTATATAAGAATTTTTATTTTTGATCCTAACAATGGAAGTCATTTTTAATACTTTCTTATCACTTTAAGAAGTAACGTAAAATATGTATCCATGAGGGTTAAAATAAAAATATTACTTAACAGTTTATCACTACATAACTAGTTTTGAAGATACATGTTTTGAATATACATGTAGCATATATTAGCACTATAAAAGTAGTCTCATGTGACAAGTATAAAAATAAATTCTCATGTATATTCATGTAACATAAGAGAAGATTGTGACCTTCAGAAAAGCCCTGTGTTGGAAATATTTTTATCATAATCTGCATTCCTTTCCCTTAACTGTCAGAAAAAAAATACTGATTTTTTCATAAGAATTAAATACGAAAGAAAGGAGTCAAAGCGCTTCTTTTATTGTATTCAAACTCAACCGCATATCTGGGAAATGGTAGTAGTGGTGGAGGCAGGGATAATGTGGGAATTTTCACCTAGCAGCACATAGTGTTGTAAACTAATAAACACCAAATTAGCTTCTTTATCTTCCTCTTCACTTCTTCAGATAATTCCCAAATGACATCAGCTGCAGAAAGGGAAGCTTTCAAATCAGACTGAGAAATGAGAAAGGATTGCACACTGAGTTAAGCATGTCTGATTTGAAGATTGAATTCTAGTTCTATATGCCATGCTTTTTTCTCACGCTAGAGACTGACCATTATTAAATATTAGGAAGTGTGATAAAATTCTGGCCTACTATGAATTTTCAACCAAAGGAAAGAAAACCATTTCAGGAAACTGCCAATGTATCAATAAGATACTGAAATTTAATGATATAATTTGTGTTATAACATTTTGAAGGGATATTAGAGGCCAGAGTCAAACTCATTTTCAGATGCAGAGGCAGTTAACAATGAGTTAATGACTTGTTCAAGGTCATTGTTAGCTTTTATTAGATGTAAATTGCATATTTTATTTAGTTTCCTAGTGCTTGTATGCCTAGTGGTACTTCTTGACTTTTTTCCCCACTATGATATAAAATTATTCATATATTGGATGGGGAGTTCATAACAGTGAGGTAATCCTACCCCCAAGAAAGAACAGAGTGGTAATGAGATGCAGTTGGGAGGATGGGTCTAGCTTAGAAATTCCCCTTTCTCTTCTTCACAGTTCAGATTGAAGGGACTTTTTGTGAGAATTAAGTGTTGTAGACTAGGGTTTTAATTAATTCCCAGCATTCTGAGGGAATTTACAGGAGTGATATGTTATATTGTAACAAAGAAATTATTGGATATAAACATCATGCCCCCAGTACCCTTTAAGATGTAGCCCGAGAGAGAGAGAGAGAGTGGGGACGGCGTTGGGGGGGTGGGGAAGGAGAGTGTAAATAAAGGGGCAGAAGTCCAATTGCAAGCTGCCTGGACATGTTTTTTATGCTAAGTGAATGGCACTCAGTATCCACTCCCTCCTGAGTATCTCTTCAGCATTGCACAGAAGCAGAGCCTATCCACTCCACAGTAACAAGAGAAATGGAGGACAAGTAGTTCTTTTGTTAAATCCTTATGACCTTTTTAGTAATCTCTTTAATTATTTTAATAAGAAAAGTAAAAGATTTGAAAATAGGCATAAGAAATTCACGGAAAGAAGTGTCAAAAAATCTCAAGAGTAAAGTGGTATGTAAAGAAGAATTTCTTACCAATTTCTAGTACTTAAGTCTGGTCTCTTGTTTCATAGCTATAACAAGTTTAATCACAGTGACAGTGGAATAGAGGTCGTTTTATCTGGTATAAATAGGATGGAAACTCTGTCCCATTACCCACATCCCCCAAGGAAGTGATCTGATTACCTTTGAGTTGGAACAGAGGGGTGTAGATGGGATGGAGCAGAGGAAGCAAACTGTTATGGCATCTCCAAATCACTGAGTATCAGTGTCTTTGCCATCTTCTTAAAAAATGACAGCCTTATTTTGTTCACTTTTCTTTATATTGCCTAGTTGCAATCTGCCTGTGACTTTTAAAAATTTTTTGCCAGAGTTACTCTATGATCTGTGGCGAATTAGTATCTCTACTCGGATTTTCTGGGAACTCCCTGAGTATGGAGGATAATAATGTGTCTGAGAATCGGATTTTTGGCAGTGTATGGAGGTTGATTAGGTTTTAACTTTCTATTCTATTCTCTTTCATTAGAATTTTGTTTTAAAACTCCCAGGGAAGAGAAGTTAAAATATTTTACTCCAAGATTTCAATATATGAAAAGGTCGCTATAGCGTTGCTACTCCTTAGTTAAATATAGGGGCTTAAAGAAGAAAGAACATCAACTCTGTATTTGGTTAAAACAAAGAATCTAGATATATTTAGAAGGATAAATTAGACTTGGACACTTCTAAGGCAAACTGAAAGTTATAGTTCTTTATGGTCTCTATTCTTTAGGGATTACCAGTATATATTTTTACCTAGTATCTCTACAAGAACCCTGATCTTCTGGCTGTTAGCTAAGAAAAGGTGAGTTGGGAAGAAGGGATTAGGTATTTATTGAACATCTCCACTGTACCAGGTACTGTATTATATGTTTTACATTTAAAAAAAATGAATACAGTAATTTTATGAGGTGTGTGTTCTTTATTTTTTAGACCACACATACGTGTACGCACATATACACAAGACACACAAAAAACTTAGAAATTAAGAAAATTAAATATATATTACCCCTAGGATATGAAGTATTTTTTGAGACTTTAAGATTCTTCATCTCTACCATTTGTGAGCTGTGATCACTAGATCCTATCTGATTATTTGAAGTTCTAATGGAAAGAAAAGGGGTTCTGACTTAATCTGTAGACTATTACCAACAGCTCACTGAAATTGGTGGCAGAGGAAGAGGGAGAATTTTTTCACAGCCAGTCCTTCTGTGATACTGAAGGATGCGGCTTGAGAAGTTGTTCTCTGATTTAACCAAATGTGTCAATCACTGATCTCTATACAGTCAGAGAGCAGGGGATGAGGATAGGGGGCATAACTGCATTGCTTTCAGTTCTCTTCAAGCCTTTCCAACTCCGAGGCAAAGCCTCTTTCCTCCAGGTAGCCATCTTTTCTGAAGGCATACCTCTTCACTGGGCTTCTCACAACTGCGTGGTGCTCCGCTGATCCGATTTCTATACTCTAGATATTCCCAAGTGATATTTTTAAAACTTAAATCCAGTCATGTTACTCACTTTTTAACCTTCTAGTGACTTCTCATTGTCATTAGGATGAAGTTAAACACTCTTAAATTGTTTTATTAGCCCTTATATCGTCTGACCACTATGATCTGGGAAATGAGGGATAATTTTCAGGAGAAAAGTGAATGGGTAATATCACCAGATGCAAAACAAGTATTTCTGTGTAAATATACTGAAGTCTATAATTTGCAATAAATACCCGTCAGTTTTTTACCTTATAGGAAAGTTCACCTGCTCTTTAGAGATTTTGAAGAATTTTAGGGAATGCCTGAATTTTTTTCTGTCTTGTTTTTTTAAAAAAATCTGATTCCAAAGCTCACGAAACAGTATGTGTTAGCAAACCTCAGACTATTGCTTTGAAACCGTTTTACAACTCTTTCTGACTAAAAGTTACTCCGTTATAGAGTATAAAGGAGAAATATAGAGCATAAAATATATTGTGTTCTTACTCATCAAAGGAAAATCATCAGTACCTTTTCTTAGAATGGAAACATGACATATGATAACATTCACATGCTGTTCATGTTTCTATTATATGTTGGAAGGAACATTTGAAATGAAGGAAATATAGATAAATACAATTACTATGTAGGACTAACCACTTTGATTTTTTTCCAACCATTTTTCACTTCATGGTCTGCTTGTATCTCTCTGCTGATATACTTTGAAGAGGCAGAGTTCTCCTCAGTGATTGCTATGACTTTGATTCAGCACAGCAAAGACAAGCTCGTTGGGATAAATGGATATTCAATTTTTTTGTTTGCTAAGGATCATAGAGTTACACTATGTAATGGGTGGTTCCTGCCTCTCTCAGTTAAATCAGCACAATTGAAATATGTTTGCTGTTTTACATAACATCTTGGGCAGGCTATGTACCTGCCAACAAATATAGTTAAGAAATATATTTGACATAATCTTACATACTGTTCAATTATAAAAATGAGGAATTTTTTTTCTTGAGTTACTACTTTGGATCCCGCAAATCCACATCACTCTTTTGTAAGAAGATATAAGTGTTAGACTATTTATTTTCATCTACGTACTAGAAAGACTAGTCAGAAGATATGATTGAATCATAACTCTGCTACTTAACAACTGAATAACCTGTGCTAAGTTGCTTAAATGATTTTAGCTTCAATTTTTCCAGCCATGCAATGGGGAAGTAGCATTAGTTTCTGAGAATTTTGAAAGGATTAATAGATGGTTTACTTGAAAGTGTTTTGTACATAGCAAAGAGCTATTTTTGTTATTATTTGAGAGATTTAGGCAACAATTTATAGTGTTTTTTTCTTTTACAATGAAGTATTTTGGTTAAAAGGTCATGAGGTGTGAATGTAACAAAGGAGTTACAGAAGAATAATGTCATTTTAGCTGGCACAAACAGCCTGCATCTCAGTCATTACACAGAGAACTACCCACAGTATCTTTGTGTCTCACAGTGTATTTTACGTGAGTATGGAATATCCACTGTAGTGTTAGATCATTGCGGATTATTTTTTTACTGTTGTGTAATCTAACCTATGTCTTTTATATATCCTATGATAAATTTATTTAACAAATTTTGAAATGCACACCATAAATAAGAGAATAGATAAATATGACTATTAAAATAACACACCATCAAATACAAATTTAAATGACTGCTTAAAGACAATATGTGTTACACAAATATAAAGCAAAAAGGATCTAAATGTCAAGTGTATATAGATCTTATAAACCAGTAAGAAAATTAAAAAAAAAAAAGTAGTAGAAGAATTGGCAAACATATTAAAAGGGAATTCAGAGAAGAAGAAACTATGGGAGCCAGTACATTTATGAAAAAAAAATGAATGATGTACAAAATTGCAAATTCAAAGTAATGTCAAATATTTAATTGTCAGGCTGGAAACAAAATACTAACATTCTGAAAGTACCAACTGTTATCAAAGATATGGAGCAAAGAAAACTTAGATATTAGGCTGATGAGAATAAATAAAGAATAAAGCATTTTGGAAAGTAATTGAACAAAATTCAGTAAAGTTGAAGATATGTATATTCCACAGCTCATCATTTCTACTCATAGTTAATAGAAAAGTCTTCTGATTGAGTTACTAGGGCATTTTTAAAAGCAGGTGTCTTTTTTTTCCCTCTCAGTGTTCCTGATATCTAAAATATGCATGAATTTTTATTCTTCTGTCACCCCTTATTTGAAACATTTCTTGATATACTCAGGCAGCATTTGTAGCCCCACTTGCTTGGCTCCTATTTCAGTTGGTGAATAACGTTATTGATACTTGTTTACTTTCCTCACTATAGAGATTAATATCAAGACACATATCTTGACTTAAAATCTTTGTATCTTCCTTCACTAGTAAGGATTTAGTAAACACCAGCTAAATCAGTGAGTGAAAATGAATTCTTAGATATATTCTCTGCAACCTGTGAAACAATTACTGCTTCCTAGGAAACTGAAAACACTGATTGGTTCTTCTCTTATTTATTCTTGGAAATAAATGGAAACAAATGGAACCAGAAACAATTGGAACCCCAAAGGAAGGTCAGGATTATTAGTAGGAGAAGTGATGCAGGGGAGGTTAATAAAGTAAGGAAAAACCCTTGCATAATTAACCAGAAAAAAAAAGTCAATATAATCTTCAGGAAAGGACTTTCATCTTTTTGTTGTTTTTTAATCACTGTTGATCATTATGGAGTTCATGGTATCATCTCACATAATATGATCTCAACAAAAGTTTTGTAATAAATAAAACAAAAATTTAATTATTTGCAAACAATTGCAAATATGGAAAAACTAAGGGACTCTATGGACAAATTATGAAAATTAATAAATTAATACTGATTAAGAGATTTTGATGCAAAATAAATTTTCAAAAATAAATTGTAGTTAGAAAGCAGCAACACAAGAATTGTAGTTTTCAAAAAAATGTTAAATGTACAATTGTGGGAAAATATGAACTATAAATGTTGCTATGTATTAGATTAGAAAGTTAAAAAATAATATTGGGTCCCCCACTTCATACAATATTTAAACAGTCTCTGGGTAGATGAAAGTCTTAAATTAAAATCACAGTTTAACAAATGTTATCAATAAATTTGATTATTTTTATTACTGGGCATAATAAAAGGTTTTTAAAATCATTAAAAGTATAAACAACAAAGGTAATTATTGATAAATATAACTATGACAAAATTTAAAGTATCTATTCTGTGGCAGACCTCATAAAATATAAAAGGCAAATTACAGAAAGAAAACCTTTGTATTGTATTATTGACCAACGATTAGTATTCAGATTACAGAAAACTTTGACCATTCAGTAAGGGAAGATAACACAGTAGTAAAATGGACAAAAGAGAAAGATGTTCACATAAGAGGGATCGTAAATGGACACTAACCTATGTAAAATTATTCAATCTTACTACTAGTTAGGAAAATACAAATTAAAAGCACAATGGGATACTATTCCCCAGTCATTAGATTGGGAAAACATTAAATTCTGACAATACCAAATGTTTTAGATATGGTGCAACAGGGAAATCATATGCTCATGATGAGAGTGTAGACTTACACAATCACATTAGAAAACATATGGTAATATAGGATAAAATTGAAGATGACCAGATTCTAAGGTACAATTTCACCTCTTGGTACCCAGCCCAGAGAAATTTTTGCATAAATATACAAAATTACAAGTAAAAGAAAGATAATTATACTATTGTTTTTCGTGATGAAACTTAGAAACAATCCAATACCAATGTCTGGTAACGTGAAAATAGAAAAATAGTGACTGTATTAGTTAACCTAATGCTGCCATAAAAAAATTACTACTGACTGGGTGTCTTAAACAACAGATATTTATTTCTTACAATTCTGGAGGCTGAAAGTCCAAGATCAAGGAGTTGGTCGGTAGTTTGGTTTCTCCTGAGGCCTCTCCCTGGCTTACAGATGGCCATGTTCTTCCTGTGTCCTTACATGTCCTTTTCTCTGTGTGTGTGCATCCCTGATGTCTGTCTCTCTTCTTATAAGGACATCACTCCTGTTGGATTAGTGTCCCACATTTATGACTTCAAGTAAACTTAATTACTTCTTTGAAAGCCCTGTCTCCAAATACAGTCACATTAGGAGTTAGGGTTTGAATTTGGTGGGGGGGACATGATTCAGTCCATTACATTTACATATTCATGTAGTGGATTACTGTAGAGCAGTGACAGTAAATGAACTATCAATAAGGATGAACTTAACAAATAAAATAAATGTTAAACACAAAAAACAAGTATCATAAATTTTTTAGATATGGGAGATAATATATAATATTTATTGCTTAGGAATAAAATAATGTGTAGTAAACTTGTAAATAACTGCATAAGAATAAAACATTCGAGATAGTCCTTTCTTCTGCAGGAGAAGGAGGAGGATTCAGTAGTGTTTGTGTATACTAGACACTTTAGCTCAGTTGTGGCTGGATGGTGCATGTATGTTTATTCATTGCTCTATTTTTTGTTTGCATTAAAATTTACACTCAAAAGTATATTTTGTGCAACAATTTTGTGTCACACATTCTTGTAGAATCTTGGCATACATTACTGAATACACTAAGATTCCCTGCTCTCATGGAGCTTGCATTCTATTGCAGTAGACAAACAAGAAGCATAAAAAAAGCAAAATGTATAATCCTTTAGAAAAAAATAGAGCATATATTTTTTTAATTATATGCTTTTCAATATTTGTTTTCATCTACAGGAATTGTTTTCTTTTTGCTTTATACAGTTTGCAAGTTTTCTACTTGATCAGAACTTTTTTTCCCAATTTGGCTGCCAGAGTTTAGATCCATTTGTTATATTATATGTTATTCATTTTAGACTCAGTCCTAACTTGCTTTTAGATCTATAATTTTAATGCTAACATTTTTATAAGCTGCCTTAATTATGTCTGTAAAAATCTCTGGAATATAAACAAACCAATAAATAAATGAATAAAGAAAGAGAAAATCAGGTAATCCTTACATTGTCAGCAGATGGAATACAGCAAGTACATCTGTTAGTTATTTGTTTAGAGCATAATACATATTTTCTTGTTTCGGTAATGTTAAAAATATTGATTAAATACCAATAGCCCAACTTAAAAAAGTAACAAAAACAGAATATGAATAGCCAATTCAAAAATGAAGTAATCCCATGCCAGTAATTGATAAAAACATTTCATTATTATTAGTTATCCAACAAATACATATTGAAATAATTTAATTTATATTACAAGCAAATATATATGTCTATGTCTGCATATATATACACACATAATAAAAGTTGGAGAAGTAAGTTAGTTTTTACAAAATTTAAATAAGTTATATCCATATAATATCAAAATTGTAGTTTTGAAAAATGTTGAAACACATAACAAAGACACATATTGGAATATTTAGGGAAAAACAGAGGATACAAAATTCTCTTCTGTGACAAATTCTTTGTTCCCAATTATATAATATAAACATGTATGCAGAAAGATGTAAATAATGGTTGACATTTAATGAGTGCTTACTTTGTTTCAGACACTGAGCTGAGGATTTTATCAGGATTATTTCACTAAATCCTCATAAGAACCCTATAATGTAGGTACCAATATTATCTTCATTTGACAGATAAGATGAGTTTTAGAAAGATTAAGTTCATAAAACTACTTATTGTGGAATCCAGGATGTGTACAAAGTAGTGAGAGTCCAGAACCTTAATTACTGTGCCAATTTACAGGTTAACTGGGATTACTCTTCATGATAAAAATATAATCAGCTAGAGATTAAAGTTATAATCCTGCTTCTAATGGTAAGGCCAATGCTGTCCCCAATGTTATGCAAATTTTGGGGCGCTTATTATTTGCTTTTGATTCGTTGAAGTGGTATTCCATTCCGTATGGCAACAGAAGCTGTGAATATGAGAACAGTTCTCTATTCTTTTTTCTTTTTTTTTTTTAAATTTATTTATTTATGGCTGTGTTGGGTCTTCGTTTCTGTGCGAGGGCTTTCTCCAGTTGCAGCAAGCGGGGGCCACTCTTCATCGCGGTGCGCGGGCCTCTCACTATCGCGGCCTCTCTTGTTGCGGAGCATAGGCTCCAGACGCGCGGCCTCTCACTATCGCGGCCTCTCACTATCGCGGCCTCTCTTGTTGCGGAGCATAGGCTCCAGACGCGCAGGCTCAGCAGTTGTGGCTCACGGGCCCAGTTGCTCTGGGGCATGTGGGATCCTCCCAGACCAGGGCTCGAACCCGTGTCCCCTGCATTGGCAGGCGGATTCTCAACCACTGCACCACCAGGGAAGCCCCAGTTCTCTATTCTTAAAAGAGTCCTAGGTCATCCTGATAGTAGAAGATTGTTGCTTGCCACCTTTTTTGCAAGCTAGAGCTTCCTAATCCTGTTTTTCTTCCTTCTCTCTTTCTACTCCCCCTTCCTTTCTTCTTTGCTTTACCTTCCCCTTATTAACTGTTCATTTCTTATGCAGAGTAGTTTAACTATCATTTTATTGTTTCCTTCCAAGCCGTGTTGTCTGGGTGACCTTTCAAGACATTTTGCTAAATGAAAAATTTCCAAAAACAGTAGATACTGTTAATGATTGCTTATCTGCTACACTTTAAATATGAAAATCTAAAAAGATAAAATATGTAGCATACAATTATAAGATGAAATACATATGACCAATATGCATTTGAGAAATTTTTCAAGCTCACTAGGAGTTAAAGAAATGCTGTTATAAATAGTCACAAGATCACGTCCACCTCAGAAATTGGAAAAACTTTAAAATACATTACTAGATGCTAAAAAACATGTTTTGGCAGTATTCACTGGTGTGAACATTACATTGTTACTTCTGGCAAGTTCTTTGGCACTATAGTAAAAGGAATCTTCATACTAAATTCATACGTTTTGAGCCTATAATTATATGAATATCTTATAAATAGAAGAATCTTCTATTTTTTATATATAAAAGTAATTCCTAGTGTCTCTTGTCACCATTTTTAATAGTACTTATATCCAGATAATAGTTAATATTCATTATAGTCTATATAGAGCTTGTTACATCCTAAAAGTACATTATGGTCATTATAAAGTGCCAGTTATTTACAAATGTTTATATATAGATTAATATATAGATATGTGCAAAGTTTTAATTCTAATTTCTAATTCACAGTAATTTCCTCCTTCAAATTGATTGATTGATTGATTGATATCTTTTTTCCTCTGTTCACCTATATACCCATATATGATCATCCTTTCTGACTTTATCTCTGAAACCAATAATCTTCATGGGTTTGCCTATTAGTTCTGTTCTGTTTCTTCATTTTCAACACTAGAATCTTAGTACTTTGTGAGATTCTGTTTCTTTCTCTCAGTTATCTCACTTGGGGCATTTTGTCCTATACTGTGTCTTGCTCCAGCTCCTCTTGCCCCCATAGATCTCTTCATGTCTGATTCTTTATGTCCTATGTATTTCTAATCCTGTCTTTCTTTTGTTGGCCTTTTAAAATTAGCTCTTTAGCTAGATCTATAGCATATGTGTCCATTGTGGCCCTATTTCAGTGGCATTTTAAAGGCAAATAATCAACCTTTTCTTAATACTTAAACATATTCTGATACTCAGTTTGGGAAGTTTTAGCAGGGAAATTAGTGTCTTCACCATTTGGGAGGTGAGGGAAGGGGTAAAGGATGTGTGAGATTTAAGTTGGAACAGAAACTGGTCTTCATTCAAATAACATTCAGAATTCAAACAACAAAAGTACTCACAGATATGAGAAAGAAAGAAAACCTAATTAAGTTGTGTTCACTGGTGCTTCAGAATTAAGAAACAGAAGTTGGGATATAGAGGAAAAAATTCCCCACTTGAATATTTTAATCATTATTTGTATTTATGGATAGCCTCTGAATCCCAAGTTTCACATGTCCATGGATGTAGAAGAAGCTACATCTACAGAAATAATCTGAATCTCTATGTGCTGGTCTTCCACCTGATTGACAATAGGGATGCAATCCTTAACCAGGAACTTCTGCCTTTAAATTTCTGTAAATCTCCAAAATTGCTGCAAATGAAACTAAGCTGTTGTTTACCAGCTTTGATTACAGTGGTAAAGCAAGCTTCTTCACAAAGGCTTGAAGGAACAATGAGCCCCCAAGACACTGTTGATCTCACTGAGTACTAGCTGCTCCAGGCTTCTTCTGTAATGTGGCAGAACTAGGAGCCATTGGTCCTCCCCCCCCCCCACCCCCCGGCAACCCCCTTACCAAGCCCAAAAACCATGAATATTAGAGGTGTTTCAATTAATACACATCACCGCTACCTTTAATGAAAGAGGTTGAAAGCTGTGTAGGTCTGTGTCACACACAGTCAGGAAGCATTCCACAGCAAAATTGCCTAGGGACCAAAAAATTACAGCTGTAAATGGTGCATTCCTTTCAATTCACAGAGTCACTGGCACACAAAAAAAGACAGATATTATCCCAAAGTTCCACTGGCATCACCACCAAAATATGTCACCCAGTGACTTGATGACATTTAGTTTTGATACTGGACATATTACTGGTTCTCTTTAAACCTTCTAATCTTGGTAGAATTTCAGTCATCAGAACAGAGCCCTAATTTGTAGTATGTTTAACTGGTGTCAGTTCAGGTTCACCTCCAAAATGTTTATATGATATAGCTTCATTGTGGGTTGAGTCCAGTTCCCCTCTGTCTCCAAAGGACTCTTCAGCTGATAATGTAAATTAGCAGATATAAATCAATATGTAGAAACAAAGGAAGGAGAAACTCCATCTTGCTAACATCTTCTAAGCATCAAATTCAAATGTAGATACTGGAGTTTGGATGTAACCAATTCCAAATATGACTAACAATAGACCTTGGGCTTACCTGACATGTCTTGTTATTCACAGATTGTTTATAATTTGGGTGCCTGTATATCCAGAGCTCTGTATGTTTAGTATCAAAAGTAAACTCCTTGGCTCTTCAGCTTCCATCACCATCTGATGGTGACTATTTTGAATTGCATTCAGACATCTTAGAGGACTGGTTTTGTCCCTGCTTCTGAATCATTCTACTGAAGTTGCATTAGGAATTTTAGAAAAGGGAAAGGTCAGTATCATACAATTTGTTCTGTACCACTCCTGGAAAATGAAGGATTTATATATAATTCAATAAATAAGTATGTGGAATCTTAAAAAAAAAAAGACACAAGTGAACTTATTTATAAAACAGAGACCCAAAGACATAGAAAACAAATTTATGGTTACCAAAGGGAAAAGGTGGGGGAGGGATAAATTAGGAGGTTGGGTTTAACATATACATAGTGCTATATATAAAATAGATAACCAACAAGGACCTATTGTATAGCACAGGGAACTCTAATCAATACCTAATAACCTATATGCGAAAAGAGTCTGGAAAATTTTATATATATATATAAAACTGAATCACTGTGTTGTACACCTGAAACTAATGTGACATTGTGAATCAACTATACTTCAATTAAAAAATAAGTAAGGAGGACATGAAAGAAAGGTTATATTTAAACCTTTATGGTGTAATTCCTCTGAATCCTGTGAGAGTCTCTGTTCTTGTATACTAGAAAATCTAATTACAAGATGTTAGTTTCTAAGGGATGATTTTTCCTCAGCAGATATTTATATACCAGTACACTAAATGCAATGAGAAGTTTGTAAGTAGCTTAAGGTTTATTTTTAACATTCCAGGTGTTCAGTTCATCTGCATATAAATATGACACTCACACAAGCATGCAAGTTTATTCACCAGAGTAAATGAGGCCCCTCTAGCTATGTTCCTTGTACTTTCTTCAGAGATCAATTCAGCACAAACCACATTATTTATTCAGGATGACATTAAGATGTTCACTCTTCACAAGAATAAACACATTGATGACGTTAATGCCAGCACTTCATTTTCTGTGGAACACTTACACTTAAATACAGCAGAGGAGTGCATGACATTTTCTTTGTGTTTTTCATTTCAACATGTGATTATAGCTTTCCGTTTGTGCTAAGTCACTTCTGCGAGATTCCTCAGATTTAATTTAAACTTTTAAATATTATATATACTTCTAGTTTTCCAAATAAGTAACCTCAGCATGATTTTATCATTGACACTTTTTGGTGGAAGCCAACAGTAAAAATGTAAAGAAACCTAAGGACACCAACTTCTATTTTTCCAAAGGATTCCAAAGGAAAAATAAAAATGGAAAGCACTGAACAACATGAGGAAAGTTACGATAGTCATATAAAACTCTGGGTAAAACAAACCTCCTAAAGAAGCAGATGTGTCTTTTTACAATGAACTGAGCATTTTTATTGTCCACTGGAGCATATACTATAAAGTGTCAATGAAGAAGTTTAGATAAGTCTGTAAACTAAGATTCTGTCTTCTTAGGGGATAGTAAACAGCTCCAGGATGTATCCACAGAGGCTTTTTAGTACTTCCTAGACAAGCAATAGAAGTGGAAGGCAACAGTGTGGCCGAGACAACATCAGTTCTTTTCCATATATAAAGACTTTGCTCTCGAGCTTCTCTGGCTCTAGAAGCTTACTGATGCCTGTTTGGGGTTAACATCATATACATGATTAATTCTTGAGGTTCTTGGCCCTGAAGTTATTGATAATCATTCAGTGCTGTACATTTCACTTTCTCAAAGAAAATAAGTGATTCCCAGATACCACAGAGTAGATTTCAAAAAGATGTATTAAAACCCTTTGAGGACCATCAGACTATTTCCAAGTGAAACATTATAAGTAAAATTTAAAACTAGGGAAAAAAAATGAAGTAGGCATTCCTCAGAGATCTGGGAGAAAGTCAATAAAAGCCGTAGATATAAAATGTATCCCAGATAATTTAAAGGCAAAGTGATATCACATTGGCCAGTGTTGAAATAAAAACTTAATTATCTCCAAAGGATAGTCACAACAGAAATAATTTAAGAAAAATATTTTGCTCTTCCAAATAAAATCATATCAAACAATGTCATCATACTTAGCTGACTAACTGAACAAATAAAACCCAATACTATATGTAACAAAGCATTCCAAATATTTATGGGATAAGTAGTATACATCACATACAGTTAATTTAACCTAGCTTTAGAAAAACATGCAAAGAAGAAGAAAAGTAATAATTTTATACTCTAATTTTAAGAAGAATAAATTTTACGTCTTCAGGAGCATGTGACAGTAATCAATCTCAAAATTAGAAGGAATTTTAAAAATTAGAAGTAAGTTGTTATGGATATAATAGCTTAAAAGTATTTTAAAATATGTATTTGATTACCTGAAAGGTAAACTTGCAGTTGGAGAAAAATTCAGTATTTACAGAATGGTATACAGTTGAAAATCAGTTTTTCCCATGTTCTGATCACCTAAACTCTCCCCTCCCAGAAGGAGTCATGATAGCATTTTTATACAAACATTGTTTTTTGACATATTTTTCCACATATTATAATGTAAAATATTTACATAAAGGTCACATAGTTTTGCCTTATTCTTTTTAAAGATTGCAAGGTACTCCATTGTTTGTGTATATCACAATGTTTTTTAGAGTTCTGTCGTTTCTAATATTCTGGCATTACAACTGATGATGGTACTAACTTGTATTTGTGTGTGTATGTGTTTTCCTAGGTGAATATATCTGTAGGTAAATGACGCATTTCACCAAATCTTTACTATTGATTGTAAGATAAGCTGCTAATTTTTGCATCATGAAGAAAGAGAAAGACACCATCATAAAAATAATATATGATATCAGTTATAAAATGCACCTGGATTTTAGAGATGTTAAAATATGTCTTTGAATCAATGAAATATGGTAACAATTTGTGCATCTTAGAATCAATGAAACGTAGTACTAAAAAGTAACATTGCTACGTCAAATTGCCAAATTGCCACCTGTTGTAGTCTAAATAACTTACACTTCATTGACAATGCAGGACAATACCTGTTTCCTTTGTCCAAAACAGTGCATATTAAATTTTGAATCTTGGGCAATCACATACATTAAAAAAATAGTATCTTTTAACATGTAGAAATGACATGGTATTTCCTGTTCTAAAGGCTGCTCTGGATTTTTTAAAGTTTGAAACAAAAAATAAATCTGATGACATCCTGACAATCAATAAAAGTTTATTTAGAGACCTTTCTAAAGTTGAACTGCAGGTATTTAAAATTCTGTGTGATCTGGGCCCATTCACTTAATTATTTTAATCCTCAGTTTCTTTTTCTGTAAACTGAAGATAGTAATATCTTATTATGGATTGTTTATAATGCATGTAAAGCAGCGGTCCCCAACCTTTTTTTGGCACCAGGGACCGGTTTCATGGAAGACAATTTGTCCGTGGACAGGGGGTGGGGGGGACGGTTCACGCGGTAATACAAGTGATGGGGAGCGGCAGATGAAGCTTCCCTTGCTTGCTCCCCCGCCGCTCACCTCCTGCTGTGCGGCCCGGGTCGTAACAGGCTGCGGACTGTAGTGGTCCGCCGCCCAGGGGGTTGGGGACCCCTGAAGTAATGTATTACTGGAACATAGTGGTTAATCTTTATATATTAGCTTTTACTATTGTTATTATCATTAGTACTACCACTTCTGTGATATTGTGTTTATGAACAGAATAATCTTAATTTACTTATCACAAAATTTTTATTCAAAGGAGTTAGTTTTTCATTAATGAGCGCATATGTAATGCCTAAGGAAAATGACTCCATCTTTTAGGATGCCTTTTCAACAATAATAAGTATTGTGTTTAGATATCCAAAGTGATGTCAGAAGTAGTTTTAATAAAACAATAATGATCACACTCTAGTATCATGACTAAGACATATTTGTTCCATTAAATAATCCTTATTACACAATTTTGAGCAATCCTCATTTCAGTATCTAGCTTTTCCTCTACTTGTACCTTTAGCTAGTTCCTTCAGTTCCTAAGCCTTTCTCTAATTCGGCTGTATGAATTGCCATGCTTCTCACTGTCTTCCCCTTCTGTAGTCAGTTGGTATTCAGCTTTTCTCCATTTCCTTTCCTCTTTATTCTTTATTTCATCTTGAAAAAATGTTGAAATTTCATCTATTGTAGTTGTGTTCAGTGTTCATGTTTATTCTAAAATTATCCATAAATAAAATGGATAATTTTAACTGTACACATTTATTTTGTACAGTTATTTTACATGAATATAGCTAGTAAAATTTCAAATTATCAAAATTTCAAAATATCAAAATTGCCTAGTAAAATTAGATTACCAGTTATTCATTTAATCAAATTGTGTTATATTAAAATAATTCAGAATCCTAAAGAAGAGTGTGTGATATTTTACAATTGATTTTTATGAGAAGTCTCTTTATGATCTGACTTTTTAATACAGATATTAAGTGTATTTTTACTTTTCCAGTTTACCTATTTTTCTAGGTTCCTCATTTATAAAAATAATCTTATTGTCCCTAAATAAGCACTGCACTGCTCATTCAATTCTTTTGTGTGTTTCTCCTTTCTGTATCAAGGACTCTCCATTTTCCCCATTTCTCTATCAAAATGCTATATTTCAAGATACAGTACTGCTCTCTTCCTTTCTTTACTCAATGTGTCTTCTTGCTTTAAAGCACCAAGACAAGTTTTCAATTCATCAAATCTTTAAAAATCTCACTACTGATACCTTTTTCATATCCTCATTGTCTATTTCTTGAACTATAGTAGGAGACTTCTGTCTGGTTTTCTGCCACTAAACTCTCTCTTTAAGTCATTCTCCATATTGCTATGAGAATTAATTTCTCCAAAATTTTCTTAAGTAATTTCTCTTCTGGAAAATCTCTCTTGGTTTGTTCATAACCACAGAATAAAACCAAGCCGCATAATATGGATGCTTTTCCAGCCTTGTGGTCACCCGCCCCTCTGACCTCTTCCACTGCTCCATCTCTCCATTCCTGTGTCACTACAATAACTCCTATTTTAGGGAGTACATGTATTTAACATAAAATAGGTAAACTTTTATTAATATATAAAACTAATTTTTCTTCTGACAGTACAAGATAAATATTGAACCAATATTGAAATTAAAAGAACAATAGATTATTATTCTCCTGGTAGACTCAATAAGATTAGTCAATGAATTAAATAATGATGACAAGGAGAAGAAAAAGTCAAATATGACTCTGATATTTGAGCTTGAGTAATTGGGAAGACAGTGTTGCCAGTAGCAAAATCTAAGGAATATGCAAGGAGGCAGGTTTAGGGAAAGCTAATATATTCAGTTTGGAAATAGGTTGAAGTGCTTATGAGCACACTCCAGTGGAGACAACAAAGCATAGTTGGAAGTGTGATCATGAAGATTTGAGGAGAGGTTAGGCTTAGATATGTGCATTGAAAACTTTACATAATGGTGAATATCATATCACAGAACCATTTAAATCACTGAATATTATATTTATTTACATCTTTATCTTATACAAAGAAGAAATGTTTCACTGTGGCTTATGTATGCAAATCAGAAATTTCAGAAAAAGCATAGAATTTGTTATAATGATTCATTTGTTACCTATCTACATACTTTATCTTAAACCAACCTCCTGTGCTAAAATTATAACAAATATACCTATTTAAAAACAAAGGACTAAATTATTATTATTTAAATCCAGAGAAAGAATAATACATAATGTAGTAGATTCTTTCTGATATTCAAATACCATTTGAATAGTGGTATGCAGTATTGTGCCTCTTGGTTGTCATGGAAACTGCATCTCAAATTTAGAGCAGCAAGTCTTCATTTTCTATGAATTTTCAAATGACAAGAATGTATAAAATAACAGGTTATATACTGGCTTCTTTATTTTTTATTTTGATGTAGCAGATATAAATGTATCTCATGTAATATAAAAATATAGATCAGTTAAAGGGATAGCTGTTCTTACTGGTGATAATTTAGAATTGGACTAATAGTCTATTTATTATTAACTACACCAATTTTTAACAACAAAATTTTGAAAAAAATACATATTATCTGCCAGAAAGTCATTTCTATCTTCTGCTAAAGGTTAACTGTCTGGGCAATAATTGCTTGAGGTTTTTTGAAGATAAAGAAATTACGATTTTGTCTAGTTCTATTTTAGCTACAGTCATGTCATATATTAAATGAAAATTGAATTCCCCCTTGTTTTCTAGCTTTTTCTTTGACACTCAGATGCCTAATGTTCTAAATAACGATCCTCTACTGCTTATGGTCCTCTGTATAAAATAATAATTTTCTGTACTGAAATAATGAAAGTGGCTTATGTCAGTATTTTGTTTATCAGGTCAAAAATATGGTAATTTTCCAACCCCAGTAAGTTCTTATTTTTAGCTTACAGCAAATCAAGTATATTTTGGCATGTAAATCAGGATGTAGACCTCTTTAATGGTAAATACATTATAGGTCTGAAGAGTTGAGGTATGAGGGAAAGGATTTAAAGATTTCAAAAGTCACTCAAAGAATCTGTTTGCTACATAGGTAGGAACATACTTTCTTACGTGGAGCACCCATACAGAAGTTGAAAAAATATGTAATAGAGATAATTTCTAAGATATTTCTTTACTTAATGCACCCATGTGAATTTTGGCTGTGGTGAATTTTAATACACTCTTTTACTTGAAAGCTTAATAATTCTGTGTGATTATTTGCCTTGTTACAGACTCATGAAAAGAAAATCACAGTATAGAACTTAGTATATTTTAAAAACCAAGAGTGACTACAATAATATTTTATTACTAACGACTATTTTATGCAGAAACAGTATAATTTATAATATGTAAGCAGTTAGAATATAAAAATTTACACATCAAAATTGACCTGCTCTAAAATAAATTTCTATGAATATTTCAAGCAATGCTGGGCAAAATGTAGCAGCATTGATTTCTTCCTCAGTAAGGAAATAGGTAATGCACACAGCAAGTGACAATGCGCAGCCTTATGTTGATGGAGATAGCCCTCTCTTCTATTTGTGACTGCGTGCAGCTAGGGAATGAACCATTTGGGCTGAAATGATTGGTTTTGTTGCCCCTCTGATTTTGCTGAACTCACTATTTTAAAAAATCTGAATCAATAAGCTATTCAGGCAATTGTGCAGATATGACTTTTTATTCTTAAGTCAATTTAACATGTGGTAGATTTTAACGTGATTCTAATCAGAGGAGAGGCCCATTTCCAAGCAGCGAGTTTCAGGCTAAGATTCTTGTGCAGGTAAGTCCAGAAATCCATGTATTAAAATGTGACTCTGCTTTAACAAGGGGAAAAATCATGTTGTTGAAAAGTACCCCCAAAAGTCATGACATTTAAAATAAACTTTATTTAAATCATCCAAGTATTGGACATTTTATTTTTAAACTCTGGGCCTAAAAACTTTGTAATTTCTGTTTTTTAAAAAACATTTTGTCTTAAAGCTACTCTGCTTATATGATGACTTAAAATGTTCAGGTTGTTCTCATGTATTGGAAAGAGCAGGAGGTTTGGGTCAGACTTATTTCAAATGTGATTCCACCTTTTTGTAGTTGTGTGATTTTAGACAATAAAAATTACACTAAGCTATCTTTATCTAAAAATCAGAATAAGTATTATAACCCAGGAAGCTGTTGTGAGGGAAAAAAATGAAATAGTAGGCCACCTGCCACCTAGCACAAAAGAGGCATCTGATAATTATCAATTCCCTCCCTTCTTCTCACTCTCTATTCTGGTATCAAATGGTCATTTACGTTGAACTTTGCCTGTCGTTAATATACAGATTCTGCTGGACAACAGGAGACAAATCAGGCTTAAGGATGTATTGAATAGAGAAGAAAAATTTCTTAGAGCAAGCATTTCGAGTAGGTTATAAATATTGCAAAGAAATGTGATGATAGTTTTTGGAACATCTGTATAAACAAAATAACTTTGTAAGTAAACAGAAGAATAGGAAATGTGACTTTTTTCTACAGATACTTGGATTGAACATCTACCCTTTGATTTATGTAATTTTATCATTATGCCACAACTGCTTTCACTCTGAATTATTCATTCAACATAAGCTAGCAATAAAGGCAATGTCTTTCTCCAGCTAAACATTCTCTGACATTAAGAAGGCTGTTTAAATGAACTGCAGAGTTTTTTTTTTTTCCTCCGTTTTATGATCTGAGTAGATGTTGGTCTTCAACAAACCACATTTTGGGGAAATTTATCACAACTTTAAGAAAAGCAACACATACACTAATGGAATAGAATTGTCTTTGAGCCATGTCCTTGAATGGCCACTAATTTCTCTTCTTAGTTCCCGGCTTGTCTGGAGAGAGTGTCGTTGAAAGACCTGTGATGAAAATAACATCACAAATATCGGTTTCTGCTGCTTAAGGTACTCCAGGTGGTTACAAGTTTCTGAAAACGCTTGTGCTCATATGATTAGTTTTCTCAGCCTATGCTTTCAAATGTGAAATGAAGGAATAACGGACCATTAGTGCAGTATTTTGAGTCTTTATCAATAGAGTCCATACTAATATATGTAGTATATTAAAACTTAACCAATTGTTTTTTGGTATTTAATTACATATTTTAAACCCAAATATTTACAGGTTATGTAATACATATTTTTTGCACAAGACAGCCACTGGCTGTACCACATTGAAATTATTTAGTATTACTTACTCTCTTATGTTACTAGAAATATAGATTTACTCTTTAAACTGGAACTCCTTGTCTGTAAAAAGGATATTTAAACTAATTTAAGATTTTCTGTCAGTATTCTATATTTTGATCTTTCAATTGTATTTTAAAGATAATCCTATAAATTTTAATTATCAATAGCTGACACAGCATTTGGAAAAAAAAACATGCTTATCTATTGAATTAATTAATTGTATGAGTTTCTAAGACATAAATCAAATGTATATAAAATGCTGTAATATATTAAATAAATTAACTACTACTTGAGACAACACATGCCGAGCATCATGCCTAGTACCTGGCACATAGTAAACACTCAAGTCAATGCTCAGACTTACTATTGATGTTATTCTTATAAAGTTCCTAGTTGTCCAAAACATGTTACAGTAGCAAACATATATTAATTATCTACTGTGTGCTAGGCACTAAGTTATATGTTGTATATTTAATCATAATCTCATCACGACTCTGAAATAGGAATATTTATCTCTATTTTTAAAGTAAGGAAACTGTAGCTCAGAAAGTTGAAGTAATTTGAACAAGACCCATAGAATCAGAATTCATATGTGATTTCATCTGACAATAAGCCTAGCTTCTTTCTATTGACCAACTGATTTCACTATTAGCGGGGTCTTAGATTAACATACACATTGAATGAAATTTCTTTTTACGATTTGAATGAGTGCATTTAATTCATTCATAGCATTTCAAAATTTAGTGGCATATAACATCCATTTATTATGTTCACAGATTCTGTGGGTCGGGAATTCAGTCAGGTCACACTCCGTGGGGTTGGGCACCAAAATGTCTGGGGCTTCAGTCAGTGGGCAAGACGGCTAAGCTGAGGGCTGAAGTCAGCTGAAAGCTTGCTCACTCGCTTTTCTGGCAGTTGATGCTGGCTATTGTCCAAGACCTACCTGGGGTCCCTCTAGGTAGCCTGGACTTCCTTATAGTAAGTAGCTGAGTTCCTGGAGTAAGCATATCAAGAAAGAGGGAGGGTCAAAGAGAGGCATGTCCTTCTATTGACCTGGCCTCACAAGTGACAGAGTATCACTTCTTCCTTAATCTATTGGTTGGAGCGGTCGCAAGCACACCTGAGTTCAAGGGAAGAGGAGATGAACTGTACCTCTTAAAGGGAAGTGAAAATGTTCTGAACTAGCATTTGGGACCAGAAATAATCCTGTGGCAAATTTTGGAGGATACCATCTGCCATACTTTTATAAATAATAATAATTTTAATCAAATCAGATACATATATAAATACTAAGTGAACATGCAGTGGCCTAGTGTGCTAAAAATTTATGAAGTTTTCCTGAATAAAATATGTCTAAAGGCCTTGTATAATAATTAGATCAATACTGTCCAGTAGAATTTATATTATACGTATCTAATGAACATACATCTAATGAAAACATATTTCTATTGAAAAACCCTAATCAGCTATGTACAGTAAAAGTAGAAAGTAAGCCCTAGTTTTGCTCTTAAATTGAGCTTTCCCAGAATGATTTTTATAAGAAAGTAAATTTGGCAATAATTAAATTATTATGAGCTATTTAGGGAAGTCACTAAAAACTTAATCTATTCAATCAAAACTAACATAATCTAAATTTGGGCTACTGTTTTGCTCTTTTTTCCAAGTCGATAGAACAGAATATAGAAAACCAATTAATTTTAATCTTTAAATAGCAGGAAAATCCACATAGGGAAATTTAAACTGAATTTCTAGTTCAGTCATAACCCAGCAAGTGAATCTTCTGATTTAGAGACTGACATTCTTTTGGGAGTATCTCAGGATCTGTGTGTAGTTCACTAACACAAATCCACAAAAATTATCCTATCTGTGGATTTAGAAGTGGAGATTTAAAGACAAGTAATGTGGTTATCAAGCTATTGATCCCAATGATTATTTTAAGTTAATATATCTGTTTGGATAAGTAACAGAGGCCCACTGAAGGTGCGTCAACAAGAAAGTGTTCATTATCTCATTAACAAGCATGCTAGCAGCCGAGGGGTTCCTGGGCTGGATGAAAGAACTCTAGATCTTAAAGACTCGAGCTCAGCTTCTCTGCTATTTCCTTGTCTTCTCTTCACAGTCTTAAGAGGGTGGTGGCCATTGCAGACATTGTTTGCAGAAAGAAAATATCTGAAGCAAAAGAGTAGCCATGTCCTTGTTTTGTGTACCTTTTTGAGGGTAACGACATTGTTTTACTGTAAGCCCCCAGAATGTTTCCTACAGCACTTTGTTTAGGGTTGCGTCACATGCCTGTACTCACACAGAGGAAAAGGAAATTAAATTATCATGCTTGGCTTAGTCTAATCAACCTTTGTTGCCCAGGGCTAGGAAGGGATCATGATTAACATGACCACCCAAAATGTGAACAAAATATGGGTCCTATTAGCAAAGAGGAAACAGAAAGGTTATTGCATAGACCAGACTGGGACCTCTCAAATTTTAATGGTCACAAGGTCACCTGGGGATCTGGTTAAAATGCAGATTTTACTTTTAATATGCTTCCAGGTGATGTTGATACTGCTAATTTGTGGATCACACAAAATAGAAAGGACACAAACTATGGACTATAGCGCCTCAGATATTAATCCTATGATATTCCCTTTTTGCTTTGTTAGTGATGTTTTCAAATTATGTAGGGTGTTGATGATGATGTGGAAATATAAAAACTACAATATAATAATGTAAATTCCTTTGCAACAATAGACCCATAAACCAAACAAGTAGATGTTTTTCAATATATATAATATCATTTTATAGTTAAGTATCACTTGTATTTATTTTCCACACAGGCACATAAACTTAAAGTTTACCAGTGAATAATGGAATAGAATATATAAGCAATAGCATAATATATGAGTGAAAAATATTTATAAACTTTTGACGCATAAAAGATTTTTCAATTGTATGTACTAAGTGTAAGCCAAGTCACAATTGGAACATTTTTTTATACTTATGAATTTTGTAGAAATTATAGTATCCTTCATTCACCCAGTCTTCCACTTTCTAAAAATATATTGAGCCCTTATGTTACTAACTTTAAAAACTGACTTATCCCCTCAAAATTGGTTTTGTTAAAGGATTATTCACTTCTAAATTGCCTAGTAATTTTGAATTATAACCCAAATATGTGTAACTCATTACTCAAAAAGCCAAGATTAGTTTATAGAGAGGTAACACGTGTCTTGACTAAATTCTCCACTAGAAACCTGGCACCAACTCACTTAACTTCTAAATACACTACCTACCATATATCATAAGACAATGTTTTCAAAGAAAAATAACTTAAAAATTATATATTTAGCAACTGGTAAATTCTTATAATCAAAAATTCATAATGTTCTACAGTTTTTAAAAAGTCCACAATAAGTATTTCTGGAAGTCCTAGTACTTGGAAGCATAGTATGTTCAAGGATATTTTCTCAGCGCATCTCACAAACCTGCTTCATCTCCCTCTTCTGGCTCTGCCTTTGTATGACAGGGTTGGCCCTCGCCATTTGGTGCACTCTCTCTGCTGGCATTGGTGGCTATTCTAATTAATGTTGTCTATCTCTGTTTTCACTCTTGGTGAAAGTTCTGATGTTCAAAGTAGGTAACCCAAGAAAATTCATTCCTCAAAGATAGCTGTCTGATTAGTATTTCTTAGTTTGTTACTTAAAGAAAGAGTTCTAGTTTTATAAAATAAAAGAAAAATGGGCAAGTGGGGAGCTCATGTATTTTGTTCCCTGCTGTATCCCTAGTGTCCAAAAAAGTGCCTGGCATGTAGTGAGTGTTCAGTTGGTGGTTGAATAAATAAATATTTCTGTTTATACAATTCAGTATTCCTTGTCCATTTTTTCAACCAAGATTTGAAAACAATTTCATCTTCATAATAAATAACTCAATAGATACAGTGATGATACCAGTGATTGACACCTGTACATAAGAGATCTTTTTCCTGTATCATAATATCCTCTTTAAATAGCTTTATGGTGTCTTCTTTGAATAACATAGCATTATTTTGTACATGTAGAGCATAATTTTCCTGCTGCCTCAATGATTGTAGATGCAAAGATGTAAAGGCTTTCAAATGTATACTTAGAAAAATATTTGTGCTGACAAATGGAGAACTTAGGGATAAATTTTAAAAATACGGCTTTGAAAATGTTAAGCTCCCTCCTTTTAGATTGTACTGTTCATAGTTACATTATGGCTCAGGCAGCACAGGCAATTCCCATTTTTCTACTGTTTATTCTGCAGGCAGCATAAAAAAGAATAATGCTTTTTCATTATCATGATGTATGCAACCTAGGTGCTAAATTCCTAAATGAAGACGCAGCACCAAAATCACAGAGCTTCTTAACAATGTCATATTTTATGATAATTCTTTAATAACTAAATAATTATTTTTAAAAAGGAAAAATGAAACTCCATATCCTATAATTAAATGTAAATATATTGACCAACATTATTATTTGCCTATTACAATAATCTAACATTTTCTCCTTTCATACCGTCCACGGTTTAATGAGATTCTACCCATTGCATTACCGAAGAACATTAGATCAAGGAAACACCATAAGCAAACAACTATCTCTGCTGAACTAACAATTGCTAGGTCTTAAGTTTCTTCATTTGTGAATGATGTTATTGGACTATTATGATCGAAATGGCTAGCTGTTGATGAAAACGTATGATCCTTCTTCTAGGAGAGTGCAGAGTGTCATTGAAAGGTGGCTAGGCTTCTCACATGCACTTATAGTCCTGTGAAGTATGAACAGCAATAAAGAGTATCTTTTTCTAAAGAGGGCATTTAAGGATCAGATGAGGCTTCTCCACAGCTTCTGTTTCTGCTGTTTAGAAGCAGAGGACTCTAAGACCCAGAAGACTGGGGAGTCACAAGATGTCAAAGATCTGAGTCTCTGAGTCATTATGTGGGGGAAAGGCACTCACTAACCAGGAACATTGGGCTGCTTTAGGCTACTTCATAAGTTAAAAATAAACCATTGTATGAAGCCACTGATATCTTGGAGTTTGCTTGCTCCAGCAGCTAACATCACCCTAATGAAACCAGGAATCACTGTATTCTACTTTATATAACTGAAAACATTAAATAAAAAATTACATATATAAAACAATATTAAAAGCTAAACACGAGTATATCACATATATAATTAAGAGACATTAATAACATAGGCTTCTGTTTTAAAATGATAATTAGTAAATAATGATGAAATACATAAAATGCCTGTTATTGGCCAGGAACTAAACATTCACTTAAACATGACAAAGATTCTGTGAATTAGTTATTATTTTTTAAACAGCTTATTTATTTATTTATTTTTTAAAAAAAATATTTATTTTGGCTGCGCTGGGTCTTAGTTGCGGCATGCAGGATCTTAGCTGCGGTATGTGGACTCTTTCTTGCAGCATGCAAACTCTTAGTTGCGGCATGCATGTGGGATCTAGTTACCCGACCAGGGATCGAACCTGGGCCCCCTGCATTGGGAGCGCAGAGTCTTACCCACTGGACCACCAGGGAAGTCCCGAATTAGCTATTATTATTCTCCATTGTACACACGTTGTAACTGAAGCTCAAGAATGGTAATTATCCCAAAGTTGTAGACTTAATAAGTGTTGGAATCTGGAGTTGGATAGAAGCCTTTTTACCACCAAAGCTGGTTTACTTCAATTGTATTTGCTATCTTCTAAAATAGCTCTTTGAGCAGTTATCTCATTTTGCCTCTCCCTTTCACCACCACAACTTGATAGTAGTCTACACAAGATGCCTCCACTTTCTGGTCAAATAATCAGTCTACAGATCCTTGCAATCAGACTGTAACTCTTACTACTTAACTAAAACTAGTTAACTCAACTTTCATTTTACATAGATTATAGAAGACTGTAACTGATAAGGAACAATCAATCCGAGAGAGATATTGTGTTTAAAATCACAATTGAGAATAACATGTCTTACGCTACTGTTTGCGTAAAAGTTAAAACAGGAATTAATAATGTATATGCTTGTGTGTACAAAGAATATATTGGAAAGCTATATAAGAACCTTGTGACTTGGTTCTCTGGCTTGGGATGTAAAAGAGAGACTTACATTTCATAGTAGGCCTTTTGTAATTCTTAAGGTTTTAAATTTAATTCAGAAAATAAGATAAAATGCACAGGTTTCCCAGAAGTATATCCACATTCATTATTCAAGTTGCTGCTATATTATGCACCTGTGACCATATTTCTTTCTAGACAGTATCTTTTGTTCATCTTCGTGCTGAGTCTTCCACCTGGAATGTCTTTTCTCTGCCAAAATCTAATTTATCTTTCAAGGTCATTTGAAGTTTACCTAAAGTTTTCCCTGGTATTTTCCTCATCAACAGAAAAATAAAATCGCACTCTAATCTGTAGTTCTCTATTTGTATATTTCTTGTGATACTAAGCTAATCTATTGTGAAATGTGGGTACATGAATGATCAGATAATAAATTCCTTGAAATTAGGAATTATCTTGTATTCATTTTTGTTCCACAAAGTCTAGTCCCGTCTGAGAGAGAGTAATGCAATAAATTATCAAGCTCTGGTTGAGTCAGTCCTCTGTGACGTGTGAAGTAATGTCTTCCAATTTATCCAACCACAATTCAGATCTCAAACACTTCCGTATACTTATCTTTCCCTCTCAAATCATGCATCATAATCCCTTTCCCAAGACATAGACTATATTATTGTTTTAGTAGATCTTTATTGGAGTATAATTGCTTCACAATACTGTGTTAGTTTCTGTTGTGCAGTAAAGCGAATCAGCCATATATGCATACACATGTCCCCATATCCCCTCCGTCTTGAGCTTCCCTCCCATGCTCCCTATCCCTCCCCTCTAGGTCATCGCAGAGCACTGAGCTGATCTCCCTGTGCTATGCTGCTGCTTCCCACCAGACAACTATTTTACATTCGGTAGTGTATATATGTCGATGCTACTCTCACTTCGCCCCAGCTTCCCCCTCCCGCCCCATGTCCTCAAGTCCATTCTCTATGCCTACCTCTTTATTCCTGCCCTGCAACTAGGTTCATCAGTACCATTTTTTTTGTTTGTTTTTTATTCCATATATATGCGTTAGCATGCAGTATTTGTTTTTCTCTTTCTGACTTCCCTCACTCTGTATGACAGACTCTGGGTCCATCCACCTCACTACAGATAACTCAATTTCGTTTCTTTTTATGGCTGAGCAATATTCCATTGTATCTGTGTGCCACATCTTCTTTATCCATTCATCTGTTGATGGACATTTAGGTTGGTTCCATGTCCTGGCTATTGTAAATAGTGCTACAATGAATATTGTGGTACATGTCTCTTTTTGAATTAGGGTTTTCTCAGGGTATATGCCTAGTAGTGGGATTGCTGGGTCATATGGTAGTTCTGTTTTTAGTTTTTTAAGGTACCTCCATACTGTTTTCCATAGTGGTTGTATCAATTTACATTCCCACCAACAGTGCAGGAGGGTTCCCTATTCCCCATATCCTTTCAAGCATTTATTGTTTCTAGATTGTTTGATAATGGCCATTCTGACGGGCGTGAGCTGATACTTCATTGTAGTTTTGATTTGCATTTCTCTAATAATTAATGATGCTCAGCATCTTTTCGTGTGCCTCTTGGCCATCTGTATGTCTTCCTTAGTGAAATGTCTATTTAGGTCTTCCGCCCATTTTTTAACTGGATTGTTTGTTTTTTTTTGATACTGAGCTCCATGATATTTTGGAGATTAATCCTTTTTCTGTTGTTTCATTTGCAAATATTTTCTCCCATTCTGAGGGTTGTCTTTTTGTCTCGTTTATGGTTTCCTTTGCTATGCAAAAGTTTTTAAGTTTAATTAAGTCCGATTTGTTTATTTTTATTTCCATTGCTCTAGGAAGTGGGTCAAAAAAGATCTTGCTGTGGTTTATGTGAAAGAGTGTTTTTCCTATGTTTTCCATTAAGACTTTTATAGTGTCTGGTCTTACATTTAAGTCTTTAATCCATTTAGAGTTTATTTTTGTGTGTGGTGTTAGGGAGTGTTCTAATTTCATTCTCTTACATGTAGCTGTCCAGTTTTCCCAGCACCACTTATTGAAGAGGTTGTCTTTTCTCCATTGTATGTTCTTGCCTCCTTTGTCATAAATTAGGTGCCCATATGTGCGTGGGTTTATCTGTGGGCATTCTGTCCTGTACCATTGATCTGTATTTCTGTTTTTGTGCCAGCCCATACTGTCTTAATTACTGTAGCTTTGTGGTATAGTATGAAGTTGGGGAGCCTGATTCCTCCAACTCTGTTTTTCTTTCTCAAGATTGCTTTGGCTATTTGGGGTCTTTTGCGTTTCCATACGAATTGTAAAATTTTTTGCTCTAATTCTGTGAAGAATGCCATTGGTAGTTTGATAGGGATTGCACTGAATCTGTAGATTGCTTTGGGTAGTATAGTCATTTTCACAATATTGATTCTTCCAAACCAAGAACATGGTATATCGCTCCATCTGATTATGTCATCTTTGATTTCTTTCATCAGTGTTTTATAGTTTTCTGAGTACAAGTCTTTTGCCTCCTTAGGCAGGTTTATTCCTAGGTATTTTATTCTTTTTGTTGCAGTGGTAAATGGGAGTGTTTCCTTAATTTCTCTTTCTGATTTTTCACTGTTGGTGTATAGGAATGCCAGAGATTTCTGTGCATTAATTTTGTATCCTGCAACCTTACCAAATTCATTGATTAGTTCTAGTAGTTTTCTGTTGGCATTTTTAAGGATTTTTTCTGTATGGTATGTCATCCAGAAACAGTGACAGTTTTACTTCTTTCCCAATTTGTATTCCTTTTATTTATTTTCTTCTCTGATTGCTGTGGCTAGGACTTCCAAAACTATGTTGAGTAAGAGTGGCGAGAGTGGACATCCTTGTCTTGTTCCTGATCTTAGTGGAAATGCTTTCATTTTTTCCCCACTGAGTATGATACTGCGGGTTTGTCATAGACGGCCTTTATTATGTTGTGGTAGATTCCCTCTTTGCCCATTTTCTGGAGAGTGGGTGTTGAATTTTTTCAAAAGCTTTTTCTGCATCTATTGAGATGATCATATGGTTTTTATTCCTTAATTTGTTAATGCGGTGTATCACATTGATTGATTTGCATATATTGAAGAATCCTTGCATTCCTGGGATAAATCCCACTTGACCATGGTGTATGATCCTTTTAATGTGCTGTTGGATTCTGTTTGCTAGTATTTTGTTGAGGATTTTTGCATCTATGTTCATCAGTGATATTGGTCTGTAATTTTCTTTTTTTTTGATATCTTTTTCTGGTTTTGGTATCAGGGTGATGGTGGCTTCATAGAATGAATTTGGATGTGTTTCTCCCTCTGCAGTTTTTGGGAAGAGTTTGAGAAGGATTGGTGTTCGCTCTTCTCTAAATGCTTGATAGAATTCGCCTGTGAAGCCATCTGGTCCTGGGCTTTTGTTTGTTGGAAGATTTTAAATCACAGTTTCAATTTCACTGCTTGTGATAGGTCTGTTTATATTTTCTAATTCTTCCTGGAAATTGTACCTTTCCAAGAATTTGTCCATTTCTTCGTGGTTGTCCATTTTTTTGGCATATAGTTGGTTTGTAGTAGTCCCTTATAATCCTTTGTATTTCTGCAGTGTCAGTTGTGATTTCTCCTTTCATTTTTAATTTTATTGATTTGCGTCCTCTCCCTTTTTTTCTTGATGAGTTTGGCTAGGGTTTATCAATTTTGTTTATCTTCTCAAAAACCAGCTTTTAGTTTTTTTGATCTTTGCTATTGTTTTTTCATTTCTATTTCATTTATTTCTTCTTTGATCTTTATAATTTCTTTCCTTCTACTGACTTCGGGTTTTCTTTGTTCTTCTTTCTCTAGTTGTTTTAAGTGTAGGGTTAGATTGTTTATTTGAGATTTTTCTTGTTTCTTGAGGTGAGATTGAATTGCTATAAACTTCCCTCTTAGAACTGCTTTTGCTGTATCCCATAGGCTTTGGGTCATCGGGTTTTCGTTGTCATTTGTTTCTATGTATTTTTTCATTTCTTTGATTTCTTCAGTGATCTCTTGGTTATTTAGTAGCACACTGTTTAGCCTCCGTGTATTTGTGTTTTTTACAGTTTTTTTCCTGTAATTGATTTCCAATCTCATGGCGTTGTGGTCAGAAAAGATGCTTGATACGATTTCAATTTTCTTAAATTTTCCAAGGCTTGATTTGTAACCCAAGGTGTGATGTATCCTGGAGAATGTTCCATGTGCACTTGAGAAGAAAGTGTATTCTCCCACTTTTGGGTGGAATATTCTATAAATATCAATTAAATCTGTCTGGTCTGGTGTGTCATTTAAAGCTTGTGTTTTCTTATTTATTTTCTGTTTGGATCATCTGTCCAGTGGTGAAAGTAGGATGTTAAAGTCCCCTACTATTATTGTGTTACTGTCGATTTTTCCTTTCATGGATGTTAGCATTTGCCTTAGTATTGAGGTGCTCCTATGTTGGGTGCATAAACATTTATAATTGTTATATCTTCTTGGATTGATCCTTTGATAATTATGTAGTGTCCCTCCTTATCTCTTGTCTTTATTTTTAAGTCTTTACTTTAAAGTCTATTTTATCTGATATGAATATTGCTACTCCAGCTTTCTTTTGATTTCCATTTGCATGGAATATCTTTTTCCATCCCTTCACTTTCAGTCTCTATGTGTTCCTAGGTGTGAAGTGGGTCTCTCGTAGGCAGCACATATATGGTTCTTGTTTTTGTATCCATTCAGGGAGTCTGTGTCTTTTGGTTGGGGCATTTAATCCATTTACATTCAAGGTTATTATTATTATTATTATTTTTTTAAACATCTTTATTGAAGTATAATTGCTTCACAATGGTGTGTTAGTTTCTGCTTTATAACAAAGTGAATCAGCTACAGATATACACACGTTCCCATATCTCCTGCCTTCCGCATCTCCCCCCCTCCCACCCTCCCCATCCCACCCCCCCAGGCGGTCACAAAGCACCGTGCTGATCTCCCTGCGCTATGCGGCTGCTTCCCACTAGCTATCTATTTTACATTTGGTAGTGTATATATGTCCATGACACTCTCTCATCCTGTCACATCTCACCCCTCCCCCTCCTCATATCCTCAAGTCCATTCTTTAGTAGGTCTGTGTCTTTATTCCCATCTTGCCACTAGGTTCTTCATGGCCTTTTTTTTTTTTTCCCTTAGATTCCATATATATGTGTTAGCATACTGTATTTGTTTTTCTCTTTCTGACTTACTTCACTCTGTATGACAGACTCTAACTCCATCCACCTCACTACAAATACCTCCATTTCATTTCTTTTTATGGCTGAGTAATATTCCATTGTATATATGAGCCACATCTTCTTTATCCATTCATCTGATGATGGACACTTAGGTTGCTTCCATGTCCTGGCTATTGTAAATAGAGCTGCAATGAACATTTTGGTACATGACTCTTTTTGAATGATGGTTTTCTCAGGGTATATGCCCAGTAGTGGGATTGCTGGGTCGTATGGTAGTTCTATTTGTAGTTTTTTAAGGAACCTCCATACTGTTCTCCATAGTGGCTGTATCAATTTACATTCCCACCAACAGTGCAAGAGTGTTCCCTTTTCTCCACACTCTCTCCAGCATTTATTGTTTCTAGATTTTTTGATGATGGCCATTCTGACCGGTGTGAGATGATACCTCATTGTAGTTTTGATTTGCATTTCTCTAATGATTAATGATGTTGAGCATTCTTTCATGTGTCTGTTGGCCATCTGTATATCTTCTTTGGAGAAATGTCTATTTAGGTCTTCTGCCCATTTTTGGATTGGGTTGTTTGTTTTTTTGTTATTGAGCTGCATGAGCTGCTTGTAAATCTTGGAGATTAATCCTTTGTCAGTTGCTTCATTTGCAAATATTTTCTCCCATTCTGAGGGTTGTCTTTTGGTCTTGTTTATGGTTTCCTTTGCTGTGCAAAAGCTTTTAAGTTTCATTAGGTCCCATTTGTTTATTATTGTTTTTATTTCCATTTCTCAAGGAGCTGGGTCAAAAAGGATCTTGCTGTGATTTATGTCATAGAGTGTTCTGCCTATGTTTTCCTCTAAGAGTTTGATAGTGTCTGGCCTTACACTTAGGTCTTTAATCCATTTTGAGTTTATTTTTGTGTATGGTGTCAGGGAGTGTTCTAACTTCATACTTTTACATGTACCTGTCCAATTTTCCCAGCACCACTTATTAAAGAGGCTGTCTTTTCTCCACTGTATATGCTTGCCTCCTTCATCAAAGATAAGGTGACCAAATGTGCGTGGGTTTATCTCTGGGCTTTCTATCCTGTTCCATTGATCTATATTTCTGTTTTTGTGCCAGTACCAAACTGTCTTGATTACTGTAGCTTTGTAATATAGTCTGAAGTCAGGGAGCCTGATTCCTCCAGCTCCATTTTTCGTTCTCAAGATTGCTTTGGCTATTCGGGGTCTTTTGTGTCTCCATACAAATTGTGAAATTTTTTGTCCTAGTTCTGTGAAAAATGCCAGTGGTAGTTTGATAGGGATTGCATTGAATCTGTAGATTGCTTTCGGTAGTAGAGTCATTTTCACAATGTTGATTCTTCCAATCCAAGAACATGGTATATCTCTCCATCTATTTGTATCATCTTTAATTTCTTTCATCAGTGTCCTATAATTTTCTGCATACAGGTCTTTTGTCTCCTTAGGTAGGTTTATTCCTAGATATTTTATTCTTTTTGTTGCAATGGTAAACGGGAGTGTTCTCTTAATTTCACTTTCAGATTTTTCATCATTAGTATATAGGAATGCAAGAGATTTCTGTGCATTAATTTTGTATCCTGCTACTTTACCAAATTCATTGATTAGCTCTAGTAGTTTTCTGGTAGCATCTTTAGGATTCTCTATGTATAGTATCATGTCATCTGCAAACAGTGACAGCTTTACTTCTTCTTTTCCGATTTGGATTCCTTTTATTTCTTTTTCTTCTCTGATTGCTGTGGCTAAAACTTCCAAAACTATGTTGAATAATAGTCGTGAGAGTGGGCAACCTTGTCTTGTTCCTGATCTTAGTGGAAATGGTTTCAGTTTTTCACCATTGAGGACAGTGTTGGCTGTGGGTTTGTCATATATGGCCTTTATTATGTTGAGGAAAGTTCCCTCTATGCCTACTTTCTGCAGGGCTTTTATCATAAACGGGTGTTGAATTTTGTCGAAAGCTTTCTCTGCATCTATTGAGATGATCATACGGTTTTTCTCCTTCAGTTTGTTAATATGATGTATCACGTTGATTGATTTGCGTATATTGAAGAATCCTTGCATTCCTGGAATAAACCCCACTTGATCATGGTGTATAATCCTTTTAATGTGCTGTTGGATTCTGTTTGCTAGTATTTTGTTGAGGATTTTTGCATCTATGTTCATCAGTGATATTGGCCTGTAGTTTTCCTTCTTTGTGACATCTTTGTCTGGTTTTGGTATCAGGGTGATGGTGGCCTCGTAGAATGAGTTGGGGAGTGTTCCTCCCTCGGCAATATTTTGGAAGAGTTTGAGAAGGATAGGTGTTAGCTCTTCTCTAAATGTTTGATAGAATTCGCCTGTGAAGCCATCTGGTCCTGGGCTTTTGTTTGTTGGAAGATTTTTAATCACAGTTTCAATTTCAGTGCTTGTGATTGGTCTGTTCATATTTTCTATTTCTTCCTGGTTCAGTCTCGGCAGGTTGTGCATTTCTAAGAATCTGTCCATTTCTTCCAGGTTGTCCATTTTATTGGCATAGAGTTGCTTGTAATAATCTCTCATGATCCTTTGTATTTCTGCAGTGTCAGTGGTTACTTCTCCTTTTTCATTTCTAATTCTATTGATTTGAGTCTTCTCCCTTTTTCTCTTGATGAGTCTGGCTAATGGTTTATCAATTTTGTTTATCTTCTCGAAGAACCAGCTTTTAGTTTCATTGATTTTTGCTATTGTTTCCTTCATTTCTTTTTCATTTATTTCTGATCTGATCTTTATGATTTCTTTCCTTCTGCTAGCTTTGGGGTTTTTTTGCTCTTCTTTCTCTAATTGCTTTAGGTGCAAGGTTAGGTTGTTTATTCGAGATGTTTCCTGTTTCTTGAGGTAGGCTTGTATTGCTATAAACTTCCCTCTTAGCACTGCTTTTGCTGCATCCCATAGGTTTTGGGTCGTCGTGTCTCCATTGTCATTTGTTTCTAGGTACTTTTTGATTTCCCCTTTGATTTCTTCAGTGATCACTTCGTTATTAAGTAGTGTATTGTGTAGCCTCCATGTGTTTGTAATTTTTCAGACCTTTTCCTGTAATTGATATCTAGTCTCATAGCGTTGTGGTCAGAAAAGATACTTGATACGATTTCAATTTTCTTAAATTTACCAAGGCTTGATTTGTGACCCAAGATATGATCTATCCTGGAGAATGTTCCATGAGCACTTGAGAAAAATGTGTATTCTGTTGTTTTTGGGTGGAATGTCCTATAAATATCAATTAAGTCCATCTTGTTTAATGTATCATTTAAAGCTTGTGTTTCCTTATTTATTTTCATTTTGGATGATCTGTCCATTGGTGAAAGTGGGGTGTTAAAGTCCCCTACTATGATTGTGTTACTGTCGATTTCCCCTTTTATGGCTGTTAGTATTTGCCTTATGTACTGAGGTGCTCCTATGTTGGGTGCATAAATATTTACAATTGTTATATCTTCTTCTTGGATCGATCCCTTGATCATTATATAGTGTCCTTCTTTGTCTCTTGTAATAGTCTTTATTTTAAAGTCTATTTTGTCTGATATGAGAATTGCTACTCCAGCTTTCTTTTGATTTCCATTTGCATGGAATATCTTTTTCCATCCCCTCACTTTCAGTCTGTATGTGTCTCTAGGTCTGAAGTGGGTCTCTTGTAGACAGCATATATATGGGTCTTGCTTTTGTATCCATTCAGCCAGTCTGTGTCTTTTGGTGGGAGCATTTAATCCATTTACATTTAAGGTAATTATCGATATGTATGTTCCTATTCCCATTTTCTTAAATAGTTTATGTTTGTTATTGTAGGTGTTTTCCTTCTCTTGTGTTTCTTGCCTAGAGAAGTTCCTTTAGCATTTGTTGTAAAGCTGGTTTGGTGGTGCTGAACTCTCTCAGCTTTTGCTTGTCTGTAAAGGTTTTAATTTCTCCATCAAATCTGAATGAGATCCTTGCTGGGTAGAGTAACCTTGGTTGTAGGTTTTTCTCCTTCATGACTTTAAGTATATCCTGCCACTCCCTTCTGGCTTGCAGAGTTTCTGCTGAAAGATCAGCTGTTAACCTTATGGGGATTCCCTTGTGTGTTATTTGTTGTTTTTCCCTTGCTGCTTTTAATATGTTTTCTTTATATTTAATTTTTGATAGTTTGATTAATATGTGTCTTGGCGTGTTTCTCCTTGGATTTATCCTGTATGGGACTCTCTGTGCTTCCAGGACTTGATTAACTATTTCCTTTCCCATATTAGGGAAGTTTTCAACTATAATCTCTTCAAATATTTTCTCAGTCCCTTTTTCTCTTCTTCTTCTGGGACCCCTATAATTCGAATGTTGGTGCGTTTAATGTTGTCCCAGAGGTCTCTGAGACTGTCCTCAGTTCTTTTCATTCTTTTTTCTTTATTCTGCTCTGCAGTAGTTATTTCCACTATTTTATCTTCCAGGTCACTTATCCGTTCTTCTGCCTCAGTTATTCTGCTATTGATCCCGTCTAGAGTATTTTTAATTTCATTTATTGTGTTTTTCATCGTTGCTTGGTTCCTCTTTAGTTCTTCTACATCCTTGTTAAATGTTTCTTGCATTTTGTCTATTCTATTTCCAAGATTTTGGATCATCTTTACTATCATTATTCTGAATTCTTTTTCAGGTAGACTGCCTATTTCCTCTTCATTTGTTAGGTCTGGTGTGTTTTGACCCTGCTCCTTCACCTGCTGTGTGGTTTTTTGTCTTCTCATTTTGCGTATCTTACTGTGTTTGGAGTCTCCTTTTCACAGGCTGCAGGTTCGTAGTTCCCGTTGTTTTTGGTATCTGTCCCCCGTGGCTAAGGTTGGTTCAGTGGGTTGTGTAGGCTTCCTGGTGGAGGGGACTAGTGCCTGTGTTGTGGTGGATGAGGTTGGATCTTGTCTTTCTGGTGGGCACGTCCACGTCTGGTGGTGTGTTTTGGGGTGTCTGTGGCCTTATTATGATTTTAGGCAGCCTCTCTGCTAATGGATGGGGCTGTATTCCTGTCTTGCTAGTTGTTTGGCATAGGGTGTCCAGCACTGTAGCTTGCTGGTCGTTGAGTGAAGCTGGGTCTTGATGTTGAGATGGAGATCTCTGATTTTCGCCGTTTGGTGTTACGTGGAGCTGGGAGGTCTCTTGTGGACCAGTGTCCTGAAGTTGGCTCTCCCACCTCAGAGGGACAGCCCTGATGCCTGGCTGGAGCACCAAGAGCCTTTCGTCCACACGGCTCAGAATAAAAGGGAGAAAAAAATAGAAAGAAAGAAAGAAAGAGGATAAAATAAAATAAAATAAAGCTATTATAATAAAAAATAAGAAAAACAAATTATTAAGTATAAATGTATTCAGGAAAAAAATTTTTTTTTAATTTTTAAAAATAGATTTATTAATTTTTTGTAGGAAAAAATAAGAAAAAATTAAGAAAAAAATTTATTAAGAAAAACATTTTTAATTTTTTAAAATAAAAAATATGAAAAAACTGATTAAAAATTTTTTTTAATTTCTAAAAATAGAAAATAAGGAAAAAATTATTAAGAAAACATTTATTAGGAAAAAAAAATTTTTTTGAGTAAAAAAAAAAACAAAAAACACGTTCGGACCTAACCCTAGGACTAATGGTGAAAGCAAAGCTATACAGACAAAATCTCATCCAGAAGCATACACATATACACTCACAAAAAAAGGAAAAGAGGAAAAATTAATATATTCTGCTCCCAAAGTCCACCTCTTGAATTTGGGATGATTCGTTGTCTATTCAGGTATTCAACAGATGCAGGTACATAAGTTGTTTGTGGAGCTTTAATCCGCTGCTTCTGAGGCTGCTGGGAGAGACTTCCCTTTCTCTTCTTTGTTTGTACAGCTCCTGGAGTTCAGCTTTGGATTTGGACCCGCCTCTGCATGTAGGTCGCCTGAGGGCGTCCATTCCCCGCCCAGACAGAACGGGGTTAAAGGAGCAGCTGCTTCGGGGGCTCTGGCTCACTCAGGCCGGGGGGAGGGAGCGGTACGGAGGAGGCGGAGCGAGCCTGCGGCGGCAGAGGCCGGCGTGACATTGCAGCAGCCTGAGGCGCGCCGTGCGTTCTCCCCGCCATGTTGTCCCTGGATCACGGGACCCTGGCAGTGACGAGCTGCACCGGCTCCCGGGAGGGGCTGTGTGTAGAGTGACCTGTGCTTGAACACAGACCTCTTGGTGGCGGCAGCAGCAGCCTTAGCGTCTCCCACCCGTCTCTGGGGTCTGCGCTGATTGCCGCGGCTCGCGCCCGTCTCTGGAGCTCGTTTAGGTGGCGCTCTGAATCCCCTCTCCTTGCGCGCCGCGAAACAAAGAGGCAAGAAAAACTCTCTTGCCTCTTCGGCAGCTGCAGACTTTTTCCCGGACTCCCTCTCGGCTAGCACCGAAGCCCGAGCCTCAGCTCCCAGCGCCCCCCCGCCCCGGCGGCTGAGCAGACAAGCCTCTCAGGCTGGTGAGTGCCACTCAGCACCGATCCTCCGTGCGGGAATCTCTCTGCTTTGCCCTCCGCACCCCTGTGGCTGCGCTCTCCTCCGTGGCTCCGAAGCTTCCCCCCTCTGCCACCCACAGTCTCTGCCCACGAAGGGGCTTCCTAGTGTGTGGAAACCTTTCCTCCTTCACAGCTCCCTCCCACTGGTGCAGGTCCCATCCCTATTCTTTTGTCTCTGTTTTTTCTTTTCTCTTTTGCCCTACCCAAGTACTTGGGGAGTCTCTTGCCTTTTGGGATGTCTGACGTCTTCTGCCAGCGTTCAGTGGGTGTTCTGTAGGAGCAGTTCCACGTGTAGATGTATTTCTACTGTATCTGTGGGAAGGAAGGTGATCTCTGCGTCTTACTCTTCCGCCATCTTGCCCCTCTCTCCAAGGTTATTATTGATATGTATGTTCCTACTACCATTTTCTTAATTGTTGTGGGTCTTTTTCTTCTCTTGTGTTTCCCACTTTCTTTAGCATTTGTTGTAAAGCTGGTCTTGTGGTGCTGAATTCTCTTAGCTTTTGCTTGTCTGAAAAGCTCTTGACTTCTCCATCAAATCTGAATGAGATCCTTGCTGGGTAGAGTAATCTTGGTTGTAGGTTTTTCTCTTTCATCACTTTAAGTGTACCCTACCACTCCCTTCTGGCCTGCAGAGTTTCTGCTGAAAAATCAGCTGATGACCTTATGGGGATTCCTTTGTATGTTATTTTTTGTTTTTCCCTTGCTGCTTTTAATGTTTTTTCTTTGAATTTAATTTTTTCTAAGTTTGATTAATATGTGTCTTGGTGTGTTTTTCCTAGGGTTTATCCTGTATGGGACTTTCTGTGCTTCCTGGACTTGGGTGACTATTTCCTTTCCCATGTTAGACAAGTTTTCGACTATAGTCTCTACAAATATCTTCTCAGACCTTTTCTTTTTTTCTTCTTTTTCTGGGACCCCTGTAATTCAAATGCTGGTACGTTTAATGTTGTCCCAGAGGTTGCTGAGATTCTCTTCATTTGTTGTCATTCTTTTTTCTTTATTCTGCTCCTCGGCAGTTATTTCCACCATTTTGTCTTCCATCTCACTGATTCGTTCTTCTGCCTCCGTTATTCTGTTATTGATTCTTTCTAGTGTATTTTTCATTTCAGTTAGTGTGTTGTTCATCTCCGTTTGTTCTTTAGTTCTTCTAGATCTTGGTTAAACATTTCTTGTATTTTCTCGATGCATGCTTCCATTCTGTTTCCGAGATTCTGGATCATCTTTACTATCATTACTCTGAATTCTTTTTCAGGTAGATTGCCTATTTCCTCTTAATTTATTTGGTCTTTTGGGTTTTTACCTTGCTTCTTCATCTGTGACATGTTTTTGCCGTCTTTTTTATTTTTTAATGAGTGGGATTGTGTTCCTGTCTTTCTGGTTGTTTAGCCTGAGACTTCTGATACTGGAGTTTGTAGGCTATTGGGTAGGGCTGGGTCTTGGTGCTGAGATGGGAAACTCCGTGAGCCCTCACTCCGATGAATAATCCCTGGGGTCTGAGGTTCTCTGTTAGTCCAGTGGTTCGGACTCAGAGTTTCCACCATAGGAGCTTCGGCCCGACCCCTGGCTCATGAACCAAGATCCCACAATCTGTGTGGGGCAGCAAAAAACAACAAAAAAAAACAATAGCAAAGTAAAAACTAAAATTAGATTAGGAAAGTAACAGATATGTTAGAAAGAATATAAAAATAAAAATACAGATGAATCAATAACCGGAAGGTACATCAGTACCACAATAGTAAAAAAAGAGGAGGCGGGAAAAGGAAAAAAAAAGGAGTGGAGAGGCCTTGGCTGTTGAGGGCAGGGCCTAAGCAAGGGTGAGGATTGGGTGGTGGGCGGGGCCTATGCTTATGACCCACAGGCTAGAAAAGGCCCAGGGGGCTGTGGGGTGTGGTGCTTAGGCTCAAGGAGCAGAACGGGCCCTGGTGTGCCCCACACCCCTGGTCTCAGAGGGCAGATGACCTCACCTGGGAGCCCAGCAGGCTTCCTGGGCTCAAGTGGATGGGGCAAACACCTTTGTCTCCTCTTTTGCTCCTCTGGTTTGGGACGGCCCCTCCCTCCTGCTTCTCCTGTTTTCCCCTCGGCCTCCTTCCTATGCCGCCAAGTACCTACGCAACCTGGAGCGGGCTTTGGAGGGCAGGGGACTGGCCTGGGAGCTTAGCAGGCTCCCTGGGCCCAAGTGGGTGGGGCAGTTGCCCTCTGCTTCTCTCCCACTCCTCCTGGATGGCTCCTCCCACCTGCCTCTCCTGATCACCCCAGCCTCCCTCCTATGCCCCCAGGACCCATGCGGCGTGATGGGGCTTTGGAGGGGTGTTACCGGCTTGGGAGCTCAGCCGGCTCCCTGGCCCGAGTGGGCCAGGAGATCGCCCTCCACTCCTCACCCTCTCTTCCTGGAGAGTCCCTCTTGCCTTCTTCTCCTGATCTCCCCAGCCTCAGTGGTGCCTATCCTGTCTGGCCTCCACTTCTCCTCCCCCCTCAGTCCTCCCACGTTCTACCAGTTCACTTGCGGGTTCCTTCTGCCTCCTTGGGCGTCAGAGTCCCCCACCATTGGCCCGCAGGCGCTCTAGTTATGGAGAGACGCTAACTCCGTGTCTTCCCACACCGCCATCTTGACTCCGCCTCCTGTTCTTTTTCTTACAAGACACATGCTCTTTTCTTCATGGTTATAGGAGAGAGGAATTTTCGTCTTTCTAGTCATCACACAAGAAAAAAATAATGAAATGCAAGATGTGTGTGCAGATACATTCATTTGTCACTCTAGAAATGGTTTTATGTTTTAATACAAGTTTTTAAAATTCTTCAGCTCTTTTAAAAGTATTGTCTTTTTTCTCCATGGTTATTAACAGACACCTTTGAGCATGTCAGTATAAACTGTAAAAAAGACACAAATTTAAGAAAGTTGGTGTGCTTATAAACCAGAGTGAAATCCCCAATCTATTTCTTTTTTAATAGAATTAGTAGTCATCTCTTCTAGATTCCTAGATTTACCTTAAATCAATCTCTTTTAGTATTTAGTTCTAGTACTAGTGATACAATAAAAGGAATCAGTGAGTAAAAGATATGCATTAAAGACTTATATATTTTTTTGGGTATATACATTCTTTGAAAAATGAGGAAAATACATAAAGTGTAAAAAACATAACTTAAGATTTGCTTTAAACAGTAATTAACAGTATCACCTTTCTTAAATCCTTTATAGAAAATGAAATCTTAATGGAAGTTAAAGTTCCATTTTATTAAGAACATTCATTAAGTGTGATTTTCATAAATTTATCTATGAATTCTGAAACCAGGAAAACACTAAGAATAATAATATGCAAACAGGGAAATTGAGCAGATCATTGAAAGAATATAAGTAAAATGCTTAGGGCTTAGATTTGTTATATAAATGCTTATTACAATAGATTTCAAAGCAATAAAAAATGTCCACAACCTGAGTGAATGGTGTAATAAATGTCTAATCCAGATGTATTAGATCATAACTTAGAAATTTAACTACAATGGGTGAGAAACTATGGTACAATAAATCCTGCATATTCCCAGATGGCTATGTTGTCCAGTATAAAATATGTATGATAGATTTATTTGCATTCCTTCTATGTGGTGTTTATGTAACTCTAGCTGGGAACCCAAGCATATTGTTAATCTTCAGGGAGTTCTTTCTGTTAATTATTCTTCACAACACTTCAGGAGAAGTCTGTATTATTATCCAACTCATATTAAAGATAAACAAAGTAGCATAGGTGTGTGTATGGATTTAGTACAGTCCCAGAGATGAGATGAGGAATACTCAAGTTTTGCACTTTAAGTCTCACCTTTTCATCATACAATTAAAATAATTTTGATTTTTTACTTTTCACCCTAAAGTCTATGAAAATATAGTGTAAATCTGTTAATACTCTCTGGAATATTTTTATGTGAATTGCTTTCAGTGTTTTTTCTCTTCTGTGATTCTTGAGATTAAAGAAGGAGAAACTAAATGTAGCCAACAAGGTAGAATTCTGATGTATTACCTTGCATTGTAGATGGAACAGAGAACCATTTAAAAGGTTTGCCTGAGTTTAAAATACACCTTCTGAAAATATTAACAGATTCCTCAAGTTTTGGAGGATACTTACGGGTTTATGCTTATAAATTAAAAAATATGGACAACTCTTGTATTTTCCAGGCATTTTAGGGGCAGTTTGCAGGGTGATTCTTGTTTTATATTTTTTTTCCGTAATATTGAGGTGCTTGAAGTCAGCAGAAATGTGTGATATTAAATTTTGCTTATTATATATTAAACTTATTTCAGAGTATATATAGCTATCTGGTTTTTAAAATCCCTTTTGCCATTTACATAAAATGGTATTTTTATTATGCAAAAAATAACTTGAGATTAGCGTGGTCCTGAGTGGGATCTGGGGCAAGATCTATGGCATGGTGGACCCAATGACTGCTGCTCTTGTTTGTGTTTCTGGAAGGTACCTCGGCATATGTTATGCCCGCTGTAGAACCAGGGCCATAGCATAGTGGGTCAGGTCAACATCAAAAGGAAATGTGTGACCATTCTCCTTTCTGTTTGTGCAGCAAGTCATGGACTGGTGGCCTGAACTCCTGATAGGGGCCAGTCATCTACTGGCACCTATAATATTACTGAAGAGACCTAGGCAAGGCTCAGGAGTGTTGACCAGTCTAATCAATGTGGAAACTCCATGAGTTCACATCATCAAAAATGTCATATAAAACTGTACCCTCTGGAGTACTGGAGAGTATGGCACCCTTGCCAGGAATGAGAACATGGTGGCCAAAATCTATCAGTGTTTTCATCAACTGATGTATGATGTCAAGAGCAAAGGTGGATCATTTCACTAGTGATATCTTAGCTGAATATTTTTCACAGGTCACTGAATTGAGAAGTGGATTGTTAGGAATTTATGGAATAAAAATAGGATGAATCCCTGGATGAAGATTGAAACTAGCCCAAATAAATACAGAAAGTGGGATCAACAAACCCTTTCTTGTCAGAATGTTCCAGAGTTTAAGTTTCTCTGAGTATTTGTTTTTTAAATTCAAAATTTTTGATAAATATTTTTGTTAAAATCTGTTAAAAGTGAAACTATGAGCAATAGCCATAATAAATAGATCGTATCATCATGGGAAGCAGGTTGGTTCTGCTATAGTTAGAAAGGATCAGGGGTATATTCAAAATAACAACTGGTAAAACATTGAGTACCTAGGATAAATGCCAGTGCTGGTGAATAGTGGCTGAATTATCAGCCTTGGAAAGAATGAACAACTTCCCTCCAAATAAGTGTTTTCTAATATAGAATGCCATTTTAAAGCCTATATAGAAGGTTCCACCTATAAAACAAATGCATTATAAATACCTGGCAAAGATCTGTGATTTTCAGGAGACATTTGGTTGCTTGATTTTTTTTTTTTTTCATGAGAATGCTTTGCCTTTTTACATTTGGAAAATTTGATTCATAAAATGACAGTTAAGAGGTAAAGTAATACAAATTTACAACCAACTCTTCTTTTAATTTACTTTTTAATTGAGGTATAATTAATATCCAACATTATATTAGTTTCAGGTGTACAACATAATGATTCAATATTTGTATATATTGCAAAATGATCATCACAGTGAGTCTAGTTAATATCGGTCACCATATAGTTACAGGATGTCTTTTCTTGTGATGAGAACTTTAAAGATTGCTCTCTTAGCACCTTTCAAATATGTGATACAGTATCATTAACTGTAGTCAAGGTACCATACCTTACATCCCCATGACTTATTTATTTTATGACTGGAAATTTGTACCTTTTGACCACCTTCACCTATTTCGCCCAACCCCCCATACCCTGCCTCTGGCAACCGGCAATCTGTTCTCTGTATCTATGAGCTTGGCTTTTTGTTGTTAATTTTTTTTTAGACTCCACATATAAGTGAGAGCAAATGCTATTTGTCTTTCTCTGTCTGACTTTTTTCACTTGGCATAATGCCCTCAACAAGGTTCATCCATGTTGTCACAGTGTAACCAACTCTTATATCAACTAGGAATCAATGGAGGGAGAAACAATCAGGGATTGCTTGGGAAATAAATAAAAATGTAAAAGTTTGGAAAAGAAAAAAAAATGACTTGACACTAATAAGTTATAACAAAAATCCTTTGCTGAACAGCCTTATTTGGTATATTACCCCTAGCAAAATAATAATATGCTTTACAAATAATATATTCTTTGCTTTGTTAAAAATATTACTTTAATCACTGTGTCAGTATGAAAGTTTTAGTGAATATTTATTGCACCTTGCAGTTCTTTACTAGATATCAGTTTCCAGTAGTTACTGTATTTTCTTTTTTAAATTTATGTTAAAAAATCTTTTATTTTTACATTATTTTTAAACATTAATTTCCATTAAGAGTTATTACAAAATGTTGGCTATTTTCTCTGTATTGTACAGTACATCTTTAGCCTATTTTATACCCAATAGTTTATAACTCACTCTCCCTTATTCCTGTAATGCCCCTCCCCACCTTCCCCACATAACCACTAGTTTGTTCTCTATATCTGTGAGTGTGCTTCTTTTTTTGTTTTATTCACTAGTTTGTTGTATTTTTTAGATTTCACACATAAGTGATATCATACAGTATTTGTCCTTCTTTGTCTGACTTATTTCACATAGCACCGTGCCCTCCAAGTCTATGCATGTTGCTGCAAGTGGCAAAATTTTGTTCTTTTTTATGGCAGAGTAGTATTCCATTGTGTGTGTGTGTGTATACACCACATCTTTATCCATTCATCTATTGATGGACACTTACACTGCTTCCATACCTTGGCAGTTGTAAATAATGCTGCTATGAACATTGGGGTGCATGTGTCTTTTTCAATTAGTGTTTTTATTTTTTTCAGATATATATCCAGGAGTAGAATTGCTGGGTCACATGGTAGTTCTATTTTTAGTTTTTTGAGAAACCTGTACAGTTTTCCACAGTGGCTGCACCACTTTACATTCCCATCAACAGGGTACAAGTGTTGCCTTTTCTCCACATCCTCACCAACATTTGTTAGTTGTGTTCTTTTTGATGATAGCCATTCTGAAGGGTGTAGGTGATATCTCATTGTGGTTTTGATTTACATTTCCCTGATGATTATCGATTTTGAGCATCTTTTCCTGTGCCTGTTGGCCATTGCATTTCCTGTCCCTGGGCCTGTTGCATTTCCTCTTTGGAAAAATGTCTGTTCAGTTCTTCTGCCCCTTTTTTATTTGCATTGTTTGTTTTTTTGATGTTGAGTTATATGAGCTGTTTATATAAGTTGAATATTAATCCCTTATCAGTCATATCATTTGCAAATATTTTATCCCATTCAGTAGGTTGTCTCTTTTGTCAGTGGTGTTCTTTGTTGTGCAAAAGCTTTTAAGTTTAATGAGGTCCCATTTGTTTATTTTTGCTTTTGTTTACTTTGCTTTAGGAGGCGGATCCAAAAAAATATTTCTGCGATTTATGTCAAAGAGTATTCTGCCTATGTTTTCCTCTAGGAGTTTTATAGTATCTGGTCTTACATTTAAGTCTGTAATACATTTTGAGTTTACTCTTGTATATGGTGTTCGAGAATGTTCTAATTTCACTCTTTTTCATGTAGCTGTCCAGTTTTCCCAACACCACTATTAAAGAGACTGTCTTTTCCACATTGTATATTCTTACCTCCTTTGCCATAGGTTAATTGACCATAAGTGTGTGGGTTTATTTCTGAACTCTCTCTTCTGTTCCATCAATCTATGTGTCTCTTTTTGTGCCAGTACCATACTGTTTTGATGACATTAGCTTTGTAGTATAGTTTGAAGTCAGGGAGCATGATTCCTCCAGCTCTGTTCTTCTTTCTCAAGATTGATTTGGCTATTCGGGGTCTTTTGTGTTTCCATCCAATTTTCAAGTTACTTTTTCTAGTTCTGTGAAAAATTGGTATTTTGATAGGGATTGCATTGAGTCTGTAGATTGCCTTGGATAGTATGGTCATTTTAACAATATTGATTCTTCCAATCCAATAATGTGGTATATCTTTCCATGTGTTTGTGTCAACTTTACTTTCTTTCATCAGCGTCTTATTCTTTCCTGAGTACAGGTCTTTTACCTCCTTTTAGGTTTATTCCTAGGTATTTTATTCTTTTTAATGTGATGGTAAATGGGATTGTTTTCTTAATTTCCCTGTCTGATACTTTACTGTTAGTATATGGAATTACAACAGATTTCTGTATATTAATTTTATATTCTACAACTTTACAAAATTCATTGATGAGCTCTTGTAGTTTTCTGGTAGTGTCTTTAGCATTTTCTATTTATAGCATCACATCATCTGCAAACAATGGCAGTTTTACTTCTTCTTTTCCAGTTTGGATTCCTTTTATTTATTTTTCTTCTCTGATTGCTGTGACTAGGACTTCTGAAACCATGTTGCATAATAGTGGTGAGAGTGGGCATCCTTGTCTTGTTCCTTATCTTAGCAGAACTGCTTTCAGCTTTTCACCATTGAGTATGATGTTAGCTATGGTTTTGTCATATATGGCCTTTATTATGTTGAGGTATTCTCCCTCTGTGCCCACTTTCTGGAGAGTTTTTATCATAAATCAATGTTGAATTTTATTAAAAGCTTTTTCTGCATCTATTGAGCTGATTATATGGTTTTTATTCTTCAATTTGTTAATGTGGTGTATCACATTGATTGATTTGTGGATATTAAAAAATCCTTGCATCCCTGGGATAAATCCCACTTGATCATGGTGTATGATCCTTTAAATGTATTTTTAGAATTGGTTTGCTAGTATTGGGTGGGTCAAAAGTTTTGTTCATTTTTTCCGTAAGATGGCTCTGGTAGCACTTAGTTGTCTTTAACTTCACTCGAAACAATTTTGTTAGATTGTATGTGACAGCTGTCATATCAGCGTGCATTTAAAACAAGACTTATCAAAATTGGTGAATTTTTGTGTAGCCATTTTAATATTGAAGATGGAAGAAAAAAAGCAACCTTTTCAGCATATTATACTTTATTATTTCAAGAAAGGTAAAAACGCAACTGAAACAAACAAAAAAAAGATTTGTGCAGTGTATGGAGAAGGTTCTGTGACTGATTGAACATGTCAAAAGTGGTTTGAGAAGCTTTCTGTTAGAGATTTCTCGCTGGACGATGCTCCACGGTCAGGTAGACCAGTTGAAGTCGATAGCGATCAAATTGAGACATTAATTGAGAACAATCAACATTATAACACGCAGGAGATAGCCAACATACTCAAAATATCCAAATCAAGCATTGAAAATCATTTGCACCAGCTTCGTTATGTTAATAGCTTTGATGTTTGGGTTTCACATAAGTTAAGTGAAAAAAACCTTCTTGACCATATTTCCACATGCGATTCTCTACTGAAACGGAATGAAAATGTTCTGTTCTTTAAACAAATTGTGATGAGCAATGAAAAGTGGATACTGTAGAACAATGTGGAATGGAAGAGATAATGGAGCAAGCAAAATGAACCACCACCAACCACACCAAAGGCTGGTCTTCATCTAAAGAAGGTGATGTTGTGTATATGGTGGGTTTGGAAGGGTGTCCTCTATTATGAGCTCCTTCCAGAAAACCAAACAATTAATTCCAACAAGTACTGCTCCCAACTGGACCAACTGAAAGCAGCACTTGACGAAAAGCGTCCAGAGTTACTCAAAAGAAAACTTCCATCAAGATAACGCGAGAAGAAAAACAAATAAAATTAAATAAAATTTTAAAAAAAGAAAAAAAAAAGATAACGCAAGACCGCATGTTTCTTCGATGACCAGGCAAAAACTGTTATAGCTTGGCTGGGAAGTTCTGATTCATCCTCCTATTCACCAGACATTGCACCTTCCGATTTCCATTTATTTCGGTCTTTACAAAATTCTCTTAATGGAAAACAGTTCAATTCCCCGGAGGACTGTAAAAGGCACCTGGAACAGTTCTTTGTTGAAAAAGATAAAAAGTTTTTGGAAGATAGAATAATGGAAGTTGTCTGAAAAATAGCAGAAGGTAGTGGAACAAAAGGATGAATACATTGTTCAATAAAGTTCTTCTTGAAAATGAAAAATGTGTGTTTTATTTTTACTTAAAAAACTGAAGGCACTTTTTGGCCCACCCAATATTTTGTTGAGGATTTTTGCATCTATGTTCATCAGTGATATTGGCCTGTAATTTTCTTTTTTCTTTTGATATCTTTGTCTGGTTTTGTTATCAGGGTGATGGTAGCCTCATAGAATGGGTTTGGAAGTGTTCCTTCCTTTGCAGTTTTTTGGAATAATTTTAGAAAGATAGGTATTAACTCTTCTCTAAATGTTTGGTAGAGTTCACCCGTGAAGCTATCTGGTTCTGGACTTTTGTTTGTTGGGAATTATCGTTTGTCAGTCGTTTTTAAATGACTGGTTCAATTTCACTACTGGTAATTAGTCTTTTCATATTTTCTATTTCTTCCTTGTTCAGTGTTAGGAGGTTGTACCTTCTAAGAATTTGTCCATTTCTTCTAGGTGGTCCATTTTATTGGCATATAGTTGTTTGTACTGGTCTCTTATGATTCTTTGTATTTCTGTGGTGTCAGTTGTCACTTAAACTTTTTCATTTCTGATTTAATTGATTTGGGCCCTCTCCCTTTTTTTCTTCATGAGTCTGGCTAAAGGTTTATCAGTTTTGTTTATCTTTTCAGATAAAGCTGGTTAGCTTTTAGTTTCACTGATCTTTTCCATTGTTTTATTAGTCTCTAATTTATTTCTGCTCTGATCTTTATGATTTCTTTCCTTCTGCTAACTTTGTGTTTTGTTTTGTTCTTCTTCCTCTAGTTGCTTTAGGTGTATGGTTAGGTTGTGTATTTGAGCTTTTCCTTGTTTCCTGAGGTAAGCTTGTGTCACTATAAAATTCCCTCTTAGAACTGTTTTTGCTGTGTTCCACAGGTTTTGGATCATCGTATTTTTGTTTTCATTTGTCTCTGGGTATTTTGTAATTTCCTCTTTAATTTCTTCAGTGTATTTTATTATTTTTTAAAAATTAGAATTTAATAGTTAATATTTTCTTCCCTTGCTTAGTATGGTATCTCTAGAAGAAATTTGTTTTGGTAAAGGCTGTACAAATTTTATAAAGAGAAAATACTGTCTGTTTCACTCAGGGTTTGGTTTCACACAACAGAAATCATAGTGACTAGTAAGCTTGAAGATATTTAGTGTCACATATTAGGTCTTTCACAGAATTTTTTGAAGGTCAGAATAGTAGGCTATAGTTCATGCCTCCAGAAATAGCTTTCAGACCCAAGTGTCACTCTGCCTGTGCAGGATGGTTAAAGCCTCCATAACCCCTCCAGAAAGGTATGAAATCTTCAGGCATGTACTGAGAGCAGAACCATGCCACTTCTGACAGTACCAGTCCCAGCAAAGCAATGCTTCACGTCTTGCTTTTCTTCACATTTAACCCCGTTTTACAGCTAAATGCCCCCATGAGAGTATTTGATTTGTGGACTCTGAATCATATCCATGACCCTAGCTACGTGGGAATCTGGGAAAGATAGAAATTAGCATTCCAGAATCTGCAACACTGGAAGGCATACTTAGTAGGAGTTGGAATCATCTTTGAATGAACCATTCCATAGACTCTGCCCAAATTCACTCATTAGGAAATTCAACAAAAAAAAGTTTAATAGGAAGCCAAAATGGCAAGAGTAACATAGTGTCTGTATTTATCCTACAAACAGAGATGGTTCACTTTGTCCTTACAAAAGAGTGCATTCATCTTTTGGTGGTAATCATTTTTCCTATGGTTCAGGTACAATCTCAAATTGATATCTTGTGACCTATTAATTTAATTTTTATTGGCACCAGTGTGGCATATACACGCTATACAACAAGGAAGAAAATTGTGTCATTATCAGAGTCCTTGTTAGCTAGGGAATCATAGTTCAGGGGTTACCTTTTACACTGTTCTATGACTAGTTGTGTGCTCCAAGTGTGTGCCATTTACATAGAATTCAGTGTGAGTGGTGTCTAAATAGTACCTTGAATTCGGACATTGAGGCAGTTCTTATAATCTTCCCATGGTTATTTATGACTTCTTTCATCCACTAACCTTTATATTTTCCTTTGCTCTCAGCAAAATACCAACTCAGGGCTCTGTGCTTGATAGGGTGACTCAAAACCCTTATTCCTAAAACTTTTGAGCTTTAGTATTCCTGCCTGTATTGAGTTGATATAGATTCCCACTAACTTTGACCATTGGATGTACAGTACCAAGGTACCCTAGAGAATCCTCTAGAATCCATCTGTCCTCTTTTTTTCCTATTATGTAGCAGAAACCCAAACTCCCCTTGATAATAGGGATTGATCACCCACATCAGTGTAGTAAACTCTCCTCTTACCCTGACTCAGAGACTCAAAAAGTTCAAATGACTAGGATGGAAGTCTTGACTTTAAGCTAAATGGAACAATTATTGTGCCCCTGGGCAGAAACTTTATTCTCTTAGAACTAGATCTCTAAACTAACAGAGGTGAAAGTATAAAAATGGGGAAATAAATGGGAAGGGACATTGGAGAGACAGGTGAGAGGAACTACTTTCTTTTCCATCTCTTGGTTCCTATACCTATGTATTCCAACTAAAGAAGAAATGGTATCATATATTGTTTGCAGATTCAGGTAAATATATATTGCACCCTATAGGGTAGGTCCGAGTACCTACTAGATCTTAATATTTAACTGGTGCTATGATCAATTCTTCAGTAATAAATAATATTGGAAGTGGTAACTGGCCATATGGTAAAGAGAAAGTTGTATACATTCCTTGTTAAATATGTTGTGATAAATTTCAAATAGATCTGAGATTAAAAAGTAAATGTAGAAGTATTAAAAATAATCATAATAGTAAACTGAAATTGTTTACAACCTAGGTATAGGGAGAATTTTTCTAGCCATAACTTTTATCCTACTTGAAGGAACTAAAGAAAACAGTGTAGAACATAAATTTGACAGTGTAGAACATAAAAAAGACATTTGCATGGGAAGAAATACCCAAAGAGGAGTACACAAAAGTACACAAAAATAAAAATAAGATTTGACAAACTGGAAAATATACTTTCATAATATAAATGAAGATTTAATATTCCTAATGGATGAAGAGAGCTTACTAATTAAGAAGGAAAAGGTAAATAACCCAACACAAAGATGTGCAAAGGAAAGCCCAGTTACAAAGGAAAGAAATAAAAATGACAATTTTATGATATTCCTGCTAAACTAAAATAGGATAATTACAGCAAAATAAAAATGAATAATTAATAAATGGATTTCAACCCATCATATATACAAAAAGTCCATGAGTTTTATCCAAAAAAAGAGATAAAACTTCATGGTCAACAGTGGACATTTCTGAGGACAAAGTCCTAGGCTATACAGCCACTAACTAATAGAATTTTTTTTTTCATATTGACTTTCAGGAAATCAGAAATAAATTTGCAGCTTAACCTTAGCAACTTATCTTTCCTTTGATCCAACTTACTATTTCTATGTTTTTGTGGTTCGTTAAATGCTCATACATATTTTTTGTAAGCCATTTCTCTTCGTTTGTGTAAGAAGATAACACCTTATAAAATAATATTTTTCTCAATATATGTGACTATATACACCCACTAATATGAGAAAAATGAGAGGTTGAATGGACAGAGAGTGTGAGGATAAATAGGGATAAGATCCTTCCCATATGGAGGGTATAGCTATTTGCGTTGCAAATTAATAGGTAGGGGTGAAGACTGAGGAAAGAGAAATGTCAAGTCACGTTTGGGAGTTACAGACATATTTCATGTTAGCAACCAATGATGATTTGGTTTAGTGAGAGTGGCCAGTATAAGTCAGTCTTCTAAGAAAGAAAAAGTTGAAAGAGGAATGTAATGGTGCCATGAAAAATTATGATTTGGCCTGAATGTTACTGGATATAAGCAAAGTAGCAAAGAGGAAATAAATGAATGAGTTATCATATTTAGTAGTGAAATAACTTACAGCAGCATTCTCTGTGCAGAACAAAACTGATTAATCAGATTTATTCAGCAATTTCTCTCTCTTTCTCTGTCTCTCTCACACATACACACTTTTAATATTGTGACAATTTATCTGCAATTTAAAAAACTATATTTAATGGCAAATACATCAGAAAAGGGTGATAGAGATGTGTGTTATCTTTAGAAAAGTAGTATACAAACTATTGAAAAGTATTGAAGAAGTTAATGTCAAGAGAAATGGATAGATATAAGTAAGTTACCTATTAATATATATAAATTTTAATAAACCATGGAAATTATAGTGAGTAAAAGGTACATAAATAAGAGAGCGTTATCTATAGCTTTCATAAAGAACACTGAAATTCATTTTCAGTGCAATCTACGAAAGGAGGTGTAATTTGAATGCAGAAGATAAAAGGAGGAAATAAATATAAACCCTGGAACTTAGAATAAAACAAAGAAAAAAATTGGGATATCAATCCAAGGAGCTCAACTGATAATTTCATGAAATTGTTGTAGATATGGAGGTGTAAAGTGGGCTCTAGAAAAGATTTAGAGGAGATGTGAATAAACAAGATGGAAGGGAGAGTATAAAGTAAATGTATTCTATCATGGGATGTAATCAACTGTTTACTCTCTTTACCATATACCCCATTAGATTATGTTGACAACTGAAAGCACATTTATCTAAATCTTTAAAGTATTTAGACATTAACCAATATAATGAGTCATCTAAATTGTACATTGCAAATAAAAATTAGATCAACCATTTAAACTGAGGCAATAAGAAATGACATTAAATTATTCAATGACAAATAACTCTATCCAGTTAAATGTCATACACATTTTTAAGAAATTCCCTTGTCAGAAAGGTAGCTAACTGCTGAAATGATAAATAGTAGGATAAATTCAGAAAAAGGTCAATTACTAATCTACTGTTTTTGAAAGCAACATCTTCTGGCATTTATTCCATTATAGTTGTGTTATTCCCTTTTATTTATAGAATGAAGATGGGTAACTTTCATGACATATACATCTCTCATTCAGACTAAACAGAAGTTATGTTTGAAGTTTACATCTAAAGGAATCATAATACAGTTCTAATCAAATCCTTTCCTTTTAAATGGCAATGTAGAAAATTGGGTGCTAAACATACTTGGAAGGAAAAAATAATATTTGTGACCCAGAATTTAGCACATTAAAGAGTTCATTACAATAATATGTAGTCAAGTCTGTTTTGAATATATTTAGCAAACGCCAAACTATTTTTTAATTCACTTAAATGAGTTTCAGTTGTAATCATGACAACTGATTCAAAAGAATTGTCCAAAGACACAAGAATAGGATGTTATGCTATTATAGAGGGAGAATTGGAGTAATTCTGAATGATGATTTTCTTTGCAGTGTGAAAAGATTGCACTGTTCCCATTTTATGGTTATTAGTGAAATTGTGTTAGACTGAATAATACTCATCTCCCAAAGATATCCATACCCTAATACCTGAAACCTGTTAATACAGTAAACAGGCCCAAACGTACTTTGCAGATGTGACTAAGATGATAGAATTTGAGTTGGGTTGTTATGGGATCCAATCCAATCACAGGAGCCCTTAAAGTGAAGTACCTTTTCCTGCTGAGGTTGAGAGAGATGATGCAGAAGAATGGGAGGCAGAGGAGACAGAGAATTGTGAGAAGCATTCCACCCACTGTTGCTAGTTCTGAAATGTAGGGACCCACTTATAAGTACAGGGAAAGAGGCCCCTGGGAGCCAAGGTGGGTCTCAGATGACAGCCGGCAAGGAAACAGGACCTCAGCTGCAAGGTGCAATTCTGCCAACAACTTGAATGAGCTTGGAAACAGATTCTTCCTGAGGGCCTCCAGAGAGGAGCACAGCTCTGCTGAAATCTTGATTTTGGCCTTATGAGACAGAGCAGACAAACCAGCCAAGAACGCCGGACTTCTGACCTACCAAACTGTGAGAAATAAATTTGTGTTGTTTTAAGTGTCAGAATGTTTGGTAATTAGGTACAGTACTAATAGAAAACTAATACGTTTCTTCAGCTTTTCTTATGTGAATTTCTTGTATCAAAATGTATTTTCTACTGGCTAAAATTTTAAGGAGGTATTGGTACATATTATAATCTTGAATTATTTGCTATAAAATGCCTGCTATTTAACTACCTATATAACATAGTCTCATAAGGGCCGAAAGATAGTGTAATGGAATAGAAATAAAAGTTTTAAAACTTTTCAATAACAGTTAAACAACTTAGCTCTGTTAATTATTGCACAAATTTCTAATCTTCAATTTCCTCATCTGTCATTTGGTGACAATAATGTCTACACAGAATTGATAGAATCTGTGTAAAAGTAGCATAACACAACTTGAAACACATGTGCATAATAAAATCAATTTCCTTTTCATCTTCCTTTTCTGGACAAAATTATCTGCCCTACTACCCTAAACATAACTCTTGGTGACTTCTTTAGATTGAGAGAACCTATATATATATTTTATGTTTGTGATATATTTTCTTCTAATAATATAGATGGTCTTTGTTTAAATTAATCAAAAGCAACTCATGAGCAATCACATTGCAATTGCTCGCATTCTTGTGGATTTATGTCATAAGGTAGGAATTGGAATTTTTCTGGGCATGTTTTGGTTAGAATTAAAGAAAGTTCACAATGGTTCACTGCAGGGCAGTAATGTCTAGCACAGCTTCCAGTAATTACCTTGGACAATAAGATATAATTCTGGGGAATCCAGGCTGATGGGGTAGAAAGGCAGGAAGAGTATTCAGTAAGGGAAAATGAGAAAAGATGATACAAGAATAACCTTTATTTACTTAGTGATTTTTTCCCTAAGATTAGCCCTTCCTAAAATCACAGATTAATTGTATACTTTTTATACTTACCTTATTTTCTTAATAAAGCAAGTAGAACTTATAATGATTTAAGGTCTTTAGGAATTGAGAATAGGATATATATTTCATATTTTTTTCTTGTGAAGTAATGTCTTACTTAATACTCCTCTATATTCTTCATGTATTTATAGTGCCTGTAATATAATATCTGGAATATGACGGGTGATCAGTGCATGGTTTTATTATCTACCGATGATAAATTCATAAATAAATTTATTATTTAGTCTAAACAGAGCAGAAAAGAGAAATCAAAACATTTCACTTTTATTTGGGAAAACGTAGGCAATTATTTTTATCTAATACTATATAAGCAACTTAAGCATGTAGATTTCATATTTGGAGGGAGCGGTTTCAATATTTTTTGTTTTGTTTTCATTTGGCTTTTATTTTGTTATTGCTCAATAAAGCAGTAATTATATTCAGTATTTACTTTGTGCTATGGGAAATACACAAGAAATATAGAATATGTTTTATGTCTGCAGTAAAATGTAACACATAGTTTAAGAACTGGCCTGAGTCAGTCTAGTGCTCCAGATGGTGCAGTCACAGGCTGCAAAAGCTTCTGTCAGCCTTAGCCTGTGAGTGTCTGAAGCTGAGACCCTTACCTCAACCACATTATACACACAGTACGTACAAGAAATAAACTTTTTGCTGTTTTTATTGTTAAGCCAGTGAGATTCAGGGGTTGTTTATATAATCACAGCCTAATTAAGCCTGTTCTGACTGATATGGACATTGGTACATAGAGTTATGGCCGTACCCTAAAAAATACCTTCTCATGTGTCATCAACTTAGTAGTTGGGTAGTGGTGGTTGGAAAAATAGTGAGTATGGTACACAGTAGCAAAACATCTGGTAAAACTGTTCAGCAATAACTTGGGAAGTAGACGACTCTGTAACAAATGGATATTAGTGGTGTGTGTTAGATGCTTTTGGCTGCTTTTGTCAAGGTTTTCTATGAAAAAAGATGAAATCAGAAAACAATTGCCTGGAAAAAAAGAGAGTAGAGCAAGAAAGGGAAGGCTTTGCAGGACTGGAAAGGGCAACTCCTTCAGGACTTTAAATAATAGGACATAAATTTGAAAAGGTAGTTGAGAGATGAAAACCAATTAATCCTAGCCTGGCAGCAAGGATCAAATCAAGTTTATGGCTGTCACACATTGTTAAAATCTCCTTGGAGATTAATGTGGTGGCGAGTAAATCCTTTCCCTTTATAAATGGTCACTTAGTCTTCCAGCATTCCGTATAGTCCTGCTTAACTCAATTGTGCCTGTTGAGCCTGCTATGGACTGAATGTTTCGGTCCCGCCTAAGTTAATATGTTGAAGCCCTAACTCCCATTGTGATGGTTTAAGGTGATGGGGCCTTTGGGAGATAATCAGGTTGAGATGAGGTCATAATATTGGTGCCCTCATAATGAGGTTCATGCCCTTATGAAAAAAGGACATCAGAGAGCTCCCTCTCTCCGCCATGTGAAGACATCAAGAAGGTGGCCATCTGAGAGACAGGAAGATAGTTTTCAACAGAACTGGACTATGCTGGCACCCTGATCTCAGACTTCCTGCTTCCAGAACTGTGAGAAAATACATTTCTGTTGTTTAAAGCACACAGTGTTATGGTATTTTGTTATGGCAGCCCAAGCAGACTAAGACAGGCCATTACACAGATTTTCTGTTTTATCATCACCAGAATATATGTGTCCAGTCTTACCCTGGGGATATGGTATAGTCTGAAAACCTGACTGCCTCTTACATCGACTGTAGTTTTCTAGGGTTGCCTTAACAAAGCACCACAAACTGGGTGACTTAAACAACTGAAATTTATTGTCTCACAGTTCGTGAGACTAGCAGTCCAAGATCAAGGTGTCAACAGAGTTATTTCCTTCCGAGGGTTGTGAGAGGAAATCTGTCCCATGCCTGTCACCCACCTTCCAGTGATTTGCTGACAGGCTTTGGCATTCCTTGGCTTATAGAAGCATCACCCCAGTCTCTGACTTCATCTTCAGATAGTGTTCTCCTTGAGTGCATACATGTGTATCCAAACATTTTTATCTGTGGGGTGTCTGTGTGAGTGTGTGTGTTGGATCCTTTTTTATTTTGAAAAGTTGCAAGAATAGTTCAGAGATCTCCTGTGTGATTTTCACTCAACTTCCCCAATGATGTTTAGATTTCTATAACCAACATTAGACCCAATATATGGAACTGTCCCACCTCACCAAAGGCACTCTGTCACACTTCCCCTTTATAATCTCTTCTACCCCAGTAATCATTGATCTGGTCTCCATATTGTAATTTTGTCATTTTGAGAATGCTGTATAAAAGAATTTTAAAATATGTTACATATTGAGATTGGCTTTTTCACTCAGTGCAAGGCCCTTGAGATCCATCTAAATTGTATCATATATTAAGAGTTGGTTTTTATTTATTGGTGAGTAATATTTCATTGTATGGATAAACCACAGTTTGTCTATTCACCAATTTTACATTTAGATGTATGATCATTTGAGTTGATTGATTTTTACTCTTGTTTTTCTGTTTTCAATTTTATTGATTCCTTTTACCTTGAATGAACATTTGCTTTCTTCTGTTTGCTTTGGATTTACTTTGCTCTTCTTTTCCTGTTTTTAGAGGTGGAAGCTTATATTTTGATTTGATACCATTCTTACTCTCTACTGTAAACATTTAGTGTTATAAATTTCTCAGAACTGCATTGGCTACATCCCACAAATTTTAGTATGTTATACTTTTCATTTCCATTCAGTTCAATTTTATTTTTTTCCTTTTCCCTTGAGACTTTTTTTTGACCCACAAACTATTCAGAAGTCTGTTGTTTAATTTCCAGGTGTTTGGAGATTTTTGCATTATCTTTCTTTTATTGAGTGATCAATTGATTACTTTATATTCAGATAACATACTTTGTATAGTTTCAATTTTTTAAAGTTTTTTGAAGTTTGTTTTGGAATCCGTCATGTGACCTATCTTGTTGACTGCTTCAATGGGACTTTTAAAGAATATGTATTTTGCTGTTCTTGGGTGAAATGTTCTAGAAATGTCAGACCCTTTGGTTGGCAGCCTGAGAGGCTTGTCTGCTCACCCACCGGGGCAGATGGGGACTGGGAGCAGGCTTTGGAGGTCAGATCCCAGGGACAGGACTAGGGTTGGCTGTGTGAAGACAGCCTGGGGGGGCTAGTGTGCCACAGCTAGCCGGAGGGAGTCTGGGAAAAAGTCTGGACCTGCCTAAGAGACAAGGGACCATGGTTTCAGGGTGCACGAGGAGAGGGGATTCCTTCCTCATCTGCCCACAGAAGGCAGAACACTGCCTAAACGAGCTCCAGGGATGGGCACGAGCCGCGGCTATCAGCTCGCACCCCAGGGACGGGCATGAAACACAAAGGCTGCTGCCACTGCCACCAAGAATCCTGTGTGCTAGCGCGGGTCACTCTCCCCGCCCCCACCGTGAGCCTGTGTCACCTGCCACTGCCAGGGTCCCGTGATCCAGGGACAACTTCCCTGGGAGAATACATGGCACGCCTCAGGCTGTTGCAATGTCGTGCCAGCCTCTGCCGCCGAAGGCTTGCCCCGCATTCCAATTATGACTGCCGTACCCCTCCCTCCCCCTGGCCTGAGTGAGCCAGAGCCTGCTAATCAGCTGCTGCTTTTACCCCCTCCTGTCTGAGCTGGGAACAGATGCCTGAGGGCAACGTACATGCAGAGGCAGGGCCAAAACCAAAGCTGAACTCCAGGAGCTGTGTAAACAACGAAGAGAAAGGGAAATTTCTCTGTGCATACTCAGGAGCAGTAGATTAAATCTCCACAATCAACTTGATGTACCCTGCGTCTGTGCAATACCTGAATAGACAACAAATGGTCCCAAAATTGAGGGAGTGGACATTGGGAGCAACTGTAGACTTGGCGTTTGCTGTCTGCGACTGATTTGTTTCTGATATTTATGTTTATCTTGGTTTAGTTTTTAGTGCTTGTTATCATTGGTAGATTTGTTTATTGGTTGGTTTGGTTGCTCTTTTTTTTAAAAATTATTATTTTATGTTAATAATTTATTATTTATTATTTATAATTATAATAATTATTTTTTTATTTTATTTATTTTTTATTTCTATTTTTATTTTATTTTTTTCTCCCTTTTCTTCTGAGCCCTGTGGCTAACAGGGTCTTGGTGCTCCAGGCTGGTGTCAGGCCTGAGCCTCTGAGGTGGGAGAACCCAGTTCAGGACATTGGACCACCACAGACCTCCTGGCCCCATGTAATATCAATCGGCGAGAGCTCTCCCAGAGATCTCCGTTGCGAGGCTAAGACTCAGCTCCACCCAACGGCCAGCAAGTTCTGGTGCTGGACGCCCCATGCCAAACAACTAGTAAGACAGGAACACAACCCCACCCATCAGCAGAGAGGCTGCCTAGAATCATACTAAGTTCACAGACACCACAAAACACAGCACTGGACGTGGCCCTGCCCACCAGAAAGACAAGATCCAGCCCTAACCACCAGAACACAGGCACCAGCCCCCTCCACCAGGAAGCCTACACAACCCACTGAACTAACCTTAGCCACTAGGAGCAGACGCCAAAAACAACGGGAACTACAAACCTGCAGCCTGTGAAAAGGAGACCCCAAACACAGTAAGTTAAGCAAAATGAGAAGACAGAGAAACACACAGCAGATGAAGGAGCAAGGTAAAAACCCACCAGACCAAACAAATGAAAAGGAAATAGGCGGTCTACCTGAAAAAGAATTCAGAGTAATGATAGTAAAGATGATCCAAAATCTTGGAAATAGAATGGAGAAAATACAAGAAGTGTTTAACAAGTACCGAGAAGAACTAAAGAGCAAACAAACAATGACGAACAACACAATAAATGAAATTAAAAATTCTCTAGAAGGAATCAGTAGCAGAATAACTGAGGCAGAAGAACGGATAAGTGACCTGGAAGATAAAATAGTGGAAATAACTACTGCAGAGCAGGATAAAGGAAAAGAATGAAAAGAATTGAGGACAGTCTTAGAGACTTCTGGGACAACATTAAAATCACCAACATTCGAACCAATATTCGAATTTTAGGGGTCTCAGAAGAGGAAGAGAAAAAGAAAGTGTCTGAGAAAATATTTCAAGAGATTATAGTTGAAAGCTTCCCGAACATGGGAAAGGAAGTAGTCAAGTCCAGGAAGCACAGAGAGTCCCATACAGGATAAATCCAAGAAGAAACACGCCAAGACACATATTAGTCAAACTATCAAAAATGAAATACAAAGAAAAAATAGTAAAAGCAGCAAGGGAAAAACAACAATTAACATACAAGGGAATCCACATAAGGTTAACAGCTGATCTTTCAGCAGAAACTCTGCAGGCCAGAAGGGAGTGGCAGGACATATTTAAAGTGATTAAAGGGAAAAACCTAGAACCAAAATTACCAGCAAGGATCTCATTCAGATTCGACGGAGAAATTAAAACCTTTACAGACAAGCAAAAGTCAAGTGAATTCACCACCAAATCAGGGGCACAGCAAATGCTAAAGGAACTTTTCTAGGCAGGGACCACAAGAGAGGTAAAAGACCTACAAAAACAAACCCAAAACAATTAAAAGAATGGTAATAGGAACATACATATTGATAATTACCTGAAATGTAAATGGACTAAATGCTCCAACCGAAAGACACAGACTGGCTGAATAGATAGAAAAACAAGACCCATATATATGCTGTCTACAAGAGACCCACTTCAGACCTAGGGACACATACAGACTGAAAGTGAGGGGATGGAAAAAGATATTCCATGTGAATGAAAATCAGAAGAAAGCCAGAGTAGCAATTCTAATATCAGACAAAATAGACTTTAAAATAAAGAATATTACAAGAGACAAGGAAGCACACTACATAATGATCAAGGGATCAATCCAAGAAGAAGATATAACAATTGGAAATATTTATGCACCCAACATAGGAGCACCTCAATACATCAGGCAATTGCTAACAGCCATAAAAGGGGAAATTGACAGTAACACAATAGTAATAGGGGATTTTAACACCCCACTTTCACCAATGGACTTATCATCCAAACAGAAAATAAATAAGGAAACACAAGCTTTAAATGACACTTTAGACAAGATGGACTTAATTGATATTTATAGGACATTCCATCCAAAAACAACAGAATACAGTTTCTTCTCAAGTGCTCATGGAACATTCTCCAGGATAGATCATATCTTGGGTCACAAATGAAGTCTTGGTAAATTTAAGAAAATTGAAATCCTATCAAGTATCTTTTCTGACCACAATGCTATGAGACTAGATATCAATTACAGGAAAAAAGCTGTGAAAAATAGAAACACGTGGAGGCTAAACAATGTGCTACTAAATAACCAAGAGATCACTGAAGAAATCAAAGAGGAAACCAGAAAATACCTAGAAACAAATGACAATGAAAACACCATGACCCACAACATATGGGATGCAACAAAAGCAGTTCTAAGAGGGAAGTTTATAACAATACAATCCTACCTCAAGAAACAAGAAAAAACTCAAACAACCTAACCTTACACCTAAAGCAATTAGAGAAAGAAGAACAAAAAAACCCAAAGTTAGCAGAAGGAAAGAAATCATAAAGATCAGATCAGAAATAAATGAAAAAGAAATGTAGGAAACAATAGCAAAAACCAATAAAACTTGAAGCTGTTTTTTTGAGAAGTTAAAGAAAATTGATAAACCATTAGCCAGACTTATCAAGAAAAAAAAGAAGGCTCAAATCAACAGAATTAGAAATGAAAAAGGAGAAGTAGCAGCTGACACTGCAGAAATACAAAGGATCATGAGAGATTACTACAAGCCACTGTATGCCAATAAAGTGGGCAACCTGAAAGAAATGGACAAATACTTAGAAATGCACAACCTTCCGAGACTGAATCAGGAAGAGATAGAAAATATAAACAAACCAATCACAAGCACTGAAGTTGAAATTGTGATTAAAAATCTTCCAACCAACAAAAGCCCAGGACCAGATGGCTTCACAGGAGAATTCTATCAAACATTTAGAGAAGTGCTAACAGCTATCCTTCTCAAACTCTTCCAAAATATAGCAGAGGGGGAAACACTCCCAAACTCATTCTACGAGGCCACCATCACCCTGATACCAAAAGCAGGCAAAGATGTCACAAAGAAAGAAAACTACAGGCCAATATCACTGATGAACATAGATGCAAAAATCCTCAACTAAATACTAGCAAACAGAATCCAACAGCATGTTAAGAGGATCATACACCATGATCAAGTGGGGTTTATCCCAGAAATGCAAGGATTATTCAATATACATAGATCAATCAATGCGATATACCGTATTAAAAAGTGAAGGATAAAAACCATATGATCATCTCAATAGATGCAGAAAAAACTTTTGACAAAATTCAGTGCCCGTTTATGATAAAAACTCTCTAGAAGGTAGGCATAGAGAGAACCTATCGCAACATAATAAAGGCCGTATATGACAAACCCACAGTAAGCATCATCAGTGGTGAAAAAATGAAAGCATTTCCACTAAGGTCAGGAAGAAGAGAAGGATGTCCACTCTCGCCCCTCTTACTCAACATAGTTTTTGAAGTCCTTGCCACGGCAATCAGAGAAGAAAAGGAAATAAAAGGAATCCAAATCTGAAAAGAAGACTAAAAGTGTTACTGTTTGCAGATGACATGATACTATACATAGAGAATCCTAAAGTTGCTACCAGAAAACTACTAGAGCTAATCAATGAATTCGGTAAAGTAGCAGGATACAAAATTAGTGCACAGAAATCTCTTGCATTCCTATACACTAACAAAGAAAAATCTGAAAGAGAAATGAAGGAAACACTCCCATTTACCATTGCAACAAAAAGAATAAAATACTGAGGGATAAACCTACCTAAGGAGACAAAAGACCTGTATGCAGAAAACTATCAGACAGTGCTGAAAGAAATTAAAGACGATACAAACAGATGGAGAGATATACCATGTTCTTGGATGGGAAGAATCAACATTGTGAAAATGACTATAGTACCCAAAGCAATCTACACATCTGTGCCATCCCTTTCAAACTACCACTGGCATTTTTCACAGAACCAGAACAAAGAATTTCACAATTTGTATGTAAACACAAAAGACCCCGAATAGCCAAAGCAATGCTGAGAAAGAAAAACAGAGCTGGAGGAATCAGGTTCCCGGACTTCAGACTATACTACAAAGCTTCAGTGATCAAGACAGTATGGTACTGGCACGAAAACCGAAATATAGATCAATGGAACAGGATAGAATGCCCACAGATAAACCCACGCACATATGGTCACCTTATCTTTGATAAAGGCGGTAAGAATATACAATGGAGAAAAGACAGCCTCTTCAATAAGTGGTGCTGGGAAAACTGGACAGCTACATGTAAAAGAATGAAATTAGAGCACACCCTAACACTGTACCCCAAAACGAACTCAAAATGGATTAAAGACCCCTAAATGTAAGGCTGACAGTATAAAACTTAGAGGATAACATAGGCAGAACAGTCTATGACATAAATCACAGCAAGATCCTTTTTGACCCACCTCCTAGAGAAATGGAAATAAAAAGAATAATAAACAAATGGGACCTAATGAAACTTAAAAGCTTTTGCACAGCAAAGGAAACCATAAACAAGACAAAAAGACAACCCTCAGAATATGAGAAAATATTTGCAAACAAAGCAACTGACAAAGGATTAATCTCCAAAATATACAAGGAACTCATGCAGCTCAATATCAGAAAAAACAAACAGTCCTACCCAAAAATGGGCAGAAGAGCTAAATAGACATTTCTCCATAGAAGATATACAGATTGCCAACAAACATGAAAAGATGCTCAACATCACTAATCATTAGAGAAATGCAAATCAAAACTACAATGAGGTATCACCTCACACTGGTCAGAATGGCCATCATCAAAAATCTGCAAACAATAAATGCTGGAGAGGATGTGGAGAAAAGGGAACCGTCCTGCACTGTTGGTGGGAATGTAAATTGATACAGCCACTATGGAGAACAGTATGGAGGTTCCTTAAAAAACAAAAATCAGAACTATCATGTGACCCAGCAATCCCACTACTGGGCATATACCCTGAGAAAAGCATAATTCAAAAAGAGTCATGTACCACAATGTTCATTGCAGCACTATTTACAATAACCAGGACATGGAAGCAACCTAAGTGTCCATCAACAGATGAATGGATAAAGAAAATGTTGCACATATGTACAACGGAATATTACTCAGCCATAAAAAGAAATAAAATTGAGTTATTTATAGTGAGGTGGATTGACCTAGAGTCTGTCATACAGAGTGAAGTAAGTCAGAAAGAGAAAAAGAAATGCATATGCTAACGCATATATATGGAATCTTAACAACAACAACAAAAAGTTTCTGATGAACCTAGGGCCTGGACAGGAATAAAGATGCAGATGTAGAGAACAGACTTGAGGACACAGGGAGGGGAAAGGGTAAGCTGGGATGAAGTGAGAGTAGCATCGATATATATACACTACCAAATGTAAAGTAGATAGCTAGTGGGAAGCAGCTGCATAGCACAGGGAGATTAGCTTGGTGCTTTGTGACCACCTAGAGGGGTGGGATAATGAGGGTGGGATGGAGACACAAGAGTGAGGAGATATGGAGATATATGTATACATATAGCTGATTTACTTTGTTATACTGCAGAAGCTAACACAACATTGTAAAGCAATTATACTCCAATAAAGATGTTTAAAAAAAAATGTGCTAATTTTAACAAAAACTGGTATCAGCCCTGTAGTGGTGTTAACTGGAGTTATTAGCAAAAATGATGTATATTGCAGCTTCATTTCTGTTTTAAAATAAGATAAACATCTTACATATAATTAATTTTATTCCTGCTGTTTTTGTCTTCTAATGTAACATCATTCTTGTTCATAAGACATGATGAATATTTCTTAATTATTCCATTAGGCATTTTCTTCATGGACAGTCAATCATGTATTCTAGTCCAATGAGCATGGGCTGTACAAAAGTGAAACAAACATTTTAGAAACTGAATGAATTTTAACTTTCATATAAGCAAATACTCTTCTGTAGAAATTTTCAAAAGGAGGAGAAAAAAAAAGGAAAAATCATCTGGTGCTTAAAATAACTATGTTATACTGCTTAAGGACTATTCTGTTCCATATTTGATTAAATGTTTCACAGAGAATGGTTGAGAAGCATACTTACCTTATGTGGTAAATGTCTTTTCAAATACATGTATTTCCAAGGAAGTAGAATAAAACAAAAAATGAATCTTTTCATTCTTAATATCCATTTAGTATAATTTTGAGTTTTCTTTACAAAAAACCATTATTAGTTAAAATTTAACATGGGAAAAAGATCATTTTTAACACTTGCAAGATATTATTAAATTTAATAATATCACCAGAAGATAACAGTCATAGCAACAGTTTTCAGAAGGGAAATAGATTTTCTCTCAGAATTTATACAACTCTATAATTACCATAAAATGTTCATGTGATACAAAGATTAATAAATAATGGAACAAATATTTTATCACTGTCTCCAGACTTACTTTTAATATTTTGGTAGTTATGCTTTTAGAAATCTTTCTTTTATTATTCATTCTTTTTTTTTCTTCTTTCTTCCCTTTATCTTTTCTCCTCTTCCTTCCCTCATTTTTTTTTTTCTTCCTATCTCAACATAGACATTTACATACACACATAATTATACAAACATATATTTCTTAGGTTGCTAAAATGGGACTCTTCCTACCTCAATTTTGTGTCACTACTACAGGCACTACATCCCAAAGTGAGTATAAAATACATGCTGATTTTCTGTTTCTCAATTCTTGAGAGGTGTGTTGAAGTCTCCCACTAAATTTGGAAATATTTATATTTCTCCTTTCAGTTATATCAGTTTAGTGCTTCATGTATTTTGCTTAAAAAATTGTTTCCTATTGAAGAATCATTGACATACAATATAATATTAGTTTTTGAGTACAACCTAGTGATTCAACATTTATATGCATTATGAGATGATCACCACGATAGATCTAGGTACCGTCTGTTACCAATTAGAGTATTATTGCTTGTATTCCGTATTGAGTGTATTACATCCCCATGACACTTATTTATAATCTGAAGTTTGTCTCTTAAGTCCCCTCACCTATTTCACCCACTCCTCTCCCCACCACCAGCAACCACTAGTTTGTTCCCTGTATCTTTGAGTCTGTTTCTGTTTTGTTTTGTTTCTTCGTATGTTTTGGTTTTTAGATTCCACGTATAAGTGAAATCGTAGAGTATTTGTCTTTCTATGTCTGGCTTACTTTACTTAGCATAATACCTTCTAGTTCCATTGATGTTGCAAATGGCAAGATTTCATTTTTTTTATGGCTGAGTAATATTGCTTTATATAAATACAAAACTTCTGTTTTGTCTATTCATTTATTGATGGACACTTAGGATGCTTCTGGATCTTGGCTATTGTAAATAGTACTGAAATGAACATAGAGGCACATACATGTTTTTGAATTAGTTTTCTTCATTATCTTCATGTAAATATTACCCAGAAGTGAAATTGCTGAATTGTGTGGTAGTTCTATTTTTGATTTTTTAGGAATCTCCATACTGTTTTCCATAGCAACTGCAACAATTTACATTCCCACCAACAGTGAACAAGAAACAAGGGTCCCTTTTACTCCACATCCTCGCCAACACTTATTTTTTGTCTTTTTGATAATAGCCATTCTGGCAGGTGTGAGGTGGTATCTCACTGGGGTTTTAATTTTCATTTCCCTGATGATTTATGATTTTGAGCCATTTTTCATGTTCTTGTAGCAGTCTGTCTGTCTTCTTTGGGAAAATATCAGTTCAGGTCCCCTATGCAACTTTTAATCTGATTAGTTTTTTTGATATTAAGTTGTATTAAACCCTTATCAGATATATGATATGCAAATATCTACTCTTATTCAGTAGGTTCCCTTTTCACTCTGTTGATAGTTTCTTTCACTGTGGATAAAACTTTTAGTTTGATGTAATTTCATTTGTTTACTTTTGCTTTTGCTGCCTTTGCCTGAGGAGATCAATCCCCCAAAAAATGACTGATATTAAAGAGCTGACTGCCTATGCATTCTTCTAGGAGGTATATTTCAGATCTTACATTTAAGTCTTTAGTCCATTTTGAGTTTTTGTGTATGGTGTAAGCTACTGGTCCAGTTTATTCTTTTGCATGTGGCTGTCCAGTTTTTTCCCACCATTTATTGAAGAAGCTGCCTTTTCCTCATTGTATATTCTTGCCTCTTTTGATGTAGAGTAATATAAGCAATGGATTCACTTTTGGGCTTTCAGTTCTGTTCCATTGATCTATGTGTCTGTTTTTGTGCCAGTACTATGTTGTTTTGATGACTGTAACTTTGTAGCATAGTGTGAAATCAGGGAGCGTGGTGCCTCTAGGTTGGTTCTTCTTTCTCAAGATTGCACTGGCTATTCAGGGTCTTTTGTGGTTCCATATAAATTTTATGATTATTTGTTCCAGTTTTGTGAAAAATCCTATTAGTATTTTGATATGGATTGCATTGATCTGTATATTGCTTTGGGCATTTTAACAATATTAATTCTTCCAATTTATGAACATGATAAATCTTTCCATATTTTTGTGTTGTGTTCAGTTTCTTTCTTCAGTGTCTTATAGTTTTAAGGTACAGATCTTCTTGGTTAAACTTATTCCTAGGTTTATTGTTTTTGAAATAATTGTAAATGGGATTGTTTTCTTCATTTGTCTTTCTGATAATTTGTTATTAGTGTATAAAAATGTGACTTTTTTTGTATATTAATTTTGTACCCTAAAATTTTTCTGAATTCATATTTTTTTAGTTCTAAATTTTTTTGGTGTTGTCTTGAGGTTTTCTATATATAGCATCATCTCATCTGCAAACAGTGACATTTTTACTTGCTTCTTTCCAATTTAGATGCCTTTCATCTCTTTTTCTTTAATTGCTGTGATAAGGACTTCCACTGCTATATTGAATAAAAGCAGCAAGAGTGAGTGTCCTTGACTTGTTCCTGATCCTACAGGAGTAGCTTTCAGCTTTTCACAATTGAGTATTTTGTCAGCTGTAGGTTTGTCATATATTGCCTTCATTATGTTCAAGTATATTCCCTCTACACCCACTTTGTTGAGTTTTTTTTTTTTTAAATACCGTAAGCCTATTTTCTTTTTTTTAAAGATTTATTTATTGATTGATTGGTTGATTGATTGCTATGTTGGGTCTTCGTTTCTGTGCTAGGGCCTTCTCCATTTGCTGCAAGTGGGGACCACTCTTCATCGCAGTGCGTGGGCCTCTCACTATCATGGCCTCTCTTGTTGCGGAGCACAGGCTCCAGACACGCAGGCTCAGCAATTGTGGCTCACGGGCCCAGCTGCTCTGCGGCACGTGGGATCCTCCCAGACCAGAGCTCGAACCCATGTCCCCTGCGTTAGCAGGCAGACTCTCAGCCACTGCGCCACCAGGGAAGCCCCTTGTTGAGAGTTTTTAATCACAAATGGATGTTGAATTTTGTCAAATCGTTTTTTTGCATCTATTATGAAGACCATGTGATTTTATGCTTCAATTTGTTAATGTGGTGTATCATATTGACTGATTTGTGGATATTAAAACATCCTTGCATACTTGGGATAAAACCCACTTGACCATGGTGTATGATCTTTTTAATGTATTGTTTAATTTGGTTTGCTAATATTTTGTTGAGGACTTTTGTGTCTGTGTTCTTCAGTGATATTGGTTTGTAATTTTCTTTTTTTGTGATGTCCTTGTCTGGTTTTAGTATCAAGGTCATGCTGGCTTCCTAGAATGAGTTCAGAAGTGTTCTTTTCAAATTTTTGGAATAGTTTGAGCAGGTTAGGCATTAATTTTTCTTTAAATGTTTGGTAGAATTCACCTGTGAAGATGTCTGGTCCTGGTCTTTTGTTTGTTGGGAGTCTTTAAAATTACTGATTCACTTTCACTACTGGTAATCAGTCTGCTAATATGTTGTAGTTCTTCCTGATTCAGACTTGGAATATTGCACGTTTCTAGGAATTTATTCATTTCTCTAGGTTATTCATTTTATTGGCATGTAATTATTCATAGAAATCTCTTATGTTCCTTTTTATTTCTGTGGTGTCACTTGTAACTTCTCCTTTTTCATTTCTGATTTTATTTATTTGGGTCGTTTTTTGATGAGTCTAGCTAAATGTTTTTCAATTTTGTTTATCTTTTCAAAGAAACAGCTTTTAATTTCATTTATCATTTTTATTGTTAAGTCTCTATTCCACTTATTTCTTCTCGAATTTTTATTATTTCCTCCCTTTTATTAACTTTCCCTTTTGTTTTTTCTTCTTTTTCTAGTTTCTTTAGGTGTAAAGTTAAGCTGTTTATTTGTGATTTTTCTGGTTTCTTGAGGTAGGCGTGTATCACTATGCTCTTCCCTCTTAGAACTGCTTTTGCTACATCCCATAGATTTTGGAATTTTGTTTTTCTGTTTTCATTGTCTTAAGGTATTTTTTGATTTCCTCATTGACCTATTGTTTGTTTAGTAGCATGTTGTTTCTATGTGTTTGTATATTTTGTATTTTTTTTTTGTAGTTAATTTCTAGTTTTATACTTTTGTGATCAGAAAAAATACTTGATATACTTTCAATCTTTCTAAGTTTATTGAGCCTTATTTTGTGGCCTAATATGTGATCTACCCTGAAGAATGTTTCATGTACATGTGAAAAAAATGTGTATCCTGCCATTTTTGGTTGGAATGTTCTTTATATATCTATAATAGTCCAATGTGTCATTAAATGCCATTGTTGCCTTATTGATTTTCTTTCTGAATGACCTAATCATTACTGTAAGTGGGGTATTAAAGTCCTCTATTATTATTGCATTACTGTAAATTTCTTTTTTTTATATTTGATAATATTTGCTTCTTATATTAAGGTACTTCAATGTTGGGTGCAGAAATATTTACAAGTGTTATATCCTCTTGTTGAATCAGTCCCTTTATCATTATGTAATGCCCTTCTTTTTCTCTTGTTACAGCTTTTTTTAAAGTCTATTTTGTAGATATAAGTATTGCTACCCCAGCTTTCTTTTCATTTTCGCTTGCATGGAATATCTTTTTTCATACCTTCATTTTTAGGCTGTGTGGTCTTTAGATCTGAGTTTCTTGTAGGGAGCATATAGATGAGCCTTGTATTTTTATGTATGCAGCCATTCTGTGTCTTTCAGTTGGAGCAATTAGTCCATTTACATTTAAAATAACTATTGATAGGTATTTACTTATTGCCATTTTGTTAATTGTTCTCAAGTTGTTTTTGTAGTTATTCTATGTTTCTTGCTTCTTCTCTTTTTCTCTTCCCTTGTGATTTGATGACTTTCTTTAGTACTGTTTTTATTTCTTCCTCTTGATTTTTTGTGTATCTCTCATAGATTTTTGATTTTTGGTTACCATGAGGTTCATATATAACAATCCATGTATATATCAGTTTATTTCAAGTTGATGGTCGCTTAAGTTTGAGCACATTTTAAAAGCAATATATTTTCACTTCCCTATGTTTTATGTTTCGAACATCACATTTTACATCTTTTTGTGTTTTTGTACTGCTTAAGTAGTTATTTTGGATACACATGAACTTACTTTTGTCTTTTATTGCTCATACTAGCTTTCTAGGTGGTTGATCCACTACCTTTACTATATGTTTGCCCTTACTAGTGAGATACTTTCTTTCATGATTTACTTATTTCTAGTTATGGCCTTTTCTTTTCCATTTTAATAAGACCTTTTAACATTTATTCTGTTTTTTTTTTTTTTTTTTGTGATGAACTCCTTTAGCTTTTGCTTATCTGGGAAACTCTTTGATAAACTTTCTGGGTAGAGAGTTCTTGGTTGTACTTTTTTTTATTTTCATTTCAGCATTTTAAAGTTCTGGCCTGTAAACTTTCTGCTGAAAAATCCAGTGATAGTCTTATAGGGGTTCCCTTGTATGTAACTAGTTGTTTTTCTCTTGCTGCTTAAGAGTCTCTCTTTATCTTTAAATTTTTACATTTTAATCATAATGTGTCTTATTGTGAGCCTCTTTGGGTTCACCTTGTTTGGGACTCTGTGCTTCTTGGACTTGGATGCCTATTTCCTTCTCCAGGTTAGGAAAGTTTTCAGCCATTACTTCTTCAGGTAATTTTTCTGTCTCTTTCTCCCTCTTCTTCTTCTTCTGGGACTCCTATAATGTGAATATAGTATGCTTGATGTTTTTCCATCAAATTATTCTAACTTTTTCAGTTCTTTTTAAAATTTTTTGTTCCATTTGGGTGATCTCCATTACCCTGTCTTCCAAGTCACTCATCCATTTTTCTGCATCATCTATTCTGCTGTTGCTTCCATCTGTGTATTTTTTGCTTTGGCTATTGAATTCTTCAGCTCTGATTAGTTCATTTTGTATTTTCTATCTCTTTGTTGAAGTTCTAATCTAGAGATTGTAATATACATGACTAACTGAATACAATATAATAGCTTAGAGTTTGTGACTTATAAATGGATGTGAATTTGAGGGACCACAAGGAAGATTGTAATTGGTTGAACGGTGGTCCTTCAAATGATATGTCCTCATTGCTGGAACCTGTGAATTTTACATTATTTGGAAATGAATTTCCACAAATATAATTATATTAAGGATCTTGAGATGAGGATAACATCCTGAATTATCCAGGTGGGCCCTAAATCCAATACATGTATCTATATATGAGTGAGTTACAGGGGTATTTCATTATAGTTGGGAGCCATTTTAAACAACAAAATCACCAAGAAAAGACACAATACTGTGAGAAAAAAAAGTAAAAAATTGACCTTAAAAAAGACACTTGTTTATAATATGAGAACTCAACAGGAGGGCAGAGCTTTGCCCTGTTTTTCCTCAGCTGAAATCATACATTTCAAGCGTGTGAAGGTTGTCGCTTCACTGTGTAGGGCCACAAATGACCACAAGATACCATTAGAATTAATTTTGAGGTTACAAATAAATGCTAGTGAATAGGTGCTTTTGCAAACACAGAATCCATGAAAAATGAAGATCAACGTATATTCCTTGAGCCTAGGCTAAATGCTTAAGGGAAAGCATGCAGTGATGTTTATGGCACTTTTATAGCACTTGTTTAGCAAACCATCCTACCAGATTTTTCAGGAGCCATTGAGATCATGCATTTGAATCTCCAGTACTAAGAAAGTATCTGTATATAATTTATCTGACAAACTCTGCATAATCCTCAATTTTGGCATTCCACTGATCCACAGCCCAGTAGTTCATGAGGAAATGCAGTCTGTTTGTCAAATAGATTATTGAAATGAAAGTTAATCAGTAATTCATATCCATTTAAAACAGAAAATCAACAAATCAAATAGTCCTGTGCTTTACATTTATAATATCATTAAATCTCTAAACATTTCTTTGACAGATTATATTTTTGTTTTGCCAAACATGAACTCAAACTCAGAATGGTTTGTCAACTTGCCCATAATTTCATAGCTAAATATGATGGAAAATTTGTAGTAAAACAAACTCGTATATGTCAAACTGCAAAGTTCATGACTCTTTGTGTCATCCTCTGCCATTTGCCACGGACTTTTATCAGTTTCTTTGATTCAACAATAAAATTCTTTTAAATGCCACTAATTGTAAGGTATTATGCTTCTTTCTGATATTACTTTCTGATATTTCTGCCAGTTTTGAGAAGCATAAGATAAAGCTTCTCAAAAGCTTGGTTTTCTGAACAGACTTCTCCGGGGAGACACCTTAAGGGAATTTGTCTTTTACTCAAAGGATAAAATATTAAATCAAGTGTGTGACAAAAGACAATAGAAGAGTTTTAAAATAATTAATCATGGTGACTTCTTTATCTATGCACTGAGATCCACTTGAATACCATTTTTCAATTAGTTAAATATAAATAATTACTTTGCACATACCCTTAGTCTCCTTCTCTTTTTACCCTTTATATATATATATATATTTTGTTTCAATTAGAAATTATTCCCTTCCATGTATATAAATTCATGGTTTTTTTTAAATTTAGGTATTATTCTTCATTTACAATAAAAATAATACTCTTTCTAGATAATTTGAAATAGTTTCAAACCTACAGAAAATTTTCAAACACAACACAAAAGATTTTTTTTCCTGTGACATTTGAAAGTAAGTTGCCAAATCTGATACTCTATAAACAACAACATTCTTGTATAAAGCCACAATACAACCAATCAAAATCAGGAAGTCATCATTGATATTTTACTGTCATTTATCCTCAAGCTTTTTTCAGATGTCACCAACTGTCCCAAAGTGTCCTTTATAGTAAAATTATTCAGTTTAGAATCACTTGTTGAATTTAGATTCTGTATCTCTTTAGACTCTTTGAATGTGGAGCAGGTCCTCAGTCTTTCATTGACTTTCATGACACTTTTGGGGCTTATAGGCTGGTAATTTAAAAAAATGTCCCTGGAGTTTGGGCTTTCTAATGTTTTCTCTTGATTAGATTCCACAGAATAATTACAGAAGTGATATCTTCTCCACTTACTGCATCTTCTTAGGTTGTATTCTATACCAATTTGTGCCATTATGGTGATGTTAATTTTGATAATACAATCACAGTGGTATCAGTAAATTTTCTCCACTGTAAAGTTAATCTCTTTTCCCTGGTATTCAATAAGTTTTCTGTAGGGAGGAACCTAAATACCTCTAATATGCTGTTTCTTATTGAATTTTCAAATAGTTAATTTAAAAATTGATACTCATATGGGCTAAAGCTTTTCTGTTTAGTTCAGTATGTTAGAATCTTTTACTATCATTATTGATTTGGGTGCTAAATTGTCTTAGATTTAGGCAGTGGAACCCTTCAATCTGGCTTCTCTGACCTAATTTCACATGCAGTTATTCTTTAAACACTTCCTTCTTTTGTGAACAAGTTATTCCAGTTTCATATGAAAAAAGTTGTTGAACCAGCCTTGGGATCAGCTATTTCTCTGAGGAATGCTGGTTCCTTTTGGTGGAAAATGGTATTTAGAAATTGAGATATGAGTAATAGACATAGTCATTGTCATTGGGGTGTCAGTTGTTCCGGGCCTTTTCACTGGAAAGAACTAGAGAATATTTATTACAGAGTTATAGTAAAGGTTAACTAATGTGATAATATATGCTAAGTGTGTAGCCTGGAGTCTGTCATATTTTCATATCTTTGTTATTTTTTTTCTGCCTTAATGTACTGGCATGTGGCCTTTACTTGGTTCATTCTTTTTCTGTTTCTTCATTACCTTCACTGTTGTCAGTTTCTTTCTGCTCCTGCTCAGCTGGCTGGCATAGCTGGTGGACATGTGTATTTAAACCCTGTTCCAAATGAAAGTCCTGAAAGCTTATTGCTTATCAGTAAAGAGGTCAAGAATACAGAAGAAAAAGTCACAATTAAATGTTTACACAGGCCAGACTCCACCCCTGCCCAAATAAATAAGGTGTTAAGTAAGGTAAATAGGCCATTTGAAAGTCTCAAAAATGGAAATACAGCATTCTCAGCTAAATAGGTCAATTGCCAGTCACCTCCAGCAAATTCTGGCTATGTAATAATACTTTCCCAGTACTGCCATATTTGCTTCTCAATTTTCAAAAGATTTTGGAAATTAAATGAAGTCTACCAATTTTAAATTTGGTAACTAGTTATTTATTTGACTTATTTAAACATTTTACAGTCAAAAAATATACATGTCTGTATAGCACTAATTTAAAGCTTTTTATTTAAATAAAGCCAAGAAATATTTATAACTGAGTAGGTGAAAGTTACCAGAAAAATGGCTGCTGTTTTTGCTCCTTTTTTCTTACAAGCCACTTTGTGTCAACTACAATATACACAAAACATTCGCATGTTCCTACTTGAGTGATGTTGTTCAGACTTACTATGTGCAAGGGAAAATGCTAGACAATGCAGTGGGTAGATAGATAAAAATGCTGCATATTCACTCCTCAAGATGTTATAACATTGTAAGTGGAAGGACAAGTATAAAAAAATAAGAAAAAAGAAAGAAAAACAGCCCTTAAACTAAACTAAAATATATGCAGTGATACAACAGAGAATTATGGGATTTCAAATTAGAGAGAAGAGATTAAATTGAACAGATTAAGCTAAAAAGAAAAGGCAATGTTTCAGGAATTTAGTAATTAAGCTGATTTCTTAACATTTAGTAAAATGGAGACTGAGAAGCAGAGTTCAGTATTGGCAAACACGTTGAGTGGGGAGGTGGAGAATTTAAGGAAGATTTGTAAGGCAAAGCTATTTGTGATGGGTCTGGAAGTATATACAATAACATGAAGATCATGATAGTCAAATTTATTTTAATATGATACAATGGGTACCAAGTGGTACAGCACTAAAGAAGTGGAAATAAATGTAAAAAGAAGAGGATAGTGAGAGAGATTATTTACAAGTAAAATTGTGATTTTGTTTGAATGGGGATTTGGGAGAGTTAAAGAAAATTTTCCCAAATTTTCTATTCTAAGTGATAAGGAGAATATCTTTAATATAACAAGGGTGGGTAAAAGAAGTTGATTTATGAGGAGCAAGATGGTTAATTCATATTTTAATTACATTTGAAATGTAGGTGTAAGTAATTAGTTCATTTATTCTTCAGAAAATTATTGAATAATAACGATGTGCAAAGTGCTGGATCTTGGCAGTGGATGTAGAGGAGCAAATAAGGAAAGGTCTTGTCCAAAGAAATTTCAGTGAGGTAAATACTATACTAGAGGTAGGCATAGGATGCAGTTGGAGCACAGAGAATGGGCAGGTACATTACAGGAAGAGGGGAGGTCTGGGAGAGCTCTCTGGGGGAGCCAAGTTTTAGAGTTCTAACATATGAGTCTGAATTGAAAGTGTGGTGTGCTAAGCCCAGGTCTTTGCTTTTACTTTAAAGCCTATTCAAAAATCACTGAAGTAGGTCAATCTGACAGTGAAAAAATCAGATTTACATCTTTGGAAGATATCTGTGGTTACACTATAAATAATTGATTGTGGGTACAGATAATCATTGCTAACTCCAGATGCAAATGCTAATATTATAAAGTAGAATATCTTTTTCTTACTGTGTACATACTAGTTATTATCATTCATTCAATAAACATATATAAATACATGGTTATTAGTTGTGACACTGTGATGAATTGAACATATATGTGGTAGAAAATAATAAAGGAGTTGAAATAATGGATGTATTATGGGGAATGAGTATATTCTAGAAAGTAGAAGTAGCATGTGCAAAGATCCTGAGGCTCATGATATTTATATTATTGAAGTATTGTTTTTCTGCAGATAAGGCCACTTTCCTTATTTAAGTGGACCTTAGAAGGTGACATAGCTTACTTATAGACCTTCAAGGGCTGCTACCTTTGGAGCAGCAACCATCCTCTCTTTCCTTTATCCTTTTCCCTCTCCAACCCACAGTTTAAAAAAATAAGCCATTTTCCCCCCAAAATTCTCAGTTTCCTGACAGCCCCCAAATAAAAGAACACAAGTCATTTTCACATTTAAGCAGAGGCATTTAATCTTTTTCCTCAAATCTTTTTGCTGATGGAATAATTTCTAGAGACTCACCAAAAAGAAGAAAAAACAGAAACACACATATGCAAACACTAATTATGCAAACAATTTCTAGGGATTGATTTAAACCTCGAGAATCTCAAGTGACGTATTAAAACACTAATATTAAGAGTTCTATCACTAATAACTAAGAGGAAATAATATCAAGGTAGCAGGTTTTCATTATTCCAAAAGTTGATGTATTTTCAACATAACTTACATATTTTCTTTTAATGAGTTTCTATTTTTAAATCAAAGACTTAAAATCTAGGAGGGAAGAGGTATAATTACATACAAATGTTTCATGTAAGTATTTCATTGAAATTCCTCCAGCTAACTTTATATTGAAGATGAAACAGCCTTAGGAAATTCTAGAATATAAAGTTATACGAGATTTCCAGTACGGTATAATTGTGAAATAAAATATTTCTTACATTTTTGCTATTTACATATTCACTAATAGTTCATTCATATAAGAATTAAATGATATGAAAGATATAGTTCACATATAAAACACTTTGAAATGCCATTAAAATTTTGTTTAGGTATGTGGTCAAATAGCACATTATAAAATGAGAATAGTTGTGGTGTAATCAAATAAGTCGATATAATAAGATCTGTTACCAAGTGGTTTCTATAATTTTCTATTATTCTCCTGATGTATAAAAGAAATATTAAAATAAATCATGTAACTAAGCATTAAGTTAGTGTTAAGGATTGAATGGTGTTCCTCCAAAATTCGTATGTTCAAGCCCTAACCAGAGTAAGTCAGATGCAAAATGTGACTATTTGCAAATAGGGTCTTTAAAGCTGTAATTAAATTAAAATGAGGGCATTGGGGTGGGCCCTGACCCAATCTGACTGGTGTCCTTACAATAAGAGGAGATTAATACATGCAGATACCAGAGGTGTGTGTGTACTGAGGAAAGACCATGTGAACACACAGAGAAAATGTGGTCATCTGAAAGCCAAGGAGAGAAGGTTCAAGACTGTGGTGTAGGAAGAGCCTGAATTTACTTCCCCTCATGGATACAACAAATACACTCCTACATATGGATCAGTTCCCTCTGAAAGGAACCTGGGAACTGCTCCAGCAGTTGCAGCATTCTGCTTCTGGACTAAAGTCAGTGCACATGCACAGACAAGCTGCACAAGACTGTATATATCGCATACTTTAAAAGCTGCTGCTTGAGTGTGTGGTATTTAATCAGCCTGAAACTAGGTGCTCAATGAGATTTCCCTCTTTGGAACACTGACAGGCCTCAGCATGCCCTCAACAGCAGGAGCATATCAAGAATTAATTAGGTGGCACCTGACATAGAGCTGGGGTGGGTAAATGTCCTGAGTCCCACCCTTTCTGTGCAGTAGAGGGCCACAACTGGGTCAGCAAGTGCCCTGAGCCTCACCATCCCCACAAAGTAGCTGACCCATAACTGGGTCTAGTGAGTGTCCTGAGCTCTGCCCACCCTGCACAAAGGCCAAGCCACAACCTTGCCAGGCAATTGTCCCAAACCCTGCCTTCCCCACATAGCAGCCATAGCCATATCACAGCCAGCAGATGCATGCAGCCCACATGAGTGATGCCCACAAAGTGCCTGGTTCTGATGGCAAGGGTAGATCAGATTTGTGGTTACTAGAGGCAGGGAGTGGGGGAGGGGAAATAGGATGAAGGCAGTCAAAAAGTACAAACTTCCAGCTATAAGATGAGTAAGTACTAGGGATGTAATGTGCAACATGACTAACATAACTAACCCTGCTATATGTTATATATGAAAGACACTTATAAAGCAAGTATGAAGTATAAAGAACAAAGTAGTAAAATTAATTAAAAATGTAATAATTAGTCAAGGGATAAATAAAATAAAAAGTTGTAAAATGTGTCATCAAAAACAAAATGTGTGTGGGGGCAGTGAGCAACAATATAATGCTTTGGAATGTGTTCAAAGTTAAGTTACTATTAACTTAAAAAGAATGTTATATACCTAGGATGTAACATGCGATCTCAGGGTAACCACAAAGAAAAAACTTATAGTAAATACATAAAAGGAAATGAGATAGGAACCTACACGTAAAATAGATAAATCAGTCAAACCACAAGAGTTGTTATGAGAGTAAATTTAATAGTTCTCATCACAAGGAAAAATATTTTTTCTTTTTCTTTTATAGCTATGTGAGGTGATGGATGTTTACTAAACTTATTGTGGTAATCATTTCATGATGTATGTAAGCCAAAACATGATGCTGTACTCCTTAAACTTATACAGTGCTGCATGTCAATCATTTCTCAAAACTGGAAGGGAAAAAAAAAAAAACACACAAAAGTAAAAAATCTCAACAGAAAATGCAAATAAAGTAATAAAGGTAGAGGCTTTCTTACTTATAAAGCAAGTACAGAGCATAAGAGGGCAGACAGCAGAAGCAAGATGAACTATAATCCTGCAGCCTGTGGAACAAAAACCACGTTCACAGAAAGAGAGACAAGATGAAAAGGCAGAGGACTACGTACCAGATGAAGGAACAAGATAAAACCCCAGAAAAACAACTAAATTAAATGGAGATAGGCAATCTTCCAGAAAAATAATTCAGGATAATGATAGTGAAGATGATCCAGGACCTCAGAAAAAGAATGGAGGCAAAGATCGAGAAGATGCAAGAAATGTTTAACAAAGATGTAGAAGAATTAAAGAACAAACAAACAGATGAACAATACAATAACTGAAATGAAAACTACACTAGAAGGAATCAACAGCAGAATAACTGAGGCAGAAGAACAGATAAGTGACATGGAAGACAGAATGGTGGAATTCACTACTGTGGAACAGAATAAACAAAAAAGAATGAAAAGAAATGAAGACAGCCTAAGAGACCTCTGGGACAACATTAAACGCAACAACATTCACATTATAGGGGTCCCAGAAGGACAAGAGAGAAAGGACCTGAGAAAATATTTGAAGAGATTATAGTAGAAAACTTCCCTAACATGGGAAGGGAAGTGGCCACCCAAGTCCAGAAAGGGCAGAGAGTCCCATACAGGATAAACCCAAGGAGAAACATGCCGAGACACATAGTAATCAAACTGGCAAAAATTAAATAAACAGAAAAAATATTAAAAGCAGCAAGGGAAAAGCAACAATTAACATACAAGGAACTCCCATAAGGTTAACAGCTGATTTCTCAGCAGAAACTCTACAAGCCAGAAGTGAGTGGCATGATATACTTAAAGTGATGAAAGGGAAGAACCTACAACCAAGATTACTCTACCCGGCAAGGATCTCTCAAGACTGAACCAGGAAGAAATAGAAAATATGAACAGACCAATCACAAGTAATGAAATTGAAACTGTGAATAAAAATCTTCCAACAAACAAAAGTCCGGGACCAGATGGCTTCACAGGTGAATTCTATCAAACATTTAGAGAAGAGCTAACACCCATCCTTCTCAAACTCTTCCAAAAAATTGCAGAGGAAGGAACACTCCCAAACTCATTCTATGAGGCCACCATCACCCTGATACCAAAACCAAAGATACTACAAAAAAAGAAAATTACAGACCAATATCACTGATGAATATAGATGCAAAAATCCTCAACAAAATACTAGCAAACAGAATCCAACAACACATTAAAAGGATCATACACCACGATCAAGTGGGATTTATCCCAGAGATGCAAGGATTCTTCAATATACGCAAAGCAATCAATATGATACACCATATTAACAAACAGAAGAATAAAAACCATATGATCATCTCAATAGACACAGAAAAAGCTTTTGACAAAATTCAACACCCATTTATGATAAAAACTCTCCAGAAAGTGGGCACAGAGAGGACCTACTTCAACATAATAAAGGCCATATATGATAAACCCACAGCAAACATCATTCTCAATGGTGAAAAACTGAAACCATTTCCTCTAAGATCAGGAACAAGACAAGGATGTCCACTCTCATCACTATTATTCAGCAGAGTTTTAGAAGTCCTAGACACAGCAGTCAGAGAAGAAAAAGAAATAAAATGAATACAAACTGGAAAAGAAGAAGTAAAACTGTCACTGTTTGCAGATGACATGATATTATACATGGGGAATCCTAAAGAAGCCACCAGAAAACTACTAGAGCTAATCAATGAATTTGATAAAGTTTCAGGATACAAAATTAATGCACAGAACTCTCTTGCATTCCTATACACTAATGATGAAAAATCAGAAAGAGAAATTAAGGAAACACTCCCATTTACCGTTGCAACAAAAAGAATAAAATACCTAGGAATATGGGGCTTCCCTGGTGGTGCAGTGGTTGAGAATCTGCCTGCCAATGCAGAGGACATGGGTTCGAGCCCTGGTCTGGGAAGATCCCACATGCTGCAGAGCAGCTGGGCCCGTGAGCCACAATTACTGAGCCTGCACGTCTGGAGCCTGTGCTCCGCAACAAGAGAGGCCGCGATAGTGAGAGGCCCATGCACCGCGATGTGAAAAGTGGCCCCCGCTTGCCACAACTCGAGAAAGCCCTCACACAGAAACGAAGACCCAACACAGCCATAAATAAATAAATAAATAAATAAATAAATAAATAAAAATTAAAAAAAAAAAACCAAAAACCTAGGAATAAACCTACCTAAGGAGACAAAAGACCTGTATGCAGAAAACAATAAGACACTGATGAAAGAAATTAAAGATGATACCAACAGATGGAGAGATATACCATGTTTTTAGATTGGAAAAATCAATATTGTGAAAATGACTATATTACACAAAGCAATCTACAGATTCAATGCAATCCCTATCAAATTACCAATGGCATTTTTTACAGAAGTAGAACAAGAAATCTTAAAATTTGTATGGAGACACAAAAGACCCTGAATAGTCAAAGCAGTCTTGAGGGAAGAAAAGGGAGCTGTAGGAATCAGACTCCCTGACTTCAGACTATATTACAAAGCTACAGTAATCAAGAATATATGGTACTGGCACAAAAACAGAAATATATATCAATGGAACAGGATAGAAAGCCCAGAGATAAACCCACACACCTGTGGTCAACTAATCTATGACAAAGGAGGCAAGGATATACAATGGAGAAAAGACAGCCTCTTCAGTAAGTGGTGCTGGGAAAACTGGACAGCTACATTTAAATGAATGAAATTAGAACACTCCCTAACACCATACACAATAATAAACTCAAAATGGATTAGAGACCTAAATGTAAGACCGGGCACTATAAAACTCTTAGAGGAAAACATAGGAAGAACACTCTGTGACATAAATCACAGCAAGACATTTTTTGATCCACCTCCTAGAGTAATGGAAATAAAAACAAAAATAAACAAGTGGGATCTAATGAAACTTGAAAGCTTCTGCACAGCAAAGGAAACCATAAACAAGACGAAAAGACAACCCTCAGAATGGGAGAAAATATTTGCAAAAGAATCATCAGACAAAGGGTTAATCTCCAAAATATATAAACAGCTCATGCAGCTCAGTATTAAAAAAACAAACAACCCAATCCAAAAATGGACAGAAAACCTAAATAGACATTCTCCGAAGAAGACATACAGATGGCCAAGAGGCACATGAAAAGCTGCTCAGCATGACTAATTATTAGAGAAATGCAAATCAAAACTACAATGAGGTATCACCTCACACCAGTTAGAATGGGCATCATCAGAAAATCTACAAACCACAAATGCTGGAGAGGGTGTGCAGAAAAGGGAACCCTCTTGCACTGTTGGTGGGAATGTAAATTGATACAGCCACTATGGAGAACAGTATGGAGGTTCCTTAAAGAAGTAAAAATAGAATTATCATATGACCCAGCAATCCCACTACTGGGCATATATGCAGAGAAAACCATAATCCAAAAAGACACATGTGCCCCAATGTTCATTGCAGCACTATTTACAATAGCCAGGTCATGGAAGCAACCTAAATGCCCATCGACAGATGAATGGATAAAGCAGTATATACAATGGATTATTACTCAGCCATAAAAAGGAAAGAAAGTGTGTCATTTGTAGAGACGTGGATGCATGTAGAGACTGTCATACAGAATGAAGTAAGTCAAAGAGTAAAACAAATATAGTATATTAGTGTATATATGTGGAACCGAGAAAATGTACAGATGAACCGGTTTGCAGAGCAGAAATTGAGACACAGAAGTAGAGAAAAAACGGATGGACACCAAGGGGGGAAAGCAGCGGGGGGTGGGGGTGGTGGTGGGATGAATTGGGAGATTGAGATTGACATGTATACACTGATGTGTATAAAATGGATGACTAATAAGAAAATAAGTAAATAAATATATAAATATTAAAAAAAAAGTACGAAGGCTAAAGACCAAAGTAGTAAAATTAATTAAAAATGTAATAATTAGTCAAGGGATAAATAAAATAAAAAGATGCAAAATGTGTCATCAAAAACATAAAATGTGTGTGGGGGCAGTGAGCAACAATATAATATTTTGGAATGTCTTTAAAATTGTTACTGTTAACTTAAAATGAATGTTATATACATGGGATGTTACATGTGATCTCATGGTAACCACAAAGAAAAAACTTATAGTAAATACATAAAAGAAAACGAGATAGGTACCTAAATATAAAATTAGAGAAATCAGTCGAACCACAAGAGAAAAAGAGAAAAAAAAATGAATAGGGAAGAAATATAAATGCAGCCAGAAAACACTTAACAAAATGGAAATAAGTATATACCTATCAATAATTACTTTAAATATAAATCAACTAATCTCTCCAATCAAAAGACATAGGATGGCTGAATGGATTAAAAAACAAGATACTTCTGTATGTGACTCTCTATAAGAGACTCACTTTAAATGTAAGCAGACACACAGACTAAAAGATAAGGCATGGAAAAACATATTCCATGCAAATGGAAACCAAAAAAAACAGGTATATCTATACATATATCAGACAAAATGGACTTTAAAACAAAGACTGAAATGAGAATCAGAGAATAGGTGTTACATAATGATAAAGGGTCAATAAAACAAGGGTACATAACATTTGTAAACATATATGCACCCAACATAGGAGTAACCTAAGTATATAAAGCAAATATTAACAAAAATAAAGGGAGAAATAGACATCAATACAATAATAGTAGGGGACTTTAATACTCTATTTTCATCAATGGGGTATTTCACTGAGACAGAAAATCAATAAGGAAATACTGGCCTTAAGTTAGACTTATTAGATATGTCCAGAATATTATATCCCAAAACTGAAGAATACACATTATTTTCAAGTGCATGTGGAAATTTGGTCAAGATATATCACACGTAAGGCCACAAAACAAGGCTGAATGCACTTAAGAAGACTTAAATCATATCAAGCATCTTTTCTGACCACAGTGGTATGAAACTAGAAATAAAGTACAAGAAGAAAGCTGGAAAGAAACACAAATGTGTTTAGACTAAACAACATGCTACTTAACACCCAGTAGGTCAATGAAGAAATCAAAGAGGAAATAAAAAAATACCTTGAGACAAATGAAAATGGAAACACAAAGTTCCAAAATATATGGTATACAGCAAAAACAGTTCTAAGAGGGGAGTTCATAGTGATACAGGCCTACTTCAGGAAACAAGAAAAATGTCAAATAAATAATCTAGTTTAACATTTAACAGAACTAGAAACAGAAGAGAAAACAAAGCCCAAAGTTAGTAGAAGGAAGGAAATGATAAAGATCAAGATGAAAACAAATGAAATAGAGACCAAAAAAAACCCTCACACAATAGAAAAGATCAGTGAAACAAAGGGATAGTTCTCTGAATAGTTTAAAAAATTTTTTGAAAAATCTTTAGCCAAGACTCATCAGAAAAAAAGAGAGAGAGAGAGAGAGAGGACCCAAATAAATAAAATCAAAAATGAAAGAAAAGTTTCAAGCAACACCAGAGAAACACAAAGGATCGTAAGAGATTACTAGGAAAAATTGTATGCCAACAAATTAGAAGACCTAGAAGAAATGGATAAACTCCTAGAAACAGTCTCCCAAGGGTAAATCAGGAAGAAGTAGAAAATCTTAACAGACCAATCAATCACTAATGAAATTTAATCTATAATCAAGAACTCCCCACAAAACAAAAGTCTAGGACCAAATGGCTTCATTGGTGAATTCTACCAAACATTTAAAGATGAGTTAATACCTGTTCTTCTCAAACTACTCATAATAGTAAAGCAGAGGGGATGCTTTCAAACTCATCTAGGAGGCCACCATTACCCTGATACCAAAACCAGCCAAAGACCCTGCAAAAAAGAATATCACAGGCCAATATCCCTGATAAACATAAACGCAAAAACCTCAAGAAAACATTAGAAAACTGAATTCAGCAATACTTTAAAAGGCTCATACACCATAATCAGGTGGGATTTATTTGAGACACAAAGATGATTTATCATCTGCAAATCAATCAACATGATATACCACATTAACAAAACAAAAGATAAAAATTATATGATCATCTCGATAGAAGCAGAAAAAGCTTTTAACAAAATTCAACATCAATTTTTGATTAAAACTCTCAGTAAAGTGGGTATAGAAGAAGTGTACCTCAACATAATAAAGGCCATATATGACAAACCCACAGCTAACATAATACTCAGCTGTGAAAATCTGAAAGCTATTTTTCTAAGATCAGGAAGAAGACAAAGATGCCCATTCTCACCACTTTTATTTGAGATAGTATTGGAAGTCTGAACCATAGCAATTATACAAGAAGGAGAGATAAATGGCATCCAAATTGAAAAGGAAGTAGTAAAACTGTCAATATTTGCAGATATGAAAATTCTAAAGATGCCACCAAAAACCTATTTGAACTAGTAAATGAATTCAGTAATATTCAGGATATAAAATTAATATACAGAAACTTGTATACATTAATCATGAACTATGAGAAAGAGAAATGAAGAAAATACTCCCATTTATAATTTCATCAAAAAGAATAAAATACCTAGGAATAAATTTAAGGAGGTGAAAACCCTGTACTTTAAAACTATAAGATATTGGTGAAAGAAATTGAAGATGGTACAAATACATGGAAAGGTATACCATGCTCATGGATTGGAAGAATTAATATTGTTAAAATATCCATACCACCCAAAGCAATCTACAGATTCAGTGCAATCCCTATCAAAATATCAATGGCATTTTTCACAGGACGAGAACAAATCATCCTAAAATTTGCATGGAACCTCAAAAGACCCTGAATAACCAAAGCAATCTTAAGAAAGAAGAACCAACCTGGATTTCAAACTGATTTCAAACTCTACTACAAAGGTACAGTAATCAAAACAGTATGGTGATAACAAAAAAAAGTTTCATTTCAAAGAGCTCAGAAATGAACCCACACTTAAATGGTCAATTAATCTACAAAGGAGTCAATACACAATGGGAAAAAGTCTGTTCAGTAAATGTTGGTGGGAAAACTGGACAGCTGCATGCAAAAGAATCAATCTGGAACACTTTCTCACACCATATACAAAAATAACCTCAAAATGGATTAAAGATTTAAATGTAAGACCTGAAACCATAAAACTCCTAGAAGAATGCATAGGCAGTAGTATCTTTAACATCAGTCTTAACAGTATTTAAAAAAAAAAAAGTCTCTTCAAGCAAAAATAAACAAATAGGATGACATCAAACTAAAAAGCTTTTGCACACTGAAGGAAGCCAGTAACAAAACAAAAAGACAATCTACCAAATGGGAGAAGACTTTTGCAAATGATATCTCAAATAAGGGGTTGACATCCAAAATTTATAAATAACTCATACAATTTAAAATCAAAAAGGCAAATAACCCACTTAAGAAATGGGTAGAAGATCTAAACATTTTCCCAGAGGAGATATACACATGACCAACATGCACATAAAAAGATGCTCAACTTCATTAATCATCAGGGAAAGGCAAATCAAAACCACAATGAGATATCACCTCACACCAGTCAGAATGTCTATTATCAGAAAGAAAACAAATGTCAGGTGTTGGAGATGATGTGGAGAAAAGGGAACTCTCATGCACTGTTGGTGGAATTGTAAATTGGTACAGCCAATATGGAAAACAGTATGTAGGTTCCTCAAAAAACTAAAAATAGAACTACCCTACAATCCAGCAATTCAACTTCTGAGTATTTATCCAAAGGAAACAAAAACACTAATTTGAAACAGTATATGTATCCCTATGTTTATTGCAGAACTATTACAATAACCAAGTATGGAAGCATCCTACATGATAGATGATAGATGAATGATGATAAAGTGGTATATACATATACAATAGAATATTAGCCATGAAAAAGAATGAAATCTTGCCATTTGTGACAGCGTAAGTGGACCTTGAGGATATTATTCTAAGTGAAATATGTCAGACAGAGAAAGACAAATACCATATGATTTCACTTATATGTGGAATCTAAAAAACAGAACAAATGAACAAACAAAACAAAACAGACTCATAGATAAAGAGAACAAACTGGTGGTTGCCAGAGGAAGGGATGGGGTTATGGGTGAAGTAGGTGAAGGGGAATAAGAGGTACAAACCTTTAGTTATAAAATAAATAAAAAGTCGTGCATGTAATATACAGCATAAAGAATATAGTCAATAATATTATAATAACTGTGTATGGTGATGGATGGTAACTAGATTAACATGGTCATCATTTCATGACATATAAAATATTGTCATTTGTACACTTGAAACTAATATAATATTGTATGTCAATTATAATTCAATAAAAAATAAAAATTAAGAAATCCAAGGAGATAGATCTCAGAAGAAACCAAACACCAAACCTACTGCAACATTGATCTTGGACCTCTAGGTTCTAGAACTATGAGAAAATAAATTTCTGTTTTTTAACATATCTTGTCTGTGGTGCTTTCTTAGGGTAGTTGCAACAAAGTAATACTGTTTATAAAAGGATTTTTTCCTATAAATTAGATGAACAAAAAACATGTTTCCTAGAGAGTGCATAACATTTTCACTAAAAAATAAAAAATAATTTGAGAGGCCATATACAGTTTTTAGAATTTCATGTTTCAGCTTATTTCTGGAATAGTAGCTCCTTTAGTACTTTTACTGTGTTATAGTTAAATAGTTAAGTAAGTTATCTTTCAAAACGATTTCAAGCAAAATAATATTAAAGTACAAACATGAAATGAAACGCATGAACGGAAGATTACTATTCTATGTCAATAAACTTTATGAATAAAATATTATTCTATGATACATTATTTTGCAAATGTCAGACTTTGATTAAATATGTAGCTCACTTAGCAAATTATGAAAATGAGCAAAGTCCAGTAGATAACTTGACCCTCATAATTGGTAATGTTGACTTTGTCAACAATCTAGAATATGCATGAGGTAATTCTCTGAAATATGTAATGTGAGCAATAAAATATGTAAAATCAAGAGCTAACATATATAGCTTAGTCAGTAAAACTTGGCAAGCATAATAATTAAACAATTTACTGAAACAGCAAAATATGCAAAAAAGAGCAAGGGAATCTTATTTATTAAACTGTAGTATTGAATCATCAATAGATAGTTTCATATGATTTGAGTTGAAAAACAATCTGTTATAATGATCTATGCTGCTCCATCAGCAAATTATGTACCTCAATCATTGAGCTATATGAAAAATTAATTGGCTAACTATAGGATTTTATGATTGCAACAAAGGAAATTCATTGAGATACTGAAGAGTTTATGTGCATAATTTAAAAATCTTAAATGGTATTTTAGAGGTTTTTGCAGCTTGCTTGTATTAAATTCCCTTCAGACCCCCCCCCCCCACTGCTACATACTTTTTAGCCAGTGTTGACTGACAGATTATTATGGGCTACAAAGTTAAATGCTTAAATACAAATGAGTAATAATAATGAAATGCTTTGAGTATTTCACTTATGATTATGACCTAGTAATGAGTGCCAGACTATCTCTTCCACTTTACGTAACTGTAAAACTGGACAGAAAACATGAAGCAACTGTTTTCAGAAACTGGAGTGTAGGGAATGTAAGATTTTTCTCTGTAAGATTTTTAGTCCTGACAGAATGTAAATTTATGCAGTGAGCCCCATGATATCTCTAACTCTATGGATAGGAACAGTTCCTAACCACAGAGTAGTAAACTAAGGACTAAGAAGAGCAAAATGGGTTCACTGAGCTGAAGAAGCAGAAATTACAGTTCAAGTCAGTTGGACTTGAGCACAGGAGAAACGGTGATTGTGCAAAGAGGAGACCTCAAATTCTGTGTGTGGTTTATTATGAGAAATTGGGTGAGGACTTTGTTATATATTTGCAGGGTGAGACTGCAGGAATCCTATAACAATAAATGTGAGAGTTAAAAGGTAGGAAGAAATACTAGGGATCAATTAGTCTTTGGGGACATTGAGGTTCTGACAAGCAAGAGTCGAGAGACCATGTTAACTCCTCATATACATTCCTGCGTATATTTGATATGCTAGAAAGGCTGAATCCTAGGAGTAAGGTCCATGCCAGAAAATAAGACCTAATCTATGCCACCCTAAAAAAAGCCTAAAACAAACCCTAACAAGACTTACAGGTATTTTAAGTTGAGCACTGACTCAATAATTAAAATGAAAAATATTACTAACTGGGCTTCAGAGAAATTTGAATATGACAGAAGAAAAGTTCGGTGAACTTGAAGACAGATAAATGAATGATCAATTCTCCAGTGAGAAATTTGAAGTATTTATACTGTGTATGGATGTGAAGGGTAGCTGGTAATAAGAGTTAGATTGCTGGAAAATTGCAGGCACTTTGAGATCAGATTAGAAGATTCACTCTGTTGAGTGTGGGAGAGTGTTGGAAGTAGAGGCTGAAGAAATTTGCTCACAAAATGCTTAGGAGACTCAAAAAAATGAAGTAGAGATGGTGAAATCAGTGTGAAGGACAAAATCTGTTGTGTGAAGCAAATGCAACAGAGCTTCCCAATTCATTGAATTTTGAATTGGGATAGAAGAGAGTTTGATAAGTAGGAATCCAGGAAGTGATGACCCAAATTTCTTAGATTGCTTAACTGGATATATGGAAAAATGATTCATTAATTAGTTTAACACATATTGTTTTAATACCTACCATGTATCAGGCATTGTTTGTGGTGTTGGAGATACAGCAGTAAACAATATAGTCAGAAATACCTGCCTTCATGGAGATTTTACATTATAGAAAAGACAGACAATAAAAAAAAAATATGAATTATCTGAAAATGCTCACTTTTTGATGTGCGAACTGAAACTCTGCCAACTATCAGGCTAAGAAAAAAGTAAAAATATAATCTTATGCCCTAAGTAAATTCTCTGAAATATAATTTAGAAGTAATTAACATACACTTACATTTATTTTAGTCACTATGAGTATACCTTTGGAGATTGAATATTAGAAAGGAAAAGCAGCAAATTTAGCAACATCTAGTAAACATTGTAGCAATTCTACTTGGAGAAATGAACTCTGGAAGACAACCATGTGTACAAAAGATTACAGTTTACAATTTTGAAAAAGTGAAGAGCTTAAATGTCTAAAAATAAATGACTGATTTAAAAACACATCAGTACAATTACACTAGTAGTTCCTAAGACTGTTCATCAAAATCAGTTGAGGAGCTTGATAAAGCTACATATTTTCCTACTTCACCCAAACTAAATAAGTCAGCATTTCTGATGGTGAATCCTAACTCTCTCAATATATATTTGTTGACATACAGTTGATTAAAAATATTACATTAGCTTCAAGTGTACAACATAGTGATTCAATAATTTTATAGATTAACTCCATTTAAAGTTATTATAAAATATTGTCTATATTCTGTGTGCTGTACAATATATCCTTGTAGCTTATTTATTTTATACATAGTAGTTTATATCTCTTAATCCCCTACCCTTATCCTTCCCCCTCCCCCTTCCCCTTCCCTCTCCTTGCTGTTAACCACTAGTTTATTCTCTGTATCTGTGAATCTGTTTCTGTTTTGTTATATTCATTGCTTTGTTTTATTTTTTAGATTCCACATATAAGTGGGCATCAAAAAGTTTGCAGAGGAATAATTAGTGACATATATGATACCTAATATATAATACACTGTTAAGCAAAAGAGTAATACCAAAGAGTATGTGCATTATAATATAGTTTTATTACCTACAACACACACACACACACACACACACACACACACACACTGAAGCACATACACAGTTTCACAGAGTAGTTTTATAACACTAAGTAGAGCAACACATTTAAATAATAATTATAATGATTGTAAATTATGATATAATGACTAATATTTAAGAATTTGCAGTTAAAAGCCTATGTCAAGATATTCAGATGCTTCTGTTTTTCTTTTTTTAATTTAAAAAACTTATTGAGAGAAAGAGGTTGCCTTCCTTAATTGCCTTCCTAAGAAAGCTATATTTTGGAATTGAAGACAGCTTCAGGAACACACATCCTAAAAATAAAAGACTGCACCATAATTTCATTGCCTTGAAAGATAACACTTTTGGAATAATGTGTTGGTAATGCTTACTACGTGCAGTCTAGTGGCATAGCTAGATAAATGACTCTAGAGATGAAGATTCAAATCCCTGCTTTAGTTAACTAGCAGAATGACTACAAGTTTCTTAAACTCTGTTGTTTCTTTCACCCTTAAAGCTATTTACCTGTTCAGAAAGACCTCCTGTATAAAAAGTCATTAAGACTCAAAATAAGAAAGTTTAATAGGAGACAGAAGAGAGAATTCAGATAGAGGATGCCAGTGAAATACAAAATAACCTTCAAACTTCCTGATCAGCAATTAGTCAACTGAAAATGACTTTTACTTATGCTTTGAAATATGACTGTAACATTCTGGAAGCAATTTCTTATAAACTATATAAACCTTGCTTTATCACACATACTTGGTAAATTTAGTATTCCTATTATTATTTTGAACAACATAATTAGCCTACAAAAAATGAGTAGAATATAATTTCAAAAAATTAGCATAAAACAAAATTCCCATATTGGGAAAATAATAATGAACATAATTATACTTGAGGTGAGTAAAACTCACTTCAGGGTGCTGCAGTGCCTTGGGTTGTTGTTACGAGTCTTTGTTCTTCCTGTGTGAGTATTTCACCAATACAGGGAGATGAGGATGACTAGCACCAATTCTATGACATACTCAGAAAATACATTATATAATAGATTTTGTTGTTTAGTTTTATTCGTATTTGTTTTGTTTATAGGTTTATTATTATTGGGATATGATATAAACAATTTTCTTATATATAGAAAATACGTTAATTTTCTACCCAAGGATATAGGTAATGATGGATTCTCATTATAAGTTGAAAAATATTGACCTATTTACTTTATGGAGTGAAAAATAAAACAAAACACCCAGTGGGCTCATTTTCTCTGAAAAATTATTAGAGCTGTAAGAAAATTCCCTGATTTACTTCTGTCAGGGCTCTTGTATAGAATCAACAACAAGGGTGGACCACTTGTGTGCTTTGTGAATCCAAAATTTTAAGATTTTTTTACAAGATATTCGGGCATATTACCAATGTCTATTCAACAGTTAGTACTAAATAAATGATATTGCCACTCTTTCCTGAGGCAAGAGTCAAATGAATTGAGAAGCAGAAAAAACAGAGATTGAATCTAAATTTGCAATTTTGATTGTTTGACCTCAGGTAAACTTATTTAACTTTTCTAGATATCACTCCACACCTCTGAAACAAGCAAATAAACAGAAAACCCAACGTGAAACTAAATGCAGGGTAGAAGGTACTTGGGTTGCAGCTTTGTGATTAATGGGTGATAATGCAAGAATCCCAGGAGATGGTTTGACTCAGAATTAGCTTAAGAAAAGCTCTGTCTTCTTATTTCTTGGAAGCACAGTGGTGTAGTAGAAGGAGAACTTCCAATTTCACTTCTAAATTCTGTATGACCTTGTGAGAAGTCACATAACTTCTCTGAGCTTTTATCCTCTGATATTAAAATGAAGAAGAAATACTCAAGCTTTGAGATCTTAGATGTATAATTTTGCTATTCTCAATTGCAATTTCCTTATGCCTAAAATGAAAATAGTTTTACTAAGATTGGTATATGTTTATGGGAATCAAAGTTAAAATTATGCATATATAATTATAATTTAAATTGTGCATAAACATATGTGTTTGAATATATTGTAATATATTTTGACTATATATTGCAATATTTAAGGCAATATTAAAAATATTTAAGGCAGTATTCAAACTATATAAGTACTTGATAGATTCTTTTTCTCCCCTATCCTTCTTGTTAATTTTGACTTCCACAGCTGATACCAATACCTTTTGGAGTAAGAAAGCTAGAGAATGTGATGACATATACATTTTTCATGTCAGGTTTTAGAAAAGAAAGTTATGTTGAATTTTAAGAAATGTCCAAAGTTTTTCAATCTCCTGGAATTTTAATAATATGTCACGAAGATATAAAAATTCTTCTACGTTCATTTTTATGCCTCAAAGCATAGCCTTAGATAACATTGAGATGGATGGATTTGATGTGGAAATACATTGATAAGAGTGGAGGATTCAAGGAATAAAGCTGGTTTAAAGTAATCTTTCTACACTTTTTTGATTGGAGTTCTGACTGCCAATGCTGAGATATTTCTGTTTAGAGCTGTGCTTTATATAGGGCTGTCAAATTCGAAGTGAGACATTCTTCTGCAAACCTTCCTTATTGATTAAATGAGTAATCATTTCACAAATAAATAGAAACATTAAACTTCCCTTTGTTACATAATAGCCAACCCAAAGAAATAATTTCACCCTGGCTTTCAGAATAAGCATAACCAACCATCACTCTGGTTAAGGTAGCTTTCATTACTCTTAATTTTCTTATTCCAAGCTCAGGACAACTCAGTTGCAGTTGTCAACCTTTAAAACAGAAGGGTAAGAAGTTTGGCCAGCAAAATCGAATTTATTCAGGAATAGCAGAGGAATTGCATTTTGCAAGAGACATGCAAACTGTGGCGAACCATAGGCAAGTCTGGAGAACAAAGGAGAGGAGCTTTCTTTTTATAGAGGAAGGAGGATGTTGGAAAGAACTGTTTTGAATCAAAGTTCATTGGAGGAGAGCAAGAATTCAGGGTTGTGGCAGCTTCTCACTGAGTTGTAGTTTCTCATTAGGTGGATTGTTGCTGGGCAAGGAGGAAATCTTCCTTCCTCCTGGGGTATGTAAAGAAAGCTTCTTCCTGCTGGAGGATGTAACGTAAGCTGCGAGTGGTGGTACACGCATGAGAGCTACCCCATGAGGGCTTCCTGACACCATTTGAATCAGGTTTTCCTATATTCATTTTCACATTTTTTTTTTTTGATTAAGATTTTTCCTCAAACGCATCACTGATCAAGAGTCAGGTTTTTCCTGTTTAGTAGATTTGTCCCTCAATGCCAGGAGGAACCTTTCCTTATTGTCACGTCTCATATCAGAGGGAAAGTGTACAGATTGGAAACCACTGAGGCCATATTTCAGTAACAAGGTAGGATAGGAGGGAGAACTCTCAGACATTTCTCATCTAAGGTCTATATCTTATCAAGTTCATAAGTGTTGGAGATCATCTAGAAGCGTTAAGCTAGCATCACCTTGTTGGGTACATTGTTTCTACAAGAATTTGATAGGCAGTAAATACAAAAGCTTAAAAACAGCATGTAAAGCAGAGTTAAAAGTAATATGAGAAATCAGTTTGTATGATGGTTCTAAACCAGAACTCTAGGCCTGAAGGTGGCCAACTAAACAAATGGATCATGGAGAGTTAAAAGATCATGGAGAGTTAGGTGAAATTTGTTGTAACCAGTGCATTTGTTCCCTCACCTTGTATACTTGAGTTTCTACTTTTCCAGAGACATTTGTCCATGTGCAACAGGTGGTATTTGCTATGGCATAAAAACCTCCTTGTTCAACAAGTAGGTAATCAAGGGCTATGTAATTATCCAAAGCTGTTTTATCCAGTGAGTCAAGCGATTGTTGTTGGGCTGCTATTGCTTTGGCATGGAATTGAATAGCTCTCCTAATGTTAGGGAGAGATTTCTGATCGTAAGTTCATTGGCACTTACTCTGACCCAAGGGAGAAAGGCTCTTCCTGTGGAAGCAAACCTGGCATCATGTATCTGTCTGGGTTGTTTCCATCTGAATTTGTGGCTTGGTACTGGAAAAGTGACAGCCGTGGAGGCCAGTGAAATTTTAAGGGTCTGTAGACCACAAAGGAAGTTTTATTCTGGTTACTCTTTCCTTGTGTCCCTTTATTTGCAAAGAGCCTGGACACAAATTTCCCCATGTTTGGGTGTTAACTAGAGTCAGGGAAATGGACTAGGGCGGTCTCTAGAATCACAGACAGATCAGAGTTTGTGCTGATAAATCCAGCAGTCTGAAAATTTACCTCCTTTAGCAATAACCTGGGAGATACAGATGTTGGTGTTTATCTTTCCAGGCCAATGCCAGAATAAAGGAAAGAAAGGGAAGAAGAATGTTTTTTTATTTAAAGTGTGAAGTCTTGATCCGGCAGTCTATATTGATGTCAGGTATTTCTCTTCCTCATCAACTTGATTCAGAGGTTTTCAGCATTTGTATAGAATTAAATGTCATCTTTGAGATGTGTATCCAAATTCAAGTCCCTGAAGTTTAGTGAGGAGGACTTAGTATAGTCCCTTCCAAGGAGATTCAAGGGAAGTTTTTTGTTCTTTACTGAGTCCAAATCTGAAGGGTGGAAAAAAATTGGAAACGGTAGTTTGGAGAGTCGTAGCCAGGCACCTGAGCAAACTATAATTCAGGATACAGTCCAGTTTACAAGTATGTAACAAAGCTTCAAAGACAGTCAACATATACCTGTAAAAATACAACATAAAGAAGGCTTAGTATTTCTCTTTATTTGACAATGCTTCCCATGTAATTTAACATGTCAAATAAACCAAATAAGTTTAATATCTCTTTTTTTATAAAAATATTTTGAGATGTTCAAGGGGCATTCTGAAAATTCTCAAAGTTTTTTTCAAAAGATTTTATTTAGGATTTGATTTTTGGGAAGTTTGTAAATTATATCAAAAGGTTTTGGATATTTGACTAAATTGAGTCACAGATTATTATGAAACAGTTCTTAATTATCTATTTAACCAAAGTGACAAAAAGATTTCAAAGGCAAACTTAGAAGATTACATAGTTATGAGCAAAAGACTCTGTTTTTCTAAGTAATCAAAGACCTAATATAGACAATAGGAAGCATGAGAAGTTATTTTGGTAAAATGCAGACCTTTGTTTTCTAGGCAGATACTTCAGGAGGTAAAGAAAAACCTTTCATAATCTCTATTCAGGAGCAGACCAATAGTGAAAGCAAACTTAGTCCTTTTAATAGAGTGAAAATCAGATTCTAATTGTACGAATTTACCTTTAATTGTAAAGTTTATTCACTCAGTTAATTTCATTCCAGTCTTAGCCAGCCCTGACCATGCATGCAATTCCTTTCCAAAGATTTCTTTTCCACAAACCTTCTACAGCTTTCTTCTTTACATTCATATTTTGTCCTATGGTTTTTTTCTCTTTCCCATTCTGAAATAACCAGCCTCTCTTAGGAAAAAAATCACTTTCTCTTTCCTCAACAAAATGCTTTTTGATTCCTCACACCTTCTTTTACTGAAAACACACATCTTACTTTTCTTGCACATGGATATATTTTTGTTATTATTCTAGTAGCTTTAATCACATATATTAGAAGTTTTTTAGCCCATAGAAACCTTTAATTTCCAGTGAAAGCTAAGAAGTAAGCAATCGTCAACTTTCTTTTATATTAACATTATGTAGCTTGGCAACTTTATGAATATTTTTGATAATTTCTAGAAAAATGCTTTTTTCTCATAGAAAATTCCTATCAGGTTCTGTTACTGAGTCCAAGCTCCTACTGCTTGCCACAGGCCAGGCCAGTAAATGATGAGACAGGTTGATGGGTCAAGGAATAGTGACTTTAGTTGGAAAGTCAGCAGACTGAGAGGATGGTGGACTAGTGTCCCAAAGTATCTTACCTGAGTTAGAATTCAGGTTTCTTTCGTATTAAAAGGGAAGGAAATGTGGTTGGTTGTTGCAGACTTCTTGGTGTTGGAATCCTTTGTTCTTGCAGCTGTCCTCGGAGGTCAGGTCACCATGTTCCTATAATCTTCCAGAAAGACAAACGTTATTCTCTGTTCTGAAACTTTTTTATCTCTATATTTATGGAAAATTGTATACCTTTAAAGGTCAGAGCCTTGAGATTTTGACTATCCTGTATATTTCAGGCTATAGGCAACATTTTTAACTTGTAGCAAAACCAGTAGAATACAAAGTTTAAAGTAAAAGAAATAGATCCAATATGGAGTCACATTTGTTCTTCCCTATTACAGTTCTGAATATTAGCTACCCTTTGGGCCAAATTTCTGGTTATAGAGCTATTAAATCCTTTCCAATATCTTGTCAGGTTTCAGCCAGGACAAACAGGAAATATTTCTGACAGTATTAAATAACTCCATGGACTCAAGAGTCATCCTCAAAGAGGGTAAAAAAGGTTATTACCATCCCAAGATCCAGAGTCACTACCAAAGATAGCCAAAAGAAGGAACCTGTATGTTCTAGGCAGGTAGAAAGTAAAGCCAAGCACTTAGGACACAAAATGAGACAATCAATAAAGCAATAGCTGTCCCTAGGAGAGAAAGAATCAATAACCAATGGGTCTGGAAATATTCTGAATATTTGTATGTACTACATCTTCTTTATCCATTCCCCCTTTGATGGACATTTAGGTTGCTTCCATGTCCTGGCTATTGTAAATAGTGCTGCAGTGAACATTGGGGTGCATGTATCTTTTTGAATTATGGTTTTCTCTGGGTATATGCCCAGGAGTGGGATTGCTGGATCATATGGTAATTCTATTTTTAGTTTTTTAATGAACTTCCTTACTGTTCTCTATAGTGGCTGTACCAATTTACATTCTCACTAACAGTGTAAGAGAGTCCCCTTTTCTCCACACCCTAGGTTGTTAAAGAACTTTTATAACACCAAAATAAAGTGCCCTAGTTCTCACTTTTCACCGTTTAGTGAAGAGAATAATTTGCTATGTGTATACTGTTGTAATTTGTAATTGCCTATTATTATTTATGTCTGCTTTAAAATATTCTCCTAAAATCTTCAACAGAGAAGCAAAATGAAAACAGTGAAAATGTTTTTAAAAATACTCTGTTTTAGAAGTTAAATGAGGGTGGTGGACTAGAGTCACAGAGGTCTACTAGTGTTGCTTAATGATGGGGATGAAACTGTCCTAGATACTGTAGAAAGGCCTATATAAACGCAAAGTAGTAGCTGCAGTGGCGATAGGAGAACAAAACTGAATATATCTTTAACTTTTTATTTTTGACTTCTCAGAACCTGGCTGATCTGACAATGTTACAGCATGCAATATCTGGCTCTCCTTAGCCCTACTGACATCAACACCCCCTGTGTATTTAGGCTTATAGGGCACACAGTTAATAGAAGGTGTGCCACTCTACTCTGCTGTTAATACTGAGATCTTCAGAGACAGTATGGCCACCTTTTAACCCTGATCTGTTTGCTTTTTATTTCTTTAAAAGTATGTAAATATTTGGAAGGAAAAATGGGATTGATGTCACCGTTGCTCCAGCCTGTTAAATGCAGGGACTGTTATGACTTCAATGCTGCAAACTGCTGAAGATACAGTTGAGACAGAGAGGTGTAGCTCTGCTATTAATTAATGGAAAAAGGAAATCTCTAGAAGAATGATCTCAAAATCCCAAGACAATTTGAAAAATATTTAACCTCTTAGATATTAAAAATATTTTTTTCTGATTTTCTGTGAGATGACAGCAGTAACATGCATTTCATGAGTATATTTATGAGTATAACCAAATTCATTGGTATTTATTTTCACAGTTATTAAAATATGACACAAATAAAAATTTTCCAATTATTAGTATTTATGCTCTGAAATTGTGTTCATAATTATCTAGTTGATGTAGCATGGTACTATCATCCCTTTAATTGCCTGGCTTATTACAACGATTGGCCTCTTTTTTTATCCAGCTCATTCATACTCCTGTTTAAAAACTATTACCTTTCTAATGAAGAAATGACCCTTGATTCTTGTTGCAATAACTGAAGTGGTCGTTAAAAGGGTATTGGGGTCATAGCTAATATTAAAAATGTTTATTTATAATACTGAATATAAAGGACTAAATTGTTTATCTTTGGCTATGCAAGTACCACCATGTTCTCCAAACTTGAAAACTGCCAATCACAGAGCAATCCACATCCATTTTATTCTCTGAAATAAATCTAATTTTGCATAGAAGGTAGAGATTAAAATCATACCAACTAGAAGGTAGAGATTAAAATCATACCAAAGGGAGGAATATAGTTCTCAAATAATTAGTTCTGCTTCTTTGGTTCCATCTGGGCTGATTTTGCTTATTACTGGCTTCACCAAGCACAGAGATGTGCTGGTTGCTGAGCAAACCTGAGACCACAGATATGTCAAGATGACACAATTAAATAGGGTTATTTATTACCTTGCAAAAATAAGGTCAACAGACATTTCCACATGTCAATCACAATTACATGTTTTATAACCTCTGACTTTAGCATGTCAGGTAGTGAGTGAGTAAGGTCTCCAAGGATGTTCTACAAGTGAATGTGAGTGTGAGGAGTGGGCATGTGGTTTTCAGATTAGTTCTTGCTTCTTGACTCATAGGGGGTCTTTCAACACACTCTAAGACTCTCAATTGTTAGCTTTTTTTTTATTGGAGTAAAATTGCTTTACAACGCTGTGTTAGTTTCTTCTGTATGATGAAGTGAATCAGCTATATGTATACCTATATCCCCTTGCTCTTGGACCTCCCTCCCACCCCACCCCCCATCCCACCCATCTAGGTCATCACGGAGTACCGAGCTGCGCTCCCTGTGCTACACAGCAGGTTTCCAGTAGCTGTCTGTTTTACACATGGTAGTGTATTTAGTTGACTTTTTATTTTTGACAACTGCTTACACGAAACTTCAAGGCAAAAGAACACCATACTCTTCCCCATTACAATCAGTGTAGGAAGGAGGCTTTCAGGATATCCAGTGCCTCTTTTCCCCCAGTGTGGCTAAAAATTGCTTAGATGATTATAGTGTGTGTCAACAAAACCCAGAGAAACTTATTCTCACCAAAACTATTGTTTGAACCTTACTCATTTTGAAGCTGTCCTGAAAAAAGCAGCATGTAACCCATAGAAAGTGTAGGCAAAGCCGGTAGCATGGTAAATCATAGACCAAGATGTCCACTGAAAAAGGAAAGAATGACAATAAAATGTGAAGGAATGAGGCTGTCACAGAAGCTCATGATAGTAGTAGATTTTAATTGACATTTTTATTTCAGTATCTTGTAACTATATGTTCGAAATGCTGAAATTCATCTCCCAGGGGTTAGGCTACAGATGAGTTTGTCATGGAAATGCCTCTTGCAGCTTTCCTCATATTCATGGAGTTGGCATATTTGAATTTTTCTTTTCTTCTTTGCTGTATATTTGACAGGAATTCAGGCAAGTATCTTTCTTAAAAATAGGCCCACCTTGATGGTCCAAGTTTCTCAGGTTAAAAAGCCTGAAATCATCTGAAACATATTTGTCCTTTACCTTCTATAGTCACCAAAGATGGTTATTCTAATTTTGCTAAACTGGCTTCCACTTTTCTAGACATCCTCTCTACTACCACGCTCTATTCACATTGTCATTTCTTACTTATCTTTCCTGCAGTTAATCTTATAAATGTATTTTTGTCCATAATTGTGAAAATAAAAATGAATTTCATAGTATACTGTGAATCATGTTGATATCATAGAGTCATTAATGTGTCTCACATATTTGAACTACTTAACCCATAGAATATGGTACAAATTTGTGTGAAAGTATGTTTTACCATTGTGTTAGATATTGTTGGAGGTTTTAGACAACCTAGGACAATGGCTACTGATACTTCAGGGCATTTTAAAATTTACCAAATTAGAGATTGTTGCTATTTCACAGCCATTGACCTTTCAGTGTCCATTTGAAAAAAAAATGATAAAGATAATCTGATTTCAGCAATACAGTTTAAATACATTTGCATTTTATTATATTCATTTGGAAAAAAATAAGCTGTGCAAAGACATACTATTTGTTCTGTGAGTAGTTGGTGCACATATACATATGGATTCCTGGACTTGCATTACAATAGCTTTCACCCTACTGTATGATTCTGTGCCTCAGCAATAATGAAAATAGCTAACTTTTTAAAATTTGCAGCTCAAGTCACCTCTCTCTCTTTCTCACACACACACACACACACACACACACACATACACACAAAACAAACACACACACACAATTTTTCACACCCTAATCTTTGCTTGGACATTGCCACTTGTGCTTCTGGTCTCAGCTTCAGATCAGTTTCTGCAGGTCTTTCAGTTTCTGTAGGAATTCTTTTCTCCATGACTGGACTTTGCACCTCCCCTAGGCAATGTTAAGGCAAACTGTGGTTTTATGTTTTCTACAGTAAAGGTGAGCAGCCCAATTCAAGTCTTTATCAACACAATTGTATTAAGTGTTCGTAATATGTATTAAGTAAAGCAATGAGTGAATGAACTCTCTTCCCTGGTACCTCTCTCCGTAGGTTCTGAGCCACTGCTTTAACATGAACAAGCGTACATCCAGCATAAAATTCATAAAAGTTACCTTTTCCTATTACCCAAATTTACATACTAGTTATAAAAATAATTTTAGACATCCTTCATCTTTGAGGATGTTCTTTATGTTTCCAGTATGTTCTTTTAACATATTGTTTTCTTTTTGTGTAGTAGCTTATTTTTCTTAGTGAAAACTGACAGTAGAGCACACTTTCTTACTCAGTTTTTCAACAGTAGTAATAAGATGTTTGCTAAGTTATTCATGCTTGAGGATGTATCATGTGGTCATGGAGATTAATTAAGTTAACTGTTTTATAAGCACCATATGTTCACCCACTGAGCCTAAAATCCAGAAATTAGCACTTTAGAGTTCACATTATATACTGTACTTATATCGGTATGAGAGGAGAGTGCATTCACTTATTCATCTAGCTGTTAGACTACATCTAAGCATGAAAACTCTAATCTAGGGAAATCAGACAGAATAATGAATTTTCATTCATTTTTTTTTGTTTATTTAATTTTTTACATACTTCACAGATTGAAGTTAATGTTGAAGTGGTCCATTAATTTCCTTTATCTTCTTTAATATTTTCTTGGAAGGAAAAATGAAACAGAAACACTTACACAAAGTGTATAATATAAGGCTCATTTCCTTAAGTTTTAGGATATCAGTTTTAATGTATCACCAAAGCAACTCTTTTTTGAATGTATTGTTTCATGGTTGTTGTTCAAAGGGTAGTAGTCATGCTAGGGAAATAGCCATAATTTCACATGTGCAAATTAATGATTTTCTAAATGACAGCTTCAGAAAAACGTTTATGTATTTATTATAGCATATATCTCATATGTTAAAAGCTTCTTTCAAGATAATTTTAAATTTAATTTTCATTAAATTAAATGAAATCTTGATATTGAGCACATTACTACATAATTAAAATCAAATAGGTCTATGGAGAAAATTGAAACACCTTATTAAACTTCTCTCCTTGCTCTGATTGAACTACTTCAAAGGATATAATTAAGTTAAAAAAGAAGTTTAAGCTTGCCATATTTACTATATCTTTATACTAATATTACATTCAGAGAGATTTTTAAAAAGTAATGGAACTAAATTTTAGTTTATTTATTTATTACTTTCCTTACTCTGTGTTCATGTTTCTGAAATGTTTTCAAAAGGTATTGATTTGAAAAAGATTATCTCAGTGGCAAAACAAGCCAACAGTTTTTTTTTTGGTCAGAAATACAAGATAATTCCTTCCTGTAAGCCACAAAATTGTATGATATTCAAGCTGTACTCTAAAGTTATTTGGTATATGAAGTGTCGATTCGGATTATTGTACAACAATATTGAAAAATATTTTCTTTTGTACAAGGTTAATTTAATAATCATCATCAATGAGCACTCATTTTCTCAAGAGAGAGAGAGAAAACTTATATCTCTATAAAAATCCTTTATTTTTAAAAGCAATGAATAAAATCTCACCTAAATTTTAACTCGAGTTATAACTTGTTACTTTCTTTATTACTTACTCCCATTCTTGAAAACTTGTTTTGAAGATTCATTTGAATGTCTCATTATAAACAGCAAAATTTTTTAAGATGAAAGAGTTAAAAATATTGAAATAAGTGTTAAAATGTTAAGATTTAGTAATTTTTAAAAAGCTCAAGTATTCAATTTCAACTTTATTTTAATAAGGTACTAATTATAATTTTAAAAAATATAACACCAGGGGCATTTTCTTTCCCATGCTTTGACCTAACCTGGCTACCAGGTTTGCAAGTAAATTAATTTGATGGCAGAAATTGCATAGAATACTTAAGCAAAAAGTACTTTGTAATGGGAGAGGCTGACTGTGTAACTATAGCATTTGTCTCAAGCGGTTTGATAAAATTCAGATCAGAATTTCTGCTGTTCAGACCCAGACTCCTGAATTTTAATAAGCTCCCTGCTATAAATGAAAAGATTTTAATAAATCTTTGAATGCTTCTAACCTCACTTTCTTGCAGCTTCATCTGCCAACTCAACTCAAACTGTGATTCAATAATGGTAGATATTGTAGCAAAACTAATTTTCCTTTTTCTATTCATACTTTCCTGGAAGATATCTCTTGTCCTTACTTTCAGTGGAGTAGGCAAACAAATTAATAGGGAAGGTTTAATTACCATTAACATTAAGTACCATTTTATAAATTTTAATTTTAGCTAAGACATGAAATAGAAACTTTAAATTTATTCAAGTGATACACTATTGTGATTTTTTAAAGATACTTTAAAATTAAAAAGTATATCAGTTACTAAGAAAACCTGTATGTGTTTTTATACAAAACTGTTACTTTTATTATGAACATTTATAACATGAATTCTTTTTAGTCCTAATTCCCACATGGATAGACTCAAGCAAAGGAATCTTCCAGCCTTAAAGATAATACTGCCTCAGAAGACTTGATGAGTACTGCACGAATAGAGGGAAGTATTTATTCAGAATGAAAAAGTAAAATGAAGAAGTATAAGTTAAGACAAATTAAGATATATCTAATATTCAGTGGGGGTTATAGAAATATAAAAAATTGATCTCCATCCTTGGCAGTTTATAATCTATTTACTGAGGAGGCTGAGAAGATGTAAAAAACTTGAAAATTAGACTATAGAGTCTTTAAAAAAAGATTTTTGCTTTTGATGTGTAAGTTTATATAGAGGGAAATATTTACATAATGGCTTCTCAATCTGATATTTTTCAACAGAATCAATAGTGATTCTTTTATTATAAAGCAAAACAACACAACCCCCCAATAAAACAGAACAAAACGTACTGTAGTTATTCCATCAAAGATTCTGATTATAAAGTCTAGACACATGTTCCAGACACATATGAAAATTAAACAAATAAACAAGTACACTGCATATAATTATAATAAACAACCAGCGTTACAAGGCACAGTTATCAATACTGTGCTCATGTATGTATGCATTAATTACTTAAAATAAAACAGATATGAGGGGGACATGAAGAAAGATAGTAAGCTAAGATCATGACATTTAAGTTATGCCATTGAGTTAGATTTGAAAATAAATACACGACTTGGATTGGAAGAGAAGAGGGGTTGGGAATTTCAGAAAAAGCACATCATTGGAATAAAGGCTCAGATATAGACTGCCCCTGTGTGTAGAGAGGGCAGTAAGGAGAGTAGTAATTAATGAGAGGAAGTATGAAGGTATGAGTAAGATGGTTATTAAACTGAAGACAAACAGTATAGTTGTGGAACCTCTGTTTAAAATCATGAGAATCCCCCATTCCTACAGACAAAAATTCAGTAGTCCTTTAATATTGCATACAAGGTTTATCAACACCTCATTTCAGATTCATCTTCCAGTATCTTCATCTGTATCTTACTTGCCAGCTGTAGAGACCTTTTGAATTTCCTTGAACTCATCTGTAAGATAATTGTTTTTCACACCAACCACAGGCTCCTACCCATACCCACCCATCCCTGTTTCTCTAAATATTATCACTGTTGTGACTTTCCTGGACGGCCTCTCCTCATGCATGCAACTTCCCTCAGTCAGTTGGCACATTTTTACCTTGTACATATTTTTATTAGCATTTCCCCTCTCCCTACTGTATATCTAGTCTTGTCCCTATGGTGTCTTTTTCTTTATTCTTGTGAGTTATTTGGGGACTCTGTTTTTATATTCAGTGCATCCATCACAGATCAGCAGATCATAAGAGTATTCTCTCAGTGACTGTTTATCACTCGAAGACTATAATGGTATAAGACAATTAATTCACAGCTTAAGTATAAAGCACATGTGACAGCAAATTGGCTATTGACAGTTCCCTATATATAGGCCACTATACCTTTCAGTATACGAATGTCACACCTCAGGTTTGTAGATTATCAGAGAAGAAATCAGGGCATGAACCAAAGGCAATTATCTGCAAAGTAGCCATCTGCAGGGTCTGAAAATAATATCCAACAGATATGCCTTGTATTGGAAAATGACTAAGGGCCACAGTCGAGCTCATGGAGGAGGTTTGTTTGGAGTATATGACAGTAATCTTCAGTAGGAAGTGGACAGGGGGAAACAACCAAGATACACATGCTGTGTCATAGTAACAGTAAAGTTACTCTTGTACCCTGAAACATGTTTGAATTCCTCATGAGACCTGCTAAGACGTTTGTTTATTTTTTTTCTCATTCGACAGTGTAAACCTAGAATATTTCATCATCTATGTTAACCAGAGTAACTTGACCTCTTTCACCTTTACCTTGAAAGAACCAAGATGATATGAATAAATAATCAAATAGTGTAGAAGAGACAAAATCCTGTCTTCTGAGATCAGAAACCAGTTCTAAAATTTTTATAAGATTTTATAATCAAAATTAGCCTATTGGTGTAATACTGTCTTGTCCTGTAACAATAGTTTCAAGAAGAATTGCTTGGCTATTTCATTAATTTTCAAAACTATAAAATAATTATATAGAATGTTATCCATTAACTTCCTCTTCTCTCTTAAGATGAAACTGGGTATTAATTATATTAAGTCTAAAATATTTGCACATGTCCTCTTCAAGGGTTTGATCATTTAAGATCAAAGCCAAGAGTAAGTCTGAAACTCTGAAAGGAATGCAATTATTTTTTCACAGCTGTTTGCTATTTTGCCCCTGCAAGAACAATAATTCAGTAGAATTATTTTTGAAGCAACGAATGAGTTTAAATTGTGATTGAGGGCATGTGTTGGTAAGGCTGAGCTACTTATGTTAGCTAGTGAAACTAACCCCTGTCTTGGATGACAGAAGGCCCCTAAAGATTCTTAGGAATTTCTGTATCATGATTCTTTATTTGTTTGCCTTAGTCAAGGTTGTTATGAAAAGGAAAGAGTTCCTTGAATAAAACTATGAATAACACTTTGGTTAAATGACGGAATTTTATCAGAGGGCTAAGACATTGATTCAGATAGCCAACCATGTAATGTAGTGCTTTTGTCTACTTTGTTTTCTTAGTAAAGATTAATATTACTCTCTAGTTACACGTAACCAGGAAGTCAGATTTCAGGTTTGGGTCCTGAAGTTCTCTGTTTGCTTTGCCCTGTTTTACTCTATCTTCTGTTGCCTTGTCCTGCATGATTTCATCTTAATTTTTGTTTTAGCCCTCTTTGTGTTAATTAATGGACATTTCTCTCTGCCTTTGTTTCTTATGAGAAACAATGAAAATGTTATCTTTTACTTCAGAAACAAACATACAAAACAAAAGGGCAAACAAACAAGCAAAGAAAAAACTCAAACACACACTTGCTGCTTCTTGTTTCTGCTGGGCTTCCATTCTCTTACTTTCTATATCTCTTCATTGATGTTTTGCCAGCATCAAGAGGAGGCCAAATTGAAAAACGGTTGAAGTTCCTCACTTTATGAAGACTGCTCTGATTGCTTCTATATTGACTAATTCAAAGTTGGAAAGGAATTTGAATGGAACTCTGAGATTTTATTAAGGAAAAGAGAGCTTCTAGGAGTCATCCCCTCTGCAAGATTGATCCCTAATATTCAGTCCTCACTTATCTGTGCTATTTATTTTCAATCTTCCATTTGATCTAGAAGTGACTTTTGGATTAAGTAGTTAAAAGTAGAAGTGAAGGGCAAAGAGCTGCTGTGATACTTAGGACATAAAGTCTAGTCGCAGAGGAAAGAGTTGAGGTCTTCAAGAAAACTATGGCCAAGCTACAAAATTAAAAGTGTGTTTTGCTTTCTGTGTGCTCTGGGTCCTGCTCAAGCAGAATGCAGTGTTATTGTCACCAATATAGGTATATGTGTTGACACACGATCAACCCCATGGTTTTCAGTGTTCATTGAGCTCACCTTTAACAGATTTCTGACCTCTTTGGGATTTATAACCATTTGTAGAGAGGATTGGTGTGAAAGATACCTTTTTGCAGAAGAGTTATATCATTTTTCTCATATATAATTTTGTAAAATTTTCCTATTACACATTATTGCACCTAGGTTCTAACTCAAGTAGGAAACCTCATAGTCCTAGTCTTTTCCTTTGTTCTATAATTCTTTTATCTACTATGTTCCCGACACTGTCCTGCATGTATTCTTTTGTAGAACATCCAATAAAGGATAAAATAAAATTAGAATATCAAGGCAAGATTGGGAAGATCTTCCTAAAATCTTACTAGCTCATTGCAGTACTATAAAATGTTCTTGGTAGCACCAAGAAAGAAGATGCCAATCCCTATCTTCTAGGATTTGAAAGAAAATCAAGCTTTCAACTGATAATCTAAGGCTGACTTTTGCCTCACAGACTTGACTTATGAATAACATACATAATACATTTCCCGCCATTCACTCTGGAAACCTCTACTGAACTTTGTACTTTTTGAACTCTGTACTTCATCTATGGAAAAATTAGTTCTTGTGATAGATTCCTTGCTTCAGCAGACTTGCTGTGATACCATATACTGTTTCTCTTAGGGGAAATTCTTTCATAAACACATGGCCTAAACTGTGCTTATGACACAACCTTTCATCCTGAGGAGCTGCTTGAGCATCTGCAAGGAGCTCTAGGTGTGTGGCCAGCAGGATTATCCACAGGTAACAGGATGCTGAATTAACTCTTTGGTGTCTCAAGGTCTACAATGAAGTAGCAGATATCAACACTGAACATGAAGCTGACATTTTCATGCGGATTTAAGAGAAAATGTTTTCAGAACCTCTAGCCAGCTCAAAGATATAAAAAAGGGGTAATTGGATTAGGGAGGAAATTTCTTTGCACAGAGTGATTGTTATGCTCTGAGTCTCAGAGTGATGGGGATGATGCTTTCTTCTCACCTCACCCTAATGAGGGACTAGCCAATGGGACTACTTGGTAAACATTGACCTACTTACTGCACTTGGGAAAGACGAAAAACTTCTGCCAGACAAAAGTAAAAAAGCTGAAGCAGACTGTGGATCAGAGGTTGATTCCAGCTGGGGACTTTATAGTCTGCTCTGGTGGCACAGCCAGGGAGGGCAGGTGCATCCTGTGAGGTCTGCTCTATCAGGTTGCTAGGGCAAGGCATAAGCAACTGTTTACATGGGCCAGATCTGAATCCGAAATAAGAGAGCTAGTGAGGGACTTGGGGTTGTCTTGGCTTCTATTTTCTAGAACCCAGAGGGACAAGGAGTCCTCAGTTGAAAGAGCCTAGGTATAACTTGCTGGACACACAGGAGGTAAAGAAGGAGTTATGAGTGTCCACTCAGGATGGAGATGCAATCTTCCTGGTCAGAAAGTTTGGGAGAGAGGTACCCATCAGATACAACTCAGGAGAAATTGTAGCTTTAATCATCTGCAGGCACAGAGATGGCCAAGGTACTCAGCCAAGAAAGGACCCACCTAACTCCTCCTCCTTCTGAGTTGGAGTTCAGAGTCAGCAAAATGACAACACAAAACCATTGAAGGAAAAGTGAAAAAGGAGGGGGTAGAAAAAATGACCATTTCTCTTTTCTAGACAAAAAATAACTTGAAATAGGTGCAAACTAGGGGAGGGGAAAAGATTTATCTCTAAGTCAAGTTCTGAGTTTCATTTATATCTGACATTGTCTATTCTAATTGCAAAATTGAAATTATTTGAAATTTAAGTTACCATAGGACCAGTTATTATCAATAATGGAGGAAAAGCCGCTGGTATGCTAGAATTTTCATCCAGGGGCAGGTGAAAATTATCCACACCGAATAAATTTTAGGAAGCTTCAGTGAGGGTAATGGGGACACAAAAATAAAACTGTGTTTTGTTTACTTCGTAAGTTGTGGCTGTTCTGTGCGTAATTGGGCTGTACATATTTTGCTTTACTGGAATTTTTTTTTTAACTTCCTCTTCCTGGTGTTGGGATTAAGGGGATATATTGATATCATGTTAGATAAATTGGGTAGAAATTTTACAATGCATTCTCAAAACATTTATTGGTCCTTAAAACTTACTAAGAAATCACTATTTTAGGTAACTTACAACTTCTATATCGCTACTGGTTCTCCAGTTTTCTACCTTTTTGTTGTTCACTTTATATCTTACAGAGCTTTGTGGTTTACACATGTTACAATCCTTAACTTATTTGACACTCAAAATGATCCTTTATCGTAGCAGGGCAAACATTGTTTTACCTATTTTAGAGAAAGGGAAACCAATATACAGAAATAAAATCATTGCTCAAGCTTACTTTGCTAATAAGTGGCAAGACCAAGATTCCAACTCAGTCTTCCAGTTACGTGTTCCACAAAACCAGCTCCCATGTTTCAGTGCCCATGTCCTCTCCTGTTTGTAAGATGAAAATCCATAATAGCTAAAACAATTTCTCAGCATTTAAAAAAAATTATTAGCACCTTTAATTAATTTTAATTAATTAATTTTTTTATTTTTTATTTTTTGGCTGTGTTGGGTCTTCGTTTCTGTGTGAGGGCTTCCTCTAGTTGCGGCAAGCGGGGGCCACTCTTCATCGTGGTGCGCGGGCCTCTCACTATCGTGGCCTCTCTTGTTGCGGAGCACAGGCTCCAGACGCACAGGCTCAGTAGTTGTGGCTCACGGGTCCAGCTGCTCCGCGGCATGTGGGATCTTCCCAGACCAGGGCCCGAACCTGTGTCCCCTGCATTGGCAGGCAGATTCTCAACCACTGCGCCACCAGGGAAGCCCCTCAGCGTTTTTATGAGAGACACTTTACTGCTTTTTATTATCTCTTGTTCTTAAAAATAACCCTATGAGGTAGAGAAAACTATTTCCATTTTGCAGATGAGAAAACTGAGGTTTTCATAAATGTAGAGATTTAACCAAGATCATATACTAGGCAGTGTCACTGAGGGGTTTTGAAGCCCAGGCAATCTAACTTCAGAGCCTGAAAAATTAACCACTGCATTCTCCATGTTTTTGAACTGAGAACTTCATAATAAGTTCATGGGTCTTCACACATATCAGAATTTTATGTGTTAGAAATCTAAAGTGTTAATAATTCTAAGCAAACCGCTATGACTAAACTATCACTTTTCTTAGAGAGATGTAAAGAAAATTGGGCCTGAACTCAATATATTTAGTTTTCATGTCTGCTTTGTTTTTGGATAATTGTGGTATTAACCAAGTTGTGTAATTTCTCAGTATCTTTTTTCTTATATGTCTATCATATAGAAACTATATTTAAATTCATTATGCGACTAGAAAGTATTATATACTTAGGCTTACATAGTAATAGTGAATTAATTACTAAAGAAAAAAAAGCATAAATTTATATGCTATTTTTGTCCATTTGGACTACTCTAACAGAAATAATGATAGAATGAGTGGCTTATAAGTGAGAAAAATTTTTATTTCTCACAGTTCTGGAGGCTGGAAAATCCAAGATGAAGGCACCAGCAGATTCTATATTGGGTGAGGGCCTGTTTCTTGATTCATAGATGGCCATCATCTTACTGTGACCTCACATGGTGGAAGGGGCAGGGGAGCTTTCTGGGGTCCCTTATATAAGGCCACTAATTCCATTCATAAGGGTACCTTCCGAAGGCCCCAACTCCAAATTCCATAACATTGGGGATTAGGTTTCAACATATAAATTTGGGGATAACACAAAAATTCAGTCTGTGGCATATGCCACTAAAATGCTGTAAGTTTCAGAATTAATAATGTGGTAGATATTTACTTCTCATCTTTTATCAGCTGATATTCAGCTGGCATTTGGTCAGTCTCTGTGCTGTACCATTTGTTAAATATGTTCTATGTATACGTGCCTCTAATAATCTCAAATCAGAGTTGCAGGCATACGAAAAGCAGTAGTATATTAGCACATGGCACCTGAAAAAAGGATCTTACTGTCCAATCAAATTGCCAGAATAAATGCCATTTTTTAATTTTATTTTTTTATTTTTTTTCATTTTTGAAAGTATGTTTTTATTTACAAAAGCAACACACAGTCATTGTGTCCTTGTATTATAACATATAAGGAAATAAAAAGAAAAAAATAATTAGAGGTAAAATTTTGGTATACATTTTTCCAACTATTATAGATATATATGTTTGTATTTTGAAGTATAAATTGGATCATAATTTACCTAAAATTGCATAACCTGCTCTTTTAACACTTAACAATATGTTGGAAACCTTATAAGTCATTGCATAGTCTACTCCAGTGCCATTTTGAAAAACCACATAGTAGTCCATTGTGCATATAATTTACTGTACCAGTCCTCTCTTGTTGGATATTAAGGTTATTTCAGTTCTTTTGCTACATTCAGTTCTTTTGCAATAGCTATTCTTGTAGCTAAATATTTGTTCACACTCACAATTCTTTCTTTTATTCATTTATTTTCCAAATACATATTGAGTGCTGAGTCCATGGAATCAAAAATGAATAAGAAACCATCCTGATCCTCAAAGTTCATACAGTTTAGGGCAGGGAACAGACAAGTAAATAGACCTAAACTTACAGGGTGAGTGGTAGACTGTAATTCTCTGATTCCCTAGAATATTGTATTGTTTAGATTTTAACTTAAAATGTATATCCTCAATACTTGGTAAAATATCATGATGATTTCTTTAGGTTAATTTTTAGAAGTGAAGTTGTGATTCAGCGTTTTAAAGTTTTCAATCCATATTGCCCTGTTGCTCTTGAGAAAGGCTGCACCAGTTGTATTCCTGGTGATGGTGCAGCAGAGGCTGCCGACTGTCCTCTGACGCCCATTCTTCCCTTTCTCTCAGGGTGATAGATATCCCCAAGTTATAGCTGGGCACCCAGTTTTGCAGCTGCAGATTAATTTCCTAGCTTCCCTTGCAGCTAGGTATGGCTATATGACTTGTTCTGAATGCCATTTTTTAAATATATGTTTACCATTTAACAGCGAAACCTTTAACCAGTGGATTAAAATGTTGAACTGGAATAAAATATTGTGTATTGACATTCATTTAAATATACTAAATTTTATACATACAACATTTTCATAGATTAAACATTAACACTCTTAATCTATTATTTTTACACCAAATTCTGACTGTTATATTCCAGTTGATGAATGATTATTTTGAATCATCAAATGGTACTGCTGCCTGCTAGCTATCTTTGTACAGCAGCATTTGTGCAATTATTTGAATATTTTATTGCATTTTATGTTATTACTTATAAAATGAGGGGGAAATGGGAAAGTGATAAGAAACTTATATCTCATAAACTTAATTTCCTTGAGGCAAAGTTAGAAATTATTATCATGCTTCATGCAATGAATCTTAAGATTCATTACATTCATTGTTCTTAAGCTAGTTGGTGTTCCATTGTGAAAGAAAATAATAAAGTACATGGATAAAATAATAGAAAGATTTGAAAAATATGTTGTTTAAAAATCAGATTTATTTAGGGAATTTATAATATGAGTCTTCTAGACTTTTTAAGATACCATGAATTGTAAAGTGCACTATCATTTAAAAAGTATCTCACAAGGAATGTACACTGTTGAATTCAAAGTAAAAAAAATCTATTCAAGATGTACACTGATTTCAGAAATGGTGAAATGTACATTATTATTTTCAATAATAAGCATATTATTATTTTTAATACTGAAGAATGTTTTGTCTGTCTTTTTCATATTTTACTCTGATATACATTTAGAATGTATTATCTATAAAAGTTAAGAAACTAGATCCATTTTCTTATATATGAAAGCTCATTTAAAAGTGATTAGTGCTTAGTAACAACAGAAAGCATTGGTATAATGTATATTTATTTTTAAGTTTGTTTATAGATAATAATAACAAAGACATGATTTTTTGTAACATATTTTGACTCTCAGACCACATTTCTTGGTTCAGCTTAAATGGGGACAAAGATTAAGGGGCAAGAATTATTTTCTTTTCACATTCTTAGAGGTTTATATAGTAGGCCTCACTGAATGAAACTGTGTTCCTAAAAATAATTATTTAGCCATATTTTATATGTCAAGTTTATATATTTTGTGTTCCTACAAGAATCGAAACTTGTAGATAATCTATGGAACAACTGAGGCATATTTCTTTTCATTTGTTATTTTCTTCTTGTTTATACTAATAAGTTTTTCTTTGCTTCTTCACTTTAATCTTTTATCTCTTGCTCACAAAAATTGCTTCACTGTGTGCTAATGGCTAGGAGTTCTAGCAGTGTATTTCTCAATAAAACTTAGTTTATAAAGCAAAAGGTATAAAATATTTTGGATTAGGCTATCAAGTAGGAATTAGAGAATAATCATGGCTGTTTTTCTTGTTTATATTTGGCTAAGGAGCTTATTTGGAGATGATGCTTAACTATTTTTCTCTTTGTGAATTATCCAACAGTGTTCCCTGATATTAATGATGACTAATGATCATTTTTAAAGATGCGAGGATGATGGAAGAACCATTTTTGATATTCAGGTTTCTGATTGGTTAAGTAGATAATTATGCAGAGAATAATGAATTTTGTTTCTGTTTGAAGAGTAGAAGTACATGTAATAGAAAAGAAGTAAGATTGTGAAAAATATGATTATTTAAATTTTGGCCACCTGGAGTGTTCTTTTGCCCGTTGGGCTTTTAATTATGGCTACTGAACAGACAGTGGGTCTGGAATTGATAGGTGAGTTTGGAACAGGTATACAGTTTTGAGGGTCATCAGCATTCATGTGAGAAAGAGTATAAATAGTATAGGTTCAATTATTAAGTTTCATATATGGAAGCAGAAGAATAAAGGGCTATAACTAGACTCATGGGAAACTCCATTTGCTTTCCTCTTTTCCGTACCTAATGCAGTTGCTTCAGATTTTCTTTTTAATGAAGAGAGATTCTTACAGTTTCTTAAGCAAGGCAGTACCTTGAGTTCTGCTGCAAAAATAATAAGCTATTCAAGTATGGAATTTATGTGAGTCAGTCTTTCTGGTTTTGTGAAGTACCATGGAGTTTTTAAGAATAATAGACCTAATTTGATTTAGTGACTCAATAAATAAATGAAACTTTTTTTTATAAGCCACCAGTAATTTTCCACTGTTTTAAACTAGAAGTGAAAAAAGCAGAGCTTTCGTGTGGAAAATATACCCTAAGTTCTTGACAAGTGTCTGAAAAATGCATGTCCTTTGGTCAGAGAAAGTAGATAATTTACTGACTTCTCATTCATTCAGTAAGAGAAAAGAATATTTTTAGAAAAAAATTATAAAGAGTTTTCATTTGCTCCCTTACATCTTTTGAGACTAACAAAATTAAAAAAAAAAAGAAAATTGTGAAAACTTAATTGCATATTTTAGCTGACACTATCAAACTATGCTGTTTTTAAAAATTCAATTTATTGAAACTAAAACAAAAACAAAACAGGTCACCCATATCTTCCACCCCTCTCACCCTACTTCTGATAACCTTCAGTCTGTTCTGTGTATCTGTGAGCTTATTTTTTCTTTTTTAAGATTCCACATATAAGAGAGATCATATGGTCTTTCTCTGTCTGAATTTTTTTATTTAAAATACTGACCTCAAAGTTTATCCATGTTTTTGAAAATGGCAAGATTTCGTTCCTTTTTATGGATGAATAATATTCTAGTATGTATGTATGTATACACACACACATACACACACTGGAATAGATATACACACATACACACATACACGTACATACATACATACACACACACACACACACACACACACATACATACCATACCACAACTTCTTTATCCATTCGTCCTTCAGTGGACACTTAGGTTGTTTCCATTTCTTGGCTGTTGTGCATAATGCTGAAATGAACATTGGGGTTCGTATATCTTTTCCAGCTAGTGTTTTCGTTTTCTTCAGATAAATACCCAGGAATGGAATTGGTAGATAGTATGGTAGCTCTATTTTTAATTTTTTGTAAAACCTCCATACTGTTTTTCATAGTGGCTACACTGATTTGCATTTTCACCAGCAGTGAAGTAGGGTTCTCTTTTCTCCACATCCTCATCCTCACCTTGACTCTTATCTCCTGAACTATCTACTTTCTACTTTGTCTTTCTGCGTTATTTTGACAATGCCTCTACATTCACATATTTAAAGCAGATAACCTTTTGTATCACAAACCCAAATATATTTTTATTGTTTCCTCTTTGTGCACAGAAGAAACCCCAATCATCCTAACATGATTGGTATTCAAGATCTTTCACTGTTTGGCTGAAACCTGGATTGGCTGGATTCCAGATGAAATCTTCAGTTAAAATGTATTTCTCCCTTATCCTTTCATAATCACCTGTTTGCTATTTTCTTACAGCTCTTTTTCAAAATGAATTTCATGACTATACACAAGTCTGTTCATTTGGGGATAAATCATTAAGGGCATAAATTGATTCTAAGTCATTGATTAATAACAGACTTTGCATCTAATAGATGCTCAACAATTTGCTGCTTAGATTTAATAAAAATTATAAAACTTCGGATGTAAATTGCTTGATGATTCTCTTTCAATTAAATTTCCAGTTCAAATAAATGGCTTGAGTGTTCAGAAATATTTTACCTACTTTCCATGTCTACCCCATTATTTTATATCTCCATTGTTGTTCAATATTCTACATTAATGCAAAGGTAGGTCTTAGTTTTGTACTTATGTACTTCATTAGCCTCCTTTATAAATTCGGAACATAGCCAGAAAACTCAGAACATATACTTCCTTTGATTTTGACTGTGTGTTACTGCAGACAACTTGACATTCTTTTTCATGTAATAGACTATTGCCATTCACTTGCTTAGCAAGCACTATTTATGACTAGGCCAAACCTAAAAAGCAAAGCCTTACCCAAACTCTGAGTCTTACGAACAGTGCCTTTGTAAATTTATGATGTATAGTTTCAAAAATTATATTCATAATAAACAAATAATTAGATTGGATATACGAGAAAAACAGTTCCTTATAGTTTACTTTCATTTTTACTTTGGATCTTGGCTTTTTAAAAATAATTGTATTTTACTGACCTTTATTTTTTTCCCTGAGAATAAATTTGACACCACATATTTCCTCAGATAAAACACACTCCCATCTTAATTTATTTATTTTAAGAAAAATAAACCAGGGAATGGGCTGAACAATATTCATTATTATTATATTTTTATGCTAACTGGCACTGGGGAGCAATAAGCTATTTCGTTCTTATTTCTGAAATCAGTTGTCCTACACTTGGCAATATGTGAAAAATGTATATGTTAATGATTCAAATAATAAAAATGTAGTGGAAGATAAAGGGAAATGAGGAAGAGAAAAGAGTGAAAACACATCTGATAGTTTATTAAGATTAAAAGACTTGTTTTGGGGACTTCCCTGGCGGTTCAGTGGTTAAGACTTCACCTTCCAATGCAGGGGGTGTGGGTTCGATCCCTGGTCGGGGAGCTAAGATCCCACATGCCTCGAGGCCAAACAAAACAAAACATAAAACAGAAGCAATATTGTAACAAATTCAATAAAGACTTTAAAAATGGTCCACATCAAAAAAATCTTTAAAATAAATAAAATAGAACATTTATTTCTACTGTATGCATGCATTTACTTATTGAAGACTAAAATATGTATCTACTTGAATAAGCAATATGCGTGGAGAGAGACTAAAATATAGTATTTGCCATCTCACTGCTCTCTTCATCCTCAAAAATGTAGGGCTTCATAAACTTATTATAAGGTTTTATAAACTTCTTATAAAATCTGCATTTCCAGATTTTTATAATACATGCAAAATACATTTGTTTTATTATGAATAGTTAAGAATACTGTGTGTAATACCCTAGGTTATTTTATCATAAACCAGATTTTATTTTGATTTCTTAATGTCAGAATCTTTCCATTTTTAAGGAAATTAGAGCTTTTCTTACACCTCCATTAATGTATGCTTGCAAAAGACAAGCCCCCCGCCATCTCCACCTTCAATACGCAACATGGGGTAGTGAGTCATAAAAAATGATGCTTTGTTTTCTTCTGAAATTCAACCCATGAATCAGTTAATTTATATGGAGTTCTGCTAAGCTCACCATGCCATTTGTACTTCTTAATCCTTCTTTTATTAGCTATACTTACGAGAAAATTATACCATAATTTTCCTACAAGCCTCAAGTCTCAACTAATTTGTGTAGTCAAAAATATTTTCAAGTGGCTTTTCTTTTCAACTAAAGAATTATTCATACTGTGTGTCTCAGTTTGACTGAATGTTTCTCATTATTTGTACATGTGTACTTTATTCTGTTGGTAAGAATAAGTACTCAGGACTTGAGGTTTGTTGTACTTGTCAGTGGTTCTTGGCCTTTATCCATCAGTTCTATTGCCTTTCCCAATGGTGGGAGTATTTTTTTTTTTTTTTTTTTTTAGTGCTAATCACTTATTAACATTATTTTTTATAAAGACAAGGTTGATTTATGAGTAAGGGGAGAAAGAAATTCTGTCTTCTAAAAACCCCAAGGTTCAAATAAGCACTTAAAACATTTTATTGTTTCATTGAATTTATTATGCCATGGATTTGAAGAAATTTAAGTTCTGATTCTCAGTAAAGCAACAGAGGCATACACATTAAGGAGGTCAGACTGTAAGGTAGATACTCAAAAAGAGGATATGTCGAGTGGACCACGCGTATCTCCCGCAGAACACGCCTAGTCAGCTCAAGAAGGGAGGCCCTGTGACTGGAGAAACATAGGCAGTTAGGAATTAGTGGGAGGTCAAAAAGGCATCTGGGATTCAGTTTTTGTAAGCTTTAGAGCATTGTAAAATCATTTGGCTCTAATAAGTCCCATAGGAAGACAATAAGTTTTGAGCAGATACATGACATGCACTAAATTATATTCTAAAGAATCATTATGGATTATGAGCACTTTGACTGTGGACCAGTTAGGATATTGTTTTAAGATATGGCAATAATCCAGGTGAGAGATGATGGTGGCTTTTAGTAGTAGAAGTGATCGGAAGTGATTGGATTCTTGTTATTTTTGAAAGATTTACTGATAGATTTGATGTGGGTGTGAAAAAATAGAGGTATCAAAGATGAATTCAAGGATTTTGACTTAATCAGTTGGAAGAATGAAATTGCCATTTGTGTAAGGGGGAGACGGCTGTGAGAGCCGGCTGTGTCTGGTAAAGGTGAGAAGTTTAGTTTTCAACATGTTAAGTTTCACTTGCCTATTAGTTAACTGTGAAGGTATGTAGGTATAGAAGGCTGGTAATTAAATGTATATGGCTGGAGTTCAGGGGAAAAATCTGGCTGGAGTTATAAATATTGAAGTTGTCTGCACAGAAATGCTATTTTAAGTCCTGGAACTGAATGAGATCACTCAAGGAGACAGGGTATATAGAAAAACAAAAACAAACAAACAAAAACAGAGAGAGAGTTCTGGAACATTCCAACATTAACTAATAGGAAAGATGAGAGAGGACCAGCCAAGGAGACAATAAAGGAGGGCTGATGTCAGAGGAAACCAAGGACAGTGGTGTGGGGTCAGAGGAAACCAACAGATAAGGAAGTGTTTAAAGAATGCTTACACATCAAGTAGATTGTTGACAGAAAATAGACTATTAGACTTAGCAATATTTTTAGTCCCTGATGATTTGTAAAAATGTTACCCACATAACACAAAGAATTTTAGTGGAAGTATGGCTGACTGAAGCCATTAGAATGGTCTCAGAGGAAAATGGGAAGAGAACAAGGCAGTTAGATTAGAGACTGTGAGTATGAGAAACATTTCATAACAAGTTGCCATAAAGGGGAAGGAGAAAGTGAGGTCAAGTTTTTTTTTTTCTTAATCTGTAAGAGAAATAATGACATGTTTGAATATTCATGAGAATTACTAGTAGAGAGGTGAAAAGTTGAAACAACACAAAGAAATATCAATCACTGGAACAATGTTCTTAAGTAGGCAAAGAAGGTTGGAATTTAGAGGAGAGGAGAGTATTAAGAGCACAGAGTTCATTCACATCAACAGATGAGTGATCAGAATTATGTGGGCACAACTTCTGGCAGATGGCTAGATAAAGTGATGGGATTTCAAATTTGTTTTCATCTGCTTTGGTTTTATCAGTACGTGAAAAAGTATGTGCATGTGTGTAATCCTATACATGGGAAGTGCTTACCTGCTCAACTGATTAATATTGGTTGTGTAATGAATATCTGGAAAGAGTTTAAAATCATTTAAAATAAATATGTCAGGTAAATTTCTTGAGCTACTCCTGCATATGTGTTGCTGACTGAGATGCTGGTGCCGGGGTAGACTGAGAGTGAGGCTTAATGAAGTGTGAACTTCAGGACTGCTCTCTTGCATAGGTCCTTTGTAACATTGTGGGAGGGGAGGGGCCCTGGCCATTTTACACTCATAGTTTATTTTTTTCTTAAAGAGAAGTTTACCTAGGAGCAGCTTTGAACCTCAGTCTGCCCATGCATCTTCCTGTAACTGACTTGGGAAAACAATGGTCTAAGCCTTTTTGCCTTATAAATCTTGAGCAAGTGCTTCTCACTGACAGATTCCAACCTGGCACTTGGAACTGTACAGAGAAAGAGATTCTGGGAAATGTCATTCTTTTGCCTTTGAAAAGGCTGAGGGTGATGCTGAGTGGACAAGAGACTATCCAGCATATCACCCTATGGAAGGAAATACAATTAGTTGTCTAAGGAGACTTTAAGCCATTCAAGGGACTAGGGCTTAAAGGAAGGAAGCATTTATGTATTAGCATATCTGAAAGTGGGAAACTGAAGTATTAATCGAAACCTGATTGATGCTAAAACAACACAGAAGGGTAACGGTCAGTTCAGAATAAAAAAGTAGAGGAATAAGAGAGCAAAGATTTTTCAGGGTGTCTTTAGCCTGATTTTAAGGCTCTGTTTGGCATTCACTAATAATGCATTCAATACACTTATTGATCATTCACAGTATGTACTAAGGATATCATTTAAAACAAGACAGGAATGGCCCCTCTGTTCAAAGGGCTTATGGTCTAGACCAGCACCATCCAATTGAACTATAATTCCAGCCCCAAATGTGAGCCACATTTGTAATTTAAAAGTCTCTAGCAGCCATGATAAAAAAGTTAAACAGATGAAATTAATTTTAACAATTATACTTAACCCAGTATATCCAAAATATGTATTATCATTTCAATATTTAATCAATATAAAATTATTAATAATATATTTTATATTGATTAAATATTAGATATTTAATCTAATAATAATATATTTTACATTCTTTTTCTTGTTTTGTACTGTCTTTAGACTCTATTGTGTATTTTATGCTCATAGCATATCCCAATTTGAACTGGCCACGTTGTAAGTGCTCAGTGTGGTTAGTGGCTACAGCATTGAGTAGCACAAGTAGACAACTAGAAGTTTAGCCTGAATAATCCTAAGGGACCCCATTGTGAAAAAGTCCTGAACTTGAACTCTGGACCACATACCAGTCTGTGGTGATCCATCAAGATAATGCTACCTGTTAGGCTGTCTTGTGCTTCTTTTATGACATTTAATATCCAAACAATTTACACGAACCATAATTCCTTAACTCTGAATAACTGTATACTGGTGTCACTGATAACTAGTGTACGTAAAGAAAGTTAATTTATATTATCCATTTTGTGCACCACTGCCTTTGCAAACATACACTCTTCTTTAATTTTAACATATATTGGCATGCCAAAATGAAGGTATATTATGGACTTTCTTCTTTTTCACCAAGAGAAATAAGAGTAGAGTGGAGGATTGACTATGTTACTTCCCTTTGGGAAGCTGAATTTGGGGTTCAGAAAATGCTGCATTTCTGTACCTGTAATTAAGGGGAGGGAAAAAACAATTATTGAGAAGTTTAAAATGTAGGTTAAAAACCCTGATTATTTCAGCATATGTTGATTTCATATACAAGTTTCACCTTTGAAAAGAAAAACATATACCATGATTTAGTTATAATGAAACAATTATTGAGATTTTTAAATGGCTAAATCTATTTCTTATATATTTATAAAATTACTTAACTTCTAAAATTGCTAAAAATTACTTAAAAATCTCAAAACATATAAAATGTGTATTATTTGCTCTACTTCTCTAGTTTACTGGAACAGTTGAGGACAGGGTGCATATCAAAATCCATGGAACATTGGTGTGTGTTGTGTTTTAACATCACTATCCATATTTGCCACAATTGGAAATAAAGCGAAAGCTATTTTTGCAAAATTTCTGTCACCTCAAAGACAGAAGAAAATGGGGTGAAGACCTACAAAAAGAAATGAAAAGTAAATGTAATTCATTTTGATTTTATCTATCTAGCTGTCTCTATCTCTCCATCCACCTATCTACTAACCCTACCCACACCCCCATCTCTCCCCCATCTCTTGCTCTTGCTCATTTTCATTAGAAAATTTAAAACCCTTTTGAAATAGTCTTTTCAAATTATTTATTTTCTGTAGTAAACTTAAGAAATTGTGTTTCAGTTTCTTTGTGGGTATGTATGTGTAAAGATTACAAGGTTACAGATAACTGCTACTTGCATTTCCTTAGTAATGCCCATGATCTATAATAGAAGCTCTATTTTAGTATGTGAAAGACAGAAAAATGCAAGTGTTTATAAATTAGAGAAAGAAATGAGAGCCAGCAGCCTGGGAAATTGTATAAAGATTAATAATACCATTGGAAATCCAATTTGCCTGCACAGAAAATCATATTTTCTGGGAGAAATATTAGTATCAGAGATGTCTAAATGGGTTATCTAAAGATTAGATTTCAAAGGATGGAAGAGTAAGAACAAAAACAAAATCAAACAAATAAGGACTAATGTTGTAGAAACTTGAGATCTTACTGATGATTGATTGCCACCTACTTAAATAGCTTTTGATAGTAATAAAATATAAAGGATTATTCAGAGTTCTATATTTTGAAACAATTTGTGGAGATCATTAAGTATATTTTGGTCAGATTAGCCTAGAGAAATTTAAAATACCCTATGGTACCAGATAATGGGCATCAGAATAGGAAAGGATATGAACTTCACACATAGGTTCTCAAATCCTGGCTCTACAGGAATGAAGTAGTGGAATTCATTTTTACAGAAAAGATTATTAAAATACAGCCATCTACCTTTTCATGTGATTTTATTCCTTTTAAAATGTTAGCATATTTTCAGGAAAATTTATGCAGATATTGGATGAAATCTGTCTCAGTGTTTCCATATATTGTAAATACATAAATATGGTATCCACATTCATGTTATGACAAATCTGCAGCAATTTTTAGGCATTGACAGATTATGTTTTTCTTTTTGTAATTTCTAAATTACAAAATTTAGAAATCTCTCCCCAAATATAATTTTAGGGACTATATTCATCATAGGCATTTTTTAAATTCATAGTGGAATTTTATTTTATAAGTATCAATGTTAGCTCTCATTTTTCTAATCAGTTTAATCTGAGAATACCAAAATAAATTTATGAGACCTTGTTTAAAAATTATCTAGGAGGTCATTGGCTTTAAAATCTGCTTAAAAATAGAATGATAAAATTAAATAGCATACAGATCTGCTCTTTCTACCCTGTTTCAGTTTATATGGCATTCTTTTCCAGGAAGATTTTTGATCTGTAGTTATACCTGTCCATCTTCTACCTATATTTTAAGGCCAAAATCAAAACTTTTGCTAATCCTTTGAGATTTAGAAAGAGCTTCCACTCAGTGGTTATGGTGAAGATTTTTCTGCCTTAGTTCACTTTTGTTTTTGAGAAATTCTCTTCCATTTGTAGTTTGTAATATTGATATTTTTTTGTCTCTGTACCTTGATTTTAAACTCCTTGAAGCCGAGAACTAAATTTTTACATTGTACTTTTTCTTTATACCTAGAAAGAAAAATTGACTAGGTATCTGGTCTTTAATAGTTGTTAACCAATTAAGGCATTGTTTCAACTTGTATGTGTGAGGGAGTAATGCACTGCATATGAATAGTTTCACTAGTTTGGAGAAAATGAAATAAAATAGGATATCTTAATTAAAAAATACAGTTTTATGACAACTCGGATATAGTAATTAAGGAGTGTTACCAGTTAAATGATTTTTGAGAGTGTTTCTAGGTTTGGAGCCTGAAGAAACAGTGATAATCCTAATTTAAGTGATTTGTGGATGAAAATTATTTTCTTTATTTTTGTCTTTTGAGTTTTTGGTGCATTAGAGGGATCAAAATTAATTTTAAGTTTAGTGATCATCAGCAAAAAAGATATGTTAAAGTTCTCATTAACTTAGAGCAGAATGTGAAGAGAAATGAGGAACAAAAGCTATGGAAGAGCGTTGTGGACCTTGCCTGGGCCCTGTTCCAAACTCCATGTTTGAGATCTCAATCTTTTTGTTAAAATAAGATGTAAGTAAACATTTTATTTATTGTAAAATAAGATGTAAAAGATGACTTTACATCAACAATAACATCTTGGGAATAGGATGGAATAAGAGATTTTGGTAATCATCATATTACAAATACCAAGCTTAATTATAAATATTAGATGTAAGACACCACCATCATCAGCACAGTTAGCATTATTAAAATTAACATTTATTGCCCAACGTTCTGCTAAGATTGTATTTTATTTCATCCTCTTAATGTAATCAAGTAGGTATTGTTATTTGCCCCATTTTATAGGTGAGAGGACTAGGGGACTACTTAGGGGAGTTGTCAAAGGTCTCACAAAATGCAGGGGATACATTTTTTATTTGAACTTTGGCTAAACCCATGATTTTACTTTTAATGTCCATAAAATATTGATATACCACAGTTTACAAATATTGTCAGTTTTGTCCTCATTTTAACTTTTTTTTTTTTTTTTGCTCTGTACCCTAAATTGTGAATGTCGAGTATTTCCTGCAACCAAAATCGATTAAATAGGTATGGATGCTCCAAATCTCTCTCTCTCTATCTCTGTCTCTTATCTTCTATACAAAAAAAAAAAAAAGAAATTTGATAAGAGTGTTATAACTTTAAAAGCTCAGTGCAAATGTCTCTTTGGGAACACCTAAACTAGATAAAGGTATAATTTAATTATTTACCTTAGCCATTCCATTCAATAAAAAACATGTATGTATATTTCATCTATTTCCATGACATGTCTTCTGGATTAAGAAATAAAAACGTAAGAAGTAAAGGAAGACTACTTCAATATTTGTCTCCAAATAATAGAGGTAAGTATAGAGAAAATTCTGTATGTAACAGTTCAGTGTATTTAGGCATTCTGTTAGAGATAGTAGTAATGTAGAAAGTTTCTGAAGTTTTTTCACTGTTTTTTTGGCCTGGTCTTAATACGTGAACTTGGAAAGATGCTTGCCTTAGATGATACAACTGGTTGATCCCATTTCTCCCCTCTTGTAATCAGTGGTAGTGTATATCTTCTTGAGAGATTGTAGTTTATAAGGGCTAAGAGTACAAGTTCTGAAGACAGACTGAATAGGTTGGAATTCTAACTATACCATTTACTGAAACAGCCCTAAGAAAACTTCTTTCTTTTATTTTATTTATTATTTTTATTGAGATACAGTTGATTTACAATATTATATTAGCTTCAAGTGTACAACATAGTGATTCAAAGTTTTTATAGGTTATACTCCATTTATTATAAAATATTGATTACATTACCTGTGCTGTAGAATATATCCTTGTAGCTTATTTATTTTATACATAGTGGTTTGTACCTCTTACTCCCCTACCCCTATCTTTCCCCCTGCCCCCTTCCCTCTCCCCACTGGTAGCCACTAGTTTGTTCTCTATATCTGTGAGTCTGTTTCTGTTTTGTTATATTCATTGCTTTTATTTTTTAGGTTCCACATATAAGTGATGACATACAGTATTTGTCTTTCTCTGTCTGACTTATTTCACTTAGCTAATACCCTCCAGGCCCATCCATGTTGTTGCAAATGGCAAAATTTTATTCTTTTTTTATGGCTGAGTTGTATTCCATTGTGTGTGTATATATATAATACATATACATATATACATAGTATATATATATATATATAGACATATATATATACCATATGTGTGTGTGTATATATATATATATATACACACACCATATGTGTGTGTGTGTATATATATATATATATATATATATATATATATATATATATACACACACACACACTACATCTTCTTTATTCATTCATCTGTTCAAAGACCCTTAGGTTGCTTCTATTTCTTGAGTATTGTAAATAATGCTGCTATGAACATTGAAGTGCATGTATCTTTTCAAATTAGTGTTTTCTTTTTTTTCGGATCTATACTCAGGAGTGGAATTGCTGGATCATATGATAGTTCTATTTTTAGTTTTGTGAGGAACCTTCATACTATTTTCCACAGTGGCTTCACCAATTTACATTCCCACAACCATTTTACAAGCGTTCTCTTTTCTCCACATCCTTACCAACATTTGTTTGTAGTCTTTTTGATGATAGCCATTCAGACAGGTGTGAGGTGCTATCTCATTGTGGTTTTGATTTGCATTTCTCTGATAATTAGCGATGTTGAGCATCTTTTTATGTACCTGTTGGCCATTTGTATGTCTTCTTTCGAAAAAAAGTCTATTCAGGTCTTCTGCTCATTTTTAAATTGGATTATTTGTTTTTTGATATTGAGTTGTATGAGCTGTATATATATTTTGGATATTAATCTGTTATTAGTCATATCACTTGTCCTGCTAGACAAGTGATATGTGGACTGAGATTCTTTTTACCACTACTTCAAAATGTTCTACTTGCTTGCTACTGGCCCATGTGCCCAAGTGATAGATATGCTCTGCTCAGCAAGTCACACAAAGTGGTGTAAACTTCCTCATAAAGCAGATTCCCAAGGAGGAAGTGTGATCCATCTTGATATATTTTAAAGAAACTAAACAAAATGAAACTTAGGCCTTGAAGGAGGGTCTCTATTTCCTGTCCTCAGGATTTGACCCACAGTGGCAAATGCTAATTTATACACAAGTCTTATTCTTTGATGCCATACAGTTTTAGTTTAGTAAGATAAGGGAATATTGATGAAAGAGTTGATCATCTTCAAGTGTGAGAATCAACATCCATGTTGCATTCTGGATGCTTTCTGCAGAAAAATGTGGCATTTCTTTGTCTTTCCCATCCTAAAGCACTTAATAGAATCAAAAATAACATTTGTTGACTTGAATTGACCCTTGTATACTGTATATAATTTTTAAGAGAATTAAAATGCTATGTGCACTTTTAGAAACACCTGGTGTAGGTGAAACAATTTCAGACTAGGGATACATGAGAGAATTACAGGAAGGAGAGATCTTCCTTGCGTGATTAGAAAAAAATTAGGCAGAAAACAATTTTTTCTTCTCGAATCTTTTTGGCTCTTCTTACATTCTCATAATCTTTTTGTAATATAAGATACAAGCATGAGACAAGACACATAAGTGAAGAATTTGTGTGTGTTTATTGGAGAGCAGCAGTTCTGCCTACACATTGTTGAAGTGCTTGCTTTAGAAAGGTTGGCAGGATGCAAGGATGGCAGTGAGTGAAAAAGTGATGTGCAGAGACCTCTAGAGACTGGAAAGCTTAACTACACTTAATGCTCTGCATATGTGGTTCAATGCCGTACTGTAATTGAATTACTCAGGGACCTATAACACAGCTATAAAGAGAACAAGATATTTTTCTGTTCCTAGTAATGGAGTTAAAATCAGTGTTCTCAGAAGCCTTATGCTTTTGGCTACTTTCCCCTTAATGAGTTAATTAAGGTTAAATATGCTTTATATTTGCTTTACTGCAAAAACAATGATTAAACAACAGATGTTCATACCCCAAAAATATAAATTATCAATGTGTGCAGAATATTTATTTTTAGAAAATACATAGTAAGCAGTTACCTGCTGCTATGACATAAGGATATTCTATTTACTTTTTATTTGTATTGGGAAAAAAAAAAGCTGGTGTTACATTTATTTTCCTTTTTTGAAGTATTGGACTTCGCCTTTTGATATCTTTGACTTTGGCTGGAAAACTTATTTAAATGTCCGTTATACTAGTCCCATAAGAATTTATTGGAATGAAAATGCTTTACAATGTTTACAGTGTTGTAAACATATTTTACAATCAGTTGTGTCCTCATATTAACTGTTTTTCCTCTGCACACTGAACTGTGAATGTTGAATACTTCCTGCTACAAAGAACCAGATCAATTAAACATATTACCATCTCCCTCTTTCTCTCTATCTCTCTCTTTTTCTCCAGCAGACTTCTGTGTACTAGTCATTAGTGTATTAGGGTTGTATTAAAAAAAAAAAAAAACCAAAACCAATGGGAAATGTGTGTATGCATATACCTGTGTGTGTTGTATGCATATAAGTGTGTGTGTGAGAGAGACAGAGAGAGAGAGAGACAGGGGGAGAGACAGAGAAAGAGAGAGAGGAAAGATTTGGGGGGTTGGTACGTCCAAAATCTGCAGGGCAGGCCAACAGACTAAACAGACTGAAGATCCAGGAAAAAGTTGATGTTGTAATTTCTAGTCCAAAAGCAGTCTGGAGACAATGCCTTTTTCTGTTAAGTATTTAAGTCTTTTCTCTTAAGGCCTTCAGCTGATTTAATGAGGCCTATCCACATTATGGAAGGTAATCTACTGATTAATCACATCTAAAAAATTCCTGTACAGCAACATCTAAACTGGTATTTGATCAAAAACTAAGTAGTATGACCTAGCCAGGTTGCCACATAAAATTTACCATCATACTGAGTAATTTCTATAATAATTTTATACAGTTAGACTGCTCTAAAGAAACCAAAACAAGCCAAAGCAATCAAAACATGAACACAAACATACACATGGACACACAATTATATGATGATTAGTGATATTTTTAGTTTATTAGTAGTATACGTTCTATCTAATCACAGTAAAATATTTCTCACAAAGAAGTGAGAAATTAAGTAAATATCTTACAGTTAAAGTTTGCTGCTCCCTGATGCTCAGGCTCCTGGAATGAAGATATTCCCTTATCACTGATTTCATTTAAAAAGATAAATCAAACTTTAAAATTCCGTTATTTTGATAACTCACACCCAAGTACTAGTTTTTGAATAAAAACATAATTTTTATTAATCAACATTTTTTCTCATGGAAATGTTGGTTGAGATATATTTCCTTTATATTTCAAATAAAAATGGAAAGATACTGAATGCCAAATATTTATTGTTGAGCTGGTAAAATGAGGACAGTAAATTTGCTAATAACTCTTGTTTTTCCCTTAAGTACAACTAGTATTTTGTCCTATATTGATACTAAAGATGAAATCCTCTTAGTTAGAAGTTAGGTTTTAATTGATATCACATATGTAAAAAATATATAAACTGAGCTGTCTCCAGCCACCAATATATATTTAAATATGAGTTTAATATAGAATACTCACTGACTCTGGCTTTTAAAATGTAATACTATTTGTAAATAAAAATATGGCATATTTTTAGAGTACTTTCACTAGCATTCTCTTTTGGAGGGGCATTTCCATTCTCTTAACATGAAATGAATAGAATATGACTGTGGATTCATTCGGCTAATTTTTAAAAAATTGCTCACACACGAAGTAGTTTGTACAAGGTCATATGGCAATTTAGCAACACAGCCAGAGGTAAAATCTACTTTTACTAGTTTCCAGTACAATGTTATATAATCACTTGAGATTTACGAAATAGGGAACAAGCAACTAGGAAAAAAGTCCACTAACTTTAATTCCTCACAGACCTAGGGAAATGGTAATGTATTATCTATATATTAATAGTAATGTATTAGAATACATACAGTGATCTGATATAGCTAATTGAATATATCTAGTAAAACCCATAATAATATAAATGTCTGAACAACAATTGTATGTTTTGTTTTAAAGCTATGTAGGTTAATAATTAAGTTTAATAATTTAGTTTAAGATTAATAATTTAGTTTATATCATGAACTATATTCATGATATATGGTTAATAGACTGAGTTTCTTTTCTTTCTGAATCTAAATGTAGTAATAATTAAATGATAAGTATTTAAATATAAAACAAGCAAAATCTCGGCATTAGATGGCTAGATGAATCTGAATACACAAAAATACTGGATTAGAAACCAGAACAAAAAGAATACATAGAAGTGAGCACAGTTGTGATAAAAGTAATGATAAAAAGTATTGGGGCACAGCAATTTGTCAGAGTGGAAAGGACCAGTCAGGAAATAGGTGAGTTGTAATTACAAAGGTAGCCTTCTCTTTCATAGGAATGTAGACTGTATTAAATTAGCCTATGCAGTCTATGTCCAGAATAACTGATAATTGGAATAAAGAATCATCAGGAGAAATAGTTTGCAACAATCACGTGCTTAATGATAACTGAAATCTTTTTGGTATTGCCCACGCAAGGATACTAAATTTGAGAAGTTCATCTTGATAAAATTTCAGGTTAAGATATAACTGATAAAGAGATTCATTTCTGAAATCAGGTGTATGAGAGAATATAAAGAGACCCATGGAAACAGCTTTTGGAGGGATGAGGGAAGGAACAGGTGATTGCTGAGTTTGAAGCTAGTGGAAATAAGACAAACTTTTCTTACTTTACCATGTTGCTTAAGCTTTCCTTTACTCAGAGTGACATGCTGTCACCTTTCAGGGAAGATCTTCTCATGTCTTATTTGCATTTAATAACATTTATTTGATTTTTGTGTCTGAGACAAAAAAAAGCAGCAGGAAGAAATTTATTTTGAGAGACATTAGCCAAATTCTGAGTACACACATATACATGCATTAAAGAAATATATAACTATGTTTTCATATGCTTACATCTCTGAGAAATCATAATGCTGCTTGAGATATACAGAATAATTCTCCCACTCCAAGTTAACATTATTTTTACATGTCACCATTGGTCAGCTTTGACTATTCTTGAACTTCATGTAAATGGGATCAGGTAATATGTACACCTTTGGGTCTGGTCTTTCACTCAACCTGCTTTTGAGATTCTATAATGTTTTTGTTTATCAGAAGTATGTTCTTTTTATTGCTATACAAAGTTCCATTATTTGTAAAAAAAACAAAAACAAAAACAAAAAAACATAATATTTTTCTCCATTCTCCTGAGGATGGAAATTAGGGTTGTCTCCAGTTTGGAGTTGTTATGAACATTCTTGTATGTGTCATTGCACTTAATTCTCTTGGGTATACACCAAAGAGTGGAAATTCTTAATGATAGTGTAGGCATGTATCCAACTTTGTCAAAAACTGCAGGAGTATTTCCAAAGGGTTGAAAAAAATTTATCCTCTCATGAGTATAAATGGGAGTTCTATTCGCTCCACAACTTCTCTAACACTTGGAATTGTCAGTCTTTTTTAAAGTCAGTTATTCATGGGGGTGTGGTGGTATCTCACTGTGGTTTTAATTCCCATTGCACTGGTGACTCATGGTGCTGAGCATCTTTTCATATGCTTATTGGCCATTTGAGTGAGGGGGCTGTTCAAATGTTTGACCATTTTGTTTGTTTGTTTACTTGTTGGTTAATTTATTGGAGTCCTTTATATATTCTGGACCTGAATTCTTAGGAAAAGGCCTTCCTTGCCTTTTCATTTAATTAACAGTGTCTTTTGCTAAACTAAAAATTTGAATACTGATGAAATCTACTCGGTCAATTTTCTTTCAAATATGTTTAGTGTTTTTTGAGTCTTGTTTAAAAATAACTTTTCATGATATTCTCCAGTGTTTTCTTCTAGAGACTGAGTTGTTTTAGCTTCCACATTACATATAAGTTTGAGCTCTATCTTGAATTAATTTCTGCTTATGATATTTGGGAGAGGTAAGAGTCTACTTTTTCTAAATGCATATCCAGTTTCTCCATTATTTTCTTCCACATTTAATTGTGTGGGTGTCTTTGTATAAATTAGTGACTCTATAGGTGAAAATCTTTTTCTGGATTTCTGCTATTGTCTTCTATTTTATATATGTCTTTGCATTTCTATATAAACTTTAGAATATCCTTGTTGATTTTCACAAAAAAACCCAGTTGGGACTTTGGGATTAAGTGTGTAGATCAATTAGAGTAATTGATATTTTAAAATATTGTCTCTCAGAATCCCTAAACATAGTTCTTTTTCTCCACATATTAGGTTTCATTTAATTTCTCTTGGAAACATTTTATAGTTTTCATTGTAGTGGAACTCCAGCACATTTTAAAGAGTTAATGTGTTACTTATAATGATAATTACAATCAGTGATAATTTTAATTAACCAAGAAATTATTACAGTAAGTCCCCTACATATGAACAGGTTCTGTTCTGAGAGCACGTTCGTAAGTCCAATTTGTTTTTAAGGGCAACAGAGTTAGCCTAGGTACCCAACTAACGCAATTGGCTATATAGTACTGTACTGTAATAGGTTTATAATACTTTTCACACAGATAATGAATAAAAAACAGACACAAAAAATAAAGAAAACATTTTTAATCTTACAGTACAGTACCTTGAAAAGTACAGTGGTACAGTACGACAGCTGGCATACAGGGGCATGTTCGCATCTTTGAAAGTTCGCAACTTGAAGGTTCGTATGTAGGGGACTTACTGTATTCTTATTGTGTCTTGGCTTCTTTCCTCCCTTCTCATTTAATTTCTTTTTTTTTTTTAATTTATTTATTTTTATTTATTTTTGGGTGTGTTGGGTCTTCGTTTCTCTGCGAGGGCTTTCTCTAGTTGTGGTGAGCGGGGGCCACTCTTCATCGCGGTGCACGGGCCTCTCACTGTCGTGGCCTCTCTTGTTGCGGAGCACAGGCTCCAGACGCGCAGGCTCAGTAGTTGTGGTTCACGGGCCTAGTTGCTCCGTGGCATGTGGGATCTTCCCAGACCAGGGCTCAAACCCGTGTCCCCTGCATTGGCAGGCAGATTCTCAACCACTGGGCCACCAGGGAAGCCCCATTTAATTTCTTCGTTGTTGAGTTGCCTATCTTCCTGGTTCTTCAGTCTTTCAGTGGGTGACCTGAAGAATTCACCTTCTTCTTGCCACTTGCTCTTCTTGTCACCCCAGCTGGAAGTGAAAATCTTTATATGGAGGAAGATAAATTATTGAAATACTGTTTAAAGAGTAACAACCCTGCCATAAAACATGCCAGACTATAGTCTTCAGGACTCCAGGAGATAGACAATTGTGACTTTATCCACTGAAGCTTGGTGTTTATGGATTTCCAGCAAGACCCAATCCTCTGGGTTGTGTCTGCTGCCACAAACTTAAAAGTCATTGGTTTCCTTCCCCTGGTTTTCAGAGTTCCAGAAGCATAATAATACTCAGTTGTTCCAGAAGGCAGATCATTGCTAAGGCTGAGAGAGATGGATCGGCAGTCTCGTTTTTGCTGCCTGTGCCCCGCGTGCCAGGCAAGCTGACCAGCAGTCGGGGGTCACATGAACTCCCGGTGGTGGGAGTCAAGTGTATGTTTCCAAAATAATAGGTCTTCGCATTACCTAATATAAAGTGTAAACTTTCCAGTGCTTTTCTCCTTTGAGACAGTTAACAAAGATGTTCAGTGTTCTTATTTATTTTCTTTCTCCCAAAAGATATTTCTCTTTGGAAAAAAAAGTATGACCCTAAGCTTCAGAATATCTTTCCCATAGCTCAAAAGACTACTTTCATCTTGAGATATTCAAATTAGCCTTTTTTTTTTTTTACTTTGCTTTCTTTCCCTCAGGAAATGTTAACCAAGCAATAAATTGAGTGAACACGTTAATAAACACATACTTTGTGTGGAGGAATTTGAGGAATCATCTCTCTATACACTATGCAAATACACATCAATTTGCTTCACTATATCTAGAAACCTTTGAAATGGACATTTAGAGAATCTAAAGTTCAAAATTCTTTCAACTGTATGCAAAATTAACTTACTTAAATAAATTTTATATATATCACATCTGAAGCTATATTACCAGCATTATCTAATTACAGGACAATAGGTAGGACATGAAAGTATGTTGATAAAATACAATGAAAAACAAAATGACTTACTGAATGCACCATGGACTGAGTGTCGACCAAGTGTGGCCTTAGGTAAATCATTTTAACCTCTGTGAGTCTAAGTTTCTATAAATAAGGATCGTTAATTGCTCATTTCAATTCAAGGATTCTTTGAATCTGTGAAACATAGAATGGTTGCTGCTTCAAAGATGTTTGGAGTCCATGAAAAGAAACTCTGTTATTTTTTTGTAAGGCAATAGGTTAAAGTATTTAGGTCCTGCTGTTTGATTCTTAACTGCTTATGTTAAATTGCTTAAATTTACCAATTAATTGCTTATACTTACCAATTAAAGATGCGATGGTGTTCCAAAGTTTATTCATTTATCAGCTTCAGAGATATTCAACAACTCTGATATACAACAACTAATTAACCAAAACAAAAAAAACCCCAAAAGCTGGACATAGCAAGAAGGGTTATTCTCAAGTTATACCATCAGAAGAAATCAAAGGGGCATAATCAGGAGATTGAAGGCTATCATAAAAATAGAAAGTTATGGTCTCTTGTTTAGTTTCCAGACGTGAAGAAGTTTTTGGCCCTAGAATCCACTAATTAAAGGAAAGAATGTGTTCCCAGGAGAAAGAACATACAACACTGTAACATATGTACACAATAAGTATCCCCTCAATTGTTCCCCAAAGGTACCTATGGTAATTTACTTGAATAAATGCTCACTGGATAAAAGGAACTATCCAAATATTTTGAGGACTGTGGATTATTAGGTTGAAGTTGACATTGATACTCAGCTACTCAAAGAATCATCATGACATATTGGTTGGAGCGAGAGTGTGTGGAAGGCAGGGAATAAGTGGAATCCTGCCCAGGTGACTCACAGCAGCATCACTGGGTCCACAAATACATTTCCCTGATCCCTGAATGAACAACTGGGGTAGACATACTTTGATCTTGGTGCAACTTTCACATTCTTTCTTTGGCCTGTGGGGAAGGAGCTATTGTAGTCTGCTAGGCCAATAGTAGCTTAGGAAACTCAACTTCTCTACCTCCAGCTAAGAGAGTAATTCATAAACAACATCACATGTCATTGTAGGGTGTATTGTAGAAATTAAGATCACTTTTAAAGACATGAAGATTGCAGGGGTGATAACTCCTATCATGTCTCCCTTTAATTTAGTAGTCTGACCCCCCAAACTAAAGACATCTTGGAAGATTACAGACTACTGCAAACTCTACTGTGTGGTAGGTTCCATTGCAGTTACCATGGTGGATCTTTGCTAGAGAAGATAAATATAACCACAGGTACATAATATGCAGCTATTGAAGTGGCAAATACCTTTTAAATTTTTTCTTTCAGAAAAGAGAATCTGAAACAATCTGCTTTAATATGAAATAGATGATAGTGTACATTGATGGTTTTACCCCAGGGCTGCATTAACTCTCCTATCCTCTGCCATAACATGGTTCAAAGAGGTCTGGAATCTCTGGACATTATGTACACTATCACATTTGTCCACTATATTGATTACCTCATTTAATCAGGCAGGATGAGCAGGAGTTAGCTAGTAATCTGGGGGCCTTGGTAAGACACATAAGTTTTGGTCAGATGGAGACCCTACAAAGACTTAGGAGCTGCCACATCAACAGCTTTGTAGAGGTCTAGTCATTAGGAGCATGCTGGAACTTCCTATCCAAGGAAAAAGAAAAAAAAATTCCAGCAAATAAGGAAGCATGACTCTTATTAAGCTATTCTGGTTTTTAGAGACAGTATACTCTGTACTTGAGAATACTGCTGTGTCCCATAAACCAGGTGAGTGAAAGGCTGCAAGCTTTCAGTGACATCCAGAGTAGGAAGAGTTTCTGCATCAGGTCCAGGTTGAAATGTGAATAGCCCTTCCACTGGGTCCATACAACTTGGCAGATCCTCTAGTTTTAAAGAGATTAGTGCTGCACCAAGCTGCCATATGGAATCTGTGACAGACTCCAGCATGAGAATCACAATACAGGCCTCTTGTTTTTGAAGCAATGGGATGCAATATGAGGTAGAAAATTGAACCCTTTTTGAAGACAGCTCCTGTTTTTCTACTTGATTATGGGATGGAAATTTACTCTAATTCTGAGATTACCCATCATGAGATGGGTTCTGTCAGCCTAACCAAAGTTTGGTAGGCCTAAGAATAATTCATTGTAAAGTGGGAGTCGTACATCCAAGACTGAGTATGGGCAAGACCAGAGGCACAGGAAAACTGCATGTGCAGGAAACCCAGACCTCACATGGGATCCATCAGTATTTCCTCAGTTTACACCTACCTGTGGCCAAACAGGGACTATGCCATGACCAACTGACTGAGGAAGAAAATGACCCATTTTGTTTTATATATGGGCCAGCTCAAATGTGGGAGCAAGCTAAAAGCAATCAGTAGCTGCACTATAGCTTCATTCAGGGCTGGACTCGAAAGACAGAGGGCAAGGGAAGTATCTCCCAAAAGATAGAGCTTCAGGTTGTACACCAGGTCGTTCACTTAGTGTAATAAAAGAAGCGCTCCAAGGTTAGAATATATACTGACTCATTCTTAGTGACAAATAGCCTTGCAGAATCCAGGAAAGAGAATGATTGGAAGATCAGGGACAAGTTGTCTAAGGTAGAGGCATGTAGATGGAAATGATGGGGGGTGGGTAAGAAGTGTGAAGATGCTTGTATATTATTTTAATCCTCATCAGAGATCACTACCATGGAAGAGTCACTGAAAAAGCAAACAAGCAAAATGACTCAGCAAATCGGAACCAGTCAGCTTCTGTCATCAGTAATCCCAGGGCTGGCACAATAAACTCATTTTAAAAAATGGTCATGGGGTGGCAGATACGGGGTTGATTCTCAGACCCAACAGCATGGGTCCTCACTTACCAAGGCTGTTCTAGCTACTGCCATCTCAAATGTTCAACCTTCTGGCAACAGAGAACAATACTAAGATCCTAAAATGGCATCATTCTTTGAAGACACCAAGATGCCACTTGGTGACACGTTGACATTTGGAGTTCCTTCTAACCTGGAACCAGACATTTATTCTGATTGGAAGAGATACAAATTCCAGGTAAAAGTTTGCCTTTTCTGTATGTGGTTCCTCAGCCAGCACCAGTATTTGAAAGCTAATGGAGTGTTTGATCCATTGACACAGGATCCCTCGTACCATAGGGTCTGTCCAGAGGAGCTACTTTATGGTGAAGAATGTGGTGAATAGGACCATTACAATGGGATTCACTGGCCTTAACATATACCACATCAGCCAAAAGCTGCACCTTGGATAGAGCATTGGAATAGCATGCTGAAGTCACAGTTGAAGTGCCACCTCTGAAATGATACTTTAAAATGAGAGAGTCATTCTCCAGAATATAGTATATCTTCTCATAAACGATCTTTATGTAGCGCTTAACCTGAATAGGAAGATTACATAGGTCTACATATGCAGTAATGAAAACAGTAGTGGCCCTAATTATAATCAATCCCAATAACTCCCTTGAGGAATTTGTCTTCCTATCTTCACAACATTAGAAGCCTTGGTTTCCAAAGGAGAAACGTTTCTGCCTGGGACACAGCAAGGGTGTCACTGAGCTGTAGAGCTATGGCTACCACCTGGACGCTTTGGCTCAGGTTTGTCCATGATCCAGCAGGCAAGAAGAGGAATAACCACTTTCACAGGTGTAGTTGATGATAGTAATCAGGAGAGGAAGAGTTGCTGAAGAATAATGGAGGAGTAGGTTTGTACCCAGACAATCCACTTGGGTCCTGTTTAATATTCTTTCTTTACTTTTGATAGTAACTTTACAACTGGCCCGAGATTGGCATGGTGGCCAGAGTCCTAGACTCCTCAGGGATGAGGATCTGGGTCACACCATTAGCTAGGCCAGCAGAGATACTAGCAGAAGCTGAGGGGGTGGTAGAGTAGGGAGAAAATGAGTATCATTATGGCCCTGAAATGAGCTGTCATCATGTGGATTGTAGTTCATCCCACTAACTTTCCTTGTCTAAGTTTCCGTCAAGAAGAGATGCTCAACAGAATCTTAGAGAACTGCTCCCTGATTGTATGTGTAAAATTGGATCTGATTGGGGTGGACCGTGGAGGACACACAGATGCACTACCTGAGTACGATCCCCCTTCAAGGTAGGGAGGGAGTGCTGGCAGTAGAAAGCCTTCAGCTGTAGCCCCTTCAGGAACTGCCTCGGTTGTAGGGCCGCTTTGCCCAGTTGTGATCTGAGGTAGGAGTGCACGCCCAGTGAATGGTTACGCTCGAGTGTAGAGTCTAGCTCAGCACGAACAGCCCTCAGAGGACATTTCAGCTCCCCAGACTCACATGGCATTAGCTGAAATTGTCAGGCCTGAATCTAACTTGACTTCTTTACCCAATCCTTCTTCTAAGGGCCTTCCTTAATAAATATCCCGAACATTAAATTCTTTCAGAATCGGCTTCCCATTTAACAAAACCTCCAACAAATCCTGTTATTTGACCCACACACTTTGCTTTATGTATTTTGAGGTTACATATTTGACCTTGTAGTGTAGGCCCTGACTTTTCTTTTTGTAATGCAAGCGCTGGCTTTTCTTTTTGTAATGCAAGTGCCTGACTTAAGCTTTGATTGCCAAGGAATCTGCTACAAAAAGGCATCCGTTTCAAAGAGGCATCTGCTTCAAGGAAGGCTGTCTCAAACACTTTGCCAGCCACAGGACTAGGTAAAGAGCCAGGCTGCCCTTCCCCACTGAGGTTCTTTTATTTTAGAGATCTTGGTTGATTTCCATAACTGACCATTTGGGCCACTTTGTTTTTTTCTCTTCCTGTACTTCAAATTCCAGCTCTTATGTTTTAAAATCACTGGTAAAGAGTGAGTCTGTGAAACTCTAGACCCCATCCCTGACCCCAGTAAGAGGGCCCCCAGGCATTTCTAGCCTATGGCCTTACTCTCCATAGGCTGAGACCAGCACAAAACAGACCTGTACAATTTTTTGAATAGCATGTATTGATTGGGTATTTAAATTGTATCATTATTAAATAACCGTCTTTATTGTCTGTGGCAGTGTTATCTTAAATTGTACTTTGCTTGAGATTAATTTTGGTATCTCTGCTTTATTTTTGTTTTGCCTGTTTATCATTTTCTTTAAAAAAATGTATATCTCCATTCTTTTAGGTGTATGTTTTGTAAGCAGAGTATATTTTGACCTTTTAAAAAGCCAATTTAATTGCGCCCTTTAATAGGAGAGCTGAAGTCCTTTTTTATTGCTGTAATTTATATACTTGGCATTATTGAGTTTATAATTGTGTTTCTCTTACTTATTCCTTTTTATTCTTTTATTTATTCATTTTTCTTCTATCTCTAGCTATGTGGTTTATGGGGTTTTTCTTCTTCATATTCTCCAGTGATTTGAGAGGCACATGCCACTCATATTTGGCAGCGGTTGACATAAAGTTTTAAGTAGGCACCTCAGCTTTTCAAAGCCTGGCAGACAGTTTGTGGAGAAAATAACTTCATAACCAAAAAAGCATAAGCACTGTATCTCTGATGCATTTTAATTTACACTTGATCCTAAGAAACTCATTATAGGAAATGAGTTTTTCAACAGTTTTTCCTTAGTAACATAAGGCAATGAGCAATTTAGATACACAAGAACATTTTACATGTTTGGATCCAAATTTAGTAATTTTAGAATTTTTTGTTTACATTTTTAAAATGACTAACAGTAAACTAACTCAAATGTAGTTTGATGTTGAAAGGAATTTAGCTCAGTTTGTGAGTATTTATGCAGAATTCCTCTTGAAACCAAAATAATTTTATTGAAATCAACCATAGTTTACTTAACAACACATTTAGAAAATACTGTGTATGTTTTCCCAGCAGACAAACCATTCAGAACCTACAAATTTGATGTTTCTGCTAACCTTTTCATCAAAAGCTGTTTCAAAGAAGATGTGAGAAGATTAGCAAATGATTAGTTTAAACTTTCTATTTTAGTGTAATCAAATAGTTCACATTTCTAGATTGCGTTTTTTTAATCGACCAGTATTATTTTCTTATGCAGCCCAGCTGTTTTTGACAGACAGAATAGTGCAATTTGGAAGAAGTGGGAAGAGAAGTTTATGATCTAACTACAGAGATAGAAAATTACCTCTGGTGCCAAATACGAGGGAAATCTACAAAATAAGAGTAAAATTAAATGCCACAATTCTTAAGAATGACATAAAAGAACTGGACATGGGTATCACTTGAGTATTTGCTTTGACTGTATCAGGCAGTCTATTCTAACTCATTTTTGTATTAAGATACTTGAAGTTCTCAGGAATATTACAGAATATAAAATGTATTTTCTGTCATTACCAACTGATAACTTGTGTTTACCTATTCCATAATTCCAGTTAATACCATTTCAGTTTTTATTTCTTATTCTGAACATTAAATAAATATGCTCTAATCTGAGTCACTAATAACCAAAAACGATTAGGCATGAAAATAATTGACGCAAAACTATCAACAGTTCTTATTTTTTAAATTTCTATAGTGATTTATTAACATATAGTTAGTTACATAGTTCTTTAGTTTAATTAATTTGATGTGGAAGTCATGGATAAAGTCATGCACAGAGTTATCATTATATTAAAATATTTTTTCTATTCCATCAATAAGTAGAATTTAAATAATTGCTCGTAATAGTGCTCATTTTAGAATCATCATTGACAACTTTGTACCCAAATCTCATTTCTTATCAATAAATATTTTTTTGAAATTAGATATTGGTTTCCATATTTATATATAAATCAATATATAATTTTTCAATTATTTTATTGTGATAAAATACATATAACATTAAATTTGTGATATTAACTATTTTTAAGTTTATAGTTCAGTGGTGTGAAGTACATTCATATTGCTTTGCAACTATCACCACCATCCATTTCCAGAACCATTTTCTCTCACGAAACTAAAACTCTATATCCATTAAACAACAACTCCCCATTCCCCCATTGCCCACCCCAAGACAACTACCATTCTATCAGTACTTTCTGTCTATATGATTTTGACTACTCATGTAAGTATGTCATATAAGTGGAATCATACTCTATTTATCTTTGTGTGACTGGCTTAACATAATTTTTTCAAGGTTCATCCATATTGTAGTATATGTCAGAGTTTCCTTCTTTTTTGAAGCTGAAGAATATCCCATTGTATGTATATGACACATTTTGCTTTTCCATTCATCCACCAATGACACTTGGGTTGCTTCCGTATTTTAGCTTTTGTTAATACTGCTGATATGAACATCAATGTACAAATATATTTTTTGATACCCAGCTTTAAATGCTTTAGGATATATACCCAGAAGTGGAATTGCTGGATCATATGGTAATTCTATTTTTAATTTTTTTGAGTGATCACTATACTGTCTTCCACAGAGATTGTGCCATTTTACATTCCCACCAACAGTGCACAAGGATTCAAATTTCTCCACATCATCAATTTCTCCACATAATAACCAACACATTATTTTCTGATTTTTGAAATTTTGTTGAAAATTTTATCCTATCTCCAATGAATGGTCTTGACACCCTTGTCAAAAATAATTTGACAGTATTTGTGAGGGTTTATTTCTGGGCTCTCTATTCTTTTTCATTCGTCTATATGTCTATCTTTATGACAATACTACATTTTCTATTTTTTCATAGTTTAGGGTTTGTAAGTTTTCTGTTACCAGGAAACTGTCCATTTAATGTGTGTTAATTAATTTGTTGGCATACAATTGCTAACAATATTCTCTTATAATCTTTTAAAAAATATTCTGTCTAATTGGTAGTAATGGCCCCACTTTCATTTCTGCTTTTGGTAATTTGAGCCTTCTTTCTTTTTTTCTTAGTCTATCTAGCTACGTGTTTGTTTATTTTGTGAAATTTTTCAAAACAACCAACTTCTGGTTTCATTGATTTACTTAAGTCTTTTTCTGTTCTCCATTTTGTTTGTCTCTGCTCTAATTTTTATTATTTCCTTTTTTTCTGCTAGCTTTGGGTTTAGTTCTTTTTATAGTTCCCTACATTGTAAAGTTAGGTTATTGATTTGAGACCTTTTTTATTTTTTAAGGAAAGTATTTATAGATACAAAATTTCCCCTTAGCACTGCTTTTGCTGTTGTGTTTTCATTTTCATTCATCTTAAATATTTTCTAATTTTCCTTGTCATTTATCTTTTGATCCATTGATTATTTAAGAATGTGTTGTTTAATTTCCATAAATTTGTGAATTTTCCAGTTTTTTTTCTTCTCTTTTAAAAAATTATTTATTGAAGTATAGCTGATTTACAAGATTGCGTTTGTTTCTGCTGTACAACAAAGTAATTCAGTTATACCTATATATAATAGTTTGCATCTGCTAATCCCAAACTCTCAATCCATTCCTCCCCCACCCCTCCTCCCTCTTGGCAACCACAAGTCGGTTCTCTGTCTGTCAGTCTGTTTCTGTTTCATAGATAACTTCATTTGTGTCATATTTTAGATTCCACAATAAGTGATATCCTGTGGTATTTGTCTTTCTCCATCTGACTTACTTCACTTAGTATGATAATCTCTATGTCCATCCATGTTGCTGAAGATGGCATTATTTAATTCTTTTTTATGGCTGAGCAGTATTCCATTGTGTATATATACCACATTTTCTTTGTTCATTCATCTGTCCGTGGACACTTAGGTTATTTCCATGTTTTGGCTATTGTAAATAGTGCTGCTATGAACATTGGGGTGCATGTATCTTTTCAAATTATAGTTTTCTCCAGATATATGCCCAGGAGTGGGATTGCAGATCAATTTTTAATTTTTTGAGGAACCTCCATACTGTTTTCCATAGTGGTGGTACCAATTTACTTTTCCACCAACAGTGTGGGAGGGTTCCTTTTTCTCCAGCATTTGTTATCAGTAGACCTTTTAATGATGGCCGTTCTGACTGGTGTGAGTTGGTACCTCACTGTAGTTCTGATTTACATTTCTCTAATAATTAGCGATATTGAGCATCTTTACATATCCCTACTGGCCATCTGTATGTCTTCTTTGGAGAAAAGTCTATTTATATATTCTGCCAATTTTTTGATTGGGTTTTCTTCTGGTTTTTGTTATTGAGTTATATGAACTGTTTGCATATTTAGGAAATTAAGCCCTCATCAGTCGCATCATTTGCAAATATTATCTCTCAGTCCATAGGTTGTGTTTTCGTTTGTTTATGGTTTCCTTTGCTGTGCAAAAGCTTATAAGTTTGATTAGGTCCCATTTGTTTATTTTTGCTTTTATTTCTATTGCTTTGGTAGACTGACCTAAGAAAACATTGGTATGATTTATGTCAGAGAATGTTTTGCCTATGTTCTCTTCTAGGAGTTTCATGGTGTCTTGTCTTACAGTTAAGTCTTTAAGCCATTTTGAGTTTATTTTTGTATATGGTGAGAGAGTGTGTTCTAACTTCATTGATTTACATGTGGCTGTCCAACTTTCCCAAGACCACTTGCTGAAGACACTGTCTTTTCTACATTGTATATTCTTTCCTCCTTTGTTGAAGATTAATTGACCAAAGGTGTGTGGGTTTATTTCTAGGCTCTCTATTCTGTTCCATTGGTCCATTGGTCTGTTTTTGTACCAATACCACGTTGTTTTGATTACTGTAGCTTTGCAGTCCAGTTTTCCCTCTGTTATTCATTTCTAACTTTATCCTGTTGTGATCAGAGAAGTTCCATTTTATGATATGTTTATTTTTAAATTTAGTGAGATTTAATTTGTGGTCTAACATATGATCTATCTTGGAAAATTTTCCATGTGCTCTTGAGAAGAATGTGTATTCTGTTGTTGCATAGAATGTTTTGTAAATGCCTTTTAGATCTAGTTGACTTATTGTGCTGTTCAAGTCCTCTGTTTCCTTACTTACCTTCTTTCTGGTTTTTCTTTCCATTATGGAGAGTGAGGTATTAAGTACCCAATTACTATTGTAGAACTGTCTATTTCTCCCTTTAATTCTGTCAATTTGTCCTTCATAGATTTTGATGTTATGTTATTAGGTATATTAATGTTTATAATTGTTATTTATTTTTTCTGTATTGAACCTTTTATTAATATTTAATGTCCTTCTTTGTCCTTTGAAATCTTTTTTAAATTAAAGTCTCTTGTTTGATATTAGCACAGCCACTCTTGCTCTCTACTGGTTACTATTTGCATAGAATATCTTTTCCCATCCTTTAATTTTTAAGCTGCTTTGTCTTTTGATCTAAAGTAAGCCTCTTGTAGATAGCGTATAATTGGATCATTGTTTTAAATCCATTCTTTCAATTTCTGTCTTTTTATTGGAGAGTTTAATCTGCTTATACTTGAAGTAATTACTAATAAGGAAGACTTGCTTCTGTCATTTTGCTATTTGTTTTCTGTACACCTTACACCTCTTCTGTCTCCATTTCTTGCATTACTGTCTTCTTTTTTGTTTAGTTGATTTTTTGTAGTGAAATTCTTGAATTGATTTTTCATTTCCTTTTATGTATATACTATAGTTATTTTTTTGTGGTTACCATGTGGATTACATTTAACATCCTGAAGTTGTAGCACTATAATTTGAATTCATACCAGTTTAACTTTTTAAAAAAATTAATTGATTTATTTATCTTTGGCTGCATTGGGTCTTCGTTGCTGTGCACAGGCTTTTCTCTAGTTGCTGCAAGAGGGGAAACTCTTCATTGTGGTGCGCGGGTTTCTCATTGTGGTGGCTTCTCTTGTTGCGGAGCATGGGCTCTAGGTGTGCAGGCTTCAGTAGTTGTGGCACATGGGCCCAGTAGTTGTGGCTTGTGTGCTCTAGAGCACAGGCTCAGTAACTGTGGCACATGGGATTAGTTGCTCCACAGCATGTGGGATCTTCTGGGACCAGGGCTCGAACCCGTGTCCCCTGCATTGGCAGGCAGACTCTTAACAACTGCGCCACCAGGGAAGTCCCCAGTTTAACTTTAATAACATGCAAAAACTCTGCTCCTTTATAGGTCCATCCCCACTTCTCTCAGTTGTTGATCTCACAAATTGCATCTTTATACTTCATGTGTCCAAAAACATACTAATAGAATTTTAAGTTGTTTGTCTCTTAACTTATATAGAAAACAAAATGTAGGAAAAATTATAATAATATTTGCTTTGTACTAATAATTATTTTTAAAGATATATTAGTCTCTTAAATCATGTAGAAAACAAAAAGTGGAGTTAAACACCATTGTTACAATAATACTAACCTTTTAAATTGCCCATGTGTTTACCTTTACTGAGATCTTTATTTCCTCATAATGTGTAGTGTCTTTCAATTTCAACCTGTGGGACTATCTTTAGTATTTCTTACAAGACAGATCTAGTGATAAGAAATTCTCTCAGCTTCTGTTTATCTAGGAATGTTTTAATTTCTTCCTCGTTTTTGAAGAACAGTTTTACTGGACTGGATTCTTGATTGACAGGTTTTTTTTTTTTTCTTTTAGTACATTGAATGTATCAACCCACTGCCTTTTGGCTAAGACATCTTCTATAATCTTTTTGAGAATCCCTTGTATGTGATGAGGTGCTTCTCTCTTGCTGCTTTCAAGATTCTCTTTGTCTTTGTCTTTCAAATGTGTTTCACAGGGGTCTCTTTGAGTTCATTCTACTTGGAGTTTGTTCAGCTTCTTGGAAGTTTATATATATGTCTTTCATCAAATTTGGGAATTTTTTGGCCATTAATTCTTCAAATAATGCCTCTGCCCTTCATCTCTCTCCTCTCCTTCTGGGACTTCTGCAGTACTTATGTGGTCTACTTGATGGTGTCCCACAAGTTCCTTATATTCTATTAACTTTTCTTCAGTTTTTTTTCTTTCTGTTCCATGGGCTTGATGATTTTCATTGCCCCATCTTCAAATTAACTGCTTATTTTTTCTGCCTGCTCAAATCTGCCTTTGAATCCATCTAGTGAAGTTTTCATTTCAGTTATATTTTCAGCTTCAGAATTTGTTTTTATTTTAGGTTTTCTGTCATCTTATTGATACTTCCATTTTGTTCATACATCATTTTCTTGATTTCATTCATATCTTCCTTTGGTTTTTTAAGCATCTTTAAGACAGTTATTTTATAGCCTTTGTCTAATAGATCCACCTATGGGTCTTTTCATAAACACTTTCTATTGGTTTATTATTTTCATTTGAATGGGCCATATTTTCCTGTTTCTTTGTATGCCTTGAGAATTTTGTTGAAAACTGGACATTTGAGTCTAATAATGTGGTAACTCTAGAAATCAGATTCTCCCTCTTCCCTAGGATTTTCTTTTGTTTGTTTTTTGTTTTATTTTTTTTATTGTTGTGTGCTGTCTCTGAGCTGATTATCAGCCTGAGGTGCATACTTAAGTTCTTCTAGTTCTTTTATGAGCCTGCACCTTTCCTTTGGCATGCATGGCCACTTTCTAATTTTTCCCATATATAAGTTTGTTTTTGAATGTCCTAGTCTTTAATGTCTGGTTCCCAAACAAGGAGTTTTAAACATCTTGGAAGTTACTTCAGCCAGAGCAGGAGGAGCTTGCAGTAATGAGAGGAGGTGGCTACTTGCCTCCTTGTGTGACCTCTTCTGAACCTTTCTGTTCAGGAGGAACAGTCAGCTCAGAACACAGGTCTTCTGTAGTTGGAGGGCAGGGCCCTTTTTGTCCACACTGGCTGGTACAAGTTGTGTGCAGCTCTTCTTGGAATGCATGCCCTGCTGCCTGACATAGGGGCTGGGGGATAGGGAGGATGTGTAGCTGTTATGGTGCTAACAGCTAAAATGGTCTGAAATTAACTACAGTTTACCTTCTGGGCCTTTCCCTGGAAGTTTCAAGCCTTTAATAGATTCCAGAATTCCAAAACATTTACATCAGAGACATTCTACAAATTGTCGTCTATGTGGGGAGACAGATTCTTGGTGTTTCCTACTCTGCCATCTTCCGAGAATCCCCTGCTATATATATAATTTTATATAATAAATATAAAGTGTGGAATTAATATAATTAAACTTTTAGTGGGTTTAGTAGATTAATTAATCGGCAAGAAGAACTTATATTAGCTAATTTCTTTAAGACATAGTAAATACAAAAAGAGGATATTGAGTATATGCAGTGAGAAAATGATTAACTGTTGACAGGAGAATAAGAATGAAAACAGAAGATAAAAGGATAATTTTGAGGGCCTTACAATTTTTAATAAGTTTTGACCCTGCAAAACTTCGTTTGGTTGGGGGAAAATATAGGCTTTCTTCAAAGATAACTTTGTGAAATAATGTATGTAGTCAATTCCAAATCACAAACTTTATCAATGTTATCGTCATGAGTTTTGTTGTTGTTACAGCTTAGCAAGGCCACCATCATTTTAGTAGGTTTGTTAGTTTACTCGATGTATCACAATACTCACACGTAATGTATAAATTGAACTACAAGAAATCAGAGGTCAATAGATTCAATCAAGACATTTTAACTTATCTTCCTTCACTTTTTTCCAGGACAGAACATATTCCCCCTACCTCTATTGACACATCTAAACAACTTCCTCTTTTGGCTTGCCCTCATTCCAAATTCTAAATTTTAGATTCTATCAGGACTCAGTCCTCAGATGTCTTATTCTGTTCAACTATACTTATTTCCTGGGTGATCTCATCTAATCCCATGGTACTGAATATTCAGTGTATTTATTACTTATGGCTTAAAATTTCAGAGTGACCATATACTTTATCATTTAAATAAGTACAATTCTTGGAGTGAAAATACAAGTTTCTGGGAGGGAAAAATACTATTGTCCTAGGAGTACCTATTAATTTCCATGGTTTTAAATACCATCTAGATCAGGGGTCAGCATACTTTAGCATCAAATGGTACATTATTTAGGCTGTGTGGATCATATAGTCTCTATCACAACTATGCAATTTGGCCAATGTAGTGTGAAAGCAGTCATAGGCAGTGTGTTAATTAGTTGGCATGGCTGTTTTTCAATAAAACTTTATTTGTAGAAACAGATGCTGGTTCAGTGTTGACCCACAGGCCATAGTTTGCCTACCCTAATAAATACCATCAAAATACTAATTACTTCCCACTATGTATCTTTATCTATGACATCATCTTATAGCACCAGATGCATATATCCAACTTTCTACTTGATATCTCTTAAAAAATATCCAATATGTAGCTCAAACTTAAAAGCAGAATACCTGGTATCTCCATTACACATCTGTCATTCCCCTAGTGTTCCCATCACAGCAATTAGGAACATCAGGCACCTAGCTGTTCAAGCCAAAACCCTTGAAGTGTTTATGTTTGATCTCCCTCATTCTGTCATTATCCTCATTCTATCTATCAGTAAGTTTTGCTGTCTATACACTCAAAATATGACCTGAATCTGACAGTTGCTCAGTATCTTAACCCCTGTTCGTCACCACCAAGTACAAAGCACCACCCTCACTCTTCCACATTAATGCAATAACCTCCAACGGATTGCCTTATTTCTAGTCTTTCTCCCTTTTAGTCATATTTTACACATGGCACCTGGGACTTGCTTTTCAAGTAATAAATTATATCTTGCTCTTTCCTGCTCAAGTAGCTTGCACATTCATAAGAACATCCAGATGCCTTATAATGGCACTGTATTATTTTTTCACTCACATCATATTTTACAGCTCTCTATTTTAACTCTAATTCTGTTCTAGTCATAGTTTTATTTTTGCTTTTTCTTGATTGTCTGAAACCTCAGGCAAACTGTACTCACTGCTTTTTTTTTTTTTTTTTAATTAGCCAAGTGGGGTTTTTTATTGGTAGGTAGGAAAAAAATTCTGACTGCCCTTCAAGATTATTCCAAATCTTAATGACGTAATACTGTTTGGGTATGCAGTATTACAGGGGTTGGGCTTTCCTGAGTATGTTTAAAGAAGCCGTTAAGGGATTACCTGAAGGACCATTCTTAATTGCTCCTGGTTGATCAAAGGGGCACTTTTTCTTGATCCACCATAGCAAAAGAATGAGAAACACATAGTCGGTAAGCATAAAACTGGTCATACCTTGGAGAGTTATGTGCCCGCTTTGGATCTGAGAATGTGTCTGGTTGAAGTTTGGCACATTATTTATTCTTACCTCAGGTTCTTTGTACTCACTCTTTCTCCTAAAATAATCAATTTGCTCTGGATTTTCAACAGATTTGTGCAACATTCATGTGGTCCCTAGAACTACCCTGAGGTTTAGTAGCTTACTGAAAGAACTCAAAGATCTCAGAATAGCTATTATCCTGATGGATACAGTGTATTACAGTGGAAGGATACAGATTAAAATCAGCAATGGAAAAGGTGCATGCAGTAGAGTCCAGGAAAATGAGGGCCAGAGCTTCCAGTTGTCCTCTTTCAGTGGAGTCATGTGGACAGCACTAATTTCTTTGAAGAACAATGTGTGACAATACACATGGAGTATTGTCAGCCAAGGACACTCACAGGAACCTTGGTGTTCAGAGATTTTATTGGATATTGGTCACATAGACAAGGACAAACATCTGCATAGCTCACCTTAGTCTTCAGGCCCTCTCGAAACTGAGCTGATAACAGAGTTGCCCAAGAGCCCCACCATAAATCACATTGTTAGCATAGACTATCTGGCATGGTCCAAGGTCCCCAGGTAAACAAGGCATTCTTATAAGTCAGGACATTCCCAGGGCTTAGAGATTCCCTCCCAGGAGTTGGGGACAAAGGGTCAGACCGTTCTTTGCTCAGGGTTAATCTTTTACTGCACAGCTTGCTTCCTCATATCATCCAAGTTCTGTGATCAACACTTCAGGAAGGCTTCGTTAACCACATAATCTATAATCACTGGCACTATCGCTCACCCCTCAATCTGCTATCTTATTTTTCACCTTTGCACTTACCAATAAGTTACGTGCTAATTTGTTTGTTTATTTTATAGTGCTTGTCCCTCAACTAGAATGTGAACTCTATGTGGGCAGAATTTTTCTCTAAGTCACTGTTGCATCCCTGTGGATTAGGTCCTGAAAAGATATTTTCAATAAGTGAATCTAAAACAAGTAGACTTGGTTAATTCAATTGCTCAAGTATGTATATATAAAATCTAATATCTTGAACAAAGTATGATGTAGAGTGAATAATTTTTTGTGAGTGGGACAAAACCAAAATTTGTCAATTATTTTTTCTCTCTTGGATTTTTCTTATCACATGAAGACTGAAATGTTTAACAGTCTATTTCTCATTCAGTATGAGAGATTATCACAGTTTGATAAATGTCATATTCTCAGAGATTATAAGGAATTTTGATAGTTGTGAAAATAAATTATGGATTTAAACTATATTAAAGATTAAGAAAATTCAGCATTTTATCCCATTTATAAAGGTAAGAGATTGATTTCTTAATTTTTATTTTATTTATTATTTTTAAATAGATCTTTATTGGAGTATAATTGCTTCACAATACTGAGTTAGTTTCTGTTGTACAACAAAGTGAATCAGTCATATTCATACATATATCCCCATATCCCCTCCCTATTGAGCCTCCCTCCCACCCTCCCTATCCCACCTCTCCAGGTCATCGCAAAGCACCGAGCTGATCTCCCTGTGCTATGCAGCTGCTTCCCACTTGCCATCCATTTTACATTTGGTAGTGTATATATGTCAATGCTACTTTCTCACTTCATCCCAGCTTCCCTTTCCCTGCTGTGTCCTCAAGTCCATTCTTTACGTCTGCGTCTTTATTCCTGCCCTGCCACTATGTTCATCAGAACCATTTTTTTTTTTTTTTAGATTCCATATATATGTGTTATCACACGGTATTTGTTTTTCTCTTTCTGACTTACTTCACTCTGTATGACAGACTCTAGGTCTATCCACCTCACTACAAATAACTCAGTTCCATTTCTTTTTATGGCTGAGTAATATTCCATTGTATATATGTGCTATATCTTCTTTATCCATTCATCTGTCAGTGGACATTTAGGTTGCTTCCATGTCCTGGCTATTGTAAATGGTGCTGCACTGAACATTGTGGTACATGTCTCTTTTTGAATTATGGCTTTCTTAGGGTATATGCCCAGTAGTGGCATTGCTGGGTCATATGGTAGTTCTGTTTTTAGTTTTTTAAAGTACCTCCATATTGTTCTCCATAGTGGTTGTATCAATTTAAATTCCCACCAACAATGCAGGAGGGTTCCTTTTTTACCATGCCCTTTCCAGCATTTATTGTGTCTAGATTTTTGATAATGGCCATTCTGACCAGTGTGAGGTGATACCTCATTGTAGTTTTGATTTACATTTCTCTAATAATTAGTGATGTTGAGCATGTTTTCATGTGCCTCTTGGCCATGTGTATGGCTTCTTTGGTGAAATATCTATTTAGGTCTTCTGCCCATTTTTTAATTGAATTGTTTGTTTTTTTGATATTGAGCTCCATGAGTTGTTTGTATATTGTGGAGATTAATCCTTTGTCTGTTGTTTCATTTGCTAATATTTTCTCTCATTCTGAGGGTTGTCTTTTCATCTCGTTTATGGTTTCCTTTGCTCTGCAAAAGCTTTGAAGTTTAATTAAGTCCCATATGTTTATTTTTGTTTTTATTTCCATTACTATAGTAGGTGGTTCAAAAAAGGTCTTGCTGTGGTTTATGTCAAACAGTGTTTTTCCTACGTTTTCCTCTAAGAGTTTTATAGTGTCTAGTCTTACATTTAGGTCTTCAATCCATTTTGAGTTTATTTTAGTGTATGGTGTTAGGGAGTGTTCTAATTTCATTCTTTTACATGTAGCTGTCCAGTTTTCCCAGCACCACTTATTGAAGAGGCTGTCTTTTCTCCATTGTATGTTCTTGCCTCCTTTGTTGTAAATTAGGTGACCGTATGTGCGTGGGTTTATCTCTGGGCTTTCTATCTTGTACCATTGATCTATATTTCTGTTTCTGTGCCAGTACCATACTGTCTTGATCACTGAAGCTTTGTAGTATAGTCTGAAGTCCGGGAGCCTGATTCCTCCAGCTCTGTTTTTCTTTCTCAAGATTTCTTTGGCTATTCAGGGTCTTTTGTGTTTCCATACGAATTGTAAAATTTTTTGTTCTAATTCTGTGAAGAATGCCACTGGTTGTTTGATAGGGATTACGTTGAATCTGTGGATTGCTTTGGGTAGTACAGTCATTTTCACAATATTGATTCTTCCAATCCAAGAACATAGTATATCTCTCCATCTGTTTATGTCATCTTTGATTTCTTTCATCAGTGTTTTATACTTTTCTCAGTACAAGTCTTTTGCCTCCTTAGGTAGGTTTATTCGTAGGTATTTTTTTGTTGTTGTTGCAATGGTAAATGGGTTTGTTTCCTTAATTTCTCTTTCTGATTTTTCACTGTTGGTGTATAGGAATGCCAGAGATTTCCTTGCATTAATTTTGTATCCTGCAACCTTACCAAATTCATTGGTTAATTCTAGTAGTTTTCTGGTGGCATCTTTAGGATTTTCTCTGTATAGTATCATGTTATCGGGAAACAGTAACAGTTTTACTTCTTCTTTTCCGATTTGTATTCCTTTTATTTCCTTTTCTTCTCTGATTGCCGTGGCTAGGATTTCCAAAACTATGTTGAATAAGAGTGGCGAGATTGGACATCCTTGTCTTGTTTCTGATCTTAGTGGAAATGCTTTCAGTTTTTCACCATTGAGTATGATATTTGATGTGGGTTTGTCATATATGGCCTTTATTATGTTGTGGTAAGTTCCCTCTGTGCCCATTTTCTGGATTGTTTTTATCATAAATCGGTGTTGAATTTTGTCAAAAGCTTTTTCTGCATCTATTGAGATGATCATATGGTTTTTATTCTTTAATTTGTTGATATGGTATATCACATTGGTTGATTTGCATATATTGAAGAATCCTTGCATCCCTGGGATAAATCCCACTTGATCATGGTGTATGATCCTTTTAATATGTTGTTGGATTCTGTTTGCTAGTATTTTGTTGAGGATTTTTGCATCTCTGTTCATCAGTGATATTGTTATATAATTTTCTTTTTTGTGATATCTTTTTTCTGGCGTTGGTATCAGGGTGATGGTGGCTTCATAGAATGAGTTTGGGAGTGTTTCTCCCTCTGCAATTTTTTGGAAGAGTTTGAGAAGGATAGGTGTTAGCTCTTCTCTAAGTGTTTGATAGAATTCACCTGTGAAGCCATCTGGTCCTGGACTTTTGTTTGTTGGAACGTTTTTAATTACAGTTTCAATTTCATTACTTGTGATAATTCTGTTTATATTTTCTAACTCTTCCTGGTTCAGTCTTGGAAAATTGTACCTTTCCAAGACTTTGTCCATTTCTTCTTTTTTGTCCATTTTATTGGCATACAGTTGTTTGTAGTAGTCTCTTATAATCCTTTGTATTTCTGCAGTGTCAGTTGTGATTTCCTCTTTTTCATTTCTAATTTTGTTGTTTTGCATCCTCTCCTCTTTTTTCTTGATGAGTCTGGTGAAGGTTTTGTCAATTTTGTTTATCTTCTCAAAGAACCAGATTTTAGTTTTATTAATCTTTGCTATTTTTTTCTTCATTTCTATTTCATTTATTTCTGCTCTGATCTTTATGATTTCATTCTGTCTACTGACTTTGGTTTTTTCTTTGTTCTTCTTTCTCTCGTTGCTTTAGGTGTAGAATTAGATTGTTTATTTGAGATTCTTCTTGCTTCTTGAGGTGAAGTTGAATTGATATAAACTTCCCTCTTAGAACTGCTTTTGCTGCATCCCATAGGTTTTGGGTCATTTTGTTTTCATTGTCATTTGCTTCTATGTATTTTTTAATTTATTCTTTGATTTTTACAGTGATCTCTTGGTTACTTAGTAGTGCAGTGTTTAGCCTCCATGTATTTGTGGCTTTTACAGTTTTTTCCTGTAATTGATTTCCAATCTCCTAGCGTTGTGGTCAGAAAAGATTCTTGGTGGGATTTCAATTTTCTTAAATTTTCCAAGGCTTGATTTGTGACCCAAGATGTGATCTATCCTGGAGAATGTTCTGTATGCACTTGAGAAGAAAGTGTATTCTGCTGCTTTTGGGTGGAATGTTCTGTAAATATCAATTAAATCTATCTGGTCTACTGTGTCATTTAAAGCTTGTGTTTCCTTATTTATTTTCTGTTTTGATGATCTGTCCATTGCTGTAAGTGAGGTGTTAAAGTTCCTTACTATTATTGTGTTACTGTTGATTTCCCCTTTCATGGTTGTTAGCATTTGCCTTACGTATTGAGGTGCTCCTATGCTCGGTGCATAAACATTTATAATTGTTATATCTTCTTCTTGGATTTATCCCTTGATCATTATGTAGTGTCCTTATCTCTTGTAACAGTCTTTTTGTTAAAGTCTATCTTATCTGATATGAGTATTGCTACTCCAGCTTTCTTTTGATTTCCATTTGCATGGAATATCTTTTTCCATCCTTTCACTTTCAGTCTGTATGTGTCTGTAGGTCTGAAGTGGGTCTCTTTTAGACAGCATATATATGTGTCTTGTTTTTCTATGCATTCAGCCAGTCTGTGTCTTTTGGTTCAGGCTTTAAATCCATTTACATTCAAGGTTATTATCGATATGTATGTTCCTATTAGCATTTTCTTAATTGTTTTGGGTTTGTTTTTGTGGGTCTTTTACTTCTCTTGTGTTTCCCACCTAGAGAAGTTCCTTTAGCATTTGTTGTACAGCTTGTTTGGTGGTACTGAATTCTCTTAGCTTTTGCTTGTTTGAAAATCTTTTGATTTCTCTGTTGAATCTGAATGAGATCCTTGCTGGGTAGAGTAATCTTGGTTGTAGGTTTTTATCTTTCATCACTTTAAGTGTATCCTGCCACTCCCTTCTGGCCTGCAGAGTTTCTGCTGAAAAATCAGCTGATAACCTTATGGGATTCCTTTATATGTTATTTTTTGTTTTCCCTTGCTGCTTTTAATATTTGTTCTTTGAATTTAATTTTTGATAGTTTGATTAATATGTGTCTCGGTGTGTTTCTCCTAGGGTTTATCCTGTATGGGATTCTCTGTGCTTCCTGGACTTGGGTGACTATTTGCTTTCCCATGTTAGGAAGTTTTCCACTATAACCTCTTCAAATATTTTCTCAGACCCTTTCTTTTTCTCTTTTTCTTCTGAGACTCCTATAATTCGAATATTGGTGCTTTTAATGTTGTCCCAGAGGTCTCTGAGATTGTCTTCAATTCTTTTTTCTTTATTCTGCTCCTCAGCAGTTATTTCCACCATTTTGTCTTCCAGCTCACTTATTCATTCTTCTGCCTCAGTTATTCTGTTATTGATTCCTTCTAGTGTATTTTTCATTTCAGTTATTTTGTTTTTCATCTCTGTTTATTTGTTCTTTAGTTCTTCTAGATCTTTGTTAAACATTTCTTGTATTTTCTCAGTCTGTGCCTCCATTCTATTTCTGAGATTCTGGATCATCTTTACTATCATTACTCTGAATTCTTTTTCAGGTAGATTACCTATTTCTTCTTCATTTATTTGGTCTTGTAGGTTTTTACCTTGCTCCTTCATCTGTGACACATTTTTTTGCCATCTCATTTTTTTTTTTTTTCCTTTTTTTATGAGTGGGATTGTGTTCCTGTCTTACTGGTTGTTTGGCCTGAGGCTTCCAACACTGCAGTTTGCACACTGTTGGTTAGAGCTGGGTCTTGGTCCTGAGATGGGGACCTCTAAGAGACCTCACTCCAATCAATATTCTCTGGGGTCTGAGGTTCTCTGTTACTCCAGTGGTTCGGGCTTGGAGCTCCCACTGCAGGAGCTTCGGCCCAACCCTTGGCTCGTGAACCAAGATCCTGCAAGCCACATGGGGCAGCAAAAAAAAAAAAAGAACAATAACAAAGTGAAAAATATAATTAGAGTAGGAAACTAACAAGTATGTTAGAAAAAAAATAAAAATAAAAATATAGAAGAAACAACAACCGGAATGTAAAACAGAACCATAATAGAAATAAAGAGGAGGAGAAAAAAAAAAAAGAAAAAAAGGTGGAAAGGCCTTGGTTGTGGAGGGCAGGGCCTAAGCAGGGGTGAGGTTTTGGTGGTGGGTGAGTCCTATGCTTAGTCCCCACAGGACTGGAAAAGGTGGGGGGAGGGGGGAGTGGGGAGTGGGGCTTAGGCTCTACAGAACAGAAGGGGCCCAGGCGTGCATTCTGCCTCTGGTCTCAGAGAGCAGAGGACCCCACCTGGGAGCTCAGCAGGCTTCCTGGGCTCAGGTGGGTGGGGCAAACGCCCTCTGTTCCCTTCCCACTCCTCTGGTCCTAGAGGGCCCCTCCTGCCAGCCTCTCCTGTTTTCTCCCCGCTGCTCTTCTGTGCCCCCAGACGAACCCAGCCCAGAGGGGACCTCTGAGGGCGTGTCCTGGCCTGAGAGCCGGGTAGACTTCCCCAGCTGATTGGGCAGGGGAAACGCTGTGCACACTCCCCTCTGATCCAAGCCCCCGAGGGTCCCTCCAGGTGTGGGAACCCCTCCACCCTCTCAGCCACCCCTCATGGGGCACCGGTCCTGTCCAGCTTCCACTTCTCCTCCCCGCTCAGTCCCCCCATTTCTTACCAGTTTGCTTGGGAGTTCTTCCCATCTCCTTGAGTGTTGGGGTCCCCCACCAGCATCTGGCATTCACCCTAGTTGTGACGAGACACAAACTCTGCATCTTACCACACCGCCATCTTGACTCCTCTCCAAGATTGATTTTTTTAGATATCTCAAATCAGGCAGAATTGAAATCATGTTTATTTCTTCATTAGGCAACAGATTCTACAATTTCTTCTTTAGAAAGATAAAAATTTAAGTATTAGTGTTCTATGCAAGGTCATATTAATAAAAACATTATTTTTCCAGTACATTGTGATAAGTAAAAAGATTGGGATAGATTGCATTTTGGTAAACATCAGTGAAAGATTCACATATAGAAAAAAGTATCTAACATAAACAACTCAGTCCTAAATCTAAATGTGAACATCAACTGAGAATGTCCTTTGAGAAGAAATATACTAAAGAATTGTGTAAAACTTACTCATACATGGTTATTATACTAGTTTTTCCACTAATTGGAAAAGAATCACTAGGTAGTATTTCATTCCACTCTCATCTGTTGAATCTCTATTTAACGTCTTTCAATTCAAAGAAGTACATAGCGTGGAATAATAAAGACACAGGATACTTTTAGATTTTATATTACCCCTTATGAAGTAACATTATATTTGAACATGTTTTTATATCTCTCTGTTCATGGAAAGATTAGCTCATGCATGTACTAATGACAGGAAGGAAGTTGTCATAGAACAAATTATTTTGTGTGAGTCTCAGGAAAGAGATAGGTCATGTAATAACATAAAGGTCACCTGGAAATTTGATACTTTTGGGGACTTAAATATAATTGTGTTATGTAGCAATTATAATATTCATTTTGATGAATATTTGAATAAGTAGAAAAGTCTTCATGTTGGCTTTATAGTACAAAATTATCTACAAGTCAGACTCTAGAGAAAAAGATAAATAGTGTAAAGGATGAAAATGATTTGTAGGTTAGCAAAATAAAAATGCACATATATAATTTTACTTTCAGCATTTCATAGACTCATGAAACTGAAAGGAACATTACAGGTTACCAAATTCAAAATTCTAATTTTTCAAACAAGAATCAGAAAAGCTTATCTGAGCTTATCTGAAAAGGTGCTTGCTGATGGAAGCCTCATTTTTAATAACATAATGAAAGCAGAATTTTTGGTAAATGGCTTTTGTAGCTTGTGAAGCGTGCTTTAGTGTGTGTGTTTCTGTTATATGTAATTCTTAATTTTAAGAGAGTTGTCATCTATTTGTTGTTAATCCTTACATCTGCTATATGGAATTTCCTTCTTCAATACCTATGCAATGTCTATATCTCTGTGGAGGACCAACTCCTGTGTGTCACCCCAATTCCGTAAACATGGATAGTAATTGCTTCCTACTTTGGGCTTCCGTAGCTCTGGACTCAAAACCCTAGAATAGTGCGTGCTACTTTTTTGTTTTTTTTTTTTTTTTAGTTTAGTTGTCCAGCATATCCTCCACAATACCAGCAGAGAAATCTTCCTGAAAGACATTTGATCCTAAGTTTAAGAACCAAGTTCAACTGGAGAATAGAATTGTAAGTTGTTAATTTTGTTGGATAGAATAAGTTTAAAAGGACACCTGAACTGAATCTGTCAAAAAAACATCTTCTTGGTGCCCAATAGCCTACAAAACAGAGTTCAAAATCTCTGTATGGCATCAAGTTTCCAATATTTGTTCCATTCTGGTCTTCTGATTTTTGTTGTATAGAGACCCTGTTCCCTCTCATGCCATATACAGTCATGCCTTGGTAGCTTTGACATGGTATTTCCTCTCATCTCTGCCCTGTTCCTCTCGCCAGAGGATTTGGTGAATGGACTCTTCAGGCCCAGCTGAAATGTAGCTTCCTTATGAAGACTGACCTCATTCACTTAGGTATAGTCACTGTTTTGTTCCTCATAAGATTTCTAGAACATTCATAATTTCCTGTTACACTTTTATTAAAAGTCAAAATCTTTATAATGGCCATTGGGACCCTATGTTATTCTTTATAGTTTCCTTGTCTCCTCCAGACACACCCTTGACCTCATGCTGTTGTCTTAAATCTTTCCCTCTGGTTATTCCCTGTTTTCAGTGGCCTTCATAAAGATAGCCAAATGGCTATCTTCTTCATATCCTTTGAGAGTTTGCTTAAATGTCTTCTCAGTGAGGCTTATCATGACCATCATATTTAAAATTGCAAATGCCCAACAATCTGCTTTATGCTATATATTTTTTGTCATAAAATTTATCATTTTATAGAAAACAGTACAGTTTATTTATATGATTTATTTTAAAATTATTATATCCACCCAGTTGACTATAAGTCCTGTGAGGGCAAAGGTTTTATCTATTTTTCCTATAGATATATACCAAATATCTAGAATAGTGCCCATTAATAAATATCTATTAACTAAATGAAAAATTAAATCTTGAGCAAGTTACTTTGCCTCTTTAACCTCTATTTCCTTGTATTTAAAACAGAGGTCATAAGAATTCCTAAGTGAGAAGGCTGCTGTGGTTAATAAATGAAATGATGCATGTAAAGCAGTTACCATAGTGCCTCACTCATCACACTAAATTAAGAATATTGTCATATTATTCATGGTTTTACTGTTTTCTGAGTTTTTAAGATTCAGAAACCTAAACTCTTAACCATTATGCTTACAGAAATGAAAAAAGAAAAGTTAAGGAGAAAAACCCAAAAAAGTATTTGTAGGTGGAATTCATTATATAGATGTATATTTTTTAACTTCAGAAAAATGAAAAATGACATTTTATAATATAAAAATAGTGTCTGAAATATTAATGCATTAACAAAAGTATTTTCTAGAAATCTCAGTAATTCTTTTTCAGTAATATAAAGGATGACCTTTATCACATTTTAAATGATCAGAACACCATTTTTGTTAAAACTCACCTCACAAAAAATAAAGTATTGATACCATTAAAATTTAAGCCATTTTAAAAAAATTATAAAAACTAGATCAAGGTAATACACATAGTTTTAAAAAAATAAAAGCAAATGGTATTGATGGAGTTAAAAAAAAACTCAGCAATTCTTTGCCCTAACCTTCTACATGCCCTAGTATAATGTACCCAGTGAGACTTTAATTATCCCTGTTTAGCGGTGTTCTGGCACTTACCTTCACATATCTAACATATATGCTTATGCTGCTATTTTTTGATTCATCAACTGTAGGTATTTTTCCATTGTTTTGAGGCTATGATAGATGAGCTATTAATTTATTTCTGCACCAGCACTCCCACTTCTTTCCTTTTCCAAACCTTGGTAATTTTGACACCCTAATAAACTTTTTAAATTGATTATCCCTGTTGCTTTTTTTTTTAATATTGGAATTTAGAATTTTTTAATCAATGTAAACATTATCATTTGAATTTCCATTTTGTGAGATGAGCATGTAAGTGCCTCTATGCTTCTTTACCTCGACTTTCACTTTAAAGCTAAAAATATGTGTATTCTGTTGTGTCAAGCGTAATTAAATGTTTTGTGCTTTCTCTGTACCTTGATTTATAAAGTTGAAAATTGACAAATATTGGTTTATTATTATGATTGGGTAATTTTTGTTTAATTCAGAACCTAGTGGTCTACACAGTTGCATCTCATCATCAGGTTTCTAATGTCACAGCAGCAGTGCCATTCAGAATGTGCCTAGTATCAGTGGCAAACGTATTTTTACTTTTTACATTCTTTTAACTCTTAAAATCATGCTGACTTTGTGTTTACATCTTTTTGGACCGTGACTATATTTGGCAAGACTGTAATCAACAGCCAGCGTTCTCTGATTGAATTTGTTTTTGCTTGTTGATAGAACTATATGTTCCAGTATCTTGAAGATGGCAGGAGAGTCATTTCTTAAAAGCCATTTTACCATTAAGTATTAATAAACAGGATTTAAATTTGTTCCTATAGCAGTGTTACAAAAAATAACTCACCACTGCCACAGCTCCCTACTGCTGCTTTTGGAGACTAAGGGGTGAAGAGAATTTGAGAATAAAGACCATAAGAAATATATTCACAATTCTTGTTTTTTTCTGAAGTCAATATGCAAGTAATTTCCTTGTGAGGACACTTCCGTGCAAGTCAGTGTTCAGTGATTTTGCATTAATAAACATTTCTTGTCAATTGAAAACTGACTAGTAATTTGGTGGGAAACAGAATTCTAGATTTTATCCCATTTTTTTCTCTTCCTTTAAGACATTGCTCCAATTTCTTGATATCTCCTACTGAAGAAAAGTATGATGCTAGTCTGATGCTTGTTTCTTGGAAGGCCATTTGTCTGTTGTTGTTCTATTGTTTTTTGTTTGAAAGAGTTTGGAACATTCTTTTTGTCTTTAAAGTGTAACATTCTATAATAGTTTGTCTATGTGTGAATTTAAAAAATATTATATAGCTTGAAACTCAGTGCTCAGTGAGCTTCTTGCGCTCTTATAGAATTTTTTCCCTCCTGTGCAGACAGTTTTGTATCAACAGTGCTATTTTAGTTTTACAAAAGCACTTTCGTATACTCTCCTCCTCTTTCCTAATTCCCTATCCTTGTGTTAGGAAGTTAGAGCTTCTTGAATCTCTTGAACATCTTGAAATTCTCTAAAGAAAATTAATCTCACGCACACCCACATATATATGCACAGACATATCTCCTTATGGTAACGTTATTTGTCTTTAAAGATAGATTTTTAACAGTGAAAGAATAAGAAGTTTGACTGGATGCTGTATGTTATTAGGCAGAACTTGGCAACTGATAGCTTTTTCTCTAGTGTCAGATGTTGCTGTGTTGTGATAGAGAGGACTCTACTAGGAAATGATTATATACTCTGCTCTGTTTGTATCCCGATAATGTATTTACCTTTGTTAGGAATATTTTATGTTAGTATGGAAGACTTTATTTCCATTCTCCTAGTGGAGTATCATTACATGTGTGTAGGTGTATGCATTTGTACACAAGGGTTTGTAAGAGAGAATTAAGTTAATCCTACATTTCAGGACCATATTTTACCCTTGTTTAGATTCATAATGAATATTCTAAATTGGAGATCTGTGTGTGCACCTCTTTGTCTGTAGATGTCTAGAAGAAAGAGAATTTCATTTGTTGTGTGTGTGTGAAATATCTGCAGAGAAGGGGATTATTAATGCCTTCTTTCAAAAGTTCTGTTAGTCTTTTTTTTCTAGAACTATTAAAATGAATTATGAATATTTTATAACAGAATTAAACACAGCCTCTTCTCATTAGACAGTACAGAAAATCTACTTTGGCATGAAGAAGATTTTTGAAAATGTATTTTCCAAAGAGCTCATGTAATTATATTTAATGCAAAGAAGAAATTATCTGTCATTTTTTCCCTACAATGTGTTGAATTGCCAAGAGTGTCTAATTAAACAAAGATCATGGAAACAGCAACAACTCAATCCATTATTTATGCAAACATTTGTAGAGCAGAAAATTGTAAATTAACATTATATCAAGTTTTACAAATATTGTCTAACTCATGCTTACAGATCAGTATTAGATTTCATGAGAATATTGTTACCACGTATAATTAAAGATCAGAAGATTTACTACGTGGCATGGGAAGTAAAAAGTGAAAAGGCAAGAGTAAGTTATTCATTGAAATTATCTTTTTTCACATTTTCACTAGAATAAGTACTTCAGGTAAATGCAATTCAAGTTTGAAGCAGTGTTAATTAGTTTCAGTGACTTTTGATAAGAAGTTATTTGAGCCTGACTATTCTGAATTAGCCATATTTCTTTTTGAAATGTATATTTCAGATTATAGTTAAACTTCTAAATAATGGAATTCTATAAATTGTTTTTATAGTAATCAGTAGTGTATTTAGAATTTTTTTTTGTAAATTACTTAAGGAGCTAGATCTGAAAATTATAATTACAGAATAAATACATATTTTTGGCAGCTTAAATATTATTTAACTATTAATTGGAAGAAGTATCATGAAGAAATATTCCATAGTACGTTAAGTACAATTGGAGCAATGCCTAATCACTCTACGTAGAACTCTAAAGAAACCTGAAAAGATTAACTAATTAGTTTAAAAGATAAACTAATAAGCATTTTGATAATTGAGCTATTTGTGTGGGGGAGTTGTGAAATATTAAGGGATACGAATTTCTCCTTTATGTGCATTAAATTAAGATATTTGAAACAATGACCAAAAGATTCAGAGCTCCAAGAGACAAAAATAATTCAAAGTATTATGAAAAGTAAGACTCCATTTATTTTCTACTCAAGAGAAAAATAAGGCGTTATTATCCAATATTACCTACACTGACATTTCTTATTTCTCTCCTAGTGAGCTTTTCCTTTTTTGTTTCAACCATCTAAACAGTGGAAATCCATCCACAAACTTAGAGAGCTCACTAAAAGTTCAGTCATTCATTTCCCTTTCAAGACAGAGGTGATCTGGTTCCAATATCTCTCATGAACATAGATGCAAAGTCCTCAACAAAATTTTAGCAAATCGAATATAACTTTTATGTATTTATACAAATATATAACTTTAAAAACTTTCTAATAACTCTTAAGTATATTTATATAAATTTTAAAAATATAAAAATAATAATACCCATGAATGAGTGAGATGTATTTCGTGTGTGAAAAGGTGATTCAGTATTTGAAAATCAATCATTGTCATCCACAATGTCGGCAAACTTAAAAGGAAAAATCATATGATGATATCAATTGGCATAGAAAAAGCAATTGACACTTTTGACACTACTGTATAACATGGAATGGATGGGCAACCGAGATTTGCTGTATAGCAATATTCAGTATCTTGTGGTGACCTGTGATGGAGAATAATCAGAAAAAAAAAATGTATATATATGGGTGGGTCACTTTGCTGTGCAACTGGAGTTGACACAGTGTTTAGGATTGGCCTATACTTCAAGGGAAAAAAAAGAAAGAGAGAAAGAAAGGAAAAGCCTTTGGTAGAATTCAAACCAAATTATGATTTAAAAAAAAAAAAAAACTCTTAATACACTAAGAATAAAGGAGAACTTCCTTAACCTTATAAAGAACATCTACAGCTAACATAATACTTAATGATAAAAGATTGAATGTTTCCTAAGATCAAGAACAGGGTAAGGGGGCTTCCCTGGTGGCGCAGTGGTTGAGAATCTGCCTGCCAATGCAGGGGACACGGGTTCGAGCCCTGGTCTGGGAAGATCCCACATGCCACGGAGCAGCTGGGCCCGTGAGCCACAATTACTGAGCCTGCGCGTCTGGAGCCTGTGCTCCGCAACGGGAGAGGCCGCGACAGTGAGAGGCCCGCGCACTGCGATGAAGAGTGGCCCCCACTTGCCGCAACTAGAGAAAGCCCTCGCACAGAAATGAAGACCCAACACAGCCATAAATAAAATAAATAAATAAAAACATGTCAATTCATTAAAAAAAAAAAAAAAAGAACAGGGTAAGGATGTCTGTTCCCAGGACTCATATTCAAATAATTCCAGAATTTCTAGCCACTGCAATAAGAAAAAAATACAAAATAAAAAAGCTTACAGTTTGTAAAGGAAGGAATAAAAGTCTTTGTAGATGAAATGATTGTATATGTAGAAAATCCCAAGGAATTTACAGAAAGAAAAAAAATAGAACGGCTTAGAACTGAGTCACAGGATTCAAGATCAACACACAAAAATCAATTGCATTTCTATATACCAACAATAAACACTTGGGAAATGAAATGAAAAATGCAATATAACTCCCAATTGCACCACAGAAAATGAAATCATTAGGTGTAACTATAATAAAACTATAAAATGCTATTGAAATAAATGAAATTAGATTTACTAGTTAAAGAGACATACCAAATTCATGGTACAGTATCAAGACTGTGATATTGCTGGGTGAGACGCATAGATCAATGGAACCAAATACAGAACTCAAAAATAGATCCACACTAATATGTCTAACTTTTGATAAAGGAACAAAAACAATTCAGTGGAAGAGGGCTACCTTTTCAAAGAATGGAGCTAGAGAAATGGGATAGCAATAGACAAAAAAAGTGAATCTCCATGCGAAACTCACACCTTATATAAAAATTAACTCAAAATAGATCATGGAATTAAAGTAAAATGTAAACCTATAAAACTTCGAGACAAAAATATAGGAAAAAAATCTTTAGATCCTAAGTCCAAGTGAAGGGTTATTAGACATGATACCAAAAGCATAATCCATACAAGAAAATATTGGTAATTTACCTCACTAACATTAAAAACTTTTGGTCTGTAAAAAATCTGTTAAGAGGATGAAAAGTCAAGCTGCAGACTAGGAGAACATATTTGTTAATCTTGTAGTTACCAGAGAACTTTTATCTTTACTAAATAAAGAACTATGAAACATCAACCTTGAAAAAACAATAAAATTAGTAAAATGGCAAAAAAAATGCATAGACATTTCACCAAAGAAGATACACAGTTATCAAATCATCATGTGAGAAGATGTTCAAATTTATTACCATTAGGAAAATGCAAATTAAAATTGCAATAACATATTACTATATACCACTCAGAATGGCTAAAATAAAAAAATAGTGATAAAACTATATGCTGATGAAAACTTGTATCACTGATACATGAGAATTTAAAATGGCCTAGCTAGTCTGAAAAAATAGTTTAGCAGTCCCTTTTAAAACTAAAATGGACTTACCATGTGATCCAGCAATTTCACTTCTGGGCATTTATCCCAGAGAAATGAAAATTTGTTTTCACACAGACGCTTGTACACAACAGGTTTATTTACTTATTTATTTTTAAAAATAGTGTAAAACTTGAACCTCCTCAAACGTCCTTCAATAAGTGAAGGGTTAAACAACTGTGGTATATCCACACCATGCCATAATATCCAGCAATATAAGGAAACAACCTATTGATATACACACAATTTTAATGAACCTCAAGAAAATTATGTGAAGTGAAAAAAGTCATTATTGCATGATTCCATTACATTTGTGAAATAACATAATTAGAGAGATGAATAATTGATTGGTGGTTACAAGAGTTTAGGGAAAGTAGGAAGAGCTGGGTGTGGCTGTAAAGGTATAGCCTGAAGGAGATTTGTGGTAATGGTACAGTTGAATATCTTGATTGTTGGGGTGCTTACATGTAGCTACCTCTGTGATAAAATTGCAAATAGCTACACACACACACACACACACACACACAAATGAGAGCCTGTGTAGCTGGTGAAATCTGAGTAAAGTCTATGAATTGTGCCAACATCAATTTCCTGAATTTGATGCTGTACTCTACTTATACAAGATGTTAAAAGGAGAGGCTGGGTAAAGGGTGGAATGAGACCTATCTATACATTTTTTTGCAATTTCCTATGAATCTATGTATATTTCAAAATAAAGACTTAAATAAAACATTATTTGAGCCACTTGGAATTCTTTCACATGAGGTATGAGAAGGAGATCTGTTTTAGTTTCCTAGGGCTGCCATAACAAATCACCACAAACTAGGTGGCTTAAAACAACAGAAATTTATTCTCTCACAGTTCTTGGAGACTAGAAGTACAAAATCAAGGTGTTGGCAAGGTTGATTTCTTTTGGAGGCTCTGAGGGAGAATCTGTTCCATGCCTCTCTCCTAGATTTTGGTGGTGGCTGGTAATCCTGGTGTTCCTTGACAACTGCATCATTCCAATCTCTGCCTCCATTGTCACATGGCATTCTCCCTCTGTCTGTGTGTCTCTGTGTCCAAATTTGCCTCTTTTTATAAGGACACCAGTCATTGGAGTAGGGCCTACCCCGATCCAGTATGACCTCATCTTAACTTGATTACATTGCAAAAACTTTTTCAAATAAGGTTGCATTCTCAAGTACAGTGGATAAGCTATGCTCCAAGAATTTATAATCAAGCAGAAATATCATCAGACTAGTGTACTAATTTTTTAAATCTCTTATCACTTGGCCAATATTGTCAATTTCTCACTTTTATCAAGTAGCTATCCTCAACTCCAATTAATTCTGTATTGTTACCATTCAATAGAATATTAATTTTCACCTCCATCTTAATGTATATTACTGCTCAGAGAGATGTCCCACCTGACTTGCACATTTTGTAATATCATAGACCCTTTAGATCCAGGTTATGGAACCTCCTCCAGAATTTGCAACCACACTTTATTTTCTCTAAGACTCTTGTAGTTCTAATTTGTATTGTGGCTACATATTTTTTTATTCTCCAAAGTGTCTTACTAAGTTTTGCTCCATGATTAGAGAATGAGCTCATGAGGTCTGTGCCCATGTTGTTATCTATAGCCATGTCTTGTGGATGTGTGTGTGTGTGTGTGTGTGTGTGTGTGTGTGTATTCCTCCAAGGAGAAAAATGAATATTCATATAAAACACTTAAATGATTGAATATGTGAATGTATCTTTAAAGTAGATACATGAGATTACTGACATGTGGGCATTTTGATCCCATTGTGTGCCTCAAATGTGTGCTCTGAATAGATGTTTGTCTTCATATAAAGAGACTGTTAATACAATCTGAATTATAATTGCACAATATTACTTGTTTTATTAAGATAAAAAAATTAAAAACAATATAGGAAGATAGATAAGGGAAATATTTTATTTTTTATACTGTGATTTCAAAGTTGCAATTGTTTGCAGAGAAACAGGAATAAATATAGATTTCATATAACAAAATGGAACTAGTCAACAGAAATGGAAGAGATTTTGGTGCTTCTATCTCTATTTCCTCTATCGCTTTCCTCTGTAGTCTTCGTAATCATATTCCTAGGCTAATAAAGTGCTGCATTTTTCCTTCAGTTTCCTCATTCCTTTTTCTCGGTATCTTGAATTACCTTAGTTTCTGTTGACTTTACCCAATAAAGCCTGCAGAAATACTCTGTAAGATATTATTTTTAGAATGTTGATTATGTAAAATTTAATAAATTACAATTTAAATTTACCATTTTTGATTCTTCTGACTTTGATAGTTCCCTTAATGCCATTTTAATTTCATTATGTTTGTAATATTTTGACTGTCTTTATTGCTTGCTTTATATCCTATGTTAATTACTTTGTTTCTCTTCTAAACTAATTTTCTCCTTCACTTCTCAAGGGAATTTTCTCACTTAAACAATACAAGAAAAACCAACAACTCTTCCAAAATACAAACTCTGGCTTTAAGGAAGAATAATTCAATCCACTATGAAAATATCTGGGTTGGTAATCATTATATATTTAAAAAGCAACATGCAAGGCACTGCAAACAGTTTCAAAAACAGATAAGGGAGAGTTATTGACCTGTAGAGCTTATAATCAAGTCAAATGCATAAGAAGAAGGATACATTAATTGTATTACAGACAAATTAAAATGAAGGGAAGAGGAAAGTCACAAAGACATGATGTTCAGAAGACCAAGGGTAGAGAGAATAGGGAAGAGAGAGGATGGATTAAAAGAATGTTTAGGTGTCGATGAAGGCTTTTTGGATAATCTGCCATTTAAATAGGGCCTAAAGCAAATGAAGATTTTAACAGATAACATAATTGAGTTTTTTAGAATGCTGTCTCTCCCATAAACATTTTTATAGTCATTGAGAAAGTTATTCTACCACCTTAAACTTTGACCTCTTAGCTGAAAAATGAGTATATGAATACTACCTACGTTATAAAGCTGTTATGAAGTTTAAGTGTGATCCATTTAAAACACCTTGAAAATTTTATGTACTGTGTGTTCCATAATTTTTCTTTTTTCACTGTTTTTGGCAGAAAATCTGGGATGGTCATCATAGATTATTTTTTTGGGGGGGAAATAAGTTTGTTTTATTTTATTAGTTTTTATTGGAGTATTGTTGCTTTACATTGTTGTGTTAGTTTCTACTGTACAGCGAAGTGAATCAGCTATACACATACATATATCCCCTCTTTTTTGGATTTCCTTCCCATTTAGGTCAACACAGAGCACTGAGTAGAGTTCCCTGTGCTGCACAGTAGGTTCTCATTAGTTATCTCTTTTATACTTAGTATCAATAGTGTATATATGTCAATCCTAATCTCCCAATTCATCCCAACCCCCCCTTTCCCCCTTGGTATCCATATGTTTGTTCTTTTTGTCTGTGTCTCTATTTCTGCTTGGTAAATAAGATCATCTAAAACAATTTTTCAGATTCCACATATATGCATTAATATATGATATTTGTTTTTCTCTTTCCAACTTACTTCACGCTGTATGACAGTCTCTAGGTCCATCCACGTCTCTACAAATGACCCAGTTTCTTTCCTTTTTATGTCTGAGTAATATTCCACTCTATATATGTACCATATCTTCTCTATCCATTTCTCTGTTGATGGACGTTTAGGTTGTTTCCATGTCCTGGCTATTGTAAATAGTGCTACAGTGAACATTGGGGTGCATGTGTCTTTTTGAATTATGGTTTTCTGTGGGTATATGCCCAGTAGTGGGATTGCTAGGTCACATGGTAGTTCTATTTTTAGTTTTTTAAGGAACCTCCATACTGTTCTCCATAGTGGCTGTGTCAATTTACATTCCCACCAGTAGTGCAAGAAGGTTCCCTTTTCTCCACACCCTCTCCAGCATTTATTGTTTGTAGATTTTGTGATGATGGCCATTCTGACCAGTGTGAGGTGATATCTCATTTTAGTTTTGATTTGCATTTCTCTAATAATTAGTGACATTGAGCATTTTTTCACGTGTTTGTTGGCCATCTGTATGTCTTCTTTGGAGAAAGGTCTATTTAGGTCTTCTGCCCATTTTTCAATCGATTTGTTTGTTTTTTTGATATTGAGTTGTATGAGCTGTTTGTATATTTTGGAGATAAATCCTTTGTCCGTTGCTTCATTTGCAAATATTTTCTCTCATTCTGAGGGTTGTCTTTTCATCTTGTTTATGGTTTCCTTTGCTGCGCAAAAGCTTTGAAGTTTAATTAGATCCCATTTGTTCTTTTTTGGTTTTTATTCTCATTATTCTAAGAGGTGGGTCAAAAAAGATCTTGCTGCGATTTATGTCAGAAAGTGTTCTGCCTGTGTTTTCCTCTAAGAGTTTTATGGTGTCTGGCCTTACATTTAGGTATATAATTCATTTTGATTTCATTTTTGTGTATGGTGTTAGGGAGTGTTCTAATTTCATTCTTTTACATGTAGCTGTCCAGTTTTCCCAGCACCACTAATTGAAGAGGCTGTCTTTGGTCCATTGTATATTCTGGCCTCCTTTGTCATAGATTAGGTGACCATAGGTGCATGGGTTTTTCTCCGGTCTTTCTATCCCCTTCCATTGATCTATCACCCTGATACCAAAACTAGACAAAGATATCACACAAAAAAAGAAAATTACAGGCCAATATCACTGGTGAACATAGATGCAAAAATCCTCAACAAAATACTAGCAAGCTGAATTCAACAACACATTAAAAGGATCATACATCATTATCAAGTGGGATTTATCCCAGGGATGCAAGGATTCTTCAGTGTAGGCAACTCAATCAATGGGATACACCATATTAATAAATTGAAGAGTAAAAACCATATGATCATCTCAATAGATGCAGAAAAAGCTTTTGATAAAATTCAACATCCATTTATGATAAAAAGTCTCCAGAAAGTGGGCATAGAGGGACCCTACCTCAACATAATAAAGGCCATATATGACAAACTCACAGCAAACATTATTCTCAATGGTGAAAAACTGAAAACACTTCCTCTAAAATCAGGAACAAGACAAGGGTGCCCATTCTCGCCACTGTTATTCAACATAGTTTTGGAAGTCCTAGCCACAGCAATCAGAGAAGAAAAAGAAATAAAAGGAATCAAAATTGGCAAAGAAGAAGTAAAACTGTCACTGTTTGCAAATGGCATGACACTATACATAGAAAATCCTAAAGAAGCCACCAGAAAACTACTTGAGCTAACCAATGAATTCAGTGAAGTCGCATGATACAAAATTAATACATAGAAATCTCTTGCATTCCGATACACTAACAACGAAAGATCAGAAAGAGAAATTAAGGAAACAATCTCATTTACCATCACAACAAAAAGAATAAAATACCTAGGAGTAAACCTACCTAAGGAGGCAAAAGACTTGTATGCAAAAAACTATAAGATAATGATGAAAGAAATCAAAGACTACACAAACAGATGGAGAGATATACCATGTTCTTTGATTGGAATAATCAATATTGTGAAAATGACTATACTACCCAAAGCAATGTACAGATTCAGTGCAATCCCTGTCAAATTACCAATGGCATTTTTCACAGAACTAGAACAAAAAATTTTACAATTTGTATGGAAACACAAAAGACCTCAAATAGCAGAAGCAATCTTGAAGGAAGAAAACGGAGCTGGAGGAATCAGGCTCCCTGACTTCAGAGTATACTACAGGGTACAGTTATCAAGACAGTATGGTAGTGGCACAAAAACAGAAATATGGATGAATGGTACAGGATAGAAAGCCCAGAGATAAACCCACACACCTATGGGATGATCATCATAGATTAGTGCTAATATGAACAAAGGAAAATGTCCTAAAAATTTTAGCAAAATAAATCCAGCAATACATTAAATATAGTATACTATGACCAAGTAAGTTTCACCAGGTATGTAAGGACAGATTAGACTTATTAGAGAACCTACTTACATAATTTTCCTTATTTAAAATTAAAAGAGAGAAAAATGCATTAAGTACATATTTGTGGAAAATGTCTTTACTGAAAGTCAATATCCATGTATCATAAAAACTTTTAGCAAACTAAGGATGCAGGATACTTCCTAAAGCTAATGAAGAACAGCATAATATTTAATGGCAAAATGTTAGAAGCATATTCTTTAAAAGCGAAGAATGAGAACAAATATCTTTTCTAACCACTTTAATGCACTATTATATCTGAGGCCTTAACCAACTCAGGAAGACAAAGATAGGAACTAGTGTAGGAACTGGAGAGAAGGAACAATGATAATATACTGACAAATTAATAGAATGGATAAGATTTTAAGTAGGTTTCTTGGCTACAAAATCATTTTTCAATTAATTACATTCCTATTCCTGGATAAAAAGAATACGAAAATATCAGTTTCAAAGGATGAAATTTACAATATGATGTACACAGGAATGCATTTGACAAGAGATGTCCAAGTCTTTTATGGAGAAAATTTTTTTAAACTTTATTAATGGCATAAAATATGGTATAAACAACTGGAGATATATATATATATATATATATATATAGTGTTCATGTGTAAAAATGATTCATTGTCACATAGATGTCAGTTCTCTCCAGATTAATGAATATATTCAATGTAATTCTCATTAAAATCTTAAATTTTTTGGTGGAACTTGACAAGCTGATATAAAAATATATATGAACTAGCAAAGACTCAGTGACAAACAAGATAATTTTAAGGAAAAATAAAGAGGGACTCAATGCAGTGACACAAGTTAAGACATACCATAAACCATTGGTAACCGAGACACTGGAATTTTGCTGTGGTGAAGACAGTCATTGCCACAAAGGAAGGAGCCCAGATACAGACCCATGTTTTTTTAATACTTTATATATGACAGAGGTGGAATTACAGGTCAGTGGAGAACAAGTGATGCTAAAATTTGTTTTCCATTTTAAAAAGTGAATCATTGCTTCACATTGTATACAAAATTCCTAGGTATTAAATATTTCTGTGTAAAAAAACTTTAGAAATTTTAATAGAAAATATGAATTTTCTTCCTGACTGAAGGATACAGAGTATTTATTAAGATATATGAAAACAGAAGACATATAGGAAAAAGTGTGATAACTTGATTATGTTTAAATTTACTGCTTGAAAAGATACCTGAAAAGATACTATTAAAAAGAGTAAAAACCAGGTTTTAGGCTAGAAGAATATATTTGAAATACACATAACTGGCGGATAATTAGTATCTAGAATTCAAAATATCCTCCTGTAAATCAAAAGTAAGATGCAGAAATGCTAAATTGTAAAAGTAGCAAAATATGCAAACTCAGTTTCTGTGGGGGAGAGCTGTATAATACATAAATATATGAAAAGAATTTCAAATTCTTCAGAAATTATGGAAATGTAAAATTATAACTATAATTAAATACCTGTCATTTCCCTAAACTGAACAATAATTTAAATGTCTTCCAAAAACAATGTTGGAAAGAAAGTAAGGAAATAGGAAATCTCATATATTGCTGCTGGAAGTGTAAACTGTTACAGCCACTTTGGGGAGCGATTTGGCAATACCTAGGAGAAGTAAATATGTGCATACTCTTGAGACACCCATTTTGTATAGCCCAAAGTGTGTAATATAGAGAAAGTCTTCCACATGTGTACAAGAAAAAAATATAAAAATAATGTTTGTATCATTTTTTGCTGTAGCAAAACAGCATTAACAATAATGAAACTCTGAAACAACGTGAATAACCAAATCAGTACTTTTGGTATAGTCATTCTGTGGAAACCAACAAAGTGGTAAAAATGGTAAACTATATTTACATTTATCAAAGTGGATAAACCTAAAACATACAGAGTTGAACTAAAGGAATTTTCAGAACGGCATATAGTGTAGGACAGCGGTCTCCAACCTTTTTGGCACCAGGGTCTGGTTTCATGGAAGACAATTTCTCCACTGACGGCGGGGGCGGGGTGTGGTGGGGGACGTGTTCAAGTGGTAATGCGAGTGATGGTTCAAGCGGTGACGTGAGCGATGGGGAGCGATGGGGAACAGCAGATGAAGCTTTGCTCGCTCGCCCCTCACCTCCTGCTGTGTAGCCTGGTTCCTAACAGGCTGTGGACCGGTACTGGTCCGGGGGTTGGGTACCCCCGGTGTAGGGTACCATTTATATGGAAAAATATGCACAACATTATTTAGAGACAAGTACATAATTAGGAAATGTATAATAAACATGAGAATTACAAAGATTGAATTCAGGATTGCAGTTAGCTCTGGGGGGAGGGGACAGTAGAGAGGTGAATGTGAGCTAGGACTTAACTATGCTTAAAAAGGTTTATTTCTTCAGCTGGGTGGTGATTATCCATTGTTTATATTGTTGCATAGTAATATGGTATATATGATCATATGTATATCATATAACATATATAATATATAACATATATATGATTATTTATACAATTCTCTTTTTCATGCCTGAAATATTTCAAAATAAATAGTATGTAACAATTAATGAAGGGAGGAGGCAATTTAGGAGAGTATTGTCAAAGAGTAAGCCATTGGTGATTTGAGATAGTGTAGTAAACATCACATCACATCACATATTCTTTAAATATCCAGAATTTGAACACATGAGAATTCCTACCTTGTGTCATGTCACAATGTCTCCAGGTAAGGCTCCTATTTTGCAACCATTGTTGATCATTTCAGACTGGAGAAGAGCATTTGTTTCTTCAGTCCTGTAATACTTCAAGGTAACAGACTTTGCCAACTTTGCTTCCCTTGTCAATGTAAAGTGTTGTGATTTCCCCCTGAGTGACTTGCTCAGGTCTGATTTCTCTGTTTTGCAGGATTTTGCTAAACATAGAACAATATCCCAAATCTTTTTTATTTTTAACATTTCTGTTACTGCTTTATATAGCCTGATGACTCAGTCCACTGTTCAAGATAAGGAAGGTGAAAATTTGACCAAATATTCTTCCATTGCATTACAAGGGTCATCAGGTTTCCAATCAAAATTTCCAGTTGATATTTGTGAGTCCTTATTATTCACCTCCCATCCTTCCCATTCAGTCAATTACACATTTATGCAGCATCGTAGTTTTAGGTACCAAATTCTTAGGGAATTTATCACTTAGGGAAACAGCACAAATAATATTGGCTTCTCACGTAACACTGTTCAAAAGATGGCAATTCAGAGCTAGTTCTGGGGAAAGGCAGACACAGCTGATATGAGATCTCCATTGTCTTCAGAAAATCTTTCTCCTCTGCCATGCTCAACATGAGGTTCCAACTTCATTGTCAGAAGAAGTCATCTACAGTTCCATCTGAAATACTCATGTTCGAGGCTGCAGGAAGGAGAACAGTGAAAACGCTAGCTGTTTGTCCCCCATTTATGGACCTTCTCAGAAGCGTCATGCCAATCTTCACATAAGTCTATATGAGTACTCTGGGCTGCAAGAGAAGCAGGGACCCGTAATAGTTTATCTGACCCGCCTAGAATAAAATTATGTTTCTACTGTTCTAATATTTATTAAAGTTTTAACTCTTTTTCAGGACTGTTCCTCTTTTATTGATTCCCCAACATGTTTTATGTGTTTGTAGAATAACTTAAGTGTCATCGTGGTGGTTGAAGAGGAGCAGTCAGTTCATTTGTCCATCCTTTTGCTAACCTTGAGGTTTTCACTAACCTTTAAGCAGATGTCGCTCATACATCTGGACACAAGGCATTCCCACAGACTTTTGCTATATAAGTGTCCTGTGCTCTAGGTGCTGTCCAAATTCTGAGGTTTGCCTTCAAGCGAATCAGTACTGTCTTGGTTCTTTCTGAACCTTGGCTGATTCCTCCTTCCGTGGCTTATAACCTGCTCAACCTGCCACCATCTGCAGGACTACATGTCAGGCCCTCTGGCTCCCAACAGGAGCATGCAATGATGTTTGCATCCTTTCAAAGAGACATGAAAGCTGGGCAGTAGAAACTCTGGTCTCTCCTTATCTAAAGATATGTTGCAGGCTTCCCTGGTGGCACAGTGGTTAAGAATCCGCCTGCCAATGCAGGGGACACGGGTTCAGTCCCTGGTCCGGGAAGATCCCACATGCCGCGGAGCAACTAAGCCCGTGTGCCACAACTACTAGAGCCCGTGCTCTGCAGCAAGAGAAGCCATGACAATGAGAAGCCCGCGCACCGCAAGAAGAGAAGCCCCTGCTTGCTTCAATTAGAGAAAGCCAATGCACAGCAATGAAGACCCAACACAGCGAAAAACAAACAAACAAACAAAAACAAATGAATAAATAAATTTATAAAAAATAAAGAAGTAAAGATATGTTGCTATATTTTTAATGTGCTGCAGCTAAGCCATTGGTTTTTGACTTAGGAACCATTTCCTATAAAGGCCAAAATGCATAGCAGTGCACACACAACATCTATTACTTACGATTCTCTCTTCTATCCTATAGGAGCTTTTTTTCCCTGAATATTCACCTTCTTTTGACTCAGCGTTTAAAACAAAAGCAAAGTGATTTGTTTATCCTCTTTCTCTTTCCTCTGTCCTCTCCTTTTCCTGCTCTCCTTCTGGAATCAGAAGAATTTTTTATATTTCCTTTCTGTCAACTGGGAACTTGTTGACAACTTTTTCTAATTCTTTCTCACTGTATCTGAAATTACCTTTCCTCTTAAGTCATGTGGCTTAAACTTAGTGAAAGAAGGAGAGCAAAGGAATTTGTTTTCTGGAGGAATCAATGTATCTATCTAATAGTTTGTACATATTTCTCACATTAATAGCCCTAAACCTTTGGAGATTGTCCTACATAGACATTAATTCATTTTCAAACTCAACATTCTCTCAAATCTCATAAGAAAAAATAAAAGTCCAGTCTGCTCAGATCCTCACTGTGTCTTATAAATTTTGCTGACTCAGTAGTCCATAGAATGCCAGTACATTTTCTCTGTCCTGTTTTTTGTCTGTGCTAAACATAGGAATGAACCTTGGTTTCAGTGTCTACTGCTTCCTCGAGGAAATATAGATGGGTGAACTTTTGGACAATGAACTGAAGGAAGCTATAGTCAAGTGACTCTTTTCTGAGTTGGGACTGGCTCTCTCACACAACATCTACAAAGAAATCTCCCTTGCTATTACAAATAATATGTTTATTTCAGTCTATTTCCTATACACTAATGACAATTTCTGATTATTTTTAAAGAAAATTCTTTCACCATGTCCTGGATTTCAGTTCAAACATTCTTTATATTTACTGACAGTCAATGATGATTTGTCCAAATTGCTTCTCTAGTTATTTCTAGTTTGGGTTCAGTCACCAAAAGATTATGTCAGGGTATAGGGTTCTATCAAAGTGCTTTCTATCACTCTCTTATTAGCTTTTTAGCTTAAAATGCTAACAGTTAATAGTTAATTAAATAATAGTTAATACTTATAAAGCATTTGTAATGAGAAGGCACTGTTCTTTGTGTCTTATTGTATTTATCCCATGTAATCCTTGCAACATCCCTACTAATGTTCTTATCTTACAGAGTGGAAGACCAAGGGTTAAGAATGGTTAAGTAATTTGCTTAAGTCTCATCACTAGAAAATGGTAGAATCAGGATTCATCCCAAGCAGCCTGGCCCAGCATCTGTGCTTTAAACAATATACTGTACTGTCATTCTCAGATTGATTCTCAGATTGATTCCTGAATCTGATAAATTGTATTTTCTAATCAAATAAAGTTTCTGAACCTGCAAATTTGTGGAAGATCCTGGAAGGATGAATTTGCCAATTAAATTCTATTCTGAGACGGGAAGAAATATTCTGGAAGCCAGCCATTTTACTCCAGGCAGCAGACCTCTGCGTTTCCATGCACTGTTGGATTTTTCTTCAAAAATTTATGACAAGGTTAGGTATAGACAACGTAAATGAATTAAAGATAGAAAAGTATTTATTAGTCTTGAAAGTATTGCAATGACTGTTGGCCCGAGAGCAGATTCTGGGATGTGATTCAGCCAAAATCTGCTTGAATTGTAAACGGTAGGAGAATATGTACCAACAACTTGATGAGAAGAGAAAAAAACAGAAAAGAAAAAGGAGATATTGGTAATTAGAGAGACAAGAATATTAAAAAAAAAATTTTAGGGAGAAATAATGGTAACTTTTTATAGAATGAAGGGAATGAATGCCACTAAGCAAGAAGAGATTAGATATAGGACAGAGAGGTTATAAGCGATAGAGGCAAGTCTGCAGAGAGGATGTTGGTTATCTGAGCTATCACAAAATATTAGTGTCTACTGATTAGCAATCCTTTCAAGATAATTAAAAATAGAAGCAAAGTTTTCTTAATGGCATGATGTGAGATGACTCAAGTGACAATTTTAGAGTGTGCAGTGGAAGACTGAAAGTAGTCAAGGCACTGAAAGCAGGGGGTATAGAATAGGAAGACCGAAAGTCACAAAAGTTCTTAAATCGGAGGGTTGTCTTCTCCTAGGAAAATGAGAGGGGCAAATATGGAGAGTGGCAGAGCTACAAAGATAAATTTCACCTAGTATGAAATTTTTATTATGAGCAGTCCAGTTAGTAGAATTTATTGCAATTTTAGTGTTCAAGAGGCTATTAGAGAAAATACGTGTCAAATTGAAAGTAATGTAACTAATGTGAAAGGATGTGATTTTTCAATGCTTTACAAAACTACTTAGTAACTGGTGTGCTGCACAGTTTTATTCTCTTCACATATAATAGAAAAATTACCATGACAATTTATCTTCTTCGCCATTCAGTATCATAAATTTAGCTTTCTTGCTGACACTTACTTTTATGTAATGATACTTTTTCACCATCATGCATCTTCATCTGAAAGCCAGAAGTAGTCTCTTTTGTTGAATTCCTAAATAAGTAAATGACATTGATAAAGTTGAGAGATTGTTTTAAAGAAAGTTTTAAGGAAGAATTGCCTTCTTAGAATAAATTGGCTTGGGCTTTGTGTAATTTTTTTAAATTCTTAATTTTTTTAAAAAAGGGAAGGGACATGGAACAATGTTCTCATCCTTAAATTCTCTGATTTTGTGCAAAAATTCCTCGGGGACTGAACTAACATTCTGTGGTAGATACTCTACTGGTTTGGTACAGATTAGCAAAACAGCTACTGTTTTCCTCTTTTGCTTCCATGGACTCTGAATTCCCCACTATAGTGCTCTCCCTAGCAGTTTGCAAACCCAATAGAAAACCAGTGTGAATGACTGTCTAAATTTTAGATGGACCTGGAATGTCTTTTGATCACCAGTCTGGTTGTTGGCATCTACAGCTATTATTGCTTATCAAAATCTTAATTCTGTATTGTGAATGTCCTTCGTCACCATTTCTTCTTCTTCCTTTTTCCTTCTTCCTCCTTCTCCTCCTTCTCATGCTGCCAATAGGGGTCATGGTGAGATAAAATTTGGAGTATGTTTGTGTGTTTTTCTAATTTTGTTGACAAATTTTCATTGCTAAAGCCTTACTTTGTGGCTTAACAAAGGTTTAGCATGCTCTCATGACGCCATCAGGCATCAAGGTCTTAACAAACAAACTCTTCTAAAAGTTAAGTCAGATTAGCCTCGCTATTTTTGTTACTTTCCAAATCCCCAAAGACTACAGCTGCCAACGAGGGAGAAAATTAGGACTGGCAATACAAAATGTTAGCATTTTATTTAGCACTTATGGTCTACCAGATGTTGTTGTAGTTGAAGTTTTCTTCTTTATTTATTATAGATAAGGGAAATCAACACTATTATTACCATATTATCCTATTTGACAAACACCTAGAGATTATATAAGTGATGTGAAGTGAGATAAGTCCTCTAATCCTAGCCCCGGTGCTGATACTTCTCAAAGGAACTGTTGCCACTAACCCATCATGCTTTAATTCCATGTTGTTATCACTCACTGCGTAGAGCAAAGACATCCTCTATACCAACTTCATCCCCTAAATGCTCTAAAGTTTCTTGCCCTTTAGTCAGATCTACTACCCAAATCTTTTCCACTGTGCTATCCTGAACTGACCATATTTAACAAGCAAACTGTTGTATCTATCACCATTCCTTTAGATCATTTCCATCAACTCCTTGACATAACCAGATGTTTGCCTGATGACATCTGCCACTCTCCTATAGCCCTTGCAAGTGGTGTCAGTATGGGCGAAGATGTAGAACAACTATAAGTCACATGCATTGTTGGAGGGAATGTAAATTGATATAACCAACCTGTCAAACTAGCAGCGTGTAAAGTCTATAACCCAGTTTATTATCATTGGTATAAAAAGTGTTGACAGATGTGGGCATTTTTGTTTCATTCCCAAACTGAAAGAAAAATATTTAATATTTCATTATTGTATATGATGTTTGCCATTTATTGGTATAAAGTATTTATCTGATTAAAGAAATTCCCTTCTATTTTTGGTTTACTGAATAAATTTTTTAAAAATCATGAATAGGAGTTGAATTTTGTCAGAAGTTTGATTTGTGGCTATGAAGAAAATCATATGATTTTTCTGCTTTTCTCAGTGGATATGGTAAAACATATTAGCTATTTTGAATGATAAGCTACCCTTGCATTTCTGGAACAACCTTGGTTCAATAATGATAAGTTACCCTTTGTATATATCCCTTGGTATTACTTGCATATATTCTCTTATGGTTTGTTTGGTATGTGTCTATGTGCATGTGTGTGTGTGTGTGTGCATGTGTGTGTGTGTGTGTGTGTACGTGTTTAAGAGACTACTTTTTTGGAGCTCTTTTAGTTTCATAGCAAAGTTGTGCAGAGGGTACAGAGAGTTCCCATGTAAACCTTGCTCCCACACCTGTACAACTTCTCCCACTATCAACATCCCCCAACACAACAGTACATTTGTTAAAATCAGTGAACCTACATTGGCACAGCATTGTCACCCAAAGTCCATAGTTTACAGTAGGGTTCACACTGATGTTGTACATTCTGTGATTCTGGACAAATGTATAAACATGTATCCACCATCGTAATATCATACAAAATAGTTTCACTACCTTGAAAATCCTCCGTGCTCTGTCTACTTATTCCTCCTTCCCATCTAACCACTGGCGAATGCTGATTTTTTTTTATCTCCATAGTTTGCCTTTTTCATAATGTCATATAGATGGAAACATAGTATGTAGCCTTTTTAGACTGGCTATTTTCATGTATTAATACACATTTTAGGTTCTTCCACGTCTTTTCATGGCTTGATATCTCACTTCTTTTTAGCTTTGAATAATATTCCATTGTCTGGACGTACCACAGTTTATTTATCCATTTACCTACTGAGGACATTTTAGTTGCTTCCAAGTTTTGGCAATTATGAATAATGTTGCTATAAACATCTCTGTGTGTGTTTTTGTGTGGAGATAAGTTTTCTGTTCTTTTGGATAAATACCAAGGATCAGATTGTCTGTTTCTTCTTGTATGAGTTTTGGCAGATTGTGTCTTTCAAGGAATTGGTGCATGTTATCTAGGTTATTGAATTTAAGGGCAAAGTTTATGGTATTCCTTCTTTATCCTTTTGACTTTCATGGGACCTGTAGTGATGTCCTCTCTTTCATATCTTTTTTCTTAGTTAACCTGGCTAGAGGTTTATTGATTTTATTGATCTTTTTAATGAACCAAGTTTTGGTTTCATTGACTTTCTCTAATTGATTTCCTGCTTTAAATTGCATTTATTTATGCTTTAATGCTTATTTTTTCTCCTCGTCTGCTTATTTTGGATTTAATTTGCTGTTCTCTTTCTAGTTTCTTAGTATAGAAACTTAAATTATTGATTTTAGATCTTTCTTCTTTTCTAATATATGCATTCAATGCTATAAAGTTCCTTCTAAGCACTGTTTACTGTGTCTCACAGATTTTAAGTTGTATTTAATTTTCCTTTAGATCAAAATATTTTAAATTCTTTCTTGAAATTTCTTCTTTGACCCTTGTGTTATTCAGAAGTATGTTGTTTAATTTTCAAGTAGTTTGGGAGTTTCCAGCTATCTTTTTGTTATAGATTTCTAGTTTAATTCTACTGTGGTCTGAGAGCAGGCAGTGTGTCATTTTTATTATTTTAAATGTGTTAAGTTGTGTTTTATCTCTTAAAAGTTTTTGCATATTTGTTCATAAGGTAGGCTGATCTGTAATTTTCCTCTTTTATATCCTTTTTAGGATTTGGTAGTAAGGTTATTTGTGCACTAGAACCATAATGCCAAAGAAGAGTTACCTCCTTTTCTAATCTGTGGATGATCAGCATTTTGTTTTTTGTTTTTTTCTCTGTAAATGATCGGAAAAATGAATTGATGGAAATATCTGGTCTTGTGTTTACTTTGTGACAAAGATTTCTAATAAGATATTCAATATCATTAGTAAATACTCAGATTTTCTATATCTTCTTTGTCAGCTTTGTTTAGCTGTGTTTTTGTAGGTATTTGTCTTTTAAATTTTGTGAAATTTATTCATTTTAAGTTCTTCATAATAGCTCCTTTTTTTGATATCTTTAGGATTTGTATTGATGGCCTTATGTTTATTCCCGATAATAGTAATTTATCCTTCCTTTCTCCCTCTCTCTCTCTTCCTTACTCCTGCTAAACCTAGGTTTTCTAGAAGCTCATCATGTTTTATTACATTTTTAAATGATCAGATTTTAATATTTTAGATATTCTTTATTGTACATTTTTTTTCTTTTCATTGATATACTCTCTTATTTTTACTATTCCCTAAATTGTACTTGTGCTTACCTTTTTTTCTTTCGGAGCGTGTTTCATGCTCTAATTATTTTCTATTCTTTTTTATTTCTGTGTTAATTTAGATATTTTTACTGACTTCTTCATTGCACTTTTGGTTGTTTCTACTGCATCAAACATGTCAGTAACCCATCTATTAAATTCTTAATTTCAAATATTGTTATTTTCAGTTTTATAATGATTATTTTACCTTTTCTGTGCATTCGAATCTTTGACTATATTCTCATTTTTATCTATTTTGTCTATTCTTCCCTCCATTATCTTAAACATATAAATCATAGTTATTTAAAAGTCTTTTCCTGAATAACTCTAATTCCTAGATCAACTCAGGATCTACTTCTATGGCATGATTTTATCTTGAACATCATCTTAAATATTGGTCACATTTTATTGGCTCTTAATATGTCTAAGATTTTTATTATTATATTTTGAACATTTTGTATAAGTTAGCTATGGAATATGATGTTAGCCTTCCTCAGTGAGCATTATTATTTCCTGTATTAGAGATATGTAACTGATCATCCCAGTGTTGCCTGGGATGAAGCTGGGCCTGAGTTGAATTACCATTTAGTAAGATAGTATCTACCTCTGGTTTATTCTTCTTACTAGGATGTGGCCCTCTATGAATTTCAGTTGAAACCTTATTAAGTCTTCCTTTCCTAGGCAATTTTTTTGCCTTTCCAAGGCAATTCATTTCAGCTCTTTTTGGTGTTTTCAGCAAAGCACTTTAGCTGTGTTTCCCATGCAGATTCAAAATTTAGTACAAATTTTGAGAGGGAACATTTGTGTTTTGAGACTGCTCCATTCTCTCATTCTGTTACTTCAATCCCCAGTGAGTTCTAAAATCTCTACTGCAACAAGGACAAAGAGTGACTTGTATAAAACTAAGATCTGGGAGTGTCATGTTTTTGTTTTTCTTTTTTAACAAATATGCATGCAGTATCTATCTTTATCACTATACTTTTATTTAATAAACAAAAACAGATTTGTATTGATTGTAGTAACAGTGGCACCAAATATTATAAGTGCATAATGAATATTTGCTGAGCAAATGAATCAATTAAATTAAACATTGTATATGAATGTGTATTTTCCACATGATACCATAAATATGTTGGATCAAACTTCCTAATGATGACAGTATTTTCAAAAAGGGAATATTTTTAGGACGTGATGTTGATTCCATTTTTAATTGTAAAAGTATCTGTTTATTTTAGTTTCATAACTCTGCTACAAAAATCATAGATTGAAACCACCTAATTGAAGCAAATCAACTTTAAGCATTAGTTGTTTTAAGTGGAATTGCATTTATCTTCAATGGAATTAAAGGGAAGCATGGACAAGATGAAGTCTATTAAGAGGGCTCTGCTACAGGACCTTATATAATACTAGTGCCTAATAATTTTCAGCTTTATCATTGGGCAACATCACCACACTATTAACATGTTGAATCAGTTCTACCACATTAATAATGGAAAATGACCTTTTCTTTCTGGAAATAGATAACCACTCATAAGACAAACAAAAATGTTTTCTTAATGCTGCCCAGTTTCACCTCTTTAATGGTTACACATTTGCTGAAAGGATTAGGATGATTTTTTACTTGTGATATTTTCTCTTGTTAATGATTATGGAATTGGAGCATGTGAGTATCTGACATTGCAATTAGGTAGATAGGTGAATAGTTTCTCTCTCCTTTGAGAAGCTAAACCCATCCCCAGGAGAAACAATTATTCTTCTTTTGCTAAGAAAAGGACCACTACATCCATCAAGACAACGTAAAAAATGTTCTTGAATCAAACTTCATATTGTTTAATTATTTCAAACTATATTTCTTAAAGACTATAAAGTCTTTCCTTAGATGAACCTTGGTTGTTACAAGAAACGAAGTGAATGAGAAGCTCAGTGAGTGTCCCCTTGTGCCCTTCACCCTTCATTTAACAAGAGAATCTTCACTTGAATCTGTTTCAAATGGAAGTTTCACATGTTTATGCTAAACTATTATGTTGTTTAGTGTCTTCTAGTGGCATTTATTTTCATTTTTTTTAACTCCTAGTGCTATATGTTTAATGTTAGGTTGACTATCAAACCTTGGATTTATCATAAATAAATGACCTATATTGGCTGTTTATTTATTCTCATGTTTCTGGTTTATTGCCTATGAATTCTAAGAACTTGGTATGTTTGATTTGAAATAGCTGTAATTTGTTAGATAAATGATATTTCCTCATGAGTGTGAAGAGTTCTATTGTTGAACTTGAAGGAGATTTACTCTGACTCTTTCAAGAGATTAGAATTACATTTAGCCAGAAGGAGTCTGATTTATAGCTCTATATAACAAATGCTACATTTCTAAAAATATGGTACTACATAAAAAAGAAATGGGATACTTTGATAGTGGGTTCTGTGTCACTATATTCTACAGGGATGTATGGGAACTTTATTGAATTCATGGTTAGAGTAGAGAATTTCAAAGATTTCTTCTGAGTCTAAGACTGTATGAGTTATCTTCATATAAATTAGATTATTTATTTGTATAATTAAGTTAATATGTATAACTTGATTTTATAAATAGCAGATAGACTGAAAAGGCCCATCTGGTTTGTGATAAAAAGGAAAGTCTAAACCCTTAGACTGGTTGCTAAGATTGTTAATTTTATTACATATGCCTTAAATTTTTTGTACACATTCTATTGCTTAAATGGGAGTAGGTTTTTTTTTTGAAGTTAACATTTTTCAATGTACATTAGTATTTGCTCACCTTAAAAGAATAAAATCCTGTTTGTATGAAAATTAAATATTATCTTAAAAATTTGTATTTTTCTTCAACTGTCCAATTTAAATAAAGATATCTTTAAATATTTGGTTCAATCACCAAAATATGTCTTAAGAAACAGTAAAATAAGTCCAGAGTGAGGAAAATTATTTTGTTCCTGTTGTGTTACTTCCTTGATATTATGGCGATGTGTAGACTTAATCATCTTGTTTAAGTTGGCCCAGCTCACAATGTCAAGCATTCTGAGAGTCAGTGTGCTGCCAAATCCATGTGCTTTAAGTGACTATGTTTAAGTAGTAAACGTGTCTTTCTAAGAACTACGGCTTGACAGAAACCATAGAGATAAGATCATGTACCTCCAAGAGGCTGCTTAAGCAAAAATCAAGGGAGTCAGTGACATGGACACTGTTCATTAATATTCTGTAAAATGATGAGAAAGTAGAGATCTCATAATGCTGTAGTTTTACATGTCTTTGTGATCAGGGTATCCTACAGAAGATAAGAGTACTGAAATACACTGTTTGGGATTAAAAGCACTCCTTTTAGTCACCAACAGAATTGTATCTTAGTTCAATTTAAAGCTTTTAATAGACCAAAGGATAGTAAAGATGCCAAAACATTCAAAAAGATAAATTTTGAGGTACCAGAAAGGTGTGTAATTTTCAGATTTTATCAGACTCAGCAGACAGCCAGTCTAAGAACTATGTGATCTCCAATTATTTAAGTGCTTCACAGAAGCAAAATAGTAAACTGATTAGAGAAGTTATATTTTGAAATAATAGCAATAGAATTTATTCTGTCAGTGAATGTTACAGAATATCTCTTCTAAATGAACACATTCTGCTTTATATTTCACATAGAAATAATATAAATTTTACTTTAAAATATAATTTTTTAGGCTAGACATTTTAATTGTGAAATGGTTAAAATATTATAATGCTCTTAGCAATTATTCTGTTGTTTTAATATATTTGAGTGCTTCTACAGACATTTTCATATTAATTTTTGTGTAGTCCATCATTTATTAATGTTTTAATGATTTAAAAAGCATATTTTAATTAAGTTGTTTATGTATATACTTATCACATATTCGATCAATTTATTTCATAATCCAGTATATATCAAGCATGAACTTAGACAACAAGATAAATGTGATTGAAGTTTTGGCCAAAGAAAAAAAAACATTAGCATATAAACCAGGAAAATAATGAAATAATTTTAACTTTTTTTTCATTTAGATAAAATGATTTATCTTAATTTCATATTAAATATCATTGAAGGATATATATTTGAACTGAGTTACTTTATCCAAATTTTCAAGCTAGTGTGAAGTCAGCAATATAGGGCAATAATTAGGCCTTTCTCTACCTTTATTTCAGACTTGATTTATTTATAGCATGGATATTTCAGATGTGAGAAGAACAGAAATTGATGATATAATTATGAAAAATGAAACTTATGAAAAAAGTGATTTATTTTGTTATGAATTAATAATTCCAGATATTTTAAAACATTTTTCTACTATTTTTATTTCCATCATTGGTCTCATTTGTATCAAAAAACATTGCAATAATCTGTTTAAAATCCATCATTTTCTCTAGATAGACAGGTATGTTGATAAGTAGATGCTCACTCCGGTCAACAAAATGGAAAGTAATGCAAAGTCCAGTGGCAAACGCTGTGGAATATTAAGCAGGAGAAAAAAAAAGGGTTAGGATCAATAATTCTATGTACCACGCACCTATCACACCCTATTAGTGATAATTTTACATATCAGGAATAAACATTTCCAGGGTAAAGTGAACATGGATTTATTGCTCTGAATAAAAACATGAGTCTTTATTGCACAAAAATAGATTGGTTGAAATTTCCATCAGAATTTTAATTGAGCATAAGCCTTTCCAGCTAACATCACTGAATATTGGAAAAGTCCCAGGTATACTAGATAATGAGTATGGCCAAACAGTTTTTTAATGCCTTTATAGTCAAGGTAGTGAACCTAACAATGATTAAAACACGAATTATATAGCTCTCCTTTATTCTGAGGAAATATGCTACTTAATTTTGCTACAGGAAAGTAGATTTTAATAGGTACCCTTCAAGAAAGAAAATAAGTACCAATTTATCTTCAAGCAAGCATTAAAAATATGCAACCCTTTGCATTAATTGTAACAGTTAATCAGTACAATGTCACAGTAGATTATATTATTGTGGTTATTATTGTTGTTGTTGTTATTCCATTTTTCCAAGGGAAAAAGAAACACAGCTGAAATAAATTACTTGCCTAATGTTCTATTAATATATTGATATAAAAGTCTAAATAGCAAGATACACTTAAAGCTATGTACACACTTCTACATTTAAAATAGATAACCAACAAGGACCTACTGTAAAAAAAAAAAGTGCTAAGGGTAAAACTGCCAAATTTAAATGCTTTAATCAGCTAAACCACCTTTGAAAGCGTGAAGTGGAAATAAAGACATTGAAGACATAAAAAAGAGAAAGCTATAGTAAGCTTTAGAGCTATGTAGTAAAAAAAAAAAAAATGCCATAATTAAAATTTTGATAAGAGTAGAATGTGGAGAAATAGGCACTACCATGTTGGCCACCTATGATTATTTATAAAACTGAACATGCACACATTCTTTCATGCAACAATTTATCCAGTAGGAATTTTTTTCACATGTTTATAGTTGCATCTAAAGATGTTCGTTAATTAAAATTCTTTAGAGTATTATTTGTAATAACACACAAAATGTAAATAACATGAATATCCTTTAATAGAAGACTAAATTATTAATGGCCAATCTGCACTCTAAATGACTCTACTATTGTAGTAGGAGGTATTTAAATTAAAAAACAGGAAACTGAAAATGTGGATAGTGCATTCCCACCTGTATAAAAATGAAACATATAATTGTAGGTGAATATTATGTACTAATATATATGATCTTTTTGATAGTTATTATGTTTTGAGAATAGAATTTTGAATCTAGGTTGCAAAGATGGCTCACATGTTTATATATATTTTTAACATTTTAGTTTTTAATATGTGCAAGACTTATTTCATGATAAAAAAGAAAATTGTCATAATTTTAATAAAAGTGATTTTAGTGTTACTATATGCAAAACACTGTACTAGCACTTTAAATTCACATGTAATTTAATCCTCAAACAATCCTGAGGAAGGTACCATTATTACCTTTGTTGTACAGATGAGATGAAATAGAAGGGCAGAGAAGTTAAACTAACCACCATTTGTATAGCCGGAAATGCTGGGTTGAGGAGTCCAGGTATATCTCATTCCCAAGTTTGTGCTCTTAACTACTTCACTCAATTTTAGAAATCAAAATAATATAGAAGAATAGAGTTCATGTGACAAGCTACTGACGTACTTTTCATTTGACCTTATTTGCGTTACACTTATACATGGAAGGAACACATGATTTTGTATAAATTAGAGACAAATTAGCATTTGGGGAATTTAAGTAATTCTTTTGTCTTTAGCATTTGGGGAAATTAAGTAATTCTTTTGTCTGTGATTGTAATCTAAGTATTTAGTTCTTTTAAGAAAGACAGAGGAGAACCGATTATGACTTGCAAACCTAAGACTCTCTCATTTCTGACATGACCTCCTTTGAAATGTCTTTATTTGTGTCCTTATGGCTTTCCAATCCTAGTGCAAAGAGCTCAGTAGATGTTGGCCTTAAAACAAGTAATCATTTTAAATATAAATTATTTTTATTTCCTCTATAAAAGACAAACATTTTGACACATTCATCTGTTCTTAAAAGCTCATCTTAGTGGTGGAAGCATCTGTGAAAAAACCAAACAGCTGAGAATCTAAATATAGAATCAGATTCAGTCTTTACAACATCAAGGTTGATAATGTGCTGCTGCTCAACACGTGAAACTATAAATGATAGTGCTATATGTTATATAAATTGCAATTTTAGAAATTGAACTTAGTGCTGAATTATCTCTGAAGGAAATGCTTATTATTCATAGTCATATATATTGCACTATATTTTTCTCATGGGAATATGTCCATGTGTGACTTACACCTCCAAAGAAAAGTCAATAAATGACATACTTTTTGTTTGTTTCTTTCTTATCAATAGGTATAATATCTCAGGGCACAAAAATACTGCTTTTTAAAGGATAAGGAAAGAGCAAAGTTTAAAGAAATTTCAGCTAAAGCAATGCAATTGATTGATTTAATCTGAACCCAAATTAAACATTGTATTTTAAAGAAATAAAATATAATAAAACAATTATCCTAAAGAAGAAAATTTTTGGTTTGTTTTCTGGAAAAAGGGTTATATCCATTCCCAATTTCCTTCATAGTCAACATAATCCCATATGAATTAAATTGGGATAAATAATCCCATATGAATTTCACAGAATATGATTATGTGAAGAAATTTAATTTCAACAAATGAAATTATATTTATTATGTTATATCTGCTAAGATAGAGAAATGTATTCATATATTTTTAGCAGTAGGAATTGAAATAACTTAAAACAATTTTAATCAACTAAAAAAGTCATTAATCAAACACTGTTTTTCCAGTCATTCAGGTTTTTTGGCATTTCTTGACAGAATAGAATTGATAATGAACATCTGGTATTTTATGGTTAATGAGTGTGAAAGGATATTGAATTTCTTTTTCCGTAGGGCTCCTGTGTCCTTTTCCTACCCCCATTAGAGAAATAAATACGTAAAATTGTAGCCATTTGTGATGTATACATTAATGTGAAATAGTCACAGTGCAACCTCTTAGTGTTTCCTTTACTGGTATATTTTTCAGAGTTGGAATAATTCTTATGGATTTAATCCATATGCTTACCAAAGAAGGTGTTAAAATCCAGGAACATAAAACAGTAGAGCACTAATATATTTTCCCATCTTCAGTGTAGAGATTCTGCAAGAGGAAAGAATCCTATAATGAAACTATAAAGAAATTTGGGATTGTAATTCAAAGATGTTTGGTTATGCCTTTTCATGGAAGAAGAATACTGCACATTTATCTCTTGGGTAATAAGGTAATGGGCAGCAAAAAGGATGAAGAAAAGAATATAGAAGAAATAAAATTAAATATTTTTGAACATTATATGATTTAAATGCCTGAAAACACTTTATCCTCATAACATTTGAGTTATATTTTCAAATTTAAAAATGAGGAAATTGAGGTAACAAGAAGTTAAAGATCTTGCCTGTGAACACATACATAGGAAGAGGAGGAGGATTTGACCCAACACTGTTTAACTTAAAACCATTTTTTTGTTTGTTTCTCTTGATAGATCCTATTCAAAATAGCATGGATTCCAGGAAAAGAGATTAACAGTAGAAAACAAAGGTTTAGAAACAGTGCTAAGTGTATGTGACTATTTAAAGTATAGTAAAAATGCTTTAAATTGGACAATAATTCTGTAAATGTTTTGGTAAATTTAGTCAGCCAGATGTTCCCTTCAAGTGTGGTTGATAAGTTAATCAGAATCTTCAGATTTTGATCAGTTAATCAAAATCTTCAGATTAGAATGTAGTCATTTAGAGGTGATAAAAGTAGTTCAGTAATTCACTGCTTAAAAACAAATACACACAAACAAGAATAGATTGTTTGTCAATTCTAACAGATCATTAAAAAATTATTATTAACTTTTTTTTGTAGTGAATAGATGATGTTATGAAATGTTATTGAGCAAAAGAGCAATTACAGCATTGAATAAAAGCACACTTAAGTAAAAATGTATATACATGCTTGAGTGTAAGTATATAAAACTGGTATGTTGAACAAGCATGATTATTCTTATCTTCTAATACGTGTTCTAGCTGTGATAATCTTTCTCTGACCCTGAATAAAAACTGGCCACGGTTTGTAATATTTTGCTTACTTTTATTTAACACACAATTTTAAAGTCATTTAAAAAAATCTCAAAACACAGCCTCAATCAAAAACCCAGTATAAGATACGGAGCAACAGTTCGATCTACATTGTAAGATAAGGCCTTCTCTCCCATCTGCAGCTAATGCTAAAGTTTGGGGAGAGAGTGTTGTGGACTCTTCCTTGTTTTCTCGAAGCTTCAGGGATTTTGGAGCTAGCTTGTAGGAAAGGAGAAACTGCAAGAGAAGGGACAGGGCTTTTTGTAAACTGCTGATGGCTTTCTGCTTTTGGGGGCTTGCAATGTTTAAAGTTGATTTCTCTCACTGGTGCTTTTTGGGCTTATTAGGTGCTTTCCTGCTCCACCCCTTTAGTTCCAAGTCAGCCCTGTTTTTCTGGTTGTACACTTCTCCAATATTCTGGTTGTTAGAGTCTTCTGGTTCCAGTTTTGCTGGACAGTGGTTTCTTCACTCAATTTTTTCACTAACAGGTTTTAGAAATGTAGAACCTTCAACTTTCTTAGGCTTGAGAAAGACATTTGTTTTCTTTTTCTCTTTTATTATCTTTATTATTATCATTATTATTTATAAATTTATCATATGAAGAACTGTTTTATACACATTTGGGGGTATAATGTCTATAGTATTGGAACATCAGAGGGAAATGAGATAATCTCGTTTTTGCAAGCTTACATATATGTGTATAATTATGTGTGCATATTATGTGTGTATTTAAAGTGAAAGGGAAAAGGGATAAAAAGGAAGGAAGGCATGACTGTTTAGTTATTTTCTGATGATATTCTTAAATATTATAATACATTTTAAGTTTAAAAACATCTTTTACCCACGTTAAATTTCAAATAATAATGATTTTTAAAAGAAAAAAATGAAATTATGCTAAATGGATCTCGTAGACATGAAATAGGGTCATATATCATTCATATATTGTCTTATTCTCCTTTCTTAGATGTGTTTATTGAAGACATTTACCATATGAATTAAGTATACTCATCAGCCATTTCTCTGGAACATTTTAATCAAATAAGGAACATACCCTTCAGCAATATAACAAGGCTATTTTCAGCACTAAAGTGTTTCTCTTTCCTCCCCCTTTCTATATAAATTTAATTATTTAAATGAAAGTAATTCAGTTTCTAAAAGTTTGTCTTATTGTCATAAACCCCATGCTCATTGGGCTAGAATGCATGATTGATTATCCATGAAGATAATGTCTAGCTGAATAAGGAAAAGATATTAATCATGTCTGTGAACAAAAACAACTTGTTACTTTAGAAAGCAAAAAGAAAGGGTGTAATGCTAATTATATGTAGGATGTTTATGTAATTTTGAGATGTAACTTAAATAAATTATCTTTGTTAATAAGTCCAGTTAAAACCACTACTTGGTTGAAGCCATTTGTGATTATAATTAGTACATTTTATAGTTCTTGAGAGATTCATGATAAGATTCTATTTTCTCTTGACTTCACATAAAATCAAATATGACCTCTATCTTCTTCCCCTTTGTATATAAAAATAGTTATAGATTCAAAAGAATTTGAAAAGAATAGCACAGAGTAGTCTTGAGTACGCCTCAGCCAGTTTCCCCAATGGTGATAGCTTGCTTAACTTTAAGTACAAAATCAAATCCAGCAGATTGCCAGTAGTACACAGGTTTTATTCAGATTTCATCTATTTTACAAGCACTCATATGTTTGTTTATGTGTGTGTGTGTATAGTTCTACTCGTGTATGAATTTATATAACTATCGCCAAAATCAAGATATAGAAGTGTTCTATCACCAAAACATCCATTATGCTATCCTTTATAAGCATGCAATGCTTCCGCCCTTCCAAATCCACTAAAGTTATACATCCTAGACTTTAATAAGTTATTACGAGTAATAAAAACCTAGAGCAAGTGCTTAAAAAAGCTATAGAAAGAGATACAGTAAAAAACACTATGAATAAATAAAAATGGAATTCTAAAAATAAGTAACCCATAGAAAGACAGGAAAAAGGAAACAGAAAAATGAAAAAAAAAAACAACAATCAGAAAATAAAAAAGAAAATGGCAGACTTAAGCCATCACATAAATAATTACATCAAATGTAAATAATCTAAATACATCACCTAGAAGAAAGTGATTGCTGAAATGGATAAAAGACAAAAAAAAAAAAACCCCACAAAAAACGATTAACCAATTACATGGGTAATGAGGAATGGGAGAGGTACTATCAAAGGCAGAAGAAAGTTTTCTGGGATGATAGGTATATTTACTGTTTTGATTGTGATGATGGTTTCATGGGTGTATACACATGTTAAAACTTATCAAACTATATACTTTATATATGTGCACTTTATTGTATTTCAGTTATATCTCAATAAAACTGTTAAATTATGGAATATTGCCACATCTTTCTGACCTTGACCTATGTCTCTTTAACATATTTATCAGTGTATTTTTAATGAAGACATAGCAATATTGTTTAGGAAAACAGATAATATAAAAATGGAGGTATAGCTTACATATGAAATTTTCAAAATTGAAAACAAAACACATGGCACTGTATCTCTATTTTCAATCCTAATTTATTCCTCTGAAATTTCTTTTATTCTAATCCCAGTGATAATCATTATACCTTCCTTTCACATCATACGTCATCTACAGTTTCCCTCTCTCCTCGGTCTTGGCAGATGATTTTCCCTTTTTTTATTTGAAAAAATATAAAACACCAAAAATGAACTTATCTTCCTCCTACCTGCAATCAGTCAATCAATAAATAAAATTTTACTATGCTTGCACCCATCTATTTCTTTTGTCCTATTTTGTTACAATGGAGGAAGCCAAGCACCATTCAATACCTCCATGTGTGCTGTAGATTCCGTCCACTCTTTCACCATCTCAAGGATTTCAACACATCAAATGATCTTCTTGCTTTTAGTCTTTGGAAATCTTTACTGTTAAATATATCATTGTTGTTAGCATGACAATATGCCCTAGACAACCCCATTAAAAAATACTAAAGTAAGTCCTCCACCTCATATACAGATATTACTACATCTGTTTTTTCCCCTTCAGAGCCACAAAAGAGTTACTACATTTTTTTGTCTCCTTTTACTCAACACCCATTTAATCTTCATCTAACCAATGTTGCTTTTACTTCCCACTCTGCATCTTATTTACTGGTATCAAGCTACTGTCTTTACTATTGATAAATTCAATAGACATATTTCTGTCTTTTCTTTTCAGATCTTTCACCTATTTTCACCATTCCTTCTGAAACACAGTAAAGTTTTTTATGTTATCTCCTAGTTTTGCTCTCACTTCATGGTTGCTTTATTTTGTTTTCTTTTCTGGATCATCTTCCTCTGTCTATGTTCATAATTTTGGAATTCCTTAAAGCTTATTTCTTTTTCCTCTTCTCCTCTTTCCATATACTCATTCCCTAGGACATGTCATTGGTTCATTGAAATTTATCTTCCATTTAATTGCTGATTACTTCCTAACATAAATTCCTTGCCTAGATCATTCATTAGATAGCACCACTGTCTAATATCTAGCTCTCTGTGTGACATCACTACTTGAATATATTAATCACAGTAAAATCTAAAATGAAACTCTTGAGTTCCTCCACTTTTTAGGGATGTGTTTTCTACCCTTAATTTTACCCCTTAATAAGTGACATCACACTATTTGGTATAATCGCTGATTCCTTTCCTCCCTACCATCCCCCACATATAATCAACTTGTGAATTCAAGTCCTGTTGAATTAATCTCAAAAATATATTTCAAATACCTATATTCCCTTTCATTCCCGTTGTCATCATCATACTGTATTTATTCAATATATATCTCTTACTGCATACCCCAAAATTTAGTGGCTTAAAACAGTAATAATTTATTAAATCTCACAATAGCGTGGATCAGGAATTCAGGCAGCATTCACTCAGCTGGCCAATCCTTCTGCTCTACATTGAATGGAATGTGGTTGCTCAATGGCATATGGTTGGTGGCTGATCTCGTCTGCCTACCTCAAGATGGCTTTGTTCACAGCCTTGGTGCCTTAGTGGGGAAAGGGCTGGCCTCAGCTGGCCCATTCTTCCTCTTCATGTAACGTCAGGACTTCTTCACTAGCAAGCTATTTTGCCTTGGCTCCTCAGGGCTCCAAGAGTGTTCAAAGAGATCAGAAGGAGAAGGTAATCTTTTAAAGCTAGAGTGTGGAAACTGGCAGATTCAATTCCAGCATAATTTATTTTTCAAGGAAGTCTGAGTCCCCCAAATTTAAGACAAGGAAACATAAATTCCACCTCTTGATATGAAAAGTGGCAGTGAATTTGTGGACATTTTTATTCTGCCACAATCTCACAGGTAGCTTACTGTCATGTTTTATATTTTAAATTAAATGTTACCTCCTCCTAAGCCTTCCCTAATCATTGTATTGAAATTGGGTGTCTTACCTTCTATATTTCTCTCAGAATATTGCTTGTTTATGAACATTTGTGATTTATTTTTGAAATGTATTTCTTTAAAAATTTTTTTCTTTTTCTCTGCTTCATCTAATATGAAGCAATTAATAAAAAGACAGAGTATTAATCTATTTGTCCCTGTCTCTCTAGTGCCTAACATAGTACTGGTAATATATCAGGTATTCAATAGATATTTAATAAATAACTTATTTATTTATTATTTTATTGAAGTATCGTTGATTCACAATGTTGTGTTAGTTTCTGGTGTAGAGCAAAATGATTCAGTTATATGTATTTTCTTTTTTCATATTCTTTTTCATTATAGGTTATTACAAGATAAGATAACCATAATTTCTGTTCTCTTAAATTTCTTGAGGTTTGTTTTGTGTCCTAGCATGTGGTCTATCCTAGAGAATGTTCCATATGCACTTGAAAAGAATGTATATTCTTGTTTTTTTGGATGCAATGTCTTGAAAATATCAATTAAGTCTAATTGTTCTATTGTGTTATTTAAGATCTCTGTTGCCATATTTATTTTTTGTTTAGAAGATCTGTCCATTATTGTCAGAGAGGTGTTAAAGTCTCTTGCTATTATTGTATGCCCATCAGTTTCTCCCTCTATGTCTGTTAGTATTTGTTTTGTTTTACCTTGGGTGCATATATGTTAACAAGTGTAACATCCTCTTCTCGTATTGATTTTTTTATTATTATATAGTGGTCTCCTTTTTCTTTATTTATGGCCTTTGTGTTTTTTTTACATTTATTTATTTATTTTTATTTATTTGGCTGTGTCAGGTCATAGTTGCGGCACATGGGATCATCGCGGCATGTGGGATCTTGCATTGTGGCTCACAAGCTCTTCGTTGCGGATTACGGGCTTCTCTAGTTGCAGCGCACGGGCTTCTCTCTAGTTGTGGTGCGCGAGCTCCACAGCACTCGAGCTCAGTAGTTGTGGCATGCAGGCTCCAGAATGCATGGGCTCAGTAGTTGCAGCTCACGGGCTCCCTAGTTGTGGCACATGGTCTATAGAGTGAGTGGGCTCAGTAGTTACGGTGCATGGGCTTAGTTGCCCCGCGGAATGTAGGATCTTAGTTTCCTGACCAGGGATTGAACCTGCGTCCCCTGCATTGGAAGGTGGATTCTTAACCACCGGACAACCAGGGAAGTCCCTATGGCCATTGTTTTAAAGTCTATTTTGTTTGCTATAAGTCTTGCTACCCCTACTTTCTTGTCATTTCCATTTGCATGAAATATCTTTTTCCATCCCCTAACTTTCGATCTATGTGGGTCCTTTACCCTAAAGTGGGTCTTTTGTAGGGAATATATTATTTTTTAAGTATGTTAATCTATTACTCTATCTACTTGCTTTAGACTGATAGTCATATAGGTTGAAACACATTCTAAAAAAAAAAAAAAACCTATATTTTCTTACACCCCTCCCCCACATTTTATGATTTTGATATCCTCTTTTATATCTTCATATTTATCCTTTTGCTGTTGATTGTAGATCTATCTCTTATAGATTCTTGCTTCTTTTCTATTTAGAGAAGACCTTTCAATATTTCTTTCAGGATTGGTTTAGTATTGCTCCATTCTTTTAGTTTTTTCTTGTCTGAGAAATTCTTTCTCTCTCCTCCTTTTCTAAGTGATAATCTTGCTTTGTCGAGTATCCTAGGTTTCAGGTTTTTCACTTTCAGGACTTTGAATATACCTTGCTACTCCCTTCTGGCCTTCAACATTTCTGTAGAGAAATCAGCTGATAGCCTTATGGGGGTTCCTTTGTAACTAACTCTTTGATTTTTTTCTTGGTGCCTTTAGAATCCTCTCTTTATCTTTAACTTTTACCATTTTAATTATAATATGTCTTGGTGAAGGTCTGTTTGGGTTCATCTTGTTTGGGACCCTATCTGTTAACTGTACCTGGATATCTATTTACTTCTTTAGGTTTGGGAAGTTTTCAGCCATAATTTCTTCAAATACATTTTCAATCCTCTTTTCTCTTTCTTCTTCTGGGATCTCTGTTATGCTTAGGTTGCCTCGATTTATATGATCCCATAGGTCTCTCATACTCCTTTCTTTCTTTTTTTAATTTGTGTTTTCATTTGTCTGCTGTTTTAATTGGGTGATTTTCATTATTCTATCTTCCACATCACTTATTCCTTCTTCTGCATTCTTTAACTTGTTATTTATTGCTTTTAGCTTGACTTTCATCTCAGCAAATTAGTTTTCTAATTTTAAGTGGCTCCTCTTTATATTTTCTTGTTCCTTGTTACAGTGATCTACATTTCTATTGATAGCCTTTCGTACTTCCTTCAGTATTTTTATTACCTCCTTTTTGATCTCGGATTCTGGTAGACAGGAGAGGTCTGTTTCATTGTTCTTTCAGGGGAGTTTTCTTGTTCTTTAATTGGAGGCGGTTCCTCTGCTTCTTCATTTTACTTAAATTTCTCTGACTCTATGAATTTAGGAAAACCAGTTATCTACTGTGATCTTGAAGGGCTCTTTTTATGTGGGAACATCCCTGTGTAGCCTGCATGGATCTAATATTTTTGGTGTGAGGGTTATTCTTAGTATAGTAAATAACTTTTTTAGTAATACATGAAATTTATATATTTTATTAAAATGTTTTTCATAAATGCAGATTAGTACATCTTTGAGAACAACTGTGAAAAACTTTAGAATACAGTTTGTCATAAGTTCAGTGTAAGTCACTATGACTATTAAGGCGTTAGGGAGGGAGTGTCACAAAACAAGTGAACAACAAGATACATTAAAATAAACAGTTAAGTAGAAAAGTGATGTTCCAAACATGCTGATCAGTTCACATTTGTATGTCCAGCTCTGAGAGTCATGTTTTTAGAGAGATAGAGAATAATGTGAGGATATGGAGTCAAGTGAAAATGTGACACATGAAACACTTGAGGGAACGTGGAATGTTTAGCTTGTGAAAGCCTGAGGGACAAATATAATTGATATCTTCAAATGTTGAGCAGCTGTCACATGTAAGATATTTTTCTCTCCATTTTCCTCAGAAGTCTGATTAATAACATGTCATTTTATACTTAAAATGATACTTAAGCAACCCAGAATGATAACTCTAACTGGAATAAAAAAAGATTGAAAATGTTTCTGCAGTATTTCTTTAGGCTTCTATTGTTGCTTCTTCCTCTCACACCTGGGACTAGATTTAACGCTTTCTTGTCTCCTATGGTGTAATAATTACATTCACTTTTGGTCATAAAAAGTCAGTCGGTTAAATACTTTTTCTTTGTCATATTATTCATTTACTTATTAAGGTATTAACTATGTTTTAAGCATCTGTACTGTGTAAAATCTAAGAACAGCTGTGAGGAAATCAGAGGAGACCCTGTTGAAATAGTTTCTTCTTGTCAGAGAATGTGCCAGGGTGCTAGGTCAATATGAATGAAAATAAAATTCAGCAAATTAATTAAAAATCAGTATAAATGGTTAGGGTGGCAAAACTACTCTGCATGATAGTATAATGGTGGGTACTTGTCATTATACACTTGTCCAAACCCATACAGTGTATAACACTAAAAGTGAACCCCACTGTAAACTATGGAGTTTGGGTGGCTGTGATGTGTCAATGTAGGTTCATCAATTTTAACAAATGTACCATTGTGGTGGGGATGTGGATAATGGAGGAAACTGTGCATGTGTGGGAAAAGGGGGTTTATGGGAAATCTCTACATACCTTTCAGTTTTGCTGTGAACTTAAAGCTGCTCTAAAAAAATGTCTTTAAAAATCAGTATAATAAGTTATAAGTTCTCTAAATGGCTCATTTCCCAATATACTGAATTTACATACTGACCCAAAATTTATCTCTATAAACTATTTTTAAAATTTGTTACAGTACATATTGATGTTCAAGAGTTTTGACAAATTTTGAACATTTTCACAAAATTTTGCCTGGCAATTTATTATTATTTTAAGCATTTGTTATTTACAATAGTATCTATACATTTTTAAGAATTCTTAAATTGATTTCTTTAAATTATTTTTCTGGTTCATGGTCTTTTTGGTATTTTTTAAATGTTTCCACAAATTATCAGAAAGAAAATTAATATCTGTAACCAAACAATGTATTGTGTGGCTAGGCAACTTGAATCCAAACTCATGTATGTATGTATGTATGTGTATATTTATATTGAAGTATAATTGATTTACAATGTTGGGTTAATTACTGCTGTACAGCAAAGTGATTCAGTTATACATACATACGTTCTTTTTATATTTTTTCCATTATGGTTTATCATAGGGTATTCAACATCGTTCTCTGTGCCATATAGTAGGACCTTTACTTATCCATTTTATATATAAAAGCTTACATCTGCTAACCCCAACCTCCCACTCCATCCTTCCCCCAACCCCCTCCTCCTTGGCAACCACCAGTCTGTTCTCTATGTAAATGATTATTTTTCTGTGTTTTATAGATAGGTTCATTTGTGTCCTATTTTAGATTCCACATATATGTGATATCATATGGTATTTGTCTTTTTCTTTCTGACTTACTTCACTTAGTATGATAATCTTTACTTGCATCCATGTTGCTGCAAATGGCATTATTTCATTCTTTTTTACGGCTAAGTAATACAAACTCATTTATTAATTTACCTATTTTTTTCTAAAGGCAAAATTTAGCACAAATAATAAAGTAATAAAATCCTCCCCTTTTCTCTGCAGAATTAATTTAATTCTTTCCAGAGCTTATTCCTAATTTAGCATGGGGAAATGTCTTTTTAACTTTGAAATTACCTCTTGTAAAGTCTTAGTGTTTGTGAGTGTCAGAGGTTAGAGGTAAGAAAGTGAGTTTAATCTTTTAGTCACTAGCATATTTATAAGTTGTGACAATACTTGGGGGTAATTAAATTAAAAAAAAAAATGAATCCTGGCTCAAAATTAACCTCTAACAGTGTTAGATTTTGTTCAGAAAATAAATCCAAACCATTAAACATTTTTCTGAAGTTTAAGTGTATACTTTTGAAAGAATCTGAGTACTTCATGGTTAAATGAGAGCAAATTTGTTGGCTAGCACTGTACTCTGAAATGTAGTGTCACTGCTGTCTTCATGTAAGAATGTTTGAGACATCTAGCTCCTCATGTTGCAGCCTCTCCTACCGGAAATTGGAGAGCACATTTGCACAGATGCAGTTTATATAGCACTAGTTTGGTGTTCTTTGAGAAATTTTTAAGAGAATACAATTTGTTCACAATGATAGAACTAATAAATAAGTGCATTGTATAGCATGTGTAATAAAATCTGAACTGTATAAAAATATAAAGAATATATAGAGTGAAATGGAAACTGATTTCACAGCCCATGTTTTCTTAACTAAAAAACAGGGGAAGACTTGTAGCCACTGTAAGGCGACGTTCTTATGATCCAATTTTATTTTATTTTATTTTATTTGAGTTCATGAGTTTTACATATCACCTCATCCTGTGCTGTGTGAGTTCTAATTTTTCATACTTCTTGGTCTTATTACTAAGTCTGAGAAAGTTCATAATCTTGGCTTGTGTACTTGGTCAAATCCCAGCCTTTATATAAACAATCCACCATCAATGAATTTCCAGAAAAACCTTTGCTTCTCTCCAATGATCATAGATTAGTTGAATATCAGAAAAATAACATAATCAAAAATAAACTGATTACATTCTTTGATGCTAAATAATGTCAGCTTTTTCAACTTAAGCACTTTATTCATTAGTTTGATGAAGTGTCTGAGTCTCCTGACTCCCTTCCTCCACATTCAGTGGGTGTGGAAATGGGAAAGTGTGGTATGCCACCCAGCTTTCCCTCACCCACTAAAGTGGATTGTTTTAAAGTATACACAGACATTATAAAAGTTTACCCTTAAAAAAACATGCCTCTCTAAGAAATACTTTTGAAAAAATTACTTACATAAAATTACATAACATAAAATTACATAACCTGAATCCATTATTATACCTAAAAAAGGAAAATATTTCCTAATATCATCTAATATCCCTTCATGATTATGTCTCCATTTGTCTCATAAATGTCTTTTTTGATAATTGGTTCTTTCATATCAACATCAAAAAGAACTTCCTCTTTTATTTACTTTGTATATCTCCTGGTCTCTTTTAATCTGTAAAATCTCTTCATTTTTTGTCTTGCATTTTATTTCTTATTTATTTTGCCTTAAATAATTTTCTACATTTTGGGTTTAATTATCTGTATCACTATGATATCATTTAACATAATTCTGTATTCCCTATATTTTACATAAATTGATTAGATCAAAGGGTTTGATTAGACTCAATTTTAGTTTTTTTTTTTTTGTCAAGAATGTCTTATGAGGTTCAGAGTATATGGTCAACTCTCATTTTTCGATCTCTCTGCTATAAAATTCTTCATCATTTTTTAATTTAATGTTTTAGCAGCCTTTTAACATCATTGGCAAGACCCATTACTTCATTAAGGTATGCAAAATTGTGTTGTTTCAATGTTACCATTTTTTTCTGGATATATTAGGTGTGATTCTTCCATAAAAAAATTTACTCATCAACTATTTGATTACCCTTAAATACATTGGTTCACGAAAGGAAGGGTAAATGCTTGATTCTTTTCTGTTATGTATTTATAAGTTTCCAGAACAATGACTTAATGCCCTAGCAACCTCGAGAGGAGTGATGAATGAACTTCTTAAAATTATTATGAACTCATGGATTTTTAACATGTTTGAAGGGTTCATTGCATTCATTATAGTTCTTGATGTTTAAATCAAACTGTCTTCAACTGGTAGAAACACTTTATTTGACACCCATGACCTTCCAACAGGACTCAGGTAGTTTCTTTGTGCTGCTTTTTGGTATGACAAATAGTTCCAGGCTTACATTGTATAGTTCTTTATCACAGAGCAGAATATACTATTTTTGCAAGAGGTCTTGGCTTACTTTACTATGTAGTGCTATTTAGATACCACAATCTTGGTTCGTTATATCTGGTTTGGCCAGTTTGTCCATTGCTTCTAGGCCTTTTCAGCTTAACAGCCAGAAAATACATATTTTAAGAGAAAATAAACACCCCAAGAGTTTATATTCTGGTTGCAATTAAAATTTAAAAATATGAAGTTTTTACTAAAATTCTTTATCTTTAAATTTTTTTATCTTTGTTCTCAAAATTGTATTTTCCAAAGATATTAATATAGTTACTTATTTTCTACTTATCATCTATGTATCTATCTAATATATCTGTCTACATGCAAATCTTCAAAGTAATAATGCCAATATTTTTACTGTGAACATGGTCACTAAATACTGTTTGAGATTTCTTTTCAGTTCTTTTTAATTCTGATATATCCCAGTAAGGATGACCTTAAGATTACTGTGTTATAAGGTCATTAAAAAAAATATTGCATGGTTAAGCCATCAAATTGATATATAGTTTAGTTTAGTTTTATTTTGCTTTCCACTTAAAGGGATTATTTTATTAATTTATATTTAATTTTTTAATTATGCAAAATAGTTAGAAGGCTCTAAATTCCAATCTGTAAAACAAGATATATTCAGAGAAGTATACATTCAATTTCTTCCTCCTTATGTCTGTCTTCTTCCACTCTGTATGTGATAATTTTCATTAGTTTTTTGTTTCTACTTACATTTTTTAAATATAAGCATCTGTTGTGTGTATATATATATGTATAGATGCATATATATCTAACTTCTTTTATATATATCTTTTACCCCATTCATAAATAAAAGGTGGTATAGTGATCACTTTGTTTTGCAAAAAAGATGAAAAGATTTTTAGAGATTAATCTATAATCATGTATAAAAATTTTCCTCATTCTTTTTAGAGATATATAGTACTCCCTTCCATGGATGTATCATAGTTTATTCAACAAGTCCCTTATAAATGGACATTTTGATTACTTCCGGGTTTTTTTGTTTTGACAAATAGGACAACAGTAAATCACCTTGTGCATATGACGTTTTAGTATTTCTAGGATATCTTTGGAAGAGATTCCTAAAGAAGGGATTTCTGTATAAAGAGACAAATCAGTAACTATATTTTTAGATATTACCAAATAACTTTTTATATATGTTGTGCAACTGTGTATTTCTACCAGCAGTATAGGAGTGTATGTTCCTCTGTAACATCATCAAGAGAATGTATCGCTAACATTTTAATATTGTACTTTTCTTAAAGGGAACATTCATTTTCATTATATCTAGAGTTGAAAAAGAATCCTCCCATTAGACAAAACACATATCAGGGCACTTTTCCTGGAACAACTTAAATAAGCCTGTTGAATTTAGGTGTTCAATAGGTATAGGACTTTTGACAATAATACTTAATTTTGAAAGGGGCTTATCTAATTACTTTTCAGAAGGTCTTAAAAATTTAAAGGCAATTTTTAGGAATGGAGGCATCTACATGACAGCCTTGATCTAGCATGAAGTCCATATCCGTTACTACACTCTAAGGTCGTTGGGTATTTTAGGTTAACTACCTAGTTACATCTGTTTGAAGAGATAATCAGGGAATGGCTTTTTCCAATGAGTGAGCGTGTACAAGAGGCCTGCAGAATTGTCATACTGTTTTTTAGAATATTATCTTTGGACACTACTGGTGCCCTCATCACTGTAAGGTACACATGTTATGCTTTACTCATCTCTATCACGACCTGTTCCCTAGGAAGCATCACAGAACAAAAAGTCACTGGAGAGTTAAAGAGTGTAGATGAGGGCAGTTCACCACCACAATGCACCTGTCAGAAGTCCTGCTGGCTCACATATAACTGAACATAAGAATGATTGGCTCTGTGCCCAGAGAAACCAGTGTATCCTGAAGGGTGCCATATTGACAATTATGGATATGCAAAATTGTTCACACATTCAAGGTTAAGAGCAACTTATTTTGAGCTCATATCTTTATGCAATTCATTCGATGGCATATGGGGTCATTTTGGAGCCTAGTCTCTAGAGGCAAGAACTGCTGCTGCAACTCACTTGTTCTAAATTATGGTTGCTGTTCAAATAGTTTAAAAATAATCCTGCGTGGTTTTTGACCAGCCTTTTAAATGATTACTCAGGGAAAATTGAGAAATAATGTAAATTAAAAAAAGCTTGTTTGGGGTATTGAATTAACACTAATACTACTCCCATTTATATTGCAAACACTTCTCTACATGGGAGTAGATATAGGAAAGTAAAAATTATCCTGTATTCTCATAATCAGTTTCCAAAAGAGAATGAAAGGGGAATCTCATGCCAGCTGCTATGAGTGAAACATATCTACAAAAGGAAAAATTAGTAAATTTCAACTCAGTAGAATGCAACAGTTCTACTGTTTACTAGTAATTGACCACTTATCCTAATAACCATACAATGAACTATTATTAATTTTTAACTGTTTTCTGATTGAATTCATCATATTGACTGACATTTAGCATCACTTTCTGAAAAGCCAATGCAACTTACGTAAATGATTAATAAAAATATTTTATCAACAAGCAATTTAATTTTTAAAATCACAAGTGATAATTAGGTAACTGAATTAGATAACTAAAATAAACTAAGTACAGTATCAAATTTAAAGCAGGAGAAGAATCAGTATATATGGCATTAGAAATTATAGATAATTCTGTCTGTTATGCATTTTTTGTCTCTGAAATAATCTTCAATATCCATGAATTATCTATTAAAATTATAAAATAAATTACAATAAAAATAAACATTTTAATCCAGTATTTTATCAAATGAATTCCATTTGTTTCAATTATGAAATTTTTAAAAAATCCTTTTTTTAAAAGCTGGGACTATTAGAATATTTAATTTACTCTTTATTCATACTTGAACCAATACTTGTATCAGTTATTAACTAATTTAATTACAAGATAACTATTAACTTCAGAAAATAGATCACTTACCTCTTCCGTAACTTTAGCTTTGAAATTCAACAAGAAAATGTTGCATTATTCAACTTTTCTAATTAACAGAAGGAAAATTGTATAAATAATTTAACAATTTTTGGATTTGCAATAATTTTCCATTTAAGAGATTTTTTATATATGTATATTTTAAATTAAAATGCCATTTGCAACTGTTTTTTTCTTTTAATAGACATTATCCTTCTTACACATGTGCACAACTAAATAGCATATTTGTGCAGTTCAGTAGGTAACATTGTGCCTCCACAATGTTCCTGACTATATTTCTATATCCTAACATATTTATACCCATAACAATGAATTTTCTAGACTTGAAACTGCAATCATTAGGCCTTCTCTTTGATGCAGCTTTTCTAATAATGGGTTAAAAAAATTAAGTTAGAGAATAGTAGCTAGAAATAGTGTTTGAGTGAAATACTATGTATCTGTTGAGTGTAGTTGCCATAAACTCCATTTTGCTTTTATAAAAAATAGACTTCCACATCAGAATTAAGTTTGAATTTTATCCTTGCTGCTTGCTCAGTAGCAGTTTGGAGCTAGCTCCTTAAAACTTTTAGCCTCACTCTTCTTTTGGAAGGTAAACGATAGTAACATCTAATTCATAGGGTTTTTTTTTAAATAATTAAACAAAATAAATTGTGAAAACACCTTCACAGTGTTGAGCTGAAGAAAATGTTTATTCTGCATCTTATTTCATAGGGTTTAAAGAGATATTAATAATTGATTTGACTTTTACATATTTCATTTATTTCTCTCTGTTTAAACTTACCTAAAAAGAGAAAATTTAGACATTTTGAAGATGGATATGGTAAATAAGGTATATTGAACAAATATTATATCAAAACTACAGAAAATCTTTTGAAACAGAACAAATCATAGGAAGTTCTAACGGAAGTTGGAGAGGTTAAAATACGAAAATGGCTTATTTAATTTGTAGATTTTTGAATGAGTAATAAAATATTTCTAAAGTTTGAAGTTGGCATCACAGAAATAATTATGCCTTTTGTCTCTTAGAGTCAAAATACAGCCTAGGAAACAGATCAGTTTAAAACCAGTATTCTAACTAAAATCCACAGAAGAAATTACTCTCACTGATCAGTACAAAGATACACTTGGTTTCTCCTGAATGACTTAAATTTTTTCACCTGATCAACACCATGACTAACCCAAAATCTAGAAAGAGACAGGGGCCTATAGGAAGAAAGAAGACCCTAGCATTTGTTCGCCAAGGACAGAAGCTACAGACCACAATGTAAACTAGTAAAAAGAATAAACTAGACTGTCTTTTCTCCATTGTATATTTTTGCCTCCTTTGTTGAAGATTAATTGACCAAATGTGTGTGGGTTTATTTCTGGGCTGTCTATTCTGTTCCATTGATCCATATGTCTGTCTTTGTGCCAATACCATGCTGTTTTGATTACTGTAGCTTTGAAGTATTGTCTGAAGTCTGGGAGGGTTATGACTCCTGCTTTGTCCTTTTTCCTCAGGATTCCTTGGGCAGTTCTGGGTCTTTTGTGATTCCATATAAACATTTGGATTGTTTGTTGTAGTTCTGTGAAAAATGTCATGGGTAATTTGATAAAGATCATGTTAAATCTGTAGATTGCTTTGGGTAGTAAGGCCATTTTAACAATATTAATTCTTCCAATCCAAGAGTATCTTGGGTATCTTTCCATTTCTTTGAATCATCTTCAGTTTTCTTTATCAGTGTTTTGTAGTTCTCAGCATATAAGCCTTTCACCTCCTTCGTCAGATTTATTCCTAAGTATTTTAATTTTTTGATGCTATTTTAAAAAGGATTTTATTTTTTTACTTTCCCTTTATGATATTTCATTGTTAGTGTAAAAAATGCAATTGATTTCTGTATGTTAATCTTGTATCCTTCTACCTTGCTGAATTTGTTCATCAGTTCTAGTAGTTTTTGTGTGGAGTCTTACAATGGAGAAAAGACAGTCTCTTCAGCAAGTAGCGTTGGGAAAGCTGGACAGCTGCATGTAAATCAATGAAGTTAGAACCCTCACACCACACACAAAAATATACTCAAGATAGCTTAAAGACTTAAACATAAGACATGACACCATAAAACTCCTGAAAGAGAACAGAGGCAAAACATTCTCTGACATAAATTGTACAAATGTTTTCTTAGGTCAGTCTCCCAAGACAATAGAAATTAAAGCAAAAATAAACAAATGGGACCTAATCAAACTTACAAGCTTTTTGCACAGCAAACGAAACCATAAAAAAAAAAAAAAAATGAAAAAACAAGCTACAGACTGGGAGAAAACATTTGCAAATGATGTGAACAACAAGGGCTTAATTTCCAAAATATACAAACAGCTCATACAACTCAATAACAAAAATACAAACAACCTAATCAAGGTATGGGCAGAAGACCTAGATACACCTTTCTCCAAAAAAGACATACAGATGAACATGTGCCAATAAGCACATGAAAAGATGCTCAACATTGCTAGTTACTAGAGAAATGGAAATCAAAACTACAGTGAGGTATCACCTCATACCAGTCAGAATGGCCATCATTAAAAAGTTTATGAATAACAAATGCTAGAGAGGGAGTGCAGAAAAGGGAACCTTCCCACACTGTTGGTGGGAATGTAAACAGGTACAGCTACTATGGAAAACATTATGGAAGTTCTTTAAAAAACTAAAAATGGAGTTGCCATACGATCCAGCAATCCCACTTCCAGACATATATCTGGGGAAAACTCTAATTCAAAAAGATACATGCAGCCCAATGTTCATAGCAGAACTATTTACAATGGACAAGACATGGAAACAACCTAAATGTCCATGGACAGATGAATGGGTAAAGAAGCTGGTGTATATATGCACAATGGAATACTACTCAGCTGCAAAAAAGAATGAAATAATGCCATTTGCAGCAACATGGATGGACCTAGGGATGATCATACTAAGTGAAGTAAGTCAGACTAAGACAAATGCCATATGATATCACTTTTATGTGGAATCTAAAATATGACACAAATGAACTTATTTACAAAACACAAACAGACTCACAACAAAGAAAACAAATTTATGGTTACCAAAGGGGAAAAGGGGTGGGGGAGAGATAAATTAGGAGTTTGGGACTAACAAACTACTATATATAAAATAGATAAACAACAAGGTCCTACTGTATAGCATAGGGAACTATAGTTAGTATCCTCTAATAAGCCATAATGTAAAAGAATATAAAAAATAATATGTATAACTGAATCATTTCGCTGTATACCAGAAACTAACATAACATTGTAAATCAACTATACTTCAATAAAACAAACAAACAAAAAAAAAGCCAACACTCCCTAGAAAAGGAAAAAAAAATCAAAAAAGGAGAATAAACCAGATATTTTTAGTGAATTGATTAAATTTGACTGTGACCTGGTGTGACAGTGCAGCTGTTAAGGATTGTAAATGTACTAAGAAGTTAAGATCCTCCTGCAAGCTTTTTCTCCAGGAACCTCCATCAGGAGTCCCCAGGGAAAATCAAGAAGAATTCTGATAAATCTCAGTTGTGGGTCTAGCTGGGTGAAAAGAAGAGTGGTCACTGCTAAAAAACACCCAGACTTATATTCTCCATAATGTTTACATATGTGTCTGTTCCTGGTATATATTGATTGATTTTGTCCTTATTTGGGGGACGGTTTTCCTACTTTTTTTGGCTAGCCTTGGAACATTTGATTCAATGCCAGGAACTGAGAATGTTACCTTGTTGCGTGCTAGATATTTTTGTACTTGTATAAATATTCTTGTGCTTTGTTTCTGGAGCATATAGAAGTTACTTGGTAAAAGCTTGATCCTTTCATGTCTTACTTTTTTTTTTTTTTTTTTAATTATTTGCTTTATTTTTTTTTTTCTTTTTAAAATTTTATTTATTTATTTATTTATTTTTGACTGTGTTGGGTCTTCGTTTCTGTGCGAGGGCTTTCTCCAGTTGCAGCAAGCGGGGGCCACCCTTCACCGCGGTGCGCGGGCCCCTCACCACCACGGCCTCTCCCGTTGCGGAGCACAGGCTCCAGACGCGCAGGCCCAGCAATTGTGGCTCACGGGCCCAGCCGCTCCGCGGCATGTGGGATCCTCCCAGACCAGGGCCCGAACCCATGTCCCCTGCATCGGCAGGCAGACTCTCAACCACTGTGCCACCAAGGAAGCCCTCATGTCTTACTTTTAAGATATAGTGGGCAAGTCCAGAGCAGTGCTCAATCTTGGATTAGCTATTTTCCCACTGTTGAGGCAAGGTGGTCTGTAATCTCTGCACGTTTCCCCTTGAATCCTGGGGTTTCCTGATTTTATTGGTGGAATAGGAACTATTACCAGTGTTGTGTATGTGTCCCAGGCACTGTTGCCTCCAATCTTTTATGTGGTTCTTCCCTTGGCTTCCTTTTGTTGTTTCCAAATAGCCTTGTTCAGCTGAATACTCTTGGGCAACCTCTGCAGATCCTTATGGTCCTCTCTGTGTACCAGTCTCTCCTCTGTCATTTTTGTCCTGCAAACTCCAGTCTTCTTGTTTCCTCCCAACTCTCAGCTCCATCTCAACTCAAGAAGTTGGTCACTTTTCTTTGGTTTGTCTTCCCTGTGCAACAGACTTGAACTCTCTCAAGGCAATAAACTTGGCTACTTGTAGGGATTACCTCATTTGTTTCCCATTTCTCAGGGATCATTATCCTTTGTTGTCTGATTTCCAGGATCTTGCAAAGCATAGTTTCATTATTTTGTTCATTTTATTTTGTTGTTATTTTCAGGTGGGAGGGTCAGTCCAGATCCTGTTAATCCATCTTGGTCAGAAGCAGATAGCTCCATCATTATTATTATTATTCTCTTGGAATGAAATAATCTTCAGAGGAACCAGTACATAAAATAGCAGAATTTGAGAAGCTTATACATGAAAAGATATAGAGATATTTACACATAAAATGGTTAACCCAGTATACTTACGACAATCCAGATCAGTAACATAAGGCACAAATTAAAATGTAGAAGAATGAAAGAACAATACCAAAAAAATTATGCAGAGCCTAGGCTATTCTGAGGCAGCTTTGACCAGACAGAGCCCTCTCTATACTTTATAGTCCCAAGACTTGTGACATAAAATAAATAGGGGCACAAACGGTGCAGTGAGGTACTGCTATGGTTTGGTTTTTTCTTTTTGTACTCATCTTGACTATCTTGTAACCTCCTCACCTAGACAAGCTTATGCTTTTTCCATTTCTCCCACGTAAGTAAAGTAATGTGACTGTGTCCCTAATTTTTGTGTATCATCATCTAGACGTGACTCATTGGATTCCTGAAAGTTGGCATGTCAGAGTTTTCCTGGGACCACAGTTTATCTATCTATTAGGATAGTGAAGTTATTCCTTGAAAATACAGCTTGTTTCTACCATTTGGGGGTCTCAGTTGATAGACTGTCTTGCACTCCTGGAATCTCTATGCCTTTATATGATTTTCCTGTGTTCTTGTATATGCTACACTTAAGTAAGCAGGTTTAATTTCAAGACTGGCCTATCCAAGTTTGTCTCACCTCCAACAATTAATCCTTCCATTTCTTACTAAATTTTGAATTGAATATATTGAGGACAGTTGCTTTTTACAGTGAATTTGCGTACTTATACATGCATGTGCATATGTGTATGTGTCTGTGTTTCAAGTTACAGACATTTAAATAAGCTTACCAACGTGTATTATTGTAAGTGACAGAAACGGAAAGATACAACTACTGTTTCTGTATGTTGTCATGCAAATTTACACAGCCAAAATTGAAGATATCTTCAGATTTATTACCACTATTTAGCAGACATTCTTAAGGTTATATTTGCTGTGCTCTTTAAAATAAAGTATTTAGAATTATTTATATTCCTAGTCTCAACTTACCTTCTTTATAAGCTCAACACTACTGCATTAGTTTTATTTATAATAGCAGTAAACAATCAACCAAGCATTGCGTGAGATGAACTTTGTTTCATACAAGGATAACAAATACCTGCCTTACTGAAACTTATAGTCTACTGCCATTGATCACTTCAGTTACTCCCAGAGTTATATAACTCCCATAGCAATAGCCTTATTTAGCATATCCAATTTTTTACCCACATTATTCCATAGTCCCATATTTTAGGAACGTGTGTTCTATTTACTAGTCTACATCTCCTTTTTGTATTCACATTCAATTACACACAAACACACACAAGGAATATAAATTTAAGGCAAAATATTATATCATTCAGCATGTTTTTCTAGTTCACCCAGATCCAACAATCAGTCTCTTGGCATCTGCATATAACCACTTTATGCTTATTATCTTATTTTATTCAACAGTAATTACTTAGAGTACTTTATTCTTCTCCAATTCCTACTCTATACCCATATCTCTATACCCATCTCTTTGTGTGTCAGTTTTCTTAAAGAGACCTTAAAAAACTTTGGAGAGAACTAGAGAAAACATATATTGATTCCTTAATATGTGTTGGTATTTTACATACATTATTAAGAAAAATCTGCTAACTTCCCTATGACTTAAAAGTTTTTTGCACAATTTTACTATTGATAAAACTTCGGTTCAGAAAGATTGCTTTCAAAGTTGAAATATGTAGCATAGTCAGGATTTAGTTCCAGTTATTTCTGAATCAAATATATGTCTACTGGTCCTCATAATGTCAGCCAGGTTACTGAGCATTTTCAGTAAATAACCCCCCTCTCAATTGTCCAAGTTCTGAGAAGAGTGATAATGAGAAACAAAAATATTCCATTATAACTTCTAAAGTATAGGTTGGGAGACATAGATTATATATAAAACCAATAATAAGCTTCTTAATATCAAACATCAAAATTAATAGTGACCCAGTCACAGTAGCACAGAGGAGACCTATCCCTAAACGAGCAATAGAGAATGGATTATCTCTGTAGACTTGTTTACTATCAAGATGAAGGGCAGAGATGAGCAAAGCTTGCCTGGTTAATTATTTCCAAATTTGCCAGTCATGTAAATTACTCCACCTCCTGTGGGCAGAGTGAATAAAGAGGTAGAAAGAAGCTAGGAATTAAGGTAATTAAAAACACTTCTCATAGAGTAAAGCACCACACAGAGAAGAACTCTTCTCTAAAACACTTTATAAGCTTAGTTAATATTTATGATCATTGACTGAAAAAAGAAAAACGTATGGAAACAAGTTCATTCTGTATTTAAGAGTGATGATCATTAACCACATTTTACTGAAGCAAAGACTTCCATTTCCAAAGATGCTAATACTCATCAGGGATACATATATAAAATGTGAAAGTTTAGAGGATAGAACTATTTGATATTCCTAAATATGCTTCCACACTAATGTCAAATAGACGAGTTGAAAGATAGGGAAACCATTCTCAGTGCATCTGCCAAGCAATTTCAGACAATTTGACTGATTTTTTTTTTTTTTTTTTTTTTTTTTTTTTAGGTATTAAGTTCTGAAAACAGAAACTGTTGAAAGCTATCTGACCTGAATTTATTCCACAAAATTTTATTCCCTTCTAAAACTGTGCCTGTGATTTATTCTCTGTCACTGCTCTATCTACACTAATGCACCATTATGCATAGTGGATGTTTCGGATGTATAACCATCACTCTTCCTGAAGCCAGAACTTTATGATTACGTCAGGCATTGTCTGGCATAATCTATTTAGCTAGTCGACTTTACCTCCGTAGTTTCTGATTAATCTGGAGTAATTACTTAAATATTTACTCTTCTATGTTTAAAATTTGCTAGAACAAAGAGATTATGCATGCAGGAAGTGTGCAGGGGGGTTGAAGATAACAAATGATACATTGAGCACAGCCTAATGTGGCTTTACTGGAGTAGAAGCAGTGGTAATAAATCACCTGCCAATGTTGATAATAAAATACTGCATTGGCCTCCATCAGCCACAAGAGAAAGGTTAAATGTTATTTCTCACAATAACCATGTGGTCTTCATAGCTGACACCTCCAATATCAAATCCCATCATTATTTTCTATAGAAAACATTTAGTCTTTATTCCTAATGGAGCATTTTTGTAAAGAACTACTTTGCAAATATCTAATATCCTTGAAATACCTTCATTCATTTTATGGTTATTTTACTCTATAAAAGTATCTCTTCTCTTTAGTATAAAACTACTTTTATGTAATGGGTAGCTTTGGGAGGTTGAAATTCATTCTGGTCAACTGTAAGCGACCTTTTAATGATTGGATTCATGTGAACTCAGTGTTGGTGTAGGTTGCAAATTGAAATATTATCCCTGAATAAGCTCAGTGATTTATTTTCTAGTTTATTTATTAAATCAAATCTCAATTTTTGTCCATATTGCATTCTAAATTACTCTTATTTCAACACCAGCCTCATCTCTTGACCTGTCTATACAACAGTTATTTCCTTAATATGCTTTCTGTAATGAATTAATTTTTATAGAGTGGGTTTGAAATGAATGTTGGTCTGAAAGGGAAGGCATGAAATGTATTTTAGGAGATGTACACATGAGGCTTATATTTATCAAGGTATTGAGATATATATATATATACACACACACACACACACACACACACACACACACATACACACACACAGAAGCTTATATCAGTGAAGAAATTGATGTATGTACATACAGCTAAATGATAGCAAATACTTCCAGCTGTGGACACAGATGAAATCACACTATTCATGACCCCAGGTACACTGGCACCGCCTCTACTACCTATTGCTTATTGCTCACTCTTATTTCTGAAAGACATCAAATTGGGAATCTGTTTGTACTTGCAAAATAGTTTTCCAGCTATAATGGCCTTAAGGCTTCCTTCCTGTGCTTCTTCTATTCGAGAGACTGTTTTAAAGGAAAGCTCCTTTCAGTGCTCACCCAGAGAACAGCAAGGTTCATTGAAATCATTTTATCTCCTAACATTCCCCAAACAACCAACCTTCAAAGTGTCAGTGCAGTCATGTATAATGTGCAGAAGTAGAGAGAATTCCTTCCTGCATAACTCATTGCAGAGAATTGTTAACTGGGCATAGCAGCATTGCATGTGACCAGTTACACACTTACTCATAGCCCTTCACCAAAACTAGCAATGATTTTCTTAATAACTCAACCCAAGACCTCCCTCTGAAAAGGCACATTTCTTCAATAAAACCGTCTTCAATTCATATATGCTTTTAAACCTTTACACATAGTGTTTCTGAACTTGGAGCTACAGAGTTGCTCAGGCAACCTAACTTAGGAATACAGTCTTTGCTTTCCACTACAGGATTGTGAACAACTTAAGACCAAGTGCTATTATCTTTCTTTCTCACAGCTGTATCCCCAGAACAATTCCTGGCATATAATAGGTTATATTGCCAGGGTTGTTCCTGGCAAAAGTCTTTGCTTCTGTTTGTTTCCTGGACTGAAAATGGGAAATATCAAATCTATCTTAATCCCTGCTGTATCTCCAGCACAGTCCTGGCATTGACTGTTCTTAAAAATGAATACATGAATAAATGAAGGACAATTGGATGCTTTTTCCAAGGTGGGTCAGTCTGTATAAAAGGATATTCTAATATTCTATATCATATAAAACTGAAAAGTATATATATATATATATATATATATATATATATTTGAAAGTCAGACTTTTCAAGTTTTTCCTTTGACCATCAAGTTTTGAAATATATGAGGTAAATTATCTTTTGTCAAGGACAAAAGCACCTTGACATAAATAATGGAAAACAGAACATTTTTTCAGGATATAGAAACTAGGGCTCATTTCTTTCTGTCTTTTTAAATTGAAATGTAGTTCATGAACAATATTATGTTAGTTTCAGGTACACTGCATAGTGATCTGACATTTGCATACATTATGAGATGATCACCACAATAAGTCTAGTAACCATCTGTCCCCACAAAAATGTATTACAATATTATTGACCATGTTAGCTATGCTAAAGATTTTTTCACCATGGCTTATTTATTTTATAACTGAAGGGTTGTACCTCTTAATCCTCTTCATCTTTTTCATCCCCCCATATCCCTTCCCTCTGGCAACCACGCATTTGTTCTCTGTATCTGATTCTGTTTTCTTTTTGTTTTGTCTTTTGGTTCTGTTTTTTACTTTCCACATATAAATGAAATCATACAGTATTTGTCTCTCTCTGACTTACTTCACTTAGCTTAATATCTTCTAGATGCATGCATGTTATGACAAATAGCATATGTAGGTATGTATATGATATATATATATGGTACATCTTCTTTATCCATTCATCTATCAGTGGACATATAGGTTGCTTCTGTATCTTGGCTATTGTAAATAATGCTGCAGTGAACATGGGGTGAATATATCTCTTTGAATTTATGTTTTTGTTTTCTTCAGGTAAATACTCAGAAGTGAAATTGCTGGATCACATAGCAGTTCTATGTTTAATTTTTTGAAGAAGCTCCATTTTGTTTTCCATAGTGGTTGCATTAATTTACAATCCCACCAACAGTGCACTAGGGTTCCTTTTTCTCCACATCCTTGCCAATATTAGTTGTTTCTTGACTTTTTGATGATAGTCATTCTGACAGGTATGAGGTCGTCTCTCATTGTGGTTTTGATTTGCATTTCCCTGATGATTAATGATGTAGATCATCTTTTCATGTGTCTGTTGGCCATCTGTGTGCCTTCTTTGGAAAAATGTCTATTCAGTTCCTCTGCCCATTTTTTAATGGAGTTGCTTGGTTGTTTTTTGATATTGAGGTGTATGAATTTTGTGTGTAAATAACCCCTTGTCAAACACATTATTTGCAAATATCTTCTCTCATTCAGTGGGCTGCCTTTTTTTTTAATTGATAGTTTCCTTCATTGTTAATAATCTTTTTAGTTGGACATAATCACATTTGTTTATTTTTGGTTTTGTTTCTCTTGCCTGAGGAGACAGATCCAAAAAAATGTTGCTAAGACAGATGTCAAAGAAGGTACTGCCTGTGTTTTCTTCTAGGAGTTTTATGGTTTCAGGTCTTACATTTAAGTCTTTAATCCATTTTTGAGTTTACTTTTTTACAGTGTGGGAAAGTAGTCCAGTTTGATTCTTTTGCATGTAGCTGTCCAGTTTTCCAAACACCATTTATTGAAGAAGCTGTCTTTTCCCCATTGTATAATCTTGCCTCCTTTGTTATAGATTAACTGACCATATAAGTGTGGGTTTATTTCTGGGCTCTCTGCTTTGTTCCATTAGTCTATGTGTCTGTTTTTGTGCCAGTACCATACTGTTTTGATTATTGTGGCTTTGTAGCATATTTTGAAATCAGGAAGTGTGAAACCTCCAGCTTTGTTCTTTTTTCTCAAGATTGCTTTGACTATTTGATGTCTTTTGTGGTTTCATATAGATTTTTAGAATTATTTGCTTTAGTTCTGTGAAAAATGCCATTGGTATTTTGATAGGGATTGCACTGAATCTGTAGATTGCCTGGGATAGTATGGTCATTTTAACAATACAGTTCTTCCAATCTAAGAGCATGGTATATTTTTCCATTTGTTTGTGTCTTCAATTTATTTCATCCATGTCTTATTGTTTTCAGAGTACAAGCCTTCATGTCTTTGGTTAGATTTATTCCTAGGCATTTTATTCTTTTTGATACAAGTGTAAGTGAGATTGTTTTCTTAATTTTTCTTTCTGATAGTTTGTAATTAGTGTATAGAAATGCAACAGATTTCTGTATGTTAATTTTGTATCCTGCAACTTTAATGAATTCATTTATTAGTTTAATAGCGTCCTTAGAATGTTTCGTGTACAATATCATGTCGTTTGTGAACAATGGCAGTTTTTACTTCTTTTCCAATTTAGGTTCCGTTTATTTCTTTCTCTTGTCTGATTGCTGTGGCTAGGACTTCTAATACTATGTTAAATAAAAATGGTGAGAATGGGCATCCTTATTGTTTCTGATCTTAAAGGAAATGCTTTTAACTTTTCATTGTTTACTGTGATATAGGCTGTGGGTTAGAACTCATTTCTATAAAGAGAGTGTCGCCCTTACCTCTTTTGGTGGGAGTGGGGTCTTTGCAGTAGTCCTTGTTAGAACAAAATGTAGACAGTGGAAAAGATAATTCTCTAATTCTTATCTTGTGTTTTCATTGAATTCTCTTATTGTTGATGCCTATAACTAATTATTTATCAGGAATCATAGATCCTTCTTTAATATCCGTGTTGTATATGTTCCTCTATCACAATCTTCTTATTCTAGTAATCACATATTTTGATAATTTGGGAAGGCGGGGTGCATGCACTACTAGCATAGAATTACAAATTTTGTGTGTTTAAGTTTGGGCATATTTTAGAAAGAGAGAGTCTGTATATTGGTTTCATCTTCTTAATAGTGTTTGGACCCAAATAGATAAAGAGACACTTCACTATATTTCTCATGTTCAGAATATACCATCTTATCCTCAGAATAATCTTAAGCCAACACTTTTTACATCTAACACTCTTATTCTAAAATAATAATTTTCATTCAGGTCACTTAGCATAATTATTAAATTTCTCCATAGCTAGGAATTTCTCTTTACAGCCTGATATAACCTTAGCAACACAAAAATATCATCACTTTCAAACTTGCTTTCATATGTTGTTATAGTCTGAAAAGCCAAATTCTTTCATTTATAAATATTCACAATACATTATTTTATCTTTGTGGACTTGTATGTTCAGTTCTTTCTCCAGGTTTAGGGAGTTTTCAGATATTATTTCTTTAAATAACATCTCTTCCCCCTTCTTCTTCTTTTCTCCTTCTGACATAACCGTTATTATGCTGGGTCTCCTATTGGAGCCTGATGGCTCTCACACAGTTTCTTGACTTTTTAAAAATCTTAGTTCTGTCTCCTCTTCCAGCTGAATTATTTCTAGATTTCTATCTTTCAGATTGTGTATTCTCTCTTCTAGCTAATCTTTCTATTTCCAGTGCTTTCTAACGCATTCTTCATCTCGTTTATTGAGTTTTTCAGCTCCAGAATTTCTGTTTGATTCTTTTCAAGAATTTCAGTCTCTTTGGTAAAGCACTCCTTCTGTTCATTCATTTTATTCCCCAGTTCGTTGAATTGTCTTTCTGAATTTTCTTGTAACTCATTGAATTTATTCATAACAGCTATTTTTAATTCTCTATCAGGTAGATCACACTCTTTTGTGAGTTTCAGTTTACTTGCTGGAGAATTGTCATTTTATTTTTGTAATACCATATTACTACAATTTTTCATGTTGTTTGATGATATGTGCCTATGCTGGCACATTTGAAGTAGTGAACATCTTTGTTTTTTAGGTAAAGCTTTGTTTACTTTGATTCTAGCAGTCCAACAGATTGGCAATTAGAGGCCTTTCTATTGTTTCCCAGCAGGTGACACTATAGCACACATTTTTGCTTTTATTTTCCCCATAGATCCTTACGGCTGTATTTGGAAGCTTTCAAAAGAAAAAGAAAGAAAAAAAAAAAGGCTGGGAACAAAGTGGGGTGAAGTATGTGCTTGGACCTTAGGGCTTTGGGTGTGTGACAAGCCCGTAGGGGAGATCCTCAAGTGAGGGAATCCCAGAAGTTCTGGTTGGTCCTCTGGCTAAATTCTGGGGCAGATAGCAGATAACGATATTCTTTTTTGTCTGCCTCCTTCCCTTTCCTTTCCCTCCCCCCTGTTACAGATGTCTCTCCTCTGAGGACTGGGTACTGCTGAATTGCAACAGGACCCTTCAGCTGCAGCTCACAGAGCCAGATAGACTGCCACTCGCCACTTTTTACCTTAGATCCCCTCTGCCAGAGGGGGTGCCAGTGCTGCGGTCACCAGTGCCGTTGCCACTGCTGGACCTTGAGTGAAGGCACTGCTGCCACTGCTCCCCTGGTTCTGCAACCTCCACAATGTCCAATCCCCCCACCATAAGCTATACAGATATATGTATCTCTACAGTGTTCTGGTGTGCTGTGCAGAGGAACCGTTGGCTTACGGATGTCCTACTAGTTGTAAATTGAAGGGGAGAGACAAAGGAAATGATGCTGACCCCATACTGTTTTGAATAATAGAATAGAGATATTTACTCCAACCCCTTCAGTTGCCTTAATCCTTCAAAGTCATATTAAGTCTCTCCTCATTAGTGATGCACATCAATCTGATTTTATCTTTTACTAAAATTCCAGACACACCATGTTTTGTCTTGGGGGGGAAATAAAACCATATTTGATTACTTAATGAATCTTAATAAAGTTTCTATAAAGATGGTGGAGTGAATATAGAAGCAAGAAAAATATCAATAGAATAATAGAAGAAAAATTTCCAGAAATGCATAAAAATAGGGATTTTCCAAATGGAAAGGCCCTACTAAATGGAAATATCATGGAAAAATAAAAGACAAAAAATTACACACATCCTTATGAAATTTAATTGTTATACTCTGCATTTCTCTCTTTAAAAAGTATTATAAAATCAAAAATGGTCAAAATGGAAGGAAAAATGCCTCCTGAGGAAAAAAATGTAGATTATTTATAAATTAATGGAAATGGAACATCCTCCAGATATCTTAACGTTAATAGCAAAGGAGAAAACACATTTAGTCAAAGCTTTCAAAATTTGGGGACAGGGGATTATTTTGAAATCCGAATCTTATTTCCAGGTAAATGATATCTACTGTGAGGGTAAAGTAAAGAAATTTTCAATTATAGAAAGACTCACAAATTTATCTCTCAAGAACCGTTACTGAATAACGCCAACAGCAGCAACAGCAGCAGCAGAAGTAAAAAAGGTGTTTCTTAATTGGTACTTAACAGGTGATGATTATAGTATGTTATTTAAAATGTTACTAGATGAAATGTCTCTATAGCTTTCTCCTTTGTTTTAAGTAAAATCCTGGTAACCATGATTTTTTTTAAAAAAATAAATAGAATAACTTTATATGTTCTAGAAAACCATAAAATGTGGGAAATAGGGCACTGAATACGTGTTATTTATGGATACATGAATGTAACAAAATGGTATCATACTATTTTATATAGAAAATTATGCATTTTGCTTTCTTTTCACAAGAGATTACATTTTTCCAAATATCTCCTATAAGTAAACATAGATCTATACTATTTCTTTTTTTAACACATCCATCAAAATACATATTTATCTATAGATAGATAGATAGGAGTTTTTGGGTGAGAATATTTAAGTTCTACTCTCAGTAAATTTCAGTTATACAATACATTATTATCAACTGTAGTCACCCTGTTTTCATTTGATCCTCAGATCTTTTTTATCTTACAGCTGAAAGTTTGTACCCTTTATTATCCTCTCCTTATTTCCCTATCCAAAGCAGGTAACTACTTTTCTACTTTCTATTTCTATGAGTTTGACTTTTATCGATTGATTGATTGATTCCAGATATAAGTGGTATCATGCAATATTTGTCTTTCTCTGTCTGGGTTATTTCACGTAGCATAATGCCCTCAAAGTCCATCCAGTTTCTTATAAATGGCAGGATTTCCTTCTTTCTCATGGCTGAATAATATTTCAGTGTATTTATATACACATTTTCTTTATCTATTCATCCACTGACAAACAGTTAAATTGCTTCCATATTTTGGGTATTGTGAATACTACTGCAATGGAACATGTGAGTGCAGATAAAGCTGCAACATCCTGTTTTCTTTTCCTTTGGGTATGTACCCAGAAATGAGATAGCTGGATCATATGATAGTTCTACTTTTAATGTTTTGAGGGACCTCCATATTGTTTCCCATAGAAGCTGCATCCAATTTACATTCCCATCAATAGTGCACAGAGGTTCCCTTTTCTCTATATCCTCACCAACAGTTGTTGTCTCTTGATATTCTAACAGGTGTGAGGTGATATCTCATTGTGTGGGTTTTTTTTAAATAAATTTGTTTATTTATTTATGTATTTTTGGCTGCATTGGGTCTTTGATGCTGCGCACGGGCTTCCTCTAGTTGCGGCGAGCAGGAGCTACTCTTCGTTGTGGTGCGTGGGCTTCTCATTGTGGTGGCTTCTCTTGTTGTGGAACGCGGGCTCTAGGTGCGCGGGCTTCAGTAGTTGTGGCACATGGGCTCAGTAGTTGTGGCTTGCGGGCTCTAGAGTGCAGGCTCAGTAGTTGTGGCGCACAGGCTTAGTTGCTCCACGGCATGTAGGATCTTCCCAGACCAGGGCTCAAACCTGTGTCCCCTGCATTGGCAGGTGGATTCTTAACCACTGTGCCACCAGGGAAGTCCTCTCATTGTGGTTTTGATTTGCATTTCCCTGATTATTAGTGATGTTGAACATCTTTTCATGTGTCTGTTGACCATCTCTGTCTTCTTTGGAAAAAATGTCTATCTAGATCCTCTGCCCATTTTTTACTCAAATTATTTGTTCTTTTGCTATTGAGTTGCTTAAGTTTTTAATGTATTTTTATATATTTTAATTAGTCCCTTTTTGAATATATGATTTGCAAGTATTTTCTCCCATTCACAGGGTTGCCTTTTCATTTTGCTGATGGTTCCTTTGCTGTACAGAAGCTCTTTAGTTTGACATAGTCCCGCTTGTTTATTTTTGTTTTTGTTGACTTTGCTTTGGGAGTCAGATCCAAAAATTCCATACCAAACAGCTTACCACCTATGTTTTCTTCTAGGAGACTTATGGTTTCAGGTTAAGTCTTTAGTATTTTGTAGTTGATTTCTGTTTATGGTGGAAGTCAGGGCTCCAGTTTTATGCTTTTTCATGTGGCTGCCCAATTTTTCCCAACACCATTTATTGAAGAGTCTATCCTTTCCCTATTGTATATTCGTGGCTCCTTTATCATAAATTAATTGTCCATATATTATGCCTGGGATTATTTCTGACTGTATATTCTGTTCCATTAATCTATATGTCTATTTTATGTCAATACCATTCTGTTTTGATTATATAACTTTGTATTATATTTTGAAATCAGGACGTGTGATGCCACCAGCTTTGTTTTTCTTTCTCAAGGTTGCTTGGGCTATTTGGAGTCTTTAGTACTTCCATACAAGTTTTAGGATTTTTTGTTTTCTTTCTGTGAAAAATTGGAGTTTTGATAGGGGTTACATTGAATCTGTATATTGCTTTGGGTAATATGGATATTTTAACAATATTAATTCTTCCAGTCCATGAGCATGTAATATCTTCCATTTATTTGTGTCTTCCTCAGTATCTTTTATTAAAGGGTGTGTGTGTGTGTGTGTGTGTGTGTGTGTGTGTGTGCATGCTCATGTTTCTTTTTGAAACAGAGGGTTAGAGAACCCACACGATAAAGTAGGATATGTGAGAAGGATTTTGAAAACCCTATGGAAATAGCATAGTGTGTAACATATCTCATCTCCATAAGGAACAACTGTTTGGGGTGTTTATTTTTACTGTTTTTGAATTAGTAAGACCTGATATTAATCATTGTTTTATGATTATATAAAAATATTAATATTGGTGGCATCTTTGTACAGGATACATGTGGAAATATATATGGAAATAAATATATTTATGGAAATTCTTTGTACTTATTTGCAACCTTTTTTATAAGTCTAAAACTTTCAAAATGTAAAGTTAAAAACTAACTATAGTGTATGTACATACGTATGTAATATAGCCCTTATTTACCTTATCTTCAATAACATTCTGTATAATTCTAAAATATTCACAAACTTAACTCTGTAATTATTTATGTATCATTCAATGGCAGGAAACTGGGTGCATTAAAAGGAAGTAATTGCAAAGAGTTTGGTGATGAATGTTAACTAGACTTATTGTGGTGATCATTTTGCAATATATACAAATATCAAATCATTGTATTGTACACCTGAAACTAATGTAATGTTATATGTCAAATTATTCCTCAATAAAAGCAAGGAGGAAAGCAAGAAAGGAAAGAAAGGAGAAAAGGAAAAGGAAAGAGTTTGGGGAAAAGTTTATTGCAAAAGTATGGACAGGTTTTTTTCGCAAACCAACAAGGGTTGTTGAATCACCCCAGCAAAGCTACCAATAGTGTCCAATGACCTTAACAACCTAGGCCAGAAAGAGCAAGATTGGGTAAAGCAGTTTCCAAAATGTGATCTTCATTGTAGCCAATATACATACTACCAACCTAAAGCCTGGTGGGGTGGGAGCTGGGGAGGGGGTGGATGCACTGTCAGTTTTTGGTCCATAGTGTCCTGGCAATGCATCTTATTTGTCAAACCAAATGAGGAGTCAGAGGATGAGATAAGACAGTTTATGGGCAGATAAATATCTGCCTCCTGGGTAGAGAGCAGGGTGGAGAAAGATGCAAAGTGGTTGGAAAGGGACAAGAGAAGAGTGTTCAGCATGCCTGGAAAAATCTGAAAGCACTCTGTCTTTCTTTGTCTACAGTATTTGTAATCACGGATTTAAAATGAACTAAATTTTATATAACATCAAGAAATCCAGTATTAAGTGTTAAGAAATAAAATAACAACCAGCTCTCTGCATCTTAATGTGTTGACGATATCTTCTTTTTTAAAAAAAATTTTTATTGGAGTATAATTGGTTTACAGTGTTATGTTAGTTTCTACTCTATAGCTTCTTTTGTTTTCCATTTAAATCCATGGCATTTGCAATGTGTTTGCATTAATAGAACATAATTGCAGACTTTTCATGAAATGGTTTGTCTTTTGAAAAACTGTGCAGTAATCTTGGGTGGATGACTTATTGTTGTTCCTGAAAACAATTTGAGAATTCCTAAAAGACCATTCTCAATCAGAATCAACAGCATCAAGTGAATTTACTCATGATTTTCCTTGCTGTCTACTTTTAAGTGCCACATTTCACTTAGCAAAAACAATATTTTTAAAATAGTAAAGAAAACTCAAATATTTTAATATCATTTCCTTCTTTTATATTTTCAACTATCAATTAATTTTATATAATCTGAAACATAGGTGTTCTTTGGTTTATGAAAAAGAAATATTTCTGCTCTGTAAATTTTCTTTTTAAAATCTGCGTTGTATTTTAAAGACACTGGACCAGCTACAAATGGAAAAGACAGTATGGCCAATTATTTAATGGAATGAAAAATTATTTTCAGATTTCTATCCACATTTCTTCCTCTAGTTATATATAACTCTATTATATGTAGTAATAGCTTATATATACACAGACATTTGTAAATTACTTTTTGCTGGTTAATATTGTCAACTTGGCTGGGCCATGGAGTACTCAGATATCTGTTGAAATGCTTTCCTGGGTGTTTCTGTGAGGATGTTTTTGGTTGAGGTTAACATTTATTTATTTATTTATTTTAAAATTTTATTTATTTATTTATTTATTTATTTATTTATTTATGGTTGTGTTGGGTCTTCATTTCTGTGCAAGGGCTTTCTCTAGTTGCGGCAAGCGGGGGCCACTCTTCATCACGGTGCGTGGGCCTCTCACTATCACGGCCTCTCTTGTGGAGCACAGGCTCCAGACGCGCAGGCTCAGTAGTTGTGGCTCACGGGCCTAGTTGCTCCGTGGCATGTGGGATCCTCCCAGACCAGGGCTCGAACCCGCGTCCCCTGCATTGACAGGCAGACTCTCAACTACTGCGCCACCAGGGAAACCCCGAGGTTAACATTTAAATTGGTAGATTGAGTAAAGCAGATTGTCCTCCCTAACCTGGGTGAGCCTCATCCAATCACTTGAAGCCCAGAATTGAGCAGGAAGACTGAACTCATCCAAATAGAGTTCTTCCTGCCCAGCTGCCTTTAAGCTACATCATTGGCTTTTTTAAAATAAATTTATTTATTTTTGGCTGTGTTGGGTCTTCGTTTCTGTGCGAGGGCTTTCTCTAATTGCGGCGAGCAGGGGCCACTCTTCATCGCGGTGCGCGGGCCTCTCACTATCACGGCCTCTCTTGTTGCGGAGCAGAGGCTCCAGACACGCAGGCTCAGTAGTTGTGGCTCATGGGCCCAGTTGCTCCGCGGCATGTGGGATCTTCCCAGACCAGGGCTCGAACCCATGTCCCCTGCATTAGCAGGCGGATTCTCAACTGCTGCACCACCAGGGAAGCCCCATCATTGGCTTTTTTGCTGCTTTCCCACTGAAACTGAAACATCAGCTCTTCCTGGGTCTTGAGCCTACCAGTCTTTGGACTGGAACTACACCATTGACTCTCCTAGGTCTCAGTTGGCTGGTTCACCCTGCAGATCTTGGGACTTGTCAGCTTCTATAAAATGTCAGCCAATTCTTTATTATATATATATATATATGGGGGAGGCAGAGAGGGACAGAGAGAGAGAGAAACCAGAACCAATAGGATGTACAAGCATAGATTTATTTCTCTGGAGAACCCTGACTAATACACAATGCATTTTATAATATGACCAGCCTATAACTTAATGATCTATAAGGAATTATGCAGGGAGTCATAGGTATTGGAAGACTGGCTCAAGAAAGAAGTGAGGGAAATATTATTTGATCTTTGATTTCAGGTAATCTGCATGAATTCTGGAAGTTTGAGCTATCAGCTATGGCTTATTGTGGAGGAGCAGGAAAAACATATGCTCTGGCTAGAATTTGAAAAGTTTGATATAAGAGTTTACATCTCAATTCTAAAAGCAAGCTCACATGGTTAATTGCTCAGTTTACTTCTAGAACATCCAATCATAAGCTTCACATCAATGGTTTCACAATATGAAAAACTAAGGATCTATTTAACATCAATTTTGGCCAAACTTTGGAAGGAATTGAAAGGGGTTTACAAAGAAAGAAAATTTGGGTCAATTGTTATATCCATTGCAGGAAGAGGTCTCCAATGTGTCTGAAATAGTTCAGTATCATATGGAATAAGTTGGTGCGCTTATGCCTAGAAATGTACATCAACAATATTTTATAATACCAAGCCCAGGGAGTATGGCAGCAGTGAATGATGTGTCCCAAAAGGGATTCCAACAGGACCCTGTATGGAATAATTTGCTGTTGGGACTGTAAAAGGCTGATGCAGGGGCAAGGAGCAAGGCAGAGTTGTGACCTTCAAGAGAAGCACTAGGGACTTGAGGGAACAGTAACTATTCATATTCTGAAGGGGTAAAAGAGTAAGAAATGAGAGTGAACTAGGGGGTGCAAGGAAGTGGTGAGAGCTGGGATCCTGCTTAGCAGAAATGATCTTTCCTCAAACTTAAACTGAGGGCAGTGAAGGCAGTAGGCCAATTTTTCTAGCTTGGGGTGTTGTACTAACTTGGTTTTTTTATTCCCTGGGCTTTGTGTGACTCAGTGAGGTTTCTATACACAGAAATACCAAGAAGGGTATTTTTCCCCCTGTTTTTTGAGTCATGAAGCTTAAAAAACTGTACATTTTTTATTCATTATATTTATATGTAGGAAACTCCGGTGGATACACAGCGGATTATAATACTGAGTTTCATGATTCTCCAAAGTGAGGAGATGGTGTCAACCCTTCTCAAGTATATATAAGGGAATAGTTATGATCTTGACAAAACGTTTCAAGCCCTAGTGGTCACCCATGCACTTTCTGGTTCACTTTATTTCTTATTTGCTGCTTCTGGCCTTGCTACTTGCCATCAACGTGTTGGCATCCTGTTCTTAAATAAATAATCCATATACCTAGATTAGATAGAACTTAGTCTTTCCTGTTTACTGGTTTTAGTAATTGAAGCTTTGTAAATTGATTTTTCCAGATAGTTTTGCTTTCTAACATGATTGTGTTTTTAGGTTGATAATAATATCTTTATCATACTGGTTTTCTTTGGAATTCTGCAAGTACAAGAGATATCTTTTAACTTTTACTTGAGTCGCTTTGCTTGGAGTCTTGGGTGAAAAGTTTTTAATAATTGATTTCTTATAGATATAAGACTGTCATTATGCTTACTGTGCAGTATTATATTTTATTTCTCTTTCCCACTCATCTTACTAATTCAGAATTTTTTTAAACAATTCTCTGCCTGCTATGACATAAATCCTCCCTAAGTGCTGTGCAAAATGTGGCTTGGTGGTGCAGTTGGAGGGAGAGGCAGATAGTTGTCATAAACAACAACAAGAACAACAAAAGCACTTAGGAAATGACATACAATTGCTTATTTTTAATTTAGCCTCCAGCATCTTCTGCTTATAAATAAAACATCAATACCAAAACATGTAAGAGGATATAATCTCACAGTTTTTAAAAAGAATAAATTTAAATTATATAATTATTCTATATCTTCCTCTTAATTCTCTGTGACTTGATGAAAACTTTGTCATTGACTGGTGATTTTTCAAGATCATATTGGGAACCGCTGGCTTAAAGAGTAACATTGACACTCAGAATCGTGACATTCTCGCAGACATTGAAAATAAAATACATTTGTGTTGTTCCGAGCATTAACCACGCACCTCAAGACTAATCTGCTAAATTTAGAGAGAAATGGCTCAGTGGACTTTTATGGAGCCAACTTACTGTCAAACCTAGTCTGTCGCTTTAGTGCATGTCATGATTCTATATACTATACATACGGTAGTATAAGATTGCTATCTGTAGCTTGTTCAATAGAATGAGAATATAAGGTTGCTAGGAAAATATTTTCAGAGTTGTTATATTTTAGAATAAGGATATGCTTAAACATGCATTAATTTTTTAAATATTTAAAATTTAGAAAAAATAAATTGCACCTGAAATTGTATTAAGCTTTTTTTCTGTGATTATGTAGTTATAATATGTCACATAGTTGATGTTCACTAAATAATATCTCATACTCTCTTCTCTGAACCTGTGTTTTTTAACTAATTTATTAGCAAGATTCCATCATCGCTAATCAAATGTAAATTCAGTACATCTTGTTCATCGCATAGGTTTCATTAAGAGTACACTGTTCAAATTAGATTAATCTGAAAAATTATTATTTCAAACAGCATGCCATGAAAGGAATCAGTCTCCATAAATATCTCTTTGAGCTATATATGCTCATTGGCCAAAGGAACTTCTTAATTTTAGCAAATTAAGTTCTTAGTTTAATACCCTTCATAAATTAAGTAATAAATTGCTTTTACAATGCATTGGGTTACAAGCCTTGTTTCTACTCAAGAGGATTTTAATTGTGTTGCAAGTTAGAAGTGCTAGGAGTATTGTGAGTCAATGAAATCTATACATGTGATTACAATAATGTAATTTCTTCTAGGAGCCAGATGACTCCTTATATAAAATAATGAGCAATCACTGCTTGCTAATAGTCACTTGTTACGTATTATTATTAGAATGTCTGCCATCAAAATGGAATATGTAAAATATTTCCAGCCTTCAAAAGTATCAATTTAGAGCAATGTATAATCTTTCTACTACACAAATGCACCCCTGAAATTAAAAAAAAAAAAAAAATTGGTATATGCTTGCTGTCAGGAACAATATAGTTACTAGGTTAATGCGTATTGTTGAAATAGATGCTGGATATGCCTCTCAGATTCCTCCATCTTCCAGGAGTTTTTTTTTTTTGTTTTTTTGTTTTTTTAAAAAATTTATTTATTTATTTTCGGCTGTGTTGGGTCTTAGTTTCTGTGCGAGGGCTTTCTCTAGTTGTGACAAGCGGGGGCCACTCTTCATCGCGGTGCGCGGGCCTCTCACTATCGCGGCCTCTCTTGTTGCGGAGCACAGGCTCCAGACGTGCAGGCTCAGTAGTTGTGGCTCACGGGCCCAGTTGCTCCACGGCATGTGGGATCTTCCCAGACCAGGGCTCGAACCCGTGTGCCCTGCATTAGCAGGCAGATTCTCAACCACTGCGCCAACAGGGAAGCCCCTTCCAGGAGTTTTGATTGCTGAAGGTTCAAAACTGAGACCATCTCCAGAAATCGCCTTTCCCCAATATTATATCCCTGTCCTGGGAACAGCCTACTTCTAATAACTGATCAATTTGTACAAAGCCCCAGCCCCCTTATCTCAAGTCATGATACGTTTGAAGAATTATCTCAGTTTTAGATTTTCCTAAGAGATAAACTGAGGCCCTTGTTGCAACCATATCTCAGTTCAACCCCTGCCCTCCCGCTAATTCTCTTGTAAGACTGATAAACAATGTTGATAATATTATGTTAATTAATATTAACATATTATTAACATGTTCCAGACTTGGGAATACTACTCCTACCCATTTACTGATTACAATGGAAAAAGGCCATCTTTGAGTGGGGCCCAGATATGGAATGGCTGTGCAGCAGATTCAAGCTGCAGTGCAAGTGGTCCTGTTGCCGGGTCATCCAAACAAGTAGATACTAAGGAATTAGAGATATTTGTGGTAGAAAAACATTTTTATACAACAGAGATTTATACACCATTCACAGATGGTGCTCGTACATGCTCAGCCATGAGAAAAATACTGACCATGGGACACAGGTGACCATGCAGCCATACCAGCCTTCCTGAGCTGGGTCCTGTGAGACCCAACAACAAATCACATGGTTCCTAGATCCAACAGCTGTCTATTCCAAAACTGAAGGAGTACATTTGGAATTGGGCAGGATAGATTAGGAGTATAAGTAATTTGCATTAAATGGCTCAAACTTCCAGTTTCTCCACCACTGTTGCACTAGCTCCTGAACTTAGCTCACCCCTCTGACTAGTATTCAAGGGTTTACAAAGTGTTTGAGCCACCAAAAAGGTATTCTGCATTACATTACATTATAACAAGGGACTCAAAGAGTGTAGGGTATGCAGCAGTAGAAAAATGGAGGCACGGGTGAGGAGCTAGGCTGGAGGTGGCACCCTGTTTAGATGAAATACCATTAGGAACAGTATACACATTAAATCAATGTCATTATTTGGTGTCTACCCTCATTAAATAGAGTAAATAATCTTTAGAAACAAGAGATAAAAGTAGTAGTGGCTCTGTTTACCGTCGCTCCCAGTGACTGACTTTAGGGATGTGTGCTTCCCATCCCCACAGCTCTAGTCCCTTCAGATCTGGAAGTTCAGGTTCCCCGTGAGGCTACACTTCAACCAGGGTCCACAGTCAGAGTCCTATTAAACTTTAAGCTATGGCTGCCACGTCACATCAGTATCCTAACGCTAAAGACCAGCCGGGAAGAAAGGAGTCACTATCCTGGCAAAGGTAATTGATTTGATCATTGGAAGGAGGCAAGGGAAGTTGCTGTTAAATGATCGTTTGAAGAAAAATATTTGACGCCCAAGTGATCCATTGGGTCATATGTTGGAACTTTCCACAGTTTTTTTAAAATAGTTTTAGTGAGATATAATTGAGATATAATAACCATAGAATTCACCCATTCAAGCTGTGTGATTCAGTGGTTTCGGTATATATTACATTATTATTTTTGATTGTAATTTTATATGTGTATACGTTTGGTCATCCAGCTGTTTTAGATCAAATTCAGTGTCACTCACAGTGTTGTGCAACCCCCACCACTCTGTTCCAGAAGCTTCTGTGTTACCCCCTCCAATTCTGTTAAGCCATTATGCAGTAATTTCCACTCCTGCCTCCCCTCATACCCACTCTCCCCGTCTAATCTACTTCCTATCTCTATGAATTTGCCTAAATATTTCATATAATTGGAATCACACAATGTTTGTCCTTTTTTGTCTGGTTTGTTTCAGTTAGCGTCATGTTTTCAACTTTCATCCCTGTTGTAGCATCCCTTTTGATGGCTTAGTAATACTCAACAAAATGTGGTATATACATTTTGTATATTCATTAATCAGGATACTTGGGTTATTTTCACCTTTTGGCTATTGTGAATAATGCTGCAGTGAACACTGACATTCAAATATCCATTTGAGTCCCTGCTTTCTTTTTTTTTTCAATATCTACAAAAAGAGTGCATTATATGGAAATTCTGTGTTTAGCTTGTTGAGGTTATTACCCCACCAGGTAATATCTCTTAACTATGGGAAATGGTAGTTGAAGGTAAAGGGCCTCCAGAAATAGTGATGGAGGGGGAACACTGCGAATGTTGTTTATGGCCCTAAGACCAGCTGAACTCAGAGGAGAAAGGCTTGTGTTAGTCTCAATAGCATATTTTTACTCCAGGAAAAGAGACCTGGAGGATCTATTTCCAGATGGAGTAAACTTATCACAGGAAACAAGTGGATCTAAGTGGTGCAGGGGGTGGACTATAGTGGAGGTTATGGTATAGTACTACTGAAATCCCCATTCAGGATGGGGGCATTTGTTACTCCAGATGCTGGGGCTGATAGCTGCCGATGTCTCATGGAAACTTCCCTGCCCAGGAATTGCCCTCAGTCTAAGGAAGCTGCCTCATACACCCTTACATTGCCTCAGTGGGAAGAAACTTATATCCAATGCAGTTAAAACAGGGCTACAAAGCCCCAGTACCTTTCCTCAATTTGGGGCATTTCTGAAGGGCCTCAGCAGCTTGAGAGCTCTTCTTGATATCAGCTCAGGCCTCTGTTGCAACTGTATCATAGTTTAATTTCTTTTTCTGCCTAGTTCCATTTTTCTTTTAATTTCTACAGATATTTTTCCTGAAAGTACTCCCCAATACATTTTCATTTCATTGCCTGTTTCCCAGGTAACCTGATCAAAAATTATTGGTTTAGAAAAACTGACAGTAGACTAGCAATAACTAAAGACTAAGACAGGTTGTTGGCTCAGTTATATCCATGGCTTACTAGTCCTCATTTGCAGTGGAAATTCAGGTTTCTTGACATTTAAAATGTATATTATTTTCAGAGTGATGCTTTTAAAAAAAATTCTGATAGTGCAAAGAATTCATTACCATTTGCATCTATGGAATAAAATGAGTAGTGAAAATTGTAAACAAAATCAAAGCAAAGCAATAACTGACTGAAGAAAAAATAATAATGTATATATACAGAATATGTAAGAATAAAATGTATGACAATAATAGTACAGAGGATAGGATAGAAGTAATTGAGAATATGTGCTTATAAAGTGCTTAAACTACACATGAAGTGGTATGATATTGTTTGAAGGCAGACTGATTAAGAAAATAAATTTTAAACCTGGGGCAACCACTAAAAAATTAAAACAGGCATAATAGTAGGTCAATAGTGTAGATAAAATGTAATTATGTAAAATGTTCAATTAATCTAGAGAAGGCATAAATAGAGGGGGGAAATACCTGGATACCATTGGAAAAATAGAAAACAGCTGGGAATATAATAGATTTTAATCTAATTATATTAATAACCACATTAAATATAGGTAGTTACAAGACACTAAATAACAAATATTGATAGATTGAATAAGCGAAGAAAGAACCAATTATAAGCTATCTACAAGAAACCACTTTAAATATCTGGGCATAGGGATGTTAAAAGGAAAAGAAAGGTATACTAATATCTTATAGACTAGATTCAGAAGAAATGTTACCAGGAATAAAGAGGGACATTACATAATGATAAAACTATCAATTCTCCAAGAGGACATGACAGTTTTATATGTGCATGTATCTAATAACAGAGCTATAAATAATATAAAGCAAAAACTGATAGAACTGAAAGAGAAATAGAAAAATCCACAATGATAGCTGGAGATTACAATACTTCTCTATCTGTAATTGATAGAACTAGCTGCCAGAAAATCAGTAAGGATTTAAAAGAATTGAATAACATCACTGAATGAAACAATTGACATTTATGGACCACTTGCCTAATATCAGCAGAATGTACATTATTTTCAAGTACCTATGGAACTGGACCAAGGCAGAGCATATTGTTGGCTATATAACAAGCCATACAAACAAAAAGAATAGAAGCAATAAAAGGTAATTTTATGACCATAATAGAATTAATCTTAAAATTAGTAACAGGGTTAATTGGAAATCCTCAGATATTTGGAAATTAACCAGTACACTTCTAAATACCTTATATGTTAAAGAGCAAGTTTGAAGGGTTTTAAAGAAACAAAATTTGAGCTAATTGAAAATGAAAATAGAACATATCAAATATTTGTGTAATCCAACTTAATGCTTAGAGTGGAGTTTATATCATTAAACTTTTATTTTAAACAATAGTATAAAACAGTAATTTAAAATTTTACCAGTAAATACATAAATAAGCAAATGAAATTCAAAGCAAGCAGAAGAAACCATGAAGAATTAAGCAAAAATCAATGATACAGAGACCAAAGAAGCAATTATACTCCAATAAAGATGTTAAAAAAAAAAAAAGAAACCAAAGAAAATAGACAAACTCAATGTAACAAAAAGCTGCTTCTTTGAAATGAGTCATAAAACCAAATGAATTTTATGGATGAGAAAATTAAGATTTGGAGAGGTTAATTCATTTACCAAAAGCCATACAGAAGCAGAGAGAGAGTCCAAATCTAAATCTTTCTTAATCTACAATCTCCTCGCCACTACTTTGAGAGGTCACGTATTTTGTCTTGGTTCATTTAAATAAAACAAGACTCTAAGATTCTTCATTTAAATAAGAAATCTGACTGTGTTTTTATTTGTTTCCTCCATGTATAGAACAGGTAGCTATTCCAATCCCATCTGACCAAAGAAGCATGGCAAAGATATATGCCTTTGAGAAATCAAAGGTGCCAACTTAAATGTTATTAGTATGACAGAATGTTATTAATTACGACAATCAGTCCGTGGTTCAGAGTTTAGTTACACAGGACTGAATAACATTCTCCAAAGCTTTGGTGTCATACAAGACTTACTTAATAGAAAAATACATGTAAGGACACTTTATTTTTCTATAACTCTGAGCATTAAATGTTTTTCTTTCATCTGTGAGGGAATGGAAAACATTCGATCCTTCTAATTTTGCTTAAACTTCTTTCATGCACAGTTAGAAGAGCTTGCAGTTTCAGATCCTTAATCACAAAGACAGAGAGTTCTCAATGTCTCTGTTTGCAGTTTCTCAAAGTTCAAACTTTATGTACTTAGTCATCATTAATTGTTTGTTTATATCTATAACTGCAGCCTAACTTCACAAGATGCTAGAATTTGTGTTTTGCTAAGTTGCACTTTACTGTGCAAATTGATGATTACAACTGCATTTTATGCCAGTGAGAGACTCTCTTAAAGAGAGTGCTGTCTGATATATCCTGTGATAAAATTTGGGTGGCGGGTGTTAAAAGCCATAACGGTTTTTAGTGGAAAGGGCAGATTCATGACTGAGTCTAACCTCAAAAAGAATCTTTCTGTTTATATCTTCATGAACTTTATAATACTAGCTAAACATTCCCTGACTTGAGGCTCATATTTTTATTTTCTATTTCATGCCTAATATAGGATAAGTTACTGTATCTTTTAGGTGGTTTCCGTAGAAAGGGTTAAGAAAACTAAAACTGGCTTAAAAAGGGAACTTACTTGTTCACATTAGTAAGAACACAGAAATAGAACTAGCTTCAGGTGGAATTTGAATGTGAAATCTTAATATCACCAGATCTTTGTCTTTTTCCATTATTTCTCTCTACTTATCTACTCTAAGATGGTTTTATTTGTAGCTCAACATAATAGTTGCCAGTAACGATATGGCTATATCATCCAGGCCTCAGATCGGGGACAACAAAAACAAGAGTATGTATTTTTAGTCAGTTCACCCGTATGTCTAATTATTAATATTAATTAAACCAGTTTAGGTCATAAGCTTATCCCAGAACCAGTGGGTGTGGCCAGGAATTATATTGGAATTATATTGTTTGGCTTTGTCTGGATTCCATTTCCCCTACTACACTCAGTGTTATCTGAGTCACATGAGATTAGAGTGATGAAAGGTTTTCTGTTTGTTTGTTTGTTTGTTTCCTAAGGGAAACTTGGAAGTCCCAAAGGAAGAGAAAGGAGGCACAAATAATAACCATACACTGTAACAACGTATATGAAAAAGATAGCAGGATGATTTGGGAGAATTGTTTTCCTTTCCCATTTCCCACTGGCAGCACAGCTTCCTGCGTGAAGCAACCCTCACAGCGGCGTATTTCAGATGGCGCGCTACTTAGCACTGCTGTACTGACTACTCTGGGAGGGAGTTATAACGGGAGCAGTTCTTGGAGCTACTCTACTTCTGTGTTTGCTAACAGGAACTCAGAGAAGCCTTGCTCGCCCGATGGGAAGACAAATGTCTTAAGAATTAAGAGGAACTTTATATTCGTGTTTTAGAGACGACTGCAGTTTTCTTGCTTAGAGAGGTTAAAAAGGGAGAGCTGCCACTCAGTGCTAGCTGAAAGAGTGTTTGGATTATGACATGCTGTGCTCGAACTGCGGGAAGAGTGAAGGGTTTGCCAAGAAAATGGGCCGGCCGTTGGGCATCTCAACCCAAATTCAACATTTCTGTTCAGAAACCAGTGTCTTAAATCAATAACTCTGCCAATCTGCAACTTCCCCACAGTTATCTTCCAACACCCACATGGGCAATGCTGAATTTAATGTGACCTGTGACATGGATATTTTTTCTATTCTTACTTATCCTCCTTAAAAAATTATAATTGCTTCCTCAGGGAATCATTCAGGATATTCTTCAGCAATTCACCCCTAAAAATGATAGGCTATTTTCAAGCTCAAGTCTAACACAATAAAATGCAATATACTGTATAGTCAAAAAGACTTGCTGAGGATTGAAATAGGTTGTTTAATAGAAAACTGTAACCCTAGATTTCAATCTCTCCTTGCTTTGCTATCTTTAGAAACTCAAATTTCTATGAAACTTTCCTAAATGCACCTTTTTTTCCTATTTTACCCTCATTTTACAAGTTAACAAAATCTAATTAATTATAACAAAGACTTCTGAGACCACTGACTTTATGATTTTTGTCACTTTAATTGTATGTATATATTTACTTGGTCATTGTCAGTGTGTATACCCCAAACGGTTCCCTTTCTAGTGTTGATGAAGCAGCTGAAATGTCATCACTGAATTTTTAATACTTTGTTCTTTTAATATTCCATCTTTTCAACAGCAAATATAAATATTTTGGAAATAGTTGAAAAGCTGAGTTGTCAGATCTATACAACTCTCCCATGTCAATGTGTTACATCCTATTACTAATATATGGTTAAAGTGGATGAGGCAATGCCCCAAGAGAAAGAAGAGGAAAATCAAAGTGTGAATGAGTTCAATATACGTATGGAAATTCTCTCATTTATAAATCGTACATCTCTATGTATGTTAGGCAGTGAAAGATGTTTATGTTTTAGTACTGTCCAACTGTTGTTTGAGATTCTAATATAATTTCTGCAAACCTGCCACATTACATATCTTGGAAACCAAAGTAAATTCCCTAATATCTGAAACTACCATTTTGTTGCGAGGTGGGGATGGAATGGGGTGGAGATTGTGATATGAGGTTGAATAATTAAAGTTTTCCTTTACACATGATCCTAGGATTTGAAAACAAAATAATTTAGTGACTTGGGAATGTATATGATGAAGTGGAGATATGTCATTTGCCAAAATGTGTATAAGATAATTTAATATTAAAAAATATGTAACAGGCAGGTATCACAGCCCCAAAACTCAAATTTAGAAAAATTATCAGTTTTCTCACTCAAAAGCCAATTCAACACAACTCCAAAGCTCCTTTTCTCCAAGGCATTGGAAACTCTATAACATTAGGGGTGTTAACCCCTTCTCTCCTTTCTGAAAGTCATACAAAATCCAAGAGAACCCATAAAATTGTAAAGGCCTCTAACAGTCAGGTTTTAGAGTCAATGACAGTGTCTTAAACTATTAATAGATGATGTAAGAAAAAGAAGTTCTACTCTTGCACAAGCCAACACACACCACAGCTTGAAAGATTGGGAGAGCACTGTCCTTGTTATCTTGAGTAGGATTTAGAATATATTTTGCTACAGAAATGATTATATTATAATACCATGATAGCTCATTTAATAGGGAACCTTCCTAACATATGAAATAATATCAGCCTTGTTTTATTTCCATATAATATGCAAATCTCAGGGTTGGACTAAATTACATAAGCATATGTTCTTCCAAATAAATTAAAAATTTGTATCAATATGCATTAATTGAGTCTGAAGGACACAAATATGTTTAACAAATTGATATTGGGATATAAACTCAATCAATATGTTTTATTGTTATTTAGTTTTGAATAACTAGGATTATGCAGGGTGTGATAATTATATAAATATATCCTCCCTTTGGTTTACCACAAATTATAATAAACAGGGGATTAATATTAGTATGGAATTGCTCCATTATATTTGTTGTTAATGCGTGCATACTTAATACCGTAGACATTTATTTTAGGGTTAAAATCATCAGTTACTTATTGATAGGAGAATCATTTATCCCTAAATCTTTTTTTTTTTTTTAATGTCTGTTAATCTAATCTGGCACTTTCTTTTTAGTTTTCTCTCAAGGGAATCTTTTACGTATTAGACTTTTTGTTATTTATTTGCTATAAGAAATTATCACTTTGAAGAAAGCTTTAATGTTCAAAATGTTCTCTATTAAAAGTAAATATCATTATTGTTTATTTGAAATCATAGAAAAATAACAATTGTTCTAAATTGAATCCAATGATAGTTAAGTGACTAGTCATCTCTTCTTTCCACAGAAAGCATATTTATTAAATCTTAAAGCATTCAGAACAAAAGAAAGTCGTTCCTGAGCACATCTTGGCAGCAAAGTATGCAATTTACTTAAACGTTAAGGATATTTTAGTATCGGGTCACATCAGTGATTTCGTGGTATCATTAGAGATGCCTGCCTGCAGGGCCACTGTCACCATGCCCAACAAAACAGAAAAATAGAAAATGTCATGCATTTCTACTGTTCGTCTAATTCTTTTCTTATGTCTACTTTTGTTTCTTTTCCTGGATTTCCCAGTAATTATATTTTTTGTGTCCCTAGTCATCTGTCCTCTTGTCACTTTTGCCTCTACATTTTTTCCTTAAAAATCTGAATTTTTGAAATATTTTCCCCTCAAATATTTGACTTTCAATTGTATGCTCACTGCTTGCTCGCTTCACATTTCAGTTATCTTTACAATATCATTTAAAATGTGCATTGTTTTTTCTTAATGTTTTTCATTTCTAGACAACCTACCCAAGTATTATTGAGCATTCAGGCTTTTAGCAGTCTTATTCTGTTAAATGCATAATGCAGGAAATAATCTCCTACAGAAAATGTTGCATATATGGCTAAGTTTTTCCTTGTGAACAACCTAAAGTTTTGATATATATTATAAAATTTCCTGTATGAAATTTGAGTCAATTTACAGCTTACTTAACATAGCGTAAAACTTATATAATTTGTGTGCTTGGAAATTTGTTGGGCAAAACAAAAGCGGTATTTTATTGTTTCAACTTGCATTCCTGTAAATACTACTGGTTTGAGTAGTTTTCCTAGTATTTTATATGCACAGGATAGCCAAGAACATCTGCAGTCATATGAGAGGACGGTAAAAGCAGGGTCCGGGTGCTCAAACTGTACAGTTATGAATTATACTTAAACCAAGGCTAATTCAGAGTTCATTTCTGCTCCACGGATTTCCTAACTTATTAAAAATACTTTATTTACTCAAATGAATACGACATTGTGTTTCTACCAAATTTGTATCTACCCCAACATTGTGATTTGCTTGCCATTTCAGTTATCCACCTGCAGCCATATATTCATATTTTCCGGGGTCCCCAATCATGTTGATGAAATATAATATATTCTATTTATTTTATATTCTTAAATAGAACAAAACCTAAAGGTTTTGCAATGGGCCATATCAATTTCCAGTTTCTTTAGTTATTAAGGTACCAACTCAGCATGGACTCTGCTATATAAAACATAGAAGACCCAGCAGATCAGGGCCCTGTGTCACCTAGCCAGACCCGTGTGGACACGAGAGGATTCCTCCCGTCCACTCCACGGCTCAGCTGAAGCTCTGTGCTTTGGGGGATCACGCTTCCCCAGTGGCTACCAGAAGGGCTGGAGAACATAATTCTGAAATGCAGAGACTTAGTGCCCACTCCATGGGACAAAATTGACAACTGAGAGCCAGGAGACGACAAGGAGCTGGCAGTTAAATACTTCTCACTTACTGTGAAGACTGTTCTGAATTGTAGTGATCCCTCACCGTGCTGGGCTGTGCATTCTCAGAGAGCAGTCTCTAACTCAGTAGTGTGCTACCTAGAAGTTTCTTCCCTTTCCTTTCTTAACTCACTACCCCTCCTCTCATCTCTTGTGGCTGTGAGTCCATACTCAAATAGATTGTAAGGTTACAGAATCTGTTTTCAAGGTTCCTCAGGCTATGATACTTGGTCACATCCTAATTACTCCTTTGCATATCCTTCAATTCTTTTTGTTTCATCAGCACGCTATATTTGCAAATTACAACTCTGGTTAGATCCAACTCTGTCTACCCCAAACCTAAACTTGTGCTATTAAGATAGGTGAAAAAATACATGAAACAATTTAATTTCAATTTAAATTTTCAATTTAATTTTAAATGTATGTCTGTGTACCTAATTAGGGATCACAAATCTTCTCTTTGCATCTGTTATGACTTATGACTAGGAAGGTCCGATTAAAGTCAGTCCCCTCACATATATAACTAAATCTCATTCTTCCTCATTTACTTACTTACACACATTGCTCCAGCAAACTTCTCTTTATTTCCTACATCATGATTATTTTTTTCATAACTCTTCTGATGTTTCCTATCAGTATGAAAATATTTTTATGTCCCATCTAAAAAATGGGCCAAAACACTTCTTGGACCCTTTTTACTCTCTAGATGTGACCTTGTTTTCTTCTCTTTCAAATAAAATTTGTCCTCTAACTCCTCTTCTTCTAGTCCCTCTTTAATGCATTCCATCAGATTTATCCTCTATTATCCAACTGAAACTATTCTTGACTAGATCAGCGATAACCTTAAAAGTTGCTAAATCTAATAAGCATTCACACGTCATCATCATTCTTGACTTAAAGAGCAGCAGTAGCTTATTTCCTCCTCCTTGATATGCTGGGGTTTTTCTTGTTTCTGTTTTTGTTTTTTTTAACTTGGCATTCAGGATGTCAAACTTTCTTTGTTTTCATTCTGTCATACTGATTGCTTCAGCTTAATCTCTTTTGAGTGTTTCTTTTCTTCACTCTGGCTAACACTGCAATCATAAGTTAATGCTATAAGTCCCCAAACCTCAATCATTGACTCTTTTTTCTTTTAAGGTGCACTCATTTCCTTGACTATTTTATCTAGAGTCATTAATTACAATAAATTCTGTATGATGATGAATCTGCTATTTATAACTCCAGCCTAAAGTCCCTATTTGTTGATGTAACTTTCTTATTATCATCTCCTGTTGGTCATGTGACAGACATCTCTAACTCAATATGACCAAAAGTAAACTCTTTTCATCTTGAAACCAGCTTCATCCATATCCTTTTCTATAACCATTAATGACAACTCCATAATTTCAGCTGATTAGTTCAGAAACTTTGCAGTATTCTCTATTCTGTTTTTCTTTCACACACATATGAAGTGAGCTAAATACAGTTGATTCTTGTTTTCACAGTAATATGTTCCATAAAACTTCTAAAAACATTTAATTATCAAATAGGTGAACCATTGCTCCTAGGGGAAGTACAGAGTTAAGTTCCTGTAAGCCTCTGGTCACAACATTTTTGCCCCCTGATCAATAAATAATCTTGCTTTGTGTGTGTTTCTATTAAAAGATATCTTATTTAATATATATTGATTAATTAACATTGAACTCAGCCCAACAGCACAGAAACTCTATACCTGAGCAGCGTTTATCTAACACTCCTATCTTCTCCAAAAGGTACATCTTAGCCTTCTTGCACTAAGGAACTCTAGATAGCCTTCAGCACTACACTTGGGGGCCATTTTAAAACAGCAAGATTACAAAAAAGAAGCACAAAAATGTGAAAACTGTTGGCACTAATAGATGGTGAAGACAAGACGTGTTTATAGTATGATAATTGAAACAAGAAAGCAGAGCATTGCCTTGTTTGACCTCAGCTGGAAACCTGCACACTGTGCAACTCTGAGTTTGTGCAGCTCTGCGCAAAAACACAAATGATTGCAAAAGCATCCCCAGCATTGATTTGAATGTTGCAAACAAATTTTAGTGAGCAGGCAAATTTGTAAATATGGAATCTATGAATAGTGAGGATATACCGTATTTTGAAATGGTACTTTCCAAAAAGAACTAGAGTGCGAGCATTTATTACCAGTCCAAATTATAATAATCTTCCACCTGTATTATTCAGATAGACTCCTTTACTATTCTCCGTGCTTCTGCCCTTGTTTCTTTACTGTCTACCTTCAATATAGCCCCATACATAATGTGTTACTAAAGAAGAAAGAAAGGAAGGAAGAGAGAAAGAGAAGAAGGAAGGGAGGGAAGAAGGGGGGAAGAAAGGAAGGAAGGAAGGAAGAAAAAAGAAAGAAAGAAAGAAAAAGAAAAGAAAGGAAAGAAAAAGAAAGGAAGAAAGAAAAGAAAGAAAGAAAAGAAAGAAAGAAGAAAGAAAGAACGACTGTTAGTTATTATGGTAGGGCACTTTAGATTATGAGTCACTCCAATTTCAGACATGCTAAAATTTTAGGAAAAAAATGTGTTTCTTAGAACTGATGAAATCCTGTATATTCCATTTACTTTATATACTTAAATACAACAAAATCTAAAGGATATACAGTGGGTTCATGTTTCTATCAAGGTACCAGTGTAATCCACTTGTTTATCATGACCTAAGAAAGCATGACTTTTCCCATGACATTACCATATGATGCCTACATTTTGTTTCAATGTTTTAAGTACCAGTGAAGTGTCTGCCTTTTCTTATGTTTTTACCAGAGTGTAGAATGTAAGTATTTGTCAGTTGTTTCTATGGAAATACTTTCTTTTTCATCAGTATGTTTTGAAACAATGCTGTATGTGGCTTGTCTTACTCTTGTTCTTTATCTATCTGACTTGAGGATTCTGCATCTCTTTTTGTCTATATTCTCTTTACAGAAAGAATTGTAGGTACATATAAAATGTTATCTTTTAAAAATATTTGAGAAAATTACTCTCTGCTTAAATAGAATTCGGTAATCTTTATTACCAAAACAAAAATTCTGTTTAATACCTGTTTGGCAGCAGTAACTTCTGGACTACATGCTGTCAGAAAGTTCTTGGCCAAGTATTATATGTACTGTACCATTCATCCTTACTCCTAGGCTGAGTTATGTCAGAACTCATGTATGTAATTCACATGTAATCATTTAGTGAGACCAAGTTAAATTTCATTTTTAGTGCCAGTTTATGTCAAATATTATGTTGCAATTACATCCCATAATCTCTCTGAGGTTTTAACTATGATTAACTCCCAATTGTCATTTTTAATGAAGGCAAATTAGTCTTTAGAGGTTGACATGTAAAGCCCCAATAAATGGGTTTCAACTGAATGCAAGAGGCAGAGGACAAATTTTAGTAGCAATAAATCAATTGATAGAAATACAACTCCAAGTCAATTAAAGTCAAATAGTAACCTACTTAAATTTGCATAGAGGTTAAGAGGCTTCTTGTCTAGAAATGATCTCTTTCAGATAAGAAGACTGATTTTATATGACAGAAGCTGAATCTAACCTGCCTGAACTTATTTGCTCTGTTTTCTCTTGTCTTCTCCTTCCCTTCCTCCCTCCCTTCCTTCCTTTCTGACTTGTCTCCTTCCTTCTTTCCCTTCCTTTTCCTTTTTAAAAAATTTTTTTATATATGCGTAGTGGTTAAACACACATGCTCTAGAGCCAGAGAGCTTTGGTTACATCTGGTATAAATATTTACTATTTGATCTGGACAAATTGTGAATTTTCCTGTTCCTCAGTTTCCTAATATGCTATTGATAGTGATAACTTTCTCAAAAAGCAAAGCAAATACTTGGCACATAGTAACTGCCCAGTTAATGGTAACTAAAACATTTTACCACGGCAGATAGTATCTGGATATCTTTATACATTTTATCATTTGCATGTAAGTTATTATTTTAAATGATATAATAATTTTATACATTAAGTGGTTCATGTTGCTTTAATTTACTCAGTCTTTTGTTTAATTTTTCATAATTTTGTACATTATCAAATCCCCTTTACAACAAAGTGATGCTGAAAATATTAAATAAGTCAAAGTAATAAAATTTCATAGTTTATTGACCCATTACATATGATAATAACAATAAGTATTAAGTACTTACCATATGACAGAAACTATGTTATGTGCTTTAAATGGATTTTCTAATTAAATCCTCACAACAGTACGATGAGATCAATATTAAGCACACTGTTGAGGATATATAGATGTTCTGCAAACTTTTTTTTCTAAATAATTTTATGTGCTTTCTTATCTTTAAATATGTATACAATATTTTTTAAAAAATACCATCTCTACTTCAAATTTTCCTTAGCATACTCATTGCATTATGTACATGTAAATTCAAAAATAAATTTCTCAGTTTTACTTAGCTCACAGGTGTTCTTTCCAAATACAATTTTGTGTAGTATTCAGAAAACAGGCAAAAGAGTAATTGTCAATGGTTCCTAAATAGCTAGATTGTACTTATTGTGCTCTTTCTATGTGTTAGGCACTCTGTTAAAGTTTTGCCCATACTTTCCTCTCTATTCCTGCCACAGTTCTGTGAAATAAGTCTTGTTGTTTCCATTTTATCTAAAGGAAAGAAGTTGAAAGAATTTGAGTAATGTTCCCAAAAGATGTACAGCTCGAAATAGTCCCAGGTCTATTTGATTTCAAAATCCATGATGTTAAGCATGATATACACCACCAGTCTCAGCCTGAGTTCCCCAGAAACAAATACCTAAGACAAAATTATGTACTACCAATTGATTAGGAAGCATAAGAAAGTATTCGAGGTTGTGTATAACTGGGTAGCAGGCAGTTCTTGTGGCATCTAATACATCAGAGGCAATAGGGAAGCCCCAAGATGCACATCAGCAGTCAAGATGACAGACATGAAGCAGGGAGCTAACGTCAGTGAACCTATCAAACCACACAGGGCTGCTGCATTGGAGGCTGGAGTGACATCAGTGTCCAATGGCTCAAGGTGGTGTGTACAGGGTGTCTGATAGACCCACTTTTATTTCACTGATGGAGCTTATAGTCTAAGAATTTCAATTTTTAATTTAGATGAAACTTAATTGTGTGACACGTAGGTTTAATGGTGACCAACATAAATTGTAAGCCTGAAACCCATAGGCTCACATAGCAAGAAAAAAGAATAAGGCTTCCAACATTCATAACTGGCAATGAAGAAGTGCTTTACATAATACAGGTATTCTGAATAGAGCAGAGAATTTTACTTGAATCTTCTGTTGAAAACCATAGTGTTGTTTCAAAAAGTATCAACATTAAATTATAAAATATTTGTAATTCACCCTTCCCCTGTGTTCTAAGAAAAATGGGATCTAAGGAAGATATAATTGTTTCCTGGGTAACAGTGGCAATATAGGCTACCTCATTCAATTGACAATTTTTCAGTTGGTAACTAAGGAAAACCAAAAATCTAAAAAAGAGAGGGTATTTGTCTTTTCCTGATACTATTGGTGCCTATTTCCTTTTTTTTTTTCTTTTTCTTTTCTTGTTTTTTTAATAACAAATGTGGTAGAAAGTAGGGAACTACAATCAAGCAAAGTTTAAATAGTGGACTCAGACATATTTTATTTCTGAATTTTCTTCCCGTTAACAATATAATGAAAAAAAATAAATTGCCCATGAATCTAGGAAACATAAATATATCATGAGCTCTCACTCTATGGTTAGCCACTAGGGAATCTGCAAAATTTGTAGTTACAATATAATATGCATCTGTTAGAATTATTACATGGGGATGTCATTTATCAGCTATTTTATGATTATGCTTTAGTAATCAGATATCTCATTAATTATTTGTACACAAATGATTGCTTGTTTTTGTGTGAATAAAAGTTTGCTTTCCAAATTAGTGACATCAGAATTTTTGTCTTAAACTGTGCTGAACTTTTTTGGCAATGAATTATATCTTTTATATTTATTATTACAATCCACAAGTGTCACTTTGTATTTGCCAATATTACACTCATGAAATTTGTGAGTAACATTAAAATGTAGTTCTGGAAGCTATTGTCTAACACCCTGTGAACTAAATTACTAAATAATATTTTGGTTAATTAAATATTAATGATAAAGGTAGAAACACAAAGCAATAATATGAATTTAAATATATGATCTAAAAGGTTAGTAAAATAGAGATCTAAGTTTTGTCCCTGCAAATAATTTAAGTTGTTGATTATTCATTGTAAGTTTCAGGTCTGATTAAATTTTATTCAAAAATTCCTAACACTCTGCATTGTTATTTGCTTTATTATATATATATTTTACTGTATATAATAACTCTTTAGAGTAGTTATTAACATTTTAGAGCGGAAGAATCTGGGGCTCAAAAAGTTGAAGTAACATTTACAAGGTTATGCATTTAATAAATGGTAGGGCTAGGGTCTTCTGACTCCAAACACACCGTTAACTTCACTATACATCACAAGCTAAGATTACACTGTGCTTATGTGGCAGCTTTCTATAGAACAAGTTGCTTTATTCTCCTTGAGGTTATATGTTTTCAGCAAGTAAAACACATAAATCCAGAGATACAACAATCACAACAAAAAACCCAGTTTGTGCTAGGCCCTTACAGGACTTTGGCGTAAAACACACACACACACACATAAGCACGCACACAAACACACACACACACACACACACACTTCAAATAAAAACAGCCCCAGCCCTGAAAAAGCTTACAATATTGTAGAAAAAACCAACAAGTACACTAGAAATTTGTACGACATGCACACAGGCTTATGAGAATGCAGAATGCTAGGAGACCATTCAAAGAAGACCTACGCGGATTGGGTGGATTAAGGAAGGCATGCGGGAAGAGATGACATGCAGATTAGGAGCAAGTAAGAAGTTGCTGAGCCAGTAAAAAAGAAGAGGGGGGAGTCGAGGGTTGAAAACAACAACAACAACAAAAAATGTCAGTAGCAATGAGAATGCTTTACAGCAAACTAAAAGTATCTATAGAAAGTATATATATATCCATATAGAAAGAAATTTGAATTGTGTAGTATAAAAATTACATTTTCTCTCTCTCTAGATTCCAACCTCATTTTACCTAAAGAGTCAGATAAAAATATAATGTGACCTGTATGTATAACTGAATCACTTTGCTGTACACCAGAAACTAACACAACATTGTAAATCAGCTATACTTCAAAAAAAATTTTTTAAATAAAAATAAAAGCTGTAAGATCTCTGAAAAAAAAAATAATGTGACCTATAGAACTTAAAATAATGTGGTTTTTAGTTTCAAATGTCTTAATGAGGAAAAGTAGATTTTGCTTCTGTGTTCTTTTAAGAACAAATAAAGTAGAAGTAGAAATTTAAAAAAAAAAACAAACACGTGTTCTAGGGCAATGGAAGAGGAGATGTAGACTCATCTTCAGGTAAGAGAGAGCAAAATCTTTTTTTTTTTTTTTTAATTTTTATTGGAGTGTAGTTGATTTACAATGTTGTGTTGGTTTCAGGTGCACAGTGAAGTGAATTGGTTATACATATCACTTTTTTAAGATTCTGTTCCCATATAGGCCATTACAGAGTATTGAGTAGAGTTCCCTGTGCTATACAGTAGGCCCCTATTAGTTATCTGTTTTATGTATAGTAGTGTGTCTATGTCGATTTGTAACAATATGGATGGACCTAGAAATTGTCATACTGAGTGAATGAAGTAAGTCAGAGAAAGACAAATACCATATATCGCTTATATGTGGAAACTAAAAAAAAGGGTACAAATGAACTTATTTACAAAACAGGAATAGAGTCACAGATGTAGAAAACAAACTTATGGTTACCAGGGGGTAAAGGGGGGAGGGATAATTTGAGAGCAAAATCTTTTAAGCAGAGAAGTGACCTATCAGAAATGCACTTCACTAAGACGGAGGAACTGAGGATAGACTATTGATAGTTCAGAGGAGAGTAATGGTGCAAAGCACTCACGGGGTAGGAGTAGCATAAAAGTAGGCTCTCATATGGGCCTAAGATGTAGATCTCATTAGCTAATTGTAATAAAAAACACATATATTACACTATTTTACATATATTAATTCATAGTATTTATTCCTTATTACAACCTTGGGATTAGGCACTTTTTATACACTTCCTCTTGTGAGAAAACTGAGCCACAGAGTTTAAGTAACTCACAGAGGTACCTCCAGTTTATGAGGGAGACACAGAAATTCTAACACAGGAGGCTGGCTCCAGAGTCTTCTCTGGATGATTGGTGGTTTGGGGGTAGTTGTACCACACTGGGCAAATCACACAGTTTCTTGTGTATCAGTTGCCTTGAATATACAAGTGCATATGACCATAATTATTTACCTGACCATTGCATATTTTAAGATTGGGGGACAATGTCTTATAATCAAAATTAGATTTTACTAATAAATGATAGTTTACTGATGTATTGCTCTTTAGTCATTTTAAAAATATCTCAAGCACTCACTGCTTCTACTTGTATCACAAGTACTCAAGCCCTACTCATTCTAAGAAGCTTTCTCTCTTTGCTACCAAATATCACTCCCTTCAGAGGAGTCCATAGTAGCACTCATCTGAAACTCAATTGTAAACCTTTATCAAATTTACTTTTTACAGGCAATTTTTTATTTATAAAGCTTAATTGTAATTCGCTTGAAAGCTTAAAATCTAACTTTTGTTATTGAGAGGTTCTTATGTAGAGATCTAATATGTATTTGTTAGTAGAAAAATTCTAAACAATCCATTTTACTAATAGTATAATTTATTGTAAAGACAAGAGAAATAGCTGGAGGTTCACCAGTCAACACATTGGTCACTTAAGGAAATTCTTTCTGTCGATGATATGCTAGTAGTTGATAAATGTTACTAACAGCTATTATTCTAGCAGTGTCTTTGATTATCCAGCATCTATATATGAATGTGTATATGTATGTATTTATGAATCTAAACTACATATCTATGTCTGTGGCAACAAGTAAATAATAATGGTGGACTAAGAAGATACTTCCTGTCCAAATCACATACACACACACACACACACACACACACACACACACACACACACAAGCTATTTCAGGTAGAGAATAAATAATTTACAGTACTATATAACAAGAAAGTTTTCATAATTTCTTTAAGTAGAACTCAGCCCAATTTGAGTTGACAAAGAAAAACACAGCCTAAAACATGAAAGAAATGATGTATAGTATATATATTTTTAAGAATCTTAAAATTCAGAGCTTATGGATAAAGAGTGTGGAGGTGTGGAATTTGGTCTGGTGATAAGGAATCTTTTCCGAGCAGCAGGACTACAAGATGTTTCCCATCCCTCCTTGACACAGACCAGCGGCAGCCGCAGCAGCCTCTGCCCACAGTTGATGTTCTGGGACCCATGATGTAGAAAGCCCTCCATGTGGCTGCTCCTCCCTGCCGCCCTCAGCGCTGTCCTAAGTTCCGAGCAAACTACACTGGTTTATACACGCACAGAACATGCCTACCATGTTTATCACACAAATTATGGATTTTAGAAAAAGTATTTCTTTAGAATAAATTGATAAAAGTTAGATGGGCTATGTAAAATGTTTATATTACTGCACTCTTTATGAAAATGTTGGTTTATTACTTTTCCTCACCATGAATTTATGCAGCATAAATAATAGGCTCATTGCAATGAACGAAGAATTTTTCACACATTCTATAGAGAATATTTCCCAGTAATTTTACTCATCAGATATCTGATCAAACCTAGCAAGAGTATAATCAGTCAGAATCTTGAATCGATTACACATGGCAACTTTGCTGTTCTCCCAGAGCATGCATAAAACTACCATTTAGCATTGATAACATTTGAAGTCTTTGGAAAAGCAGCTGCTTGTAAAGGTAAAAAAAAAATTGCTTTTAGTATTTTTTTTAGTAATTTGTGTACAATTAAATTCATGTAACTTAAGCATTTGCCATTTTTCTGGCAACTTAAATTATTATTAAATAAATATTAATATAAGCAAGCATAATACCAAGAGACATGTCCAATAAAATACATGGAGATATTTGAGTCTGTCATTCATGATGTATTTCTTGATTAAAATGAATCAAGGAAGTTTTATCATAGAATGATATACATTTTAGTAATATTCATTAGGGGTAAATATGGTCTATAAATTTTAGATAACTTAAAGCTTTAGAAATTTTATCTTCAACTACTGAGTCTCAATAAAGTTTAAGAATCTGGGAACACTGATAAATAATTTTAAAGGTTTATTACTTATTTTAAGACTTAGAAATAATCATCTGCAAAATCAGAATGAATTACTTACTTGGTATTTTTAAAATTATTTGTGATACCAAGACAATGTAAAATGTTAACCTACTGCATTTTTGTCTGAAACAAAATGATACTAAATTATGATACAGCTTTCATTTTTTCTTTCTGGAATCAACTCAATTCAATACAACAAATATTTATGTAGCATATTAGCTTATTTATAACCCAGGATCTTTCACTTCAAGGAGAAGTTTATTAAGCCCTTGATGTGATAAACATACACATGAGTCAGATATGACAAGACTGTGGATAATATCGTATTGTCAATTCTCAGGTTGACCTGCATGCAAACACTTACACACCACACACACACACACAAAGCATCAGCACTAACAAATAGATACAAATATCCAACTACAAAAATAATTTTATGTCATTTATTCTATAAGTTATTTTAAGGTAAACTATTCCAGAGCCACAAATTAGATATATGTTATTTTCACATATTTTTATGTTTTTCACATTTAAATCTTCTGCTGGAATATGGTTTAATGTATAAATAAATTAATACATACATGATGCATAAATAATATTATTATTTCTCATGAGATTATTTAAGTCAGGACTTTGAGTGTGTTAGATATTTCCATCCATCATTGCATGTCTTTACAGTGGCTCCAATGGAAAGCAGCTCAGAAAGTGGGGCTTCTTTTTTTTTAAGTAATTCATAATATATTTCTAGTTTCACATTTTTAAAAAAGATGTTACCTGATGATAACAGGTGATGATAAAAAGTCTGCAACTTAAAATCAAAACTGAGAAGCTCTGAATATATATCTAATTGTCATAATGATACATGTAAAATTTATTTTCTTATTTTATAAACGTTGTATATACAGAAAGTGTTAATTACCAATACTGAATGATTGATAGATTTAGTCATATTTCTTTTACCAAATACTCTGGGCAGAAGGTTTTTAGCAAGTACTTCATTTTGATATGCTAAGAACACAATCCGTTTCTGAATAGTTCTGAATTTATATCTCTAGTCAACAGCTAGTTATGTCACCTTGTGAAGTGACAATACTTAATAAATATTTTAAAATTTATACTGTCATCACTATCTTAAGAAATTTATGGTATAAAGTTTAGATGAAACAGTGCCGGTTTATGCTTGTTGTCTTAGCATAATTAAGCAGTCACTCCCCTGCTAAAACCTTCCAACGGTTTATTATTATAGAAAAAAATAAACACTCACTGTTCCCTGTTTGATCTGCCCCCTGTCAACCACTCCAACTTCATCTACCTCCACTCTTTTTTTCCTCATAGCATCTAGTACTACATGAATTACCTCTTTTAAAAAATGTTTAGTAATTTCTTCTCACAAAAAACCTTCAAAAGAAGAATCTTATGTCATTCATCATGGTACCCCTAATGTATAAATTATTGAATGTAATAAGAATCCAAAGAACTGAAGATGTTGAAATCATTATTTAAGTTGCACAATACAATTGCCACGTTAATAACAGAGGAAGATTGTTAAACATACTTTAAAGACTTTCTGAGTTTCTGTAACGTTTATAAACTCCCATAAATATGGATGTACAATACATATTTAACAGTAAAGTAAATGTAAGATTCTTACATGCATTGACTTTATTGTTTCCTTTTGTATTTCTTGTCCTACCACTGTGTGTATGTGTGCACGCGTGCATTTAGAGAGAGACAGACTGGTTGAAGATCAAATTTGAAATTTTTTAAATGAAAACTATATATACATGATTTATAATAATTTTAGGCATGCAGATAAAGAGAAAAAACTATTCTACAATTTAAATATGCAATATTGTATATTTTTATAAGGATTAAATACTTTGTATATATCCATAATAGATATATGGATAAAAGTTTTCTGGAATCTGTTGCTTAGACATAATAATCTATATATCAATTCATAGTTTTTCAATAAAAAGATAGGAATTTGTATCAAAAGTCATAAACTATTTTTTCCTTTGATCCGGTAATTCTAACAAATCATTCTCAGTGATTGAAGATGTATGAAAATATTTTGGCTCAGAGATACATATTGAAGTGTAATTTTAATAAGGATGAAGAAGACAATCTCCAAATTTCCTAAAATAGCAAGAAAGGTAGATGTATTATAATACACCTAACAATGAAATATTACACATATATAATACAGAGCTTTAGAAAACTCTTTAATGAAATGGGGAAAATATTTATGAAATATATACTATATATGTTTATATTTTAATATTTATGTATATATATATTTATAGGTATCTAGAGAGAGAAATGTGAGACCAAGAAATAAATCTACCAAAATCTATGAAATGCATGTTTTTAACCACTCTAGAACATGGATGCATTTTACATTCAATGGGATTTTATAATCACTGCCAGCCAGTTGAAGTCATGACATAGATGTGTGAAAATCTTCCTTAGCACCTTCTGGTAAAATCACAAAACTGTTAGCATTAAAGCTGCTTAAGTTTCATGAAGTAGGGCTTTGTGCTTAGACAAATTAGTTTTTTTTCCTTTCCTACTTTTACCCATATTTGTCAAATGTGTATAATTTTTAAAAGAAAAAATATTAATAATCCTATAAAAAAGAACATAAACATATAAACACATAAACAAAACAGTAAATTGTATTTTGGAAAATCAAAAGGCGTAAAAGGAATTTCACTAAAATACTACCTTCTTTACTTCTTTACCCTTCTTTAATTTTGAGAAAATTAGTTTTATAGTATAAATAGGATTTTTTTTTTTTTTTTAATTAATTTTTTTTTTTATTTATTTTTGGTTGTGTTGGGTCTTTGTTTCTGTGCGAGGGCTTTCTCTAGTTGTGGCGAGTGGGGGCCACTCTTCATCGCTGTGCGCGGGCCTCTCACTGTCGCAGCCTCTCTTGTTGCGAAGCACAGGCTCCAGACGCGCAGGCTCAGTAGTTGTGAAGCACGGGCCTAGCCGCTCCGCGGCATGTGGGATCTTCCCAGACCAGGGCTTGAACCCGTGTCCCCTGCATTGGCAGGCAGATTCTCAACCACTGCGCCACCAGGGAAGCCCTATAAATAGGATTTTAAGTAAAAATACAAATAAAATTGGTTTTAGATTCAAGTCCTGAATAACCCTTACTACTATGACCTTGGTGAAACCACCACTACTCACTCTTACATTCAGTTTTTGTTTTTTGTTTTTTCATTTTAAAAGAGGGAGATACCATATTAGCTTTGGGGAAGTTTGTAAATTAAATCACAGATGTGAAAGTTTTCAAAATTCTAATTATAAGTTCTCCAGGTTATTTATTTTGCTTTACGTTTATAATTACAATTGAGGTCATTAAATTGAAAAAAAAAAAACTATTGTGGATAAATTCCTCTAAGTATGGAAATGTTCTAAACACCTATTTGAAAATGACTCCTGAATCATCCAGACTTTGAAAAGTCAGTTTTTCTTTACAGATTTTGTGGGATAACTTAAGGAACACAAAATTCACCCTTTTAAAATGTACAGTTAAAATAGTTTTACTAAATTTATAGAGTTATGCAAGCATTACCATGATCTAATTTTAGAACATTTCCTTCACTTTGACAATTTTCCTCCTGCCCCTGGAGGCAGTCAACCTCCACTCCCTCCCAAAGACCTTGGAAAGCACTGATCTGCTTTGTGGTCTCTGTAAATGTGCCTTTCCTGTATATTTCATATGAAAGAATCATGCAATATGTGGCTTCTTCACTAGATAATATTTTGAGGTTAATACATGTTGTAGCATATATCATAAATTTGTTCTTTTTATTCCTATTTCATTGTATGCATATACTGACTTTTTTAACTGAAGTATAGTTGATTTTCAATATTATTTTAGTGTCAGGTGTACAGCATAGTGATTCATTATTTATATAGATTATATTGCATTTAAAATTATAAAATATTGGCTATATTCCCTGTACTGAATGATATGTCCTTGTAGCTTATTCATTTTTTACATAGTACACTATACCTCTTAATCCCCTACCCCTATCTTGCCCCTCCCACTTCCCTCTCCCCACTGGTAACCACTAATTTGTTCTCTATATCATGAGTCTACTTCTGTTTTGTTTTACTCATTCATTTCTTTTTTTAAATTCCATGTATAAGTGATAACATACAGTGTTTGGTTTGTCTCTATCTGATTATTTCACTAAGCATAATACCTTCCAGATCCATCCATGTTGTTGAAAATGGCAAAATTTCATTCTCTTTTATGGCTGAGTAATATTCCATTGTGTGTGTGCATAGATAGGTAGGTAGGGAGAGAGAGAGAGAGAGAGAGAGAGAGAGAGAAATAAAACACATCTTCTTTATCCATTTATCTGTTGATGGACACCTAGGTTGCTTTTGTGTCTTGGGTTCTTGTAAAATGATGCTGCTATGAACATTGGGTGCATGTCTATTTTCAAATTAGTGTTTTTGTTTCTTTGTATATACACCCAGGAGTGGAATTCCTGGATTGTATGGTAGTTCTATTTTTAGTTTTTTGAGAAACCTCTGTAATATTTTCCATAGTGGCTTCACCAGTTTATATTTCCACCAAGAGTGTATTAGAGTTCCCTTTTCTCCATATTCTCACCAAAATTTTTATTTGTAGACTTTTGTTGATAGCCATTCTGACACGTGTGAGGGATATCTCATTGTGTTTTTATTTGAGTTTCTCTGATGACTAGTGATGTTGAACATCTTTTCATATGCCTGTTGGCCATCTGTATATCTCCTTTGGAAAATATCTATTCAGGTCTTCTCTTGATTTTTTGATTGCACTGTTTGTTTTTTGATCTTGAGTTGTGTGAGCTGTTTATATAATTTGAATATTAACACCTTATTGGTCATATCATTTGCAAATATTTTCTCCCATTAAGTGTGTTGTATTTTCTTGTTGTTGATGGTTTCCTTTGCTGTGCAAAAGCTTTTGAGATTAATTAGGTCTCATTTGTTTGTTTTTGCTTCTGTTTCCTTTGCCTTAGGAGACAGATCAAAAAAAATATGCTACAATTTATGTCAAAGTGTATTCTGCCTATATTTCTGCTAGTTTTATGATTTCTGGTCTTACATTTAGATCTTTAGTTCATTTTTTTAATTTATTTTTGTGTATGGTGTGAGAAAAGAGTCTAATCATAGGCCTGTATTGATATAAACTTCCCTCTTATAACTGATTTTGCTGCATCCACTGGTTTTGGAAAGTGTGTTTGCATTTTAATTTGCCTTGAGGTATTTTCTGATTTCCTTTTTTATTTTTTCATTGACCTATTGGTTTTCAGTAGCATGTAGTTTAGTCTCCAGGTGTTTGTGCATTTACCATTTTCTTCCTGTGGTGATTTGTAGTCTCATATCATTGTGGTCAGAAAAAAATGCTTGGTATAATTTATATCTTTTTAAATTTGTTGAGACTTGTTTTGTGGCCTGGCATGTGATCTATCCTTGATAACATTCCATGTGCACTTGAAAAGAATATATATTCTGGTTTTGGATGGAATATCCGTAGATTTCTACGAAGTCCAAATGATCTAATTTGTCATTTAAGACTACTGTTTCCTTATGGATTTTCTGTCTGGATGATCATCCATTGATGTAATTAGGGGTGTTAAATTTCCCTACTAGGTGTTATTTTAATAATCCAATCAATGTAATGGATTAGAGTAGGCATTCTCAAGGGTCCATGGGCCATTATGGATCTACAAGACAGTTTAAGAGGTTCTATAAGGATAAACTCTTTTTCTAGTAATACTAAGATAAAATTTCAAACTTTCAATGCGTTAACATTTGCACTGATGGTTCAAAATCTATAATAGGTAATACCGCAATCATTTCAGCATGAGTCATAGCAGGGGCACCAAACTCTGTGTGTAGTTATTGCTTTTTCCATTGCCTTATATCTCCAATGAAATTAAAAATAGATCTCTAGCACTGAATTATGCATGTTTATTATTTTATGAGACCAAATAGGGAACATGCATAAAGCACTTATGCTGAGTACCAAATTGTGGTGGTTGTCTCAAGGAAGAAAACAAGAATATTTTGAGTTTTTAGTTGAGCTAGCCATTTTTTCTTTTTTTATGGAATATAACTTTACTTAAAAATGAAATATGATTATTTAGACTTTGGTAATTGACAGATATTTTTAAGAAAATGAGTAAGTGAGGCTGACAGTTCAAGAAAAACAATTGACAGTGTTTATTACCAATAATAAATTTTGAGCTTTAGAGGTGAAAATTAGAATTTGGAAATCTTGTACCTTCTACTGTGAGCTTGGCAACTCAAACCCTTAACTTTTTTGAAGCAATGGGTAGTCATATTAGTAAATGTGAATATTTCATATTTTATACCGTGTCAAAATTTGGAATATTTGTACAACTCAGTGAACCAATATTTTCAAAATAAACAATGCATGATATTGTAAAACTATGCCTAGATAAATGATTAATTCAAAGTGCAAGACAGACTATTATAATGTAAAAGAGTACCAAAGTTTATTGGTATGGTGTCAGATCCCATATTGTAAACAACTTTAAGGGACTTGTTAAATTTTGGTGAAAATCAGAGACAAACATCCACAATTACCAGTCATTCTTAACTTTTCCAAGTACCTGTTTGATCAGATTTTTCTCCATATACTTCAACCAAAACAATATTTTGAATGCAGAAACACATATGAGAATCTACCTGACTTTTAAGACAGACATAAAAGAGATTTGCAAAAATATAAAACAATGCTGCCCTTCCACTACTTTGTTTTAGAAAATACAATTATTTTAATAAATTTCTGTTATTTATACTATGACAATTATTCATAGTAATTAGATTATTATTGTTATTCTTAAAATTTTAATAAATAGAAATTTTAAATTTATGTTTTAATATTAATATGGGAGATAACGATAGACAAAACCTAAATAAACAAAAGGTTTTGTGGGTCCTCAATAAATTTTAAGAGTGTTAAGGTGTCCTGAGAGCAAAAGTTTTGAGAACTGTTAATTAGATGGATGGGTAGAAAGTCAAATTTTTGTCCTGTAATATATCTCATACCTCATTAAATTCACACATATCATGTTTAAATTAATCCCATAAGCCATTACAAAATTTGCAGCTTTTAGGTGACATCAGTTTTCCGTCCCTTCATTTCAAATTGTTTAGAAACTAGATATTTTTTAGTTCAAATTATTTAACATTCTATTTTATTATGATGATTGCTGTTTTATTCAGGGCTAATAATTGATTTATGGTATCTAGGAAAGAAAAGATGTATATACTTAATTTTAGTCTTCTTGAACTTAGGCAGTGCTATAGTACTATACCATTTGTTCTGCTAACATGGTAAACAGAATGGTGAGGGAAGTTATATTATATCCCTTAGGTGTTTGCTAACAATGAGGAGGTAATGATAGAGGACAACAGAGAGCATCAATATTTATGTAGTGCCACTTGTTTTGCCCATTGGGAAATCAATGTTTTAACAATCATATTTATAATACCCCAGATCATGAGTCTACTGTGCTAAGAAAAAGAGAGTTTACAGAAGTGGAGACTGAAAACACCAAGTGTATAAAACTTCTTAAAAGTATACATCCTGGAGCTATAAAGGGAGAGCAAACATACCACTAGCAGAAGCTAAGCCAGCAATGATCTTCTTGCTTTTCACCTCATACACATTACATGTTCCTTACGGTATTTGATATCCTTCCAACAATATTTTGTAAGTAATAATATTGTGCTGTGTTATTTAGGTTGTTTGTAAAAATCTGGGCTGAAAGGTAAATATCAAATTGTACAGAGATATAATTATTTTCAGAAAGTGGCAGTATTCTCTGTAATGAATAATTTGAATAATTAATAATTATACATACATATCTTTTTTATTTTTAAGAAGTGCATTTCACCATTTGTTCTTTTTACTCAGGTTTTATAAATACTTTAAATGTAATTTTTCAAATAAGGAATTTAAATTATTAAAATACTTAAATAAAATAATAAGATGAGAGAGGCCATAAGAAAAAATACAACAATTTGGCTTAATTTATAATTTTAAGGGTAATTATGTTGTCATTTTTTTAAGGTAGAAAACTGACATAAATACTGAAAAGCAAAAGAGAAAACTATTTGATTTAGGTTACGGCAAGTAAATTTCAATTTTATACAAACAGCCAATATATCGTTGCATAATTACTTATTCACCTTTTTATATTATAGATTATAATTATGTATTTCATAATTATAATAAATTTTCCCTTTTTACTGTATACTTCTCTGAGTTTTGTTAAATGCATATAGTCATGTAACTGCCACCATAACCAAGATTTAAAACAGTCCATCAATCCTACCCACTTCCACGCCAGTTCTTCCTTAACCCTTTATGTTCAGGATTTCAACACTCTCAGCCCCTTTCAACCACTGATCTGCTTCCAGTTCCGTAGTTTAGCCTTGTCCAGAATGTCATATATATGGTATCATATAATCGAACCTGATCACACACTCAGATCTTATAGTCTTTTGAGTTTGTTGTCTTTCATTTAACATAATGAATTTGAGATTTATCCAGGTGGTTGTGTATATCAAGAGTAATTTCTTTTCATTACTGAGTAGTACTCAATTTTGTGGACTTAACTATAGTTTTGTTCATCTGTTCACCAGTTGAAGGAAACTTGGATTACCTCCCATGTGAGGGCAGTTACCAATAATGACACTGTAAACACTACTGCATAGGATTTTCCATGAGCGAAAGTGTTCATTTAAGTTTGCTGAAAACTTGTTAGTAAGACTGGTTGGTATTTATGTTTAACGTTATGAAATCATCAAAATATTTTCCAAAGTAGTTGTACTCTTTTACATTCCCCCAAATATTGTAAGAGAATTCCAGTTGCTATGCATCTTTTCTAATTTAGGGCTATGTTTTATCTTATTTATTAACATTTTAATCATTCAAATATTTGTGTAGTATATCTTATTGATGTTTTCTTTTGTGCTGCCCTACTGATGAATGACATTGAACATCTTGTCATGTTATTTTTGCTATCCATAAATCTTGTTGGTTAAGTGTCTATTCAATTCTCTTGCCAAATTTTAATTGGATTTTGTTTTCTTATTCTTGAGTCTTAAAAGTTCTTTATGTATCCTCTGCCAGTCTGTGCCTTGGCTTTTCATTACTTTAATGGTGTTTATCAAAGAGTATTTAAATCAAATTTATCACTTTTTTTTGGGAGATAATGCATTGGGTGTTGATTTTAATAAATATTTTCATAAGCAAGAATAAAAATTTTCTTCTACATTTTTTCTAAACTATTTATACTTTTATACTTTATATTTAGGTCCTTGATCCATCTTTGGTTATTTTTGTATAAAATTTTAGAAGAAGATCTTTGTGACTTGGGTATGACAAAGATTTCTTCCACATAATAACCAAAGGAAAACATGATCTATAAGAGAAAAATTGATAAATTAGACTTTATAAAAATTAAAACATCCTGCTCTTTGGTAAACACGTTTGAGAAAAATAACCAAACAAAACACTGACTGGGAGAAAATATTTGTGTATCATGTAAAGGACTTAGAATATGTAAAAAACTCTCAAAACAATGATTAGAAAACAAACAGCCCAATTAAAAAAAAAAGAGAGCAAAAAATGTGAACAATTTACCAAAGAAGATATACCAATGGCAAATAAGCCCATGAAAAGATTCTTAGTATTATTACTCATTAGTGTGATTCAATTTAAAAAAAAAAGGACCATATACCACTCACACTTACTAGAATATTTAAAATTTAAAATGTCTAAAATTAAAATTGAACATAGCAAATGTTGGCAAGGATGTGAAATAACTGCAACTGTTATACACTGCTGGTAGGAATGTAAAATGGTAAATAAAAAAACCTTGAAAAACTGACTGTTTCTCAAAGAATTGAACATACACCACCATATGAACCACCCATCAACTCTTGGGCTTCTACTCAACAGAAAAGAAAGCTTGTGTCCATAAAGAAATTTGTACATAAATATTCATGTCAAGTATATTTTTAATAGCCAAATTGAAAAACAATCTAATTGTCCATCAACGTGTAAATATACATACATGTGTTATATCCATATAGACAAAAAGTATACATATTATGTAACTCCATTTATATAAATGTCTAGAAAATGCAAACTAATCTATAGTGACAGAAAGCAGATCACTAGTCTCCTGGTAATGGTGGTACAGGACACAGGGTGGGCCAGTATGGAGGAATTAGAAAGGGGTAGGTATAAATTTGGGGGGTGATAGATATGTTCATATCTCAATTGTGGTGATGGTTTCACAGATGTATACATATGTCAAAACTTATCAAATTATACAATTTTAGTGTAAGCACTTTATTGTTTGACAACTATACCTCAATAAATTAGTTTAAAAAGTGGAACATAAACAATAAATGCATACTTATTGTTGTCCAACCACTTTTAGACAATTCTTATTATAATAAGCTAGAATCCTACTAAAAATAAGACAGTTAACATACTCATTTCTCAATAACCTCCAGGGATTTCCCAAAGTATTCAAAGTCGTTCAATGGCCTAAAACTTCCTACATCATTAGTTCTCAATACACTGACCCCTAGGAGAAGTTTTAGAAATTTGTGAGGACACCTTAAGGTATCAATGATTGTGGTGATCACCTCGCCCTTAGTGGGATGCTACATGGTCTACAAAGTTCAGGAAAGTCCCACAAAATAATTTTTCTCATGTCTCCCACAATGTTTGAATTTTCAGCTAGGCATTCATCAAGATAAAAAATCTTGAACATAAAACTCAACTCTATTTTCTGGATAATCACTAAGTTTTTTAGACAGTTTCAAAATAAAATATACTTTTTAGGAATGTGAATCTCATGGAAGTATAAGAAAGTTGCATTTTTGTTTTGTTTAGAATTTTTCCTTTTTTTTTTTTTACCATTTCAGAAAATCACATCACATAAAATAACCCTAGGCATCTGAGGTATCTCAGTTATCAACACAAAAGACTTGCATCGGTTCTGTATTTATAGCCGCCACATTCACACTTTACAGAGAGTGACATCTCTCCCACATCACTGCATGACTCCCGCATCACTTCTTCTATAGTAGTCATACCTGAGCATTTACCCATTGAAATGGGTACTTTACCCATTGAAATAGTAATTTCACATCAATTTCTTTTTTTCTAGTAATGTCACGTGTCACATATTGGGTTCTCAAGAAAAAAAAAGTCTTGAGTAGGAATTTAAGGTTTAAGCTGTTTATTAAGTAATATTCTTCAAATACAAACCTGTTGAAAAGAAGAGAATGAAGCAGGACTGAGCAGAGAGAGAGAAGTAGATCTGTAGAAGAAGTCTAAAAACACATAGCCCAATGCCCTCAGAAGTTCTGTGGCTAGAGTATCCCCTCAGAGTTGGACCTAATTAGCCCAGGATATTCAGGCCTCTGTTAATCACTGATGCGGACTGCCTTGGTATTCTCTGTGGCTGAGAGCACTGCCTTAAATTTAATGGATTGTGCAGAATATCCAACCTGTGGCTCTCAGCATTTTGCCATTATCATGGTGAATCATTTCAAGACTAGAATATATCTACTTTGAATTAACTATTTAAAGGAGAGTTTAAAAAAGACAGTGGGTTGTTTACTAACATGTTTTCTCACCTAGTATAAAGTCCTGTGTGTTAAGTCCTCTTTGAGGTAGTGCTTTGCACAAAGAGTAAATAGTGTTATCTCTGTGCCTGCCTACTGGAGGGTGAAGCTATGCATTTCCAAACTTGGCTTAGATTTAGAGGTAATATTTTGTCTCTGATTGGATGTGCAAGTTTTATTCTACAATGGAAATGTCCGGAGTTGGTCCCAACTCAAGAACTCTTGGCACCCATTGCCAGAAGATTGTGATGGGTTGGGAAGTAATATCTTTACTTTTGCTGAGATGGTCTGCCTCTAGGGACAGCTTAGCAAGAGGGATTTTATTTTTCATATTAGTTGAAAGTCCTTGAATCAAAAAACCTAGAGGTTTGTGGAAATAAAGCAACAACAACAACCAAAAAACCCATATTGTTGCCAAATCTTCTGTACACTGTAGAATTAGTCATATATACCTATAATTCCATGAGATCTCAGAGGTATAGAAGACCCAATTTCTGGATCATTTTTAGTAATAGGACAATTTCTAGGGAATTTTATTATGCAGGGCTCCCACTTAATGTGAGATGCTTATTGATTACTTGGTATAAAGAATTTAGTTAAATTTTTTTATATCAGTTGCACCATATGCTACATTTAAAGAAATCAACTTGTTTACAATTGATATCTGCATATCCAGTGGTTTCTTTCTTATTAGGTATTAAAATTTCACACCCAAGTTGTACAACCGTGGGTTTTGTGCTCATCCTAGAATAGGCACTACTTAGAAGGCATGAAATGCAATGCAAGAAGTTTTTTTCTTTTTCTTTTGTCCTTTTTTACATTTTCTGGTGGAGGTGACCAATACAAAAATGTTAAGAATATAATTAAATATTTGGATACCAACTAGCAGTTCACGATGTGTAAAGGTTTGCTCAACCTGTCGATGATACACTTTAAGAGAATTAAAATACCTGTGTGGAAGGATGTCAAATGTGTATGCCTTTCTTGAGGCAAGCATATTGATTGTTGAGTCTTGGATGTGTATAGAAAAGAAGGTATTAGCAATGTCAAAGGCTGCATTCAAATACCAGTAAAGGCAGCAAAATTGTTCTATTACTATAGGTTTAGCAATGGTCATGTTCTTGTTAAAGCTTTGATAGTTTATAGTGCAGTGCCAAACAGCAATGCCTTCCAGAAAATGATGCATGATACCAAACTACTATAAATCTTGTAAAAAAAAAAGATATTTTTTTCTTCCTGCAGACCTTAGTTCATTATATGTCTTTGATAGCTGTAGGTAGTACAGACGTTCTTGGCCATGCATTTGTGTAACCATTCTAACAGTAGGGTTATAGTGGACGCATTCAATCAGTATATTTACATACCTGCATCTGCAGAATATCCATATAAATTACATAGGCTCTCTAAAAAAGAGCGAGTATAGTCCATGCAAATGATAACAATAAAAATGACAGGCATTATTATAAGCATGATAATAACCTTGTAAGGCTCAGTATGTAGTAAGCTCACAAAGGTATTTAGCCTCCACTTGGAAAATTGAGTTTCAGCCCTAGTCCTTGTCTCTGTCCCTTGGCTCTGACCTTAAAAGGAAAGTAAGTTCTGCATTTTCACATTAGCTTATCAGCTTATATGTGTTTCTGTCTAGTGGAAGTAGCCAAATCCATTCCTGACTTAACCTTGGCTTATCTGCACTTTTGTTTTTCACCATCGTTGTAACTCTTATAGCTTTTAGCTGAGCTCATACAGGTAATGTATAAGTTCCCGTTAGGACTCACAGTATTCTGCACAGGGGTACATAGACATGAACCACTATTGTCATTTGGTATTAATGTAAAGTAAAGCTTATTGGAGAAACTCAGAGACAAGTGGAACACCAAAGCACACATGATTCTCAAGCTCTAAGTATCCTACAGTAGGTTAGTTGGGGCTGGATGTTGTTGGAAAATCATGGGAAAAAGTGTCATGAGAGAGATTCCACTCTGTGATAATTTACATGTTTACGTAAGAGAATTGAAAGGAGGACAGGAAACATGTATTCAACCATGTAACAATTAGAGCTTCTTGGTCAAGGAGAAGACTTTGTTAGGACTCAGTTGCCATTACTGTCCAAGAGCCATATGTTCTGTTGAGTTAGATTTTTATTAAGCCATCCATATTTGCTTCCTTTTATTAAAAATTACATTAATTTATGAAATTATATACCTATTATAATGATGCTTGTAAAGTATCAATAGCACGGAAATAAGCTAACGGTCCATGGTAGAGTTTCATTAAAAAATTATTTTTAATTAAGGTATGTCTTAACAATGGACTATCTATCTCCACCTATCTATCTATATATTTACCACTTCTATATGAATTGATGTGACAAAAGCAAGACTCAGTGCCATCTATCTTTTCTGTTTTTGTAACTGGAACTAATGGTTAGAAAAATTATTAGAGAGATATAGTTGTCTAGAAAATATCAAAGTACATCTGAAATATAGGTGGATTTGAAAAATAAAAGAGGAATGCGAATGTGGGAGAAATATTTACTTTTCATTGAATACATTTTTTTGTGATAAGGATTTTTTAACCCATTTAATGTGCTGGGGCTTTTTAAAAAATAAATTTATTTATTTATTTTTGGCTGCATTGGGTCTTCGTTGCTGCGCGTGGGCTTTTCTCTAGTTGCGGAGAGCCGGGATCATTCTTCGTCGTGGTGTGTGGGCTTCTCAGTGCAGTGGCTTCTCTTGTTGTGGAGCATGGGCTCTAGGCACGTGAGCTTCAGTAGTTGTGGCACGTGGGCTCAGTAGTTGTGGCTCACGGGCTCTAGAGTGCAGGCTCAGTAGTCGTGGCTCACGGGCTTAGTTGCTCCACAGCATGTGGGATCTTCCCGGACCAGGGCTTGAACCCGTGTCCCCTGTTTTGGCCGGCGGATTCTTAACCACTGCACCACCAGGAAGTCCTAATGTGCTGTTTTATCAAGAACCCTCCTACATTGTTGGTGGGAATGTAAATTGGTACAGCCACTATGGAGAACAGAATGAAGATTCCTTGAAAACTAAAAACAGAGCTACCATATGATCCAGCAATCCCACTTCTGGGTGTATATCCAGAGAAAACCATAGTTCAAAAAGATAAACGCACCCCAATTTTCATTGCAACACTGTTTACAATAGCCAAGATGTAGAAGCAACCTAAATGTCCATTGACAGATAAATGGATAATCATACTAAGTGAAGTAAGTCAGCCACAGAAAGACAAGTATCATATGATATCACTTATATGTGAAATCTATAACAAGATACAAATGAACTTATTTACAAAACAGAAACAGGCTCACAAGCTTAGAAAACAAACTTATGATTACCAAAGGGGAAAGGTAGGAGGGAGGGATAAATTAGGAGGTTGATATTAACATATACACACTACTATATATAAAATAGATAACCAATAAGGACATACTGTATAGCACAGGGAACTCTAATCAATTCTCTGTAATAACCTATATAGGAAAAGAATCTGAAAAAGAATAGATATATGTATATGTATAACTGAATCACTTTGCTGTACACCTGAAAGTAACATAACATTGTAAATCAACTATACTCCAATATAAAATAAAAATTAAGAAATAGAACAGTGCCCAGATCTTGATTTTTAATATCGTTCTCCAATAAAAAGGACTAAGTTTCCATGAAAAAATAGCTGATTCTAGGGCTGGGGCATGGAAAATCAAAGATGAACATGGAGCATCTTGTAGTGCAAGAAATAAGGAAGTATAAAATGATTTAGGTATTTTAAATGCTGGTAGTATTTTAAAGGGACACAGGAGCCACGTTAAAGAGCCCTCAGTGCTAAAAGCTGGAACAATTTGAGCAATAAAATAACATAATATTGGATTATAACCCAAAGTATAAAGTAAATACCCATGAGTCCATACTGATACAAATAAATGATTAAATGAATAAATAAAATTGGGGAAGGATAGGCAAATCTGTGCAGAAGAGTTTCAAATAATTTTTGTAGATATTCTCTATTCAAGGAGGTGCTACCTAACTCTCTCTTCTTTAATTGTGGGCTGCACAAAGTGACTTCCTTCCAAAAAGTGCAGTATGCAAGTGGAGAAAACATAGTAACTTTACAGTGTAGAAACATGACAAGCACTATGTCATCTAGATGATGAAGGTTAATAGCAGTAATGATAAGTGATATTGATAGCATGTACCTTTGATATGGTGAAATGAGGATGGTACTTTATTTTCCTCCCCCAAACTTCGTAAATCTTGTCTAACACTGATAAAAAAAGGTCAGGCAAACCCAAACTGAAGGACAGCCCATAAAATACCTTATCAGTACTTCTTAAAACTGTCAAGGTTATCAAAAAGTCTTAGTAAACGTCACAATCTACAAGACTCTATGGAGATGTGATGACTAAATGTAATGTTGCATCTTGAATAGGATCCTAGAACAAATGACACCTTATATAAAAGCTAAGGAAATCCATATGAAATACAAAGTTAATTAATAGTGTGTCAATTTTAGTTCATTAGTATGACAAACATACCATACTGATGTATGATGTTAAAAATAGGAAAGCTGAGTGTGGGGAACATAGGAACTCTGCACTAACTTTGTAACTTGGCTGTAGATCTCAAACTATTCTAAAATAAAATTTTATTTTAAAAAAAGAACAAAAAATATAGGGATAATGTTAAAACTCTTCTTTAATTTCAAAATAGATAAAAACAATTGTGACCCCCCCCCAATAAATAATTTTGTGTTTTGCATTTATAAAAGTATATTATACATTTTCCTCTTAAATATTTTCAGTAAAAAATTAGTATATTCAAAGGATAAATACTATCAATAATAAACTAATAAGCATAAGTTACATGCACATATGGCTTCTTTCTCTGTTTAAATGTGTTTTTTTAAATTTATTTATTATTATTATTTAGTTAGTTATTTTTTGGCTGTGTTGGGTCTTTGTTGCTGTGCACGGACTTTCTCTAGTTGTGGCGTGCAGGGGCTACCCTTCGTTGCGGTGTGCAAGCTTCTCACTGCGGTGGCTTCTCTTCTTGCAGAGCACGGCCCTAGAATGCACGGGCTCAGTAATTGTGGCTTTCTGGCTCTAGATCGCAGGCTCAGTAGTTGTGGCGCACGGGCTTAGTTGCTCCGCGGCATGTTGTATCTTCGTGAACCAGGGATCGAACCCATGTCCCCTTCATTGGCAGGCGGACTCTTAACCACTGCGCCACCAGGGAAGTCCTAAATGTGTTTTTAATAAAATCTGCAGGATGATTTATAAAATAAAGAAGACTGAATATTATTGAGATAATTTTTTGAAATTAAAATGGATTTGCTTATTTTTTCCTCAAGGCTTGATCAAAATATGGCATTTTATTCTTTAACAGAACATATGGTATTTAATTCAAAATACTTATTTTTTTGCTATCGTGACTTACACAACTCAACACTTGATGCTGAATTTCCTGTGTAACAACCATATTGTAGAAAGAATACTGGCTCTCTTACAATGCCAACACTTCACAGCCGAGAGATTTAAAAGAAACTAAGAGGGCCTTCCCAGGTGGCGCAGTGGTTGAGAATCTGCCTGCCAATGCAGGGGACACGGGTTCGAGCCCTGGTCTGGGAAGATCCCACATGCCACGGAGCAACTAGGCCCGTGAGCCACAGTTGCTGAGCCTGCGCGTCTGGAGCCTATGCTCCGCAACAAGAGAGGCCGCAATAGTGAGAGGCCCGCGCACCCCGATGAAGAGTGGCCCCCACTTGCCGCAACTAGAGAAAGCCCTCGCACAGCAACGAAGACCCAACACAGCCAAAATAAATAAATTAATTAATTAATTAAATTAAAAGAAACTAAGCAATTAAAAATTTTAAGCATTCCAGAGTAAAAAGAGTTCAGAGATTTGGGGCATATTTTCATTCTATTGTGAGTAATTCTAAAGTATTCTTATATTTCCTTATACATTAAAAATCTTTCACTCTTAAAATTCAAACATTATTGAAAAGTAGGTTCAGTGATACATATGTAAAATGACTTTATACCTCTCTGTGGGATAATTGAGTGAAAGTTGTCGCACACACGCACCCACACCAACGCGTGTGAACATACACAGTTTCTGACACGTTATGCCTTAATCTAAATAACAACCTAATGCTAACTACAAGGTTTATATGAGTTTGTGTAATTTTTTAAGATATCCCTACTGGAGTTTGGGGGCAATTATAACTTTGTGGAACTACAGGAAGGCATCTACATTCTGTCTTGAATGCTCTTGTAGACAGAATAGGTGAATCCGTTTTCTTGAACTACTGTTAAGAAAACCTGAATAAGAGCACTTAAAAATAGAGGGGTTTATTTTTGTATCTTGAAGAAGTCTGGATGCAGGCAGTCCAGAGATGAAGCAGTTGCCCAGTGAAGTCATAAATATCTCAAGGCTATTCTGTAGTTCTGGTTCGTCATTCTTAGTGTTGATTTTCATTCTCACGTCTGCAGTATATTTCCTCCTTCTCCTGACCTAGCATATTGCAGGCAGAAATAAAAGTTAGGTGGGAAAACACTAAAGAGCCCACCTACACAAGCCAGTTCCCCTTTAAAAGGCTTTCAAAGAGCAACCACTCCCACCCCACCCCACCCTACCTTTGTCACTGTCATTTATGTCAATGTTCAGGCCTATGTCACATAGACACTGCTAACTATAAAAGAAGTCAGGTGCTCAGGTATTTTTACTGAAAACAAGAATTAAATCATCATTCTCACAGTAAAGAAAAGCAGCAGAGATCAGGATAGGCAACTACCAGTATCTGCCACAATAAGTATCTCTGAAAGAGAGCACTGTAGTTTAAGGTTTGCTTCCATGAAGTTTATTTTTTTTTTGAGATATAATTGACATATAATATTATATTGGCTTCAGGTGTACAACATAATGATTAGATATTTGTATTCATTGCAAAATGATCACCACAATAAGTCTAGTTAACAAACATCACCATACATTATTATATTTTTTTTTCTTGTGATGAGAACTTTTAAGATGTAATCTCTTAGCAACCTTCAAATATACAATACAGTATTATTAACTATAGTCACCATGCTATATATTACATCCCATGACTTATTTACTTTATAACTAGAAGTTTGTACTTTTTGACTGCCTTCACCCATTTTGCCCACTGCTAATCCTCTAAACTTAATGGCCCTCAATGTTGTTTAAATTTTCTGAGATTTGGTGTTAACGTTAATAATTTCTGAGCCTATATTACAGAAATTAGGATATGCACTTTACATACTTTTTCTCATTTAATCCTTCCAAAAAACAACATATGATTTAAGTATGCTTATCTCTTTTTTAGTTAAGAACACTGAGATTAAGAGGTCAAATAAGATCTCTAAGTTAATTAGTAGGGAGATAATCCAAAAGTTATACCTAAAATTGTCTGAGATGTAAGCTCACACTGAGTATCTAGAGAGAATTGGGAAGATTCTTCTTAAGTTCTTTGAAACACATGATACCTATGCTTGTTTTTAGCTTAGAAAAAAAGTCCTAAGCAAGGGAAAAGCATATGTGGGAAGGCATGAACAGGAAGAGGCCACAGAGGCAACTGAGGAAGTCAACTGTGACTATAATGAGAAAGCCCATGTCTTTAAAATTGTTAAAGCAGACATTTTTCTCTTATCCAGTCCGTTTGAACTTTGTAGACTTATACACTCATTAAAGTTAATTTTTTATAAATCTAATTTCCAGTTTTCATAATGAAGCCCTTTAGAAGCCAGTCAATTATACAAAATGATATTTGGATTTAAAGAAACATAGAACAGTTTAAATATCCTCAGACATTAGTGTTTTATGTGTTTACACAAAAGTCTAGATAAATTTGACTTGATACCAGAATTCATCAGGCTTTACCTTTGTGAGTTGAAGACAGCTAAAATGTTAGAAAACTATGGACTTACTATCCAGTTTTTTTTAATTAAAATATTGTAGGAAAACTCTTCAGGATATTGTTTTGTTCCTATTTCAATGAAGTTAAAATAAATGTGATAATACATTTCAAAAGAAATGAAAATTCTTTCAATGTCATTTTCTCAGTCTAACCCTTATGTCTTTTATTTGCAAGATATTCAAGCAGTAGGAGTAGAGCTATATTTTAGAAAGTAATAATAAGGTTTTTTATTTCCCTTTTTTAAGAAAAATTCCATCCGGTGGAAACAAATAGCAGAATGAATTAAAGAAGAGTTCCTGAAAGCACAAGGACTGAAATCAGACTGTCTACCCTATTATTTGGCTAGTTCCTGAATAGGCAGTAAGGTAAGAGAGTAAGGACTGTGCCTTTGGCTAACAGGCCAATAGAGAAATCAGGTACCTTTTCTTTCTCTTTGTTGTTTTCACATACACTAGCTTTTTTTTTTTTTTTTTTTACTTTTTAAAATTAATTTTTATTGGAGGATAGTTGATTTACAATGTTTTGTTAGTTTCTGCTGTACAGCAAAGTGGATCAATTATACATATACATGCATCCACTCTTTTTTAGATTCTATTCCCATATAGGTTATTAAAGAGTACTGAATAGAGTTCCCTGTGCTATACAGTAGGTTCTTATTCGTTATCTATTTTATATATAGCAGTGTGTATATGTCAATCCCAATCTCCCAGTTTATCCCTCCTCCCTTTCCCCCTTGGTAACCATAAGTTTTTTTTCTACATCTGTGACTCATTTCTGTTTTGTAAATAGGTTCATTTGTACCATTTTTAAAATATTCCACATATGTATAAGCGATATCATATATTTGTCTTTTTCTGTCTGACTTACTTCACTCAGTATGACAATCTCTATGTCCATCCATGTCACTGCAAATGGCATTATTTCATTCCTTTTTATGGCTGAGTAATATTCTATGTACCACATCTTCTTTATATATTCCTCTGTTGATGGACATTTAGTTTGCTTCCATGTCCTGGCTATTGTAAACAGAGCCTCAGGGAACGTTGGGGTGCATGTATCCTTTCAAATTATGGTATTCTCTGGATATATGCCCAGGAGTGGGATTGCTGGATCCTATGGTAGCTCTATTTTCAGTTTTTTAAGGAACCTCCGCACTGTTCTCCATAGACCTTTTCTTTTTACTTTACAAAACTTGCAGAGAGCTGAAGTAATCAGTTACCTCTCCATTTTCACTTAGCTACTGAATTCTCAACCTGTACATACACTTATTTTCAAGATCAGTATTCTGAGTTCAGATTTAATTGTATATCCTGACATTCCCCATCCTGTTACATTCTAGAATAGTGAAAAATGGCAAAATAGACTTTTGTATTAAATAAACTTTGACATGCACAGTAATTTTCTTAGTAGAGACTGTAATTTCATTCCATACCTTTTCTATCAAGATGGTTAACAAAGTGCTTAGATTTTCTTCCAGATCTTTTAAAAATTAGATACACACAACACATCCTTTATGTTTTAACTAACCTGACTGCCATATAGCTTATCAATAAAAATAAAACTGGATATCTAACTTGTTTTTAAGTGTTTTAAACCAGCATATAATACAGAAACAAAAAGAGACCTTTACTCTCAATTGTACTGTCAGTCTTTTGAGAAAGGACTAACTACTTAGTACCAAATAGTTGTAGCAGACCTAGATATTTAGCTCCAGAACCTGCTTACTTAAAGGAATGTAAAAATTGTATTTGGATTTCCCCTATCTAATTATTGAGACCATAAAATTTACCAGTAGAGGATAGCCTTTTAACCAAACAACTATATTGAGGCTTATAAAATCTTCTAAATATTTTCATTTATTGGTTCCCAATATAGTGCTTTCATATTTTAATAACTAATATAATCTTAATTAGATTAGGGTTTAATCTCCATTACCTGCAGATTTTATATATTCTAGTAATTCTGACTTTATTTTAATGTTATTTTCACGAAACGCAGCATAAAGTCATGCTTGAATAGTCTTTGCTGTCCTCTGGAGTAACTCCTCCAATTTCAAATATGTTTTAGGCAAGTATAATAGGTAAAAATATCAATATATCTTTTGGATGACTCATATAGACAATAACAACAAAAAACATACCCCAAAAAAATCTTAGAAAATAAATGCTGACATTTTAGGACCAATTTCATTAATCCACAACAGCTTTGAGATAACATCATGACTAAAAAACATGAGTTTTGCATAACTTTTTCACATTTAGTATAGGAGAAAAATTGTTCTGAATGATTTTTTGTCACCTATTTACCTTATGGTATTTAATTATTTAGCTTAATTTTTTCTTAGAATTTTAGGTAAATGCATAAAGTTTATATAAAGTGTACAAAAATTAAATGTACAACTTGATGAATTTATATAAATATATTCCCCTGTATCCTCACTGCTTACTTAAAGACATGGCACATCACCAGCCCCTGAAGCCTCCAAGTCAATCTGCAAAGGTAGCCACTATATTAATTTTTATCACAACGGATTCATTTTTTGTGCTTTTGAACTTCAAATAAATGCAGTCATACAGTGTATACTTTTTTTGTGTCTGTATTCTCCAGCTTAGCATAATGCCTATGAGATTCATACATTTTAGAGCTTGAGACAATGTGTGCTTTTTATTCCTACTACTATACCACTATATGAATATACCACAATTTATTTTTCCATTATACTCTTCATGGGCATTTAGGTTATTCCCAGTTTGATGCTACTGTGAATAAAAGTTCTATGTACATTCCTACCTATATCTTTTGGGGGACATAAATATTTGTTCCTGTAGGGTACATGCCTAGGAGTTGAATTGCTATTTCAAAAGTGGCTGAATATCAGTAATTGCATACTTTCAACCTAATACTATCTGATTTGTACTTTTTAAATGGTATCTTTTGACTCCCTCCTGTTACCTATACAGCAATGAACTTACTCTGTTTTCACCTATTTCTCCTCTTTTTCTCCTGTATTTTAGGTCTTTTGTCTCTACTTTATCTGAACACGTATACTGTATTCTTACCTCTTTACCTCCAACTTTCATGTTAGTCATAAGTCTACAACTGCATAGATATAAAACGCTCACCATCCATTCTTTTGCTGAAATTTCCTTAGTCATGTCTGTGTTGGATGATGCTCATACTTTAGCAGATTCCTCAAAGAGAAATTATGTTCATATGAAATTTGCTCTTTTTCCTAGGAGTCTGTGTAAAGGACTTTTTCTCTCTCTCTTTTTTTTCTTTCAAGTTTAATTCTGTTCTTAGTCTAAAAAAAATCACTAGGGTATGTCTTGCAATGAACTATTGAAGGTCAATTTTCTCAGGTCAATTTTATCAGTATGTAGATATGAATCTTCTTTTAATTCCAGATATTTTTCTTGGATCATAGTTATAATTATTATTACTTCCCCTTTGTGGGTTTTTTTTCCCTTTGGGATCTGCAATTCCATATGTACTTGATTTTTGCTTCTCTTCAATTTGAACTACTTTCTCTCTTGCCCTCTTAAACTCTCCCACTTTCATTATCTTAGTTTTCTTACTGTATTTTTCAATGATCTTCATGAATTTGGGATTGAATTTATTCCTCCTTATAAATCTTATAATTTAGTCTTTATTGCTGATATAATTTTGCCTTTTTCTTTATTTATGACCCTAAAATCAGTCACTATTTTATATCTTCCTGGCTTTTGCCCATTTATGTTCTTATTTTTGAAGTTCTTTTTGGTGCCCCCCTTAATATTTCTGAATGCTTGCTTAAGTTTAAGTATATTAAGTTGAGCTTGAAGTTTTCTGTTAGAGTTTTCTTCTGCCTTTTTTTAAAAGAAGAATTTACAACTGTTGAAATATTTTGGTGCTCACTTTCTGTTCTCTTTTTAATAGTTACTTGCCCAGTTTTAGATTTCTTTTTGTTGTTTCTGTTGGGAGTAGCTGTTAGTGGTTAGAAGTAGCTCACAAAACTATGAGTTCAAGAGTACTCTCTTCAGTCAGTACAATAAAGTGTAATTTTGTTTTTCAACATACAACTTTTGTCCTTTGGTGGTGTTGAGGGGAGCATTTGGTATGTCTTTCATCTTTATAATTTAGTTTTGTTCCTTCAGGACTCCTTAATCTTCCCACTTTCTTCTTCGTATTCACTAATGCATGTCCACAGATTATTGCCCCTTTTCTATTTATTGATACTTCCTACTCAACCAGAAGTAATTGATATTTATGACTTCCACCTCAGTTATTATATGTGTTCAGATGTTTTCTCTTATCTCCTGTTGAGATCTATCAGGTCTCAGACTTGTTTTCAGTAGTTTACTTTTGTTGTTGTCGTCGGTTATTTTTTTATGTAGCAAAAGGAATTTTTCTTTCTGGGATGAATTTCTCTATGCTTCATCACCCTTGAGTCCTATGCTCTCCTCTTCCCTTTTTTTGCATGCAGTTTCTTCAGATTCCATGTATTCTCAACTCGGAACTCTGGTATGAGCGATCTACTGGAATATCATGTTTATTTCTCTATTTATGCATAAATTGAGGTTTGTAGTAATCCTCATCTTCTGATATGTTGAACTATAAGTTATGTTTAATTTTATTTACTCTCCTTATTGATGTCATGGTTTTATGAAGAATATGCAGAGAAACTCAGTAGAAGAAAATCAAAATTATTTTAGAATGACCTAGAAGGCAAAGTCATAACATTTTTTATTAGAGCAGAACTCTCGTTCATTTTAGGAAGTTTAGAAAATATAAAACTCCATGAAAAGTGAAACCAACTATAGAGATGATTGTTGTGGATATTTTGGTGCTTATACAGTATTTTATGGAAAGATGCAGAAATGTACATATATACATATTCAGATGTATTATTCTTAACTTGGATCATGTCATATAATTTTTTTGTATTTTTTCTCTTAATGACCTATTTTTGCAATATTCCTGTGTTTTTGTAATTTTTTTAGAATGATTTTCATAGTATTGTATCAAGTATATCGTCGACATATTACTTATCATAGATTGGTACACGTCAATATATTTGTGTACACTATCTAAAAGTAACCTTAATGTTATTATAAAACAGAATACCACAGTATGTAATGATTTATATTCAAGTTCAAAAGATAGTTTAATATTGCTTTTATTAGTTACCTATCTTGATCATTTCGAAGTTATAATTAATTAGGAATGATTTATTTTGCAAAAGATATTTTTAAATACTGTTTAAAAATCTAGGAAAAAATTCATAGAACCTCAACAATCAGCATTGGTGTAAAATTTCAAAATGGATAAACTCTGCTGAGTTGTTGGGTTCATTATACCATCTGTTCAATCTATTTTTCAAACAATCTGTTTTAATACCTTACTAAGTATGTCTCATATCCCACCCACAGTAAAGACATAGAAGATTGCTTAGTGTAAAAACGATTTTGTTACAACTTCATTAATTTAAACCCAGAATATGACAATTAGCTCAGACCTGGTAAAACTAGTCTCCTTATTAAGTAGACAGCCACTAGTGTTTACTGATTACTCTGTTTCCTTTCACTGCTTGAAGAATTACTTTCTAATTTTCATATCATGCCTGCTACGAATCTTGTATTTTCTGCACTAAGCAATAATATCCAAGTCACATTTCTGCTTTCCGTATTTCATCAAAGAGGTTGTTTTGAGAAGAGCTCTGACTCTGGTACACTAGAAAATAGGATATAAGATTAAAGTTTTCCTTTTTCCACTTGAATCTGTGTCTAAGAGAGATCTCGGGTGGGGTATATCTTGAATGACTAGGGTAGGATCTCTCTCAATTTTTAATACAGATGTCTCTGATATTAGTAATTTGTCTTTTCTCTCTTTTTTCTTGGTTAGCCTGGCAAAAGTTTGGATTTCCTCACATGTTATAGTTTGCTAGCTCCTGTCATAGACCCTTGAGGAACAAAAGTTTAGAAATATGTTTTGGTGAAAACATTTTGAAATTATAAAATTTATTTTTTTATTAATTTTATTGGAGTATAGTTGCTTTACAATGTTGTGTTAGTTTCTGCTGTACAGCAAAGTGAATCAGCTATACGTATACATATATCCCCTCTTTTTTGGATTTCCTTCCCATTTAGGTCGCCACAGGGTATATTGAGTAGAGTTCCCTGTGCTATACAGTATGTTCTCATTAGTTATCTATTTTATACATAGTAGTGTGTCTATGTCAATCCCAATCTCCCAGTTCATCGCCCCCCCTTCCCCCCTTGGTATCCATATGTTTGTTCTCTACATCTGTGTCTATATAAAATTATACGATTTAAATGAGGTTAAACATTAGAGTTTATTTATTTTTCTGCCCCTTACTCTCCCCCCACCATATTTCTTTTCCATTCTTTCATTTCCTATTTCGCTGTAGTTTTATTTATGCTTCCTCACCAAAGACACATTCACTCCATTTCCTGAGATATGACTGGCACTGCTTGTGCTTAAGCTCCTGTAGACCCTCCATTCCATGGGGGCTAATAATTAGTTACCTTTCCAGAGTCTAGTTTCCTCGCCACCTGTCAGATTTCTTTTCTTATGAAAGAATAAAATGCGTTTTGCTATTTTAATATCAACTCAAATATCATTGGAAGCAGCAACTTCAATAGCTTAAATACTTCTAATAGCCTAAGCCAGGGTTACCTTTTATGAGTTCAGCAAAAGAGAAACATGTACTTGTTGTGGAGTCTTATATTTTTACACCGATAGTGGGAGTGGATAGGGGATTATGGTTTCTTGCCTGTATACGCGATTTAACAAAAAATTAAGGTGCCCATCAGTATTCATGAGTCCTCTTAGGCCAGGGTAGTGTGGGCATTACACAGATAGTGGACCTTTCATTTTAAACACTCTCTTTGGCATTTTGTAAATATATAGGTTTTATTAGGATTTCTCCTTCCCTACTCCTTCTGAGATTGGTATCTCTGTTAAGAGAAAAGCTTACCTGCCTCCACTGCTAAGAGAAGGTGTCTTTAGATCCATGGCCTGTCCTCTTCCTGTCCTGTGGGTCTTTGGTAGTTTCCGTGGCAATACATCATATTAAATACTAGGTTCCCTGCCAACTTTCACTGGCCAACTCTTGCTAGCACTGCAGTCTTTCTGTGACAAGTCACAGCCTCTATTGTACTTATGGCTCAGGTCATCCCATCCCACAGCCTCCATTTAGGGTCACCTCACACTCTTACTGCAGTGAAGGACCTTCACAAGAGCAGGTCCATGGACCCTTTCTGGGTCTCCCCCAGGGAGCACACAGGAAACGCTCTATTACCTAAATTGTAGGAGCTTCGGGAAATTGTGGGCATAATGCCTGGTGGCATGTTTGTCTGTTGGGCCTGTTCCAGATTAACATATAGACACTCTAAAAGGCAGTCTCCTCACAGAATCCCAAATAGGGATAGGGAAAACATTTATTGTTTTGTTTTGTTTGAGCCACAAATTGGGTGGTTTAAACAACAGAAATGCACTTTTTTTTTTCTTTTTAAGGCTCATAAAGAGCTTTTCTTTTTCTTTTTTTAATATTTATTTATTGGGCTTTGTTGTGGCAGCGGGATCTTCCTTGAGGCATGTGGGATTTTCCATTGCGGTGCTCTTTGCAGCACGCGGGCTCTTTGTTGCCGTGTGCATCCTTCTCTCTAGTTGTGACGTACAGGTTCTCTCTTCTCTAGTTGTGGCATGCAGTCTCCAGAGCACATGAGCTCTGTAGTTTGCAGCACACGGGCTCTCTCGTTGAGGTGTGCAAGCTCAGTAGTTGTGGTGCGGGCTTTGTTGCCCCACGGCATGTGGGATCTTAGTTCCCCAACCAGGGATTGAACCCCCATCCCCTGTATTGGAAGGAGGATTCTTTATCGCTGGACCACCACGGAAGTCCCCAGAAATGCACTTTCTCACAGTTATGGTGGCTGAAAGTCTACCAAGTGTCAGCAAGTTTGGTTTCTCCTGAGACCTCTCTTCTTGGCTTGTAGATGATCGCTCTCTTGTTGCCTCTGGATGGTTGTAGATGGTTGTCCCTCTGTGTAAGTGTACCCTTTGTCTCTTTGTGTGTCCAAATGTCCTCTTCTTATAAGGTCACCAGTGAGACTGGATCAAGGCCCACACTAATGATCTCATTTTAACTTAATTACCTCTTTAAAGACCCCATCTTCAAGTGCAATCACATTCTGAAGTTCTGGTTAGGACTTCAATACGTGAATTTTGAGGGAACACAATTCAGCCCATAATATCAGTCTAATATCCATCTATCTATCCATTATCTATTCTCTATCTATTTATCTTTATCTGCTCATTTCTCTTCTCCCTATCTCAATGGCAACATTTTGAAAAAGGACCCTATGTTTTCCTTTCACCTCCCTCCATTCTTTTTCCTCTCTTCCTGTAAGAAACACTAGATTTTTTAAAAGTTGCCTTTTTACCCTCTTGATTTCCTGTGCCATGCTTTCCTCTTTTCAGTCACCTGGGAACATGGAGGTAGGGGATTTAAAATATACACTGAATATTATTGTATTTACATATTTCCTCTTCTTGATGGTAGAACATGAGCTATAGATATAGTAAACAATCCTTATATTTATAAAATATTCTGATAAATAAATAGAAACTTTCTGAAATAATATATGAATAGTGGAAAACAAATATATTACCAATTTATAAAACATGGTGACTGCAGATATAAGTTGTAAGCAAAAAATGGTATTTTTAAACTTCTTTATGCTTTTAACATTTTTATTTATTTATTTATTTAAATTAATTTTGTTGGAGTATAGTTGCTTTACAATGTTGCGTTAGTTTCTACTGTACAGCAAAGTAAATCAGCTATACATATACATATATCCCCTCCTATTTTGGATTTCGTTATGCTTTTAACATTTTTAACTCCCCCCAAATTATTTATTTTGTAGTATGAAAAATCAGTGTAGATTATATCAAATAATTCTTCAGATCTCAAGAGGAATTGTACTTTTTCCCCTTGAGTAGATAAAAGTTCATCTTAGTCTCCTAGTTATGGTTTCCTGTAGCAGTCTGTATTTTTTCCCACACCTCAATGGTATCTTTAAACATAGTTTAAAATTTCTCATATACTGTGAATTTCAGTAATTGAGTTTGTCTCAAACACTGAATTGCGTTCTGTGAGAATATGTACAAGGAGGATTAAAAATAACAAAGAGAATCTTAAATACATAGAGCTATCAGATCTAAGTCTACCTCAGGGCTTTTCATCTTTATTGTTAAGGTATTGTGCAAATGCCTCAAACTGAGTTTAGCTTATAAAGAAAAATATTCTCAACCTGTTAAAAATAAAATTAATTCAGCTCAAATGATAGCAGATTCATTTAAATAAGTGTAATTTTGACTATAATCTTAAAGAAAATAGAGTTTCAATAAGGATAAATTTTTGACTCCAGATTTATATTAACACAAACCAAAAAGACTACCCAATAAGACAGATTGAAGACACATGTTAGTTTTATACTGCAGTGACAATTTCTGTATAGAACAGTTTTACTATCATATTACCAAATATTCATGACACCTTAAATGTACCTAAATAACAAAAAATACAAAATCATAAAAATTACTTATTATTTATCTATTTCTAAAGTATAGAGTTGTTATAACTGGGCAATGGGAATCTAATGAGTTAATAACTGTTTGACAAAAGACCACAAAGTTTTCAGCATCTTACAAATGATCAACAAAGAATAATTTGTATTATGGTATTCCATATGAAACTCTTATTGAGATAGAAAGATAGATAATTAATAGGTAGGTAAGTAGGCAGTAGAAAGGCAGGTAGGTAAACAGACAGATGGTTAAATAGATAAATGTGGAAGAAGAAAGTGAAACAATATATTCTTTTAAAATGTTTTAGGAATTTAGTATTTAAATGTGTGAAAGGGATAGGAAGAAACAACCAGGTGCTTGTGATGTTTTTTTCTCATATTTAGACATTAGAACTGTTATCATTGAAAAGTTGAAGTATTAAAATGAGTATGGGGGCTTCCCTGGTGGCGCAGTGGTTGAGAATCTGCCTGCCAATGTAGGGGACACGGGTTTGAGCCCTGGTCTGGGAGGATCCCACATGCCGCGGAGCAGCTGGACCCGTGGGCCACAGCTACTGAGCCTGCGCGTCTGGAGCCTGTGCTCCGCAACAGGAGAGGCCGCGATAGTGAGGGGCCCGCGCACCGCGATGAGGAGTGGCCCCCGCTCGCCACAACTAGAGAAAGCCCTCACGCAGAAACGAAGACCCAGCACAGCCAAAAATAAACAAATAAATTTAAAATGAGTATGTAAGGACTATAATTGTTCATAATAGCAATTACAGAGACCTTATTTCTCAAGTCTTTAGTTCTGCTGAGGATGCTTTTTCTCAAGTAATTGTTTTACAGTAATGTGACGGATAGATATCCATTTATAAATGACCATTTTCCCATGAATGTGTCATTCCTTTTTTCATTGAACAACCAATAGTTTCCCAATGAAACAGAACTTCCTTATTAGTGAAATGGATAGGTTTGATATTTTCTCATGCAATATCTAACATCCATTTAAAAAAAGGCTAGGAAGGAATGTTCACCTTTCCTTTGGAGTGATAACATAGATTGTCACTGGCAAGCATATGCTCTCAGGGCTTCCTGAAATATTGATTGGAGTAATGGATTCTGTTGATGTGTCATTTTCCCAGAAGATACATTAGAGATTTGAAGAATGAAACTGACGAATCTCTACATGTTGTTTTGGAGGCTACTGATAGGACTTATGACAAAAAGGAAGACAAACTTCAGAGGGGTCTAGAGGGCTTCCAAATAATTTTGTTAAAACAGCGACTTTGGCAATCAAATGGCGTCTTCAGAAACCTGGGAAGTCTTTTGGTTACTGCCTCTTTCACTTTCAAGCTAAATCTAACAATTCACTCTTGCTTATCTCTTTCTTCCCATCTTTATATTATATGGTTCTACATGCCCAGCTTGAGGGTTATTTCTCCTCTTCACCTATTAAACAAACCTACTTTTCCTTCTCTCTTAAATATGTGATTAAAAATTTGGTGGTGGGGCTTCCCTGGTGGCGCAGTGGTTGAGAATCTGCCTGCTAATGCAGGGGACACGGGTTCGAGCCCTGGTCTGGGAAGATCCCACATGCCGCGGAGCAACTAGGCCCGTGAGCCACAACTACTGAGCCTGCGCGTCTGGAGCCTGTGCTCCGCAACAAGAGAGGTCACGATGGTGAGAGGCCCGCGCACCGCGATGAAGAGGGGCCCCCGCTCGCCGCAACTAGAGTAAGCCCTCTCACAGAAACAAAGACCCCACACAGCCAAAAAAATAAATTAATTAAAAAAAAAAATTTGATGGTGTTGTTTTATTAAGGCTTTATTTTTTAGATAAAATAAAATTTGTGTACTAGGTTCACAAATTGAGGGGAAGGTACAGAGATTTCCCATATACCCCTGGCCTCCACACATGCAGAGCCTCCCCCGGTTATCAACATCCCCCATCAGAGAGGTACATTTGTTAAAATCGGTGAACCTACATTGATACATCACAATTACCCAAAGTCCATAATTTATATTATGGTTCACTCTTGGTGCTGTAAATTCTATAGGTCTGGAGAAATGTATAATGACATGCATTCATCATTATGGTATGATACAGAGTGTTTTCACTGTCCTGAAATTCTCTCTGCTCCATCAATTCATTCCTCCCTCCCACACACCCACCAGCAACCCCTGATCTTTTTAATGTCCACATTGTTTTGCCTTTTCCGGAATATTATAGAGTTGGAATTATACAGTTCATAGCCTTTTAAGATTGGCTTCTTTCCCTTAGTAATATGCGTTTAAGGTTCCTCCATGTCTTTTCATGGCTTGATAGTGCATTTCTTTTTAGCGCTGAATAGTATTCCATTGTCTGGATGTACCACAGTTTGCTTACTTACTCGCCTAATGAAGGACATCTTCGTTACTTCAAACTTTTGACAATTATGAACAAAGCTACTATAAACATCCATGTGCAGGTTTTTTTGTTTGGACATAATAAGTTTTCAAATCTTTTGGGTAAAATACCAAGAAACATGATTGTTGAATCATACGGTAAGAGTATATTTACTCTTGTAAGAAACCACCAAACTCTCTTTACAAGTGGCTGCACCGCTTTGCGTTGCCATCAGCAGTGATCAGAGTTCATGCTGCTCCACATCACCACCAGCATTTGGGATTGTCAGTGTTTTGGATTTTGATTATTCTAATAGGTTTGTAGGGCTATCTCGTTGTAAGTTTCATTTCCCTGATGACATGATGTGGAGCATCTTTTGTATGCTTATTTGCCATCTGTGTATCTTTTTTTGGTGAGGTATGCGAAGGTCTTTGGCCCATTTGTTAAATCAGGTTGTTTGTTTCTTGCTGTTGAGGTTTAAGAGTTCTTTGTATATTTTGGATAATAGTCCTTTATCAGATGTGGTTTTTGCAAGTATTTTCTCCCAGTCTATGTCTTCTCGTTCTCTTGATATTGTCTTTCACAGAACAGAAGTTTGTAAATTTAATTAAATCCAATTTGTAAGTTATTTCTTTCATGGATCATGCCTTTTGTGTTGTATCTAAAAAGTCTTTGCCATACCCAGGGTAATCTAGGTTTTCTCCTATGTTATCTTCTAGGAGTTTTATAGTTTTGTGTTTCACACCTACATCTCTGATCCATTTTGAGTTAATTTTTGTGAAGGATGTAAACTCTGTGTCTAAACTCATTTTTTTTTTTTTGCTTGTGGATGTCCAATTGCTCCAGCACCATTTGTTGAAGAGACTGTCTTTGCTCCATAGTATTGCTTTTACTCCTTTGTCAAAAATCAGTTGACTATATTTATATGTCTCCTTCTAGGCTCTCTATTCTGTTCCACTGATCAATTTTCTATTCTTTCACTGATTCCATGCTTTCTTGATTACTGTAGTTGTATAGTAAGTCTTGAAGTCAGGCAGTGTCAGTCTTCCAACTTTGTTCTTCTTCAGTATTTTCTTGGCTATTTTAGTTCTTTTGACTCTCCATATAAACCATAGAAGCAGTTTGTCCATATCCAAAAAATAACTTGCTAGTATTTTGACTAGGATTGCATTAAATCTGTAGACCAAGATAGGGAAAACTGACATCTTAACAATATTGACAATTTTGTTTTCCTACACACAACCATGAACTATCTCTCCATTTATTTAGTTTTTCCGTCATTTTGTTCATCAGTGTTTTATAGTTTTCCTTGTATAGAGCTTGTACACATTTTTTTAGATTTATACCTAACTATTTCACTTTTTTAGTACTAGTGTAAATGATATAGTGTTTTTAATTTCAAATTCTACTTCTTCATTGCTGATATATAATTGTATAAAAGTAATTGATTTGTATATATTAATTTTGTATTCTCCAACCTTGCTATAGTCACTTATTAGTTTTGTCAGTTCTTTCAGATTTTTGACACAGATGATCATGTCATCTACAAACAGAGATAATTATATCTCTTCTTTCCCAATCCATATACCTTTTACCTCCTTTTCTTGTTTTACTGCACTAGCTAGAACTTCTAGTACAGTACTGAAAAAGAGTGATGAGAGGAGACATCCTTGCCTTGTTCTGACCTTAATTGGAAAACCAAGTTTCTCACCATTCAGTATGATGTTAGCTGTAGAATTTGTATAGATAGTCTTTATCAAGTTAAGAACGTTTGGCTCTATTCCTGGTTTACTGAGAGTTTTTATCATAAGTGGTGGCTGGATTTTATCAAATACTTTTTCTGCATCTATTGATATGATCATGTGATTTTGCTTTTTTAGCCTATTGATGGATTACATTAACTCATTTTTGAATGCTCAACCTGCCTTGCTTAACAGGAATAAATCCCACTTGGTTGTAGTGTATAATTCTTTTTGTACATTGTTGCATTCAACTTGCTAATATTTTGTTGAGGATTTTTGCATCTATGCTCATGAGAGATTTTGGCCTATAGTTTTCTTTTCTTGTAATGTCTTTGCTTGGTTCTAGTATTAGGGTGAAGCTGACCATATAGAATGAGTTAGGAAGCATTTCCTCTGCTTCCATCCTCTGATAAACCTTGTAAATAACTTGTACAATTTATTCCTTAGAGATTTGATATAATTCACCAGTGAACCCACCTGGGCCTGGTGCTTCCTGTTTTGGAAGGTTATTAATTGTCGATTCAATTTATTTAATAAGTATAGGGCTATTTAGATTGTCTGTTTCTCTTTTTGTGTGATTTTTGGCAAATTATGTATTTAAAGGATCTGACCCATTTAATCTAGGTTATCAAATTTGTGGGCATGGAATTGTTTATAGTATTCCTTCATTATCCTTTTAATGTCCATAGAGTCTGTAGTGATGCTACTTCTTTCATTTCTGATATTAGTAATTTATGAGTTGTCTTTTTTTCTCAACTAGGCTAAAGATTTATCAATTTATTTTATCTTTTCAAAGAAATAGCTTTTGGTTTTGTTGATCTAATCTATTTAGTTCTTGTTTTAAATTCCATTGATTTCTGCTCTAATTCTTACTATTTCTTTTCTTCTGCCAACTTTGGATTTTTTTTTCTATTCTCTTTTTAGGTTCTTCCTATGGAAACTTAGATTACTGATTTTAAATCTTTCTTCTTTTATAGTATATGCATTTGATGCTCTAAAATCCCTCTAAGTACTGCTTTTGCTGCATCCCACAATTTTTCATAAGTTGTTTTTTAATTTTAATTTAGGAAAAAATGATTTAAAAGTTTTCTCCAGATTTCTTCTTTGACTCATGTGTTATTAAGAAGTGTGTTGTTTAATCTCCACATATTTTGGGATTTTCCAATTATCTTTCTATTATTGACTTCCAGTTAAATTTCATTGTTATCTGAGAATAGACATTATATGATTTCTCTTCTTTTAAAATTTTAAGGTGTGTTTAGGCCAGGAATATGGTCCATATTGGGTAATGTTCCATGTGAGTTCATAAAGAATGTGTATGCTGCTGTTGTTGGAAGATTTAGTCTATAAATGTCAATTATATTCAGTTGATTGATGGTGATGTTTTGTTCAACTATGTCCTTACTGCTATTCTGCCTGCTCAGTCTGTCCATTTCTGATAGAGGGATTTGAAGTCTTCAACCATGATAGTGGATTCATCTATTTCTCCTTGTAGTTCTATCAGTTTTTGCCTCTCATAGTTTGATGCTCTGTTGTTAGACATATACATGTTAAGGATTGTAATGCCTTCTTGGAAAATTAACCCCTTTATCATTACATAATGCCCTTCTTTATCCTTAATAATTTTCTTTCTTTGAAATCTACTCCATCTGAAATTAATGTAGCTACTTCTGCTTTCTTTGATTAGTATTACTATGATATATTTTTCTCCAGCCATTTACTTCAAATCTGTATGTGTCTTTATATTTAAAATGAGTTTATTGTAGACATCAGATAATTGGGTCTTATTTTGTGGTTCAGTCTGACAATCTTTTTTCTTTTAATTGGTGCATTTGGACCATTGATGTTCACAGTGATCATTGATATATTTGGACTCATATCTAACATCTTTATTACTGCTTTCTATTTAATGCTCTCCTTCTTTGTTCCTATTTTTGCCTTTCACTTTTTGTATGCCTTTGGCGGTTTCAAATGAGCATTTTATATGATTCCATTTTTCCTCCTTTCTTTGCATATAGGTTATACTTCTCCTTTTTACCATTTTTATGGTTGCCATAAATGTGGCAATAGGGATTTACATATATAATTTAAGTCCCTTTTTGAATGTCAGTATACCACTTCATGGGTAGTGTGAGTACCTAATAATAACACAATAATCCTAATTATTTCTTTTCATTCTTTGTATCATTGCTGTCATTCTTTTCACTTATATATAAGCATACATAAGCATACATATATTTGAAATATATGTATAAGCATACATAATCAAATACATTGTTGGTATTATTTTTTGAACAAATATCTGTTAGGTCAACTAAGAATTAAAAAAAAAGTTTTTATTATATTTTTGCTTATTCATTTTATGCTCTTCCTTTCTTTATGTAGATCTGAATTTCTGATCTTTATTATTTTCCTTGTCTTTAAAGAACTTTTTTCCCCCAGTACTTCTCCAGTTTAAGAGAACTGGAGTTTGTTAACTCCAGTTAACAAATATGGTATTTATATATCTTAATATTTACTGTAAGTTTTAAGTCATGTTTAAATTCTGAATTATCTTTCCATAAAGATAGAGGCACATTCGTTTGTATTTTATAGGAAAACATTTATCTTTAGGTCACAAACATGAATGAGTATTTTTTGCCAATATTACAAAGATGATTCCAAACCCTAGCTAATCTCTTTCTCAAATTGCAACCCCTTGTTTAATCTTTAATGAAAATAGAGACCAAAAACAATTGCTTAAACATATCACTGTGTGAGATTATGGTGACTAAGAAATCCCTGAAAGAGCAGTAAACCATGATTACTGGAAAGCTCGGAACACTAGCAAGGTTTAATTGCAAAGGTTTAACAGAAGGCCACAAATTGTGTTTTCCTAAGAGAAGTAGTAACTATATATGTCATTCAGTAATGTACTGAAATGGCCTTGTCTAGTGTGAGTGTTGCACAGAAACTCCAAGTCACCTTTTCCTGGTCTATTATCTATCATAGCATGGCCCTTCACTCCACCTGCATAGACAGCCACTAAGCCATACTGGCCTGCTTCCTTCCATAACTTTTTGGCAGCCAATGTCTCCGTACAGGTGTCCCAAGGACAGTGACTCACCCCAGTTGTTAAACGTCTTCAAAGGAGGCCACCCAACTTTTTTTTAACCCATGTAGTTTTGTACAAACTAATCAGAATCTATGACTTTACCATTAGCTAAAATCTGACCTGAGAAAGCGTCATGAAATTCCAAAGCATCAATACCATTCATTGTTAATCCGGCTTTTTCTAGCACTTTTAGAGTAGCATATGTTGGTTCGAGTAAAAGATGATCTTTCGAATCCTGAGACAAATGCACAAAATCCCTCAAATATGCCTTCGGGTTATAACCCAAGGCCAGAGCCTTTTCCTCAGCATTGCAGATGCACCATCAGTCAGGAAAGAAGAATTTGCAGCTGTCACTGTGCCATAGGCTTGATGAATGCAGGTTTTATTTTGGCCATCTACTTCAAGAAGGACAAATGCCACTATCTTTGGTAACTGTATCTTTTCCTGGTGCTTTGAAGATGTACAACATCAGAAGGGAGTCCTTCATCCTGTGCCTTCTTGGCCAGACTGTGCAAGTGCAGTGTGTACTCACCCTGTTCCAGTCGAGAAACAGCAAGGCAGAGGCAAGTCAGTCTTCAGAGTGATACATGGTCATGCTCAGATGATAGGAAATTCAATCTGAATTTAGAGATTAAAGATAGTCACTGACCTAGAGTCTTGGCCTTATTGAGATCCAGCATGCGTTTCCTCAAATTACAAATAGGGACATAGGACATGAACTCTACACCACCTGCCATGACCACATCATACTGGCCAGAAGTAATCAAGCCAACACCTGTGGTCCTGGTTTGGTTAGCAAAAATGCAAGCCATGGTGACAGCATATGCAGGAGATGTGTCAGAGAGGTCATCTCCAAGGGCAGCCTCTCTAGCCACATTGCTTGTTTTCACTTCCTGTATAACTATGCCAAAGATGATATAATCAGCAACTTCCTTTGGGACACTGGTGTGATGCAACAAATCTGAAAAGTACTCCTCTAGCCAAATCACATGTCATCAAGTCTTTATATGAGGTGCCTGGCAGCAGAAATGGAGTGTGAACGTCATCTACCACCACCACATTCTTTTTATAGGGTTTAGCCAAGATCTTCTTTGATTTGGTCTGGGCATCTGGGGCAGCTGGTAGCTAGTAGGAACAGCTCAGAGGACTCAAGAAAATCTGAGAACCCATTTTTCTGAACTTGGAAGATTTTTTTCAAGTGTAAGTCAAGATGGAAGTCATCCTGAAATAGTCCCACCTTCATTCTTATATGCTTGGGCTCCCGTTGTGGGCGGGGCTTGGCCCTAAGTTTCAGAGGTCAGAGGGACTTAGAAGTGGATCCAGCCTAGAAAGAACCATCGTGCAGACCATCAGGCTCCAGAGGCCTAGCTGTCTGCCTGTCACCTGACTAGACAACCAGGCATATGACCCCTCCTTGATGGACCTTCTTCCTTTCAATGGAGGAAGAATTCTTTCTGCCCCTTTAGGCAAAGTGAAGGGCAGTGTTAAGGGACCTACAGGAAGTTAGCATGGGAGTGGGGTGAGGTTAGTCAGGAAGTATGTTGGGGGCTTGGCTAGCACCAGGCTGCAGAAAGTAAAGTCCTCTGCTCCCCTACCCCAACTTTAAGCACTTTCTACTCTTCACCTCAGAATGGTGGCCTCCCTGGTGACTGGCAGCTTCACTGTCTCCAGGATGCTCTGTGCTCAGGTGAGTCTGGCTAGGATGTTCCCGAGCCCAGGCAGAGCTCTCCTGCAGGGGCTGGGGCAGCCTCTGAGCCTCATCTCCTCTGCCAAAAAACTTTTAAAAACATCATTTGCAAGACATATCTCCTGGCAACAAATTCCCTCAAGTTTTATGTATCTGAGAAAGTCTATTTCTCCTTCACTTTTTTTTTTTTTCTCTCCTTCACTTTTGAAGGATAATTTCACAGGTTACAGACTTCTAGGTTGGTGGGGTTTTTTTTTCTCTCAACAATTTTTTGTTTGTTTGTTTTATTTTTGTTTTTGTTTTGCATTTAAAACTGGCCTTTTAATTCACTGGGTATTAAGAACCAGGCAGAAATGAAACAATGGTACAACATATGAATCTTCTCTAAGTCTTCAAATTCCTCGTGCTCAGCTTTTGTTGTTGTTGTTTTTACAAAAATAAGAGGAATTGCAAAATTAACTTCTGCTTTAATATTTCCAATGCCATATTTACCCTCTTGGAGGTTCGTGCTCTCTATCAGATAGAGGTAAAATGTCTTTTCCACCTTTCCAAAGCAGAAATGAATTTTATAGTTTTGTATAGAGATTCAAAATATTGCCTTTTCCCTCCCCATCCTTGCTTCTTTTTCTTCTTCTCCCTGACTTGAGATGACAAAAGAATGTCTGTCTCAGAAGCGGAAGTTTGCCCCTCCCTGTAGCTAGTCCTTAGCACCTCCTCCCCAGCCTCTCCTCCTTCCATCAAATGTCTGAGTCGGCCGACCCCTTCCCCTGGTGCCTGGGGTGGAAGTGAGAGAAAGGGCAGGGAGAAGAGGACAGAAGGTGATGAAGAGGGTTAGAAATAGTTTTACCACATCAGTGGAACTAAAGATCCGAGAATTTACATGATATATGTAGAAATCTCTAACATTTTAAATATTTCACTCTACTTTCTTCTTGCTTGCATGGTTTCTGAGGAGAAGTTGAAGGCAGTTTTTATCTTTGTTCCTCTGTGGGTAAGATGGGTTTTTTTCCCCCCCTCTTGCTTCTTTCAGGATTTTTTTCTTTCCCTTTAGTTTTCTGTAGTTTGAAAAAGATATGCCTAGCTTAAGGGCTTTCTTGCCATTTATCCTGCTTGGTTTTCTCTGATATTCCTGGATCTGTGGTTTGGCGTCTGACATCAGTTTGGGGAAATTCCCAGTCTTTAT